>NC_065579.1:131182747-132432747 GCF_024542745.1 Macaca thibetana thibetana | reverse complement strand
GAAGGAAAACAGAGTTTTTTTGGACTCAATAACCAGGTGACCAACTTAGAAAATAGAAAGTGAAAAAGTCAGTTGTTCATCCAGATGTTGTCATTTGTGACACTGGTAATGGAAAATGCAAGAAAGAGTATCTGGATGATTGATGGATTTTTTTTTTACTTTACCTATTGTATTAAAATGTTGCATTGGCAAGAAAAGTAACACAGGTAGAATAGCAGAAAAAAGCAGTTCTAGCTGTGATTCCCATTCATTGCATTACCTTGAATAAGTTATTTTATATCTCTGGATCTTATTTGCTTTAATTATAAAAACCAAAGGGCTGGCCCCAGCAGTTACTTCCAGCTTAAGTATTACTGGATTCTGTGAAATACAGCCTTGTTTACTGCTTAAATATTAGATTCCTCATTTCCTAATTATGAAAATGGTTTTACTCTCATAACACCCGTTACAAAGAGAAGAAATTGTACAAAGATATTAAATATCAGGATCTTTTAGTTCACATTTCATTCTACTAAATGATGACTATAATTCTATCAGTCTTTTGGGCAAAAAGGAAGTGACTACAGAGACAGAATGAAGTGCAAAGATGAATAATTATCAAGTGAATTGAATCCATTTTATACTTCCCTTTCCTTTCTTCAAAGATAATTGCCTTAACACTCTCATTCTACTTTGTGTAGACTGGCTACAATGCCTGATGTGACAGTAAGCTGTTAGCTTCCCAGAGTAGTAGGAACACCTTCTCTTGCATATAATTTAAACTTCAGCTTCACAATACCATGGGGGGACAGCCTAAACATACAGTATTCTCACCATGTGGTTCTCAGACAAGCAGCATCAACATTACTTGGGAATTTACCAGAAATGCAAATTATCGGTCTTACTCTGGACTTACCAAATCAAAGCCTCCATCTGGTGTGTTCCCACTGGGAACATAGAACGGGACCCAGAATTCTGTGTTGTAATAAGACTTCCAAGTTATTCTGATGCACACTGAAGTTTCAGAACCTCTAGCACAGCATTTGAAATCTAGCTCTGTTTTCTACTGTATAAACTTAAATCAATTACTTTAATCTCTTTGGGACTCAATTTCCATATCTATAAACTAGACAGATGTAGGAATGAAATGAGAATATCCTATTGGCTCTAACTCCAAGATATATCTCAAGTCTCTCCATTTCTCTTCCTCTCTTACGTCCTAATCAACAATATCTCTCACCTGGATATTGGCAATGGCCTCCTAACTAGTTGTCTGGCTTTCACTCTTGGCTTCCAATCATCCATTCACCACAAAACAACCTGAGTGGTCTTTTAAAAACATTAATCAAATCGAGTCACCCTCCTGCCTTGAAAGGCTGTAATGGCTTCCCACTATACTCAGAGAATAAATCCCAAACTCTGTGCCTGGCTTACAAAGTACTGCAGTCTGTCACCTTCCTAAGGTTCCAACCTTTGCCCCTTGCTCACTACGATTTAGTTAACACTGACTTCCCTGCTGCATATCAAGAACGTCAAGTAGTTTTCTGCCTCAGAGTCTTTGTACTTCCTCACCTTCTGCTAGGAATGCACTTCCCCTTGAAAGCCTAGCTCATTTTCATCCTTTTGGTTTTGGGTCAGAGGGCCATTCTCAGACAAGTCTTTCCTGACTACCTCATCTTATGAAATCTTTCTCTTGCTCTCAGCTACTTTCTATCATATCGATCTAATTATTTAATTATTTATTCGAGATGGAGTCTTGCTCTGTTGCCCAGGCTGGAGTGCAGTGAGTGGCACAACCTCGGCTCACTGGAACCTCCGCCTCCTGGGTTCAAGTGATTCTCCTGCCTCAGCCTCCCGAGTAGCTGGGACTACCAGCATGCACGACCACCACACCCAGCTAATTTTCATATTTTAGTAGAAACGGGGCTGGTTTCGAATTCCTGGCCTCAAGTGACTCACCCACCTAGGCCTCCCAAAGTGCTGGGATTACAGGCGTGAGCCACTGCACCTGGCCAGTCAACCTAATTATTTTCTTTATCACTCTTACCAGAAAATAAAATGTCCTAGTTAATTTATTTGCTTAATAGTGCATTTCGCTTAACTTCTAGTAAAATATTAGGTCCTTGAGGGCAGAGATGTTGTCTTGCAACCATAGTGCCTAATAATGCCTCCCATATGGTAGGCAATTAAAAAAAATCTGTTAAACAAGTAAATAATATATTAAAGTCATTTTGGAAAATGTTTATCTTTAGTAACAAAGATCCATAGCATTTTACCATTGAAATACAATCTATTTTTAGGAAGTTTTTTAATGCCAAAAAAGACTGAGAAAAATAGATTAAACTAGACCACAATAGCCAAGTACAGGTTATAGTAAAAACAAATTGGGAAGATGGGGTAGGGTAAAAATGTTCTATGCCTGAACTTGCTTCAGTTCTTCATACATACCAAACATGAGTAGCACAGGCTAACTTGAAGACATGGCCACAGTAGGGACAAACCAACGGGCAATAGGACTTCCATTATTCAGACAACGGGAACAATGATCATGCCCAGCAGGCTTTTGAAAGAAGGTAAAATGTTTTTAATGCAAGAAGGAAAAAAATGGCCATTTTACCAACCCTGAATAGGAGTTAGCACACTTGTGGTTGCTGAAGTGGACAGCTGATGAATGCAATAAACTTGGAACCCAAAGAAGCAGGTTTCTAAGCTCAAACCCATGGTTTATAATCCCTAAGTGCAGCACACCTTAGTGTTGTAAGAAATTCTTGTCAACAAAGACAGAATGTTCATGGATAAGTGACTGGGGTACTCTTTCGCCTTTTATGATCTACATGGTGATTTTAATTATAATAATTCATTTAAATAGGAGGCCTGTGCAGCTGGATATTACAAACACAGCACTGGGAAGACCCAGACCAGAAAAAAGTGTGAGGAAAAAAGATGACAGCCAAGTGCTCATGTATAATTAAGCTCTCCTGTGACTGTGACAGTGAAAACAATTAGATAATTTTTGTCACTGATATGCTAGATAAGGAAAAACAAAATAATAAACATAAATGCAATAGCCAAGTGCTATGGAAGTCAGCTGATCTGACAGTTTTTAATACCAAGCATGGTTGACAAGTGAAGTAAGGCTGAGTTATCTTCAGAAAGCAGGCAAATTTTATTTTATTCTGCTCTTTTTCCCATGCATGGCTGCAGATAACTCCATTTAAAAAGGAAACATTGTTAGAACCTGATTTTCATCTCCAGGGCAGGATCCCTGAAAAAAAACATTTCCCTGCACAGGGCTGGGAGCCAGTGACAAAGTAGATTTTCCATAACAGTAACCCTGGGGTGCTCTATTTCCAGTGCAGGAAACCTCTAACCCACAGGAAAGCAGTATACCAACCCCTGGCTACAGAAAATTTCATACCAGTTTAACATACTGAGAACAGGAATTTCACTTAACAGAAAATCATGAAAGTTAAAATGACTTTATTCAATTAGTTAAGCTACTCAAATAACATTTAGGAGCAGCCACCACTGAACTGAAGAGACTATTCAACTAAGAAAAAAGAGAAAACGTTGGCCAATTACCTGAATATTTACAGATTGTCCCTATTTGCTATAGAAAAAATAATTATTACATTGGTGAGAAAAATGAGACCTAAACAGTTAAAAATACACAGCCATAGCATCTCACTGAATAAATCTGTAACTTACAGTCTTGTATTTTTGCAGTCAGTTAACTGTGGTGTCTTTTGCTTTACAACCCATCAAATAAGATACCAACTATGACAGTTTAAGAGGAAAGCAAAGATTAAATATCAAGTCTGTCATCTGGCATGAGTAGAGTCAGTCCTCTAATATTCTTGAAGATAGACGAATGATGAAACAGAAGTGCAGATTTATTCAAACAGCTATTGCCCAGCTCATCAAGTGAAGTATTAACACTTTCTACACTCTGTGTGTTCTCCCGCCCCAGAAGCTGCATCAGGGGAACGTGAGTCCAAAATGCTGGGAGTCACTTAGGGGAGGTCATTGAAGGCTGGCTGATAGTGGAAATCTCCGCCCAGTTTCCAATCAAGCTTTTAAAAAACGTTATGTGATTATCGATCAGAATTCTTTGTTTTTTCTTTTTTTCCTTCCTCCCTTTCCTTTTCCTTTTCCCTCCCTTCCTTCCTTCCTTGCATTTCTTTCTTTCTTTTTGGAAGACAGAGCTTTATTAGCCTGCCTGGTGGCCATTCTGACAGGCTAGGAAGTGTAGCCTCCCTTGGTCAGAAGCTGTAAACTGGCACTTCGAAGGAGGAGCAAAGGGAACAAACAGGAATTTGTGCTGAATGGAGTGGCCTAATATACATATTTGATAAGCTACAGGAGGAGTCATGGATATTTATGAAAGGAGAAACATGTGCTTGTGCAACTGAGTTTCATGGGTTCTGTGTATGAAATATATACATATGTACATATGAATATACAAATTTAATAAGTCATAGGAGAAGTCATGGATATTTATGAAAGGAGAACCATCTGCATGTGCAACCCTTCATGGGTTTCGGGTATGAAAAATGGCAGTATTAGCATCTGAGGGTGGAGGTTTTGGCTCTGCGATGTCAAAACGTAGACCAGAGGACATGAAACCCCTCATAGCACATCCTCCCTAGAATGACAGAACCATTCTGTGTTGGCGGTCTTTTATCAGGCAAAAAATAAGGGGCAGCATCAGGTGGGTGGTTGATATCAGTGATGGAGTCTTTTCAAAGGGCTAGATTGTATTTAGCCCTTAGGAAAGAAAGGCTCATTGCTGTTAGCGAGGGAGCGGGTATAACCAGATGTGTCTGACATTACCCTCCCATCATGGCCAAGAACTCATTTTTCAATGCTAATTTGGCCCCTCCCCCTTAGCCATGAGGGGTCCCCTTCTTTCTACTGGAGGGCTTAGAACTTTGGTCATATCTTAAAACCAAAATGCTTTATAAGAAGAATTAGTGAAATAAATAGACTTTTGTGGGATCAATCACTGCAAGAAAGAAGAACATTTAAAGCTTTAGAACTACTCTCATTATTTTAATATGCATTGTTGTTTGTTTAAACCATTCTTAAATAATTATCAACCTATAGTATTTGTTTTCTGTATCCCAGACAGATGGGATTCTGGCATGCTCCAATTTGGCAGAACTCAGTTTGCTTTCAAAATGTCTATCCAATGAAATCCTTTTCTAGATTTCAAATCAATATCCTAACAGGGTTTCCAAGATGGTCTCAATAATGACCATGGGCTAGTGGTTTTACATTTATATTATTTGGATCAATGCTCATGATTTGATTGGAATAGGAGCAGCTGCACATAAAATGTCTTTGGGGTGAGAGAGATTTGTCACATTCCACTCTGATAAGAACTAAATTTGGACAGCTTGCATTTTGAAATGTTCATGGTACCACATTAAATTGCTACCAAATAGGAGCAATTACAAAAGATTAACACAAGCCTCAAATCAAAATTCTAATGAAGAAAAGCACAGAGCTTTAAAAAAAGATAAATCAGGAGCAGGAATAATAAAATGTTTCCTGTGTCAGGTTTACAGCTTGAGCAAAGAGAAAAAACAGACTTCTTTGCAAGTGTGTTCACACTAATATCCATCCTCCAAACACATCAGCCTAATGTCTTCCTCTCTGCTCCATCAACATCCTTGCCCCCTACCCTCACTCTCCACACCCAGAATCAACCAGGGCTAATTATGGAGCAAACCATGAGTTTCACATAATCCTGTGCTGCACAATCTCTCCCAAAATGCCTGAATGCCTCTCAGCTTATGATTTCAATATCAGGAAGTTCTGTAGTACTACAAACGATAAACTGAAATCATACACTTACCATAAAAAGTTAGCTGTCCCCTTGCTACATTTTTCCCTCTGGAATTTTCAGCCACACATTCATATAAACCAGCATCCTCCTGCTGAAAATTAGGGATCTCAAGAATTCCATTTGACTTGTGTCTTCTGGCTTTCCTTGCTATCGGCTTTCCATCAGCTCTTCGCCAGATAATAGTTGGTACCGGACTGATAGCAAGAATAAAAAGGAGTGAATCAAACTAGAGAAAACTGAACCTTTTATTTGAACCTAAACCCCTTCCTTCTTGGTTCTACACATATAAGCTTGCAGTGTTTTGCAAATTTCATTCATTCCTCTATCTCCATTACAATTTTAATCATATCCACATCTCTAGTATTATTTATTTAGTGTTCTTAAAATCAAATAACTTTTCTTAACTTTAAATAAAGTGATCTGGCAGGGCACAGTGACTCACACCTGTAATCCTGGCACTTTGGGAGGCCGAGGTGGGCAGATCATTTGAGGTCAGGAGTTTGAAACCAGCCTGGCCAAATGGTGAAACCCTGTCTCTACTAAAAATACAAAAAAATTAGCTGGGCATGGTGGCAGGTGCCTGTAATCTGAGCTACTCAGGAGGCCAAGGCAGGAGGATCACTTGAACACTTAAAGCCGGGAAGCGGAAGTTGCAGTGAGCCGAGATCGTACTACTGCACTCCAGCCTGGGCGACAGAGCGAGACTTTGTCTCGGGGGCTGGAAAAAAAAGTGATCTAGTTCCTAAACACTATTATCATTGAAAAAAAAAACAGATTTTTATATGTCATATATGTTTTCTCATCCTTTTTCTCTTTTGTTTTCTTTTTTTTTTTTTTTTTTTGAGACAGAGTATCGCTCTGTCACCAGGCTGGAGTGCAGTGGTGCAGTTTTGGCTCACTGCAACCTCCATCTCCTGGGTTCAAGTGATTCTCCCGCCTCAGCCTCCCAAGTAGCTGGGACTACAGGCGCCTGCCACCATGCCCAGCTAATTTTTGTATTTTTAGTAGAGATGAGGTTTCACTCATACATGTTTTTTTCTAAATAAAAATATGAAAATAAAAATGTTCATGTGCATTTGTGGCAAATTAAAGATAGCTGCAAATTCTTTCACATTCCTCCCATTGAGATGAGGTCTATGTCCCCTCCCCTTGAGCCTGGTAGCTCTTTTTAACCACTTTGACTAATAAATAAGACAGAAGAGATGTTGTAGGATCAAAGCTCAGGTGTTAAGAAACTGGCAGCTTCAGCTTTCTGTCTCATGGCAGCCCTGAGCTGTCCTACGAGAAGAGTGAATACCTTGAGACTGCCAGGAAGGAGAGGCTGTAAGCCTTCCAGATGACAGTCTCAGTGACACCAGCCTTTCAACATCCCCAACAAAATACCAGAAGTGTGAGACATAAGAGAAACAATGTATTTCCATAAATCTATGTACCAACAATGCAAGTGCCCTACTTTGAGAAATACCCAAATAATGAATAAATGATAGTAGAAATAATGAGCTCATAAAATTTGGGAGACACAACCTATTGCTGACATAGAGGATAGGTTCACTCGAGGTACATTGTTTTGGACAACATGGTTTTTCTCCTTGTCATTTATATATTGAGAAGCTTACCAACTCATAGCAGTCCATTTGGAAGATGGGTTGGGGAAACTGTTTAAAATAGTGAGAAAAGGAAGGATGCCATCTGTGAGATCTTTATGTACTCTCAAGGCATCTATCATCCTACTGCCATAACTGTTAGAACATATCTTAAATTGCAGAGAGGGCCTCATTGAATCTGCAAATCAATGGTTTAGTGAGCTAACCACAGCTTTTAAGATTGTGGCTTCCTGGCAGGGGATACAATTATTTACTTATTTATTTTTCACAAAAACACACACAGAGAAGTAATTAGACTAAAGACTTGCTAATCTTCTCTGGGAAACCTGAGATGGTATTTAAAACATTAAAGCCATCAACTCCACTATATTTGTTTTAGAATAATTTGAGTTCGTTAGACAGACACTAACTCAAAATGCAGAAAGGCTCTATGAAAAGTACATAATCGGTGTCTTTATACTGATGAGATATGCACTTAATATATGCCTTTAAAAATAACCATATTGAGACGTAGTCTTTCTGCTTTTAAGTGGGCAATGAGGATGTGTTTCAGCAGCTGGATGTGCATACCCAAACATTTCTGTGTAGACTGAAGAAGCCAATTTGGGTTTTTTGTTTTTATTCCAGCACTATTCAAACAGTGTGAATAGAGTTCCATTCATAACCCCCTTTGAAGTGTGAACAATGTGAATTCTGCTCTTTCTTCACAGATGATTTTTCAAGGTGTCATCAAATGTATATCTAGACTACCCAGTTACCTGCTCGCATCTTTAATTTCATATATATATAAATGCTTATACATGCATAAATACTTTAAAATAAAAATAAAAAGTCTAATCATATTATACTGTTAGCGATCTGCTTTTGTTCTCTTAGCAATAAATCATGGGCATTTTCTATGTCTTGAATGTTGTTTTGCAAGTTGACTTTTAATGTCTGTAGAATGTTCAATCCTATAGTTATGTCATAATTTATTTAATATAAGTTTTCAGGACATAAAAAATTACTACTGTATTGTACTGTACCAAAGTAAAGATACTACTGTAGCTTATCTGTCCTGACTTGAAAACACATGGAAACCAAAACAACCTTTCTATTAGAACTGACAATAAAATGAAAAAAGGAACCTTTCCTATGATTGCTGGAAAACACAAAAATCCTAAGAAAATAGATTACACGCTGATATAAGGATTGGTAGAGTTAGTGTTGCCTGGCTCCCTGGCTTGGGCCTACAATCCCAGCACTTTGACAAGCAAAGTTGGGAGGATAACTCATCCAGGAGTCCAAGACTAGCCTGGACAACATACCCAGATCCTGCCTCTACCAAAAAAAAAAAAAAAAAAAAAAAAGAAAAAAAGAAAAAGTGTTGTTGCCTTAGTGAACATGTGGGCACAGGAAAAAGAGAGTTAGTAATGGGTTTGTCAGATAGATGGGGCTCGGCGTAAAGACTGACATGGATCATTGAAATCCACAGAAGATATCAAAATTCTCACTTCAGATAATAGTTTACACTGTTCATGCCAAATCTTTATTGCTGGTTACTGGCAAATAAAAATCCCAACCGATGTGCATTTCATGTTCTTTATGCCCTCTGATATATTCTCCATGGAAAAGCTAACTAGTTTCTAAGTAGGCTTTTCTCAAGAAAGTCCACACTGAAACAATTTTCGGACAACTTTGCAAAACAGACTCTCTTAGAGAATAACACGTCTTACCTATCTCTAGCCGGAGCAGAAGGAAATCCAAAGTAGAGAGAAGAGACTGACAGTTTAAAAAGAAATTCAAGAAAAGTCTGATGCATCCTCTATAAACTGGGGCCAAAATGAAAATCCATATTTTTCCAAATAGTCAGCTTAACTGTACCTCAAATGGAGGCCACTGTTTTCCTGTCATTCTGGGTTAGACAGCATGCACATTACAGGTCATAATAATATAACAAAATACTTTTTCAGAATTGCCCATTCTCTTCTCCTTTGTGGCCATGTCAGTTGTGGCAGCCTAATCCTTCTTGCACCATTACATGTCCTCTCTCCATGGTGGGGTGCAGAATCCAAGATGCATACACAGAATTACAAAGAGAAAGGCTTCACCTGCTTTTCAGTCACCTCAGAAACCATCACTGTGAACAGTGCAAGAAAAACTCTATACCTGCTCAAGCTGAAGCGAGGATAAGAAGGAATGCAAACCAGAACTTACTTTCCTAGAGCAAAGCATTCCAGCTTCACCGTTGCTCCTTTTGCAGTTGGAACTGTTTCTGGGAACTGCACTTCTATTTTGGGCTCATATTCACCCATCACTCCTGTGAATAAATAAAGGAGCTAAGTCTTGGAGATTCTTTTAAAATGTATAAAATGTAAAACTCATTTTTCAGTTAATGTAGAATGCTCATACACATCATTATGTGCACAATTAATTCCTTCATTTAAAGCAGGTCCTATCTCTAGCAGTCATGAATTGTGGCTCTTCTCCCAGTTACTGCTACAGAAAAATTTGTATTGCAGAACCATATCATCTACCTGGATTAAACTCTCCATGCATACAACTTTGCCCCTCGAAAGTATTGTTTTAAGGTAGTCTTAAGGAAAAAAAAGGAGAAGGGGATACAGTGCTAGTCATCAGGAAAATTAAATTATCTCTTTGGAAGCATACTGCAGAAAAATTTGTAACATTTATTAATAAAAGTACTTAAAATACTTGCATGCTTAATTATGTCTATATAACAAAACAATTTTTCTGAGTAACCATTCTGTGGCCACAACTTTTACTTTCATTTCCAAGGCCAATATAAATGAATCATAAATTAGTATATTCAATGTAACATCAAATGCCTGTATTTTTATTACATTTTGGACCTGTGAGAAAAGAATAACAAGATACAACTGTAGAAAACACTTAAGTTATACCTATCTTGCCAATGGCAAACTTATTTAGAGGGTCATATTCTCCCACTTTTCCTATATCCTGGAAAATGACTGTACAATTATGCCCAAGGTAACACAGTCTAACAAACTAAGTCCATGCTTTGTAATGAAATACTTATCAGTTCTTTCTTTCTTTTCTTTTTTTTTTTGAGACGAAGTCTCACTCTCTCACCCAGGCTAGAGTGCGGTGGCAGGATCCTGGTTCACTGCAATCTCTGCTTCCCAGGTTCAAGCGATTCTCCTACTTCAGCCTCCCCGAGTAGCTGGGACTACAGTTCTGCACCACCAGGCCAAGCTAATTTTTTTGTATTTTTAGTAGAGATGAGGTTTCACCATGTTGGCCAGGCTGGTCTCCAACTCCTGGCCTCAAGTGATCCAACTGCCTTGGCCTCCTAAATTGCTGGCATTACAGGCATGAGTCACCACTCCTGGCCTTATCAATTATTTCTTATCAATATATTCTTGACTCCATTTGCCACTGCTCTAATGGTTCTAATACATTTATTCTTATTCCATTTCTGGTCATTTTTTATGATATTTGATTCAACTGTGCCCGTAAAGAGTTTGGAATTACTTAGCTTACTACAAAAAGATAGGGCTCTCCATTTCATCTTTCCTTTAGGCTTCCCATAGTCAGAGGAAAAAAGAGACTGAACCTTAGAAAAAAAGGTTAAAGACAAAAAATGGATGGGGGACAGGTGCAATCACAAAAGAAATGATTTCACTCACTCTGCAGAGGTGAATACTTGCCTTTTTTTTTCTTTTTTTTTTTTTTTTTTTTTTTTTTGAGACTGAGTCTTGCTCTGTTGCCCAGGCTGGAGTGCTGTGGTGCAATCTTGGCTCACTGCAACCTCTGCCTCCCAGGTTTAAGCAATTCTTGTGCCTCAGCTTCCCAAGTAGCTGGGACTACAGGCACGTGCCAACGCACATGGCTACTTTTTGTATTTTCAGTAGTGATGAGGTTTCACCATGTTGGCCAGGCTCGTCTTGAATTCCTGACCTCAGGTGATCTGTCTGCCTCGGCCTCCCAAAGTGCTGGGATTACAGGCATAAGCCACTGCACTCCACTGAGGTGACCCTTTTCATCAGCCATTTCAGAGTTTGAGAAGCATCAAGAGGATCTCCTCAAACTGTGAAAAACAGAATCAACCCTGAATGTCTGATGACATACAGTCTAGCTAAGTTTGCTGTGAGGTACATTGTTAAAAGTGCAAACTTGAACATAATTGTTCTTCTTGTTGTTGTTTTCATTTTTCTTCCTTTCCTGGAATGACAAGGAGTATTGGATTTGGAAGGGACCTTTGATATCATTTGGTTCAGCGACCTTAATCTTGGTATTATTTTCCTACTTGATGCACACTTTTCTAAGGAGAGTATCCATGGTTAGCAACCTATTCTTGAAGGGACACTTATCCCTCCATAGGTTAAAATCACAATTCTAATCTATCCTTTTCTTTTACAAGCAAGGCTGTAATCTCACAAGTTAAATGGTTTGTCTTTAGTCCCACAGAAAACCAGTCAGTGTTGAAACCCAGGCCCCTGACTCCTCATCTTAATATCTTACAACGGCCTCTCACCATGAAATGAATAACACTACAAAAGTAAGTTAAAATACATTACACCCAAGCTTGACACGTTCAGTCACAAAATCATTCCTCCTTTTTTGGCCAGCCTCTGCTGTCTGAGTTCTCTTGCCCCTGAGTCTGGGCTTGCCTTTCTTTGAGCATCTGCACAAAGCTGGCCTGGTAAAGACTCAGTGCATACTAACAACAATATTCACACACAGCTGCTGAACTTGCTAACAAACAGCCCGTACAGTTGAATCATCATCCCATAAATATCAGTAGTATGACTTTGAGCGCAGTGAGCAAGTTAACACCTTTTAGTGCTGTGTATATGGCTGTATACTCTGAGAGCAGTGTTAATTAAAGAAAGAATTGCCTTGAGAGAAAGAGGTCTTTCGTCTTCCCAGGGAATCAAGACAGCCTGCACTGCAGTGTATGATGTGTTTCAGGGAGATGAGACAATAAGGTTAAAATACAAGGGCCAAGGAGGTCTTAGAAGTCATCAGGTTTTTTTCCCAGCCTCTCTCTGTCTATAAATATCACATATAAAATTGTGTTTATCTAATCCGGTCATGAAAATTACACCAAGGAGCAAATATATGTCACACGGCCTTGTTTGAAAGAACTAAAATATCATTGGCCCTGCAGAAGACGCAATGTCCCAGATCCCTGAACTGTTATCTCCACGTCCTAAAATCCTGCCTATTTAGGCCCAAACTGAACATCTGCTCTCCCAGAATCCTTTGCCTACTTACTGCCTTCCCCTCTCCTCTGTAGGCCCTACTCTCTAGCCAACAGTGGTCTTTAAATGACTCAAATTATAAAAACTTCTACCTTTGTCTGTTTCCATTGATAATTTTTTGAAAAACAAGTTTTTAAGGTATAATTTACATACTAAAATGTTCACGAATTTTAAGTGCGCAATCCAATGGCTTTTAGCAAATTTGCTGAGTCATGCCACTATCACCACAATCTAGTTTTAGAACATTTCCATCACCCCAGTGAGATGCCTCATGCCCATTCACAAGTAATCCCCATTCCCAGTCTCAGTCCTGGGAAACCTCTAACTTCTTTCTGTCTCTATACATTTGCTTTTTTCTGAATATTTCATATAAATTAAATTGTGCAATATGCGGTCTTTTGTGCCTGGCCTCTTTCACTGAGCATAGTGTTTTCAAGATTCATCCATGTTGTAGCATGTACCAGTAGTTTGTTCCTTTTTATTGCAGAATAATATTCCACTGTATGGATATACCACGTTTTCCTTCTCCATTCGCTGGTTGTATTAGTTTCCTAGAGTTGCCTTAACAAAGCATTACAGACTCAGTGGCCCTAAGCAAAATAAATTTATTCTCTTATAGTTCTAGAGGACAGAAGTCATAAATACAGGTGTTGACAGGGCCATGCTCCCTTTGAGACTCTAGGAAGAATCTTTCCTACCTTCTGGTGGTAGCTGTCAATCCTTGGCATTCATTGGCTTATAGTCACATCACTCCATCTTTGCCTCTGTTGTCACGTGACATTCTCTCTGTGTATGTGTTTCTTCCCATTGTGTTCTTAGAAGGACACCAGTAATATTTGATTTAGGGTCCATCTTACCCTACCACGACCTTATCTTTGCTGATTACATCTATGCTGACTCTATTTCTAACTAAGGTCACATTCAGAGGCACTGGGTGTTAGGACTTCACCATATCTATTTGAGGGACAAAATTCAACCCATAACACCAGTTGATGGGCATTTGGGTGGCTTCCACTTTTAGCTATTACCAATAATACTTCCATGAACGTTTACATGCAAGTCTTTGTCTGGGCATATTTTCATGCCCATACAAAGTAAGAGTTATTCTCTACTACTGTCTTGCTTCCGTCATGTTACTTATCACAATTTATAATTCTCATTTATTATGTGTTTAGTGTCTGCCTTCCATTTAGATGGCAAAACATATAACACCAAATAATGTGTTTGTCTTTTTCATAGCTGTATTCCTAACTTCCATTGCAGGCTCTTCACTTGTAGGTGTTCAGTAAGTAACTACTGACATAAAACATTTTACATATAAATTTCAGGGTACCTCTTAAATAGCAATGCTGTTTCCTATCATCTTTATAGCTAGCTAGCTAGACAGACAGACAGACACACACACACACACACACATACACACACACACACACACACAGAGCATCTCTTCTATTGTCCTCTTACCTGCTTTAGAGATAGAAATTCTTCTCATTTTTTTCTGTATCCCTCACAAATCTTAGCCCAATACAAGTAATATGTGAAAAAATGTGATGGGTAAGGATTTGTTGAAGGGAGGAAAAGATGTAGGAATGCAGTGTTTATGCTGTGATATATAATAGCCATTAAGTCAAACATATACTTCTTTCCAGGCATAGAAGTCATTTATGAAGTATAATTGTAGCTTCTAGTACAAGTTCACTAACTTAAGATCATTCTTTACTAAAATGATCTGTATACATTGTTTATCTAGTCACACAGAGTGATTTCTGAGTTGATACACAGTGATCCATATTTATGGCTATAGGAGTGTGAATAACAGAGTCATCAGTAATAACAGATTAATCTGTATATATAGCAGTAGTACAGTACATAAAGAGAAGGATCAGAGATAAAATGGCATCATTTCACTGCTGTTTAAAAATTTTTCATTGTATATAAAGATTGTCCTAGTATTAAAGTCATAAAAACGAGAGAAGCAATTTTCTTCAACTATATTATGAACATTGTTTTGGAACACCTGTGAACTGTTCCATTTAATTTGGTTACAACTGGCACAGGCTATGTTGTTATTTTACTATTTTTTTATTTTAACCATTTTGGCGTTTACTTTCTGCATTAAATTTAAAAGCTGTTGCCTTTTTTGTTTTTTAAGAAATGAAAGGCCCCTTAAAACAGGAGTGCATTTTTCAAGTCATTCTGCTGACCACCTGTACACTTTCGCAATTAATTGGTGCACAGCTGCTCTGGTGATTTACATAATGATTAGGCTAAAAGACTGCGAACATTGATGGAATTGCTCCAGAACCTCCTTTTCATCTTCAAACTATTAAAAAAGGTGGGAAGATGTAAAGGCCTACCCAGATCTATATAACCAAGGCAAAGTAGAAGTAAGGAACACATATAATTTAGTCTGGTTCAACCAAGATATACAACCTCAGCCATACTTCTCTGCTATATGAAATATATGATTTGCCCATAAAGACAACTCTTGCTTTCAATTCTAAATAAAAACACCTAACATAATTTTATGCATAAAGCAAAAATGTCTTAATTCATTAAAATTCATTGCCAATGTTTTATGTTCTTTGGATTAAGAGAGATACAGTAATAGCAATGAAGGTTACAGCACTTGAAATTCCATACATCAAAGTCTTCAGAAGACAGGGGCTTAGTTGTATTAATATTCCAATAAATTAAATAAGTAAATATTCATTTGACACCAATCATAAGCCACGTGCTGTGCCTAGAAATGGGGGCACACTGTGGATAACACAGATCTGATCCTTATAATCATGACATTCATAGGCTACTCTTTTTTAGCACATGGCTTAGTAATGGGGCATATGCAGGCAATAACTAATTGTTTATTGAATAACCAAAAGAGGTGATTTCATGAGGAAGACATGGTGGGCAGTTCTTAAGTATTTTTCCTAAAGCAATGGTTCTCAAACTTTAAATCAACTGAAAGGCTTGAGTTTCTGATTTAGTGGGTTGAGATGTAGCCTATGAATTTGCAATTTTAAGAAGTCCCAGGTGATTTTGATGCTGCTGGTCTGAAGAATACACTTTGAGAACAACTTTCCCAACTATGAGCAAAAGCAAGAAGCTCCACCTAACATTAATAAACATATCCTAAGGGCTAGTCATTGGGAGAGTACTAGCAATGGAGACCCAAATTGAGGGACAAAGTCCATCCAGAGTCTGGACTCTGTAGAAGAACTTGTGGCAACTGTATCCCTTTCAAAACCTGGGTAATTATTAAAGTTGATGCTGATGTCTGTAAGAATGCAGAATTTAACAAAACAACTGGCAATTTAGAGAATATGAAAGAGAAATCAGCAACACATCGTGCTTGTTTAATTACAATTTGCAGAGCACTCTGTTGGCAGAAGGAGACCAGTTTGCAGAGTTGCGTGCCATAAGATTTTTGCCAACACCTGCCTTAGCTGGAATCTGTGCTTACTAAATTTAACTACAGAAGGAACATTTACTAACTTCCACAGAGTGGGATTTTCTACTGAAAAAAAAAGGCAAAAATTGTTTTATGAAAAGTTTCCACATTGACTTTCTTGGGAAACAAGTCATATGATGTATGTATCACTAACCTAAAAATATTTGGAAATATCTGATTAGTCATACAAATTCACTTGACTGTGTTTACCATTTTGCGCTTTTGAAAAAAGGCATGTTTCCCCTTGGGTTGAAGGAGACATACAGATTCTAGTGGACTGTCCAAGTTATCTCTACCACCACCACCACCATCCAGTAGGTGAATTCCCAGAGTTTGAGGCAACAACTGTTGAGACAAGTGTTGAGACAACTGCCTCCCCACTGCTGAAGAGGAGAGGCAAGGTATCTCAAGGTTGTACATCACCTCTTATAGTCAAGGTTTTAAGGTATCCTCACAGACCTGTGAGAGATGAAAATAAATCTTATGATTTGACTTTAATCAAACCTGCACCACCTTCCTTCCTTTTCAATATTGAAAATGCAGAGATAACCTTTTCCAAGAGACTGTCTCATTTACAGGCAGAGAGGCCAAATACCTCTGCCTGCACTGGACGGTCCTGGTTTTCCTGAATTCCTGAAGTAATGAGCTAATAGTTTCCGGTTTGGGCAATTAGTTATAATGTCATCTTTTAAGCCAACTTTTACCTTCCTTGAAGGAAGTACTCCTATACTTTTCCTACTAAAAAGTTATCCATGTTGTATTGAACTAAACACTATCTCTGTACATGTTGGTCCCAGTTCAAGTCTTCGGAGCCACAAATAACAAGTATTTTAATGGACCGTCTTCAGATATTTAATGATATCATTTTGTCAAGGATTAACAGAGTTTTTCTGTAAAAAGTCAGATAATAAGAATTTTATCTAGGCTTTGTGGGCTATACAGTCCTGTTACTGCTCAACTCTGCCATTGTAGCTGGAAAGCAGCCATGGCCAAAAGGTAAACAAACGGGAATGGCTGTGTGCCAATAAAACTTTATTTACAAAAATAGGTGGTGGGCCAATAAATGCTAGTTGGCTGATCCTTGGCTTAGAGGAAATGGAGACGATAGCAAAGTTTGAGAGAATCAATAGAATCAACAGACAAATTATTAGAACTACAAGAAATTTTAGCAAGCTTGCCAAATACTGAATCACAAGAATAACGGTACCTTCCATATATAGGCAACAGCTAATTAGATAATGTGATTAAAGATAAGATACAACTGTCAGGGTGTGGTACCTCACATCTGTAATCCCAGCACTTTGGGAAGCCGAGATTGGAGGATCACTTGAGATCAGAAGTTCGAGACCAGCCTGGCCAACATGGTGAGTCCCTGTATCTACTAAAAATACAATAATTAGCCGGGTATGATAGTACATGCCTATAATCTTGGCTACTCGGGAGGCTGGGGCAGGAGAATTGCTTGAACCTGGGAGGCAGAGGTTGCAGTAAGCCAAAACTGCACCACTGCATTCCAGCCTGGGCGACAGAAGGAGACTCTATCTCAAAAAACAAACAAACAAACAAAAACAAATGGATAAGACACAACTTACTATAACAGCAAAAATGATAGAGAATCTAGGAACTAGCCAAGAATACCCAACATTTCTATAGAAAAATTATTTACAGAAACAGGCCACAGGCAAGATTGGCCCGCGGGAAAGAGTTTGCTGATTCCTATTTAAAGCAAATAATGTGCCCACTGCCTGGAATTATTTATTTTCTCTTAGATTGTCTGACTCTTCATGGAAGCCTGGGTTGATTCCCAAGATCAGGCCAGTTTTCTTCACCTTTAAGCTGTGATTATACACCTGATTCCACTGTACCCTTCACTGCTCCATGGTAGTGCTTACCAAAATTGAAACTTAAGTGAATATGCTTTAATTCTCTACTCTCCCCTGAGTATGGCCCCACTCCTGCCTCTAACTGCAATTAGGCTTCTCAGCCAGGCTATAATCCATGAGGGCAGAGAAAGACTTTTGCATCTCTAGAGCCAAGTAGAGAACAGATACTGAATGAAGATTTGTTGGTTAAATGCATGATCAAAAGAATGCCCCAAGTCAACTCAATTCTGGGTTAAACACTTCTCCTTCCCTCTTTCATTTTAAGTCCCTCTATAAATGTATTATTCAGAACTCAATTCAATAATTCCAATAAAGAATGAAACTTTAGACCCTTCATTAACTTGGAATTCTCTAATTCCCATGGGCTGAAATCATGTCTTTTTATTTCACAGAGTGCCACACACAATGAGCACTTAACAGATGCTTCCTAACTGAGTAGCCAAATGGCCATCCAAGACCTTTAGCCCCCATGGACCTGAAATGGAATCGGCTATGCTAGAGGTCTAAAGCTGACTGCCAAGTTCCTAAGCTTGTCAAACCTTCAACACATCCAGAGCCATTAAGATGTTATTAAATCAGATTAGCAATGGCAGTTTAGCAAAATATCTCACATCCTTTAGTCATTTAGATGTTCTCCTCATAAAACATGTTTTACGCCCACAGATCCTCAACTGCGATGTTGTTAGAGAATTAAAAACAAGACATGATTGCTGTGACAAAACCATACAAAGGTTGCAATTAGAAGTGAGAGTAAAATAAAGCAGTGTTTTGGTATAAACTCTAGATCTTAAATAATATAAAATTATGTCTAAGTGGAAGGCATATCTCTACCTGTTGCCTGTCTAAATGCCAGGTCATCAATAAAGGGTTGCAGATCACGTCTCCAATCTAGAAGAGATCTCCTAAACGACTGGGTTCAAAAACCCACTAGGTTAATTAAGTGGCCTGCAAATAAAGCTGTCTTTTCATGAAGAAAAATAGTGGTTGTTGATGCCCAGTTGAGGATCTAATGTAGCATGGAGCAATATTAGGAAAGTTTACAGTTACCAGTTGTCAGGATCATAATGGAGGATGCATGATGCTGCAATAATATTATTTCAGAATCTTTGAGTTTTTTCCTTTCTATTTTAAAAGGCTTCTTTGGTCTTAAATTTTTAAGTTTGTGGGGAATGTAGTCTTCTGAGCCACTAGGAGGTGTAATGGTCATTGAGGTGAAGGCTCACAAAATGGCATGCTGTGGACTGAAAGACTGAATGCACCTAGTTTTCTGCAGGGATCAGTTGTCAGCATTGGTAAGAAATCTGATCCAATGAACAGCATCTGTCTGTTAAACCTGATATTATCTGATTTGGGCAAATGTTGAGATTGGAGTTAAGTAGGCTAGAAAGTTGTGACTGGAATCCTTGAAGACAACAAGAAGAAACTTTAGATAGAACTTATTATAAATCACCTTTTTTTTATAGCTGAGAAGACTAAGGACCAAAGAAATGGTATGATTTGTCTTATGAGGGCCGCGGGTACGTCTGGGACTATACCCCAGAATCCCTTTACTTTCCCTCTTGACTTTTAGTCCTGGACATGACTAAAAGTCATGAAACTGAAGGATGCTGAGGTCATCATTTTGGCTTTTTCCTACTGGGTGAAAGTTTGATTTAAGATGAGAAGATTAAATACTTCAAAGTTGCTGTTATTCACTGTTTTCATGGCTAAATTAGGCTGTGGAAAATGAGTGAGGACTTGGGAAAACATGGTCAGTTATTTCAGTTATATTTGAGAATATACATAAACATTTTAAACATTTAATTTTATATTGAAGTATAATAAACATTTAAAAAAGTTAACTTTACATTTTAACCTCCAAAGACAATATATCTGGTTTGTATATGCATACCTATATCCAAAATGTATATGCTTAACAATCTATGTAAATATAGAAATGCAGGAGAGAAAGGGAAAGAGAGAGAGAGAGTACAGAGAAAGAGGGAGTTTGAAACTCTAAGATACGATAATCTTATTGTTCCTTGTTTTGTAGCATCTCTTCTATGTGGAGTTCCAATTAGGGTTAATATTCAAAAATATTTAACAATCACTGTGCAATGCATGGACCTATCAGACAGACACATTTATCTTTGTTCTAATAAGCAAAAAACATTTATCTTTGTTCTAATAAGCAAAAAAAATTTTTTTAAAACCTACCAAACCAGTCCCCAACCAGTCTCCAGAAAAACAGAAAAAAAAGGCAAAGGCTAAACAATGATTTTTCATGCTACATTATGTACCTGTGTATGTAATGTAATGTGCATAAACAGTGTAACAGACATTATCTCATTTTCTCAAGACTGTCCTAATCTCTGCGAATTCTTTTCATGTTAAGCTATTTTCGAGACAGCCATATAAGTGCCTAAAGACAGAAGAAAGAGCCAATATGATTATCATCGAAGACTACTATTTCTCTAGTAGTTATGCTATATGAGTGGTCTGTTACCTTTGTTTGTGGAAATTTAGGGATAACTCTTTGAGATCTGTGCAGGAAGCATATAACATAGCAGGCTCAGCACTATTTATAACCAAGAGCTGGGCTAAAAAGGATCAATGGACTACTTTAGTACCTGTAGTAATAATAACCATGATATACTCTTCCCAATTATAATTTTTCCCTCTCATGATTCCTAAGCAACAGGTGTACCTTCTCGAATCAGTTATCTTCTCAAAGCAGATTTTAAAATATCTGGATAAATAACTATAAACTCTGATAAAAATTTTTCTCACATATGTCTAACAACTCATATTTTTATGTGTCCCAGAAGTGAATACTGCAAAATAACAGTCATTTGAAATAATTCTAAAATTCTCAAAAATTATGAAGCAAAAGAAATGAAGCAAATGTATAAATCTAAAGCCCAAACAGCCTTTTCTGAACCTCAGTGAAATAGTATGATGGCCAAGGACCAGGAATCTGTCCTGACACCACTTTTCTTATCTGAATTCTCTGGTCTTCAGTTCCCTTGTTTCTCAAAAAATAAAGATATAAAACTGGGTGATCTCTAAGTGCCTATTAGGTCCAATAATCTGGGTATAACCCCTTTATCAAACAATGTTCTAAAAATTTGAAAACTCTATGTTTTAGAAAAGTGAGAAAAATAATGACAAGCAAAAAGAAAAAAAAATCAAACTTTACCACTAAAAGTTAAACACTTTAGAGTTTAACATCATTAGTCACTTTGGAGAGTATTATTCCACCTTTCTCTGTCACTATACACTATTTTAAAAAAGAATAATAATAAGGTCTATACACTATTGTAATCTGTCTTTTAAAAATATAATTTGTTGATCATATTTTAGGTAATAAAGTTATTGATGGTATACTTCTGTCACTGTTCAAAGCACTTTCAATTACAACATACAAAATAACTATCTGAGGTAGATGCTGTTACCCTTATCTGACTGATGAGAAACCAAGTACAATGAGGTTAAACTGACACATCCAAAGCCACATGGCTAATAAATGGTGAGGCTGAACTCTGCCTGGACTACTTGGCTCCAGGATCCTCATGGCTTGTGTCCTTACCTCCTGGCCCCACATTGGAGCCATCATTTGAGATGTAGGAAGGAGTGAGCCATGTGAAGAGCTGGGGAAAAGCAAACAGGGAGCCCCAGGGTTTTGCAGGACTGGGGTGAGTGGCAAATGGTCAGTGAACAGACATGGAACTCATCACACCTCATTTGTATCAGGAACTGAGCCAAGGTTCACTATTCACCTTTTATGACTCACCATGGCCTCTTGGGCTACAAATAAGGAATCATAGTCTAGACTGCTTAGCTGAAATGCCCAGGAAACAAGCTCAATATTGGGGAAATACAGTTATCCTGGCTACATGTGCTCTTAGCAAGGGAAATGACAAGTCTAGCAATTAGTTCAGCTCAGGCTTCAAACTCCTTTGCCTTGCTTTTTTTTTTTTTTTTTTTTTTTTCCTTTTCTGAGGCAGGCAGATGATGTGAAATTTTGAGTGTGCTTCAATGATCAAAATGATTGTAAAAATTCTATACTCGCCTTGCACTTATCAGTCTAATATACAGTCACCAAATCCCATATCTTGAAGAGAGAGAATTTCATTGATTTTACTGCCACAGAATAGATTTTAACAAGAATGTCTTCTTTATTTTGCAATCTCTCCTTGATTTATATTTCCCTTTTTCTCTCACCTTCAGAAAACAGCTAATTAAATCACCTATTTTCTGCTTAGTAACACAGTTTGAGTGTCCATTTTATGTACTCCAGTGTTAATGGAAAAGACATGAATTTTCACCATGCAATGCTCATGGAAATTAAGAATGAGTGGGCATTAATGGCTGAAGAATGAGATCCTTAGTCTGCTAACTTTGTGATAAAATATTTTAATACAAAACATTTGTCATCTCTATGAAGATATACCAGACAAATCAAGACAAATCTAAAAGCCAGGGAAAAGGCAGAGTTGTTGCCAGTTTTAAGTGTACATGATGATTCTGGAGTGCTCATGCTCCTGAATGTTTATTTCTTATTTTTTGAAGAGGCAGTTCTGTGTGACGTCTGTCCCTGGCTATGTCACAGTATATCAAAGTCAATATGTAATTACATCTGTGACTTGATAGACCAAAACAGATAATACCACTGAACAGATATTCTGGCATAAGTGCATTTGGGTAGAAGCCAGAGGGGCTGTATTTTTAAGTGATTTCTTACAAAATGCCACTGGAGCATATCTTTTGAAAGTTTCTTCATCTGTCAGTCTGGAGAGATAGCACTGATAGCTTTTGACAGAGCTAGTACCTTACCTACTTTTCTCTGTAAGCTGATAAGAATTTTCAGTTTTATTTAATATAATGTAGCTCAATCCAACATATTAATTTAACATTTGCCATGTGGCAAGCACTGTGCTGAAGCGCAGTATAAAGTCAAATGAAAATGATGATCTTTCCTTGATCATAATGTGAGCGAGGTAGGGAAGGCAAGCCGACATATTTGAATATTCCAGATGAATGTTATGATAGAAAGATGGCCAAAAAAGCACAAAACAAATAATTCTTCCCATTGCCAAGGGAGAAGTTATGTATTTGGTTTTACAAGTACATAACTTAAAATAGTAATGCTTAAAATATGCTTAATATTAATGCTTAATAATGCTTAAAATCGTATTCTTGATTTTTCCCTTGCAAACCTGTGTAGTAAAACCACTTCAGTAAAGGGCATTCCCATACACTCAGCTGCTATGTCAGAAACCTATGTGTCATCCTTGATTTTCTCTTCCACTATCTCCCACATTTAAGGAATGAGCAGGTTCTGGCAGCTTTACCAGCAAACTATATCCTGAATCCATTTCTGTCCTTCTCTGCTGTTACTCCCTAGTTTAACCCGCCATCATTTCCCAACTGAACTAATTGCAGTAGTATTCTGATTGGATTTCCAGTTTTCGCTCTTGTTTTCTGAAAGTCCATTTTCCACATAGCAGCTAAGCAATCTTCTTAAAAACATAAATCACTCTTTTGCATACAATTCTCTAACAGCTTCTCACTGCACAGGAAGTAAAATCTGGTAATTTCTCTATGGCCTCCATGTCCTGGCCCCTGACTCTCTTTTAACCTTAATTCTATCCACTCTCCACCCTGCTCAGTATGCTCCAACCATGCACCATTCTTCGTGTTCCCTGAACATGCTGAGTGCTTTTTTTCAGGCCTCAGGGCCTTTGCATGATGTTAACTCAGCCGGAAAGCTCCGCCCTCTGATCTTAAGAGGGCTGGTTTCTCGTTATTTCAGGTCTCAGCTCATGTGTCCCTTCCTTAGAAAGGCTTTCTATGGCTGTCTAAAGTAGACACCCACTGTGCCCCCTCTCCACACCACAGAGCTGTTATTTTATCATACTGGTTTACTGCTATCTAAAATAATAGGATTTTTGGTTTTGTTTATGTTTGTTTGTTTCTTTGTGTCTGCATCCCCCAGAAGAATGCAAGTGCCTCCTGTTTACCAGCACTCAGCATAGTGGCTGTCACACAGCAAGTTCTAAATAAATGTATGTTAAATGGATGAATAAATGAATAGTTAAAATCTAAATTATTTGCTTGAAAATTCCACATATAGTCTATGTAGTAAGGATGCTCAGACCCTCTCTTCAGAGCTGCTTAGTCTGTAAATACTCTGTTCTGGAAGGTTCAGGTTCAGAGACTCACTTAGGCACAAAGTTCAGTGACGAAACAGAGGAAAAGAGTAACAAACTTGGGGAACAGAAATCTGAGTTCCAGTCTTGCATGTGTCAAGTTTTTCTTATATAAATTCAAATAAGAGTTGTTATAGTATAATGCAAGGAAGCACTGTGAGGGTTTAAGATATCAGGCTCTGGAGTCAGTTAAGACATGGGTGCTGGGTGGAAATCTTGGAGCCATTAATTTTTAATGAATGTGGCTGAGCCCCAGTTTCCCCATCTGCAAAAGAGAATGTTTATCATATAATTGCTTGAGATTTAAATGAGATAATTCACACACAATTCTGTGCACAGTGACTAGGCACATATTAAATGTCAAATAGATGTTTGCTATTAATGTTTTTGTCTGATAGTATCCTCACTCGTGTGATGTCTAGTCATTACTGTTCATAATGGAAGATCTGAATGTGTACTAGACAGTAAAAGGATTTTAAACGAATAGAAACCTGAACATGTCCACTATGACTGCTTAAATCATGATATCAGCCCTTCTTGAAGGGCTTAATTATGTCTTTGTTTAAATTTATTCAATAAATATTTATTAAGAATCTTCGATGTATCAGGCGCTAAACCAGGTGCAGCAGAGGTGTATGTGACTAAGGTACTACATGTGCTTTAAAAAAGGCAAATTGCTAGTAAGACAGACAGTGAAGCACACAGACAATTGTGATGCAGAATTATGAGATCTTGGGGGGTATGGTCGTAGACTCGATATAGAAGGTACCTGACACAGCATGGTTGGGTGGCAGCGTGGGCAAGCAGAGATGGCTTCCTGGAAACAGTGATATCTTTGAAGAAACTGGAAGAACCAGTATCAGTTATCCAAGGGAGAAGCTGAGAGGAGAGGACTAAGGAAAGGAGGAGCATTTCAAGAAGAGGGAATAGCATATATAAAAACCCATGGTGGGAAAGGGCATGGTACTCCTAGAGTTTGGCATACACGGCTGTCTTTACAAAGTACACGGTGATTTTTACTACACATTGTTAAGTCATTTAGGTAATTAAGAATATATGAATTTCATATATTTTCTTGAAATATTCTAATACTGTGGGGAATTAAAACTTCTGTCTCAAATAAGCCTTGTTTTGTCTACATTTCACTGTGGTGGGAACTATGCTTTCAGTATTGTAAATCCAGAGGTTATTTGGACAATTGACACAGAATACTAAATTACATATAATTGATTAATGAGCTAATTGTTCAATCTTTCACTTCATTCTGACTGTGTATACAGTTTAAGTGGGAGAGAAACAAGAAATACCTTCCTTTGTTATTTATATTCACCTAAATCCTCATTCTATTCCTGTTGAGATTAGCAATTAGATTTCTAATTAGTTTTCCAAAATGGATTCATGGGTTTATCTCTTCTTACACAAGTGGAGAAAATATGGGTACCAAATATAGGCAGCATTAAACTTTTCTTACCTTTAATTTAGACAATAAAGCTTTGTGAGCCAATAACATAACATACCTTCACATTCATCCTGTGATTGCAAAAAACAAAATTAACAAAATTACTTAGAAAACTCACCATCATTTCTCAATATTAGTGGTGTAGGTGGCCCCAGGACCTTGTGGTTTGTCACAGTATTGGTAACCACACAGGTATAATTCCCAACATCTGATTTTTCTACTTTGGCAATATACAGATTCCCAGTCTCTTGAGAAACAAAGCGGCGATTATCCTGATAGGAAGGATATTCATTGAAGATCCAGGCGTAACTCAACTCTGAAAGTAAAAAAAATCTTCATTACAAATATGTCTTTTGGCACTGGAACTCTACTGTTTTCATGAAAGAAATGATCAGGTTAAAAATTTATATACTGTTGCCCAATGACTCTTTTTCAGCCTACTAAATATAGATAGGAAGTAATCACAGTTCCCTATGGCATTTTACCAGCCTTTCTACTATTAGTCAATAAGGTTTCATTTCCAGAGAAGTAAAAGATCCACTGATAGCTGATTAAGTGATGTCCAACCTCTTTAAGTCAAGGGCTAAGCATTTATAGTTTGCTAATCATGTGTCAGGCACTATGCAACATGTATTCAGTAATGCTCAAATTACAGACCCAGGGTGTCTATAATCTTGATATAGTAATGCTGGAAGCCACCCTGGAAACTATTTAGTTCATTTATTTTGTTTTATAGATAGTAATTGTTATATTACATCATAATGCCCCATACTTGCATAGTACTTTATGCTTTCCAATATATTTGATAGTTTTATTTCCATTAACTGAGAAACTAGCACCTAGGAACAGAGTAACTTATTCAAATTCTTAGCTCTAGTTAGAAACAGAATAATTCCTGAGTCTCAGTGCAGTCTTCTTCCAATGCCTCCTGCTATCAGCTCAAATTCTTTCTTCTCACTTGTGAGGTTGAATACTTTTCCGTCATTTTAGTAAGAGAGCAGTTTAATACTGTGGCAAATACTCATTAAGTACACAATGACTGACTAGTTGACTGATTCCACAAATATACATCGTATTAAAAAAAATTAGATCCATGAGGGAGTGGATATGAAACAGTGATACAAGAGCAACATTTTCACAGACACTTATCCCATAATATCAGCGGGATGAATTTAATAGGCAGTTGTATCTGAAAACATTCCTTTGAAAGTTCCAATTTTTATAAGAATTAGGTAAATGTTTTATGAAGGACCACATGATCCCATGCTTTCCATTTCAGAGAAGACCGCTAAATGACAGTGAGTTTAAATGATTTGCTGCAGTGAACTATCGTGCTCCAAGGAAATCAAACTGCTTCACCTCCAGGCATTCCATGATTCCTCTCTTTAAAGTGTAATTTCCAGATTTGTCCAAAGCTAGAGAAGTGATATACTAGCTACTGGCACTGATTAGCCAACATGTCCCACTTTATCTTCAAAAATTACTTTGTTGAGGGGAGGGTGAGGGAACAACTAAATGCAATGGGGCCTCTGGTTTCAGAACTAGTTGGCTGAGTTCTTATATGTCACTTTTTCATATGATCGTAAGCTAAAGCCTAAATGTATAAAGTGTCCTTGGAAAATAGCAGAAAGGTCACTTCAGCTTTGTAGAGAGAACGCTAATTACTGTAAAAGTCATTTTTTGTACTGTAATCCTTCAATGTGTCCCAATTGTACTTGACCTCAACAACTGAATGTGCAACAGGAAGCATATTCTGCCTTAATAATCCACTGTTTACACACAAAGGAAGGGTCATGCAGATTGTTTTCCCTTTGTCACTGGATTATAACGTTTCCACATGTATTATTTTAGAATGATATAATTATGTTTATATGAGAATGGCTAATCATTTTATTTACGAATGTGCATGTAATTATAAGTAACCCCATGCTGATGTCAAGAGGATACTCAGTGTAAATACGCAAGTGCTTTCCAGAAAGCTGGTTACTTCCTCAAGAAACAAAAATCTAGGGGAGGAAAAGCCCCTATAATACATTGTGAAGAAGTACTATCCTGTATGGTAGGCTTTTAACAAACAGCATAGCAATGCACTCCTTACGTACTCAATAGGTGAGTTTCAAGCAAACCTAGTCATCTCTCAGCACCTCAACTTTCTCCTATGCAAAATGAGAAGATTTCCTATCTCCTAATTATTTATAAGAGAGTTTTAAGTATAAATTAGCACCTCCAAAGTCACATGATGGAAGTTAGAATGTAATTTACCAGCACAATATTAATCAACCCACATTTCTCCAAGGAGAGTTGAAAGCAAATACAGGAAACTCCTTTTTTTTTTTTTTTTTTTTTTTTTTTTTGAGATGGGGTTTTGCTCTTTGTTGCCCAGGCTGGAGTGCAGTGGCTTGATCTTGGCTCACTGCAACCTCTGCCTCCTGCGTTCAAGCAATTCTCCTGTCTCAGCCTCCTGAGAAGCTGGGACTACAGGTGCCCACCACGACACCTGGCTAATTTTCGTATTTTTAGTAGAGATGGGGTTCCACCATGTTGGCCAGGCTGGTCTCGAACTCCTGACCTCAGGTGATCCGCCTGCCTCGGCCTCCCAAAGTGCTGGGATTACAGGTGTGAGCCACCGCACCCGGCCAGGAAATGATTTTTTTTTTTCCCTGCAATATTTTTCAGAACTCTCAGTAGCGGCTACTGGCTGCAAGGCTCTCTGAATTCTGCAGGAGACTCATTTAGCAACTAGAAAGTCGATATTGGGAAAATGGCATCTGCTTCATTATTTTTCTAATTGGAGAGGAACAACAACAACAACAACGAAGTAAGACTAAAGTTCAAGTCTGTGTTACATAAGGGAAGCCATTTAAACTTCATTTTCAGTTTCTTGGTCCATAAAATGAGGACAATTAAAAATGTGATGCAGGTACGTGGTGAGGATCTGATTATGTGAAAGCACTTTGAACTCTCTAAAGGGCTGTACAGATGTTATTATTGGTGTTGCACTTCACCAGGTTAATCATTATAGAAGTAAAACTTTTTTATTCAATTAACATGCGGTTTGATCTAATTAAAAATAAGTTGATTCCTTTGGCTTCCCTGTTTATGTGACTTAAGTAACTTAGTGAGAGATGCAAACACCCAGAAGTGCCTTGTGCAGCATTTCCTAAACAGTGGTCTTTGATGATTAATTCTTTGTTTTCTACCCCCACATCCCTAAAACTCAAAGGGTTACATGATCAAATTACTTTGAGAAGTACTGGATAAACAAAATAAAATGGAGTTTTAACTTTTTTCTTTCAGGACTGGCAAGAGATTTTGACATGCCAATGTCCTTGAAACTCCTTAGAGAGTGTTTAAGCATCCAAACTTATTTGCTCATGGAATTACCACCACCACAACCACCTAACCCCCATAGCTCAAAAAACCTAGTTTGGGAAACGCTGTACCAATTAGTTCAATTCAAAAAACAATAAGTAGAATATAAGGATTATTAACTGTATTACTTCAGTTTCTGCAAAATCATTAACATTAAATAGAACAACAAACAACAACAACAAAATGTTGAATTAAAGTTGTAATGTTTCCCCAATTGTAATAACAATATAGCAGTGTAACCATTTCTTATGCTGAAATAAAAAAAGAAGAAACCATAGTTGCCAAGAAGAACCTCAAACAGAAGATGCTAAGGAACCTAATCAACATGGTTCAACGTCTGACGTTTGTAAAGACCGTGGAGTCCTGTCCTGAAGTGGAAAGGTCAGCAGAAAAGTCTTGGCTGGTGTACTGGTGAGAACATGTTGGGCTAAGCACTAAGCTCCTAAAACAGGGGAAATCTCTCACTAAGACATTAACTTAGTTCTTTTCTCAATCAAATATCACCACCTGGAATATTGTAGTTTTACTTGTTTATGTCTTCAGGGCAATCAGGAAGGAGCAGGAGGAATATAATGTAATGAGAATGTAGACATCAAAGCAGGCAAAAAGTGTAGTAAAACTAAAACATAGGCAACGAATTGCTTGTCCTATTTCTTCATTTAAAAGATAAGAAAATTCTGAGGTCTAGAATGGGTAAGGTTGGAGCACCAAAAAGGGGTGAGGCAGACTATAACCTACTCGTTCTAGCTTAACTCTCATCCCAGTGTACCATCTAGGAAAAAGTAAGCGCTCTTGACATTTGAAATCAAGATCTGGTATTGTTCTATCGCTCAAAAGACAATTGAGATTTCCCTTAAGAACCAAAACCTATTTTTATCAGAGCAAAACAGTAATCCATTGGGTTACATGAAACGCTATCAACATTCTGAAAAATAAAGCCAAGTAAATAAAACAAAATAAACTTTTATGTGCTACAACTCGCAAAAGTGTATCCCACTCAGTTTGATTTCCTTAGGGACTTTCATGCAATATTTATACTTACTCAAACTTGACAGATTTCTTTTGATAAGTTTTCACACACTAATTGCTCTGGAAGTGACAGACAGTTTCTGTCCCATTGGCAATTTGTAACAACTGAGTAAACAGATACTTGGAATGCAATATATTAAATAGATTGTGAAACTTCTGGTGCTCAATTGAAAAATACTGAGGCTAGTTGTATTGTGATACTCATTAAAGAAGAAAGGCCTAGCAATGGTTTTTTTGGTTTGCAGCATCCAAGTCTATTGGAAATGAACTCTGAAGCTCTCTTAATTGGTTCTTTTTTTTCTGTATCTCTAAGCCAACAACAAATGATGTATGATTGTTATTTTTAAAAGAAGACACCAATCAAGCAATTTTCAAATCCAGGTACTCACTGAACAAATTACCCAAATGATCAATCAGAATTCTCTGGATGGTGGCTCTTTAATTGTTCTTGACACCAATTTATTTCTAGAGCTATATTATGCTTCATTATGTTCTGAGTCATATCCCAGTAGTGGCAAAGATGTCAGTTTTCAAAGATGCCTTTCTTAACCTCAAAGTTTTAAACCTGAAAGGCTCTTCGTCCAACTTTTTCAATTTTACATATCAGGAAACTGAAGTCTAGAGAAACTGTATGAGTGGATCATGATTACACATTTGACAAGTGGCAGGGATGGGACTGTGGGGTAGCCCCAGTATTCAGAAGAGCTGGTTCTGTTAGGAAGCCGTATGTTCCTCTAAAAATGTATTTTGGAGCCAGAAGAAATCAGTTTTCCTTATCTAGAAATTGAGGGAGTGAGATTACATGATGTCTCAGTCTCTTTCATCCTTCCATACATTCTATATGTATATCATCAAATCCAACACGCTCATTTGACAAATAAGGAAAGAAAGATCCAAGGAAGGCCAGTAACTTGCTAGGAATCACATGGGTAGTTACTAGGAAGGTCAAGAACTAGAACACACACGTGCACACACACACACACTCTCACTTATTTGATTTAAGCTGTGTTCTATTTTGTAGAAAGAAGATATTAGTGTTAAGTCAGGAGACATGGATGGTAGTCTTTGCATTATAACACATTTTGGCTTTAATAAATTATTTTAACATCATGATAGAGTCTCCTTACCTTTAGATAGTTTTATCAATATGTATCCTGTTTTTTACACAGTGTTTGTGAGGTTGAATTTAAACGGATATATAATTCTAAGAAAGTAGATGTGAAAAGTATATTTTAACTGATCTTCTACAAATGAAATGGGTAAAATGAATGTATTCATTGGTTCATTTGTTGGTCAAATATTTACAAAGCATCAGTTGTTTGCAAAAAGCACTGAGCTCAGTGCTGAGATGGAGAGCTGTGCTGGCAAGTGCTGGAGAACAGTTACAAAGACCGAGTTGGAATCAGTTAGTGTGCTGAGCAAAGGGAAAAATGGCATAAGTCCATGGAAAGATCTCTGGAATTGGTGTCAAGAGACATGAATTGAGTCTTGGCTTTGGTACTTAATCAGCTGGAAAGTAATTTCTATTCCTCAGTTTTCTCATCTGAAAAATAGGATAATTAAAAGAATACCTTCCCTGCCTAAACCAAGAGTTACACTGATCACTAAACATATTAATGTAAATTCTTAGAGAGTTTCTTGTGGCACTTTTTTTGACAAAAAATATCTTCTTGTAAATGGATTGATATCTTGTCTTTCTCTGACCTTTGTGAAAGAAAAATGTTATAAATTGCGAGCAACCCAAAAAATTCCCTAAGAAAGTAAGAATTGTACCAGGAACTGCAAGGACTAAATAGCATTGATGATTGTGCACAATAAACAGGTAGCAGGAGAAGGCAAGAGTGTTTGGTTTCAGAGGAAACCAAAACCACGCATGTCATATGAAAGATCTATGAGCTCTCTCAAGAAGAGAGTGACCAGTAGACTTTGGATTCTGAGACAGGGAGCTTCTGGATGACATTTCTGATTATACCAAGACACAAAATGATAAATATAAAGTCATATGTGAGCTGTCATCCAGTGAACAATGCTTTGGGAAACAAGAGTGGAGGGGCAGTGTCTGAGATGAGCTGAGATCTGAAGGTGTGGAAATGGGAGAGATACTGTACCTCTATTAATTAGAAGACAGACTAATGAATATTTAAACCTATAATGATGGTAATGACCCTTTGCATCTTAGGTTGTTGAAATCATGACGGTAGCTGTCAGGACCTCTATTACAAATAATCTGTGGTCCAGAGAACTTTGTTTAGACAGGTCCCAAGCAATGAGCAGGACCATCCAGGGTCCAGACACTGTTTTCATTTTTTATTAGTGCTGAGTAGAGCAGGGATGACAGATAAGTGTCACTTGGACCACCAGTCACCACTCCTACACCCATGGGTGACATTTATAATTGACTCTGCCAGACACAGACTGAGAATCATTCTCAATACAGTGTTTCAGGCAATTACCTCCAATCAATTTGTGTTGGCACATAAAGTGAAAGCTTTTCACCGTCTTTGCAGTGCTGATTTTGGAGAAATGAAATGGTGCCCATCTGAGGCAAGGATTAGATAAGGCCTAGTACTAAATCTCATCCAACCTTGTGCCAGGTATTTCTAAAAATAAGCCTTCCAGCTAAGAGACTACTCGCTTTGTTCAAGATATTTTTAGTACATGCTATTTACTTGTTCAGATGTGGCAGTGGAGGTGTGGAAAAGCAAGATGGCAAAAGGTGCATTTTCTGGTCAGGTATACAGTTCTTGAATATGTTCGAGTATGACTTACAATATCCCCCTCTTACATGTAACTTCTTATTTTCTTGCCTCTATTTTTTTGGGGGGTAAATTGGGCATTTTTCTAGGGTGTAGATTTTCTTTTTTTTTTTTCTTTTCTTTTTTTTTTTTTGAGACGGAGTCTTGCTCTGTCCCCCTGGCTGGAGGGCAGTGGCTCGATCTCGGCTCACCGCAAGCTACGCCTCCCGGGTTCACGCCATTCTCCTGCCTCAGCCTCCCGAGTAGCTGGGACTACAGGCGCCCGCAACCGCGCCCGGCTAATTTTTTGTAGTTTTAGTAGAGACGGGGTTTCACCATGGTCTCGATCTCCTGACCTTGTGATCCGCCCGCCTCGGCCTCCCAAAGTGCTGGGATTACAGGCGTGAGCCACCGCGCCCGGCCTAGATTTTCTTTAAGAAATTGTGGGTAGAAGTTATGGAATTTAACTTGAAAGTAATTTAACTCATTGTTTAGGCAATAAGCCAAATATGAGTATATGACAAAATAGGACATACAACTTATATGATTTTTAAAGGTAAAGGGAAAGGCTTCAACAAAATCTTGTACTTGCAGTCAATGGCTTCAGCATATAACTCTGCATTCCCTGTCTCTCCTCTGCTCTCAGAACTGTATCAGTGAGAAGTTTGAGAAATATTGCCTAGATCTGGAGTCAGTAAACTTTGTATCCTCCAAGGGAAGAAGTCATTTTTTTTAAAAAAAACAGGAAAGCATCCTTTTTGTTAGCATGTTCCGACTGGAGTGGAGGCTGGAAAGTGACAGTGCACAGAACAGACCCTGAGACTGACAAGTGGATGTGTCTTTTATAGTTTCCTTATGTTACGAATCTGAAAATCCAAAGGCAATGAAATGTTGAAGAGATATCTGCACTCTCATGTTTACTGTAGCACTAGTCACAATAGCCAAGATACGGAATCAACCCTAGTGTCCATCAATGGATGAATGAATGAAGAAAATGTGATACATATACACAATGGAATAGTATCTAGCCATAAAAATAATAAAATCCTGTTATTTGCAACAACATGGTTGAACCTGGAGAACATTATGCAAATTGAAATAAGCCAGGCACAGAAAGACAAACAGTGCATGATCTCTCTCATATATGGAATCACAAAACGTTGAACACATAAAAACAGAGAGTAGGATTGTGATTACCAGAAGCTGGGGAGCAGGGAGGTTGGAGGAATGTTGGTCAAAGAAGAAATAATTGCAGTCAGACAGAAGGAATAAGTTCAAGAGAGTTATTGTACAACATGGTGAGTATAGTTAGTAACAATGTATTCTATTCTAAAAATTGCTGAGAGTAAATTTTCAAAGTTCTTGCCATAGAAAAAATGGTATGTGAGGTAATGAATATGTTAATGAGCTTGATTTAGCCACTCCATAATGTATACATATTTTAAAATGTTGTATGCCATAAATATATACAATGTTTATTTGTCAATTAAAAATAAATAAAAAACTCAAAAAATAAAAACTCAAAATCAAATACATATCTTGATACTGGGCTTTCCTTGTTTTCTTTTTCTTTTCTTTTTTTTTTTTCTTTTTGAGACAGGGTCTCACTCTGTCACTCAGGCTGGAATGCAGGGGTGCAGCCTCCACCACCTGGGTTCAAGTGATTCTCCCACTTCGGCCTCCTGAGTAACTGGGACTACAGGCGTGCACCACCATGCCTGGCTAATTTTTCTATTTTTTGGTAGAGACAGGGTTTCACCATGTTGGCCAAGCTGGTCGTGAACAACTGACCTCAAATGATCCCCCCATCATGGCCTCCCACAGTACTGGGATTACAGGTGTGAGCCACTGTGCCTGGCCTTGATATTGGGCTTTTCTTGAAACAAACATAGTCCTCAAATATCAGTCCACAAAAGCAATCTGAGTTATACAACACAATGTCCACTATAACAAGTGGTTCTCAAATTTGAGTACGCTTCACAATCACTAGAAAGGCTTGTTATAACACAAAAGGCTGGATCTCACTCTTGGAGTTTCTTATTCTGGAGGTGGAACAGGGAAGGATAAGAATTGCAAGTTTCTAGGTGCTGCTGATGGTGTTGGCCTGAAGTCCATACTCTGAGAAACACTGTTTTAAAAGATTTGACTACATTAGGCTCTCATTCCGTCAGGCAAATGATTGCCAAAGGTGAATAGCAGCTTCCCACAGAGGAACAGGCACTCAGTCTCCAGTTTGCCATAGCCTCTACCCATTCCCTACTCCATATTCCAGTCCTATATGAATCTGTAGGCAATTTAGGCTGTAGCCCCTGCTTTAGGATACAGACACAAAGACAAATAAATGGAATTGACCCTTAGTTGCATACTTTTGTTGGTATGAAAATGGTACTGAAGAAAACAAATATAAGCTAATCTCAGTATTTTGATGTGATAAAAGTGGGGTGCTGAAACCATACAGAACCGACATTAGACCCTTGTCTGACTGTGATAAAGAATGGCCCAAACTAGCCTGGGCAACATAGTAAGACCACATCTCTACAAAAATACAAAGTTAGCTGGGTATGGTGGTTCACACCTGTAATCCCAGCTACTCAGGAGTTTGGAGAGACTGAGGTGGGAGGATCGCTTGAGCCCAGGAGGTCAAGGCTGCAGTGAGTCATAATCGCACCACCATACTCCAGCCTGGCCAACAAAGCAAGACTATGTCTCAAAAAAACAAAACAAAAAATAGATGGCCCAGTCTGTTCAGTGTGGTCAAACCATCAAACCAGTAAAGCCATGGCAGACAGATGCAGCTGCAGTGGACTATGATGGGCAGATGGAAACACTGTTCATGGGGGATAAAGAATGTTTCTTTCAACTATTTGTTAAAAATTTGGTATTTTAAGAAATCAAAGGTATCACCATATTTTACAAAGAGCTCAAACACACAAAGTTCATTTTAAAAGTTTTAATCCCTTGAAGCATGAATACCCTTTGATAGCCAAGTATAAAATACTTTCAGATAATGTAGAAAGCACATAAAAGCTAAAGAGACAACTATCAAAGTTCATGCCCAGTTTCAGAGAGAATATGGCTTTTTCTCAAGTGGCAGGAGAACAGAAAAAATCAGATGATACAACTCTTTCAGCTCCACACTTATACACGCTTCATACAAGCCCTGTGGGTTGATCCCAGGTTCTCTCTAGGAAGGAGTGTAGGTCCCATTGCTGGGGAGAAAATCAGCATCCAGGTCCTGTGGATTTGAATTCCATAGAGGTTTTTTGTCTCACCGTCATCTGTCACTGGCCTAAGAACATCCTGCTATTCTGTCCATATCAGGTTCAGGGTCACTCAAGGCCAACCCACACAACGCTGCCAGATTAATCCTACCAAAGGGCAGCTTTGAGTCATGTCCCTCTTTCCCACACAAATCCTCTGTGAGTCCCACTGCCTCCTGGATTAAGTAAAATGCATCCAGCTCACATTCAAATCCTTCCATAACAGGACCCCAAGTTATTTAGTTTTAGCTTTCTACTCTTTACTCTTTGTTAACGTATACTCTGGGGGAGGATCCCTCAAGCTAGGAGCTGCAAAACTTTAGAGAGGTTAAGGAGGGGCATCTTTGATTAATGGATTCACACAGTACATAGTATTCCTGCAGGGGTCACTTTTAGATGCAAAGAGAAGACACAGTGGGAGGGTTGTGCCCGTCCATCTGGGCTTTAAGCAGAGAGTTCTGTTTTTGAAATTTGCACTTCCCCACAAAATTGTATTTTAAGAAAGGTTTATACTGCTAAGAAGGGTTGCTTAAGGTAAAGTGGAAAAATAGTCACTGATCCCCTTGTGTGCTGGGTTCTTTTCAGTCCCTCTGACAAGGCTTGTGCACTCTCTTCTCAGGACATGTTTCCCCACTTTTACTCATCTCAGCCACTATCTTTTGCAAAGAGCCATTTCCTGACCAGGAAAATTACATGTGGTCTCTCCTCAACAACAAAATAAGTGTTTGTTTCTTTTTTGCCTCACAGCAACCAGCACATTATTTCACACATTGAAATTTGTTTTTCTGTATTAGAATAGTTCAGTTGCTTATCTCTTCTCCATCTTCCAGGCTTGAATACTGCTTGTGGACAAGAATACATATGGCCAGAGAACATACACTTTACTTTTGTGAAATCAACTTAGTAAGCGTTAGTTGAATCGAAGTGGAATTCCAAATGCCAGAAGTTTCCTGGAGCAACAGTATTATTGCTGAACTCCAGGCCCAAAGTGTTAGCTGAGAAAGAATTCGCCTGTAAATAAGAAGGTACATTTCTTTCATCAGACCATTGATGGTAAATCAAATTCACCGAAATCAGAGGAGGGAAAAAAATAACAATAACAACAAAAAATCCTCGGACTATCAAAATACGTATTTTAAATCGGAATGCGTGAGCTCCTTTCCTTAAAAATCCTTCCCTTTCCATTTATTTCTGACTCTCTGGTGCAGTTTTGCTGAGTTTACTAAGTGGCAGAAAGAAAATACAACAGATTAGCCAAGAGAGAGAAGGACTCAGCAAAGGCAGGAAGGAAAGGATGCAGCAGTGAAGTTAGTCCACCTGATGTGACTTACACTAAATGACAGATGTTGATGAAAACTAGAGTTACCAGATGACACCCGTGTGACCCGGCCACTGGTCAGATCACAGTTACTCAAAGGTGACAGGAACACCTGGACTGAATAAGACATCTCCATGCACAAGGAAAATTAAACTGGATCCAGTGAGCAAGATATTTTCGTTTACCTTCAGTAAGCCTCCATCTTATAAGTACATCAGCAGAACCACAACCTTCCTACTTCTTTACATTTTCAAAACACTTGTATATCCATTATCTCATTTGGTGCCTCTGACAATTTTTACAAATAAGTAGAATAAGGATTAGTTCCATGGGAGAGACAGGAAAAGTGAGATACAGAAAATGACATAAGCTATTCCAAGACCACACAGACTATCAGTGGAATTAGATTTGGGATTAAAACAGACATCTCTTGAGACCATGACAAAGAATTCTTTTCCTATGCCAGGAACCACTGCAACAGAAACCTTCAGCTTAACTAAGTCAATGACATGGCAGTCCAGCAGTGATTACCCCGACTGATGTGCCAGCCCTATGGTTGAGGCAGACTGTGGTAGGGATCTGGACAACCTTGTTTTCTTTTGTATGCCACAGTATCTAACCCCATAGTGACATTCAAGAGTACTCAGAATTTCAGGGAACTAGGTGACCAGTTAAATCCTGAGATATCAGTCTTGTACGTGTCACTTGTAGCATCAGCACTTAAAGATACTTCCTAGGAAAATTTTGACTGGACAAATCATAATTAATAGAAATATTGCTTTTTCTCACAGCATAATAAAAATCTGTCTTATTACTTTAAGCTAAGCAAATTCTGTGAAGAAAGAAAAAAGAGGATTCAATATGGGAACTAAAATGGATTCTCAGGAATAATGAAAAAATGCTGAATGGTGGAAAATGTCAATTTAACTCTAATTATTTACCTTTTTTAAGGCTTCAAGCAGTAATATGACTAACTGAGCAAGCTTTCAAGTAATATAATCAACTCCTACACAAGTTAACAATACACAGCCTTTTCACCAGATTATTAAACAAGTCCACATTCTCCTTAATTAAAGTTGTGATCTAAAATTTAGACAACTGACATTTAAATCATGAGCACAAATTAACCCTTAATCAAATGTGCTAAGAAAATACCAATTTTCGGCCGGGCGCAGTGGCTCATGCTTGTAATGCCAGTACTTTGGGAGGCAGAGGCAGGCGGATCACCCGAGCTCAGGAGATCGAGACCAGCCTGGCCAACATGGAAAAACCCCATCTCTACTAAAAATACAAACAACTAATCAGACGTAGTGGCAGGCGCCTGTAATCCCAACTACTTGGGAGGCTGAGGCAGGAGAATCACTTGAGTCCGGGAGGCGGAGTTTGCAGTGAGCCGAGATTGCGCCACCACACTCCAGCCTTGGCAACAAGAGTAAAACTCCATCTCAAAAAAAAAAAAAAAAAAAAAAAAAAAAAAATAAAATGCCAGTTTTCATTATGGCCCAAGATGCTTTCCCGCTTCTCCGCGTCTTGCTAATGCTCCTGTGAAACCAATAACAAAAGCATTTGGTCTGTTTGTCTATAAAGAATGGAACTATCCTTCTCAAAATAAAGGTATTTTCTTCTTTTATCTGGCCCTTTAAAAACAAAAAAGACCATCACTGATTGCAATGGTCCGGTTGCGGCTTGAGGTACAGTGGAGAGGACCAGATGAAAGATTAATCATCCATGAGTTTGGCTTTATTGCCAAGTTTTCCAGAAAGGCACTTTTCATCTTAGCAATGCTTCATCAGTTGGTTTTTGGTGCGTGGCAGTCATCATTCCTCCAAGGCCAGCATAGAGATGGGAGTGCGTCACAGGAGACCAATCATATCACTTAATCTCACAGGACACAGTGATTGGTTCAGTAAGGATCACATGACTTAAATCAGCCAATCAGAGATTTTTAAAATTCAAACTGAACAAACGGGCCTTTTTTCCTCTGGTTTTAAGACTCCAAAACAGAAAGCACAAAGGGCCCATGCTCATGTCTAATATACTTTTGACAAGTTGGTCAGGGAGAAGAAACTAGGACTCAGAGTTGACAGAAAAGTGAGTACAAGTGGTGGCTGAATTCCTCAAGAAAATTTACTCAGAAGAAATATTCTATTCAGGTAATATGCTTTAAAAAAAAAAATCAATAAATTAGGCCAGGCGCAGCAGCTCATGCCTGTAGTCCTAGCACTTTGGGAGGCCGAGGTGGAAGGATCACAAGGTCAGGAGTTCAAGACCAGCCTGGCCAATATGGTGAAACTCCATCTCTACTAAAAATACAAAAATTAGCTGGGCGTGGTGGCGGGCACCTGTAGTCTCAGCTACTCGGGAGGCTGAGGCAGGAGAATTGCTTGAACCCGGGAGGCGGAGGTTGCAGTGAGCTGAGATTGCACCATTGCACTCCAGCCTGGGCGACAGAGTGAGACTCCATCTCAAAAAAAAAAAAAAAAAAAAAAAAAAAAAAAAAACCAATAAATTCATTTTATAAAAAACTTCCTAGTGGATGCTCTTTTTTTTTTTTTGTCCCCTGCGATCAAAAGTATCTGAAAAATTTCTTAATATAAACCCTTGTCATTTCTTTTTCTCCTTAGAGACTTATTTTACCTTCCTTCCTCTATTTACTAATGGCCTCTTCTTACCATTGTTCCTAAGCCCCCCTTGAAAAATACTTGTATACTAATTTCCTATCCATCTGCTACCACTTAAAATAGTTCCTGGTAAAAGCTGGTTCTCAAAAATGGTGGATTCTTCCCAATGACTCTTGTAATTCTTTGAAGACAATAACAAAGACTTGAAGAAAAAAGTTAGCTTCAAGAAAAATTAAAGGAAAAAAGTGGGCATCTGATGATCACTGCTCTTTATGGAACATCTAGGCAAGGCCATGCTTTGTTCTATTTTAAAATAAATATCTTTATCTTGAGTGTGTCAAGTATTATTTATAACTGGTCAAGTAGCTACTCTAGAACTTGAGGTTAGACATACATGGTCTTGAAACCTTGGTTTACCACTACTTTGTGAGCATGGAAAGTTACTTAACATATCTAAGACTCAATTTTCTCATCTGAAAAATGGAGATAATAGTAACACACCGTAGGATGGTTGGGGGATCAGATGCAATACTGTAGGCAAATTGCTAATTATAGTCAGCACAGTGTCGAGCACATGCTAGCACTCAATATATGTTAATGTTTATTATTATTATTGTTGATAAGGCAGAGATGGTGAATGGAATCATTTGATGACTTACATGTTCCTTCAAATTCATTCTGAAGACCTATTTTAAATCATCATCTACTTAATATTATCAGACCAGGTCAGAATTTATAATGAATAAAGGTACCCTAATATCATAGAGAGTATTTTATTTTCCTAAAATTATTTTCATGTATGTTACTTCATTTGACTCATCTCTTGGAGATAATAATCCTGCTTTCCATAAAAGAAAATGAGGAACAGAGAGAAAAAGTGACTCATTAAAACTTAACATTAAACAAAGCCAGGACAGAAAATTAAATCTTGTGATCATTTATATAGTGTTAGTATGCTTATTATGCTAACAAATAGAAGTAGCAAAAACTATAAAATTAATATGCTCTCTCACTTTCAAAAAACTGAGATCTGGGAAGAAACTGGGAATGCAGCCATGAGGTGGAGTGTGGCCTGGTAATAATAAACAAATGCTGTAATTGAGAAACTTAGCAGTTAAATTTTGCTTAGAGTTCATGTATTACAGATTATAGCTGAAAGCATTCTAGGAAAAAATCTGTTCAATTCTTATTTATCAGAAGCAGAGAGAACTTTCTAAAGAAGGATTCAATACTTTCTTGTTTTATTATTTTTTCTTCTTTTTTTTACTTAGTAAGTGATTAGGGCAGTACTAAAACCTATCACCCTAGATTTTTACCTACTGATTTTTTCTTTATTGTAAAAGGCAGTGGAAAAGGCAGTAGGTAAGTAGGTATCTTCTGTCTAACTCAGTGATCTTGGCCAAATCACTTCATCTCTCTAAACCTCAGTTTTCTCACATGTAAAGAAAGGATAACAACCCCACCTTAGAGCTTGATGACCAAATGAGACTATGCATGTAAGAACACTTTGTAAACAATAAAACGCCAAGCAAAGGTGAGAAATCATTAACAGACAGTGACTGCAAATAGAGTCCACTACAGAGCCCTGCCTAATTGGTATTGGCTATCCAGGTGCTGTGTTAGGGTTTTGAGAATGCCAGAGACTCAGAGGAAAAAGGAGTTTGAATTGATCTATGATAACTGCCATGAGAGCAAGACAGAGTACTGGAGACATGTGTGGCCAATATTTAGGCCGCTGCTCTGCATAAGTGAGTAGTGGTTTTAGGATAAGGAGAGGACAATGCCTGGAGAGGCATGTGATCAGAGGCATAGTGTTTCACTTCTGTGCTCCTACAAAATGCAAAAGGCTGTCAAATGGATATCAAAACTGCAAACATCCATCCATGAGAGATGGATTAAGATGATTATAGCATAAAAATTTACACTTGCCACCATATCTTCGCCATAGAAAATGCTCCCTTTATGTGGATGTAAATAAATGTTAATTATCCCTCTGTAATAGTGGCAAAACAATACAAAACTGATGTTCTTAACAAATACATTGTACCCACCTTCGATTTCTAGCTTTTTGTCTGTCACTTTAAATTGGCAAACTGTTCGACAGATGTTCAATAATTGACACAGCTTATCTTCCTTTCTCAGGCTCCCTTCCTACTCAATTGCCAGCATTTCTAGTTGCTACAGCAACTGTAAACATTAATGATTATTCCAACACATCAAGGAGATTGAAACACATTCTTAAGTTAAAAGTTCCCCCAGGGGAAAAAAAAAATCCATCTCTGGCAAGATGGAAAATATAATATGATTTAAATTCCCTGGTTATTGTATTTATTACTGATAAATACACAAATCTATTTCTACAGGTTCGCATAGGTAATGACTTCTCTCTCCTATCTGACTAACAAAAAGAGTCATGGGAAATTGAGAAACTCTGTTTTCTCCAGTGTAAGGGAGGAAGAATTCATCTAGATAAATGATAAATAAGGAAACCTGTGGGGGAGTTTTGAAAGCAACCTCTTGAAGTCACATGGTACAGAACATTGTTTCACATGATCTGGGTGCAAGCTGAAGTCCTTCCACGTAAAGTCTCAGTGGCTTCAAGAGTAAAATTGGGGTGATGGTATCTGTCCTAACCATGTGTGTCACCTTAAACTGAAAAACATGAAAAAAAAATACATGAGATCATTACTGTCATTTGTTAAAAAGTGAACAGTCTATCCTTGGAAAGAAACTGGAAATAAGTGGTAAGATCTGGAAAATAGCTGTGTTCTGTTTACCATGCTACTGTAGAACATTTAAAAAGTGATTGCTGGCCAGGCGTGGAGGCTCACGCCTATAATCCTAGCACTTTGGGAGGCTGAGGTGCGTGAATCATGAGGTCAGGAGTTCTAGACCAGCCTGGCCAACATGGTGAAACCCGGTCTACTAAAAATACAAAAATTAGCTGGGCATGGTGGAGCGCGCCTGTAATCCCAGCTATTTGGGAAGCTGAGGCAGGAGAATCGCTTGAACTTGGGAGGCAGAGTTTGCAGTGAGCTGAGATTGCACCACTGCACTCCAGTCTGGGCCACAGAGCAAGACTCTTGTCTCAGGAAAAAAAAAAAAAAGTGATTGCTAACATTCAAAAATGGAAAAATTTCACATAAGATTTCACACATATGGCTTCTCATGAGAAACCATGAGACCAGGCACTACTGAACCTGTATTTCTTCAAGGCAGTAACTGGTCTGAGATGAGCAGTGACTGGCCTGTTTAAAGGAAGCATGTGGATCTCCACCTGACTCACATTATCTTATTCATTTACATTCTTACCTGCCTGGCTGGCCATAGAAGACAACAGAGTTTGTGAATTCTGGCTGAACCCTTTTCATATATCACATGCATTCCTAAGGCAAATCCTCCTGACGTCCATCAATCCCAACCTTATTTTATCCCTTGATCTTCTTTTGTAAAGTAGGGGACAGCCAATGTTTGTGCACAACTTCAGTGGACAAGTGCTGGACAAGTACTTCTTTGTTCTACTTTGTACTTTGTACAAATTAGTACAAGTACTACTTTGTCTACAAGTGGACAAGTACTTCTTTCTGCTCTCATCAGTGATTGCCCAGCCGTTGAGGTCCAATGACTCACTAAGGGAAGCTTAAATGGAAAGCAAAACTTCAGAAGTCACCAAAATCTTGTTTTCCTTAATGCCTAAGGTTTTCCCATTCTTCTTTAAAAAAAAATTAGTGTGGCAAAATATATATAAGAGTTTACCATTTTAATAATTTTTAAGAGCACAGTTCAAGTGCCACTACATCTATTCACAATGTTGTGCAACAATCACCATTATTCATATCCAGAACTTTTTCATAAACCCAAACTGAAACTCTGTATCCATTCTGCCAGGTTTTAAATTACTCATTCAACAAAGGCTTCATGTGGGCCTATTAGGTACAGGCATTCTTCTTGGCACTAGGGACATAATGGGATGTATTCACTGTTTTAGGAGAATCAAGTTTCTTGAATCCTGCTCATGTTTCCAGGACAGTGGATCTTGTTGTGCATGGTATACAACTCTTATATCTAGAAATAACTCTTCAGGATGAGATCCTGGGGTGCAACCCTACTTGACAATAAGATGACAAGTAGACATCATTTGTTTTTGGTGTCTAGCTTCCTGACCTGGTAACCTCATTCTAATCCTTTTTAAAATCAGGAATCATTTCTCCCTGACTCTTAGTAGATGCTATACAAGTGAGGCTAATCTGCATTCTGGCTCCAGGAATAGACTTATGTCTTATGGCTGCCCAATCAGCATTTTCTATCCAGCACCACCCTCATATCCTCCATTCACCATAATTGGTTTCAGAGTGGGCATATAACTAAAGTTAGCATATAAAGGCCAATTTTGAAGCTTTTGCTAAAATTACTGGAAATGAAGCATTTTCTCCTTTCTGCTGAGCTACCTTGCAGTGAGACGCAGCTTGTGCAAGGCAAAGCCAAGAGATGGATAGAGAGATCCTAACACTATCATTTGGGAACTAAAATCTAGTTGTAGTTAACAAGACTTTTATGCCAATAAATCCCCATATTTATTTAAGCTCCTTTGAATTGGATTTTGGCACCTGCAACCAAAGGAATTCCAATTAACAGAACACTTAAACAACAGACATAGTATTGAAGAGTATTACATAACTTTTTTCTTTTGAGATGGAATCTCGCTCTGTCGCCCAGGCTGGAGTGCAGTGGTGCGATCTCGGCTCACTGCAAGCTCCGCCTCCCAGGTTCCCAAGTAGCTGGGACTACAGGCGCCTGCCACCACGCCCGGCTAATTTTTTGTATTTTTAGTAGAGATGGGGTTTCACTGTGTTAGCCAAGATAGTCTCGATCTCCTGACTTCATGATCCGCCCACCTCGGCCTCCCAAAGTGCTGGGATTACAGGCGTGAACCACCGCGCCTGGCCGTATTACATAATCTTAACAAGCATCCAGTGGGCAACAACACGGGGACTTCTGAAAATGTTTTCAAACTCTACCTTCTCAATTCTTTTTAAAACAAAATCAACCCCCTTGTCAAACTTCCATGAGTCCTGCTCTGCCCTAACATATCCCTGGAATCTCTGCTTTAATTTTTCCGCAGATTTCTACCCAGCCTCACTGTAAGTGAAAAACACATAATTTAAAAGCCTATGCTAACATTTTATTATTACTTTTTTTGAGGCAGGGTCTCACTCTGTTGCCCAGGCTGGACTGCAGTGGTATGATCATAGTTCATTGAAACCTCAAATTCCTGGGCTTAAGTGACCTTCCTGAGTAGCTAGGACTACAGGTATACGCCACTATGCCCAGCAATTTTTTTTTAAATTCTTAGTAGAGATGAGGTCTTGCTATGTTGACCAGGCTCCTGCTTCAGGCAGTCCTTCTGTCTCAGCCTCCTGAGGTGTTGGGATTACAGGTGTCAGCACTGTGCCCAACCCTGTGCTACTATTTTAGATACAATGCCACATTTGCCAATTGTTAGTTGTGTGGTTGTGGGCAAATCACTTCAACTCTCTGAGTTGTTCTGGGGATCAAGTAGGCACTGGTAGGAGCATGTGGGCAGCGAAGACAGGTAGACGGCATTCCCTAAGAGTATCTTTATAGATGATCTCTTCTGATACATGGTGGTAGAAATTCAGGAGAGGAGCAAAGGGTGGGATAAGGGAAAGTGTTTCTCAATAAAAGCTCTGAGCACGAGTATTCAATATTCACCTGATATTTACTAGGCAGTCATGTGTCAGTACACTGTGAATTTGCACAGGATATACAAAGCAGGCAGTAAACCACAAATAGCCTGGTTATCCTGTAAAGAAGGATATGTGGCTGTAGCAGGGCCAGGGCTAAGGTCTGCACAAAGTTATATTCAGGCAGCGCCAAAAACACAGAGCTATCACCTCCTGATGTGTCATCTTCAGTTGTAAAGGACAAGATACATATAATTTTAGCATTCTTGCAACACTTCAGATCACAAATTGCTTGGTGAACATTGATTAGTTGACCCTCTTTGATGATGCCTGACCCTAGAAGCACTTATTTAGCTTGTGGCAGGCGTTTGAACTTTTTTTTTTTGCTCTTCATAAGCTTCTTAATCAGGACCTAATGAGCAAGGGGTGATCTCAGTCTTTAGCTGACTCTCTACTTGTGGATGATTACAAGTGCCTCTTATTGACCTCTAAGGGGATGGGTGCCAAGGTCACAGTTTAGCTATTAGAAAAAACTGCCAAGTCTATCTTTCTTTTTTTTTTTTTTTGCAATGTTTGCCTTTTCTCTCCTGATAATAACAAAAAGCTGAACAAAGTAAGGGTGCACTCACAAAATTCAGCCCAGGGAACTGTGGTCAATAAGTTGAGAATATATAAGAACAGGAATGGACATATGAAAGTTATTCATTTATACAATATTTATATATTTATTTATTTATTATTTATTTATTTATTTTGAGACCGAGTTTCACTCTTGTTTCCCAGGCTGGAGTACGGTAGTATGATCTTGGCTCTCCGCAACTTCCACCTCTTGGGTTCAAGCAATTCTCCTGCCTCAGCCTTCCTGAGTAGCTGGGATTACAGGCCTGCACCATGACACCAGGCTAATTTTGTATTTTTAGTAGAGATGGGGTTTCCCCATGTTGGTCAGTGCAGTCTCGAACTCCCAACCTCAGGTGATCAGCCTGCCTCGGCCTCCCTAGTAATAATCTCTAAGTAAAAGTGGCATAAACTGGTTTGGGAATAAAAACCAGTTATTCTTGGCAGTGTACAACTCAACAGCTAGGAACAGAGGGGTTCAAATTTACTTGAGAATAGCAATATTTTCAAATGTGTGCCATTGAATACTGTTTTAGTCCAACATACAGAGGCATACCTGATAAAAATCATGTGGACAAATACGTTGGGGAGATAACCAGTGTTTTAATCTGTTCTCACACTGCTAATAAAGACATACCTGAGACTGGGTAATTTATAAAGGAAAGAGGTTTAATTGACTCAGCATTCTGCATGGCTGGAGACGCCTCAGGAAACTTGCAATCATGGTGGTAGGGGAAGCAAACATGTCCTTCTTCACATGGTGGCAGGAAGGGCAATGAAAGTGAAGGAGGGGTAAAGCCCCTTATAAAACCATCAGATCTCATGAGAATTCACTCACTATCATGAGAACAGCATGACAGCAACTGCCCCTATGATTTAATTACCTCCTACTAGGTTTCTCCCACGACATGTGGGGATTATGGGAACCACAATTCAAGATGAGATTTGGCTGGGAACACAGCCAAATCATATCAACTGGGTTGAAAACGTTGGGCAGATTTCTTTACTACAGGATTTCTCCAAATCTTATTAGCATTGTAAAATCTCCAAGAGGAGAATCTAATATTCAGCATTTCCCAGATCTATTTAATCAAGGACCTGCTCCCACACTCTTTTAAGGAACAAGGGTTGATTACTGAAGACAAAAATGACATCTCTATGATCACACTGTCATAATAATTCATATCTGTCATAATAAAAATATCTGATTAGCTCAGCTGCCTTTAGTTGACATCTATTTTGAAAAAGCCAAGTTATGAAAGATCTAAATGAGATGTATAGGAGAAGAGATTTGAAAAGGTATTATAGCATCAAGGCTAAGAGCATGAACCTTGAGGAAGGCAAATCTTAGTTCTCTGAAAACAGCTCAAAATATGTCATTAACTCTCTGTGAGCATCATATGTAGAATGGGTATACTGACTGTACTTTACTTCCAGGATTGACCTGAGTATTTTACCTCTTTTGCTGTTCTCAACATGTCTGTAATGAAACTGCAATCCCTACTTTTGAAAATTGTTTTCAAACCATGTGCAAAACGCGCTTGTCTTACACTTTTGGGACCTAGAATTAGTTGGTAATTTTAAAAGTTGCTAGAAGTGGGAAACCATAAAGAAATGCCATATGTATGTCATAAACATTTTATGAAATTTATAACATATAGTTTATATATTTATATATAATTTATTTTTATTTACTAATAAAGTGATTTATTTTTAGACAATTTATTGTCAATAATTTCATGTAATAACAATGTAACTCTTACCTTTTATTTATTTTTAAAGTTGACAGTGGACTAGGGTTGTTATTTTCACATAAGCTACGTTCATCACGCAATGACAACTCTCATTTACGGTTTTGGTTTCCTCATAAAAGACTTGTGATAAGATCTGAGTACAGAATTATACTAGAGTATGATTTATAATTGTCTTTTATTTAAAAATAAACTTGTATAATTGCCCACAGAACCTTTAATTTTTTTATTGACTTGTTTTTCTTGAGCCTTCTCCAAAGGACTGCATGTAGTTTTTGTGGAAATGACAGCTCTTGCCTTTTGAATTTTTATTTCATTAGTTTATATAATATTTAAAGTTTATAAATATAAGTAAAACTGGCATAAACCGGTTTGGGAATAAAAACAACTCATTCTTGGCAGCGTCCAACTCAACAACTAGGAACAGAGTATTCCAAATTTACCTGAGAGTAACCTACCAGCCATGAACCTTCAGCTTGCCACAGGCAACAGTCATTATGCATTACGGAAGGAATGAAGAGACTGTTTATCCAGAAAGTTAGTTAAGGGGAGGTGGGTTGAGAGAGCCTCTATAGTGCTTTAAAAGAAGCCATATTCTGCTTTATTGTCCCTTAAATAGACTCTTGCTGATTAGACCATACAGTCTCTGCATATGCTTCCAATACAGGCATTGTTTGTTGACTTCTAATTGTAGTTGATTCCATTAGGAGAGAGTAATGGTGGGATTTTGCAGGCATGATGGCAGATCAATACAGACAGATAAGGGGAAAGAGATCATTTTTGTAAGTGTCCCTCAGTTACATAATATGGGTAATTTCCCAGTCCATGTGAAACAAGACATTTCAAACTTTTCCACCCAGGCGTCCTTACTGGAATAGCTGAGTGAACACACACTTCTGAAGGGTCAGAAGCAAACACCAAAGCAGCCTACTGCAAGCCTTGAGTCTATATTACATATTAATTCTACTTCTGAATTCTACTGCATAATATATCTATGGTGACCTTAACATAAAATGCTTTAAATTACAACCGTGAAATTCCGCAAATCTGCCGATAAATACAATTCTCAAAAAGGAGTATTATGTCACATAGTGCTACATGCTATTAAGAACAAAGCAGTGAAAGAGATGGAGAAGGATGGTGAGTACTATTTGAGAAATATCAGGAAGGGGTGGAAATGAGCAGAGATTTGAAATGAAAGAAGGTTGCAAGCCATGAGGTATCTGGAGGACCCACATTCAAGGCATGGGAGCAACAGTCACAAAGGCCCCATCACTAGTAGGAATGTGTTTCATGTCTTTGAGAAACAGTATATGGAAGAGAAGCATGGGGGTTGTGGGGACATAATGACTGACAGATGGCCAGAGGCCAGTTTATGGGGGCTTCTGGCCAAGGTGAGAGGTTTGGAATTTTCTGAATGAAAAGTAAAGTCTTTAGAGGGCTTTTGGCCAGGGAGAAATGTGAATGACTTATACTTAAAAGAGTCACTGTATTAGGCCTTTCCTGTATTGCTATAAAGAAATACCTGAGACTGAGTAATTTATAAGAAAAGTAGTTTAATTGGCTCATGGTTCTGCAAACTGTACAGGAAACACAGTGCCGGTATCGGCTTCTGGGGAGGCCTCAGGAAGCTTTTACTAAGGTGGAAGGTGAAGCAGAAATGAGCAGTTCACATGGTGAAAAGCAGGAGCAAGAGATGGGGGGTAGGCGCTGCATACTTTTAAACAACCAGATTTCACGAGAACTCACTCACTGTTGTGAGGACAGCACTGAGCCATGAAGCATCCACTCCCATGATCCAATCACCTCCCACCAGGCCCCACCTCCAACACTGGGGGTTACAATTAAACATGAGATTTGGGCAGTGACAAATATTCACTCTATCCATCACTCTGGCTTTTATGTAACAAAAAGCCGGAGAGACAGGAATAGAAGGAGGGACACCAGTTAGGAAGCTCTTGTGATCAAGCCACTTACGATGGAGTTTGGACTAGGGTTGCAATGGTTGAAGGTAGGGAGAGTTGGTTTGATGCAGGGTATATTTTGAAGGCACAGTGGTCAGGATTTACAAACAGATTGAATGGTGGCATAGAAATAAATAAATAAGGACTATCCCCCAAATTTCAGTCTCGAGCCACTGGATGAATGCAAGTGCCCTTTCCTGTGACTGGGAAAACTATAGGAGAATAAGATTTAGGAAGAAGATCAAATGCTCAGGTTTAGTCATATTACCTTTGAGATGCCTATTAGACAACCACATGAGAAGATGAGCAGGAAATGGATATGTAAGTCAAGTATTTAGGAGGGAGAGGGCTGAGATTGACATTTATGAAATATCAGTATAAAGATGGCATCTGAAGCCATTGGACTGGATGAAATCACTAGGGAGCAAGTATACAGAGATATAAAGGCCTGGGTCTTGAGCCTGAGGACACTTACAATTTAAGAATATGGGTAGATGACAGGGAAATGAGAAGCCAGCAAAGGAGAAGAAAATGGAAATCCAGGGATTTAAAGGGGGTACCAAGAGAGTTATAGCCAAAAGCCACAAGAAGAAAGTATTTGAGAAGTTTAGAGAGAGCAGCTGTATTGAATGCTTCTGATAGATCAAATACTATGAGAACTAAGAATTTATCAGCCTTAGTATTGTGGCCATCACTGAAGATAGCCATTTTTGTGCAATTCTGGGGAAAAGTCCTAATGGACTGAGGGTAAGAGTCAGTGAAAGAGAAGATGTAGAGATGACTCTTTGGTGCAGTTTTGCCATAAGAGGAGCATAGAAATTGAGCAATGGGGTCAAGGGAGTTTCTTATTAGTTTAAAGCAGGAGATGTTGCCGCATTGTTCGAATGCAGGTAGGAATGATGTAGCAGCAAAGGAAAATTTATCTAATGCAGGAGAGAGGAGTAAAACAATAGCTAGAGTGAAGTTCTTGAGTGGGTGAGAGGGAATGCAATCCAGTGCCCAAGTGGATGGGGTTTATCTTAGATTGGAGCCCTGGAAGATTTTGTGTTTGGGTTCAGTGGGAAACACAAAGAATCCACCACCACAGCTACTGCCCAAGATAAAGACACCAACATCTCTTATATTTGGATTATTGCAGCATCTATTTCATGGTTATCTTCACACAGCCCTGTTCTGCTGCAACCCATAACCTGCACTCTTAAAATAAAAATAAAAGAGTGATATATAAGCTCAATTCCTAGAAGAAGACCTCATGGTTTTCTATTGCTCTTATGTTGAAGAACATACTCTTCAAAATGGCTTCAACAATGCTCAGTAAGAATATTTTAAATAGTGATGAAGGCTCAATACTTTCTTTTCAATAACATATTCTTGAAAAAAAATGGGGGCAGCTAGCTTCTTTACTTATTTATTTCTAGTTTCAATCTGTTTTAAAATCATATATTTCAATGTGACCTAATTAATCCTTTAACAGTCAGCTTTCAACAACTTTGATCAGCTTCTTACTGTGATATAAAAGATTAGATCCTACTCCTAGAACTAAATCACTTACTAGCCATTTCCTTGGTGAAATGTTTAATATTGTGGTGAATGGAGGAATACTACAATTCTTGAAAATGATCATGTTATCATGAGTGAAATGTATTTTTAATAACTTCAAGGCACAGCTACTTTCAACTTAGTCCTTTCTATTCCTTACAGATTATACTTCTACTATATAACAAAGAGTCTCTGACCCACAAAACATTAAAAGCTTTCTTCACAAAGGGTTGAGGAAATAACCAAATCCCCAAGCCAATGGCCAAATATAGTTTGAGGGTTGGAGCCAGATTGGGAATAATAAATTAATCTCTTTGTTGATGGCTACAAATGGAACCCTTGACTCGGTCTTCATAACTCTGTAGATAATTATAGTGATAATATTAAAATAAAAATAATCCTAATCCTCTTTTATTTGTAAATGTACCACACTACCTTTTCTCGGATGTGATGGTAGCGTTGGAAAAATAAAGATATATGAGTGATTGTAGGATATAATAATGTCACAATATGAGGCAATTTCAGTGAGGGTTGTAGTAACTCTAACTACATTGGAAACTTTGCACTATATATTAACACATCTGAAAAACTGGGTTAAAAGTTAAAATCCACCCAGATGTAACTCTTTTGATCCAACTTATTTGGGCAATGCAAACAAAGGCAGATATTTTGACTTAAATGCTGTTAGAGTTAGCATTAACCGTCATATTATCTTCACCAAGAAATCTAGTCCAATGATGAGACTGGTATCAGTCATCTATGATTCTGAAAGATCCTTGAGTTTTTTCCTCACTCTTTGGTTTCATATGATAATGCAGAATAGAGAAGGAGAAAATCTGATGGAAGAGAAACAAGTACCCTGGCACTGAGCACAGAAACAGAAACCCTGGCACTTTAGCAATTAGAAAAGAGTAACAGTGTCATAGAAATCGCTTTTCAGTTGACCTTATGCAAGCCTTTCACTTAACACAGGGAGGTCACACAGAAAAGTGCTAGAATACTATTAATAGAACCCAGGTCTTCTGTTCTCTGGTCCAGTATTCTTACTCCAGTAGTCTCGCTTAAAAATTGGGAGACTAAACATTTACAAAAATCTAGTCTTCTAACTTTTCTAAAAGAAGGAAGAAGGTGGGAGAGAAGGAGAAAGAAGGGGAGAAGGGGAAGGAGGAAGAAAGAAAAAGAAAAGATCTGAGTTTATACTCCCATGTTACAATAGTGGGTAAAGGGTTAAAATTCTTCCTCTCTATGGACAACTTTCTCTTGGGTTAACTTTCTGGCTTTGTTACCCTGGAAACCTGGTAAGGTGAAATGTCAGCCACATAAGCAGGCTATGTTGTTATGATAAGAATGACCCGGGATTGGTAAGCTGAATCTGGCTGGAAGGACTGCAAATGAACACATCTGATGAGAAGTTATTGGGTTGGGCTTCCCTGAGTGTGGTGACACATAGTGAGGAGGCTTGACCCTCCTCCTGGGGATTTTGGAAGCTGTGCCTATAGGAACCTTACAAGAGATCTTGGTTCCTATTTAAGACATAGACCTTCTAAATCAGGATACTCTACACTTAGCTACAGAAGTTTAACTTCTTTGCTCTTGAAATAACACTTGGGAAAAGAGAAAATTAAAAAAAAAAAAAAGTCCCTAGATTGCTATTTGGACTGTTCCAGGGACTCCCATTGAAGACCAAGGCCTGGCACTGCTCTGTCGGAATACACTGTGTTCTGTCTCTAAGTGAATCAGATGTCAAGTGTAACCCATGGAAATCAAGTCAGTTTGATTGTCTAGTTGAGGCTAAGAGCACCCCCTTGGGTGCACTGTAGCAACAATGCCCTGCCCCTTATTGATGAGATGTGTACTCTCTACTTCCTCAGGGTCTTCCCATCCCCTATTATCTTACATCTGGCTCACTCCAATTCAACTGCAGTGTAGTCCTTGAAAATTTAAAAGCCCTGTTCTAAATTCCAGGTAGGGTAAGTTATTTCTACAGTAACTTGACAAGGAACCTATCAAGACAGGTAATAAACCCCTCAATATTTATGAGCTTTAGAAGTACAAAAATCATTCACCAACAGTGATTCCCACTTTGTCTTTTTTTTTTTGATAAAAGCAAAAAACTTGCCATTCTGACCTAGTGGGCTTCCAATTTTCTCTTTCCTGCCCTCAGTTTTTATCTGCATCTAAGGTATATTAACAAACAATCCAGCCAGAATCTTAAAGGCACTTGTGATTTACTTCAGAGAACTTTTTTAAAGCAATTTCTTGGAAAATGGATTTTGAAAACACCTTTAGCTATTATATCATACTGCAATTCCTTTGTAGATTTGGAAAAAATAATGTTTTCAAAATAAGTGGGCTCTATTTCCAAGGATTTGACATAACAATTAGGACTGTATCTCTTAAATAAAAATTGAAGGTGTATGTCAAGATACTTTTTTAAACTGGTTACAGGCTGTCACCAAGCTAGAGGAAGGAGGCCATTAGCACGACATTCATCATTCAGTATTTCCGGGAATTTCATTTGAGAGAATAATCTACTTGCTTTAGTTTTCATGAACCCCCTATGAGTTACAGATGCCAGATGTCTTTTCTCTGGCTGTCTCTCTGATGACAGGCCTAGTGGCACATAAAAGCAAAAATGGTCGGTGTTGGGGAGGAAACTCACAGCTTACGGCAGGACAGTCCATTATTAATGGAGAAAGTCATAGAGTAGTTAATGTACGGATGTCAGACTTTCCAACTTTCATACAGTCCCCTTGGGAAGTGGTGCTGACAGATGTGTTGAAGGCAGAACTGCAAGCAGAGCAGATAGTCAGCAGGGGATCATTAGTTTGCTTCAAGAGCTGGGGCTCCTGGGTGATTAAGAGGTAACAGCTTACAAGAGCCATGCATAAATTACACATCCCAGGGTCAACACCCAAAATGCTTCTTAATTTTTTTTTTTTTTTTTTTAACAAGCCATAGGGTCTGAATGGCAAATATATTCTACGAGTCTGTCAACAGAAACTCTTAAAACTTTAATATTTCTCTAATCTATGCTCTATAAAAGCAAATTGATTCTACAATTAATTTATCCTGGAATGTTTCCCAGCTTCTATTGGAATAGGAATATGGTAGACTACATGTGAAAGGGTGACCAGAAGAGCCTTTGGTCTTACTCAATAACTCACTTTAAAGATAGCTGTATACAGTAAAGATGAGAGTTTTTAAAGCTAGGATTACGGAGGATTAATTTTAGTCTTACCCAGTTTTATCTTTTAATGGGTGCCTTCATTCTCATTCTTTAAATTTCAGTATAGCCACATGAAAGCTTATGTACTTTAAGCTTTATGGATCTACTTTGATATTCAAACCAGAGAGGTCACATGTGGTACTTAACAGTGGGACACCTTCCATGTGGTTTCTTGAATGAAACTGCTCATGGTCACAAAACTGACAGAACAGCATTCTCTGTCTTCCTGTAACACACTTAGTCCTGAACCTCTGCATTTAATTCAGACTCGATTCTTAATTGTTTATGAGCTATCTGGAATGCTAGCACATGATGAGATGACTTATAATAATTGCATTTTTCCTGTTAAAGATTGCTGCTGGGTACATGGGACTTTGTTGAAAATAAAAGGAGAAAGTCTACCAGTGGGAAGCAAATTTGGTATGGTATCTGCTACCAACTAAAACATGACCTATTTCAGATCACAGCCACTTGCCGGCTGTGGAACACTGACTCTCCATCTTCCCTCTACATTTCACTGGCTGGTTTTTAGTGACAAACAGCACATTTTCCCAGTTGAGATAAGTATGGAAATGAAAATAGAAGCTGTGTCAACTTGAATTTAAAGTTTTGTAACCTGAAAATGAACTAGCCCTCTTAGCATAATGCACTCCCCCTCAAGCAATTTTCTTAACTAGGCTACAGTGCCATTTGGGAACGGGGGTGTTTATATGTATATTTTCTCATTCCCTGCAGAAAGCCAAGTAGTCAGAGCATCGCTGTGTGCAGATTTAATGCACATCACTGCACACTTGCCCCAGTAACACCGTGAGGGCCTGCCACTGGAGATTCAGAACAGCTCCAGGCAGGAGCAAAGCGGATTACTGCCAATCCAGGCATTTTTAGTGATACCCGTCTCTCCAGGCAGGAAAGCAAGGACAGCTATTTTAACTTGAGTATCTGGAATGATTTTCAAATGAAAAAAGAAGTAATAAAAGAACTATATGGTATGCAGGAGACCAATGTGTCCATGCATTGTGGAAACTCCTCCACATAATGCAAACATCTTCCTCCCCAAAAGGCCAGTACAAAAAAATGCCTTTTTTGGAAAAAGAGGTAATTAACAACAGAGAACCATGTAAGATCTGAACTGGAAGCCACCTTAGAAATCACTAAATTCAACCATAGAAACCATTCTTTTAACATTTTTGTTACATATATTTTCTAACATATTACGAATAACAAAAGTAGAAATCATGGTATAATGAACCTTCATGTATCATCACCCAATAATTAAAAACCTTGTTTCATTCTTATTTGTCTCTACATCCTCTGTTAAATATAATATTGGCTGTCATTAAGCAGATCATAGAAGTATCTTTTTTATTATTATACTTTAAGTTTTGGGATACATGTGCAGAACATGCAGGTTTGTTACATAGAGTGTACATGTGCCATGGTGGTGTGCTGCACCCATCAACCCATCATCTACATTAGGTATTTCTCCTAATGCTATCCCTCCCCCAGGCCCCACCCTAGAAGTATCTTTTTACCCTTCATTATGTTTTTATTTTTTAATTTTGTTTTTGTATTTTTAATCTGTAATATGGTATATTTTGAGCAAATACTTATTTTGGCTTACTTTGAGTTACCTGTACTTTTAAAACTTCTATCTCATTTTATATACATATCCTAAAGTGTTTATTCATGAATTGTTGAGTAATGCCGTAGTTACTTAATATCTCAGGTATTTTTCTCATCCATAAAAGGGGAATACATAATACCTATATCAGGTTTTTGTAAGGGGTAAATGAGTTAATATATGTAAAGCTTTTAAAATAGTGCCTACATGTATTACTCACTCTATAAGTGTTACCAACATTCATAAATAAGAGAGAGGCATTCCCTTTTTGCTGTCTTTGTCAAGTTGTAGTGCCAGGATTATTCTCATTTCATAAAATAAACTGGTAGCTTTTCATCTTGTCTTTGCTGTGCCACAAATTATGTGGCAAGAGAATTACATTGAAACTTTAAAATATTTTCTTTATAAAATGTATAGACCAGAGAACTTGGAGAAAGTAATTCTTGACAACTTTCGATTCCTTCCATAATAATTGGTATGTTCATATCTTCTACATTTTCTTGGTTCAATTTTGTTATTTATATATTCTTAATAGATTATTCATTTCATCCGGATGTTTAAATGATCAAAGAGTTGTATGTAGTTTTGTAAATGATTTTAAATCTTTTATACAACATTATGTGCTCTTTTTCATTTATCATTTTGCATATTTGTATTTCTCTAATTTGTTCTTGATTAGATTTGGAGAGAAATATTTCATATTTTTTTTCCATCTCTCTCAAAGCTCCTCTTGGATGTCTCTCTATATGCTGTTTTCTAATTCACTAATTTTGAGTTTTATCTTCTTTCTTTCCATTTCCCTTAGGTTTGTGGCATGTTCCTTTGAATTCCATGAGGTGAATACTTAAGGTACTGATTTTGATTTCCAGGATTCCTCACATAACAAATTTAAGGTTATTAATTTGTTTCAGGGTATACTTTTCATAAATTGTACAAGCAAATATATGTTTGTTCTCATTTTTTTCACTTTAGAAAAATATATTAATATGGGTTTTATCTTTTCTTTGACCCAGTAGATATCAGAAATGTGATTTGAAATTTGCATGGGTTGATTTTTTTAAAATTTGTGGTGTTGTATAAAACTACCTATAACTAATTTCTTATTTCCTTGCATTATGGCGGAAAATAAGGCCTGGCCTATATAATTTCAATTTTGTTTAAATTTTTTTTGGTTGAACATGTAAATAATTGAAATAGGAATTATGGAAGTGCTTAGAAAGAAAATACATAAATATGTATGTTTACATTAAGAAAGGCCAATCATTATTACATTATTCAAATTCTTTATATCCTTATTTTTATTTACTTGACTTATCAAGTTAGATAACAAATATGCATTAGTAATTTTTCTTTGTATTCCCAAACTTTTAGCTTTATATATTATGACTATGTTTCATGGTGTTTAAAATAATGTAAATGGAATGTCTTCATTGTGGTTTGTGTATTTTAATAATAAAAATTGCCTTTATTGGCTGGGCGCGGTGCCTCACGCCTGTAATCCCAGCACTTTGGGAGACCGAGACGGGCGGATCACGAGGTCAGGAGATGGAGACTATCCTGGCTAACACGGTGAAACCCTTCCCCTACTAAAAATACAAAAAAAATAGCTGGGCATGGTGGCAGGTGCCTGTAGTCCCAGTTACTTGGGAGGCTGAGGCAGGAGAATGGCATGAACCCGGGAGGCGGAGCTTGTAGTGAGAGGAGATCGTGCCACTGCACTCCAGCCTGGGTGACAGAGCGACACTCCGTCTCAAAAAAAAAAAAAAAAAAAAAAAAAAAAAAAAATTGCCTTTATCTAATTTAATGCTTTTGTATTTGAATAATGCTTGGTCTAAAACTAATAATTCTGCCCTCATTTATTTTTCTTTTTAAAATCTGTTTTGTTAGTAGGCTAGGTATTTTGTGTCGTTGTATTTTGTTTAGATCGTAAAGATTTTTAACTCAATCTGAGGCTCTTATGTTTAAAGTAAGTTGCATTTCTTTATATTTCATGATAAGCTATATACACTCATATGTCATATTTCTATACTTTTCTTCATATATGCTTTTTTGCTCATCTTTAGAGTCTCTGGTTAAACAGATTACAGCTTCTTTGTTGTTGTTGTAGTTTGTTTGTTTGTTTGTTTGTTTTCTGAGATGGAGTCTCACTATGTTGACCATGCTGGAGTACAGTGGCGTGATCCTGGCTCACTGCAAACTTCGCATTCTGGGTTCAAGCAATTCTCCTGCCTCAAGCATCCCAAGTAGCTGGGATTACAGGCATGCACTACCATGCCCAGCTAACTTTTTAAAATCTTTAGTAGAGATGGGGTTTCATCATGTTGGCCCGCTGGTTTGAAACTCCTGACCTCAAGTGATCTGCCTGCCTCGGCATCCCAAAGTGCTGGGATTACAGGCATGAGCGACCATGCCTGGCCACAACTTCTTTGATTTTATTGTCTCTAGCAACTTAGATGGTACATATCCCATTTTTATTTATTAGATCTATGTTTTATTTATTTTTAAAACAAATTTTGTGATATGTTTTTAATTATTATTTTGTATTTATCTTTTTTTGAGACGAAGTCTCACTCTGTTGCCCAGGCTGGAGTGCAGTGGCGATCTCAGCTCACAGCAACCTTCGCTTCCCGTGATCAAGTGATTGTCCTGCCTCAGCCTCCCGAATAGCTGGGACTACAGGTGCCCACCACCATGCCCAGCTAATGTTTTGTATTTTTCTTTTTCGTAAGATGGGGTTTCACTGTGTTAGCCAGGATGGTCTCGATTTCCTGACCCCAAGTGATCTGCCCGCCTCAGCCTCCCAAAGTGTTGAGATTATAGGTGTGAGCCACCTTGCCCAGCCCAATTATTTATATTTAGCAAATTTATGTGTCATACATAAATACAAGAGAATATATGGGCTACTACGAGCACAGGTCCTATGCTGAAACCAAGTAAAGTTATGTCATTGGAAACATTTAAAAAAATTTTCCAAATCCTGTGACTATATCTCTGGAACTGTGTATAGCACCATGTATAAAACACCAAGTGTTTTCCTGGCAGCTCCCAGTAAACATCCTTTCTTCTTTAATTTTTAAAATAAAAAATACCATAATATTTTTTACTCCCTCTCAAACATGAGAAAGTACAATATGTTTTTACTAGTAAAAGGATGATGAACTCACATGGAATGGTAAGTATGTGATGATATTAAACAATAAAATAATATGTATACACTGATGATCTATCTTTACCAATTACATTGATTACATATGGATTGGAACTTTACTATCTAATTTTTGTATTTATGAAGCTTTCTGATTATTATACTGATTATTCATTTTATGTTCTTTATAAAAACTTATGTAGTTAGTCATGCTTATCACTAATTCAATTTTCTACAGTGTTCATTTGGCTTTTTACTGAGTCTGCATTGCAGATTTTAATATTGCCATTTCTCATCATTGCCAGTTCCCTTCAAACTTCAATCTGCATTGGCAGCAGCTCTCTTTTAACATTGGCATCTTTGTTTCATAGAATCCATGTTTTCTTGTACTTGACGGAAAGCACAATGGAGATGCATCCATTAATTTTCTTAAGGCATTCCTTCCACACGCATTTTCACTCTGTTTTGTTTTGCTTTGCCTCCCTAGGCAATGTCTGACATTTCCCCTCCTTCCTGATCACTAAATATTTTTTTTTTATCACTAAGTATTTTCTCAAGTCATCATGATAGTGTAGATTTTTTATTTTATTATTTATTTATATAGTGTAGATATTTTATTTTTTATTTAACTCTATGACTCTAACACATTGATTGTAATTCTATCCAAGCCTTGGTTTCACTAGCTAAGAATGGGTGCATCCCTCTATTTCTATAAATTGACTGCATGGGGCTCCCAGAATCTCAATTTTTAAAACTTAAGTTTAAGGCAATTTGATAACCATTTTCTATTTCCAACTTACTGGTGTCTGGCTATCATTGATTTCATAAAATTTTGAGGAACAAAAATGGAGCTTTCTATTGCTTCAGTCACCACTTTCACAGTAAACTACACCACCTTTCCCCATATCCATACCCATGTGCCATGTTGGCTCCTTTTGACAACCTCCCCACTCTAGACTTATATACGGCTGTTCTGTCTATAATACTCCTCCTTTCCTTCTACTCTCTTGTCCTTCAGATCTAAGCCTCAGAACCAGTACTTCAAGGAAGCCTTCTGTGACTCCCCAGTCCACATCATGTCCTTCTATTTTACATGGTCACTGAACCCTGTTTCCCTTTCCCTTACCCCCACCTCACAACCAAAAGCACACATCTCAGTATGATTTCATTACCTTGCTCCTCCCTAGCAGACCTGTAGGCTACATGGCAGGAGAAAACATTTTGTTTTTGCTCACTCCTATATCTTCCCTGTCTATAACAAGGCCTGGTATCTGAAAGGTTCTGCCAAAATCTCATATTTTTACTTTTTAAAAGAAATCTTATTCCTTTAACCTTGAAATCCTAATTTACATAATCCATTAGAACCCAATCATAAATCTCATTCATCACAACTGTGTCCATTGAAGTAAACTGGAGTTTAGAAGGAGTGCTGGCTTGCAGAGACAGTGAACAAATTCCCAAGGTAGCAAGAGAGGAAGGTACATGAATGTCTTTCTTATATTTGGGTACTAATTTTAGAGAGATGTCATAGCTAACTCATTTTGCAGTAAGTGGAAAAGGAAGAAATATAATCCTTAAATCAGCCACCTTTTGTTTTTAAAAGCCCTTTTATCTTTCCAAAAAGCAAACTCTGGTCTGTGTGAAATGATAAGAACTGGGCTTCAAACACTTAAAACTGAAGCATCTTGGCATTTCCCAGGTGTTCCCTAGTATATGTGCTGATTTGAGGGAATGTGAGGAAGTGTACATTCCACACTACTTCACAAAGTAGAGATTCTTTGGATATTTCTGAAATGCTACGTTATCAACTGCAACTGTCATTCCAGCTGTGCCTGCCATATGGATTTATGAAGTCCTGTGGAGTGTTTTTATGACACAACTCCTTTCCAGGGGTTAATTGTGACAGTGAAGATTGTGATAATGTGTTAACCTGCACCAGATGATGGGAGAAAAAGAGGGTGTGTTTCGGCTGGAGATGGGAAGAGCTCTCTTGACTTGGTACAAAGTGGCTGCCCATTGTTTTGTTAGCAGCACCACCTACTTAAGATATCATGAACATTCTCTCAGCCTCTGAATTAAACATTAAACATTTCTTTGAGTTCATAATGCCGGCAGAGTTGGTCTCTCTGTAAAACTATTATGCTTCATTTGGAACTTTGTGTTTATTCTACATATCTGCAAATGTCAAAATCATTAGTGGATATGGAGAACTCCAATCAGCTTGATTGATTTGAAAAGTTTTTTATCCATATTGTTTGTCATTGATTAATATACAGCTACTCCAGTAAATCATTTCCTCTTAAATCAGTATTTTGATATTACATAGAATCAAAAGTTTTAATCCTACCCTCAGACAAAATGCCATGATTTATTCCTTTGTGTGTGAAAGTGAACTTCACTTGCCTAAATGTATAGTTTTCTCTGGTCTTCAATTAGGCTTTTTCCAGTTATTTTGTTCCTAATGTCTGAAAACCAAACTGAGTATGTTAAAACATATATCAGAAAAATTAACAGCTTTTTATTTAAGCCTAAGACTCCTCGGTTCAAAGTTACCAACAGTGGTAAATATTCCATTTCTGAGCCTTCAATTTCTGAGCTCCTAACCAGGGTCTATTTCCAAATTTCCAGGACCCAGTCAGCATTTCCTCATTCTATGTACTGCATCATTATCCTGCTTAATTCAACGTAACATCATGATGCACTGACCTGACAAAATACCTATTCATTGCTAAAAATGTAGCCAAAGAACCACTCCTTCCTTTTTCAGCTGAAAAAATGAGGTTCACAGGGTATATTTCCAGCAGGCATTAAAACAAGAATGGTTCCCGTCTATCCTGCAGTGATTGTCCACTGGATTATTTATGAAACGCTCAGCCAGATTCATGTTGTTGAAAGATCAGTGTTGATCATTTGTTCTCTTCTGGCTAGTACATCCCTGGTAGCACTCTCCTGGACGTGTAATGTGTTTTTCACATCTCCAGACTCTTCATGTCTCAACCTATGTTCTAACACAATGTCGTCCTTCACTGCTTTCTGGGACAGGGCAACTCCAAAAGAAAAAGCTCTGCATGTGGTCCAGCTTTGTCAAATGATCACAGTTTGTAGATCATTTAGCTTTATGGATCCATTATCATTTTCCAAATGTTATTTCCTTTTGGTACTAATGTGTTTGACCCTTACTCTGACATCAACGGGCCTCCAGTTCTAAGGACCAAATCTGGAGATAATCTTTTTTATTTTTTGGATGTTTAAAAAGATAATAGAGATGTACTCAACTTGAATTTAAATCAGTATATCCACAAGTACACAGTGCCTATCATTAAAGTAAGCACAAACTAACTGTCAGGAGAGAAGCTAGATAATTAGGGCCATCATTAAGTCACTGGTTTCTGCCCAATAAAGCACGCACATGGAAACATTTGCACGAAAGCAAATGAGGAAAAAAGGAGATAGAAAAAGAATTTCCTGAAATTCATTTCTGCTATTTTTTAGCCAAATTGTTATTTTTTCTTAACAATAAGATATTTAATTAACTGGTATTTATTAAGTAGCTAAGTCTATTTCTAAGTGCTATGGGCAGGAACTTTCTATAGCTGTAAAAACAGCGTAAGCATCTCTCTTACTAGAACAAAAAAAACAATTAAAGTGGAAGTATATAGCTACTAGTCCTGGGAAACTCTTCTCAAAAAACCAGACCACCAATTCTGTATAAGGTTACTTTAAGAAACTGGAGGCTCAGCTTTATAAAGTCTATAATTTTTCTATGACCAGGAAATGTTTGTTACTTATATAAACTTATTTTTTTCTATTCATAAGTATATAGTTGTTGACATCTAGGCATTCAAAAGTATAGTCATGAAACATTCAAGTTGTTTTAAAAAGAGTTGACAGGAAAATTCAAAGGCAAAAAGTATGTTAGTAGCATCACAGAATATACTTCACCAATTTCAGAGATAACTGACTTCAAAAATATCCACCTCACTTCTTCTTGTCATATCTGATAGGGGAGAAGCAAGTCACTCCTGTAGACATGCCAGGCCCCAATTCCTCCCTTTTGCTTCTTTTGCTGATTCTTTCTTTGAGCTAAATGATCTCATGGATGAGAGAAGTAGAGCCTGCCTTTGGTGTAGTGAGGTCAAGTACTCCCTCCCAGTGCCTATCCTTCTAAACACAAAACACTCCACCCAGGCCATTTGGGTCAGATAGTTTATCACAAATTGTCCCTGATCAATGTGGCTCTCTTTTGCTGCTCAATGGGTGAAAGAGGAGGCTTAATGAATGCAGAAAGTCATCACTTTATAAACTGTTTCACATTATTCTATGCTGATTACATCACTAATGTGCTGTAACCCCCTCTGATTGGCAAAGTGGAAAGAGAAAAAAGGGAGGAACTGGCCGATTATATTTCAGATAAAGGAGTCCAAGTTCATATCTTTCAAAGGAACACAGTAGAGTAAAGAAGCACCAAACAAGATCGACTTAAGAATATTTAATTCCTAGATGGGCACGGTGGCTCATGCCTGTACTCCCAGCACTTTGGGAGGCTGAGGTAGGAAGATCGCTTGGGGCCAGGAGTTTGAAACCAACTTGGGTAACAAAACAAGACCCCATCTCTAACAAAAGATAAAATAATTAGCCTGGTATGGTGGCTCATGCCTGTAGTACTGGCTACTCAAGAGGCTGAGGTGGGAGGATTGCTTGAGCCCAGTTTCAGGCTGTAATGACCCATGATCGCACCATTGCACTCCAGACTAGGTGATAGAGTGAGACCCTGTCACAAGAAAAACAAACAGAAGAACATTTAATTCCTGATTTTTAAAAAAAGATATCTAGTAGTCGATGATGTTGATTAGCCTATCACTAACTAAATGTTAACCTTTCCCCTCTGAATTGAGATAGATGGCTACTAAAGTGAATATATAAAGTTCCTCCGTTAAGAAATGGAAATCACAATGCATGTTTCATAGAAATTATGTTATAAAAGGTGGTTTAAACCAAGTTTGGCTGACCTCAACATTCTTGAAAAATGGCATAGTAGCAGTATTGCAATGCCACTCCCAGCCGACATTTTAAACATCATTTGTAAGTTCCACATTTTGCCTTATTACAAGACCTTTTTTGAATCACTGATCTGATTGTGTTAACCTACTGGACACCTGTGGTTTTTAATTTACTTGCAGGTGATAAGGCATCTCTCAGGGAAGTCACTTCTCAGGTGACATGAAATTGGTATCAAAGAGCAGCTATCTCAGTGGTGGTCAAGAAACAAAGACTCAGGACCCTAAGATCATTAGCTATCATTTGTTATTTGTGTTTTTAAAACTAGGACTATATTTGGGCACTTCTCTCATTACACACACACACACACACACACACACACACACACACACAGAGAGAATGAGATGACTCAAGTGAAATGCTGGGCCTTTCCTTGTTCCCATATGTACCTTCAATCATGTTCCCAATATGACCAGAAAAGGTGATCAACACTTAGAGCAATGTTCTTATAGCTTTTTTACGACAATTAAGTGATTGTTAATTTTGTAACCATTTAAAAATCTCACATTTTGCTTTTTTAAGCTGCCACATAAAAATATGTTTAAGACAACATTCTTTAGTCTATTAAAAATATTCTCAGCATTATTTCAGCAGTATTTTTAAAGTTCTGGATCCTCCTAAGTCTACCTAGTGCCTTGTTTTTTCTAAGGAAATGAAGTCCAGGCATATACTGTACACGCTAAATAGAAAATGCAAATATAAACAATCACACAGGGTTTGGCTTATGAGAAGACGATTGGTAGAGTTTACCTTAACTGTAAAGTCTTTAAGAGCAATTCTCAAATGTTACAAGAATGGGATAAAGCCACAATGCCAGAGCATAACCAATTTATGTTAATAATAGATGTAAATTCCATACAAATCTCTTGGGAGATATATCTGAAAAGTATTTGCCTACATAAAAGTTGTTATATGAATATAAATCAACAATCACATATATCCAAAGATGAGCAGTTCTCTGATTTAACTTTGACTTCAAGCTTAAGCAAATGAAAATAATCAAACCAAACCTAATTAATAAAATCAGGGCTGTCTGGAAGTTTTAACTGTGCAAATTGCTGCCACATTTGTTATGTCTTTTAATCCTCATAACAGATTTGAAAAGTTTACAGGACAAAGATGAATTCCATTTGGTTGGCATTATAGTAGTATGTGAGGATTTAAAAGTGATGCTAGGAACCCAGATATGGGGAAGGAGAGGGAGCCTGAAAAAGGTAATGAGAGAAAGTAGAGGGAGTAAGCGGGAAGTACAGGGACTGCTTCCTGAGGAAAGTGACCAGTCGTCCAAAGCACAGTTGACAAACCTAGGACCCAGCCAGGTGAATGTCAACAGCCAAGGAGGTCTGATATGATGGGTGGGGCCAATAACTAGACTTCCTAGACTTAAGCAATACTTAGAATGCAAAGAATACCATATTATGGTTGGAGATTTGCAGTGGGGTTAAATGGGATTTCATGCACCTTTGGGTAAGAAATGAGGACAATAGTTAAGCTAAATGTCTGGACTAAGAAGGTACCTGAAAATCTAAAATTATATAAAACTGGTAAACCCAGGAGCCAGTTGGGGGAAGAAGATGAGAATAAGGCATTGAATGTGGAGTTAGGCAGAGTTGGCAACTTGACTTGAATGTGGATGTCTTGAAGATTATTCTGGGCATAGAGGATGCTAAATTCTAGCACAGTAAGATTAGTCCTGGCTCAATGACCTGTCAGCATAGTTTGGACTAAGTAAGAAACTGGGTGAGTCTAACTCTGAAGGTGATATCTTGATACCGAAAGCGGAGTAAGTGTGGGAAGACAGAAACAAGTCAAATGAGGAAATAGGGCTCAGAGAAGTTACATAATTGGCCCAAGACCACATAGCAAGTTGATGGGAGAGCTAGGACTAGAACACGGGTGTCCTACTTTCACACTTTTATCTCTGTCCTACAGTAAATACAACATGGTCCAGCTGAAATAACCATGCTGTGGAAAGGCATGCTTGCTTCTTTTAAGGGCTGTGATTATAATCTGTGTGGGTATGTCCATGTAAAATTACATTTATGGAACCTTGGAGAGGTTTGCATATAGAGACGTTTTGCTGGGATAAGTCCTACTTGATTTTGTAATGCAGGGACACAAGTTTTCCACCCTGGCTGCATATTAAAATTACCTGGATGATGCCAGAGGATCCCCTGCCATCAAGAAACTCAGATTTAATTGACCTGGTGTGTGGGCCAAAGAACTAGTCACATAGAAAGTACAGTGCGTGTTTCCACTCTTTTCTGCTATGTATAAATAAAAGGGCACATTCTAGGCAACAATAACTTGTTCCTGCCAGTGATTAGAGTGTGCTCTCACATAATCTCTTTGTTTCTATTTCCTTATCTATGAAACACATGTCCTTACTTCTTATGGGATTATCGTGAGGATTCAGCGATAATATAATGTAAATTAAAGCATTATAAACACCATAAAGGACTCTACAGATGTTCTGTTCTAAGGTCCCTGGGTCTGATGCCCTGTGGATAGGATCCAACTGTAGGGGGGATGTGTTCTGCGTAAAAGCAATCTAAAGATGAAAATTCTAGCTAGTTTCTCCAAAACCCATAACAATGACAATAATCTTAGAATCAGAGTCAGGTGGTTTTCTTTTTCAAATATACTCTGGGAAGCCATACATTCACCGATAATAATGTAGGAAAGTTGGATGAATAGAAAATGCTACTTCTGGGTTTTGTCTGCTTGTTTGCTTTTAAGACAGGATCTCATTCTGTTGCCCAGTCTGGAGAGCAGTGGTGTGATCATAGCTCACTGCAGACTTGAACTCCTAGGCTCAAGGAATCCTCCCACCTCATCCTCTCAAATAGCTAGGACTAGAAGTACACACCACCTCACCTGGCTAAGTTTTAAAATTATTTTTTTAGGCTGGGTGCGATGGCTCACACCTGTAATCCCAGCATTTTGGGAGGCTGAAGCGGGTGGATCCTGAGGTCAGGAGTTTGAGACCAGCCTGGGCAACGTGGCAAAACCCTGTCTCTACTAAAAATACAAAAATTAGCTGGGCATGGTGGCATGTGCCTGTAGTCCCAGCTACTCGGTAGGCTGAGGTGGGAGAATGTTTGAACTGGGAGGCAGAGGTTGCAGTGAGCTGAGATCATGCCACTGCACTCTAGACTGGGTGGCAGAGCGAGACTCTGTCCCAAATAAAATAAAATAAATTATTTCTTAGAGACAGTCGTGTTGCCAGGTTGATCTCCAACTCTTGGGCTCAAGTGATCCTCCTACCTTGGCCTCACAAAATGCTAGAATTACAGGCAGGAGGCACTGCACCTGACCAGAATGCTACTTCTGAGTATGAGTATCTAGGAAAAGTCAGCCTTTTCTTAGTTTTTCATTTCCTTTATGAACAAAAACATATAAAGTCAAAGATAAAGCCTAAGGTAACTATATTTTATTTTGAATTATTTTAAATTGGCCGGTGCAGTGGCTCACACCCGTAATCCCAGCACTTTGGGAGGCCGAGATCACTTGAAGTCAGGAGTTTGAGATCAGCCTGGCTAACATGGTGAAATCTCATCTCTACTAAAAATACAAAAATTAGCCAGGTGTGGTGGTGCACTCCTGTAATCCCAGCTACTCGGGAGGCTGAGGTGGGAGAATCAGCTTGAACCCAGGAGGTAGAGGTTGCAGTGAGCCGCGATTGTGCCACTGCACTCCAGCCTTGTATGAGACTCTGTTTCAAAAAATAAATAAATAAATGAATTATTTTAAATAAAAATTTCACATAAGGAATGCTCAGCCCTTCCGCTTGAGTGATATGGAAATCAAAGCACTCCATCTCAGCAGGGCTGGACCTGGGCTAGTTTTGTAGATGATCCAAGTGAATGGACCTTAAATCTGGTGCTGCCTCAGAGTGAGCAAGTCAGCTAGAGCTTTTTTTTTTGAGCTAGAGTCTCACTCTGTTGCCCAGGCTGGAGTGCAGTGGTGCGATCTTGGCTCACTGCAACCTCCACCTCCTGGGTTCAAGCAATTCTCCTGTCTCAGCCTCCCAAGTTGCTGGGATTACAAGCGCGCACCAGCAGACTAATTTTTATATTTTTAGCAGAGACAGGGTTTCTCCATGTTGGCCAGGCTGATCTCTAACTCCTGGTCTCAAGTGATCCGCCTGCCTCGGCCCCCCAAAGTGCTGGGATTACAGGTGTGAGTCACCGTGCCTGGCCTGTTTTTTTTTTTGTTGTTGTTTGTTTTTTAACAGCCTTGACGACCCTACCCCAGATTTATGGAATCAGAATATCCTTGTGAACAGGTTGGATACCTATGGTTTTAACAATTTGCCCTCCAGATTCTCAAGCTGTTAACCCTCACTGGCCAGAGGTGGGGTGTGTGTGGGAACCACAGCTATGACTGACTCAAGGCATCTCAAACTTGAATGTGCATATGATCACTTGGAGATCTTATTAAAATGTAAGTTCCAATTCAGTAGGCTGTAGTGGGATCTTAGATTTTACCTTTTTATCAAATTTCCAGGTGAGGCCAATGCTGCTGGTACATGGACCACCCTTTGAGTAGCAAGCATCTTGGTGACATAAAAGGAAGGCATGAACAAAAACCTCTTTTGATGAACAGTTCGTGAGGATTTTATTGATGAATAAACTAGAAATTTTCATACATCGGAAGGAAGAATCTCAAAGTTCCTCTGTTCTATTCCTATTTAATGAGAGCTTGGTTAAAGGTCATGAATTCCTGGTGCCCAGTGACCCTGAAGTTGGCAGAAAGCAAAGTAGACATTCTGGACCTCAATAATCTCTGTTTCTAATAGAAAGGAGCACCAAGGATAGCCAGAGTCCATCAAAGTGATTTCTATTTTTTGGTGTTTTCTTATATTTAATGGTAAAAATCTATGCAAAACCATCACATCTGAATTCATACATATAAACCAAGAGATGACAAAGAGACCACACATAGTGATTGGTAGAGTGCTGGAAATACCTGCTGACTGAAATGCTTTTCAAAACAGATTAATTGCTGCTCATTTCTCTGCTACCCTAAGAAGGTCTGACACCGCACACCTTTCGAAATAGGACATGCAACGTCCCTTACAATGGATTTCATGCCATTACTCAGTACCCCACTGATATAATAAAAGGCTGACTCATTTCCTTTCCTCTGCATGATCTGTTACAATGGAAACCAGGAGACCATATGCTGGGTCTAAAATGCTCAGTATGTCCAGTGGCTCACACTGAATGTTCCAGCTTTAGGGTGACACACAGCCCAGAAAAGCAGTGAGAGAATCACTGCCGTACAGTTGCGTTGGAGGCTTTTGAGAAATTGGAAGGATTTCATCAGATAATCATTGTCTCCCTTGTCCAAAACTGATGGATGTCTGAGATGCTCTCTTATAACCTTGAATATCTTCTTTGTTCTTTTCTCAAAAACGTCTTAGCCGTGCCTGCTTTGCCCACAGCGTTACTGTGTGCACCGTTTCTAATAGAGCTCATAATAAGAATATTTATTTCCTTGTCTTTCACCATCAAGATTGTCAGGAATGTCAGCACAGCTCAAGAAACTGGATTTCAGAGCTGCTGACTGCTGCCAGCAGAGACAAGTGCATTTCAGTAGATGTCTACGGAAATTTTTAATATACTTCTCTGTGGGAAAGGGAAAGTAGTCAGGTACTTCATTGTGCAGCAGCACAGCATCACTTCATGTGTTTTGCCTTTCCTAAAGAGATCATTATATCAGACATTAGTGGTATTTTTTCTTAATATATCTACAAGATTAATTTTTAGGGTTGGTGCCATGTGATGAAAACTTAATGCAGTGAAGGTAGCATGCAGAAGAAATTAGTAAAATCTTCCATTTTTATTTTGATCAGATTTCATATTAAAAAGAGAAGTGTTAGTCTGAGTGAACTTCACCTGAATCTAAATATATGTCCACAGTGAAGTGGTTTTCTCATATAAAGGACAGGCCTTCAATAATGCAAATACACTTGATAAACAAGATGTTTAGCCCTTATTGAGTTATAATTATGTATTGATAGAATCAATAGGGATTTGAGAGACTTCTTTTAATCTCTTCATTTTATAGATAGGCAGAGTGAGGCATAAATAATTTGAAGATATTTTCCCAGTATCAAATAATGATTTGAAACAGAACAAGGATCAAAACTCACATCCCAGACTCCAAATTTAGTGCTTCTGATACTAACTTGAAAGGAAAATGAAATCCTGAAGAACAATCCCATTTTCCAAACACAAACCTCTGAAATCAAACCTAGATTTTCTGTTAGTCTTCAAAAGCCAGCAATCCTAACAATTCAATGTCCCTGATCCAGACATAGAGGGGAACCTGCCTCTCCCACCTTTCCTTCGTATGCAGGATGTGTGAAGTACACGCCTCTTAGCTCCTTTACTAATTGTTATTTTCTGCTGGAAATGTTAGCTCAGAATTAGATGAGAAAGGAAACATTACAACTTTTGAACAGAGGACAAAAATAAAATAGTGTTTTCAAATTCCAAATCTAAAAAGTTTGTTCTTTTAATCATATGGAAAGCCGAACTAAAAATTAAGACAATAACAAGAATAGCAGATATTTAACTAAACTTCAGCCTGGATTTCCAAGAGTAGAGTTTATCAATCTTGTCATTACAGACGTTAGTGGAATCCTAATAAATATTACTATTTGTTAAACCTCCGCACTACTGAATCCCTTATATGCAGTTATATTTGCCTTTTAGTATTCGTAGTTCCTTTTAGCCGATGCTGCAAATTGCCTACACATCTCTCCATATTCTCCCTTATTAGTAAAATTATGATATTTTCCAGAGCATAATATATCTGCATAAAATACTTGATATTTTAGTCTCCTTTGCCACTGGGGTGATCAATAAAATGGAGGCAAAGTCCTCAGGCAAAGAAAACTTCCGATAAAAAAAGGTAAATTGAAATGACAAAAACAAGCAAAAACAAACTACTGCCTTTTGTCTTTGCTTCTTCCCATTTGATCTGGTTTGGAATGCAGACTTCATGCCTCATCCATACCACATGCTAAGCACTTCAGAGAAGAATCAGAGAAGGGCATGAGTCCTGGAAGACATCCTCAAAAAGCTGTGCTAGCTTTAGATTGTATACCTTTGAAAATCTTGCATGCCAGCCAGGTGCAGTGGCTCATGCCTGTAATCCCAGCACTTTGGGAGGCCAAGGCTGGTGGATCACTTGAGGTCAGGAGTTTGAGACCAGCCTGGTCAACATGGTGAAATCCTATTTCTACTAAAAATATAAAAATTAGCCAGGCATGGTGGTGGACGCCTGTAATCCCAGCTACTCGGAAGGCTGAGGCATGAGAATCATTTGAACCTGGGAGGCAGAGGTTACAGTGAGCTGAGATTACACCACCACACTCCAGACCGGGTGACAAAGTGAGACTCTGTCTCAAAAAAAAGAAAGAGAAAATGTTGCATGTGAAAAAAAGAACATTATGAGCTGGGTTTTCAGTTATTTGCAGCCCAGCGCATTCCTAACTGATCTAGTTGTTATGAGTCTCCACAAAGTGATCTAGATTCTATGGTCAAGGAACTTCTGTTCTTGGTCTGATCCTGTGACACTGCAATTAATAAGAAATATATATATTTGGTCTGCGTCCCAAAACACTTGTAATTTCCTGAGTGATGTTGGTGAGAAGAGTGTCTTTTGTTATTCATAAATAGGCCCTTTTCAGCAATACTTTGAGTTTATTCTAACTAAGTGACTGTTGGTGAGGCCCATTGATTGGTTGTCAGAGGAACCAACCAAATAATTAAAGGGTTAGAACTTTCAGCCTCCCCATTCCCCACTCCTGGGGATGGGAGAAGGGCTGGAAATTGAGTTCAATTACCAATGGCCATAGATTCAATCAATCATGCCTACATAACAAAACCTGCATAAAAACTCTAAATGACAGAGTTTGGAGAGCTTCAGAGTTAATGAATGCATCCACATGTGGGGAGGATCCACAAAGATAGAAACTCTTGCATTCAGAACCCTTCAGACCTCACTCTCTCTATATGTTTACCTGGCTGTTCATATGTAACCTTTATATATCTTTTATAAGAAGCTGGTATGGTAAGTAAACTGTTTTCCCTGAGTTCTGGGAGCCATTCTAGCAAATATGGAGGCCAAGGAGGGAGTTTTGGGAGTCCCACTTTACAGCCAGTTACTCAGAAGTATGGGAGGTCAAGCACTTGAAAGTGCCATTTGAAGTGGGGGCAGCCTTGTGGGACTGAGCCTTTCTCCTATGAGTTCTGACACTAACCATCCCAGAGTAGTTAGTGGGGTAGTTACTGTCAAAAATGGAACTGTCCACCTGTCGTTGGACAGCCAGGTGGTGTCCAGAAGATTGGAGACTTGGTTGTTAGTGTGGAAAAAACCTATACATTTGGTGTCAGAAGTATTGCGAGTAGAAATAGTTCACAGACAGTTCCCAGACCAACCAGGAGATAGAATAAATCAGGGCCATCTTCTTTAACCCAATCAAGTTGTAAGAAGAATGAGTAGTTTTAATGACACTGCTTTACCAAGCAACAGCATTCTGATTTTGATTGACTCAGGTGTCTTTCTATTTGTGCCAGGTAGACTGCAGTGGGGTGGAAAATTTGCACAATCTGATATTTTCCTATCCTAATGATGGGAGGCATTCACAATAGTTTTTTCCTCTACATGAAGGGGCTTTGGGAATCTCTATAAATGACACTGTGCACTCAGCTGGTGTCAGGAGGGAGAACATTGAGCAAGAAAAATAACAGGGAGTGAAGCGTGCACATGTCAGTGCATTTATATGTACCTCCAGAATGGGGTGGCGGGCCACACAGTAGCACCATTCCTTGACCTCGACGGACAGACACAGTGCTTCTTGTTCTTGTTTTAAAGTTGTCAAGATCTGTTGAAAGAAATAAGGGAAAAAGCATTTACACTTTAAAGTCCTAAGATATCATGGGAGAGTGCCACTATTTCAAAAGAGAACCATTCTGCTCAAAACTGTGTTGGTAGCACCCATACCTGGGGAATTCAGGAGAGCTTCTTTTCATATGATATTGTCCCATCCTCTTTGATGTTATGGTTATACTGCCCACTAAAATATCTACTTACCACATGTGCCTATTTAGATTTAAAATAATTAAAATTAAATACAATTTATAATTGAGTTCCTCAGACACTAGTCACATTTCAAGTGCTCAATAGCCACATGCACTTAGTGATTATCACACTGGCCAGCACAGACATAGAAGACTTCCATCATGCCAGGACATTATATTCGACAGTGCAGGTCTAGGTGAAGAAACAGGTTTAAAGATGTTAAGTAACCTGCCCAAGACCTCTCTGTATTTAAATATCATTATCAGGATGCAAAATCGGGTTTTCTGATACAATTCTGTTCACTTCACAAACCATTCTATTATATATAATTATACTTGTCTCTCCATATATACCCAGAGAGTGACTCTCCCTCTTTATACACAAACACAACTCTGTATAAAATGTATAAATAGACATAAATACAGACACACAATTGTTTTAAAGTTTTGCGGTGTACTTTAAAATATTTAGAAGGTACCGTTCATGGTTCTTTTTAGAAGAATGTTTTATTAACTCAAAAAGGTCAAGTCTGGTTAGAGAGATAAGACATTTATAAACTCAAAGATCACAGTATAGGTAAATAAGCCGTTACAAATACAAATGAGTTAATATAAGAAATATGTCTAATAAAGTGAGATATATTATTGTTTAAGAAACATTTTTTTCACCCTTCCAAATGTAAATCCTCTCAATAAGGAGTGTGTTAAGTGCCATTTCATTTTTTGTTGTCTATTACATTTGATTTAATAACCTTTTATGGGATTTAAGGCTTCTAATTCAAGTATGTTGTGCAGGGTTGCATACCATCTAGCTGTGCACATTAGAGCAGAGTAACATTTGCTGATGATTTTCTCCATGCTGGCCATTTTGGTAAGTATTTTATGATGATTATCTCATGTACTCCTAACAACAATCAGGAAGGCTGCAGTTACAAATTGGAATGTTTCCACACTCAGGCTTAGTTTCAAGGAGTGCTAAGGATATTTTAAAAATTACACATATACATGTCTTAATTACCATATTCTTCTGGAATTAGGGACATTTTAAGTTTGTACATTATTGTCTTCATCACTTATGTATTCATAAAAATTCCATTAAGTACCATCTGACTGCCAACTCAGAAGGCAAGCATTGTGAGAACACAGCTTCTGTCCTGTTGGGGCTCAAGCAGGCAGGTCTGACACATAACACCTAATCATACCAACCCAAAGACTGCCAGGTTTGGGCTGTGAAAAGTGCACATGAAGGACACACACATACTCAGCACAAAACAAATCAAAGCTATGATTTGAAAAACATTGCTGATGTAATAGACTTCTTTTTATTCAATGGACACCAGGTGAGGGTAGAACATGGTATTTTTCTTATCTTTATGGACATGGTCTGAGATTTCTTCAAAAGGAACTAAACCAGGATTTTAAAAAGTATGTTATGGAATTAATATTTTAAACCATTATCCCTAAAAGTAACACTGAATCAGTCTGAATTGTCACTTCTGCATATAGGTTCTTGAGTAAGTCATCTACATTTTTGCACATATATCCCATTCAGTTTCCAGAATTACATGAAAAATTAAGAGCTGATAGATAGTAGAGATCAGGTATCATCTAGGCAAAACCAATCATGGTTTCTGACTAGAGAAACAGTATTAAGAAATGAGAAAGAAAATGAGAAACAGGGGCAATGATTTTTAACTATAAAAACTGTATTCATGTTTTTCCTTCTTAGTTTATGAATTCATTCACGTATACAGGTTTTAGGCATTTGAAGTGTATCTCATTAATCTGGTATTTGAGAAAATAATCAGAAACATTTATTAGTCATTAATTGAAATAGATTCCAGATGATGAACCCTACCTATACAGCAAATGGAAAGACTGTATTCGGGCAGATCTGAGTTTGAAAACCATCTCTGCCACCTATTAGCTGTGTTGACTATGGGCAGGTCTTAATTTTCTCACAAATATAATGACAATGAATGTTTCTTTGTTTCAACATGAGAATCATGTGAAAAGATTTAATGAGATAATCTTTGAAAAGGCATGAAGGCAAGCACAAGACCTTTCATGCTACAAGGCTGGTAGTCAGTATGTTTCTTCTGTTCATTGTGGAATGCTGTGATTCAGTGCCAAAGCATATCCCAAACATTCCAACTAAGGAAAGGTTTCAAATAGCAAATGCACACTAGAGTGAGCTGTAGATGTGAATCAAAGGACGTGATATTTATGCACATGTTTAGGGAAAGATTACATGCCTCAAATTGTTCTTTTCAGGTATGAATACCCAGATCCTAATAGTTAACAACATGATACTTTTTCTAAGTCAAAGAGCTATGTGTGTAAATGGGTATTATGTTAAAGTTTGTACACTCATGATTAAGCCTTTACCAGTAATATTTCCACATATATTTTTATTTATTTATTTATTTATTAAAAATTTTTCCATCAGTTATTGGGATACAGGTGGCATTTGGTTACATGAGTAAGTTCTTTTTTTTTTTTTTGGAGATGGAGCCTCACTCTGTTGCCAGGCTGGAGTGCAGTGGCATGATCACGGCTTACTGCAACCTCCACCCCCCAGGTTCAAGTGATTCTCCTGCCTCAGCCTCCTGAGTAGCTGGGACTATAGGAGTGCATCACCACACCCAGCTAATTTTTGTATTTTTAGTAGAGACAGAGTTTCACCACGTTGGCCAGGATGGTCTCAATCTCTTGACCTTGTGATCCACCCAGTCTCCCAAAGTGCTGGGATTACAGGCATGAGCCACCATGCCCAGCCATGAGTAACTTCTTTAGTGGTGATTTGTGAGCTTTTGGTGCACCCATCACCCAAGCAGTATACACTGCACTATATTTGTAGTCTTTTATTCCTTGCCCACCCTCCCACTCTTCCCCCCAAGTCCCCAAAGTCCATCGTATCGTTCCTTTAATTTTATCTTATCTACTTATTTATTTTAGATGGACTCTCGCTCTGTTGCCCAGGCTGGAGTGCAGTGACGCGATCTCAACTCACTGCAAGCTTTGCCTCCTGGGTTCATGCCATTCTCCTGCCTCAGCCTCCCAAGTAGCTGGGACTACAGGTGCCCGCCACCACGCCTGCCTAATTTTTTGTATTTTTAGTAGAGACAGGGTTTCACTGTGTTAGCCAGGATGGTCTTGATCTCCTGACCTTGTGATCCGCCCGCCTCAGCCTCCCAAAATGCTGGGATTGCAGGAGTGAGCCACCATGCCTGGCCTCATCATATCATTTTTATGCCTTGCGTCCTCATAGCTTAGCTCCCACATATCAGTGAGAACATACAATGTTTGGTTTTCCATTCCTGAGTTACTTCACTTAGAATAATAGTCTCCAGTCTCATCCAGGTCACTGCAAATGCTGTTTATCTATCCTTTTTATGGCTGTATAGTATTCCATCATAGTTTCTTTAGCCACTCGTTGATTGATGGGCATTTGGGTTGGTTCTACGATTTTGCTATTGTGAATTGTGCCACTATAAACATGCACGTTCAAGTATCTTTTTTGAGTAATGACTTCTTTTCCTCTGGGTAGACACCCAGTAGTGGGATTGCTGGATCAAATGGTAGTTCTACTTTTAGTTCTTTAAGGAATCTCCACACTGTTTTCCATAATGACTGCACTAGTTTGCATTCCCACCAGGAGTGTAGAAGTGTTCACTGTTAACTGCATCTACACTAACATCTACTGTTTTTTGATTATGGCCATTCTTGCAGGAGTAAGGTGGTATCACATTGTGGTTTTGATTTGCATTTCCCTGATCGTTAGTGATGTTGAGCATTTTTCATATGTTTTTTGGCTATTTGAATATCCTCTTTTGAGAATTGTCTATTCATGTCCTTAGTCCGCTTTTTGATGGGATTGTTTGATTTTTTTTCTTATTGATTTGTTTGAGTTTGTTGTAGAGTCTGGATATTAGTCCTTTGTCAGATGTATACATTGTGAAGATTACTTCCACTCTGTGGGTTGTCTGTTTACTCTGCTGACTGTTCCTTTTGCTGTGCAAAAGCTCTTTAGTTAGGTCCCAGCTATTTATCTTTGTTTTTATGGCATTTGCTTTTGGGTTCTCTTGGTCATGAAATCCTTGCCTAAGCCAATGTCTAGAAGGTTTTTCCAATGTCATCTACTAGAATTTTTATAGTTTCAGGTCTTAGGTTTAATTCCTTAATCCATTTTCAGTTGCTTTTTGTATAAGGTGAGAAATGAGGATCCAGAGTCATTTTATCTCCAAAGCCTTGGTACTTGGGTAATGATCAGTAGCAGCAGGCATTATGGGACAGAATATGGATAATGCTCTATCACTGTGACCTTCACACTAATAGCAACAATAGAATTGACTTGCAGACTATATTGTAGTCATACCATGTGGCCAAGTACTTTTCTTATTTTTTCTCATTTAATTCCATTATACTTTAAACTCCCAATTTATAGGTGACACAGCTGAAACTCAGGGAGGTGCAGCACCTTCTTCACACACCTGGGAAGTGGCCAGAAGATGCAAACTCATGTGTTGTCTCTTTCCAGAGTTACTGCTCTGAAGCACCATAATCTATGGCATCTTCAATGATGTCATAAAGTCAGTGAAAAAGAGCTTTTGAATCAGTTACTTGACATGCCAGAGACACAAAAAAAGTTCATTTAAATAAAATTTACACTCAGTGAACATGGAAAGAAATCCACATTTCAACACATAGTGTGATGGGTTGGTATAAGTACTTTGATTTCAAATCTTCTATTCCTCTGTTTTTCTTTGTGAATGGGCATTCAACATGGAGATTTTAAATGTTAGGTGCAAAGTGTGAAGTTGAACAAGGAGAAAACAAACAGAAACAACTCTATTAAGAAGCAGGATTGTTGCCTTGTTAGGAAGGTAGCTAAACAATTACACTTGGGTTGTATATCCTTTAGCAATTGGTCACTAAAGATATGACTGAATAAATAATGTATGTGTAAAACAAGGAATTAATATCCATGCACCATTGTTTCTCAAAATAGCCTGTCTTTCAAGCTTTATATGCGGTTCATTGACATGTGATGTGTAGAATTTTAAAAAATAAATACCTCTACTTTTTGGTGATTTCATTTGTCAGCATTTTATATAACTTTTCCCAACAGCCATGTGCTAAGGATTGTACAATTGTGTGGCAGATGTGTTTTCATATCATATTTGTGAAGACAGCTGTCCTTTATTCTCGAATGGAATGTAATATCTGAATTTCATTTTTAAATGAGATTAGAAAATATGCTATAGTATTTGGAATGTGTTATCTCATTGAGACTAGAGAGGAAGTGATTTAGCAGTTACGTTCCTGGAGGAGTGGATATGTACAAAGGCCTTAAAGCTGCAATATGCTATCAATAATAAAAAGTCTTAATATAGGAAAACATTTGGAATTCAGGTCATGGAGTAAATCAGAGAGTAAGGGGAAAATGTCCACATATTTCTTGTCTGGGAAATTTTTAAATATTTAGAGCTGGGGAAGAAGTATCTTACCATAAATACCTGAATATAGTCTAGAGGAAATAAAATCAAGAGGGTCCAAGACCTTTTTTGAGAAGTAATTAACAGTAAATAAGAAAGAGTAATTTATTTAGGTCATAATTAATGGACTAGCCATTACACATATGGACAGGAAGAACTGAAGCTATTCACAGAGTGGGATGACTCAGAGGAAGGTATAAAAAGTTAAGTTTTAAAATGGCCAGGAAAGGTTAATGAGATAATATCACACATCATAGCTTGTTAAGAATCCACAGAGAGAAGAGAGAAAAGAAAAAAGGAAAAATGATACAGTAACCATGCATGTAATACATGTATTATTTAATGCAAGTCAAAAAATACCAATTCACTTTTTTCCTGACTTGGGTAGACCTGGATTCTATTAATTCTCCCAGGGTGGCCTTGGAACAAGAAATTGTCAGCACTAGTTCCCTTTGTTATTGCTTCCTTTTGAAAGAAGCAATCAGTAAGGAGATCAATATCAACTTGGAAAAATGGTCAAGTGATATATCTGTTATGAATATGATCTCCATAATGATGATTGCACCATTTATAAAAAGAAAAGAGGTATTTTTGGAGAGTAACTTTAAAAACCCACTATCATGCAGCAAATTTAAAGTTATCTCTTGACTCTCTGCCATTTGCTCCCTGTGTGTGTGTGTGTGTGGATGCACACTTTATGGCTTCCTGGATTGAAGAGACTTGTAGTGAAAATAAATCTAAATTTACAAAACCTGAGTTTCTTTTTTTTTTCCCTGTGAAAATAAATTTATTTTTATTTTTTAAATTAATTTATTATTATTATTATTATACTTTAAGTTCTAGGGTACATGTGCATAACGTGCAGGTTTGTTACATGTGTATACTTGTGCCATGTTGGTGTGCTGCACCCATCAACTCGTCACCACCCATCAACTCATCATTTACATCAGGTATAACTCCCAATGCAATCCCTCCCCCCTCCCCCCTCCCCATGATAGGCCCCGGTGTGTGATGTTCCCCTTCCCGAGTCCAAGTGATCTCATTGTTCAGTTCCCACTTGTGAGTGAGAACATGCGGTGTTTGGTTTTCTGTTCTTGTGATAGTTTGCTAAGAATGATGGTTTCCAGCTGCATCCATGTCCCTACAAAGGACACAAACTCATCCTTTTTTATGGCTGCATAGTATTCCATGGTGTATATGTGCCACATTTTCTTAATCCAGTCTGTCACTGATGGACATTTGGGTTGATTCCAAGTCTTTGCTATTGTGAATAGTGCCGCAATAAACATACATGTGCATGTGTCTTTATCGCAGCACGATTTAGAATCCTTTGGGTATATACCCAGTAATGGGATGGCTGGGTCATATGGTACATCTAGTTCTAGATCCTTGAGGAATCGCCATACTGTTTTCCATAATGGTTGAACTAGTTTACAATCCCACCAACAGTGTAAAAGTGTTCCTATTTCTCCACATCCTCTCCAGCACCTGTTGTTTCCTGACTTTTTAATGATCGCCATTCTAACTGGTGTGAGATGGTATCTCATTGTGGTTTTGATTTGCATTTCTCTGATGGCCAGTGATGATGAGCATTTTTTCATGTGTCTGTTGGCTGTATGAATGTCTTCTTTTGAGAAATGTCTGTTCATATCCTTTGAGCAATGGCAGCAAAAGCCAAAATTGACAAATGGGATCTCATTAAACTAAAGAGCTTCTGCACAGCAAAAGAAACTACCATCAGAGTGAACAGGCAACCTACAGAATGGGAGAAAATTTTTGCAATCTACTCATCTGACAAAGGGCTAATATCCAGAACCTCAAACAAATTTACAAGAAAAAAACAAAAAACCTGAGTTTCAAAGCCATATTTTTTACATTCTTTCCACTTAGGAAGAAGGAAGACTGGACTTCCCTGTAAGAGAGTATATAGCAAGAGGAAGAACTGCATGATGGTTTAACACTCTGCTTTTGGAGTCAGAAGGACCTCAGTACAAACTTAGCACTCTTACTTTCTACCTGTATGATGTAGGTGAGTTACTTAATCCCCTTGAACTTCAATTCTCACTTCTAATGTCAGGACATTAATTCCTATCTCATAGGACTTTCTGAAGATTAAGATTACGCATGTAAAGCACTTAAGATGCTGCCTGGTCCAAAGTCAGTAGTCTACAAATGTTAGCACTATCAGTATGATCTTTGAGCATCCAAAGGAAAGTTTACAGAAAGTGACTCACTGGGAGTAACTTCCACCAGATAAAGTAGTCAAGTCAACCCTACTGTGGCAAAAAACAAAACAAAACAAAAAACTGATTTTAAGACTTAAAATATATCCTCTTCTGCTAGTCCTAATTATGTTTTCAAGTCAAGATTGATGCTGAAGTGAATCAGATATCTTATCCTTTACATTGCATGAACTGTATTCTTTATAACACATTTAAGGTATATGCACATATACCCTGGATTCAGATAATTCTTCATGAGAAATTCTTCCTATAATCTTATGGTCTGAGAAATCTTGTGTTACTTAAAAATATTGTTTCTATAAAACAGTAAAATTTATATTTCTCTATCTTTTTAAAACTTTAAATTTAGGGGTACATGTGCAGGTTTGTTACAGGTAAACTTTGGTCATGGGGGTCTGTTGTACAGATTATTTCATCACCCAGGTATTAAGCCCAGAACCCATTAATTATTTTTCCTGATCCTCTCCCTCCTCCCGCCCTCCACCATCTAATAGGCCCCAGCATGTGTTGTTCCCGTTTATGTGTCCATGTGTTCTCATCCTAGCTCCCACTTGTAAGGGAGAACATGTGGTATTTGGTTTTCTGTCAACTTGCTGAGGATAATGGCCCAGTACCTTTTTTAAAGGATATAAAAATATGTGATTTTTGGCTGGGCACAGTGGCTCATGCCTGTAATCACAGCACTTTGGGAGGCCGAGGCAGGCAGATTACTTGAGGTCAGGAGTTCGAGACCAGCCTGGCCAACACAGGGAAACCCTGTCTCTACCAAAAATACAAAAATTAGCTGGGTCTGGTGGCATGTGCCTGTAGTCCCAGCTGCTCAGGAGGCTGAGGCAGGAGAATTGCTTGAACTTGGGAGACGGAGGTTGCAGTGAGCCGAGATCGCACCACTGCACTCCAGCCTGGGTGACAGAGCAAGACTCCATCTAAAAACAAAAACAAAAACCTGACATTAATTACCCCAGTTTGTTGGCAGTCTAAAGTAAGGGACCAGGAGGCCGGGCGTGCCTGTAGTCCCAGCTACTCGGGAGGCTAAGGCAGGAGAATGGCGTGAACCTGGGAGGCGGAGCTTGCAGTGAGCCGAGATCACGACACTGCACTCCAGCCTGGGTGACAGAGTGAGACTCTGCCTCAAAAAAAAATAAATAAATAAATAAAATAAAATAAAATAAATAAAATAAAATAAATAAAAAATAAAATACAAATAAAGTAAGGGACAAAAACCTTTTTTTGGACACTGAGTCTTGCTCTATTGCCCAGGCTGGAGTGCAGTGGTGTGATCTCAGCTCACTGCAACCTCTGCCTCCTGGGTTTAAGTGATTCTCCTGCCTTAGCCTCTGGAGTAGCTGAGATTACAGGCACCTGCCACCATGCCCGGCTAATTTTTGTATTTTTAGTAGAGACAGGTTTCCCACGTTGGCCAGGCTGGTCTCAAACTCCTGACTTCAAGTGATCCGCCCGTCTCGGCCTCCCGAAGTACTGGGATTACAGGTGTGAGCCACTGCACCTGGCTGGGACCAAAATGTTATGCTAGGTCTAATATTCCTAAGTCAGTGTACACTTGAGATACAAATGACTCATTCACAGAAATGACTTCTGACCTTTTTATTTCCTTTTTTTTTTTTTTTCAGAGCCTCTAATTCTTTTTTTTTTTTGAGACGGAGTCTCGCTCTGCCGCCCAGGCTGGAGTGCAGTGGCCGGATCTCAGCTCACTGCAAGCTCCGCCTCCCGGGTTCACGCCATTCTCCTGCCTCAGCCTCCCGAGTAGTTGGGACTACAGGGGCCCGCCACCGCGCCGGGCTAGTTTTTTGTATTTTTTAGTAGAGACGGGGTTTCACCGTGTTAGCCAGGATGGTCTCGATCTCCTGACCTCGTGATCCGCCCGTCTCGGCCTCCCAAAGTGCTGGGATTACAGGCTTGAGCCACCGCGCTAATTCTGCAGCCATGAACATCACTATGAAAATCCTTAATACACTTATTTCATAGTAAAAGGCAAGGATTATTCAGAGCTGTCCTAGGTGCTGATTCCAGCCCTCACAGTGTTCTCTCTACAACTGCCTGAGTTTTTTCTTACCCTGTTCAGTTACACCAAATAAAACCTTACAATTTAGATATTACTTTGGAATTACAAAAATATCATTTTAAACCATAAATACCTTCAAAAGTATGACCTTGCTATTAATCATTTTCAGTGAAGAGTGAATTAATTCAATCAGGTTGCTTTCACTTAACAAGTAACTAAGAGCGGTATGGAGTCTTCAAATGTAAGTTTTGAATAACCAAAGAAGAATCAAAGGAAAATTTAATCTATGAAATAGTGGAGAAGGCAAAACAGTGCTGAGAAAGTTCAAGAAGGATAATGACTTAAAAAACTGGATGAGGAAAGTGGTGTGTGGAGACTGCCAAAGACAAATTTGCCTAGGGTCAGCAATCCTCTATTTAGCAAAATGGAAGGTTATTCTCCTCTTTCTCTTCTTGAACCACATTACTAGATCATACATCACTCTTTGTTTCCAGGAACAAAATCTAGGCAAGAATTAAAAATAGCATAATCAATATTACATGTTAAGAAGGCTTCTTAACTTTGGCAATTTAACCACTTTATAAATATTATCTATTTAGAAGGATGTTAAGGCCAGTTCCATCCAGCTTAGCTAAATAACATAATTTCTCAATTTCTATGTATTTATTCATTCAGTCTTCACCACAACTCTTTGAGGTGGGTTCTATTACTATTCTCATTTAACAGAAAGAAAAATAAACATCCAAGAGCTTAGATTAGAATCCGGATTTTCCCGACCCAGAAGTCCCTATATATAACTTCTATTCTATATCAAATTAAATAACAGGGATGAAACCATACTTGTTGATGGTCTGTTTGACTGTTTGAGATTCTCACACTTTTTCACCCCTCAACTATTATTTTCTTGACTTTACAGAAAATAAAGGTTGCTTGGCTGCCCTTTTCTCTGGGAGCATACAGCATTCCTGATAGCTATTTTTATTTCTCATTTTAGTTCTTTCCTTTTCCTCATTTCTTTGACATACTCTGTTTTATCTAGACCTTTGTGCTATTTAAGAGGCCAAAGAACAACTCAATTTAAAATGTCTGAGTTTCCCTGTGTGTTCCACAAAAATGTACACCTATGTAACTCATGAGGTTACTGCAATTAGTGAGATATGGCATCGTTAATAATGTTGTTCTCCTTCGGAGACAGGTGCCCTAACATGCAAGCTATTATTACCAGCATTTTTCTCTACGGGAGCTCATCTCCTTTCCCATATCATCCTGACTCAGGAGTGTTAATGGTTAGGCAGCTGCATTCTTTATCTTTGGTTTCATACTTACACAACACAAAGAGAAACAAAGGTTTCAGAAAGGCATTTGGCCTAGTAAATTTCCGAATAAAATATGGACCCTTCGCTGTGCTCTGCAAAGGCCCTTCAGGATGCAGTCCCTGCCTGCGTCCCTGGCTTTGTTCCCTGCCACTTCCCTTGTTACTTATTTATACCATAATGGCCACATTTTGCTTTCTGTTCTTCAACCACTTTGCAGCTAACCCAGTCTCAGGACCCTTGTCCTTGCTGTTCCCCTTGTTTGGAGTGCTCTTCCCCATTCTTTGGCTTATCATGTTTAGTCATTAGGAACCAACTCAAATGCCCCTTCTTCAGAGCAGCAGTACCTGAGGGCTTAAGTAAAGTCAACCATGACCTGGCTCCAGTTACTCTCTGTCACATCCCCTCTTTACTACATCCTTCCCAGCAATCACCACCACCATCATCTGCAACTACGGTTCTCATTTGTGTACTTTACTGTCTCCATTCCCTCCCCAAATAAAAGCTCACTGTGAGGCAGGAATCTTGCCAGTTTTTATGAGGCTATAGCCAATGCCCAAAACAGTGTCTGATACATAGGAGATACTTAATTAGTTTTGTTGAACACTGCTCTTCTTCCTGTTTCACAGGCTGTGGTGGTGGTCAGTGAGAACTGTTGGACTAGGGTGAACTTCCTTGTATTTGTCCTCATGACACACTGTTTTCCAGTATCGTGGCTACAAAGGACCTTTGTATGCTCAATAGCCAGGGATGCTCTGGAGAATAACTTCAAGAAAAGGTGTCCAATCAAGGGCATGGAGCCACCTACTCTCCCACATCCCCTTCCTTAAAAGGAAAGCTAAGAGATAAACTAAAATTGGAATGTAATCAGCATATGAAATGCAGTTATTTCTTTGCAAAATAAATACCCTCCCACCCAGTCGCCCACTCACCCCTGCCCCAGGGAATGCCAGAGATGATGAAAACATGAAACAACTCCTTGCAAATTGCATGGGCCTATTATTTGTGATTAGGGCTGTTATCAGTCAGTCAGTGATATATCATACAATTATCTTTTCTTCATCTAGTGTAATAATTTTATAACTGATAGACTTATGATCATTATAGCTTTGACGGAAAGAAATATGATTCTTCATTTTGAATTTTACTTTATAGCCTTTATTCCTCCCCAATGAAAATTAAAATTAGCAGGTTGTAATTCATTGTACCAATCTTCTTAATAAACAGGCACCTTAGAAGGCAAATCAGACACATTCAAGTAACACCAGAATGAATATTCTCTGAAGAAAATGCTGAAAAGTTATGCATCAAGAGGCCATGATAAAGTCAGTAATCTACAGAAAAGGCCTTGGAAACGTATTACTAAATGGAGACGTAAGGGCCACAGATCATGATCAAACCCCAGAGACTACAAATCTGTGAGCCATACAATTGGTCATGAAAAACCCTGCTTCGAAGTGAAAGAAATCTCTTCATCTCAAACTTTTTCATTCAATTTCTTTTCTTTTTATTAACCTTTCAGGAATATAAACCTAGGCAGTGAACTCACTACCATATTTGCTTACACTTAGTGGCAGTGGATACAGTCTCTTAAGAAAGAGGGGGCAGTTTCTCACTTCCTACTTGTGAATGAAACTAGATCAACGTTCAAGTAATTATACCTTCTCTTAATTCTATCCAAAGAGTAGGTATTTTTTTCCTCCAAGAAGCTTGGGAGGAAACTGCACTGATATTTACTTTAAAAGGAGAGGCAGATGTTACCAGTACTTCCTGGTATCCATGCTCTGCAGAAAAAGTTTTGCTTTCAAAGCTAATAGAAGACTCTTCACTATGTACTCAGTTTCAGGTTTTTGAACTAATAAAGTAGGCATTTCATTACAAAATGTCAGTCATGCTTAGATTCATTGCTCCTAAGAAACTGGACTTGCTTTGCATCATAGCTATTTTAGGGAAATCAAAGGTATGGGGAGTAACAGGTTTGTTTAATCACTGGCTCAACAAGGGCTGTTTCTCTCTCTTTTCCATCCTCTTTGAGTATAAAGTGTATCTTGGGATACTGGAAGCTGAATTCGCTGTATACCAGTTAAAAATTTTTAAGGGCAAAAAAAAAAAAAGAGTTCTGTATATAAATGAAATTCCCAGATGAGGAGCAGCTGTTATTTATGTTGAATTTACGTTGCTTCGGCAACTTCAACCATATATTTTTATCTCATTTAATTACAGTTTTGAAAATAAAACCATCATCAAATATACATGCAAGCTATGTGTGTATTCATCATCTATTTAGATTTTGCAATGGGTGCTGTTTCCCTGTTCTCATTTTCACAAAGAAGAATCAGAGATAAGGCTGCAGTGTGTTAAACCTGTCAATTCTTAGAAATGCCATTGCTCATGCCCCTTGCTCTTAAGTGCACTTTGTGGTAGTTAAGAACCAATATTCATTCATTCAATACCTACAATATGCCTACTATTGGCACCTATCATAATGCCAGCCACTGTTTTAGATACTGGGGATACATCACTGACAACACAAAACAAAGCAAAATCTCTCTTCTCAAAGAGCTTAATGTGGGTAAGAGATGACAAACTAAATACATAAATCACACACATTGTCGTTGATGCGCACTACAGAAAAAAAAGCTAGGGAAACTGGACAGGGGATGTTAATATGAAAATTTGAAAAGAAGAAGTAATATAAAATAGAACGTTTCTGCTTTCCATCCTACTTCTAAGTGCGGGAGGATAAATCACTCCCCCCTTTGCCAACTCAGCTCTCGTCCCCCACCGAGGCTGCCAAGAAGGGCGCAGAGTAGTGCCAAGTGACACAGCAGTCCTGATTTAGTTTGGTACTTTCTTATTTATAACTGATGGGGAAGTCATCTTAGTTCATGTAACACCTGAGGAAACTAATAAATAAGCATTTTCACCTTATATCTAAAAGTTAAAAACAGCTCCCTAGCAAAACAAAACTTCTCAGCTGCTGAAGAAGTGGGAGAAACTGAGGAGACATGTGAAATACACACTGATTTGCTAAGAGAAGACAATTAACAAACTAGCATGGTGATCATCTGTGTCAGCAATGGATGGTTACTGTTTTCTGCCTCCGAAATCCTATGAAGTCAGAGGATTTCAGTTAGGAAGATCTTCCCATCCTTTGTGCGGCCTGACACCCCTCCCTTCTTCAATATTACTTGTGGTGCCATGTGTGGAAGATGTTGTGAGGAATACGAAGACCAACATGGTCCCTGACCTCAAGACGTTTACAATCCAGATATGATAGGCACATCCATGGCTCTACTGTAAGGTATAAAGAAAGTATGTAGAGCATTGCTGTAAGAGTGTAAATGCTGTAGAGTATTAGAAAGTGCCACGAGAGTAGAAGAAACAGTCTACTTTTTGCTGGCGGGGATCACCCAATCAACATTCCATATTCACAGACTGCGGACCCAGAACAATGAGGATAAAGGGACTTGAGTTTTCGGTTTAGTTCTGGGATAAAAACCTGGCCAATTTCCCCCCTTTGGCATCCACGACCTGGTTCCTCTCAATCTCCACCTCGGCCCTGCTCACTGTCCCCACTGTTTTTTTGTTTTTTTTTTGAGAGAGTCTCGCGCTGTCACCCAGGCTGGAGTGCAGTGGCGCGATCTCGGCTCACTGCAAGCTCCGCCTCTCCGGTTCACGCCATTCTCCTGCCTCAGCCTCCCGAGTAGCTGGGACTACAGGCGCCCGCCACCTCGCCCGGCTTTTATTTTTTGTATTTTTAGTAGAGACGAGGTTTCACCGTGTTGGCCAGAATGGTCTCGGTCTCCTGACCTCGTGATCTGTCCCCCTCGGCCTCCCAAAGTGCTGGGATTACAGGCGTGAGCCACCACACCCAGCCTACTGTCCCCATTGTTTTTAATGCAGGTCATTGTGCACAGACAGTGCCAAGGTACAGCCTCACCTCACCACAAGGCACAACTGGATTCTCATGAGAGCTCTGGCATCAAGTGAGTTCAAGAGAGTTACTCAAACCCAGACTTTAACAATATTGAGACTACTCATACTCTGGTTTTCAAAAATATGAGCCAAGCTAATATCCAGCTACATTCTCATTTTCCACATCAGAGCACTGGCCTGTCATCTTTCCATCTTCACAACATTGCTCCTGAGATCATTTTCTGTTCTGATTTCTTTAGGTTTGTCTTTGCCTTGCAACTTTAATAGTGCAGTTTTCGGCAACTGAATTGTAGCGCAACTCCAATTGCTCTTCTGTAACGAGAAACTTTACAGCTGCAAACCTCACGTGGCACTTGAATTTCCACAGGCTTCTTTAAAGATTGTAGACGAAGCCACAGTGATCAGGATGCTACACAGTGCAGCAACTGACGCTTTTTTTTCCTTCTCTTTTTTGAGACTGAGTCTCGCTCTGTCGCCCAGGCTGGAGTGCAGTGGCTCCATCTCGACTCACTGCAACCTCTGCCTCCGGGGTTCACGACTTTCTTCTGCCTCAGCCTCCCAAGTTGCTGGGACTACAGGCGCCTGCCACCGCGCCTGGCTAATTTTTATATTTTTAGTAGAAATGGGGTTTCGCCTTGTTAGCAGGAATTTTTTTTTTTTTTTTTTTTTTTTTTTTTGACAGAGTTTTGTTCTTGTTGCACAGGCTGGAGTACAATGGTGCAGTCTCGATTCACTGCAACCTCCGCCTCCCAGGTTCAAGCAATTCTCGTGCCTCAGCCTTCCAAGTAACTGGGATTACAAGCTCCTGCCACCAAGCCTGGCTAAATTTTTTGTATTTTCAGTAGAGACGGGGTTTCACCATGCTGGCCAGGCTGGTCTTGAACTCCTGACCTCAGGTGATCTGCCTGCCTCTGCCTCCCAAAGTGTTGGGATTACAGGCGTGAGCCACCATGCCCGGCCGATAAAGACATTTTTAAGTGTCCCTAAAATAGCCGGACATGGTGTTGTGTGCCTATAATTCCAGCTACTTGGGAGGCTGAGGCAGGAAGATTGCTTGAGTCCAGGAGTTTGCGACCAGCCTGGGTAACACAGAGAGACCTTGTCTCATGCTCAAAATATGTGGGTGTGGTTGGGTGAGCTAGTGAAGATATTACAGATCTCAGGTATCCTGGTCCTTAAGTGGTAAGAGCAATGCTCACACCTTTCTTGCCTAGTTGGTTGTTAGCTAATTCAGCCACTTGTAGGTTGCAGTAAAAATAGTAGTATTTAGAGCCAAGATTTACTGAGTGCTTCCCATGTGCTAGGCACATATCCTAAGTGTTTTTCACGTATTAACAATATATAAAATCGAATCCTCTGAACAATCCATAAAGTGGGTAATTTTATATTCCTTTTTATAGATAAGGAAACTGATGCCTTAACAGCAAAATAAATTGTTCAAGTACACATGGGTAGTAAATGATAATGCCAAAATGCTAACCCAGGCTGTCTTTCTCCAGATAAACTGATGGTTTTTCCTCATTCTAAATGTTTTATTGTGTGACATATTAGGCAAACAAAGAAAACAAATAATGTTTATGCAGAGTTATAAGAATACTAAGGTGCACACCTGTGATCCTAACACCCAGTGTAACAAATGAAGCACTGCCAGTAATGTTGAAGCCTCTGTGTATTCCTCCCTGACTGTACCCCCACTGCTGATTATTTTGTCATGTGTTTCTTCCTTATGGTTTTATCACACATATGTGTGTGCGTTTGTGTGTGTGTGTGTCTGTGTGTATGCAGACACATGCACAAATATATATATATCCCTAAATAATGTATTGTTTGGCCTTGAAAGTAATTTGTACTTCATAAAAATGGAATTGTACTATGTATTCCTTTAACACTTGCTATTTTTACTCAACATTATTCCTTTGAGTCTTAGTCTCAATGGGTGTAGCTGTGGTTCATTCATTTTCATTGTGTGGTAATGGTTCTTTATAAGAATTTACTGCCAGGCTCAGTGGCTCTCACCTGTAATCCCAGCACTTTGGGAGGCCAAAGCAGGTGGATCACCTGAGGTCAGGAGTTCGAGACCAACCTGGCTAACACGGTGAAACCCTGTCTCTACTGAAAAATACAAAAAATTAGCCAGGTGTGGTGGCAGGCGCCAGTAATCCCAGCTTCTCCAGAGCCTGAGGCAGGAGAATCACTTGAACCCAGGAGGCGGAGGTTTCAGTGAGCCAAGATCGCACCTCTGTGTCAGAAAGAAAAAAAAAAAATTTCCACAGCTAATATAGTTAATATATTATTTCCACTGTCCATCAATAGTTCTTTTCCCACTTACTTGCTATTATAAACTAAACTGGTATAAAAGGCCTGTGTCTTGCACATATTTCCAAGCGTTTCCTTGGTTTAGAGTGTGTATATTTAAGAGTATAAAATACAAGTTTAGATTTATAAGTTCACAAGGTATTTATACAATCTGTTTTCTAAAATAGTTGGGACAATTTCAATCTTGTCTCCCTAAATGAGAATTCCTGTTGTTCCTCAACAACACTTATTATTTTAGTTTATGTCAATCTGGTGTCTGAAATGATAATTCTTGATTTCTAATTTGCATCCCTTTGATGATTAATAAAGCTGGTTTTTCATATATTTATGGGCCATTCACATTTCATCATTCTGAAAATGCCAGTTCATATCATTTACCCAGTTATATAAAAGATTTTTATTTTTCTTACTGACTCATTGGAGTTCTTTATTTACTTGGGAACCTTTATTTGTTACATTTTTACAAATGTCTTCTCCTACTATATCTCTGTCTTTTTCATTCTCTGGTATTCTTTGATAAATGACAGGCCTATGAATTCATCAGTCTTTTCTTTAAGGCTAACATTCATAATTTCTTACTTAAGAAACTCGTCTTTATCTTGAAGTCATACAGATATTCGCCTACATTTTTTTTTCTAAAAGTATTAAAGTTTTGTGTTCTCATTTAAGTCAAGTCATTTACATCAGTTTGTGTTCTCAATTGCTTTCAGCCACAGCACCATACTGCTGGGTGTCTACAGTCAATTCGCATTGCTGGCAGTAGCTATGTTCTCAGCAAAGTTGCCCCAGGCACTGAATTAGTGACTACTAAACAATAGGGGAAATACAGGGTTAGGTTTCTGCGAGTCTCTGGTCACACCATTTTCATCAACCAATCAATACATAACCTTGCTTTACTTGTTTCTATTTGAAGACATGGTATTTAATATATAATGCTGACTCATTAACATTGAATTCGTGGTCTGAAAGAAGCTCATCTGACACGTATTTTTTTCTGTGAGGCACAACTTTCTTGTGCTTATGAACACTAGACAGCACCTCAGTGCTATTCCCTTGGGCTATTTTAAACAGTGAAATCACCAACAAAAAAGCACAAAAATGCAAACAATGTGCCACTAAATAGACAGCAAAAAGCACACTTGTTTATACACCTAGAGCTAAAACAAGAAGGCAGAGTGTCACTTTGTTCAACCTCAGCTGGGAAAATAAGTGTTGGGTGACTTAAATATTTTGCTGCTCTTCATATGTCCACAAATGACCACAAAGGCTCCAAAAGTATTGATGTGCGGGTTACCAATAGATTTCAGGGATTGGCACTTGGTGGGCACTGGATAAATGTTACTGTTAAATATATTGTCTTAGCCCATGCTTCAGGTATAAAAATGATTATGAAAAAGATGATAATGATAGTAACAATAATAATTTAAAATTGTAATAATGGCAAGAACAAAATTAGAAGTAGTGGTAATAATAAGAGTAGCAGCAATCAGACCAATAATGATATGTTTCCTTATATTTTTAGAGTACTTATGTTTAGCAAATAGAGAAAACTACAACATTTTTACTAATAACTCATTTGATTATGAAAACATCTCGGTAAGCAGACATGGATGGCATTAAGTATAAACTTTCATTGTAGAAGATATTTGAAACTCAGAAAAGTTAAGAGGTTTGCTTGGAGTTAAACCTCTAATAAGTAAATTGTCTAGGACCAGAATAAAAAACACTTTCAGGGGAGACTACAACCTTCTTGAGGGCAAAAATAACAACTCATATTTCCTAGGCTCCCAAAACCTACCTCAGTGCCTGACAGAGTGGACATGCCATGAAATTTTATTCTTAATCATGACAATGATACAAGCAATGCTATATTGGATTGAAGAGCAGAAGCATGCTATTTTAAAACAGGGACCCATGTTTTAATAATGCTTTATTTTTCTCCCCAGAACATCTTCATTATTTTACTAAGATTCATAATAGGGAAAAATTATCTTATGAAATTGACATACCGTGCCTACAGTGATATGCGAGGCTACAAAGATTCAACAACCTGGTTCAGCTGTGTTATTAATATTGCTCCTCTTGATTAGTGTTAATTGGAATATTTTAATTGATGCAATGTTTCACTGCTTTCACAGCTTGAGTGAGTTGAAGTACAGAGAACAATTTTTCAATAATGAAAACTAACAAAAGTTACCCTGATCTTACTAAGTTCTATATGGAAATACTGTGACAAACAGACATCACAAATTCACTGAATAGAAAATGGGATAAAAACCAGATTCATTCATTCAGTTCTCTTAACATATGTTCATAAAGCAGAGTCCAGATCCTGCTCTAAGGTCATGGAACACAACAATGAACAAAACAGACAAATACTCCTGCCCTTGTGGAAGTGCCCTTGTGGAGCTTACATCTGACCAGGTGAGGCAGGAAAATAATACCATGATAAAAAGTTAAACAGTGTGTTAGTGTGTTAGAAGGTCATGCAGTGGTAAGGGGAAAAACAGTAGAATCAGAGGGATTGAGAGCTGGGAGTAGGAAGGAAGGCTATAATTTTTAAAAATGGACTCAGGGTAAGTTTCAGCAAGTACGTGACATTTGAGTAGAGACTTGAAGGTGGGAAGGGGTTAGGCCAGATGAATATTTAGGGGAAAACATTCAGGTAGAAGAAAGGGCTCTTAAAGACAGGATTCTGAACATATTTGAGGAACATCGCAGAGTCAGTTTGGCTGGAACAGAATGAATAGGGGAGATACAAGTTAAGACATGGAGTCAGGGAGGTATTGGGACAGAGAGGGGTCCTCTATAAGATCTTTAGTTCCTAGTCTGAGTCAATATGGAAGCCACTGCAGGTTTCTGAACAGAGGAGTGACATGGTTTGACTTATAGTTTTGTAGTTATTCAACTCGATTCTCTTCAACCAGAATGATTGCTTATTACATGTCTGGCAGAGAACTAAGAAATGAAAGATGCAAAAATGAATGAAGATAAAGCTCCTGCCTCTGAAGAACTCCTCATCTTGTAGGAAGATGTGGACAATTACCAGATTCAAAACAGATAATAAGAACTTCAGTGGTATGTAAACAAAATGCTGTGAGATTACAAATAAGAAAGCAAATTATTTTCTTGCAGGATAAAAATAATAAGAAATTACATAACATGCAGTCTAGACCTGAGAAAAATTAAGATTTTAAGAGAAGAAAGAAGAAATAAATAGAATGTTAGGATAAAGAAGAACATGCACAAAGACAAAAAGGCATTAAAAATATGCAGTGTGGTATCCAAAGCAATCTACAGATTCAATACAATTCCTATTAAAATACCAATGTCATTGCTCATAGAATTTTTCTAAATCTTAAAATTAATGTGGAACCAATAAAGCAACCTGTGGTACCTGAATAGCCAAAGCAATCTTATGCAAAAAAAAAAAAAAAAAAAAAAAAGCAGGAGGCATCATATTACCCAACTTCAAATTCTACTACAAGGCTATCAGTAGCCAAAACAGCATGGTACTGGTATAAAAATAGACACATAGATCAAGAGACTAGAACAGATAACCCAGAAATAAAGCCACATACCTACAGCCAACTGAGGTTTGACAAAACTGACAAAAATATACCCTGGGGAAAGGATAACCTATTAAGTAAATGGTGCTGGGAAAACTGGATTGTCATATGCAAGAGAATGAAATTGGACCCCTATCTCTCACCATATACAAAAATAAACTCAAGCTATATTAAAGGCTTAATATTACCTACTATGTGCCCATAAAAATTAAAACTTAAAATTTTTTCTAAACATTACACGTGAAAAAGTTATGACCTGAAACTATAGAAGTTTGAGGCCGGCCTGGCAAACATGGCGAAACCCCGTCTCTCCTGAAAAATACAAAAATTAGCCTGGCATGGTGGCAGGTGCCTGTAGTCCCAGCTGCTTGGGAGGCTGAGGGAGGAGAATCGCTTGAACCCGGGAGGCAGAGGTTGCAGTGAGCCGAGATTGTGCCAGGCTGGGTGACAGAGCGAGACTCCATCTCAAAGAAAAAACAAAAAGACCTGAAACTATAAAAACACTAGAAGGAAACCTAGGAAAACTCTCGTGGACATTGGCCTATGCAAACAATTCATGACTAAGATCTCAAAAGCAAATGCAACAAAAACCAAAATAGACACATGAAACTTAATTTAAAAGTTTCTGCACAGCCAAAGACATAATCAGCAGAATGAATAGACAATCTGAAGAATAGAAGGAAATCCTGCAAACTATGCATCCAACAAGGAACTAATATCCAGAATCTTCAAGGAGCTTAACCCAACAACAACAACAAAAACCTATATAACCCTAATAAAAGGCAAAGGACACAGACAGACATTTTTCAAAAGAAGGCATACAAATGGCCAATAAGTATATGAAAAAATGTTCAACATCATTAATCATCAGAGAAAAGGAAGTTAAAATTATAGTGAGATATCGTCTCACAACCAGTCAGAATGACTACTATTAAAAAGTCAAAAAATAGTATGTTGGTGAGGATGCAGAGAAAGGGAACATCTATATACCATTGGTAGGAGTGTAAATTAGTACAATTCTATGGAAAACAGTATAGAGATTTCTCAAAGAACTGAAAATAGAACTACCATTTGATCAAGCAATCCCACTACTGGGTATATAATCAAAGGAAAAGAAATCATTATATCAAAAAGATACCAGCTGGGTGCGGTGGCTAACACCTGTAATCCCAGCACTTTGGGAGGTTGAGGTGGGTGCAGTACTTGAGCTCAGGAGTTTGAGACCAGTCTGGGCAACATGGCAAGGCCCCATCTCTACTAAAAATACAAAAAAGCAGCCGAGTGTTTTGGTGCATGCCTGTGGTCCTAGCTACTTGGGAGGTTGAGGTGGGAAGATCACTTGAGTGCAGCAGGCAGAGGTTGCAGTGAGCTGAGAGCACACAACTCTACTCCACCCTGGGTGACAGAGTGACACCCTGTCTCAAAAAAAAAAAAAAAAAAAAAAAAAAAAAAAGAAAAAGATACTTGCATTCACATATTTATAGTAGCCCTATTCATAATAGCAAAGATAAGGAATCAACCTAAAAGTCTATCAACAGATGATTGGATAAAGAAAATGGGAGACAGATACACAGATAGATAGATAGACAGAGATAGATATATGTGTGTGTATATAGTGTGTATATATACATATGTATATATACACACTATATAAACATACACACACACACAATGGAATACTACTCAGCCATAAAAAAAGAATAAAATCTTGTCTTTTGTAGCAACATCTATGGAACTGGAGGCCATTATCTTAAGAGAAATAACCCACAAGCAGAAAGTCAAATACCACATGCTGTCAAGTGAGAGCTAAAATGTGTGTACATATCAACATAGAGTGTGAAATAATTGACACTGGAGACTTGGAAGAGTGGGAGGGTGGGAGGGTTTGAGGGATAAAAAAAAAAAAAACTTAATGGGTACAATGCACATTATTTAGATGATGGTTATACTACAATCCCAGACTTCACCACCACAGGATATATCCATGAAACAAAATGGCACTTTTACCTTCTAAATTTATGCCAAGAAAAAATACTCAGTGTGGTCATCAAACAGTAGTAAGGTGTCTGCACAAAAATAAAAGAAATGAAGCAAGAAATGTGAGTAAGGGTCATAGTGTAACAGACATTGTTAACACCCTAGATTTTTACTTTTTCTTCCACAGAATAATCTTACTAAACAGGAAAGCCTTAAAAACATTTTATGATTAAGTTGTGAAAGATTAAAAACTATATTGACTTCTTGGAGATTCAGTTCATTCTGGAGAAAAAAACTTTGCAGTAAAGGGACTTGTTTAACTTTAATCTAACATTTCATTTGGGCACTGAACTCCTTGGAGCTCTTTTTTTTTTTGAGGCGGAGTTTCACTCTTGTTGCCCAGGCTGGAGTGCAATGGCGTGATCTTCAGCTCACTGCAACCTCCGCCTCCCAGGTTTAAGAGATTCACCTGCCTCAGCCTCCTGAATAGCTGGGATTACAGGTGCCCACTACCACACCTGGCTAATTTTTGTATTTTTAGTAGAGACAGGGTTTCATCATGTTGACCAGGTTGGTCTCAAACTCCTGACCTAGGTAATCTACCTGGCTTAGCCTCCCAAAGTGTTGGGATTACAGGCATAAGCCACCACTCCCAGTGTAGCTTTTTAAATTAACATTCTGGGCTGGGAGTGATGGTTCACGCCTGTAATCCCAGTGTTTTGGGAGGCTGAGGCAGGAGGATAGCTTGAGGTCTGGAATTCAAGACCAGCCTGGACAACATAGTGACACTCTGACTTTACAAAAAATAAAAAAATTAGTTGGGCATGGTGGTGCACACCTATGGTTCTAACTACCTAGGAGGCTGAGGCAGGAGGATCACTTGAGCCCAAGAGTTGTAGGCTGCAGTGAGCTTTGATCACGTCCCTGCCCTCTAGCCTGGGTGACAGAGCAAGATCCTATCTCTATGGAAACAACAACAATAACAAAACATTGGGCAGAAGCAGAATTCACCAGTTTGGGAATACTCTCATAAGCAACAAAGGCTATTGTAGGAACTTGAGTATGAAGTAGGGGTGGGGTATTGAGCAACATCATAGTATCTGGGTTTTGGAAAGTTAACTCTTAAGGAATGCTATAAAGTCAGGATGACTACTTTGGGAATACAGCAGTAGAATAGGATGAAGCTAAAAATAAATGCAAACTTTGTTGTCACCTTTCCCTTAATCTCTCTTCAAGAAAATTTTAAAGAACACCCGATCTTATGTAAGGACTTAAGCAATTAACATTTCTTCTGATAAGTCTCAAAGAAAAATGCTAAAACACAATGTGAACTGGTAATGTGTATTCATCTTTATTCAGAACAGTGGTACTAGCCTAAATTAGATTTCATTGAATTAATGTAGCAGTGAGAAAACTTGGGAGTATATTTAGCTTGTGTATTAAGTACGGGTTTTATTTTTAGATTCTAGCTTTTCATTTTTTTTCTCAGAGAAATAAGGGCACATTGAAAACCATACTATAGAATTAAAAGGAATATTGAAAAGTGAATTTAATCAAGCGATATTTTTAGATTAGGGTATGCCAAAAGATTCTGCTTGCTTGCCTTGAAAAAACTTCAAATACATGTCATGCCATACTGATGAGTGCTTCAACTTTTCACACTTTGGTTTCCAGAAAACCTTCAAATATAATCCTTTAAGAAACATCTCCCAATAATTCAATTTTAGTAAGAACTGAAATGATGAAAGAAGGTAAAAGCTACCAACTTCAGTTGGTATAAGTTATAGCGTAGCTTGTTTAAGTCCCTATTTTTGGTCCAAAACCAAGTATTTAACCTAATTAAGATGCACTTGGATTTAATTTAAAAGAAAACAACAAAGACAACCTTAACCTTTACATCTTATGGGTCAAGAAAGTCCCAATCAACAATTCTCTAGTGAGAATAAAAAAATCCTGTTATTTTCTTCAGATATTTCTGTGATTAATAAACTAAGTCTAAGAAAGAGTTATTTATACTTTCTGCAATCATGAACACATAAACATTAGGTGTAAAAGATTACTCACAATCATATGTTATATATTTTTCTTTTTGCATTGATCACATGTACCTATTTTGGATACAAGACAAATTTGAATCAAAAGATACCCACTTGTGGCCTGGTGCGGTGGCTCATGCCTGTAATACCAGCACTTTGGGAGGCCGAAGCAGGCGGATCACGAGGTCAGGAGATCGAGGCGGATCACGAGGTCAGGAGATCAAGACCATCCTGGCTAACATGGTGAAACCCTGTCTCTACTAAAAATACAAAAAATTAGCCAGGCATGGTGGTGGGTGCCTGTAGTCTCAGCTACTTGGGAGGCTGAGGCAGGAGAATGGTGTGAACCCGGTAGGTGGAGCTTACAGTGAGCCAAGATTGCGCCACTGCACTACAGCCTGGGCAACAGAGAGAGACTCTATCTCAGAAAAAAAAAAAAAAAAAAAAAAAAAAAAATACCCATTTGTTACTCTAATATAAGACTGCTAGGACTAAAAAAAATGATGCTTCTCACCATTTAACAGAATAGATTATGGAGAGTCCTTTCCTCTGTGGGAATGTCATTGGAGTTGTGAGAAAAAGGTATTAGGAGCACACCAAATCCCAGTTACACAAGTTCCTTTCCACGTTTTTTGGAGAGAATAGAGAAGAATGTCAGATGAGAACGGAAAAACAATGGACATAGATGATGTCACTTTGCACCAGACCCTAGAGAGAAGGGGATGGATGTTTGAACTAATGCCACCAGGAAAAGGTCAGAGCCTCTCAAGATCAGTGTCAGCCTGTCAGGTCCAACTTTGGTATTTAATCTGCCTAATTTAGATTATTTGCTCATGACTATGACACTTTAAAAATAGTAACTTTTTTTCAGGTTATTTAATCATTTAAATATTCCAGTGGGCTTGATAACTCTTATTAAAACTAGCAGACCATAATAAAACTTACAGAATGGAAATACGTATATTACACAGGAATATTCTTAACCATGGACAGAGAATTATGGTATTTTAAAGTGTTATGCAATTAATGTTTGTCCCCTCCCCACCCCTCAAGTTCTCTGTTAAAATCCTAACCCCAAAGTGTATTTGGAAGTAGGGCCATTGGTAAGTGATTAGATCACGAGCATGGGGCTCTCATGAATGGGATTAGTCCCCTTAATAGACCCCACAGAGCCCTGTTGCCCCTTCCGCCATGTGAGGGCACAGTGACAAGAAAGCAGTCTGTGAACCTGGAAGTAGGCCCTAACCAGGCATTGAATCTGCTTGTGTCTTGATTTAGTACTTCCCAGGCTCCATAACTGTAAGAAATATATTTCCTTTGTTTGTAAGCCCACAGTCAATGGCAGCTTACAGCAGCCTAAACAGAATTGAAGACGTAAGTTTTCAAAGGACTCAAGAGATGACTTATTTCTATCGCTAAAGGAAGTTGAAGCCTTGAGCTGTCAAGTGATATGCTGAACATGCCCTATTTGAGGTAGAGCCAGGGTTAGAACCCAATGGAAGAAGATATTTTCAATCTTCTTCCATTCCACCATCTTACACTATGTTAACAGTTATTGCAAAGTTTGTTCTAAAACAGTGATTTTCCGTGAACAAAAAAGGGATTTATTATCAAGAGACTGGGAGTTACTATGTATTGTATCTCCTTTTTGGGACTACACAACATACATTACAGCATCAAAGACTTCCAGAAGTCTTTTAGAAAACAAAGATGTGAACTGTTAATTGTTGCTCTCTCTTTGAGAATCAGTGTCCTTCCTAAGCATACCCTGAGAACTGCTGCAGCAGAGCTTCCTGCCTGTAAGTCTTTTTCTACTGATGGATCGGGCACCAGACATTTTTTGCAGATGTAGAAACATTTCTTTGACGACTTAATTATCTTTGTGGCTCAGAATCTGTAAAACATGGCACATGGTTTTCATTATTTGTTCCAAACTATTGAAAGAGATAAATGAACAGGAAAACATGCCTAACAGATATGGTGAATTTGAAACATGTTAAATTTCTGTATGCTGTAAGCTTTATGCTACAAATGTCACCACCAACAAAAATATGCATGGCAGTACATGTTTTTATTTGGTATTTCCAACTAATCATAGCCTACTAGCAAAGTGGCAGGCAGTAGCTGGTCATTTTTCTCAGACAGGAATTTGAGTGATTCATTCTTGAAGATTCATTCACAGGAATGGGTTACTACCTGAATGCTATGTGGGCCCTTTTTTTTAATGTCTCAGAATCTGAAGTTCCACATGATTTTGTTTTCTGCTCCTTATTGTGTAGTCAGTAACTGTAATTAAGGCAAGAAATGGTTACCTTTTCTGTTATTTTTCCTAGATAGCATGGAATAAGGTAATACGGTACTGGTAGCAGCAGTGAGGTGACTGCAAAGTTCTGGAAATGTGGCTGTTGAAACAAATCATTTTTGGAAAATGCAATTAAGAAATGATACTACCAAAACATCCCTCAAATAGTAGTGATTAAGAACCGAAAAGAAAAATCACTGAGGTTCTTGACAGCTTCGATGCTTTCATTAAACCAATACCATGTCATATTTCATGAAGGCAATCATCAATAATTAAGGGACAAAAATCCAGTAAAACTCAAAGTTACTGGATTTGTTCTGTTACAGATGGAAATAAAGCAAATGGTTGTGAGTAAAATCTAGAAATGGAGAAACATTACTACATTACTAGTAGTAATAGCAAGGTCTTAAAACTTGTTTTTGGACCTCATCTGACAAGGTCTTACAGGTTAATAAAAAAGATTAATAGACTAGATGAATAGATAAGATGATCAACCAGTCTTCATATAGCTTTGGAGAAACAAGCAGAAGCGTGATAGGAATCGAGAGTGAAAAGTGTGACCTTTTTTTCCAGCAAGCAAACCTGTTTCTATTTAGGATGAGGCTAATTGTTAATTTTTTTTTCATTTGAACTGTCTTCCTGTTTTGAGCATTTTATACAAGGTTAGCTTTCTTCATTTCATTGCCTATAATGTGGAAATAATTCAGCAACTGAACTTGCAGCTCCTCAGCAACCATAATGAAAACAATAATACTTCCCCAAGGAGGTTACATGTCTCAGGTCATTGGTGGTGTGACAGAGATGTCCCTATCTTTTATGAAAGCTAAGCTCTGCTTTGCAAGTCTTCACTCACCAGAGGAATGTTCCCATAAACACTGGTATTTGAGAATGTATATTTTGAAAACGTGAAGTATAAAAATATCTTATATAAAATTTGAGGGGTTTATTATTACTATACCCATTTTAAAACAGCCTAAACTAAGGATTTCTCTCTCCCACCCTATTCTCTCTCATAAGGGTGGGAAGATACTGAAGTTATAACAAAACACTCTTCATTATTAGAAGTGAGTGCTAAGTGAATGGAATTGGTTTTGACAGGTGTCTCTTAGCAAGATGGTTTCTGTAGCTGATTCTTCCTGAAGGACTTCCACATTCAGTGGAATAATGCTATCAAAAATCCGAGTGCATGTGTTAATTCAATTGGCTTTTACCACTCTTGCTTAGGAAGCTCACAACCAGAATTAGCACATATTCAGCATCAAATGAAAAGATATGTGTACCAATCAGTTTTAGATACTTTAAAAACATCTCACTCAAAACTAAGAGTAACATTAATATTCAAGCAAATTAATGTTACTTCTGTCAAACTAGGAGGATCATGGATCTTGAAGGGATTCATCTGTGAAATAAAGATTACATATTAAGCCATTATCACCAAGATTGTTGTGTAGTGGGAATTCCTGTTATTTGCTTCAGACAGTATAACACTTATCATTGTAAAAACATCCAAATTAGAATCCTTGTCAGGAAAATATAGTGTAAAAATACAGTGTAAAAATATGGGCTAAATAAGGGCCCCCCAAAAGATATGTCCATGTCGTAAATGCTGGGATGCATGAGTGTGACTTTAATTAGGAAAAGGGACCTAGGCAGATATAAATAAGGTAAGGATTTTAAAATTTTACTTATTTATTTTAAGTTCAGGGGTACATGTGCAGGATGTGGAGGTTTGTTACATAGGTAAACGTGTGCCATGGTGGCTTGCTGCACCTATCAACCCATCTCATAGGAAGGTAAGGATCTTGAGATAAGGAGATCATCCTGGATTATCTAGGTGGGCCCTAAATCCGATGACAAGGGTTTCTAAGAGTAAGGCAGAGGGAGATTAGACAGACAGAGGAGAAGGCAATATGAGGACAGAGGCAGAAATTAGGAAGATGTAGCCACAAGCTCAGGAATGCAAGGGCAGCCATCAGGAGTGGAAGATGCAAAGATTCTTCCCTAAAGCCCCTAGAGGCAGCGTATTCCTATTAAGTTTTGGGCATCTAGCCTCCAGAATTGTAAAAGAATGCATTTCTTTTGTTTCAAGCCACCAAATGTAGGGCAATTTATTATAGTAGCTGAGGAAACTAATATATCAGGTTTGTATTCTTCTTGTCCATGACCTTGGGTGAACTCTAACTTCATCTGTATAGACCTCAGTTTCTAAATCTTTTTTTTTTTGGAGACAGGATCTCACCCCATCACCCAGGTTGGAGTGCAGTGGCACAATCACAGGTCACTGCAGCCTCGACCTCCTGGGCTCAGGTGATCCTGCCCCTTCAGCCTCCTGAGTAGCTGGGACTAGAGGCACATGCCACCATGCTCAGTTTTTTTTTTTTTTTTTTTTTTTTGGTATTTTTTGTAGAGACAAGGTTTCGCCATGTTGCACAGGCTAGTCTGGAATTCCTGGGCTCAAGTGATCAGCCCGTCTTGGCTTCCCAAAGTCCTGGGATTACAGGTGTGAGCCACCACGCCCCGTCAGTTTCCTCATCTTTAAAAAGTGATTTCTGAACTAAAAAATAAAAATAACACCACCACCATAATTTGCAAAATTCTTTACAGTAATCCTGTGAGTTACATGAGAAAACTCATTTTAATAATCTCAGAGAGGTCAAAATGTTGAAACTGAAATTTTGCTGACTCAAACCTTGGTCTGCCTTTGTTGTCTTCATCCGTCAACGCATACTATGTTTAAGACTCTGTAATTACTCTTGTGACACAGAGTTTACAGGCTAGCAGAGAATACAAGTATTAAATAAGCAACCAAATCCAAGCTCATTTGAATCTTATCTAAACAAAAGTAATAATATCTGTTAGGTCTGCAAAATGGTGATGGCAGATGCTGATTATCATCAAATACTTATCTATTTTATGTGCAGGATTTGCGTAAACATAAGATGATTTTCCTTGTAACAGAAGCAAGTCAAGAAAATGCACAAGTTATGGATGGCAGAAAAAGATAGCTCATTGGTCATCCTCTGAACTGCTTTTACAGAAGGTGAATAGGTCTATGACAGACATCAAACTTGCCCTGCTACAACCAAAGCAGTTGGATAAATTCATGCAACACTCACAGAAAATAAAGCGATTTTCCTGGACTTAGGACTTGGTGGCTGATTTGCCTGGCATGTTAAACAGAAAGTTCTCAAGCAGAACATTGCACAGCAAGCTTGTCAGCTGGGGGTCCCAGTCACATCGAGCACATCTGCCTACTTAGGCCCTTACTTTGCTGTGCTTGACCAATTCTGCTCCTTTCCCTTCTGAGGAGCTTGTGAAACGACTATCCCTGAAGATCTTTCAGAAAAAATAGCAAGCATCTGTCCTAGATGGCTGGGTCATTTACCTGATGGAAGGCAGCAAGCGGGCCCAGTGTATCTCTCGAGATCCACTATGGCTCAATGCCTTTCTCTCTGCAGTTCACTTCACCACAACTAATCCCTTTATATGGCCCCAAATACAGAAGATGGAACCTGGTCCAGGTGAGGCAGTAGCACTCAGAAGATGAAGATCTAACGAACTCAGGTTTGAATTCTAACTTCACCACTTAACGGTGTGACTGCATCTAAATTATTTTCCTTGACTTCATCTTGGTTTTCTCATTTTAAAAAGAGATAATAATTTTTCCCCTAAATAAGAAGTGAAATTATGCTTATAAATCGTGTAACCTGGCATGTGGTAAATGCAAAGCACTAAATGGCAATTGCTGCTATTATTATAATCATCATTATTATTAATTGTACCTTCTCAAAGAAAGAGCTACTTTACTTGGATACTCTACTAAATGGCTAAACACCATAAGCATTTTTTCTAGTCTGTTGTAACCAGAATTAAGGGCCAGTACCAAACAATGGAAAACTTTACCCTTAATTTTGCAATCAGATATATACTTTTCCAAGTCTCCTCTAATTTAGCTTTTTATTTTCTTAAAAAAAAAAATCTCTACATTGTTCTTTGGGTTACCCTCTATTTTCTACCAAAATAAATTCGAGGCCAGGCATGATGGCTCACGCCTGCAATCACAGCACTTTGGGAGGCCAAGGCAGGTGGATCACTTGAGGTCAGGAGTTTCAGACCAGCCTGGCCAACATGGTGAAATTCCATCTACTAAAAATACAAAAAATCACTGGGCATGGTGGCGCAAGCCTGTAATCCTAGCTACTCAGGAGGCTGAGACAGAAGAATCGCTTGAACCCCGGAGGCAGAGGTTGCAGTGAGCTGAGATCATGCCACTGCACTCCAGCCTGGGCAACAGAGCAAGACATTGTCTCAAAAGAAAAAAAGAAATCTGAGTTGCATCCACTTTGGCAACTAGGTCAGGGCTAAGCCTTCTCAGGCATGGCAATTTCCTAATAATGAGGGTGCATAATAATAACTAAACATAATTCCACACTTTACATGTGTCATATCTTCAATTCTTGCAAGTGCCCCATGGATTAGGAATTACTGTTTTACAGATGAGAAAACAGATTCAGAGTGAAGGACCTTCCCAGAGACACACAGGTAATAGAAGAAGTCAAAATTTCAACCTCCACAATCTGGTTCTAGAGACCAGTATCTAATTTACTATGCCTATTTTGAACGGACAGGCAAATTCCTAGGGCTCCCGAGTTCATTTCATTAAGACTAAATGAATGCAGCATCTACATGGTAAAGATCCACCTGATCATGTAGTAGAGGAAATCCTCAAAGGCATAAAGAGAAAATAAAATAAAGGGGAATCCTTAAAAGCATCAGGAGAAAAAAAAAAAAAGGACAGATACAATCAGAACTTTTTTTCTGTTTCTTAGAAGATCAATATGCTCATGTAGGTAGAGATCAAAGTCTTTGAGTGTTATATCTTTAAAAAGGAAAATTTTTCTTGTCATTTCTGACACAAATACAGAGGTTATCCTCTCCTGCAGGCCCTGGGATGCTAGCAGGGTTGCAGGGCTGGCTAGGGGGATTGGGTGATTCTAACAAAAGCTATTCAGCTATTGAGCTTAATTGTGTTTCCATTTAAGGGTTGGCATTCTAATGACTATTTTTTTAGAGCCTCTGAGGATAAATGCTTTTCAATTTGACCTTTAGAATAGGAGTCTTTATGGGATTACAATTTAACTGGAAAAGAATTTAACAAGACAGTATATTTTTCCAAAGATTGTGGAGAATAATTAGCCAAATAATAGTATTAAAAAATTATCGTATCGTAGATCCTTCTTTCATATGTATTTTTAAAAGTTTGCTTTTGAACATCTTAATTCAGTAAGAATGTTGTGAATGGGCAGCTGTGTCATTTAAGAGATCAATTATTTCTATCTCCAAATTCTATTTTATCATGATAGTATGAGGTAATACATGTTCCATCAGCTTATATTCCACTGGGTTAAATAATTCCAAATTATATCGCACAGTGAAATGAGTGGGTGTCTGCAAAATGGAAGGCCACAGTACACAGAAGACAATTCGCATTTCAAAACTCCATTTCCCTTGCGTGCCTCAATTACTTCTCTCTTCCCAAATGCCCACTTGAAATTAATGCTTAGAACTATGCCTGGTACATGGTAAGTACCCAATACACATTAGGTATTTCTGTTATGATGATGACTTGACGGTATATAGTTGTTACTCTTATTATTACATTATATATTATTAATAATATTATAGGCTGAACACAGTAATCCCAGCACTTTGGGAGACTGAGGTGGGCAGATCATTTGAGGTCAGAAGTTTGAAACCAGCCTGGCCAACATGGTGAAACCTCGTCTCTACTAAAAATACAAAAAAATTAGACGGGCGTGGTAGCAGGCGCCTGTAGTCCAAGCTACTCGGGAGGCTGAGGCAGGAGAATGGCGTGAACCCGGGAGGCGGAGCTTGCAGTGAGCCGAGATCGTGCCACTGCACTCCAGCCTGGGCGACAGAGCCAGATTCCGCCTCAAAAAAAAAAAAAAAAATTTAGCCAGGTATGGTGGCGGATGCCTGTAATCCCCACAAAACAATATGGCAGGACTGTATGATAAGTACACTTGTGCATGAGCTAACCTAATGAACCAACCAAGTGTGCTATTGCATTCTCATTTTACAGATGATGAAAAAGACTCAGAGAAGTTAAATAACGTGCCTGTGGTTAAATGGTAAATGGCTGGTAAGTGACCTAGACTAAATCTGAATGCAGGGAATCCAATTCCAGAAAATGCAATTCAATCATTACAGGATTCTTCTTTCTCTATTATTACCTTGTAAAAAGTTCAGACATTGACGAAATAAACACTATGGCTTTTATAGCAATAATTCCTGTATGTAATGATCACTGTATATCTCCTTGGTTTACTCCTTAAGTGGTAAACTAAATTTTTATGTTTATTTTATGTTTATTTTATTTTATTTATTTATTTTTAATAATGCCTTTTATGTTTATTTTATTTTATTTATTTATTTTTGAGACGGAGTCTCGCTCCAGGCTGGTGTGCGGTGGCACAATCTCGGCTCACTGCAACCTCCACCTCCTGGGCTCAAGCAATTCTCCTGCCTCAGCCTCCTGAGTAGCTGGGACTACAGGTGCCCGCCACCACGCCTGGCTATTTTTGTATTTTTAATAGAGACAGAGTTTCCCCATATTGGCCAGGCTGGTCTTGAACTCCTGACCTCAGGTGATCTGCCCACCTCGGCCTCCTAAAGTGCTGGGTTTACAGGTATGAGCCACCATGCCTGGCCCAGATGCCTTTTAAAATAATCTTGGCAATAATTTACATAACAAATCAAATAGTTGATTTTTTTTTTTTTTTTGAGATGGAGTCTCATGCTGTCACCCAGGCTGGAGTGCAGTGGCACAATCTCAGCTCACTGCAAGCTTCGTCTCCCAGGTTCATGCCATTCTCCTGCCTCAGCCTCCTGAGTAGCTGGGAAGACAGGCACCTGCCACCACGCCCGGCTAATTTTTTGTATTTTTAGTAAAGATAGGTTTCACTGTGTTAGCCAGGATGGTCTCAATCTCCTGACGTTGTGATCCACCCGCCTCTGCCTCTGAAAGTGCTAGGATTACAGTCATGAACCACCGCGCCGGGCCGATTTTCTTAAAATACCTTCAAGTTTTTGTTATTCCTCTTAACTATCAAGATCAAACTGTATGTTCATAGCATGAATCAACTATACCAATTTCTAACCCAGTTTTTGCATGAATGAGTGCCAAGAAACAATAGTTGAAATAAAAAATAGAACCATTTGAATAAATTACTGAGGTTACTTACTGCATTTAAGGTTAATATTTTATTTTTGGCCTCAAGAGTGACAATCAGATTTCACTCTCCTGAACAGCTGCTCTCCCTGACCTGTGATGGTGGTCACTATATAATTCAATTGCACTTCACAGAAATGGATCTAATAATTTTTAAATACAGAAAATCATGACCAAAACATTTTTTTCTTGAAGCTAAGCCACTCTTGGCTCCAGCAGAAACTTTTTAAAAAAAATTTCCAGAAGATAATGACTTTTAAAATGATAGATATGGGTTTTGATAATTACCAATACTTTTCATCATTATTTCAGATAATCAGGAGGTGGTGGTGAGGGGTGGGAATCACTTTCTTGTCTTTCAGTCTAAACTCAAATTGAAATGGGGTAATTCCCTTGATCCCTTCACAGGACTTGTGAAGGGGTAGCTTGCTTACTCAGCCCACAGATCTTAACCCCTTGAGGGAGGGGGAGCATGCAGGTAATCAGGTGCAGAGGCTGGGACAAGCACTTCTGGGCAGCTGGCAGGAGCAGAACTCTGTGCAGAACCGCTGTAGTATCTAGGGGTTGCCTGTGGCCCCTGGAGCCCCAGAAGGTATGTGTTACAGTGTGCTCTTTTAGCTTTGCTGTCCATGGACAGCTTAAGTGTTAAACAACTCAGTGGAGGGTCAGTCTGACAGCCTCTTGCACCCGCACCCGGGTCCTTGTCCAGCATCCAGGAGGAATGAGGTAACACAAACAAACTGGAGGGTGGTGAATGTGGAGGCTTTCATTGCCAATGAAAGTGGCTCCCAGCAGGAAGCGGGGGCTGGAAAGGGGATGGAGGACGAGGGTGGTCTTTCCCTGGAGTGTGGGTGCCAAACTCCTTTCTAACCATCCCCAGCCCACATCCTCTCTGACTGTAGTCTCCGATGTCCAGCTGGTTCTTCACCTCTCAATATTCAGACACCTCTTCTCTCCTCTGCCATGGCTCTCTGCTCTGCCAGTGCGGTCTGGGGTTTTTACGGGTACAGGATGCGGGGGCAGGGTGGGCCAGGGTGGTTCTGCAAAAGGCAACATTTGGGTGGGAAAACAGGAAGACATGTTCTCACTTTGGGCCATGGGTCCAGGCTTGAGGGTGTGGCCCTCACCAGGGACTGCCCTTCTACCCAGTATTTCCCTGCCTCCTGTCCATATCAGAATATCCACTTCAGCAGAGCCACCACATGGGGTGGCAGCACAAATTATGCAATGTAATCCTGCCATTTGAGAGGTTTTCCTGACCACTCCTTGTCGAGTTTCCTTCCAGTTCCCATCGATCACAAAACCAGCTGTATTTTCACCGTAACTTGTTTGCTTTATACATTTGTGGTTATTAATTTTATATGTTAATTTGACTGGGCCAAGGAGTGCAAAGCTTAAACATTATTTCTGGATGTGTTGTAAGGGTGTTTCCAGCTGAGATCAGCATTGCAATCAGTGGACTCAGCAAGGTACACTGCCCCCGAGCTATGCCGTTGGCATCATTCAATCCACTGAAGGCCTGAGCAGAACAAAAGAAAGAGGAAGAGGAATTCATTCCTTTTGCTTCCTGCCTGCCTACTGAGCTCAGATATTGCTCTTCTCCTGCCCATGGCCTGGAATTTACACTATCAGCACCCCTGGTTCTCAAGCATTCACACTTGGACTGGAATTATACCACCAGCTGTCCTAGGTTTCTACCTTGCAGGCAGAAGGTCATGGGACTTCATGCTCCATAATCATGTAAACCAATTCATCATATTAAATCTCTCTCTCTCTCTCTCTCTCTATATATATATATATATAATATATATATGTGTGTGTGTGCACGCATGTACAAATGTGTATTTATATACAAATAGAACACATGTACGTGCCCATGTCTTTGACTAGAAGAATGAATAAATAAGACTCTAGGGAGTTATGGTGTCCAGGACCAAGTAAGCCAAGTTTTGAGAGTATATCCAAGCAGGAACTACTCAAGTGTAATCACCCAGGAACTCAAAAAGAAAGAACTCATTGGTTTAAAATCTTATCTATACTCATACCAGCACTTACGTCTGTAGGAGAAAGGGAACTAGTGCTTATTGATTACCTTCTATGAGCCATAGTATTAAATTCTTAAAACCATCTGGTCAGGTGAGTCATATTATCTCTTCTATCAGAGGGGGAAATGAAGTTCAGAGAGATTAAATACTTGCTCAAAGTGAGATGGCTGTCAGGTGGCAAGTACAGCTGGGATTTTAATCCAGCCATGTCGGCTACCAAAATTCTGCTTTTTCTAGGTCACTGTAGTGCTCCCACGTTATTTCTCCCTGCCTAATTGCTTTTTCTCAGAGAAAATATTGCTGGGTTTTGCCTGGGTTCAGATCCTATTTCTCATGGCATCATCTCAATTTTGACATATTGTACCAATATGATTCAGCCCCAAAAGAGTTATTTTAATTAAGTCACATATGTTAATGGTATAGCACACCTAGAAGGGATCTTAAAAACGATCAAGTTATTCAACCTCGTTTATTTTGCAGATAAAGAGAATGAAGAGCAGGATGGTTACATGCCCTGCCCTTCTTTATGCATAAAGATCAACGAAGACAGCAGGAGTTGAACTTCTTTCCTTCCTTGGGGGGTTTAATGGATTGCTTAAGTTATAACCCATCCTTGCAGTCTGGGTCAATTTACTAGTACATATTTGATAAATGTTACCTGTAAAATGACTCCTAGAATCCAGCATGGAAGATTCCTTAGTGGTCACAAAATCATAAATGCACCAGAATGAGAACCAAAACGTTTAGACGTCAGCTTAAAGCCATTTTACTAAGGGCAAGCTGAGCCTGAAATGCAAACCACTTAACTTCCAGCTTGATGTTCTTTCAGTGCTGAAAAGAACTGCAGTCATCACATGATTTTTCTTTCCTTAGTTTGGTTTTATAAGCATCAGAGTACGGTCTAAGTGTGAATATTATTTCTACCACTTCTTAGTTGTATGACTTCAGTCAAAGACCTTAACTTCTCTAAAACCCAGTTTCCTCATCTGAAAAAAGGGTCTAATTATATTTTCCCTGTATTGTGTTTTGAAGATCAAATGTATGTGGAAGTGTGCAATGAACAAAGTTGAGTTTATCAGCCCAAAATGTGTTGTGCTTGACTAGCATAATGATTAAATTGTTTTCAAAACAGTATAGGTGGTAAGGGAGAGCACATGAGCTCCAGTCTGCCATAATATCCACCTGTCTCTTTTGGCCTTGTATCCATTCCCTGTTCACGCATTCATGTTACATACCCAGTCCCCATACACGTTTGAGTTTCTCTTTCCTGAAAGAATAATAAAAAATGGTGGTTGTTATTATCCCAATTTTCTAAATGTCTATACGTAGAAATTTCAGCAGGAAATATAGTAAAGATAACCAATCTGTACAAACTAACATTTGAAATCCTAATAGAATAGTCTATTCCCTGACAAACATACACCCAGAAGACCAGAAAGGTTTATGGTTAATAAAAGAGTATATTGACCTTTCCTAGGGAATTATGCATGGCACCTTTATTACAAATACTGTAAATTGAAAACGAAGCAAGAAAATTATAGGGTTCAACTAACTAAAGAAGGGATTCATCATGAACATTCATTAAATGTCAACCTGGTGGATTAGGAACAGCAGCAATTAGCCTGCAGTGATCAAATGATATTTCAAAATGCCAAAAATGGATTCGTCTTTAAGTTACAACTCTTCTACAGTCTTGAGTTCAAATGCCGTTTTATAACATAAGAGACATGAAATTTGTTTGAGATTTTTCTAAGCATTGCAAACATTTCAGCACTAAAATACTGTTAGTTTCAATTACTCTAGAGAAAAGTTTAGAAGTTAAAAAGTTTAAAAGCCTGGATCCTGCTGAGAAAAAGCCTGAATCCTGCTGAGAAAAACCACAATTAGTTTCTAACTACTTCCTTTGGTTCCTACTATAACCTCTTATTCCTTCTGATCCCTTGATCCCAGTGATAATCCAGTGAACTGCCTCTGGAGGTAAAGGAGAGACACCCTGTGAAAACAATAGGTATAGTGTGGAGAGGGACAGGAAGTCCTAATAATAGCATTCAGACTGCAGCTAACAGCTGTGACCTTCTGCAAGATGAATTATCTCCAAGGCCCCAGTCTGCCTCACCTTTATTTTTATTTATTTTTTCGAAACAGAATCTTGCTTTGTCACCCAGGCTGGAGTGCAGTGACATGGTATGGCTCAATGCAGCCTCGATCTCCTGGGCTCAAGTGATCCTCCCACCTCAGCTTCCTGAGTAGCTAGGACTACAGACACGTACCACCACTATGTCCTGCTAATTTAAAAAAAAAAAAAAAAATTAGTAGAGAGAAAATCTCACTATGTTGCCCAGGCTGGTCCTGAACTCCTGGCCTCAAGTGATCCTCCCACCTCTGCCTCCCAAAGTGCTGTGATTACAGGCATAAGCCACCACACTGGCACTCCTCACCTTTAAAGTTAAGGAACTGGATCAGTATTCTCTAGGATCCCTGACATAGCTAAGTAAATAGATGGATCAGGCCAGGACACCCAAGAGAAACACAAAACTGATTCCAGGTCACTCATTGCTCCTAAGATGATGATCCCTTTGAAAGCACTTCATAAAGATGAAGTTGCTTTTCCTCACCACAGGGCTTCAGGATACATGCCTTCTTTTTCTTTTGTTATGCATTAAAGAGCAGAGAAATAAAGAAAAGCAGTAGCTTATCCCGAAAGCCCCAGGGAATGGGCACTAAAAAGATTTTCAAAGTGAGGTGTTACTAGTTTTCAATCCCCAAACTGAATCATGACTCCTGGTCTCCTGTTCGCCCAGTGGTATATCATAACTTCTTAGAGAAACAGCCAGAATGTTCTGGGACTTATGCTAATTCTTTGTCAATAAGGAAGGTAGGACCATTTAGAAACTGTCGATTCCTTCCCATTAAAGCGGGCGCGGACACACACACACACACACACAAAGAAGGTAGGAATCAGTTATGGGTATATATTATATTTTCAAGTCTTCAAGACCACTAGGAAGCTGTTGCATCATGGAAGGCAGACTGAAAGGGTTCATACAGCATCCAGAGGTAACTTGCTATAAACCACCAATAAAATTCTAAGCCCCTCGCTACCATTTAATAGACTTCCTCCTCAACCAGGGCTCTTAAGATGTAACCTGAAAGACTGATTCAGGCCACAAAGGGAAGAGGGGTCAGACATGCCTCATTATACCTCTCTGCCATTAACATCAACACAGACTTAAGTCTGATAAGAAACACTTTACAGCCTGTTCTCTCTGAAGCCTGCTAGCTAAAAGCTTCATCTGCATAATAAAACTGGTCTCCACCACCTCTTATGGCAACCCAGACATTCCTTTATATTGTTTAAATTTACCCAAAGCCTGGAAGCACCCCCCACCTTTGAGCTGTCCCACCTTTCTGGACCAATACAAAGTATTTCTTAAATGTGCTTGATTGATGTCTCATGCCTCCCTAAAATGTATAAAAAAGCAAGCTGCACCCCGACCACTTGGGCACATGTTCTCAGGACCTCCTGAGGGCTGTGTCAGGGGCCATGGTCACCCATATTTGGCTCATAATCTTCGAATAGTTCAATTAATATATTAACATTCAAATAATACCTCTTCAAACAAAGAGTTTGACCCTTTTCATTGACATTGCTCACTCACACATGTATCCTTAGCATACAGCTTAGATCTCATTCACAGCACAGTACTATGCTTGCTCTTTTTCCCATTTTTTAAAAACTTTGCAAAGCATTTCACATTTGATTTGTTAATGATGATAAACCTGCAAGATGGCCAACTGTTTTCTCCATAGTTTCTAAAGGAGGAATGAAGAATACAGAAGAATAAAGACTATAAATGGTATTTATTGAATTCAGTGAGTTTGAGCTTTCTGGAATTAAGATGCAAAGCACCTTTATTCCTCGTTTAGGTGGATATACTGTTTCAACTGGTCTTATGGCATGTTTGTTGGTTTCTTTCCTTTTCATTTGAACCTCACTGCTCCATGTACATTTCTTTTTATTTTTCTCATTTCTACTCCTTTGAGATTTTGGCAGGACCATAATTGATTTGCCTCCTGCTTTCCTAGAGTTCCCAGAACAGTCTCATGTGCTCAAGTGGTATTTAAGTGTAGATCAAAATATTCTATTTAACTTGGGTTTGGAATTGTGAGAGATAATTACAATCAGCAAAGAATTCACAATATCTAAATTGTATAATGCAGGAATGCTAAAGATTATTTAATTCTCTATGACAAACAGCATCACAACTTTACCTCTCAGGAAATGAAAATGTATTACTATAGATATGAAAGTGGCATTTTTTCACCTATACGGGCTTAGAATCTTAAGGGCATGAGTATGTACTGGGGAGTAGCAAGGACCACAAACTCTCTTGCCCTTAAGGGTCAGAAACCAATGTTAGATGAGTGAAGTAGGCTGGTGTGATTTCATATGACATGTAAAATCGAAGTGGTAGAAGAACAAATCCATATAGAGGAACTCAATGGCAGACATGGTTGCCAGAAATTCCATGTCTTTAAGAGAAGCTTAAAATGCAGATTGTTTTCTGGAGAAACTACTTAAAAAATATAGTGTTTTATTCTTATGTGGAAGCCAAATAGAAAACGTATAAAAGAGAACATGCCTCTATATTGAGAGTTGGAAGATCCAAAGCCTTTTAGAGATTTTAAACATGTTTTTAGGGGAACAGGGCTGAGAGGGCAGGGAATCCATTTCACAGAGGCCAACAGGCACACATGATCTCCTACACTATAAAGGTCCATGCAGTCAAGCACTAAATGTCTGATACCAGAAAAGGCATTAGTAAGAAAAACTGTGGTGCTTACTACAGCTAAATTAGAAATACTTTGTATCATTCTGCTTCAACATTTGGCCCTCACAATGTAGATTTGCAGGACAACTAGTTTTATCTTATTCTTATATGTAACATCTGTTGGATCGGAGTACACATCAGATATATGCACTAACATTTTCTCTTCCATCACATGCTGCCTGTTACAGCTGTGGGATTAAGACCTCCCCACTACTTTTATCCTTTTATCAGGGAGTACTTAAAGTGATAATGGTCAGTTAGTTCTTCAAATAAATGAATAAATTAAAAATATTCTCATGTCACTATCTGATGTTGGTATGAATTCTTGAGAGTTAATAGTGTACTAATTTGAAATAATGTATTGCTAATCTACTCTATTAGCCAGTTATCTTTATGAAGGCTCTTAAGGATATCGTAAGAATTTCGACTCTCATTTTAGGACTTAACAATCACACGAATCACCACCACTACTTATTGTGTGGCTTCTAGATACTTCAAAAATACATGCTCCTGTTTATTGCCCATGTGACGTCACAAGGTATGTATTAATATCTTCATTTTAATATTCAGAAGGGAGCACTAAAGTTTTGAGGAAATTAAATGACTTACACAAAGTTCATCAACCTAGTAAGTGATAGGGCTACCATTTAATCTCTGATTAGTCTCACTCCAAAGTTTCCACTCTTCAACCTCTGTTTCCGTCCAACATAATGACTAAAAAAATAATAAAATTGATTTCTAAGTAGTAACCAACTGTAGCTCATGCCTATAATCCCAGCACTTTGGGAGGCCAAAGCAGGAAGATTGATTGAGCCCAGGAATTCAAGACCAGCCTGGGCAACATGGTGAAACCCCACCTCTACGAAAAAAAAAAAAAAAAAAAAAATCAGCTAGGCATCATGGTGTGCACCTGAGTCAAGATTGCACCTCTACAATCAAGCCTGGGCGACAGAGTGACCCTGTCACAAACAAACAAACACACAAATGAACAAACAAAAAACCCCAAACAACAACACAACCTGAAAAGGAAGCCATTAAATGTTGGTCTAAGATTCAAGCCATTTCAACATGGTGATCTTAATAAAATCATTGCTCTAACTACCCTCCCCCCACCAGATAAAAATCATACAAACATGGCTTGCTTCCTGAAAATGCTTTCATTGTCAGCTATATATAAAACAATTACTTTGCTGATCTTTTAATCATCTGAAGGAAATAAATGCCACTATGGGGCATTAAGAGGCTAACATAGTAGAGTCTGGGCTGCAATTATAATTTGTTTCTTAGCAACTAATAGCAAAAGTTATAAAGTTGGTTCTAAAACATCTATAAGAGGCAGCATTACAGCCCCGGGAATATTGTGACAGTCCTTAACAGTATAATCTTGTGAGTAATTTGCTTTTGATATTATCATAAGATAAATCATTTTGGATCTGCTTGGTCAAAGCCCTAAAGAATTCTCATTAAAAGTCAGCTATTATTATGTGTGTTGTTTTCTTCCCCTCTCTCCTCCATTATACTGAACCCGCTGAATTGGTTATTTCATGCATTATAATAAGTTGGATGGAATCAGTATGATAAAAACAGATTCCTTTAATAACTAGGAGAAAGGAGTTCATCACTATAATAGTTCCATTTCCTGTTTGAAACAGCACTTACTGAATGTAGTCATGGTTAGAGTAAATTAAAATTTTTATAATGAATATGAGTGAGAACAATAGGAATTTTAAAGAGTTCTATATGCTGTAAACAGAGAAAAACAGTAGTGAAATTTGAGTGGCTCTGGGTCTAACAGCTTAGGTGATTTTCTGGTGAGAACTTGCTTTCAAAAAATCACGAGTGGCTCATATTTTGAGAACATAATTTAATTTTTTGGCCTACAGGAATACTATTCTGTAATTTACCTCAAAATCTTTAAAATAATTGTATCATGCTTTTCTCTTATACATACATGGATAACATGACATACTTCTGGGACAGTTATTTCTTAAAATCTAGGACAGGTACTGTCTACTGAGAAACAAAATTATTGGATTATAATACAAAGACATATTAATAGGTTAAGTCAATGAAAGAGAAATATACCTTTTAAAAACTTTCATAGAGAAAAGCATACAATTATTTGGTTATGCATGTTTGGAAATATGCTGGTCATATTAGAAAGAATTTGTGTCCTGGGTAAAAGGACACACATCAGAACTGGCCACTTGAGGGTGTCTTGCATGAGATACCTCCCAAATAAACCAAGAATTCATGACTCCATCTTTCCTGTTACATGCTGTGTGGCAAACAGCAAAGCCTACTCTCCTGGCTACTTTTAAGGTGACTCAGTTTATAGTAACTGGAGGATCTGGTGCCTTGATTGGTCTTTTGTCCTTTGCTGCTACTAGAGAGGGTAGGGTCACTTGACCTGATGTTGAAGGGGTAATCCGTGCCAGGTACATTAGCTAAGACAAATTTTTATTCGGTCGAAAACTTAAGAGCAAATATATTCCCTGATAGAACCTACAAACACACTCTTAGAAATATTAGTTGGAGAGCCTTAGACGGGTAAGCATTAACTTTCATTGTTTTCAATCTTTCTTTACTAAATTTAACGGGGGAAAGCATAATTAAACTGAGATAGATATGGAATATTGAGTAGTCTTATAGTTTCCTCATGTTAGGGGTATTAACCATGGGTTATACGAATTTCTGTTTAAATATCAGAAAAATGTCATTTTCCTGAAAGCACAAAGGATCCTTAAATTCAAAGATGTCAGCTGGGTGTGTTGGTGGGCCCCTGTAATCCTTGCTGCTTGGGAGGCTAAGGCAGGAGAATTGCCTGAACCTGGGAGGCAGAGGTTGCAGTGAACTGAGATCGAGCCACTGTACTCCAGCCTGGGCAATAGAATGAGACTGTCTTAAAAAAAAATGTATGCTGTCTCTCCTGGAATAGAAATTAGGGATTTTCAATATATCTTATACGCATACCCACCCCCACACACAGTCTCTGCATCTTTTACCTAAGACATATAAGATGCTTGAATGAAGTGGGTATGTCTGTTTCCATTTAGAACACATTTGTAACTGAGGACTTTTTACTCTATGGGCTCATCAAAAACTTATTACACAAAATTTAATGCAGTTAAATTTAATCGAGAGAAACCTATAGGTCAATCAACAAATATTTATTGATCATTGACTTAATAACAAGCTCTGTGCTGGGTTCCAGGGAACCAAAGAGGAGGAAGACACAGAACCTTCCCTCAAGTTTACAGTCTACCAATTCTACCAAGAGGAGAAGGAATGTCACACAAATTCACGTGTAAAAGAAAATGGATAGTCTGTCTATTAGGCCCTGAGGAATGTTGACTCTGGAGATCAAGTCACAGAGCTTGACCTTTTAATTACTTATTTTCTGTTATAGATTAACTTCCTACCTTATTTCCTTATTCCTGGCTCAGAGAAGATGGCCCTGAGATAGAAGACCCCTTGACTGAGACAACAGACCCTTTGACTATTACATCCTGAATGTGGAATATTAAATATACATGATTATTCTTTCCAAAAAGAAAAAAAAAAACACTACTTACTACAAACCAAATTGCTGTTAACTATTCACCAACCCTGTATGGAAAATGATGTAATCCTTTTCATCTTCCCCAGACCTTGCCAATATAAGAGGGGCCCTCAAATCTCCCCACTTTGGAGCCATGACTCCACTCTTTTGGAGTCTGTGTCCTCCTGAGTGGCCATCCTCAAACTTTGTGTTCAAATACGTTCAATATTTAATTATTTCACCTGAATCTGGTTATTAGGGTTGACACATGCAATAAATATGCTATGACATAAGTATGTATAAAATGCAAAGCACAAAGGCAGAAGGGGTCAGTTCAGCCTGAAGAGCAATACTTCAATCAACAAATATATGTTAACTGCATATATGGGTCAGGTCCAACGCTAGGTGTTGGTATTATAGCAGTGAATATATTATAAAAGGTTCCTGCCCTCATGGAGCTCATATTGTAGTGAAGGAGACAGACAATAGCTTAGTGAAAAAGATAAAAATAGATAATCAAAGAGTGATAATAATTGTGCTGTTGCAAATTTTTAAAATGTTATATTATAGAAACTAAATGGGCTGGGTGCGGTGGCTCACATCTATAATCTCAGCATTTTGGGAGGCTAAGGCAGGCAGATCACTTGAGACCAGGAATTCAAGACCAGCCTGGCCAAAATGGTAAAAACCCTCTATGTACAGAGGAGTTTTGTATGGGGAGGAGGGCCATGGTGGGAGAACACGGGAGCAGAAGAGATGAGGCTTGAAAACAGATTAATAAGAATGAACTGGCTGGAAATAAAAACACTAAGCAGTATTTGAATTCTCAAATAAGCCAATGCAATTCCCTAAAGGAGTCCATGTAAACGTTTAATTGTTACAGTCACTGTACAAAGCATATGGATCAGATCATACAAGAGTAATGCTTTTAAGATGCAAAGGCAAACCATCACTTACGTCTGCTGGAAAGTCATTACTGTCCCACAAAGCGTGATGAATAAAGAGCACCAGCAGGCTGCTGGGTGAACGTTATAAGCACAACCAACCTTTTGCGAAGCTGAGATCACTGTCCATGCTTCCAAAGAAGAGGACTGTTCAGGCTATGGTTGAAAGGGAATTGATATAAGAATCCTGAAAATCTTGCAAGTACAACAGGCTATTTTGTAAACTGCCTCAATGTGCATCTGCTTCATGTTCTTGATGGTTAATACAAATAAGAAAACAGTATTAAATAAACATCTTGAAACCAAATGATGTTGTCTCATGGGATACAGTTATACATTGGTTCCAAAACTGCTGTAACAGTCATCCTCCTGCAGTCTTTCCAAATGAAAACAAAGAGACACTCTCTAGCCTGAAGGAGTGTTATTCTATTTGCTGTCCCACCTGACTAGGTCTAGTATGCAGTGTTAAAGTTCAGTTCTTCTTGAAAGTGTTCCAAAACTCAAAATACATAAACTATCAATTGTTTTCTAAAGTTCACAGGAGTTAAGTGAAGAGTAACCATTATTTTTCAGGCAATTATTTGTAGAGCAAATGGGTCCCTCCTTCATTTTGATGCACACAAGGAAAGAAATGAAGTGTTTGGTTACTTTTAAAGTAGAGGAGATAAGTGAGATACCATAACATAAAAGTGATGTGGAAGAGAGAAGCAACAATGGCTATAGGAAAGGTAGGTTGATCAGAAGCAAAAAGCTTGGCAGATGAAATGGAGATTGGGGTGAGGGGAGTGCAGCTGACATATCTTTTCTTTTTTTTTGTTTTTGTTTTTAGATGGAGTCTTACTCTATCACCCAGGCTGGAGTGCAGTGGTGCAATCTTGACTCACTGCAAACTCCACCTCCTAGGTTCAAGCTATCCTTTTGCCTCAGCCTCCCTGGTAGCTGGGACTACAGGCGTGAGCCACTGTATTTGGCCTAATCTAACTTTTCTGGACTAATATTTGTCTTAGTCAAAAGTCTACTACATTGAGGCTGGGCACAGTGGCTCATGCCTGTAATCCCAGCACTTTGGGAGGTTGAGGCAAGTAGATCACCTGAGGTCCAAAGTGCAAGACCAGCCTGGCTAACACGGTGAAACCCCATCTCTACTAAAAGTATAAAACTAATCTGGGTATGGTGGCAGGTGCCTATAATTCCAGTTACTTTGGAGACTGAGGCAGGTGAATTGCTTGAACCTGGGAGGCGGAGGTTACAGTGAGCCAGATCATGCCACTGTACTTCAACCTGGGCGACAGAGGGAGACTCTGTCTCAAAAAAGAAAAACAAAAACAAAAACAAAACGTCTACTATATTGAGATGAAGGCTTCATTATTACTCAATACCAGAGTTTGGTAACCCCCTAAGCCTGTAATCCCTACAGGGAGTTTAGAAAATACAACATACTTGTCATCCGTAGACAAGGAAATCTGTCTACAGTAAGGAATTTCGGCCTTACTGAAGAAATTCAGGAGCAGGAACCCAAACCAAACACCCAGTCTCATCTTCATCTAGAATCATACATGCATTACCTTCCTGAGGTCTTCCTCTAGTTGCCAAGTGTTCTCTATGCTGCAATCAGTGTGTCATGGAAAGAACCCCGTAAGAATGTTGGATTCCATCCCCTACCTACTACTTATCAGAGCAAAATGTAAAACAAAACTTAAATAAGTTACTATATCATTGAATAAAACTTGTACAAACTTTACACCTAACAAGTCAGTACTACTACCTGTTTATTAATAAACCTTGTATCTTTAAACTTTCTCTTTCAGTCTAGTAAAATATACAAAAATTTTGTCAACTTGAAAAAATATATAAAGCAACACTTCTTTGACTCTACACTCCCTTCAGCTAAGCACTTTTTCTCTTTCCTTCTTCAGGTATACCCTTGCTTTTTCTACTTATTGACTTCCCATTTACTCTGCAACCCCACCACTAAAAGATTAACTAAAGCTCATTACTTTACAACCCCACTGTCTGGATACTGGCCTCAAATCTCCGACGAAACTGCTCTGGCAAAAGTCAATTCCATGTTGCCAGATCCAGTGGGCATTTTTCAATCCTTATCTTATCTGATTTCTCTGTTGTATTGGACATTTTCAACTGCTTCCTGAAAATGTCTGTTCTCTATCCTCTCCTGATTCCTATCTCTTCTTCTCCTCCCTCTTAGTCTTTTTTGAGGGCTCTTTCAACTTCACCTACCCTTCAAGCACTAGTTTCCACCAAGGTGCCCTTGGTTTGCTGCTTTTCTTTCCTTTTTGGATGATCTTACACACTCTCATAATTTTAAATCTAATATTTATGTTCATGTCTATTTACTGTAAACCTTCAGCCCTACCGATGTAGTATTTCTCATATATTCAACTGCCTGATTAACATACCCACTTGAGTATCCTACAGATAAGGTGACTTTACATCCTAGTTTTCCTGAAATAATTGAGGTTTACATTTATTGTCCTGGCAAAATTATTGATAGTGGCACCTTTGACACTCGTAAGAATCCAGGTTGTGTGATGTATCACACAACTTGGTATGTCTTCAAGTAAATTTGCCACCTCTTAGTCTCCAACCCTAACCTGATTCCAAAGTTAGTCAATGATACCCCACCATCCAAGATATTAGACTTTAAAGTCATCCTATAATCTTTTTTTTTCTTTCTTTCTGTACTCTTTACTCTCAGTCTCTGTCCCTACCTTCACCCAAACCATCCAACAAACCTTGATGATTTCACCACAAAAAATATTTTTCAAATATGTCTCCTCTACTTTCACTGCTTTTGTCTTAGGATAGACTCTCATTATTTCCCGCCTGCAATATTGGAAAGCCTTCCTGTTTTCCAGATTCTGGTATCCTAGCGCCTTAAATGCCCATTCCAAAATGAAGCCACAGTAATCAATTTCTAAAATGCAAACCTGTTTATACCACTCTGCTGGCTTAAGACCCTTTGAAATTGTCAGCCACCAAAAGATTAACTAAAGCTCATTAGCATGTCAAACAAGGTCCTCCATGATCTCCCCCCTTAGCTCTCTCTCTCCCCTTGTAGCCGCCCACTCTCCACTTCATATTTGACAACCTTGAAACATGGAATGTTTCCATGTCCCCTGCATATCCATGAAGAGTCAGGCTTTGCTGTTCTTGTCGCATGAAACACCCTGCCAGCTCTCTTGGCCTCTTTAACTATCAACCATCTGTCAAGACTCTGCTCAGTCATTGTCTCTCTTGGGGAGCCTACTGTGTACCCCAGGACGGATTACATATTGCTTCTCCATGTTTTCATTACATACTGTGCACACTGCTGTCTTTTCATTTACCACATAATATCCTGGAATTAATACTGTATGTCTTTCTCTTCCACTAAAGTACAAGATCCTTCTTATTTATTTTTACTCCTTTCAGATTTTTTCTTTAGATCTTTTTCTATTATCTTCTTTCAATAAAGGATGCCTTGTTTTATATAAGACATTTATATAATTAGAAGAAAATATGTCAACATACTTTGCCTCAATTGGTCCTTAAAATGGCCATTTATACATCATCCCCATTATACAGAGAATGAAACTGAGACTCAGAGAGGTAGAATGACTTGCCAGAGGTCACATATTGGAGTGACAAGTGTGAGAGAGAAGAGGCAGCCATGTAAATATCGTGGGTAATTCTGCCCATCATGTGGCTTGATCAATTTCCAACACTGCATTAGAGATCGTGGACCTGGATCTCTTTTATTTTTCAGTTTCAATTTTCACTGGCTTCACATACAGTATCTTACCATATTGTAGAGTATTTAAAGATACCCATTTCTCATTCAACGTGGCTCTAAACTTAAGTTAATTCTTCACCTGATGTTCAACCAAAGAAACAATTACTTGTCTGTTCCATCCTCGGGGGAGAGGTGGCATGTCTGTCTCCAACATGGGTATGTACACTTAGAACTTAAGAGAATTCTGAGGGTAACTTTAATGACAGTCATTTTGCTTTAAGTGCTGACCTTGGAAAAAAATCTCTGTGAAGATGCATGAGGCCTCCATCTTGCTCTTTCCATTTTAGACCACTCAGGGATGCTAGACCCTACCAGTGAAAGGGAAACAGTATTTTTTAAGCACATATGTGCCCCACTCTGAATTTTTAATAGAAAAGCAAATCAAAAAATATGGAAAACACAGTAAAACACATTGTTAATATCACCTGGGTATGCATTGTACATATTTCTGGGAGTTATCTGCCATGCTTGGTAGCAGAGCCCCTGAGCTATGCCTCAAATGGTAACTGGTCTCGCACTGAACATTTCACCATACACTAAGCATTGCCTCTAAACTCTTGCTATTCCCACTGCGTCAACTTTTCAAACAGCAGTTCTTAGCCACATGACACTTAGATTTACATTCTTTTGCTCAGCCTCGTCCACTGATTATCTCTAGCCCCGGATAGTTTCTGTTTGTTTACTTTCCTTAATCCTTATGGGTCAGTGCAGTGATGCATGTGTAGAAGCCATGCAAGAAAGATCTGTAGGAAAAGAGACAGTATTTTGCAGAAATCTGAAGCTTTTATGATACCTTTTCTTTGGTAGAGCCAGACTGATGAGGGATTTTATAACAATGCACTTCCTCTCTTGGGATGAAGGAAGCTGAGGGCCCTTGGCCCTTCCCCACCAGGGAAGGTTTGTGTGTGCAAAAGGCAATACTGCCTTATAGTAAATGGTTTTAAATCTCTAACATTTTCCTCCAAAGCTAAATAGAAAGAGATGGAAGAGGGCCAGGCATGGTGGCTCACGCCTGTAATCCCAGCACTTTGGGAGGCTGAGGCGGGTGGATCATGAGGTCAGGAGTTCAAGACCACCTTGGTCAACACAGTGAAATCCCGTCTCTACTAAAAATACAAACGTTAGCCGGGAATGGTGATGTGCGCCTGTAGTGCCAGCTACTCAGGAGGCTGAGGCAGGAGAATCGCTTGAACCAGGGAGTTGGAGGTTGCAGTGAGCTGAGATCGCGCCACTGCACTCACTCCAGCTTGAGCAACAAAGTGACACTTCGTTGTAAAAAAAAAAAAAAAAAAAAAAGATGGAAGAGAAGTCACTCCTTGTTCTTCTGCAACAGGATGTAACTATTCTAACCATGAAACTAGCACAGGTCCCAAGGCCCAAGAGATGGCCTCTAGGCGATGCCATAGGAGGCTGGCATTGATTCCTGGAGAAAGTCAGCCTGTCTTCCTGCTATTTTTGATCTGCTTGTTGCAGACCCTTGGCTCCACTGATGATTTCTAAGGGCCTGTGCTGCAGGCAAGAAGCACTTTTACTTGCCACCCATTCTATGATCTGTATGTTGTTTTTTAAAACTCTGGTTTATAGACTGTTGGATTTAATGGAGCAATAGAATTTTAAGGGGAAATATGGGGTGTGTGTGAAACCAACAAAGGTGTTTTCTTTTCTTTTTTTTTTTTTTTTTTGAGACAGAGTCTCGCTCATCACCCAGGCTGGAGTGCAGTGGCACGATCTTGGCTCACTGCAAGCTCCACCTCCCGGGTTCGCGCCATTCTCCTACCTCAGGCTCTCAAGTAGCTGGGACTACAGGCGCCGGCCACCTCGCCCAGCTAATTTTTTGTATTTTTAGTAGAGACAGGGTTTCACTGTGTTAGCCAGGATGGTCTTGATCTCCTGACCTCGTGATTTGCCTGCCTCGGCCTCCCAAAGTGCAGGTATTACAGGTGTGAGCCACTGCGCCTGGTTGAAACCAACATCGGTGTTTCTAAGTATGGATACTAAAAATTACTACCAGTACCGCAATTTTGTACCATAATCAATACATAAAAGACAGAACTTTTCAACGTGAAAAATTACAGAAAGCTAATATCAAGAGAAAAACTGTCCTTTGACTAAATACTGCCTTTTTTTTTTTTTTTTTTTGAGAGAGTCTCGCTCTGTTGGATGGAGTATAGTGGCACAATCTCGGCTCATGGCAACCTCCACCTCCCGGGTTGAAGTGATTCTTCTACCTCAGCCTCCAGAGTAGCTGGGACTACAGGCGTGCGCCCCACACCCGAATAATTTTTTTTGTATTTTTAGTAGAGATGGGGTTTTACCATATTGGCCAGGCTGGTCTTGAACTCCTGACCTCATGATCTGCCCGCCTCGGCTTCCCAAAGTGCTGGGATTACAGGCGTGAGCCACTGCGCCTGGCCGCCTTATTTTAATAATGTAGTGCATATTTGTGTAGACTGGTGAAAATTTCAGTATAGATAAGTTTTGGGAACCAGCATTTGAAGGTGTGCTCCCAGAATATCTTCTTCACAAAATAGGAATAGATGTCAGATGCCTACTAGTAAGGATCTCTTTCTTTGGCTTCAGGGTGGACTCGATTTTAAATGAAGATAGCAATGTGGTATAATGACTAGACTTCAATACTTGAAGTCAAAGTCTGGGTTTTGATAGTCGGATCTGTCCCTTAATGGGATCAGGAACTTGAGGAAGTCACTTCCTATTTCTGAGCTTCACATTCTACATGTGTAAAATGGGGATGGTGATGATGATAAATCATACTTCACAGGCTTTGTAAAGACTAAAAGATAAAACAGATTTGAAAGTACTTTCTAAAAAGGAAAACGGTAAAGACAACTGTTAGTTATTTTTTTCGAGGCATTAAGTGGTGGCTTGGGTTATTAAGGAGTAAGTGAAACAGTAGACACAGAGGACCAACCCACTTTCTGTGGACAGGGTGACAATTTCCTGAGCGTCACAGTCCTAAGTGCCATTATAAAATAGATAGGGGAAGTCATCAGGACTGCTGTGGAGGTGGCTGGAGAATGAGCTCCCATTGGTCCACCATGTTTAAATCACAGGCTCTCTACAGTGAGCTGAACAAGACTGTTCTACAAATCCAGTAATTACTTTACTAATTTCCATGTTTCTACCAATACAATTTCAGCTAAAAGACAATTTGTAGTTAACAAATTTAATATTGAGCCAATTAGTCAGATTACCTACCTGCTAACTGTAGCCACATTGATTTTTGTTGAAATATTAATTATCCAAGATAAGATTTCCTGCTTAACCTTCAAAACAAGCTTAAAATGCACTATTTCACATCATTACCAAGGTTAAGAGGAAGTTGCTTATGATGTGATTACAATTTATATTACCGGATTCGCCATTCATTTCAGAAGCATCGAGGCCACCTGGTCAAATGAAGGATACATTTGTGATGTTTAATTTCCAGCAGGAAATGGCAATGACACTCAAAGTAATAAATATGAAGGCTCCACAGATGTAATACATTTCATTCATCTCTAAGTGCCACTCTGACCATTTTACCTACATTTCTGTAATTTAAAAGCCTCAACCAAATGTAACATTTATGTGCAAATGTTTTCCAGCCTCACCATTTGGTTGGCAAACAGCAGACGACCTTACACACCCGCTGCTATGTGACAATATTTTAAATTCTTCTGCCTTCTAACCACTTAAAGAAAAAAATACTGAGAAGGCAAGCTATTTAAGCAGCTTTTATTGAGCACCAGCTGCCTGTGAGCACTGTACTATGTGTGGGGTTATCAGGTAAGCCACAGTTGTTGCCACTGATGAACTTCCATTAAAGACTTTGCCTCTTATTATTGTAAGATGTGATCATAGAGCAAATCTGAGACAGAAAGGGGATCAGAATCCACTGTTTGAGATTAGTTTGGTACTCTCAAGTAGAACATTTTTCTAACTGGCTGTGTATTTTCCACCATGAGGTATTCCATGAACTCACTCTCATTTCTATTGTCTGTTAATGGGGCAACTAACTGAAAATTTAAAAAACAAAAACAAAAAAGCCCACTCACTCAGTAAAGGCGATAAAGAGCACTTATATAAACTTCGTTTTTCAAGATACACTAACTAGTCCCTGATTAGCTGAAGCAAACACTGCGTTTATTTTAAAAATCAATCACAAAAAGCAGTTCAATAAGAGAGAGAGAACTGTTACTCCGGCATGTCTACATACCCCTGATCGAAAAGGTACGCATACGCCAATCACTTGATAACAAAAGAAATAAAGTCTTTGGAAGATCACCCTGCCCCGCCTCCCCAGATCAATATCACTTCCAAAAGGAAAGCACATTCATCTTGTCTCTGAATTTATTTTGCATGTTTAGCTCTAAAGTGTGAAGACTTTCAAGATTGCCTTTCTTACCAGCTTCTCTTTGTCACCCTGGCTATTACATGGAATAACCTAGTAGCCTGATAATTTTTTTTTGAGATCTAATAAAAAACTACTTTTAATCTCAATCCATATGATATACCCAGACCATTTTTTCCAGTATTGCATCCTAGTGAGCTTTGACTTATCAAGTCCTCACATCAGCTCCAAGTTGCAGGTCACTACCACCCCATGCCCTATAGTATTTAATCTCATTTTCCACCTTCAGTTTCCAAACCAACATAGACTTTGACACACACCTTCCAGTTTAGGTTGGAGGTCATCATCTTGTCACTTATATTGCTGTCTTCTCAATATAAAAGAGATATATGGCTAATGTGTCCTTAATTCTGTTATTTTGTTGTGCTCTGCTGCTATTGCATCTCCTGAATTTTTAATTTTTTATTTCTATAGGATTTGGAGGAACAGGTGGTATTTGGTTACATGAGTAAGTTCTTTACTGGTGATTTGTCAGATTTTGGGGCACTCATGACCCAAGCAGTATACACTGAACCCAATTTGTAGCCTTTTATCCATCATCCTCTTCCCTCCTTTTTCCCCCCTCGTCCCAAAAGCCCATGGTATCATTCTTATGCCTTTGCATTCTCATAGCTTAGCTCCCACTTATGAGTGAAAACATACAATGTTTGGTTTTTCCATTCCTGAGTTATTTCACTTAGAATAGTCGTCTCCAATCCCATCCAGGTTGCTGCGAATGACACTAACTCATTCCTTTTTTATGGCTGAGTGGTATTCCATCACATATATATACCACAGTTCTTTACCTCCTTGCTAATTGATGGTCATTTGGACTAGCCTGATTATCTAAAAAAAAAGGTATCTAACACTGTGAAGCACTGGTGGAATTTCTAGTGGGACTGACAAAGCAAAAGGTAGACTTATAGATAACATTATAGGGGGTTGAAGGATATCCACAGGGCACTGAGAGAGGCAGTCACTGAAGAAGACCACATTAATCAGAGTAGCAGAGACAGGTGATATTTAAATTTTGAACCCAAAATAAGCCCTGTTGTGACTCTGGGCTTTAAGTCTGACTTGGAAAGAGTGGTGATGAGGGATGCCTTCTCAAGGGCCATCATAAAGTAGGATTCATTTGAAAATGCTACAGACAGCTGATCAAATTCTGGGAGGTTGTTCCTTTCCCACTGCGCAAATCTCTAAGTTCATGATATGTTTTCAAAGCTGGTGATTTGTCCTTTCCAGCACCAATAATGTTAGTTTCTATGTGTGTGGGCACAGTGTCATCATTGAAGAAACAGTCACTAAATATTTGTTTTGATCAGTTTTATGTTATTCCATGCTATGCATTTCCTGTCATATGAAGAAGATTTCTTGAATAAGGAATTAGGTTTCTCCAGGTGGCAATTGCTTTATCAATCTGTAGGATGCTCTCTGAGGGCACCTATTTCATAACCAGAGACAAAGAAGACAGAGGAACTTATATGTGCAGCTATTCACAGGTATTAAAAACTTTAAGGCATATAAAATATCTAATTATAGCTATCCCATATTTAATTGATGATTAATAATTTAAAATTATTAAGCAAAATTAAAAATACACATGAGGCTAGTAGAGCACTATTTGATTAGCTGTCTAATTCCAGGAAAACAAATAGTTTCCCTTTTTACTACACACCAGGTACTTTATATATGTTTTCTAATTCTTACAATAACCATGTGAGACATACTCTAGGAAGGGGAGCCAGGAGAAACGTCTTCTTAACCCAGAAAAAAAGCACTATCAGCATTACTTGAGCTCCATTCTCTAGCACTATCAGTTAAGTGGGCTTTTCCTGACTTCGTTAGCATCTTCAATCTCATCCTTTCATCTCTGTGCAGAAACTCAGTGATAACAAGTACGAGTGGTGATATTGAAACCCTACCGTCTATCTCCTCGTACTGCACTCAGCACCACCACTTACTGGCAAAAGAACAAAACACGGCTTCACCTTTTCACCCACGGATCCAAGTGGAGTTTAGTTAACAGTATGGCATTTAGAAATTGACTCTGGGTATTTTATTAGCATCAAATTCCGAACTCAGTTTTCAGTTTCTCAAACAAATTATTCCCTCTGATGGAGATGCATTTTCACCATAGTAGAAATAACAGAAAGTCAGTATAGTGTGGTGATTAATAATTCAAGTATTGAAGTCAAATTACCTGGAATCAGACCCTAGCCCTTCAACTTCCCAGCTGTGTGAAGTCTGGCAAGTTATTTAATTTTTTCATGTCTAAGTTCCCGCCTTTGTAAAATGGGAAAATCAAGAGTACAAGTGTCTAGTGTTGAGGTAAGGATTAAAAAAGAGAATTCCCAATTTAATGGCGGGTACATGCAAAGCAAGTGAGAAGTATTAGTTCCTGTTATTGTTACAGGTGGTTGGTTGACCACCTGTGAACTGATGGTTACTTATAGAAAGCTACTGTCTTGCATACCATGTAGATTTCAAGACACTGAACATGTTTTATAGAAGCATATGAGAATTTTCCTAATCTTAAAGTCAGTAAAGTGACATGCTTAAGCATAGTGACCTCTGGAAATCTTGAGCTAAAATGCAGGACAAACGAACACTCTTCCCTTTTCTTCCTCCCTCCCACCACCTTCTGGTCTGCTGCATTCAGCCTTGCTCTGTGCCCTCCAGCCACAAGGCAAGTCTTCTTCGGATCCCTTGAAAGTACCATGCTCTATGCCACCATAGCACCTTTGTACGTTCTCTATTTTCTGTCTAGAAAACACTTCCTCTTTAATCCTTACTGATCCTTCAGATCTCAGTTACAATCGTTTTCTTCGCAAAGTTTTTCTTAATACTCTCTATGTTAATTTCCTTTGTCACAAACATCATAGAACCACAACCATTTTCTTAGCATTTGTCTGAATTGGTGATCACATATTTCTTGTGTGATTACTTGATGAATATTTTCCTTCCATACTAGAACATGAACTCTTTAGGATGAGGGACTAGGTCTGGCTTTGTTCACCTGTCCAACACAGAGGAGGCACTCAGAAAAATATCTGAATGGATGAATGCTACAGTCTATGTTTTCTCCTCTCTTGAAATGCCTTGCTCTTTTTTTTTTTTTGTATCCCTCCACTTTATACCTCTCCTTGAACATTTAAAATACTATTTTAAAATTCATATGGAACAACAACAACAAAAAAGCCCCAATAGCCAAGGCAATCCTAAGCAAAAAGAACAAAGCTGGAGGCATCATGCTATCCAACTTCAAATTAATCTACAGGGACACACTAACCAAAACAGCATGGTATTGGTACAAAAACAGACACACAGACCAACGGAACAGAATAGAGAACCCAGAAATAAGACTGCACACCTACAACAATCTCACCTTCAATAAACCTGACAGAACCAAACAATGGGGAAAGGATTCCTTATTCAATAAATGGTGCCAGGATAACTGGCTAGCCATATGCAGAAGACTGAAAGTGCTCCCCTTTCTTATACCATATACAAAAATTAACTCAAGGATAAAAGACTTAAACATAAAACCCAAAACTATAAAAATTCTGGAAGACAACTTGGGCAATACCATTCAGGACACAGGCACAGACAAAGATTTCATTACAAAGACACCAAAAGCAATTGCAACTAAAGCAAAAGTTTTGACAAATGGGATCTAATTAAACTAAAGAGCTTCTGCACAGCAAAAGAAACTATCAACAGAGTAAACAGACGACACAAAGAATTGGAGAAAGTTTTTGCAAACTATGCATCTGACAAAGGTCTAATATCTAGCATCTATAAGAAACTTAAATATACAAGAAAAAAACAACCACATTAAAAAGTGGGCAAAGGACATGAACAGATACTTTTCAAAAGAAGACATACATGCAGCCAACAGTCATATAAAAAAGCTCGACATTGGCCGGGTGCGGTGGCTCACGCCTGTAATCCCAGCACTTTGGGAGGCAGAGGTGGGCAGATCATGAGGTCAGGAGATTGAAACCATCCTGGCTAACATGGTGAAACCCCATCTCTACTAAAAATACAAAAACAAAATTAGCCGGGCATGGTGGCATGCACCTGTAGTCCTAGCTACTTGGGAGGCTGAGGTGGGAGAATAGCGTGAACCCAGGAGGCAGAGCTTACAGTAAGCTGAGATTGCGCCACTGCACTCCAGCCTGGGCGACAGTGAGACTCTGTCTCAGAAGAAGAAGAAAAAGGAAAAAAAAAAAAAAAAACCTTCACATCACTGATTATTAGAAAAATGCAAATCAAAACCACAGTGAGACACCATCTCACACCAGTCAGAATGGCCATATTAAAAAGTAAAAAAATAACAGATGCTGGCAAGGTTATAGAGAAAAAGGAACACTTATATACATTGCTGGGAGTGTAAATTAATTCAAATATTGTGGAAGAGAGTGTGGTGATCCCTCAACATGTAAACATAGAAATGCCATTCGACCCAGCATTCCCATTACTGGGTATATACCCAAAGGAATATAAATCATTCTATTATAAAGACACACACATGTGTATGTTCACTGCAGTACTATTCACCATAGCAAAGACATGGAATCAACCTAAAAGCACATCAATGATAGAATGGATAAAGAAAATGTGGTACATACACAATGAGATCATGTCCCTTGCAGAGACATGGATAGAGCCATTATCCTTAGCAAACTAACGCAGGAACAGAAAACCAAACACTGCATGTTCTTACTTACAAGTTGGAGCTAAATGATGAGAACACATTGACACATAGAGGGGAACAACAGATACTGGGGACTATTGGAGGGCGTAGGGTAGGAGGAAGGAGAGGATCAAGAAAAATAACTAATGGGTACTATGCTTAATACCTGGGCTATGAAATAATCTGTACAACAAACCCTCATGACAGAAGTCAACCTATGTAACAAACCTGCACATGTATTCCTTAACTTAAAAAGTTGAAAAAGTACCTTATATGCAAACACTACTTTCAGGCCAGCTCTTCATTCTCTCTTTTCTGCTGCTTATTCTGCCCTTTGTTCCTTCAAGACCTTCAATCTTTCTAACATTCACCACACTTGAGGTTACTTGTTCAACGTCTGTCTTCCCTACTGGATGTAAACTTTGTATCTGTCTAGTTCATTGATGCATTCCCTGCGTCCAATGCATTGCTTGCTATCCAGTTGGTATTCATTAAATATTTATGGGAAGAAGGAAAAATAAACAAAGGAAATCTCCACATTGAGTATGGATAACTCAAGTTTTTACAGCACATTTGCCCAAAGGTACTTGATTATTCAAACATAGAGAAGAACTAACAAGTTCTTGACAGCATCAGTAATTAATTAATAATAATCCCTTTTTAGAAATCTCAGGTGATTACTGACCTTGAATTTTATGTAGGATAAATGGCTGGTTAAAGTAAAATGAAGCTAATGTCGTAGACACAATAACTGCCAACTGTGTTTGAAACCTCTGAACATCTACTATGTATCAATGTTTAATACCAAGCGAAATATAAAAACATGGATCCAATTCAGTTCTCGGGGTGTATATGGACTAGTGAGAGAGCAAGACAAAACCATATCCTGTAATTATCGTATAGCATAATAAACACTAGAATACTCACAGACAAAAGAGATAAGAAATCAGAGCATTCACATGTTAATGTACATCTACATGTGACTAGGAGAAAACCTGCTCACATATATATATATATACAGATTACACTTACCAGGCATATTTAATCCTCACAACTCTGAAGGATACTATGTAACATATATAATTCTCAAATACTATCATTATGTCCATTCAATAGATGCAGGCAGTAAAATGAAGAGGGGTATAGAAACTTATTGAAGGTCACAGCCTTTCTGTGGTTCTAGATAAAGGCAATAGCAGGTACAAAGCCAATGGGAAGATTGAAAGACCTAAGAAAATTTAGGAGAAATTATTTATTACAGAGTACTCTGGTAGAGATAGAAAAACCGCCCATTTAAAATAAACCTTGGGTCAGTGTCCACTGTTCTTAGAAAACGAGTACAGGGTGGGCCTTTTAGTTATGCAAATATATAGCAATTACCTCTCCACAGGTCTTGGAAAAGTTAGAAATGGAGCCCAGCTGGACAATATTAAATGGTCCTCTTGCTTATTTAACAGTTCTACGATTTTCATGCCTAGAGAAAAATATTTTTCCACTATGGATTTAGATTGTGCCTGGCCTGTAAAATAGTGATTGCTGTTATGAAATCACTAACATTCTTGTTTGAGTGGTTGTTTGCAGAAAATAGAACTGAGGCCCTGAGAGAAGGAGTAAGGACAAATGAGTTCTACCTCAAATTTGGGGAAACAGAGGATTAGATTGTCACAGCTCCAAATGTGAGGTTACCTAAATCAGACAGCCCAGAATTTATTGATATTGAATTTTATGTTACATATCCAAAGGCAGTATACTTTGCTTGTAGGGAATGCAGGATGGAGTCCATAGCTCATGTGATGTGAGCATCATATTTCTTTGATCTTAAGGTACTATTAACAGATGCCTCCCAATTTTAAAACTTACTGCAAAACTACAGCAGTCAACACAGTGTGGCACTGGCATAAGGACAGACATATAAATCAATGGAATGAAATTGAGAGCCCTGAAATAAACCCTTACATTTATGGTCAATCGATTTTTGACAAAAGTGTCCAGCCCATTCACGAGAGAAAGAACCATCTTTTCAACAGATGATGTTAAAACCGACAACATGCAAAAGAAAGCATTTGAAAAAAAAAATCATTCTTTTGAACGAATCCTTCAACATATACAAAAATTAACTCAAAATGGGTGATAGAGCTAAATTTTACAGCTAAGACCATAAAACTCTTAGAAGAAAACATACGAGTAAGTTTTTGTGACCTTGGATTAGGCAATGGTTTCTTTGATGTGACAACAAGAGCACATGCAACAAAAGAAAAAAAATAAATTAAATTTTACCAAAATTAAAACTTTTGTGCTTCAAAGGACACCATCAAGAAAATAAAAACACGGCCAGGCACGGTGGCTCAAGCCTGTAATCCCAGCACTTTGGGAGGCCTAGACGGGCGGATCACGAGGTCAGGAGACCGAGACCATCCTGGCTAACACGGTGAAACCCCGTCTCTACTAAAAATACAAAAAAAATTAGCCGAGCGTGGTGGTGGGCACCTGTAGTCCCAGCTACACGGGAGGCTAAGGCAGGAGAATGGTGTGAACCCGGGAGGCGGAGCTTGCAGTGAGTAGAGATCATGCCACTGCACTCCAGCCTGGGCGACAGAGCAAGACTCCGTCTCAAAAAAAAAAAAAAAAAAAGAAAAGAAAAGAAAAGAAAAACACAACCCAGTAAATACAGAAAATATTTATAAATCATATATTTGACAAGGGGCTTTTATTAGGAATACACAAAGAAATATTACAATTCAACAATGAAAAGATAACTGGGCAAAGAATTAAAAATGAGCAAAAGATTTGAATAGAAGTGTCTCCAAAGATGTAGGAATAGCCAACAAACATGTGGGAATATGTTCAACATCATTAGCTATGAGGGCAATGCAAATCTAAACCACATGAGACATCGCATCACTCTCAGTAGGTTGGCTAAAACTAAAAAAACCAACAATAGCAAGTGCTAATAAGGATGTGGAGAAATTATAAGCCTTACAAACAGTTGGTGGGACTGTAAAATGATACAGCCAATTTGGAAAATAATTTGACAGTTGCTCGAACTGTTAAACATATAGTAACTCCACTAGCAACTCCACTCCTAGGAATACACCCAAGAGAAATGAAAATACATGTGTCCGCAAAAAACCTGTATATGAATGTTCATAGCAGCATTATTCATAATGGCTAAAAAGTAGAAAGAACCCAAGCGTCCACCAACTGATGAATGGGTAAACATAATGGAGTTACATCCATATAACTGCATATTATTTAGACCTAAAAAGAACTGAAGTACTGGCCAGGTGTGGTGGCTCACGCCTGTAATCCCAGCACTTTCGGAGGCTAAGGCGAGCAGACCACCTGAGGTCACGAGTTCAAGACCAGCTTGACCAACACGGTGAAACCCTGTCTCTATTAAAAATACAAAAATTAGCCAGGCGTGGTGGCAGATGCCTGTAATCCCAACTACTCAGGAGGCTGAGGCAGGAAAATCGTTTGAAGCCGGGAGGCAGAGGTTGCAGTAAGCTGAGATCGCGCCATTGCACTCCAGCCTGGGCAACAAGAGTGAAACTCCATCTCAAAAAAAAAATAACAAGAAAAAAGAAATGAAGTACTAACACACGCTACAGCACAGACGAACATGCATCTTTATTGGAGGGCTCTTCCTAATAGAATATTCTATTTCCTTAAACTAAGAAATATTAGTTTAAGGAAATAGAATATTCAAGAGGAAATATAACCTCATAGACTGGTAAAGGCCAAGACATTTCTGTTTCTCTTATATTCCTTCATTGATTCATTCAGCTTCATTTATTCCACAGATATTTATTCAGCACTTATCAACATTTATTATCACTTATCAGCATTTATTCAGCATTATTCAACATTTGAAAAAAGCAGGATAAAGTAGTCATTGAGCTTAGAAAGAAGAAAAGCCATTTGTTGACTCCCTCACCTCAACATATACACTACTTATAGGACTATACAAAGACAAGTCTTTAAGATATAACTAATCTAAATTTTATGAGATAGAGCTAACAGATTACCTACCACACTAGACTGCATTCAATTTGAGGGGGAAAAAAAGTGGAGGCTATGAAAAAATGAATAAATCTGAAATGCTAATGACAGATAACAATGTAAGTATTTAGGAGCAAATTAATTCTCTAATCATAATTAGTGTGTACCCTAAATACATATTTCAGGGATAAATTACTGACCTGCAGTACCATCCACTGAGAGTTTATGGCTAGTCTGGAATTTAATCTTTGGTGAAATATGTAAAAGAATAATTTAGTTCTTGGGAAACACACACATCTTTTCATGATGCCCTTGAATTTGAGATTTAACCTCTGAACCCTAAGGCATACTTTTTTCTCTAAAGTGAATATATATTTTAGATGTGAAGTTAAAACTAGCTAGTGTGATGCATAAAATACATGACAGCTAGAAGGCAAATGCCTTGTTTATGTTAGAGCCTACTCCGGGAAAGGTGCTGACTGGGAAGAGGATGGAAGCTGGCCCTCACTAGCACAGGGACTTTCTGGGGCTAGAAATGTCATAACATGAACGATAACATTGCTTGAGAGACCACAGCGGAGCGGTTACAGCCACAGGTAGGTCAGACACTCTAAATGTGATAACAGCCAGTTTCTAGGGCTTTAGAGTGCCAGACAAAGAGGCTGAATTCAGGGAAAATGACCTAGAAAAAGGAAGAAGTCCAGAGAGTGGGACTCAGGGCCAACAAACTACTCTGAATCACTTCAAATCACTGCCCTATGGAGAAAGGGCCAATTCTGCCTATTTCAGAGAGGGCCTGCAGAGGTCTGTTCCAAGTGAGAGGTAAAAACATACCCAGGAAAGGGAAAGGTTACCCTTTGAATTTTTTGCAGTCCCCATTTTCATTATCTGGTCAAATCATACTTTATAAAGTTCAAAACTCTGTTATGCTCTCCAGGGGAAAATGCATAGTGTGAGACAAAACTTGCACAGATAATCCTACATTTGATGGAGGCCATTTCTTTAATACTTTTCACCCTAATACAGTTAAGTTACAAAAGCACCTGATTTCAATCTCGTTCAAAGATTTTTTTTTTTATTGATCGTTCAAAGATTTTTCTTTTTTTTAAGGTGGTCAGGAAAGAAATGAAAAAGAACTATGCATATGTTGGCCTGTTTGTTTCCTGGAACCACTGCCAACAAGTTACCACAGACCGAATAGCTTAAAACAAAAATTTATTCTCTTGCAGTTCTGGAGGCTAGACACCTGAAATCAAGCTGTCAGCAGTGCTGGGCACCTTCGAAGTCTCTAGGGGAGAATCTTTCCCCGTTTCTTCTAGCTTCTGGTGGCTTTCAGCAGTCACTGGTTTCCCCTGCTGGATGACTCCAATCTCTGCCTCCATGGTAACATAGTCTCTTTCTCTCCTGTGTTTTCTCCTCACTCTCTTATGAGGACACTTGACATTTAAGTTACAGTCCATCTGGTTGATTTTGGAAGATGTCATCTACTTAATTACATCTGGAAAGACCCTTTTTCCAAATAAGGTCACTTTCACAGTTTCCAGGTAGACACATCTTTTGAGAGTTACAGTTTTAGTCTGTTGGGACTGCTGTAACACAATAGACTGGGTAACTTTAACAACAGAAATGTAATTCTAAAAGTTCTGGAGGCTGGGAAGTCCAAGATTAAGGTGCTAGCAGATTTCTTGCCTAGTGAGGGCTCTCTTCCTGATTCACTGACTGCCACCTTCTCACTGTATCCTCACACGGCAGAAGGAGCAAGGGAGCTCTTGGGAATCACTTTTATAAGGGCACTGATCCCATTTACAAGGGCAGATCCTTCATGACCTAATCACCACCAAAGGCCCCACCTCCTCATATGATCACATTGGGGTTAGGATTTCAACACAGGAATTTAGGAGATATAAATATTCATTGTATAGCAGGTACCATTCAAATCACTATAGTTAGTCATTAGATTCTGACTTAACCGTAAGTTAAAATATATGTTCTATAGCACCCTAACCTCTCAAATGAAAATTCTTGAAAAAAAGGATATTTAGAACGATTTTGACATTTTTAATCATTCAGAAATTGGTCCCCCTTTTCCCCTGAATGGCAACACCTGATTGTTGATCTTCAGAGCCTAAAAATTAAACTTAAAAATGATCAGAATTATTTTAATATTTGTTGACTGAATTACTCAAAATAATGAAACAAAAAGGAGTGATATTTTAGTACCTTGGTTGTTTTTTATTTATGATATAAAATATTAATTGTTCTCTTTTAGCCTTCATGTTTTTTAAAAGTCTGATGAATCTTGCTTGGATCCTCATCAGGTTTCATTTGCCAATATTCATATATATATATATAAAAAATTCATATTTTTATATATATAAAAATTCATATTTATATATATATATAAAATACTCTCAGAACCTTCCTGAATTTAAAACAATCTCTATACTTCATTGATTGTCTTATGTCACAAACTGCTTTTTATCAGTCCCAAACTGGCCTGTGGGATGACCAAAAGAAGGTATACATAATAAACTATTAATAATAGCTACAATTAACTAGCATCTGTACTTTAATAGTTCCTAAGATTTACCTTATGAAATTTTCAATAGACACTAATTATCACTATTAATGTCTTTCTGTCTAGACTATTCTCAGTGGCAGAAACTATCTACTAAAAGCATTATTTCAGAAACTCAGCAAGTTTGGGTTTAAATTCTTCTAACTATTCCAATAAAAATATTTACCCTTTTATTGAAAATCAAAGCCTTCCATTGATAAATATTTTCAGTTTTGACACCCAAAGTTTCCTAAAGTTGATTACATTTCAATTGATCTAAATATTCACAGATTATTTATCTAAATAGTCATCCATCCACATTTTTCGCTCAGAATAAAGTTTGCTTGTTTAAGCAGCTTTCCAGATTAAAAAGTAGTCAAGCCAGTTATGAGTTGAGCCATGTATCAAACTCCCCGCTATTGTTCTGATTGACTGCACATTTTATTCACTGGCTATGAAGGATAAGCTAGTTATTAGATATTAAAAGCGATGAACATTTGAAAATTACAGTGAATAGAAGCTAGGATCAGGGCTCAAAAACCAAGTTGCCAAAATTCCTAGTGAGAATACATTCTCAGTTTAATACAGTTTTCTATCACCACCACCACTACCACCATCACCACTACCAACACCACCACCACCACCACCACCACCACCACCACCACCATCACCACCACAACTACCACTACCACTACCATCACTACAATTGTCAGAGTGTACCCCAGTTAAAGATAACTCAGATTAAGGCTCACTGTAGTAGTCATAAGAAAGATCTTTTTCAATGAGACTATCTAATCAGTTGCTGTTTATTCAATTGATATTTTCTCCATAAAAAATGTTTGCCACTTAACTGATAAGGCTAACTTAAATTAACCTCAGAATGGAGTGATTTATTAAGTTACATTACTCTCTCTTTAAAAAATTTTCTTTTCTTTTTTATTTCCACTTCATTCTACAATAACAGAAGAGTTACTTTATTCGTAGAGTCCTTGCTTGAAGTCACAGGAAGGCCAAAATGAAGTGGCTTTTGTACCTAAGGGCTCCTTCACTCAACATCTTCATTTCTCCTTTTTTTCTTTTTTTTTTCTTTTTTTTTTTTTAAATACTTTTCATCTTCTATGACTTTCCCCTTAACACATGCTCAGAGGGTAGAGATGCAGGGCATGAATGGTGTATTAGTCTAGTTACTTTTCCCATCTTAAGTGAGGTATCCATAGAGGTAAGCATAGGTATCACCCATTGCTTCCTCCAGAATAATACCACCTTGCCCATGACCATGACAATGCCAGTTTCCCTACAGCAAGCAGGTAACCAGATTTTGTTCAAAGATTTAATTTTACCGTTAGCAACTGGAAGTACTTATGTATGACTTACAGTCATCTACAACCCGAGATGATGAGTAGCTTAAGTCTTTTTACTTTGCAGATCTGAATTGTCAGAAGAAAGTGAAAATTCCAGGAAGACAGCCCCAAACAATGTTTACAAAGTAATCAGTTTGACAGGCTAAAATCTGGAGTCATTAGATATTAAGATTATTCTCTGGGAAGCTCTTCATAATAATCTACATTTAAAGTGCATCTTTTTCACATGTAGGGGAGAAATAATATGGGAGTAAGAAACTTACAAAAATATTCCATTTACTGCTTGGGGATAAACAGTTTACCAACCACAGTTATTTACCATAAAATACCAATATTCAAAATGCTTTACAGCCTACTTGCAATAAATTGGAAATCTGCATCTTAACTTTTAGAGCAGAAATATTGTTATTAATTATTCTCATTATAAAACCTGAAGCCAATTATATTAAAGTTAGAGTCACAAATTTATGCATAATCATTGCATGTAACATTATGCTTTTAAATGTTAACAGTAAATCAACAGTATGACGGCATCAAGAATCTACAACTAAAAAATTAAAAACAAAAGCAAATTTATGATGGATGTACTTACTATATCAAATGTTGTAAATGCAACAAAAAATTCAAGTTTGTGTACAAAGGAAACATTTCACCAACCACCAAAATCTACAGTTTAAACATAAATTTCATTGGTAAAACGTAGTTTTTCACAGCATAAGGGAACCCTTGTATGTAAAATGCCATATAACAGGCTCAAGACTCAGGTGACCAAGTTCCTATGCTGGTCCCTTCTCCCACTGCTGTATCCTTGATGAAAGTTATTTCACTTCATTAATTTTCATGTTCTTCACTTATAAAATAAAAATAATATCTAAACTTCTTTGGCTTGTGTTGAGAACTAAATGGAATAATGCTTCCAAAGTACTTAGTATAATATTCAACATAGAGTAATAACATTGTAACATTTATGAAGCCCTGACTATGTGCTAAACAATGATCTAGGAGGTTTACAATTATTAATTGATTTGATCCTTACAACAAAGGAGGTAAACAACCTGAGGCAGAAGGAAGTATCTTGTTCAAGCTCACAAAATTATAGAAGCTGAATTTGAATCCAAGGAGTCTGACTCCAGGGCTCTTATCAACTATACTTAGGTATAAAATGGTAGTTATTCATATGATCCAGCAATTCCACAACTGGCTATATATTCAAAAGAAAGGAAATCAATATATCAAAGATATACTGGCACTTTCATATTTATTGCAGCACTATTGACAATAGCCAAAATATGGAATCAACCTAAGTGCCCCTCAATGGATGAATGAAGGAAGAAAATGAGATATATATACATAATGGAATATTATTCAGCCATAAAAAGAATGAAATCCTGTCATTTATGGCAACATGGATGAATCTGGAGGGCATTATGCTAAATAAAATAAGCGAAGCACAGAAAGATAAATGCCACATATTCTCAACTGTACATGGAAGCTAAATAAGTTGGTCTTATTTAGTAAGACAGAATTAGAGTAGAGAGTAGAAGAGTGGTAACTAGAGGTGGGGAAGGGAGGAGGGACAGGGAAAGGCTGGTTAACAGATAAAAAATTACAGCTAGATAGAAAGGGTAAGTTCTTGGGCTCTCTAGTAATGCAGGGTGACTACAGTTAAGAACAATTTACTCAGCCAGGCACGGTGGCTCACGCCTGTAATCCCAGCACTTTGGGAGGTCGAGATGGGCTGATCACCTGAGGTCAGGAGTTCGAGACCAGCCTGGTCAACATGGTGAAACCCTGTCTCTACTAAAAATAGAAACATTATTTGGGCATGGTGGTGGGTGTCTGTATTCCCAGCTATGTGGGAGGCTGAGGCAGGAAAATCGCTTGAACCCAGGAGGTGGAGGTTGCAGTGAGCCACGATTGTGCCACTGCACTCCAGCCTGCGTGACAGAGCGAGACTCTGCCTCAACAAACACAAAACAAAAACAACAAAAAATCAATTTACTCTGATTTTCAGATGAGAGAATTTTGCATGTTCCCAACATGAAGAAATGATAGTTTAGTTGTATGAGGTGATGAGTATGCTAATTGCTCTGATTTGATCATTTACACATTGCATACAGCTATTGAAGTATCACACTGTAACCCATAAATACATGCAGTTACTATGAGTCAGTTAAATTTTTGTAAGTGATAGTTATTTTAAAAAGACAGTACATGGAGGGACAGAAAGGGGAATGGAAGAGAGAACAGACAAGAAAACACAGAAGCAGTTATTGTGTAACTTTCCTATGCTGGAAATGATTCTGGGATTTTACATATGCTTTACAACATAATCTTCCTAACATCCCTAAAAGGGAAGTGTAGTGGTGTTGAGAAGCTGGAATTCTAGAGACACAGGACACATAGAATGAAATGGAACAATTAACATTTCATGCCATCTAAACTTAGTCAATATAACATCTCATCTTCTCAAGCCCACGTTCCTAAGTTAAAAAAAAATAATTTGTATTATTTCAGTGTAGGGGTATGTACTGAAATTTATTTTTTAAAATAAATATCCATGTTTATATGACCGAGAAAAATTGCTCTGTTGAGTGACTGTACACAAAGATCCTCAGGCAGATTTAGACCGGGATGCTGGGCTGCAAAAGTGGGCAGCTAGGGTGATGGGGCTATAGCACTTCATTCTGTACAGACACAACCTCTGGAAACATCCCCTTCGTTAAGGTGTGCAAATAACGAACTGAAATCTCCTCCACTTTAGGCCTTATCTTCTGATTTATTCATCTATGGAAGAATTTTTTAAAATATTCAACTTGGTTTTGCTCCTGGACAAAAGGGAGTGTAGAGTGAATGAAGGTTGGGGAGCCATGCTTAAGCTCAAAGGAGCTTTCCTTTGAAACACTTCATGAAGCCGCGTGTAGTCTCACGCTGACTTTCCAGGATACAAGTGAACTCTGAGGGCTTGTTGATTCATTCCACACATGAGCATTTTTTTTTTTTTTTTGAGACGGAGTCTTGCTCTGTCACCCAGGCTGGAGTGCAGTGGTGTGATCTCGGCTCAGTGCAAGCTCTGCCTGCTGGGTTCACGCCATTCTCCTGCCTCAGCCTCCCAAGTAGCTGGGACTACAGGCGCCCACCACCACGCAAGGCTAATTTTTTTTTTTTTTGGTATTTTTTTAGTAGAGATGGGGTTTCACTGTGTTAGCCAGGATGGTCTCGATCTCCTGACCTCGTGATCCGCCCACCTCAGCCTCCCAAAGTGCTGGGATTACAGGCATGAGCCATTGCGTCCGGCCATGAGCATCTTTTTAATGTGGGCCAACGCTTCCCCAACACAAATTCCTTACAAGGAATTAAGATGTCAACCATCTTCTGTAACAACCTCAAGGTGAGAATGCTTGCTTTCACCTCCAATTCACTCCAAAGGACCATCAGAATATGCTTGACTCAGTGGTTCAACTCATTCCTTATGCCCCACATATGGCATGATGACTTTAATGTCTAATTCTTATTCATATTTCAAGTTTATTAAGTGCCAGGCACAGAGGATCTAGTCAATCATATTTGTAGCCCTAGGTGAAACAGAAGGACTAAAAGGTAGAAAGAGTATGGTAGTAGGCTAAGTGACAGTGAGGGAAGTGATTGCTGATGGCTTAATACTGCAGAGAGACTGAAAAACCAAATGTGCTCCCAATTACATTACAATAATGTATGCTTATCCATATCTCATCAAGGGGGACTTAAATTATGCTATCCTTATTTAATCAAGGAAGGATTTCTATTCTAAATATATTGACTTAAAAAAGTGAGAGGAAGAGCAAGTTCTTAGCGGTCTCATCTCTAGTTAGCTATAAATTTTGCTTATGTGAATTAATTCAACTTAAAAATGCTAAATGCTACTACAAGACATGACTAAATCCTGTGCACAAAAGCAGCATGAAAACATTTTTAATAATCAATAGAAATACTGTCTACCTTATAAGACTATCTTCTGAATAAAATTATAGAAAGTATATAAATGAGATTTGAAAATTGTAACACGGTAAATAAAAGTGAAGGGTTGTTTTTCTTATAAATTAGAGTGAATCTAAAGCAAAGTAGGACCAGCATGCATGAAACTGGGAGCTGAAGACTGCCTTTCCGTGGCTCTGTAACTTATTAACTGTGTATTAACAATGACTAATTCAGTTACTCTAATCTTCAATTTCATTTTTAAAAAGATACAGGCCAGGAGACCTTTAATGTCTTTTTCAACCATACAATCGTATGATTAAAGAGGAAGAAATATTCTCACTTGCATGGTATAGTGCAGTAAGTGTGGCCAAAAAGCAACATTTTTTTTTTTCCTTCAATGACTATGACAATACGTGGAGTCACAGAAACTACTAACATTCAAAAGATGTCACTGCCCTGCCTCACTTTTATTAATTCACTAAAGAAAAGGATTTTATCTTAACCAATTGAAAGTGAATGCTGAATACAGGCAACGTCTTTTAATTTTCTTTTAATTTTAAAAAGATAGGGAAAAACATCTAGAAACTATGGATCGATGATCAAGAAGATAAACACCAGAAAATTACTAGAATAGAAAGGGTGGGTTTGGGTATATAAAAATACCTCATCCTCAAATTAACTTTATACATATATTTTCTTTGTTGTGTTACTGAATGGGCATGTAACACAGCAATTCCTTTATTCAAACATATAAATGGCTAGGAAATACAAGGATGGACAAGATAGTCTCAGTTCTCTTAAAATACATGTTCTGCCATAGGAGTGAAATAATAAATGAGAAAAAAGTAAATATACAATCATTCTAGATTGTATTAAATGCTGGTAAATTGAGCCGGGCGTGGTGTAATCTCATGATGTTGGGAGGTTGAGGCGGGTGGATCACTTGAGGGCAGGAGTTCGAAACCAGCCTGGACAATCTGGTGAAACTCCATCTCTACTAAAAATACAAAAAACTTATCTGGGCGTGGTGGTGTGGGCCTGTAATCTCAGCTACTTTGGAGGCTGATGCAGAATAGCTTGAACCCCGGAGGTGGAGCTTGCAGTGAGCTGAGGTCGCACCACTGCACTCCAGCTAGGACAACGGAGCAAGACTCAGTCTTTAAAAAAAAAAAAAAAAAAATCTGGTAAGTAAAAGATACTGTTTTGTAAAAGCAGAGGGCTGGAAGAAGGTCGGCAGAGAGGACGAGAAATGATGGAAATTGCTTGTTATGTTAGGGTGACATGGAAACTTTCTCTTAGGAGGTCATACCTAAATTGAGATGTGAGGCTCATGAGACGTCTGCTGCGTGAAAGATCACGAGAAAAGCTTATCAGGCAGAGGGAACAAAAGTATCATGACCCTGTTGCAAAAAATAATTTGTCATTTTTGAGAAATTAAAATGAGACCATGGTAATGAGTTTGAGATTTATTCTAAGTACATTAGAAGGCATAAAGCAGGAAAGCGGGATGATCTAATTTACATTTTTTAAAAGATTACTCTGGCAGTTTTACGATAAATGGTTAAGGAAAAGCTCAAGAAGATGCAGAGAGAGCAGGCAGGGCTGGATGTTGTAGAAACAATACGACTTGATTTTAGCAAGGCTTTAGCAAAGATTGTCACTACTTTAAAACCATGTGGTGAAACTGGAGTTCAATTATAGTATATTTGGCTAAATTTGTAGCTGGTTGAACAAGAGTGTCCAAATAATATTAAATTAAAGGTTTAATTTCATTTTAGTGGAAATTCTCTAGTGACATGCTGCCCTGTCTTGGTCAACATGTTGTATCAATTATTTGAATGGAGACACACTTATCAAATTTTCTGCTGACACTAAACTAGGAGAACAATCAATATGTCAGATTGAAAAAAAAAACTTAAAACAATTTCAAATAAGATGGAACAAAGGGTCACTACTCAGAACATGAATTTATTAGGGGTAAATATAATACTCCGAATTTAGGTTAATAAAACAACATGGTTGGGTAGCTCTGGATGAATAGAAATTTATAAGAAATCCTTTCTCAGATTTTACATGATTATATGCTTAAAATAAAGTTACAATGGTACTTAAAAATGAAGATTAAATAAATATTATTGTCAGCTTCATTAACTGAAAAAAAGTTCACATCATGAGATACTATTGTTCCCAGTGTCCTCAGAAAAAGTTAAGGTACATATATGGAATTCTATGCATTTCCATAAGACTACAATAGATGAATTAACATAGTTGAGTGTATTGTGAAGAATATGGCTGTGGATTAAGTAAATGGGGAAGAAAAGAATTTATGGGACAAGGGACATGATCATATCTTCACATATTTGAAGAGTAACTAGCATCTCATAGTAAGAACTGGGAGTGAATGTGATAGAAATTTAGATATTTGGCTCAATTTTAAGAAAGAGATGTCAAGTTTGTTTTTGTATTTTTGAACAATAGAGCAGTCTACTGTGGCCCAAGGTGCCTTGTCATGAATTGGTGAACTTTCTGTCACTACAATTTTTCAAACCAAATGATGATCAGCGCAGGATTTTGAGGGTGGGAGGAATGCCAACATCACACATGAAGTGGAATGAGCAAACTGGATTCCATTTCCTGGTAGGTCCTCAAGTCAACCCACCGCAAACTGAGTGGTAGATCTTTTTTTTTTTTTTTTTTTGGTTAAACTATTCTATTTAAATGACTGTCCTTGAATATGAGATTCCATCTTTCTGATGTTTTGGTAGTAAAATGCCTGGTCTTTCACAAAAGGATAATCTTAAAAGCTGGTAATTTGTTTTTTTAAATGTAAGCTAGTAATAAAAAAGTTTGGGTATAGTATTTCTGTTTTTTTGAGACGGAGTCTTGCTCTGTCGCCCAGGCTGGAGTGCAGTGGTGCAATCTCGGCTCACTGCAAGCTCCACCTCCCGGGTTCATGCCATTCTCCTGCCTCAGCCTCCCCAGTAGCTGGGACTACAGGTGCCCACCACCACACCCAGCTAATTTTTTGTATTTTTAGTAGAGACAAGGTTTCACCATGTTAGCCAGGATAATCTCAATCTCCTGACCTCGTGATCTGCCCGCCTAGGCCTCCCAAAGTGCTGGGATTACAGTCATGAGCCACTGCGCCCGGCCAGGGTATAGTATCTCTATCTCCATTTTTTTTTTTTTTTTTTGGTGTTACTGTGTTAAAAATTTCCTACACTATGACATCCAAAATTCAAAGAATTACAAGATTTATTAAATACTGAGATATTCCCCTACTCTGAGAGTACATGATTCTATGGTTATTTCCAAAAATTAATTCAGCAAGATTTGTCATTACTAAAAAATAAATATAGATATAAGACTTGTATTAAACCAAGAGAAATAAATACTTTGGTTCTGTTACATTCAATCACATATATTATTCTCTTATTATTCTGAACACCTAAGAATATTTAGAAGACTATCTCAAGAGACATTCACTAACCAAATAATCCTGGAACCTTGCATATACATAATACTTAGAAAATTCATTTCTCAACTTATAAAAATGCCACCAAATGGCATTAATAGATTAAGAACTGGATATCAGGTACATTTGATGTTGAGTTCCTGGAGAGGACTTTGTTAATGAGAATATTCTACAGTGTTACTGCCAGCAGACTTTATGAAACCTTTGGCTAACGCCAACATACACTGCTATATGAGTTGGAATTTCACACAAGGAAATACATAATCACATGCAAATACATAAACCCTTAAAAGTGTAGCTGAACATCAATCCTTGAAGGTGGCTATGCTAAAATGTATGCTAACTGCTCTTGCCTATGGATTTTATTTTCAAATTGTGATTTCTAAATTCCACCTTCTTTCACACATTCATGGACTTTTGTTAAATGGTGGTCTTAAGAGATGGTTATTTGTTTTTTTAAACATTCTAAACTGGAAATATCAAAGGTGGATAACACTTTGTCTCCATTTTTTTGTCATTATTGCAGTCACTTTAAATTTTTTCTAGCCTATGAAATAAGAAACAATTTGAGAATTATAGGATTAATTGACTACTCAGTTTTTTTCCAGCTCTGACCTTTATGGTTAAAGTACTTCTCTTATTGTCTACTAAATTACTGGCAGTTCAATTTCTTGCTTATACACATTCTATTTAAAATGTGTGTGTGTGTAAAATTTGTTGTTTACATAAATTTATACATGTGTCAATCTCAGTGTGTGAATTTGTGTATAAAGAAAGCATCATATAATCAAATTATCATACAATCAAACTATCTCAATCCTTATCAAAGTAGAAGAATATATCTTCTCACTTAGATTTACAGTTTATCCTACAAACAAAATTATTTCCAAAATGTGAAAAAGAGTAAAGATGATCATGTAACAAATTAAAATCTAGTCTCTAAAATGAAACTGCTATAAAAGCATATTGGTATAATGGTAAACAAACTCAAAGTAACATTTGCAGCATTATAAAATTGCTACTTACAAGCAAACTGAAGCTTTGCTTCTCTGCTAACAATTGTTCCAAACGAGTTTGTTGCTGTGCACTGGTACGTTCCAGCATCTTGGGTTTTATTGGGGTTATTGATCAACAAGCTGCCTTCAACAACACTGTAGCGGAAATCCATACTGATGTCAACATCTGTTCCATTTAACTTCCACCTATAGTATAAAAATGCCAGTAGATAAAGTCTTGTCATATTAATCAATATTTCTGAATTGTCTAAAATATATAAAAACTATAAATAGCATGAAAAATCATTTGTGACTTTTTTAAAAAAACATGATTAAGAAGTTAGAAATGCTCTACCCAGCAATGGTAACATCTTAAGTGCTTATGGAAAGAACAAGTCTTTTAAAGTAAACAATGATATTAAAATTTTAATAACTGTTTTTCTGACTACTTATCATGCTACAAACACTTCACCGTTTTGAAGTCCGGCCACAGATTTCTCATAGCACCTGTGCAACTTTCTTCAAACAGGGCTTCTCAGTAAAAGTCCTTCTAGTTTGCAATCATTCTTTAAATAGGTCTATACAGATGACAGCATATACTATTTCCAGGTAGATTGCTGAGTATCTGATGAAATTGCAGCAGAGTTGCTTTGATTTGTTCCTTAATATGACTACAATGGCTGGCTGTAAAGGAGAGGAACTCTATTGATCTTGAGCTGCCGTGGGGACCAAACCTGCCTTAACCTTGCATCACTTTGAAGAGCTCCTTCACCACTGGCACACAAACATCAATCAACCATCCCAGCAAACTGCAAATTAGGCCATTAGGTAATCAGGGCAAAGAGAGGTTTTTTTGTTTGTTTGTTTTTGTCCTTCTGTTTATTTACCTGGATCACCTATGTATGTGACTAGAGTATTTAGCCCAATAAAGTAGGTTTAGTAGGACTCACACATTTTAACAGCCAAGTTTTGGTAATAAGACCTATGTTTTTGTTTTTGTTGCATTTTACAACCAACACCATTCGAAACAGTGAGCTTATCTTGACTCTTTTCAGAAGTCAATTAAATACTTAAGAATGTTGGCACTAATACAACTCAGTTACTATCTTATCTGTTTACCCCCACAAATCTTACACAGAATATTAACTAATGAAAATAGCACAGTAGGAGTTTGTGAATTACCAGGAGTATCACAGTAGCATTTACATCAGAATGTTAAAAATCAAGAAATACAGCAGCACAAAGAAAACTGATCCAAATTCATAATGGGAGTAAGGAATGACAGCCATTAATCTTATCTCCTTTAAATAGTAAAAACACCATTTAAACATTTGTGTGTGTGCACATGCACATTCATTGTGTATCATCTTATAACATTCTTGGGTACTATGGTTGTCTGTACACAATGTAAAAGGATTTAAATGAAAAAAATATAGGCGAGTTAGTTTCAAGATTTTGGATGTCTGATATCAACAAAAGCAAATATACAGAAGGGTAATCCCTTCTTTCTGTCAAGACCTCTGTCCCACTTCAAAGCCATTTTTCAATGACACCTCTTTCAATGAAGTCTTCCTCAGTATTTCTAGTCAAAATTAACCAAAGATGACTAAGCGCGGTGGCTCACGCCTGTAATCTCAGCACTTTGGGAGGCTGAAGAGGGCAGGTCTCTTGAGCCCAGGAGTTCCAGAATAGCTTGGGCAACATGGCACAACCGTGTCTCCACAAAAAATACAAAATTTAGCCAGGTGTGGTGGTGCATGCGTGCCTGTAGTCCCAGCTACTCGGGAGGCTGAGGTGGGAGGACCACTTGAGCCTGGGAGATTGAGGCTGCAATGAGCCAAGGTCACACCACTGCAACTGCACTCCAGCTTGGGCAACAGAGCGAGACCTCATCTCAAAACAAAAACAACAAAAATTAAGCAAAGCTTTATCCAGTCTCCTGCAGAATTGTCCATGCTCCTTTGGACTGCTAGGAATGCTGCTTTTACTGTAGATAATTGGCCTACATCGCTTTTGTATTCTCACTTTAGCCATCTAAAATCTAACACTCTCATTGTGCTCCATAAATGCTTGTTGAATTTAATTGACTAAATATTTTACTTCTTTGCTGGATATTTTAGCTTTGAACATCCACAATTCATGAAGCATTCCAGCACACTACCACACAGCTACATATGTTTATTTATGTCTGTGAAATGTAAAAATTTAGAAACAAGAGAGGTAAGAAAGGTAGACCAGGAGCATGAAATAGAAAAATGAGGTAACTCTTTATGTGTTTGTGTATAAGAAGATTGGGATTAGAAACTGACAATGTTTTTAGTCTCCACAGTAATTCTTTGTGCTCTGACACAGACAAGAAAGTAATACGCAATAAAGACAGAACAGCCAGCTTATATTCTAGCAGCTCTATATGCACATGAATCTCTAGAACTGACTGTCTGCCCTAGACATTTTTTTTTTTGAGTCAGCTGATCACGTCTTGGCCATAACTTACTTCAAATGATAGTAGAGCAATTTAATATGACAAATCTAAGAACTCAACGAGGAAACTGCAATATAATGTGAGCTGCAAGCAGAGTGTGGAATTTAGGAGTGGGACCATGTGAGTCTTCTTAGAAAAGTGGTTGTGGGCATAATGAGAGCTCCTCTGTAGGTTTGTCTACACTAGTCATCTCAACTAAAATGCTGTGCAGAAAGTCCATTAATCTACTTTATCACCTGCTTTTACATACAAACAGCAAAGGAAAAGGGATTATTGAGAAAATAAAGTGCTTTTTCTGAAATGCAGTTGAGTCTCTATTACAAAGCACTATACCAAGTTTTATTGCAATGCAGTCACTGTTCATTCCAACTGAATGTGGGTTACACTGAATTTCTTATCTCATTGTATACTGAAACACACTTGAAAATTTCACAATTTACTTTCAATGTTTGAGGAATCTTTTAAGTGTTGGTAATATAGAGGCAATGCTCATTTGGAGCCAATAGAGATTTTCCCAAGGGACAAGAGAAATTTGTGAGTGTCATAAGCTGATTTCTAAATCATTTGAGGAACCACGATTCCACTCTCTCCAGAGAGTGGGGTTGTGCACAACCAAACACCTATGCTGTGACACTCTGGAGGGTAAAATGTGGCTTTGCTGGGAGGGTGTCTATAGGATTCGCTGTAGCGAAATCCTCTTTCTTTATTGATGGTTTCAACTTGGCACTAAGGGAAAGTCAGGGCACTTAAGACTTGGAATTTGTTTTCTGCAAACTCAGTTGAATACAAACCTCAGCAAAAGTACCCCGAGCAAGTATGTGAACATTTCTTCTATCTGGAAAGGGATGCTGAGTGCATTAAGAAATGTCATATGTCCTTAGGGAAGTTTAATACAAGGGAAGTTGGCACAAGTTAAAACTTCTTAAATTTTTCTGGGTCTGGGTCAACCCTTTCAAAATTGAGGGGCAGGAAACAATGAAAAGAGAAGGCTCAGTTGAGGGAATAGACACAAAGAAGAGAGGTCAATTGCGGTGTCTGAGGGGAGAACCCAGTGCTGAAGATCCCCATGGAGACTCACTTTGGAATTTCTCCTACTTGTTCTTCCCCCTCAAAGTCAGCCTGAAGACTGAAAAAGTTCAGGCAGAAAGTGTCTGAAAATGCCTGATCTCTCTATTCTTTCTCTTTCTCTTTCTTTCAACAAGAGGAACTTTTTAGCTCCCAGGTACCAGTCTGCTATCATGTTACAGAGAAACTGCCAAAGGTATAAAGGCAAGAAGTACACTGCAATAAATTGCTAGTATATTTGATTAAAAAGTTTTGTTCTCAGTGTTTCCTGGCAATCTAGAAACATAATAGGTTTCTGTTTCACTGCTTGTTTTAAATAACAAGGCAAGCTCCTATATCTAGAAACACAATGTTACAAAAGCAATGTTAATTAAAGGTCACAGTTTGGGGAAAAACAAAGCAGCAACTTGCCAAATTCGGCTGCAAAATTTGTTTTCATTTATGGCTAACATCTGAACTTACACTCGGCTATGTAAGGAAAACAGGAACCAGTTAACTCATCGTTTATGTATCTAAGAGCCTTTGCTTCCTGCATTCTTTATTACATAAAGTATTTAAAAATATTTGATTTAGCCTTGGGTTTAATATATTCTAGGGAGAATAACTATTTATTCTGGCTTGCCCAAGACAAGTGCTGGGTTTACACCTGCTGTCCTAGAATAATTATGAACAGTGGCCTTCTGCTTTAAAAAGTGCCCTTAGATGATAAATTACATGTTCACTCTAATTATATGGTCCGTTAGAGAGTTGTTTTCTTATTTTCTGGAATGCACTTCCTTTCCTTATCCATGTGATGAAAGAACCATTCACCCTCCAGATATATTAAAATATCTCCTTTTCTGTGAAGCCTTCAGTGACATCTACCCTCACCATCCTGAATTAGACTTTCTTTCCTCCAGAGTACCTAGAACGTGGTCATCCTTTACTTGTATTTACCTCATTCTACTCCAACTACATCCACATCTAGGCAGTCCTCAAATTAATAGTACTAGTAAACATGTTGTAGAGTTGATTAATCTTTGAATACTCAGACCTAGCATGGTGCCTGGTGCATTGCAGCTGCTTAATAGAGTGGTTTAAATATTTTGTCTAGATGACATATTTTTCAGAATCCTAATATATGGCCCAGTTCAAAGTAGACCTGCGAAGGCTGAATCTTGGATGAAAATTCTGTTATTTTCTTTCTCTGGTAATCTTTAAGCCAATTCCATGTGCCCTGGAATTCAGTTTGAAAAACACTGGTGAAGTTTGAAGGACAAATAATGAATATGTTTGACAAATGAACAAATGGATAAATGAGCACATAATTCTAAAATAATATCCACTATACTAATACTGCCATCCTTTAACTTGAACAGAATGTCCTCTGCCTATTTGAAAATTACTTATCTCAGTTCAAATCTCATTTCTTCTGAGAACCCAACCTGATGACTCCAATCTCTCCTAAACTATGACATATATATTTCTGTTTTTATATAACATTAGATATTAGTTATTATAGTTTTTAATTATCAAATTTGAATAGAGGCATAATAATATTTATAAGATGTATGTAAGTTATAAAAAATCATGAGCCAATGAAGATCTGTGTTTAAAAGGGATATTATCACTTTAGAAGTCTGCTGTATCTACTTTGATTATAACCACTCTTTCTTAATGGTTACTTATAATCTTTAATTTTGGCTTTTTCATTCCTGTGATATTCTTTATAATTTTATCCTGTATGTTATTATCCTTTGAAGGAGTTCAGAGCATGCCACTCAAAAATATGCTGCTCTGGCATATTGACATTTATTTATTTATTTATTTATTTAGAGACTGGGTCTTCCTCTGTCACCCATGATGGAATGTAGTGGTGTAATCATAGCTCACTGCAGCCTAGAACTCCTAGACTCAAGCAATCTTCCCACCTCAGCCTCCTGAGTAGCTAGGACTACAGGTATGTACCCCCATGGCTGACTAGTTTTTAAATTATTTTTGTAGAGATGGGGGTCTTGCTATGTTGCCCAGGTTGTTCTCAAACTCCTGGCCTCAAGCCATCGTAATGCCTCAGCCTCCCAAAGGGCTGGGATTACAGGCGTGAGCCACTGTGCCCAGCCTATATTGACTATTTTGAGTTAAAGGTACTCGGAAAACAGCAGGTACAAGAGGACCACTTTCACCTTCATTCTTCTTCTAAAGAGCAAGGGATGAAATTCCCATGCCAGAGATGTCCTTTCTATATTAGAAGGAAAGTAACATTCTTTTCATCAAGGACAGGAAGTTGAGACAGAGAAAACTCTGTCCAGACCTTGTTAAAATATTTTCTTCTAGCTCCCCATATAACTTACTTTTTCACAATTTACTACTCTTTGTCCAATTCAGTATATAAATGTGCAACGATAACTGTGTCTCTGGGTTTTCATTGTCTTATGAAGGCTTCCTTGCCATGTAAAACTTGCATTTAAAAAAATGTTTTTCTCCTTTTGATTTGCTTTATGTAAATTTAATTTTCAGGCTCAGCTGAAAAATCCTAAGAGAAGAGAAGTAAAGTTTTGCTTCCTTTATACCTTGAAAAACCACTCCATCCCAACCACTTTCAAATATTGTGAATGTGAAATTACATACTATGTATTTGGCCGTGAACTGGTTTACTCAAAATTATGTTCTTGAGATCTACCCATGTTGTCGCAGCTGCCATTCATTCATTTTTACTACTGCGTGAGGTTACCTTGTACGAACATACCAGGTTATATGTATTTGTGAATATACTATGAACATAATTATGTATACTGGATCATAGATTATGGATTATGTGCATCTTTAGATTTACTAGGGAGTGCTTTTTTTTTCTTTTTTTACAGTGGCTTTTACCAATTTACATTGCTACCAGCAGTGTTCAATCAAGGGTTCTGTTTGCTCTACACCTTCACCAACAGATTGTCAGTTTTCTATATTTGTCAATCTGATAGTTTTGAAAGAGTATGTTGTTGTAGGTTTAATTATATATTTCTGTTCACTAATGATATTGACAATCCTTTTATGTTTACCGAATTTTTGGTTTTCATTTTCTTACAAGTACTTGTTCAAGTGTTTTGCTAATGTTTCCACTGGGTTGTTTTTTACATTCTGTTTGTGGAAATTCTTTAAATAGTCTGGGATATGAATCCCTTACCCATAACAAATATACTTAAAAATCTTCAAGTTTACAGCTTGTAATTTTGCTTATTTCAGTCTATTCTATTGAACATCAGTTTTCAATATTAATACAGCTAAATATTTTCTTTTACAAGTTGCACTGCTTCTGTCACATTTAGAAAATCTCTTCCTTCCCCAAAGTCATAAATATGTATAACTATTTGCTTTTAAAAGTATTGCAAATTTTCCACTTAGGTCTTCTATACACTGGAATTGATTTTTGTGTATGCAGTGCAGTAGGGTTCCAATTTCATTTATTTATTTATTTATTTTTTGAGATAGAGTTTCGCTCTGTTGCCCAGGCTGGAGTGCAGTGGCGCGATCTCGGCTCACTGCAAGCTCTGCCTCCCAGGTTCATGCCATTCTCCTGCCTCATCCTCCTGAGTGGCTGAGACTACAGGTGCACGCCACCACGCCCGGCTGGTTTTTTTGTATTTTTTTAGTAGAGACGGTGTTTCACCGTGTTAGCTAGGATGGTCTTGATCTCCTGACCTCGTGATCCACCCACATTGGCCTCCCAAAGTGCTGGGATTACAGGCGTGAGCCAATGTGGCTGGCCCCAATTTCATTTCTTTAACCATATAGATTATCTGCTGTCTAGTACATCTTTTAAAAATTTGTTTCTAACGTTGTCATGAATTTTTACTTTTCTTCTTTTTATCTTCACAAGACAGTATTATTTTTATTATTTTTTATTGTTCTGTGCAATAATTTTTTTGTGGAATTACTAACATTTACCATTTGCTTTATTTATTCTTGTAGCTCAGCTCTTCTATCTGGAATCACTTTTATTGTGCCTCAAGTATGTCTTTTAGAATTTCCTTTAGTGAGGGTCTGCTGGAGTCAGACTTTGGTTGATGGCTGCCTAAAAATGCAGTTAGTTTGTTTTCCTTTTAAAAAAGTATTTAGGCTATCTATACATTTGACAGTTTCTCTCAGTATACTGAAGATTCTATCTTCTGTCTTCTGCTTTTTTGTTGCTATTGAGAAGTCAGCTGCCAGTTTGTGATCTCTTTGAATGTTATCTGTATTACAACTTTGGCTACTTTTATGATCATCTGTTTGACTTGGTGTTCACTATTTCACTATTTTAGATGTGGCTTCATTTTTATTTGTACTGCTTGAAGTGCATTGGGCTTCCTGTATCTATAGCTTGAAAGTTTTAATTAGTTTGGAAAATTCTTAGCCTTCTCTTTAAATACTGCTTCTGCCTCAGTCTTTCTTGTTTCTTCTGGAATCCTGATTAGACATTTTTTCTCTCTTTCTTTTTAAAGTATTTTGCTTCCCTTTGTCTCTTTCTGCTGCCTCTGGAGGATTTCTTCAGACCTATCTTGCAGTTTACAAATTCTCTTTTCAGTTGTATCTCATCTGCTACTACAACCACTAGGGTTTAATGTTTGAAATACACAATTACCTGTGCTTCACAGTCTCTTTAGAAGTCAAGCTTATTTCTTGTTCACATTTACTCTAAAGATGTAGTCCTTGTATCCCAGGTTTATTCTGGGAGATATTCTCATGTTGGATTCTCCTGTGGGTTGTCTAGGCTTTGTCTTGTGACCTCTGTTCCTCTGAAGCCATGAAAACCAAAGCTCAATTCATACTTGTAGTTTATTAACATGAAGACTGCCTTTACTGTTCAGCTTCTTTGGGTTCCAAATCCACTTACTTTTGGACTTCTAACATTTCTTACTTTCCTGCCAATTTACTGATATGGTTTAAAATGTGTTTTTTCAGTTAAATATATGTGGTTAGGAATTGTTAATGTTTTCAAAGAGAAAGTCAATCAGGATATTTAATTCCCAGTACTACAAAAAACAGAGGTTGGATACTTAGCTTTTCATGAAACAATCATCTCCTTAGACTTTCAGGATATCCTACGATGCCCATCTAAAAGCTTTTAATGGGCTGGGAACGGTGGCTCACGCCTGTAATCCCAGCACTGAGGGGCTGAGGCGGGTGGATCCCTTGAGGTCAGGAATTCAAGACCAGCCTGGCCAACATGGTGAAATCCTGTCTCTGCTAAAAATACAAAAATTAGCTGGGCATGGTGGTGCACACCTGTAATCCCAGCTACTCAGGAGGCTGAGGCAGGAGAATCACATGAACCCGGTAGGCGGAGGTTGCAGTGAGCAGTGGTCGCACACTGCACTCCAGCCTGGGTGACTGACAGAGCGAGACTCCGTCTTGAAATAACTAACTAACTAACTAACTCTTGGGCCAGGCATGGTGGTTCATGCCTATAATCCCAGCACTTGGGGAGGCTGAGGCAGGTGGATCACCTGAGGTCAGGAGTTTGAGACCAACCTGACCAACATAGAGAAATCCCATCTTTACTAAACATACAAAATTAGCCAGGCATAGTGGCACATGCCTGTAATCCCAGCTACTCGGGAGGCTGAGGTAGGAGAACCGCTTGAACCTGGGAGGTGGAGTTTGCAGTGAGCTGAGATCGCATTATTGCACTCCAGCCTGGGTAACGAGCAAAATTCAGTATCATAAATAAATAAATAAATAAACAAATAAATAAATAAATAAAATCTCTTTATGTAACCAGCATTGTGTAAGTATTTCTTGATTTTAATAACAGTAACTATATGCATGGAAACACATGCTTTTAAATCAACAAACCTGATATGAGGTTTTGGATTTCCTTTAACTTCACAATTGAGCTTCACTTTTTTCTCCTCAGAATCCAAAGGGAACATTACAGGACTTGGTTCTTGAATAAAAATCGGGCCATGCAGTGTGGAATCATCTGAAATGAGAAGAGAAAATGTCCAAAATGAAGAATCTCTTCCAAATAGGAACAACAGGAAACAACAACATAAAGAAAATAATAGAAAGAAATTAACAAAAAATAGTAAGGCATAACAGGTTAGGTTGTGTTTCAGTTTCTGGAAGAAAATTTCCCATTGAGGTTAATCTTCTGCGGATTATGATGAAGTGAAAATGTGAGCTCTCTTATTTCACATTGGTCACTAATTTTACTAACAACTTCCAGGCACAGGCTGCTTGACGTCTCCCTTTCTCTGCTCTATGTATTGTTCTGTTTGTCTTTAGCCTACCCCTTTACTGTATGTGCTTCCTGTATTGCTTTTGTGCTGCTCTCATTGTGGATAGCTCTCTAGTGTCATAAAGTTAAAATTTTTTCTGTATTGTAATGAGATGATAACATTAGAAAGAAGCAAGGGCGATAGTGTAAATAAGTCAATAATGAGTAACAGCTCTGTATTGCTAATATACACAACAATTTTTCAAAATGACTATGTAGGCAAATAAAGAACAACCTACAGTCTTTATTCTCAAATTATCTGCAGTGAAGGACTAGGTTCTTTGTTTTCCCAATCTCTTATGAAGCCATATATGGTCTACCTAGGATAAATATCACATAGCTGGTACCACACGTGACTCAGCGACACCCAAACTGGTCTATAACAGGTGCAATGACTTGAGTCCACTGATTATGTGCTTGGATAGTGAAGCCATGTTAAACAGCCATGCATTTCTAAGTGCTTTCTCTCAGTAAGAGAATCTGGATGCTTGAGACTTATTTTGTCATGGAGCAGTAACAAAGTTCAAAGACTGGAATGATCCACAAACCATATTTAAGTGGCAGTGTAGAGTACATATGCTTCTAGACTATGCACACAATAAATATTGTTCAAAATGCATCTCACCACTTATGCTCATAAAAGTGATTTTCATTTTTCAAAATCAAGTTCAAATTCTTTTTCCTAGAAGATTCTTCTAGACCCTCAACCTTTTTCTTTAACCATATAATTTTAAAACTGTATTTCCCAAGACACTTATCTTTTTATACTAAATGCATTTAATAGAGTACACTTTCTTTTTCCTTGTTTGGATTATAAGCTCCTTGAGAGCATGACTGTATCTTATCTATTTTTATATCAAGTACAGTGGTATATATACATACACGGTGATCAATAAGAATCTGTTTTATTTCAAAGTATTTTTTTTTAATTTTTAATGTATTCAATTAGTTTACTTAGGCATTGCCTGATGAGTTTTAAGATAGAATCACCAGAGGTTACGATGTAAAATTTACATTAAATATCACCCTGCAGCTGGCAGTCCCCTTATATGTGATTATTCTGAAGGGCAAGAATTGCAACTGCTATCCCGGAAAAACTTCATAACCAGTCTTTTGTTGATAGGTGATAGGATGAGACTGAATTCATTCAGGTGCATCGGTACTGAGAAAAAAAGAATAAAGTTGGTTTGGGGATCTAGGTAAAGCCTGGCAAGGTAATTTCTAAGGCATTTAACATTTAACTCAGATGGAAAAAAAAAAAAAAAAAAAACTTCATGCTAAGGTTGAAATAGAAGAAAAGTTAAGAAGACAAAATAACCAAACGGCGTTCTATCTTATTATAGGGGACTGAGGATGGCCCATGATCTTGTTGTGAGAAAGAGATGGGTAGGGATTCAGAAAGACCATGGACTGAGTTTCAATGCCTTGGGTCAAGTAGTAACTCCAGGACCTCAGAAAAATCAGCTAGTCTCTACATGCCTCAAATGTTTCATCTATAAATAAATACGATTAGACTAGGCCAGTGATTCTGTATCAGTTAAAAATGGGAAAACAGGCTGGGCATGGTGGCTCAAGCCTGTAATCCCAGCACTCTGGGAGGTGAGGTGTGGAGGACTGCATGAGCCCAGGGGTTCAAGACAAACCTGAGCAACACATGGAGACCCTATCTCTACCAAAAATTAAAAAATTAGCTGGGGATGGTGGCATGCACCTATAGTCCCAGCTACTCAGGAGGCTGAGGTGGGAGGATGGCTTGAACTTGAGGGATCGAGGCTGCAGTGGGCCATGATCACTGCCACCACACTCCAGCCTGGATGACAGACCAAGACGCTATCTCAAACCAAAACAAAACAACACAAAAACAAATAAAGGGAAAACAGCCAGGAATATTTTCCCATAAACACACATGTATCCATACATTTCATTTGCATTCAAAGATGTCATGAATTATATTACCACTACCACTGTCTCTCCTTACTCCATGTATAAAATACCACATCAATAAGAAGTTTAAACAACCAAAAATAAAGAAGATTTATGAAAGGACACAAAATAAAATCATGGAATAAAAGTACACAGACATGGCCAGGTGCGGTGGCTCACATCTGTAATCCCAGCACTATGGTGGATCATGAGGTCAGGCATTTGAGACCAGCCTGGCCAACATAGGGAAACCCCATCTCTACTAAAAATACAAAACAATTAGCCAGACATGGTGGCATGCGCTTGTAATCCCAGCTACTCGGGAGGCTGAGGCAGGAGAATCTCTTGAACCTGCGAGGTGGAGGTTCCAGTGAGCTGAGATTGCACCACTGCACTCCAGCCCAGGAGACAGTGCAAGACTCTGTCTCAAAAAAAAAAAAAAAAAAAAAAAAAGGACACAAACATGCACTTTAAAAAATATTTGTGTTTAAAATCCAGGTATTTACATTTCAGATTTTTAACAATTACACAAATATTTTCAAAACAAATTTAGGTACTGGTCAAATGTTAGCTCATTTCAATAGTAAAGAATTAATTGATTTTTTGGCACACCAAGGTAAATGAAAAATGTTATTCATCAAGATCACTAATAAAGCAGCAAGTTTGGTGGATTTTCTCTAAGAGAGAAATATTTCCATTGTTGTCCCCAATTCCAAAATTATTTGTGTGTATATATAATATCAATCATCTCAATTCATTGGTGTTCCCTGATTTGAATTTCATACAGAAATATAGAGTCTATTACTAGTAATTCCAAATAAGAATAAAACATAATAATGATTACTCAGGATGCAGCTGAGAGGCTGTGGATTAACATCTGTACTATTTCTCAATGTAGCCATGCCATACTTAAATAACAAAAAGATATTTTTTCTGTGTATTTTGTAACAAGAATTGATAATAATGATGCTCTGCATTCACTATAAATAATGCATTCCATCTAAAGTTTGTATTTTCTCATAGTTAACCAAGTTCACTGCCTGAAAATTAACATTAGCATAAAGGGAATAGTATTTCAGTTCTCATGGAAGGAAATCCACAGGCTTTTGTGCATGAGCTATTTGGGTTCCCAAAGACGAGGGGAGAGATTTTAGAAAGTTTAGCTATCCAGGTATAAAAAAACTATATATCCTAGCTTTTAAACCTTTGGACCAGGGTTAACAATGTTTTTGAGAAAAAAAGAGTTGCTTTATTTCACCAAAACCTTGGGGTGCCTGGGTGAAACAAAGAGTCCTGAGAGAGGCGTTCTGAGATGAAACAGGGGGATAGGCATCCCTAAGTTTGCTCTATCTCTGTGTGGTAGCCACAAAGTGACTTTCAAGTGTCTTGAAGGCACATACAAAAGACTGTGCATTTACCGTTTTCAAAGCCTGGAAGATAAAGTTCATCCTTTTTTTTTTTTTTTTTTTTTTTTTTTATATATATATCACAGTAAGTTGTTCCATGTAACCACAAGAGTGGCTGTGATTTTCAGTCTAAAGAGGTAAAGAGCATCTCAGCAAATGACAGAGGACAGGATTTCATAATACAATGTGTCTCAGAGTTAGACTGTAGACCACCTGCATTATTATCATGCCATGCTTGTTTTATTAAATCTCAGTCCAGACTGACTACACCAGAAGAATCTGGGGTCCATTAGTCTGCCCTTTAACCTAGCTCTCTGGGTGAGTCTTTTACACACTAAAGTTTGAGAATTACTAACACGGATCCTTCTATTCCTAGCTCTCCATTTCCTAAGAACAGAAAATCAGCCAACACCGGTTTTAGACCCACTCCTAGACATTTTTTATTGGGCAAAGTCTAACCAACACATCTTTGCTTGATAACATTTAGAAAAGTAATTTTAGCACATGCCTGCCTGGACTAACAGTTGCGAGGGATGCATCCAGGAACAGAAAGTTATAAAACTGACTCACATGAATGTGTTAAGGCCTAGGACTGACATATAAACTAACCCTTTCTTAGAACACTTGTAGTTGAACTCCAGAGCTAATTGTGAGACACCGCCCTCCCCAACAAGCACTGCACTGCATTGACAAAAGGCATACATGCTTAAGAGATCACAACAGTCCATTGACCTATAGTTATAGTTTGTCCTCATTTCTATACACAGCATTTATACTGTAACCACCAGCATTTATTTATAAGGAATGAATGTCTTCTTATTTAAGTGACAGGATGTTGGGACTAATGTTTTTACACTTGGGTCCTCAAAAGGGTGAGTCGCCCCAGGGCCTCATCTGCCTTGGAGAAGTTAGGGGCATGGGCTCACATTATTAGAGGAGGGGAAGGTAATGATTTTCCACCCTTCTAGCAATTCCTAAAAAATCATGTTAAGAGGAGGAATGAGGGAGCGAGCAGTAAGATTGCCATCAGTTCACATACGGTCTTGTGGATTCTAGACCATTGATCTGAGACCCAGCTTGGGGGATCTAGTGCAGGCGTCAATACTGTTACATCATGATTTTCTGAGTTCGTTTCTCCTTGGTAACTAGGTACCTGCCAATCAGTCACTAGGCTAACTTCTGCCAGACTACCAGTGTTCTGTAAAGTCCCATACCACAGAAATTATCTTGAATTAGGATGCACAAACTCAACTTCATAAAGGGAAGGGAGAAGACTAGGCTGAAAAAAATCTGCTTTCATGCTTCAACAAGGAGTGGGAAATCTTTGGATTTTTAGAAAAAAGCAGAGATTTAGTGACCAGAAACAAGTGTCCCAGAAGTAAAATGTTGTGTCAAGGCTAATCTGAAATTTTTGGATTACTGAAAGAGATGCACAGAATCATAGAACTTTCTATTAGAAGATATTATTTCATATTATTTTCCTAGGTTACAGAATAAAAATGACCACATCTGTAATGGAAACAAAATATTTTTTGACTTAAAAAAAAAAAAACCCTCTAGGAAAAACAGTACTAAAGCACCTCTCCGCAGCCAGGTGTCACTTAATTTATTTGCTGTATTGGAACATCAATGATCTCTATTTTTTTTTTCTTTTAATTAATTTGGCCCACTTCCACATTTTCCTGAACTTTCCTCCCAGGCAAGCCGGATACTACTCAGGCTGCTGGAAGCCAGGCTGGGTAAGAGAATCTGAATGGATGGGGCTGGGCTGAGGTTTTCTGGGGCTGAGCAGAGAAAAATAAGCCTGAATCTCAGGTGACGGTTAACTCAAGGAAGTGAGGCAGATATCAAGCCCAAATATCAAGCCCATAGGAGCAAGTACAGAACAAAATCTGGATTCCAAGGGAAAGGTCAGTAAAAGATAACACGTGTAAAGCAGGAAGCTAGAGGGTGGGTGGAGCTAGGAAAATTCCACTGATGCTAAATATAGTTTTTTGGTTTTTATTTTTATTTTTACATGGCATGTGTGAACAATCCTAGCAGCTGGGCCAAGTCAGGCAGTAGATCTAATCTCAGAATAAACATTTCATAGAAAGCAACTTAGTAAAAAAGGTAGGTCAAACTATACCTAAAATAATTCTTTTTCCAAGTATGTCAAGAAACCTCCTGGCTGAAACAGGTGAGCATCCCTAATCCAAAAATCCAAAATCTGAAATGTTCCAAAATCCAAAACTTTTTGAGTGCCAACATGAGTGACACCTGTGCTTTCTGATGGTTCAAAGTATAAACTTTGTTTCATGCACAAAACTATTTAAAATATTGTATAAATCACCTTCAGGCTATATGCATAAGGTATATATGAAACATTAATTATTTTCACGTTTAGACTTGGGTGTCATCCCTAGGATATCTCATTTTATATATATGCAAATATTCCAAAATCCAACCCCCCCAAAAATTTCAAAATCTGAAACACCTCCGGTCTCAAGAATCTTAGATAAGGGATACTCAACCTCTATCACCTTAGCTAAGGGTGCTTGTTAACAGGTAGATTCTTGAGTCCCTCTCAGACCTACTGGGTTCTAATTATCAGGACTCAGGAAACAGCATTTGAGCAAGCATCTCTTGATCTTTATGAATTGTAAAGTTTATTTTATTTTATTTTTTGAGACGGGGTCTCCCTCTGTCACCCAGGTTGGAGTACAGTGGCTTGATCTCTGCTCACTGCAACCTCCGTCTCCCAGGTTCAAGTGATTCTCCTGTCTCAGCCTCCTGAGTAGCTGGGATTACAGGTGCATGCCACTATGCCTGGCTATTTCTTTTGTTTTTAGTAGAGACAGGGTTTCAGCATGTTGGTCAGGCTGGTCTTGAACTCCTGACCTTGTGATCCACCCACCTCAGCCTCCCAAAGTACTGGGATTACAGGCATGAGCCACCTCGCCTGACCTATGCATTCTAAAGTTTTAAAACTAGTTATGAATTGAGCACAGCTTTCATTTTTCTTTTCTTTTTCTTTTTGTGAGATGGAGTCTCACTCTGTTGCCCAGGCTGGAGTGCAATGGCACGATCTCGGCTCACTGCAACCTCCACCTCCCAGGTTCAAGCGACTCTCCTGCCTCAGCCTCCCGAGTAGCTGGGAATACAGGCACCTGCCACCACGCCCAGCTAATTTTTTGTTAGCCAGGATGGTCTCGATCTCCCAACCTCGTGATCTGCCTGCCTTGGCCTCCCAAAGTACTGGGATTACAGGTGTGAGCCACTGTGCCCGGTCACTTTCATTTCTAAACAGTTTAGGATCCCAGTGAAGAAAAACTACCCTGCAGCGTTTGGTTCTATGTGCTAGATCACTCTGTGGCTACTCCGTGGGATGAAGGCCACATTTTGCCAGCATGACCCTTAGAACAATACCCTTTTCTTTTGCTGGAAATATTTCCATCTGTTGCAAATTCAACTGACTCTGTTGGGAAAGAACAAAAATGCAATATTATGACTTCATCTTAGAAAACTAAAAATTCCAGGTTCAAGTCTACTTGTCATTGCTGTGGTGTTCCCAGGTGTTGCACCTGAGGGTTGTTTAAGCCCTTAATCCTAATGGCAGGTATGAAGTGCTGCCATAACAGCCAAGAACCCAGCACTGTGATATATAGTCAATCTTCCTATGACATCAAATGGACTGTTTGATTAAACACCTGGTCTTGGGTAGAAACTCTTAAATAGCAACAATTTTCATTTGGGAAGTAAACTCTAGGACACCTAATGGGGAACACAAGGGCTTGAGTATAAGCTTAGAATACCAGCCAGGGAAGACTGCATGGGTTTAGATATGAGTTGTATCTGGGTCACATCTGGAGGGTAGGTAGATTTTTGCAGTATGCATGCACAGAAGTATCCGGGTGCAAACCAGAGTGGCTTTGCCTATATCCTGCAGAGCCCTTGACCAATCAAGAGAGTAAATGCTCCACGTGTGTGTAATCAGTGGGCACGCGTTGCTTTATCAGATTGCAGAACAAAGTCACCAGGGAAAAGGAAGGGGAAGTTCTTCCGCTAAGCTGGGTTGTTGGGTGTGCTCTCAGCATCCTGCTCATATTTCACTTTCTCCCTCACCACTAGCATCAAGGGGGAACCCAGTGGGAAGAACCATTACTCATTCCACCACCAGCATGAGCACACGTAGGGCCCACTGTGTCCTGCTGGCTGTGAACCTTCTCCTCCAGGCTTCCTAATGATTATGGAAATTCATTTTGGCTAAAAAACTGTAAGATCAGCAGCATCTCTATGGATCTAAATTACTCATAAAACGTATGGGCAATAACCTAAGGAAATTCACAAATGAAATACTGTAACAGTGATTTTCCTGAGTGCAAGAATTCCTTTAAAATTCAATCACTGATTGTAGAAATGATGATTGGACAGCTGTCACACTATCATTACAAATACAATTTAGTGTTGTTAGTATTTATAAGACAGACAGCAAGGCATGTTCAAAGGCCTTACCCAAGTGCCTACTTCAAAAACTAGCCCACACACAGCATTTCTATTGAATATGTATTCTATTTGGTTGTTCAGCTGAATAGAGCAGAGGCAAAGCAAATATTAAAGGAGACAGACATGCCCGCTTAAAGGATAAACATTTCTTTCATTTGTCATTGCTTCCGCCTTCCTTCTTTTAACCCCTCAAATGAGCATTTTAAACAGCAAGAAATAGAGAAGTCTACCGACAGCTGGTGTATGTCTGAAGGCACAAAGTGAAAAAAATCCAAATGAGAAGTGAACTCTTCTCAGACTATTTCTTTGTTCTCTTGTTAACAAAATAATGCTGCCGCCATCATGCATTTGTGTCACACATAATGAGGCCCTAATCGTTTGTAATGCCAGATCTTAGAAATAGTGGTGGGACAGGGGAAGTACTTGGAGATAAAAAGGGTCTGTCCTTGGAGAAAAATTCTGCATTGCTGTAGGATTTGTTGGAGTGGAAAAGAACAGAAAGCGGGGCTGTATCAACATATCCTACTCTGACCCTGATCTGAAACCTTGACACATTCCAGGAACAATGGATTAATGACTCTTTTAAAAATTAGTAATTGGGTGATATTGACGTCAAGCCCTAGTTACCACAAGGAAGAAGCATTTCCAACAAATGCAAATACTTTGTAACTCATTGGGAGGCAAAAACTGACCTGAACTGATGGCAGACTATTTATAGTCTCAATGTGAATATTCATATGCTTTGCTGCGGAATTAGAAATGCGTTTGATTATGCAGTGCTGACCCAGACTCAGCTGGGGATGCTATTATGTAACACTGGGTATGTTTTGTGGGCTGTATTTCTCTTCTAAAATTACAAACATTTTAAATGCTCAAACATTTCTGACCCAAATGACTTCTGATCAGAGTTTCTGGGCCTAGATTGGATTCCAATTCCAATATTACATGGAGGCGACATAACCGTGTGCAAAGCAGACATTGTCCTGCCCTCATGGAGTGTTTACTCTAGAGAGGACTGATAATAGTTATAGCTAACTTTATCCTTTTAATTAATAGACTTTATTTTATCAGAGCAGTTTGAGGTTTATAGAAAAATTGAGCAGAGTACAGAGAGTCTGTCTACACCCCTTCTTCTGTACACAGTTTCCCGTATTGTTAACATCTTGCATTCCTGTGCTGTATTTGTTACAACTGATGAGCCAATATGAATGCATTTATATTAACTAAAGCCCAGAGTTTACATTAGGGTTCATAATGTATTGCACGTGCTATGGTCCTGGCAAATGTATTACAACATGTATCCACCATTACAATATCACACAGAATAGTATACTAACCTAACAATCTAATGCTCCACTGTAGCAAACTTTCTGATTTATATATAGATGCATTACTATTTACTCATGAGAATAAAAGTATAGAAACACACAAATAAAATTGATTGGCTTTAGCTAGAGAAATCTAAATGAGCTATCAGGTCAGCAATTCACTCAATATTGGTTTCCTAGTGGCATAAGTATGTAGTGGACATCTGTGATTTTTGCCTCAGTATCCACTGCTCCTTATTAGGTAAGAGCATTCTACTTTTTCTTTGGTGAACCAACCCTCCTACTCTTTCAACTCAAGTGGTTTGGATAGACTAAAATCCTCTGCACAGGTCAGGAGTAGCAGATAACACTGCTTAGCATTGATAAGTTATTAATACTTATTTATATGTTATCAATTGGCCTGGTCAATTAATATTCCATTTTCTTGGTTAAATTGGTTCCCATGCATGGGTGACCAAAGCCTGGCTAATAAGACTCCATTGCAGGACTTTTCATAGAACTACAAGGAAAAACCCCTTTTGTAGTCTAGAATTGCTTATAGAAGGAAGCCTGGAGCTTCCAAAGACTCCCACGTAGAGAGAGAGAGAGAACCTAAAAAAAGAATGAAGCCAAAACAGAAAAGAACAAAATTAAAGGATAGGGACAAACTGAGTTCCGATGGCATCGTTTCATCTCTAGAACAAGTTCTGTCCCAAGCAAGCTTTATCCCTAAGATTCCCAGATATGAGAGCTAACAATTGCCTTCATTTAAGCAAATTTGAGTTGCAGTTGTTATCAGCTGTAGCTAAGAAACTCCTAATCAACATGTATTCATAGAAAGGTACACATCAATTTATTCAGTGAGTTAATTCTTCATGTCATTGGTCTTCATTCTATTCTTCTTATTTCTTTTTGACACTTCTCCAAATGTACTTGTGTGTGTGTGAATACATACCAACAGGACTGGTCTTCAGCAATGTGGCAGGCAAAAACCTTCTCTCTGTGGACTTACTGTTCATTTTTGTGCCTGTACTTCAACCTGAACACCACTGGGATCAACTACTCCCTAGAAATCTGCTTCCTTGAACTGTGCCCCTTCTGGTATTTCTGAACTCATATGGAAAGCTCCATCATGTGTCTTGTCCACGCCCTTCCCCACCACAGGACAGTTTGTTGTTGGAAAAAAATATATATGACTACAATCTAAGCCATTCTGGAGACTGTTAGCTTCAAGCTGGAATTCATACACTTTAATGGTGGCCTTTTGAAAAGATCGTTAACCAAAAGCAGTGCTAATGCCTTCAATATGCTTTTGTGTATTCTTTGTATGCATAAAGAATCTCCCAGAGAGCCAGTTAAAAATGAAGACTATAGGACTCTGTGGCCTTTCCCAAACTTTCTGATTACATAGATTTGGGGATGGGGTGCAGGCATATGCATTAGAATTTTGCACCTTGGATTACAGATGCAGGTGATCTAAAATCATGAGCCACTAGTTAAGGAGGACAGAGTAGGGTAATTTCAGCAACCACATCAGGCTGTTTTAAGCAGCAGGTGGCTGCCAGAGCTGATAACCAAGGAAAAAACAGCACTTGCATGGCTCTCAAATCAAATGCTGGAAATGCCTCTCTTTTATGCTCTGAATGAGCAGTGTCTCCCATTATCCATGCTCATAGGGATATATTTTTCTGCTTAATAGGAGGTATAAATGACCTAGAAGACCTGCTTTGGCTTCTGACGCTTTAGTTGTCATGTATTAAGAGCTCTATAATCCAGAGTTGTCCAAGCTTTTGTGGGACTGGGAGAAACAACCGTTTCTTTCCCCAGCTATCTCTCCAACCCTCCCAGAGCCAAACCATCCTCCTTCTCGACTAAACAAAAGTACGACCAAAGTGTAGAGGCTGCCTTTTCTACATTCAGTCATGATTTCACAGTTTCCTGGAGACCATCTGTTTTAAGCCCTTCTGGGGTGAACTGGCGTTTTTAACTCCCCAGTGACACCCTCCATTCCCCACTGCCTTCCCTGACATTAAATTGCCCAATCACAGAATGCCTGCAGGCAGTACTTTCATGTTATATGCACCACAGCTCCTCAACTAATATTCATGAACCTTTGCACCTGTCTCTTTGGCAGCTAAAGTACCCTACTTCTGTCTTTCTCTAAATGTTTCAGGTTTGTAATTTGGCACATAGTGAATGCGTCAATATATATACTAGGAAGCATGAAAGGGAGTAATCTGAAAGCTACTCAAGCAAAACTTTGAGAACATGTTTCTAACGGGTCCACTAAATTTGAATTTGGTATGCTTCTCTTTCTGGTGTGAAACTATTTTAATTATTTTTCATATTGTTCCTTAGGAGACAGGGCTATCATGATGTCTACAGTGAAGCTGGGAAGGAGAACACAATGGAGATAAAGTTTATGGCAGGTAAGGGGCTCCAGATACAGTTCTTCCTGGTGGGACACTGGTATTTTAATTGAAAGTTTGTCGGGAAATCCAAACCAGATATATGTTCTACATTACCCACTGACTGAAACTAGAAAGTCCTGTCAGACAAGGATAAACAAAGCCATAATCTTTCAACTTAGGCAGAGATTTGCTCAGCTTTGAAAAAAGAGTGTTTACAAAACCACAAATCAACTCTGACTCTCCCCTCCTCAAAAGATAACCCCTATGTATCCTATTTAGAGCCATGTAAAATAATGACAATAATAACTATCATTTACTGAGTGCATAATAAGGTTAGGCTCCCTTCAAAGTAAAAATGGTTATTGGGGACAGTGTCATATAACCCACAGACAAGAGCTATGCTCTTCCTCATTTAATGATGGAAAAGAAAGGCCTGGAGACAGGCCACCATTATAAGAGGTTGCAGAACAGGGACTGAACTTGGTTTCTTCTAAGATCAAAGCCAAGTACTTAGTGGCATTATGATATACTATGGCAACTGCTCTCTGTGTATCACCAGCACCAAGTAACACATGAGATTCTAGTATGCTGAGCGCTATGGTTTGAATGTGTGTGTCCCCTTCAAAATTTATGTTGAAACTTAATCCTCAATGCAATAGTATTAAGAGATAAGGCCCATAGGGGGGTGACAAGGTCATGAGAACTCCTCCCTCATGAATGGGATTAAGGCCTTCATAAAAGAGGCTTCAAACAGCATTCAACCCTCTTGCCTTTCTGTCCCTTCCACCATGTGAAGACACAGCCTTCATCCCCTTTGGAGGATGCAATAACATGGTGCCACCTTGGAAGCACAGATGGAGCCCTCAACAGAGCAGCCCTCACCAGACACCAAACCTGCCGGCACCTTGATTTTAGACTCCCCAGCCTCCAGAATAGTGAGAAATAAAGGTCTGTTCTTTATACATAATATAGCCTCAGGTATTTTGTGATAGCAGGACAAATGGACTAAGAGTGTGAGTAAAAATGGCATATTAAATGTGAGTTCAGATTTTTATCAAACCCCACTTTTTAAGGTGCAGAAACAAAGGTTTGCAAATATTAGGTGGTGTATCCAAAGTCACACAGATACACAGTGATGGAGCTCTCACCAGAATCTTGGTTTTTCAATTAAAAATGAAATATTTTTCATAGTACCTGAAGTTTCCTCCCATTTACTGTTTGGATAACAGTAAAATTGATCCACTTTTACCTAGAAATATAGTGGGAAAGAAGATGGAATCATCCCTTAGGAAGAGAGATAATCTATTTTGTCAATATTTATGTCTTGAAACTTTGGTTTAGAAGGAAATAAGTGAAAGTCCATTTCCTTTCAATAGAGAGCAGAATGGATAAATGTGGTTCATCATATGCCACACTTGTTACCAATTCTTTCAAATTACAAAGTTGTTCTTTTTTGGAATTAGCAGCATATTGATGTACAGAAGGGATATTCTGTCCTAAAGTATCCTCTATAGAAAACATCATAAAAGAGGGAATTTATAACCTTTCAAAATGACAAGCATAAAATTTGCATCTAATTATTGGGCATTCTGCCTTTTCTATGTCATTTTGTCATAAGGTAAAGTGGCATGCACACTGATTTGGGCGAACACAAAGCAAAACCCTTTCTGTGAAAAGATAAATGGCAGCAGAAAAAAATGCCATTGACTTGAATTCACAGGCTTATCAAAAGAGAGGAAAAAAATGCTTTCTTAGCTTTCTTAAGATGAGGTAAAAAGCACGTCCATTGAGTTGTTGCGTCTTCTGAATAAGTCATCCACCTGTCCTCTTCATTTCACTATCAAACAATCCTCAAATCCCTTCCCATACACCTCTAGCCACAGAGAAGGTGGATGACTGTGACCTTCTTTTCCTTTATTTATTGCAAAAGCATCTGCTTGCTTGAGAAACATGCCAACTAAGTAAGAAGTAACTGACAGGGGATAATGGATTAACATCTTTCATTCATTCAACAAGTATTTACTGAGTACCCACTATGTACTAGGCTATTCACAATGAGGATAGACAGAGAAGTAAACACACTGTCCAACGAGCTCACATTCTAGGCTGTGGGAGGCAGATTAAGTAATTTACATAGCTTGTTGAAAGGTCATTCATATTGTGAAGTTAAGTATATCAAGAAAGGGAATAGAGAATCTAGGAAGAACATTACAATTTTAAATAGTGTCTTAGTCTGTTCAGGTTGCTTTAACAAAATACCATAAACTGGGTAACTTCCTAACAACAGAAATTTATTGCTTACAGTTCTGGAGGTTGAGATGTCCAAGCAAAAGGCGCCGGCAGATTTGGTGTCTGGTGAAACCCACTTTCTGGTTCGTAGAGGGCACCTGTTTGCTGTGTCCTCACACAGTAAAGGGGAAACGCAGCTCTCTGGGGCTTCTCTTATATGGGCGTTAATCTCGTTCATGGGGGCTCTGCCCTCATGACCTAATCCCCTCCCAAAGGCCCAACCTTGGGTGTTAGGATTTCAACATATGAACTTAATGGGGACAAAACTTTCAGACCATAGCAAATAGAGTTGACAGAGAAGTCCTTTGTGAGAAAAGGATATTTGATCCAAGACTTGAGGGAGGTGAGTAGGCAAACCCTAAGGCTATCTCACTGATGGGCATTTCAGGCACAAACAGCAGTAACTGACAGAGCCCTGTAGCAGTAAGAGAGTGCTTAGTGTGTTTGCAACAAACAAATTCTCTCTCTCTCTATCACACACACACACACGTGTGCGCACAGCAGTGTGCCTTCAGTACCATATGCAGGAAGAGCAATGCTGAACGTGAAATAGCAGTGGTGGCATCAATGTATCATGTGTCAGTTCTTAATACTGCCATGTTCATGGCAGAGTTCCCCAACCCACACTGTATAAGCTAAGGCAGGTATGATTTCTGCATCCTAACTTTATAGACAAACACAGTGAGGCCCCAAAAGATCCACCTGATGAAGCCTTGGTTACTCTGCCACTATCACGATTTTTTTTCTTTTTCTCTCTCTTAAGGGACGCAGATAGAATTAGAAAACTGATTCTAAACCAATTTTCTTGGCTGGGCATGGTGGCTCACATCTGTAATCCCAGCATTTGGGGAGGCTAAGGTGGTTGGATCACTTGAGGTCAGGAGTTGGAGACCAGCCTGGCCAACATGCTGAACCCTCATCTCTACTAAAAGTACAAAAATTAGCCAGGTGTGGTGGCACATGCCTGTAATCCCAGCTGCTTAGGAGGCTGAGACACGAGAATCGCTTGAACCTGGGAGGTGGAGGTTGCAGTGAGCTGAGATTGTGCCACTGCACTCCAGCCTGGCCAACAGAGCAAGACTCTGTCTCAAAAAAAAAAAAAAAAAAAAAAAAAAAAAAAAAAAAAAAAAAAAAAAAAGAATATGCCAATGTCTATAAGCTATAGGGGTCAAAACCACAGTGCCTGGGTTCAAAATCTCAGCTCTACCACTATGCAACATTGAGTGAGTTACTGAGACTTTGTGCCTCAACTTCCTTGTGAAATGGAGCCTAGTTTATAGGATATGAGTGTTAAATCTCTTAATATATTTAAAGTGTTGAGATTAGTTCCTGGCACCTAATAATTCTTATACAAGTATGCAAACACAAAATGTCTTTAAATTCTTTAAAGTCTATAATGCTGGGGGAGGGGAAGTGTTTGGGATAGGAAGGATAATGCACCCTTGTTTCTGTTTAGTGTTTATCTAACAGGTAGGAAGACACATGTGACTTGCTGTGGTCCAGATGGAATAAGATCTTTTTGAACATAAATCACCATGGACACAAATTTTTTTGCCTTCAGGAGGGTAACAAAGTGAGCAAGCACATCTTTCCACCCTTGCCCTCTCTCTCCCAAAACTGATGGCTCAGTTGGGTACATAAAAATTTGGGTGTAAGTCCCAGACAACCTACCTTTAATCTTCCCCAGGTCTCTGAACGAGTTATGCCCAATGTTCAGGCTCAGAATAGTTTAGACTATCAAAGAAATATACTTTCAGACAGGGCTGGAAAGAGGGTAGGTAATGTCTGCCTGCACTTAATAGGGTAAAAAAACAGTATAAATCCCTTTGATTGGTTTCTGGCTTTTGATGTCATGGCATCTCTATCTCATTGACATCAAAAAGAAGCAAAGTGTAACGTAGCAAAAAGTAGGAAATATCTGTATTCTTGTCAGGCAACAAAAAATTCCCTATAATGAAATGGCCTTTCCTTCTGCTCTCAAAGCATTCTGTACACGATGATAGTTATCTAGTCACACTTACAATACTTTACTTACTTGTCCATTGCTTGTATGCTCTTAGAAGATAGACACTTGAGTTAATGTAGTCATTGTTCCCCAGCTTTTATCATTCTTTCTGCCACACTGTGGATATCTGATCCATCCTTAATGAATGAGTTAATGAACAAACAAAACAACTTGCCAATGAATGTAGTATAAGCTGGTATACAGTAGAACTAGGGTTGAACACTACATATCCTGATTACCTGTCAACTATTATTTATAATAGAACCTGGTGCTTCTGGAAGGTCTTTGAGAGAACTAGCTGGGGTTTAGCCCACCAAGAAAGTCAATTTTTGAATTTTCTATGTAAATTAACTTTTCATTCTATTTAAAAGGTGAAGTTTTGGCGTGGTGTGATGGCTCACGCCTGTAATCCTAGCACTTTGGGAGGCCCAGGCAAGCGGATCGCCTGAGGTCAGGGGTTCGAGACCAGCCTGGCCAACATGGTGAAACCCATCTCTACTAAAAATACAAAAATTAGCTGGGTGTGGTGGCTCATGCCTGTAATCCCAGCACTGTGGGAGGCCGAGGCAGGTGGATCACCTGAGGTCAGAAAATCGAGATCAGCGTGACCAACATGGTGAAACCCTGTCTCTACTAAAAACTCAGCTGGGCATGGTGGTGCATGCCTGTAGTCCCAGCTACTTGGAAGGCTGAGGCAGAAGAATCACTCAAACCCAGGAGGCCGGGCTGCAGTGAGCCGAGATCGTGCCACTGCATTCCAGCCTGGGCGAGAGAGAGACTCTGTCCCAAAAAAAAAAAAAAAAAAAAAAGTGAAGTCTTATCCTTATGAACCTTGTCTCTAATGTTAGGTCACTCTATGGAGAAATTGTTCCTCAATCATTCATTCACTGACTCATTCAACAAATGTTTTCTGAGTATGTACCATGTTTCACATGTAGAGGATACAGTAGTGAAAAAAGATTGACAAGGTCCCTCCCTTCCTTCATTAAACATATCTTCACTGACAAGCTGATGGTTAGTAACTGAATTTTTAAAAATGACCTGATCTGGACAGATCTAATACATCATCTGGTCCAGTAGTTCTTAATCATTTTTTAACTTAGAGAACACATTGATAAGTAGATGGGGGAGTTAATATGCATATACAATTTCAGGGGCTTCAGAGACCCTGAAGATAATCTATGGATTTCAGGTTAAAAATCCCTGATCCAATTTGGGTCTATCATTTTGCAAATGAATGTACTTATGTCTACATTTACTTTAAAAACAAAAAGCAAAATGTTTGGCTTATAGTAAAACTTTCACAACAAAATATTAACTATTTAACTAGATAAGTCTCTTCAGGGTATTTCAGGGCCTTGACAAATTATAGAAATAAATGTGAAAATTTTAAGGTGAAAAAGAAAGTTAATAGAGTGAATTTTTGTTGTTCTCAATTAATAGCAAAAATAACAAAAAATACACTTCAAGCAATACAACTATCCTTCCCTACTCCTAGGAAATAAATAGAAAACTACTGGCTGTGTTAGAAGCCATAAAAACATTAAGTGAAATACAACCAACTTTGTCTGGGTAATGACTATCTCAAATGAGAACCAACCATTGTTTACCAAACCTTTGGGATCTTGACACAAAAAGCATCCTGAAGTAGGATCTGAGCAGTTCTAAAAGGGAATTCAGGAGTTGGCCCTTGTCCGTTAATATGCTTCTACTCTGGGCAAAATATCCAGCACATAATAGAGGTATTTATAAATATTCCATAGATAATTATCAAAATATGTGAAATATACTTTCCCAACATAGGGAAATCAATATGCTATCAACATAGCAAAAGTTAAAGGGTTAAAAAAAAACAAGAAAATATATGCATATGGTGATAATATATATGAGGCTATTTTGGTCAATGAGAAAAGCCTAGTGATTTGAAGGATCGTTGATTAAAAATAATAACTATAGCCAAATTTTTTGAAGTGCTTAAAATGCACAGAATGGGAGAAAATGTAAATCATGTATCTAATAATAATCTAGTATTCAACATATGAAAAGAATCTTACAACTCAATAATGATAAAACAACTCAATTTAAAAAATAGGTAAAGGACTTGAATATACACTTCTCCAAACAGAGATGTATAAATGGTCAATAAGCACATGAAAAGATGCTCTACATTATTAGACATTAGAGGCATGCAAATCAAATGAGATACCACTTCATACCCAGTAGGCTGGCTATTAAAGAAATACATACCAAATATCAAAACAAGAAAATCCAGAAAATAAGTGTTGGCAAGAATTATTGAAGTGATTACATGAAGTCAGAAGGCTCAAATGTTGCTGGTGGTAATGTAAAATAGTGTAGATACTATGGCAAACAGTTTGCAGTTGCTCAAAAAGTTGACCCAGAAATTCCACCCCTAGGTATATACTTGTGTTAGGGGTCCCCAAAACCATCCCCAGGTTTGATGTTTTACTAGGAGGATTCACAGGACTCAGCATATGTTCATACTCACAGTTAAGACTTACTAGATCATAATGTGAAAGGATAGAAAGGAAAATCAGCAAAGGGAAGTAACACATGGAGTGAAGACTGGAGGAAATTAGAGGCGAGATTCCCAAGTCTTATCCCAGGAGATGCACATAAAACAGCAATGCGGCCGGGCGCGGTGGCTCAAGCCCCTAATCCCAGCACTTTGGGAGGCCGAGACGGGCGGACCACGAGGTCAGGAGATCAAGACCATCCTGGCTAACACAGTGAAACCCCGTCTCTACTAAAAAGTACAAAAAACTAGCCAGGCGAGGTGGCGGGCTAGTCCCAGCTACTCAGGAGGCTGAGTCAGGAGAATGGCGTGAACTCGGGAGGTGGAGCTAGCAGTGAGCTGAGATGCGGCCACTGCACTCCAGCCTGGGCTACAGAGCAAGACTCCGTCTCAAAAAAACAAAAACAAAAACAACCCAGCAACGAATTATGAAAACACATGTGAAAATGCTGCCAGCCAAGGGCACTTATTAAGACAAGCACCTACAGTTTTCATGGGGGGCTGGTCATATTGGCAGCCTCTGCTTGACATATACCAAAAATTCCAGATTCCCAGAAGGAAATAAGGTATTCATCAAAAACCACATTATTTGCACAGTTTAGGAACAGTGAGTCACTCTTACCAGTTAGGGTAATGGGAGCCCTACTGAAATCCAAGTTTATACATGCCAATAAAGGGCCAACATTTTAAAGCAGGCTTTTCAAAGCGCAGCAGTCAGGCCTGTTAAGTTCACTCTTTCTTGCACAATACCCAAAAGAATTGAAAACATGGGTCTGCATAAGCACTTTTACACAAGTGTTCATAGCAGTATTATCAATAATAGCCAAAAGGTAGAAATAGCCCAAATGTCCATTGACTGATGAATGGATAAACAAATGTCATAGATCAATACAGTGGAATATTATTCATCCATGAAAACGATTCATGTGACCATAGGGATGAATCTTGAAAATATTATGAGAAGTGAAAGAAGCAGATACAGAAGGTCACATAATGCATAATTCCATTCATATGAAATGTCCAGAATAGGCAAATACATAGACACACAAAGCAGACTAGCAGTTGCCAGTGTATAAGGGGAAGAAGGTGTTGGAAAGGGCTACTAAGTGGTAAGCGGTTTCTTTTTGGAGGTAATGGAAATATTCTGGAAGTAGATAGTGGTGATAGTTTCACAAAATTGTGTATATACTAAAAAGAACTGAAATGGTAAAATTTAATAGAAGAGACATGGAGTGTGTCTCTTCTTGAATAAAAATAATAATTATAGCCAATTTTTATGAAGTGCTTAAAATGCCAAGGACCACAGAGAATGGGAGAAAGTGTTTGTAAATCGTTTTCATGATACATGATACATAATCATTTATCTATGAACTATGCAGTTTACAGTATTTTGTTATGACAGCTGTAGCTGACTAAGACAGGGACTATGCAGTGTGCTTTACATAGAGTATCTCACTTAATCCTTAAAACAATCTTGTAAGATAAATCCCATAATAATAATAATATAATATTATATATATAATATAATAATGATATATGATAATGCTGCACTTTATATCAATTACAATATATAAAGAAATGTTAATAGAAGTTATATCTTTGAGTTAAATTTAAACAAGTATATGTTTGGTGAATTTAATTTGTATATTAAAAAATGTTCAGCTGGGGCAACACGGCGAGACCCTATCTTTATAAAAAGTAAAACAAAGTAGCCAGGCATGGTAGTGCACACCTGTGGTCCCAGCTACTCAGGACGCTGAGGCAGGAGGATCGTTTGAGCCCAGGAGGTTGAGGCTGCAGTGAGTTATGATCGTGCCACTGCATTATATGCCTGGGTGACAGAGTGAGACCCTTTCTCGAAGAATAAATAAACAAATAAAATTAAAACATGTAATGGGATAGCTGTGAACTGCTGTTCACCTAAAATTCAGATGTTGCTATCCTGACCCCAAGTATGCCTATATTTAAAGTAAGGAAGTAATTAAGGTTAAATGAGGCCATGGGGTGGAGCCTTTATCTGACATGATATTGTCTTCATAAAAGGAGATACCAAAGAGCTCACACTCTCTCAGCCATGTGAGGACACAGCCAGAAGGCATCTGTCTGCAAGTCAGCATGAGAGCCCTCACCAGAAAGGGAGTCAGGTGGCACCTTGATCTTGTATTCCTCAGCTTCCAAAACTCTAAGTAAACCATTTTCTCTAGTTCGAACTACCCAGTTTATGGTATTTTGTTATGATTGCTCTAACTGACTAAGACAGGGACTGTGAAATGTGCTTTGCATAGAGTAGCTCACTTAATCCTTAAAATAATTTTGTAAGATAAATCCCCCTGATATTCCCTTTTTTTACATAAAGGGTTAAGAAAACTAAATTGCTAAAGTAACAGGTAGGACTTAAACAGAGGTTGCTGATTTAAAAATCCATGCTCTTAATCATAACTCCATACTGACTCACATTATAATGATGCAATGAACAAATTTCCAAATTATAAGGCTGTATAATGTAAAATAGGCTCCTGGTTTTTACTTTCCTTTACATGTACAATTTACCCCTTTATGTATGTACTTTCACAATTCATTTTCCTTTCATTATGTTGTTTTTCAGTAGCTGCTTCCCTTAGAAGGTTTTTAGAAACACAGTTTTCTACTGGGTACATAAAGCCAGTGCTTGATTCCTTTCCTGGTAGAGATCACCCTAAAGCAATAAGTAGAATGTAAAAGGGAAGTGAAAGCTCTATCATAGATAAAAACAAGAGATATCTAAAACCTTGAAACACGATATATGTAGAAAGCTGTCAAATGCTGTTGAAGTCTAATTGGGGTTGATAAAGATCTTAAAAGCACTTGAATATCTCAGATAAAGTAATATAGTACAGCCCTCTAAAGCAAGTTGCCCAACCAATGTTATGAATACTCTAGAACTGGGTCTGGTGTGGTGGCTCATGCCTATAACCCCAGAACTTTGGGAGGTCAAGGAAGGAGGATCGTTTCAGCCCAAGAGTTCAAGTTTAGAGTGAGCTATAATAGTGCCAGTGCACTCTAGCCTGGGTGATAGAGCGAGACCCTGTCTCCAAAAAAATAACATAAAAATACATAAATAAAGGACTTAACATTTTCCCTACACCACTCCCAACCCCAACGGGAATGAACACAGGCTGAGTAAGCTCCCACTGGCTGTCTCTTGTTCCGTTCTGGTCAGTTTTCTCATTGAGCACTGCTTGCCTATAATTGCCTTGTCTTTGGGGTTGAGTACTTGTTTGGTTTGGTTTTGTCTTTGGACCATGGCCTACTGCACAGGTGCTATCTTCTTCTTTTACTCTTAGGTTCTTTTTTGGGATAGCATCCAACTCCCAGGCAACCCAACCAGTGAAGCATCTCCAACCCCAACACTTCCCCACTTGGCTCTTGCTTATATAAAGTCACATCATTTCCTAGGGCTATACACAGATTTATCTACAGAACAGTATGAAGAACACCGTTTTAGAATCATAAATGTCTGAATTTAAATCCCAGCTCCTCTATGTCTAGCTATGAGATGTTTGAACCATTACTTACACTCTGAGTCTCACTTGCTTTATAAATAGTACTAAATAATATTAATAATACTGATTTTTTAAAAAAAATTGTTGTGAAATTTAGAAAACAATCAGATAAAAGTCCCAACACTCTGCCTGGCCAATAGAGGGAGCCCATTTCAATAATGAGTGATCACTACTGTAATTACTAGATTGCTAGTGCTATTATGATTATTATTACTAGTTCTGTAGAAGGATAATGGTCATGTCTCCATGACAGGTTTCTCACTTAGTGCTTTACATGCTTTGTCTCATTTCAACCATGATGAAGGTATTATCATCATCTGGATTTTACAGATCACAAATCTGAGACTGTGAACAGTTCAGTTCCTTTCCCAAGGCAGTATGCCTAAATGACAGAGTTGAGAAAAAAAATCCAGGTCTGTGAGAATCTAAAGCCTATTCTTCGTACATTTATTTCAGATTTATTTCTTTCTATAATTATTTCATTATCTCTCAACATTCTCATTTTACAAGTGAGACTATTGATTACGTTCAGGACATGCTACTCCAAAACATGGCATCTTGTCACTTCAGCAAACAGCAGAAGCAGGAAGGTCTCTCTAATCTCCTCCTGTGGTTCTCCCCTGAAGCAGGACATAAAAAGATTATCTGACCTTCATCTAAAGTAGGTCATAAGACCTGCATTCCAGAGGGGTCCTCTCTATATCCAGAGGAAAGGAATGAAGGTACAGACTCTAAGAAGAAGCTGAAGAAACAGGCCGTGCTACGTTCCCCCCTGTTTATTTCCTGTAAATCATGCCCCTTTTTGTTCAATCATATCTCTATACGACTTTCCACTCTTCATCAAATGTAAACATAAAAATAGTTTTCCTTGTGTTTAGAAAAAAACTGAAGCAATATTCCCTCTGCTTTCATACCACAGCAATCATCAACACAGAAGACTTCCATGACCAAATGTGTTTGCGTGGGAGGGGGTTTCTTCCCACCACCAGGTGAGCAATGAATTCTGCAGCAGATACCACTTGGGGGTCCTTCTATACCATTTTGAATCTACCTGGTCAGATCTCACAGGCTGAAGACTCAGTCCCCAAAACTGCTCCCCCACTTCAGATATTAGTCACAAATTTGGGAACTTCTGCCTGACTGGCTTCAAGTTGGGGTTCCCATGACCCACTTTGTGTTCAATTAATTTGCTAGAGTGGCTCAAAGAACATAGGGGAACACAGTGTTTGCTGGTTTATCATAAAGGATATCACCAAGGATACAGATGAAGGCATGCATAGGGTGAGGTATTGGGGAAGGGGTGTGGAGCTTCCATGCCCTGCTTGGGTGAGCCACCCTCCAGGACCCTCCATGTGTTCCGTGTTCAGCTTTCTGGAAGCTCTTTGCACCCTGTCCTGTTGGGTTTTTATGAAGGCTTCTTTACGTAGGCATGACTGATTAAGACAGTGACCACTGGTGATCAGCTTGACCTTCAGTCCCTCTTCTTTCTCCAAAGGTTGGGGTTGAAAGTACCAATCCTCTAAGCATGACTTTGTGTTTCCAGTGACCAGCCCCATCTTGAAGTGGTCAGTCAACATTAGCAAACTGAAAAACAGCACTTTGGAGATTCCAGAGATTTTAGAAATTATATGCCAGGACATGGCATGAAGACCAAATATATATTTTACAATATTACATCCTGTTTATTTGGGTCTTCATTTCTGGAGGCTTCAGTATTACATAAAACTTACATTAAATAAATCTGTATGCTTTTCTGTTGTTAATCTGGTTTTCTTAATCATGACCCCTGCAATGAGTGAGAAAAAGATGTCACCTTTTCTCCTCTATACTACCTAATAGAACTTTATCTCCCTATGGCAACTAACACATTGCTGGACTTTCAAAAGATGTTCAAGTAATAATTTATTTTTGTGGCTATATATTTTCAAATTGAAATTAATATCACCATATAACAATGCAGAAGACTTTTTTTTTAAAAAATCACTTCTAATTTTACCTCTTTAACAGATACTTTTGGTGTATTCCCTTCAAAATTTTTGAAATTCAACTATAAAAATAGTTACAACAATGTGCATTGGTAACAACTTTCCATATTTCTACAGAGCCTCCATAAACTGCATTTTTAATGAGTATATATTCAGTAAATGCTGAATGGTGATTCATCTATCATTAGCAGTCAGAGCAGATGAACCCAGCAGCCCTCTGATAAACTATGCTATAAATAACATTTTTTAAAAAGTCTTGATATAATGAAGGAAGAGTTTTTAAAAAATGGTTGCATATTCATATGCTCAAAAATATTTGTGCCATATACAACTGGTAGATAAGCTCAGTCCCTAACTAATGATAGGACTTGTACAAGTTACCGTTGGTGGTCTTTGAGCCTTTATTATAGAATGAACTGGAATTTATCTTCTCCCTGAGGTTTCTACAAGTTTTATAATTTTACTATGAGTATTGCCTGGTCCCAGTTATGATGCTCAGCAGTTGGGCGACTAGACAAGTTCCCTTGCTTATAGAGGTGATACTAAATGAGTAGTTCTCCTTCTGCCATGTTAATCCTCTCTGTGTTTAGCATTTCTGGTTTGAAGAGTGGTGCTGATGGAAACCCCCTTCTTTCATGTTCAGAGACCTTGCCATCATCCTACACATCCATCCTCCAATTCTTAATGTTCTTCTTCCCTCCTTCTTCCTTCAGAAAAGTAGGGGATTTGGAATATATCACATCTAAAGTCTTTTGCAAAATCTGACCCCAAAAATACCGATTTGTGGCTGGTGTCTGTTTTCATATATTTTAAATTAGTTTCTAACATTTAAAAGAAAATAGATTCATAGTTACTCTTAAAAAATCAGGAGCTTTTGTAACACTCCAGCATTCACAGGAGGCAGATACTGGCTGAAACTCACTATGTACTGACTGTGTCGGATTACCCATGCACTGACCAAAGTCCTGACCAGAGTCTCCATCACCGTCTATTATCTACCACTAAGCCAGCTTCACTTATTTCTTTTCCATATCCGGCCCCTGTAGGCGTCTGGGTTTGTGACCCTCTTGCTCTGTGTGACACTATGTTGCCTGAGGAAATCATCAAAAACTGACAATGATTCTGAAGGCCGGTGCTTCAAACAGTTCATTCAAAAAATACTGGATCTCTGCTTTGGACTGATTGACCCTGACTGGAATCCAATTCCCAATTCCGCTGGTTTCATACCCCTGCCATTTTATTGATTTAATGCACATTGTCCCTGCTAGATAAAGCTGACTTCTCTGCTTTGAACCTTGGGGTCAAGTACATTTTCATGCTGTACGTTAAAAAAGGAAGACACTGGCCTTCTTCGAGAGGGAACAACTCCCTGTGGAGTGTCTGGAAAGCCTTTGCCACAAGCAAAGGTTAAAATAGAGCTGTTTTGTGTGTTTACTTTGCATGAACTATCACTCAGAAAGCATTTTCCTTTGTTACAAACTTTATGAAATTATTCATCAGAGGTAGAAATGGCCTCAATTAGATAAAAGAAATGAAGCATTTAATTAATTTGTGACAAGTCCACGGGTGGCCAGAAAAATAAAATCATATCTAAAATTAGTTGAAGACAGACCACAAGATTGGACACTTTCTCCATATTAAAAAAAAATGCAATTGACACCTTTTAACACTTGTCTTTTATTTGTCTAGTAACAAAAAAAAAAAAAATCAGTTTCGTTAGTCAAAGCAGGAAAACAAAAGACCAGGTTATAACTACACAGAGCTTTCAGGAAAAGGAAATTGCACTAGTTATGGAAACAAGAAATTCTGGGTGCACCTGTCACTATTAAAATACAACAAAAGCCAGAATAAAGTTGCCAAAACAATGCACAGTTAAAATTATTCCTGACTGGCTTTTCCTTTCCTCTCCAATTGTTTCTTACATTTGGCCAAGATAGACAACTTATAAAGTGCTTTACACATATCCTATACAGGATGGTTGCCATTAAATTATCTGGAGTTTTCTGAGGCCTGCAAAACTAACAAAATCACTTTCACAGACTGCACAACTGAAAACCAAAATTGCTCACATGTAAACTATGTGATTGTGATGCCCTGAAACGCTCATAAGACATTTTCACTAGACAGCATGTTCTGTATTTACTAACTGTGGTTCGAACTAATATATACCTAGTGCTAATAATTTATTTTTTAATCAGTGCCTTTTCAAGAGGAAAAGTAATGATATCTATAGAGTGACAATTTAAAATGTTAACAAAGGAGGGTTTCAGCAATAAGCAGTAAGTGAGGAAACATGTATTGCGGAGTTTATTCTTATTCTCTTTTTGCATTTATATGTTTGAAACAGGGTCTTGCTCTGTCACCCAGGCTGGAGTGCAGTGGCACAATCTTAGCTCACTGCTGGACTCCCAGGTTCAAGTGATTCTCCTGGCTCAGCCTCCCAAGTAGCTGGGACTACAGGTGTGTACCACCATGCTCGGCTAATTTTTGTATTTTTAGTAGAGACAGGGTTTCACCATGTTGGCCAGGCTGGTCTTGAACTCTTGACCTCAAGTGATCCACCCGCCTCAGCCTCCCAAAGTGCTGGTCTTACGGGTGTGAGCCACTGCACCCAGCCACATTGAATTTAAATGATTAATTATTAAAACATTTTTCAATATGTGAAATTGTTCATCTTATAGAATTGGAAAGGAGACTGGTCTGGAAGTCTGGCATAAATCTTTAGCCTTAGGTGAACGATATAAACCTCTGTAATTGTGGGGATTAGGTTTCAGTAGTTCCCATCCCCCATTGCACATGACGATAATCTGAGGGAACTTTGAAAATCCCTGGTGCATAGCTTGTACCCTTACCAATCAAATCCTAATCAGAAACCAAGCATGAGACCCATGCATCAGTATTTTTTAAAGCCCCCCACATGATTCTAATGTGCAGCCAAAGTTGAGAATCACACTGTACTAATTATAACTTCAGGTGTCTTTCAAGATTTAAAAACAAAACAAAACTATAAATACATTCTTTATTCTAAAAGAAATAGTTATTTTTACCAATAAAATTTGGTTTTGTCTGTTGTAAATGCAATATGCATTTTTGTTGGATTTTCATCAAATGTTAAGGCTTCATTTGTGATAATCTGGCTTAAAAACTCAGCCACTGTGGTGTAAATGAAATTCAGTGGCAGTGGAGGGGGGATGGTCTATGAGATATCTGAGAAGAGATATATCATGTATTCTGAAGATCCAAGTAGTAACAGCCATTAAAATATGTACACACATTTCTGCAATGCAATATCGAGATAGGAGATCATCCGTACCTGATTGGGTTTACACTGAAAAGTTCTCTTATTACAATATTTTACAAAGGAATGGACAGTTTCCTTTTTAAAAAAGATTTATCTTCAACATAAAAACTGCATTTGTGTACTTATTATAGAATAATAATGTTTTCATACTAGGAAAATATCCTATCTTTTTTTTTTTTTTTTTTTTTTTTTTTTTTTTTTGAGACGGAGTCTCGCTCTGCCGCCCAGGCTGGAGTGCAGTGGCCGGATCTCAGCTCACTGCAAGCTCTGCCTCCCGGGTTCACGCCATTCTCCTGCCTCAGCCTCCCGAGTAGCTGGGACTACAGGCGCCGCCACCGCGCCCGGCTAGTTTTTTGTATTTTTTAGTAGAGACGGGGTTTCACCGTGTTAGCCAGGATGGTCTCGATCTCCTGACCTCGTGATCCACCCGTCTCGGCCTCCCAAAGTGCTGGGATTACAGGCTTGAGCCACCGCGCCCGGCCTATATCCTATCATTTTCTTCTGGGCAGTGTGTGTGTGTGTGTGTGTGTGTGCACGCACGTGTGCGTGCCTGGGTGCATGCACATGCTCTCGGGGTAGGAGGGAATGGATTGCCTTTCTAGGAAGTACTTGAAGGTCTCCAGATTTAAGGTTTTGAATATTCATGATGTGGGACATCAGGCCACAGTTTTAGAGCCTCAGGCCCATATCAATGGGCTCCTTTATTAAAACTTCACAGTTTTGTCACTGAAGTGATTGCTCATCTCCCAGAGCTTCTGCACAGCAGCTGGAGATAACCTAATTCTCTAAAATCTAGAGAATGTATCCCCTCCAAGAATGGACAGAGTCTCTTACGGGAATCCTTTATTCCTATCTTTCCTGATAATTATAATCATTTCTTGTGGTCCATATGGGTTACCTTTTATGTTTTGGATGTAAATGATTACCTTTTGTTGGAAACCCCATTTCCTTTTAAAAATGTCATTGTATCATCAGCAAATGAAGATATCTTGTCATCATTAGTTTTTCAAGGTAAATAGTAATGCTCAGAATTATATATTTTAACTTCATGTCACTAGCCTTTATTTTGAAGTAAATAATTAAGAGATTAACCCATTGCAACTTTGAAATATAATACAGGCCAATCTTAAAGATAATGTTTTTAATCAGCTTCCTACCCTGAAGGCAATTGGTTAAATTCATATTTTGTTTTCTCAGCACCCAAAAGAACCAATAATAGAATGAATTGGTATTATATAAAACAAGTAATCACTTTTTAAATTCTACCATATATCAAAATGACTGCATGGGAAGTAATATAAAAATATTATAATGTATTGGATTATTTTCAGACTCATTTCATTAGCTTAAATTATAGCTAAATATTTGCTACCTTACTTGCATGAAATCTAGTCAGAGTTGTGAAAATTCAAACATATTTTAATTTATTTAAACGTATCAAACAGAGCCAAATGTGGTGGTATGCACTGTAATTCTAGCATTTAGGGAGGCTGAAGGGGGAGGATCACTTGAGCCCAGGAGTTCGAGGTTGCAGTGAGCTATGATCAAGCCACTGCACTCCAGCCTAGGTGACAGAACATGACCCTGTCTCAAAACCAAAAAACAAATAAAAGAAATAAAAGTATCGAACAATATTTAATTAAGTTAAAATAACAAAAACTGCTAACTTCTCTTCCCTGCCACTGCCAAAGGAGAAATTCTAGTGTGTTAGCAATATTAGGGGACTTTCAATTTGAAAACCAGATGTACACCTGGCTCTGCTATTAACCAGCTGAGACTGTTATGCAGCTATCTGTACTACCCCTTTGGAATTAAGAGAGTTGAATTAAATAGGCCTAAAAGATTTTTTAATTTAAATTCTTATAATTTCAAGTAAAAACAAAACACAAGTGTATTTAAAAAATTGTAGGTGAATATGTTTTTTTTGTTTTTTTTTTTTTTTTTTTTGAGACAGGGTCTTGCTCTGTTGTTCAGTCTGGAGTGCAGTGGCATGATCTCAGCTCACTGCAGCCTCAACCTCCTGGGTTCCAGTGATCCTCCCATCTCAGGCTCCTGAGTATCTGGGACTAGAGGCATGCATCACCATGCCCATCTAACTTTTTTGTATTTTGTTTTATAGAGATGGAGTTTCACCATGTCACCCAGAGTGTTCTTGAACTCCTGGGCTCAAGCGATTCACCTGCCTTGGCCTACCAAAGTGCTGGGACTACAGGCATGAGCCACTGTGCATGGCCTGATGTTTTATTTGATAATTACACACACACACACACACACACACACACACACACACTAGTGCTTCCCCATGACAGTTACACTTCTGGGCACTTTGAAAATGTTGACTCAAATTTCATTACAATTTAATGAATGTTTATTTTACAGGTGAGGAAACTGAGACACAGAGACCTTAAGAGACTAGTCCAAGGTCATACCAGGAAAGATGAAATTTAAATTTGGTAAGCTGGCTCTGGAATCTACATGTTCTTTTAGTTCCTACCCTAGCAATTTGTTTAAAAAGTTTTTAAACATGCAGCAAATTTAAAAGAGAATTGTACTTTAGCACCTATCTACCTACTCATATAGATTACAGCAGTATTTTGCTATGGCAGGCGACATTAAATAACCATAGGTAGATCACCCGAGAAACAAACTGTTGCATTTTTTATTTGCGTTGAGATATCCACCCCACTCTACCTCCCAATATTACATAAAGTGGGCAAACTATGTGGTCTGATGTGATGATGCAAGATATCTGTTCATCAGCTGTGAAAAGCAAATTGCACATGAGACTTCAGAGTCAAATAATAATACTAAAAATCAACACAACCACCTCTATATGCTGATTCATATTTTAGAGCACCTTCCTTACAGTTAACAAGACATCCACATGCATCATTTTTCCTTATGTAATCATGCTACTATTTTCTCAGAAATGACAATGGAGTATTGTCTGAGTGGATGGAAACCAGGCAGATTTCACTGGTCATAGTGTTGGGCATAAACCATAGAATGTATTAACACAAAATACATTCTATTGTGATGTCCGGGCATTATGCATTATGACACTGGGTTTTCCCCCTATTCTATAAAGCATATTTTAAAATGATTTTCTATAGTCGTTTGGCTATTCTACTGGATTAATAGATGTCTAATCTCTATCAAAGAAGATGAGACCTTTACACCTAGTGTTTTATAAAGCCTATATATATTTGTGTATGTGTGTGTGTATATATACATATGTATGTCTCTCTCTATATATTTAAATTGTAACACTTTCTTTAGAACTCAGATTAAATATATGTCTAATAAAATGTTCCAGTTATCTTTGATCCTGTCATCACTCACACAGTCTTTAGCCTGCAACTTGAGATGGTTAAGGAAAATGTATATTAATGTTCTGTAAGAAACATAGTTTTCTTAAGACTTAAGCTTCAACTGTCATTATCTATGGCCAACTTTAATAAAGTATATTACATATTAAAGTATTACACTTAACGTCTCTCATTTCATTTTCTATAAATGTTCCTGTCTTATAAAAATGTGAACCTATTAATGTATTTTAAAAGTCAATCTTATGGTCCATATCTAAATCCATATTTTATGGGAGTGGGAATAGTAATCTGTTTTTGAGCAAATCCTGCAGGTGATCCTGATGCTTGTTCAAGAGAACCACTCTTCCAGCCTGTACCGTATGAAGTTCTTCCAGCAAAGGATGCCAGTTTTCACACTGCATTAGATAACCCATTTTATCCTTTGTTTTGTCCTCTTTCTCTTATTTTCTCTTCTTTCTTAGGCCATTGGAAATCATTTGTGTTGTATTTTTAAAATTCATTTTACTTTTAGAGTCAAATCATATTTTCAATTTCTATTATCTATTTTATTGTTACTTACTTTAAAGGGTCTTGAAATGGTATTATGTATAAGAGGGCATGTGTTCCAGATCAACTTTTTTTTTTTTTTTTTTTTTTTTTTAAATGAAGTCTTGCTCTGTCACCCAGAGTGGAGAGCAGTGGCACAATCTCGGCTCCCTGCAACCTCCGCCTCCCTGGTCTCAGCAATTCTCCTGCCTCAGCCTTCCGAGTATTTGGGACTACAGGTGTGCACCACCACACCTGGCTAATTTTTGTATTTTCAGTAGAGACGGAGTTTCATCATGCTGCCCAGGCTGATCTGGAACTCCTGACCTCAAGTGATCTGCCACCTTGGCCTCCCAAAGTTCTGGGATTACAGGCGTGATCCACTGTGCCTGGCCCAGATCAACTTAATCTTGGACAGAAGCCTAGTTCTTTTTTCTCATCTCTTCTCCTCTTCTCTAATAACTATATGGAGGTTTTCTAGACTCAAGTGTCCTTTTTCCTGCTTTCTTTATATTTACACTAAAACACATTTTGTAGTGTAATACTTAGCTCTTTTATTCTCAAATTTTTTTGGTCAATAAACATATATAGGGGTATGTTTTTTTTTTTTCCTCTAAGAATGGCTTTTGCATTTTCTGCCAATTTTAATGTATTATGCAGTTATCACTGGTTTACAAGTAACTATGATTACAATTTTGTTTTCTTCTTTCATTCAATGTTTATTTAAGTTAATAACTTCTTTATGGGTTTTTTTTTAAATCTATAATTTCTAGTTTGGGGCTCCTATGCCAATATGTTACATGTGGAATTTCTAGATTCCTAAATACTAAAAGCCACTGAAGATTTCTTTGTCCTATAGTACTCTATATCATTTATAGTTAGGAACTGTTACGATTGTTTCACATGGACAAGTTCCATCTTCTTTGAGATTTGATTGTAAGTTAAAAAAGAAGAATAATTATACCCTCCAACTAAATACATGTCTTATAAAAATCAAATGAGCTAATGGATATGAAAACTATAAACACATTTTAAAAGGCTAGGCAGTTTTTTTCTATTTCACGTAAGCTATTATATTTAGTGATGCACAAATATTGCAATATATACTCATACTGTACCATAACATCTCTAATTTATTCACTCATTCATTCAATCTTAGCTCTGCACCAGGTACTTTATTAGGCATACATGATGTAAATATGAAGGGGAAACTACTCCTGCTCTGCTCTTGTGAAATGCACAATGGATGATCTTAAGCAATTTACTAAACCTTCTCTGTGCCTCCGTTTCCTCATCTGTAGAATTAGGATAATAAGAATAAATATTGCATAGTGCTGTGATAATTGAATTAGATACCACCTGTAAAACACTCGGAATAGTAACTCCCATTTCATTTGAAAACTTACAGAAATTACCAGAAGAACACAGTCCTGAGAATATTAAGAAAGGGCACTCTAGCCAAGATAACTGGGGCTTACACTTGGAATCTACTTTGGTACCACGTTTCCTTTGAAAAGGCAGGCAAGAGATTGCTATATATGGAACAAACTACAAAATAAATCCCTAATGGTTTCATAATATCCTAACGTGGTCAATTTGTGCTGGAAAACTCCTTTTTGTCCTTAACTATATCCTTCCATACAGTTCATATGCATATGAATGAGTGCGTGAATATGCACACACATACGCACCATGTGCTTCAGTCTCTAGGTAAGATTAATCATACTGCCCTTTCTCAAGAACATTTTCTCTTTCTGGAGGGAGCTCACCCAAAAGATGTCCTAGAACACTTTAAACCTGGGGGGGTAAATGCTATCCTAACCCTCATACCTTGATAGAGAGCATCTACTACACTCAAGCTGTTTCAAATTTTGCCTAATTATCTGCATGCCAGAGGGTACAAGGAGGAACAAGTACCCATAGCTTATGGAAGAAGTGCAGTTAAGCCTCACCAACTTTGGCTGAGCACAGAATATATTTGTCATAGACTCAATATTATGAAGAAAATATACTATGTCACATTTGTTAATTCAGGTCTACAAAATCATTTGTTGCTTTATCCATACGGATATATACTTGCAGTGTTGGTTTGTTCTTTTACCTACATGTTCCTGTATTCTCAAAGTGGACATTGCCCTTTCCTGGTCATCCTCTTCACTTATGGGTGCTGTCACAGTAGGGTATAAAGCAAGACGCCTAGCTCTCCCCTAACAAATGGTGGCCACCGGCACATCTTCAAAGTAAGTCAATCAGACATTGTTCTCTCTAAGATTTTGAATCCCGAGCAATAATACAGAGATAGAAAACAACAAAGCTTAGAGCCCATTCATTCTATTGGCGGTTTTCCTGAGAATGCTGTTGATTTTATTGTTACCTAATACCTTTCACTCTACCCTGGCTTCTTTCCTCTGAATCTGTCTAAGATCTCCATAATTTTGGAGAACTCTTGCTAACTTTTCAATCAATCCCTTTTTCACTTAAATTATCTAGAGTCAGTTTCAGTTACTGTATCCTAAAAATCCTAACTATTTACATGGTGCAAAAGTAATTGTGGGTTTTGCCGTTACTTTTAAATGGCAAAAACTGCAATTACTTTTGCAGCAATCTATTAATTAAGGATTAAGGATTCCTGAAAACAGTCATGAAAGAGGAATCACAAGATGAGGGCTTAAATCTCAGTGTGTTTACGACTTACTGAGTCATTAACCTTGTTGAGCCCCAGTTATCTCATCTGTAAAACATGAGGTGGGGCTGAGGATATTAGCACTGCTGTCTAGCCCTATGAAGCGTTTGTGAGAATGCTATGCATGCGCTCTCCCCGCTGCCCACCTCCCTGTATAGCTCTGGCTCAAACTATTCACAGAGAAAGCAAAACACAAATTGGATAAGAGGATCTTCAGAACTTTCTGAACTTCAGCCCAAATGCCCTTTCACCTATGATATCCCTCGCTGGACGGGGGGGAAACTTCTGCATTTTCATTGGCAATGCTCACCACTTTGTGCGCTGTTATCCTCCCTTATGTCTTCTCCCTTGTTTCGCCTTATCTCCTGCTCTAGACTAAAGTTCCACAGAGGTACCATCTGTATCTGATTTATTTCTTATTTCCAGGACCTAGATCAGTAACCATAACCAGTCTCTACTCAAAATATACTGGATTTTGCAGAGTGGGCTATTCCTGCCTATGTCCACTCTACAGATGCTAAGTGGGCCAAGGAAGGCCTCAAACAAAGGGTATGAAAAAATTCTGTATGTGCTTTAATAAAAATAAGGGAGTACCAGACATAACTCCTATCCTAGTAGTTCTATTTAAAACAGAAAGATTAAGTATGGCATATTATAAGATTTTATCAAAGACACTACTAAATCAGTGGTGAAAACACTGGTATAAAGCATTCTTGTATCTATAATCAATTTCACCTGATCACACATCTCAACCACTTTGAACAAGCTACACAAAATCTGGGTGAAAAACAAAAAGAGGAAAGTAAAGATACGGATAGAAATCAAATAAAAAACCAGACCAAACATGTTCGTTCAGGTGCATAGGTGAAAAGAATTCTTACTGCATCCTATTATTATAGCCCCTGATAGAAACTGTTTGCTAAATGAAACTTCTTTCATTTTCATCAACATTTATGGCCAATTTGAGGGAAGGTTTAATTGAATATCCTATACTGTAGGGAAAACGAATCAGTAAACTGAAGTGAACTCTTGGAATTGATCCATATAGATGATAAAATCCTTTCTTTCTTTCTTTTTTCTTTTTTTTTGTTTGCCAGGGGAATTTATTTTAACTCTATCTCAGTGAATCAGATGACAGGCTAATTTCAAACCAACTTAGAAACGAATATTTCTACAAGGCAAAAATATATCAAGAGTCCTTCCTTGCAGGAATGTAAAAAGAGAAACAGAATAAATCCAGGAAGAGATAAAAGAGCCTCTAGGTCTAAGAGTCAACTTTTTTGCATTGTTGGAAATGATGAAAACCTCTGGATTTCACATTTGCTTACAAACCAAATCATGCATTCATTGGTCACCTTCTATTAGAAGGATAATACTGTGGATCTGGAATTCTTGCCCCATCTCTTCCTCTAAATATATAACCTTAAGTAAGGGACTTAACTTCTGGATCAGTTTTATTATCTCTAGAATGAGAGAACTGGACATGATTATCTCATAAGGTTATTACATCTCTAATTTTACCTTTGAAAATAATAGTCTAAAAAAGGGTTTGTAACTGCGAAGGATTTCACATGTGTGCTAAATTTTCAGTTCAAGAGTTGCATTGCCTTCAGGCATCATGTCTACTGCTTGTTGTGTAATTTCTCTGTGGCTCAGTAGCGCATGCACTTCATGAAAGTGAAATGATTAGGGTAGGCAGAAGGACAGGTTCATGTTCAGAGATACTCAGAGTCATAGACAGCTTGCCATTCCATCTGTTTGGTGCAGCATTATGAGATGAGACATCATCTGCTTCATCAACTCACCCAGTGGCAGAAGCCTGCATAGCTGCTCTGAATTTGTGCAGAGATTCAGCTATATAATACCAACCATGTCTAAAATGCCAATAATCAACATATTACTGTTGAAGAAGAATCAGGTCCATGAGGCTAAGCCAGATAATCGTTAACATCTTTAGGCAACAAATATGATTCAGTGTCCACAGCTTGCTCAAGAGGCTATGTTGGTGAAACTACTGAATTCACATATTGTTGATTTTCATTCCAAACTGGTCCAAACCCAGTAAATAAAACTGCCTGAAATTCACCTGAAGCATACTGTACTAGCCATTCAGATGCTAAGTGCTCCCTGCCAACACTTTGGAGTGAGCAGGGGACCAATTCTGAGGGCAATTGAGTTATTCTCCAAATGTCAGTTCCAAACAAATACTGAAATCAACCAAAGAAGACTTAGGTGCAAATCTGTTCTCAAGTTACACCTGACTTTTACAAGTTCAAGTGAGTTGCACTTGAAAATGTCAGGTAGATTTGTTTTATGAAGCTGCACATGACGTTTGGGGGCACAGATCTAGTCTGAAGTGGCATCTGACAATCTAGTACAACATTCAGGAAGGAACAGAGTGAAGAGCAGCCAAGTGCCTAGGAGACAGAGTGCCAGATGTGAAACCATCACAAAACACATCAGACACGTCTTCCTACAAATTAACAATGGCGGAAATTTCCACTCCAAAGCCCTCCCAACAAGTCATAGTCCTCATTAATCTGAAGTTATACCCTGAGGGTGTATTTTGGGGCTGAGTGATTAGATTTGGTGACATTTTAAAAGATCATCATCAAATTCTCCCAAGCATTAAGCTAGTCTCCCAATTATAAATTAAATACCTGGGACAGGTATACTAACAATCTAACAATCCCAGGTTCCCAGGTGTTTTTTTTTTTTTTTTTTTTTTTTTAAGATAGAGTCTTGCTCTTATTGCCAAGACTGGAGTGCAATGGCACTATTGCGGCTTATAGCAACCTCCACCTCCCAGGTTCAAGCAATTCTCCTGCCTCAGCCTACCGAGTGGCTGGGATTACAGGAGCCCGCCACCACACCTGGCTAATTTTTTTGTATTTTCAGTAAAGACAGAGTTTCACCAAGTTGTTCAGGCTGATCTCAAACTCCTGACTTCAAGTGATCTGCCCGCCTTGGTCTCCCAAAGTGTTGGCCAGGCTCTTAAAACAGACTCTGCCATGTAGAAATGGCTATTTTTACATATTTTTGCTTTCTATATCTTAAAAGAATGCCTAAGTAGCACGATGAAATAGATATGAGGCCATGAGCTAAGTAACTTCAACTCTTTTATTTGAAACACACGTTCTAGCTGTACTGACTTGGAAATGTATGTAGACATCTGACTGGCAAAGAACAAGAGGGTTGAAACTTAATTTTTTAAAAAATTAATCACCACAGAGAACAGTTTCCTATGTGTAAAATAAGTAGAGGGCTCAGTGCCTTCGCTGTGGTCACTCTGAGCTCTAGACCCTTAGATTGCTGCGTGGTCCACGTGAAGCCATTTAATCTCTAATACAGAAACCCTCAACATAAAGTGTCTTGCAATGTTCCAGAGTCAAGTACAACACAGGCTTAATCAGAAACTCAAATATATAAATGGAGGGGAAAAGGGAGAGAAAATTAAATATTTAGGTGCCTCCCATATGTATTAGCTTATTCAATTTTCCCTTAGCCATAAAAGATATTCCTTCTTTACAAAATAGTAAAAGTATGGATTTTATAACTTACCATGAAGTAGTATGTTCTCTTGACAACCTCTCCTGACTACATCAGTCCTATGATAATTTCTGTAACTTCTGAGCAACTGTAGCAGTTACTACATAGATTAGTCATGGCGTTTTCATTTAGGAGTGTGATGATTAATTTCATGTGTTAACTTGGTTTGGCTACTGTATCCAGTCATTTAGTCAAACATCAGTCCAGATGAATGCTGTAAGGTGTTTTTTTGGGTGTGAGTAACATTTAAATCAGTAGTGTAAAGCAAGTTGCCCTGGAACCTGTGGGTAGACCTCATCCAATCAGTTTAAAGTCTTAAAAGACTGAGATCCCTGAAGAAGGAATTCTCCCTCCAGACTGCCTTTGGACTCCAAGACTGTAACATCAACTCTTCTCTGAATCTCCAGACTGCCAGCCTGCCCTGTGCAATTCAGACTTGACAGCCCTCACAACTGCATGAGCCAACTCCTTAAAATAAGTATCTTTTTTTTTTCTCTCTCTCTATGCATCCTATCAGTTGCTTCTCTGAATAAACCATGACTAATTCAAGTGGAGAACTTTAACTAGCTTAAGAAAAAATATATACTGTCTGATATAATTGCGAAGACTTAAGATCCATTGTCTTTTGCTGTCTGTATTTTCAGGTAGGCTCTACTTTGTGGGGACAAACATGGTCACTGGCAACCCCAACCTGACATTCTGCCACCACAAACATGGTAATGAGTAGGCACATCTCCTTTCTACATGGATTCAGCAGAAGTTTGATGATGGATTTTGAGTAGTCAAACTTGGATCTCTTTAAGTTTTGGAGACAGAGAAGTATGCTCAGAAAAAAACAAATGGACTGCTGAAAATAGGACAGGTATAGTTCTCCAAAGAAAAATTAAAATGTTATTGCAAAAGCCGGAGAAATAGTCACTGGGCAGGCATACCACAGACATTCTCTATACAGCCCAGAGCACTTGGCTAGTACACTATAGACACTCTTTCCAGAAGCATATGCATGATCTCCTTAATTACACTAAAAAGTTATTGAAAAGACAATTTCTTAATAGATTGTTGCATTTCCCGTGGTAATGCACACTGTGAATTCTAAATTTGTCACCCTTCTTCTTTTTTGTTTTTTTTTTTTTTTTGAGACGGAGTCTCGCTCTGTAGACCAGGCTGGAGTGCAGTGGCCGGATTTCAGCTCACTGCAAGCTCCGCCTCCCGGGTTCACGCCATTCTCCAGCCTCAGCCTCCCGAGTAGCTGGGACTACAGGCGCTGCCACCTCGCCTGGCTATTTTTTGTATTTCTTAGTAGAGACGGAGTTTCACCGCGTTAGCCAGGATGGTCTCGATCTCCTGACCTCGTGATCCGCCCATCTCGGCCTCCCAAAGTGCTGGGATTATAGGCTTGAGCCACCGCGCCCGGCCTCACCCTTCTTCTTAACACAAGTCTAGATGCATAAGCTCAAACGTCATAGATTATGCAGGGTGAGATTTGGCAAGTAATATATAAAACTGAATAAACAGGAGAATAATTTTATTTTTTAATTTGCAACCTTCCCTTCCTAAGTATTCACATACTTTATTAAATGTCACTCATTTGTGGCAATTAACTTACCAAATGGCTATCTTAAATTGGGATGCTCCAGATAAAGTCTGGTTTCTAGAATGCAAATAATTCATGAGACACAACTCTTATGAAATGGATGTAAGCCATTCCCTTAAATATCAATAGTATAATGAGAATCATATATGCTACTTTATTCAGGTCAGAGAAGCAATGAAGCATCCTCAAATGGCAAACATCTATATTAAGAAACTGGAAGAAACTTGACATTGATTTATAACCACACTATCTCAGTCCCTTTGTGATTCTATAAATAAGACCTGAGACAGGGTCATTAACAAATAATAAAAATTTATTTTCACAGTCCTGGAGGCTGGAAAATCCAAGATCAAGGAGCCAGCAAGTTTGGTGTCTGGTAAGGGCTTGCTCTGCTTCCAAGATGGTGCCTTGAGGCTGTGTCCTCTGGAGGGGAGGAATCCTATGTCCTCACATGGCAGAAAAGCCAAAGAGCAAAAAGCAGCAAACTTTCTTTGAATCCCCTTTTATAAGCGCATTAATTTATTCATGAGTGTGATGCCCTCATGATTTAAACAGTTTCCAAAAGACTTCATCTCTTCATACCATCATGATGGAGATTCAGTTTCAACCTGAATTTTGGAGGGAACACACATTCGAATCATAGCAATACCTTTAATGATATGTATTACCTAAAACTCAGGTTTGCAGAAATTATTTATTATAATATTTCAGGTCATTATAGTCATCAATGATGATTATTTATGATCTCTTGAAAAGCTAATACACTGAATAAAGTCCTTGGCCATAGAGCCAAAATTCTAATTTCCAACAAGAGACTTGGGGCAAAAATCTAAGAATTTGAAAATCAGAATGTATTTACATATACACATACAGAGATAGACACACCTATACACATAATACATACATGTGTATATACATAATACCTCACAAGCCCTATTTTTTGCCATTTTCTAGCTAATACTTCACATAAGTAACTATAGTGTCATTACCCATACCCTACCACCCTATACTGATTTGGTACCTCAGTGCCTTAACTCCTATTGTCTTCCTTCCTATCATTCTTCTCTTGGATAACATTTGCTCATAATTTCAGACTCAACTCTGGTGACATTTCTTCTAAAACTCTTTCCCTAAAACCCAGATTGGATTAGATTACCCTTCTGAGTGCTCCCACAGTACCCGTTGCTTATCTCTGACATGACTTGCAGCATCATATTGAAATAATCTGACAAAGTGGTTGTTTTCTCCTGTCATGTATATACTTTAGGACAACAAAGATTATGCCCTGTTCATCTTCTCTATAATATCCCTTCCCCACAACCCCCAATATCCCTCTGCTGGTGTCTATCACAAAACTTGTTACAGAATAAACTGAGGAGGACATCGAACTGACATCAGATGTTGAAACTGATATAAAATGTTTAAGAAAAAACAAACAGCAATTTGGAAACCAATTCCTTTGAAAAAGTATTTTGAGTTATATATACTTAGTCTGAAGAAGGTAAGACTTAGAGGGTAGGGTATGTGATGTAAATCTTCAATACTGAAAAGGTCCTGTGCATAAGAGGGGTTTACTTGGTTCTGGAGGCTCCAGTGACATAAATAGGGCTGGCTGGAAGATGTTAGAGAGAGGCAGTATAAAGCTTACTATAACGAAGAACTTTCCAATAACTGGGGTTCTGCAATCGGAAGGTTTCCATTCACTCAGTAACATTTTTCTCATACACAAATCAAAGGGTCCAAATAGACAAAATCCAACTCTTTCTCTGGGGTCTGCTGTAAGATATTCCTGTACTGGAAACAGTGCTACACCAAGACAGGGATGGCTTGTTGCCCAGCACCTGGCATACGATAGGTAGTCAGTCAATAGATGCACTGACTACATCAATAACATTGATATTCTCCCCAAAACTAAACATTTACCACATCAAGGACTTTCCCATTTCCTTTCTGCACTTAATTTATAAGATTCCATTTTAAAATTTAAAAACAAATGGTTCATTTATAAGCCTTCATGGGTAGTAAGAGAGAGGCTGAAGTATACTAATACAAAAACAAAAGTTATGAGGTCTACTCCTCAAACAACATGTTGTTTAAATTTATATTAAACATAAATAGAACCGTAATGCTACAGCTCAGATATTAGAATAGCATGGTAGGTTTATTTAATGTTGTTCAATTTCTTTCTTTCTTTTTTTGAGACAGGGTCTCACTCTGTTGCCCAGGCTGGAGTGCAGTGGCACGATCTTAGCTCACTGCAACCTCTGCCTCCTGGGTTCAAGCAATTCTCTTGCCTTGCTACTAAGTAGCTGGGATTACAGGCGTCTGCCACCATGCCCAGCTAATTTTTGTATTTTTAGTAGAGACGAGGCTTTGCCATGTTGGCCAGGCTGATCTCAAACTCCTGGCCTAAAGTGATACACCTAAAGTGCTGAGATTACAGGTGTGAGCCACCGCGCCTGGCCAATGTTGTTCAATTCTTGACTGTCCTTTATGATTTCTGGGAATGCAAATTAGTATAGAACACAGACTCTATTTTAGAGAAACTCTAGATCTATAAGTACACACTGACATAAGATAGAACTCACTGTTATTCAACAAATACTTACTAATTTCCTACTTTGTGCTGAGCACTGTGCTAGACATTGTCAGCTACAGCAGAACAAAACAGCTGTGTTTGACTTTAAAAGTGAGAATGGTAGGAGCAAAGAGCTATGGGAGTTTTTAGACAAGATGGTTTCTGATGGGCAGGGGGAAGGACTTGGCAGATGAATAGGGTTATGAAAGGTAGACATTAAGGAGAGAGGATTCCAGAAACAGGCAAAGACTTGGGCAAAGGCATACTGGCAGGAAAGTATGAGGACTGGAGAGTTTAATATAATTTGAGTATAAGATGTAAGTAGATGAGTAAGTGGGGGAAAGTCAGATTAGGACTATATTGAGAGGATGAAAGACACCTAGAAATGCTAGGATAAGAAGAACATGTCTAATAATAGGAGCAAAAGGGAGCCACTGAAGGTTTGAGAAGTGTCCTTCTTAGAAGTTGGAATCCAGCAACTCGGAAGGTGGAAGGCAGTCAAAATGCCCTTGGGGTACAGAGACTCAGTTTCTCAACAATTCTTGTGATTTTTTTCCTAGTATTATTGAGAGGACAATGCAAGTTCCTCTGGGTGCTCTGATTCATAAATTTTCTCAAACACTAGAACAGCAGAAACTGATTTAAATAACATACTCTATTTCTTGGAGCAATTTCTTTTACCATTCTTTGCTCCTGGCTAACATTTATTCATTTTTTTTCTCCCCAGACTTAAGCTGACTTATACTCCAAAACCCTTTCCTGAGAGTCCAGATGGATGAACAGACACTGCTAGGTGCTTCCATAGCATCTACCACATGTTATTATTTAAAACATATTGAAAATTGAAATTTTCTATTTTGGTGGTTTTTGTCACCATCTATATGCTTTTAGAGGATAGGGATCATGTCTTATTCATCTTTTGTATTCTGCCTGCATCTAAACAGTTTTAAAGAAAACCTTATAAAATCAACTTGAATTAATATTTGATTTAAAGCAACTAAGACTTAAAAGGGGCTGGAGGAGATTTCTGGGATAACTCTGTTCTGTATCTTGATACATCCGGGGATTTCATTGACACAGGAATATGCACTGGTCAAATCTCAATAAATGGCCACTTAAGATCTATGTGTTTCAAGTTATATAAATTTTAGCTCAAAGGAACAAAAAGCTATAAACAAATATCAGATACTAATTAATGATATGCAGACTAGGTATTTAGGAAGACATGGATTTTTGCAGTTTACTTTGCAATGCATCAAAAATAAAGGTGAATTGATGGGTGGATGGAGAATGGATAGCTAGTTGTAATAAAATCATGAAGGTAGCCTCTAGTTGATATGTATACAGGTGTTCACCATAACATTCTTTTGAATTTAATATGTTTGAGAATTTTCCTAATAATAGAAAAAAATTAATAAAAATTTTAAATTAGTCTTTAATGTTTAGTCATTAGTTTTTTTAGACTACCATTTTTTAAAATGTTAACCTTATGGTAAAGAAATGCAAAAATAAAAATAAAAATGAGAGGTCATTTGTTCATTTGAGCTAAAATTTATATACAATGAAACACAGAGATCTTAATTTTACACATTTTAATTCAGAATTTTTCTCTAAACCTATTTCCCTTTCTTGGCAGAGTCACCACAAGGCTAAATGAAATGGTATTTGCATGTGCCAGTGTGTGTATGACAAAAAATATTTACAAAATAATTTTAAGAAAGAGAGCTGTTCCATGATATACTGTTGCAGGATATTTTAGTCAAAGAAATAAACAGCAACAGGCCTCAGAAAGATAAATCTAATCCTAATTTTTTATCATACTAAAAAAGATATGAAAGGAAAAATAGAAAAGATCCCAAGTGTTCCAAAACAACTGATGAAATCAACGCTCCCTCTCTCCAGCCCCAATCCTCAAGGCTTAAATATTCACTGAACTACATCAAGGAGAAAGTAGGCTGGCAGGAAAAGGAAAATTATTGGAACTGCCTGCAGGGAGGGCATAGGTAGCAGAGGTAAAGCACCAGGCACTGTAGGTTTTCATTGCTTTTCCAAAAGGAGATCATCAAGCTCTCTTAGAAGCAAAGCTGCTTCTTGGCAACTTTTCCTCCTGCTATTTGCAAAAATACTTAGTCAAAGGATTGCATTTTCAAATATTTGTGAATAAGCAGATAGAATTGCCAGTTGCATAGCAAGAAACTTAATACTTCTCATGGGTCCAAGTGTGCCACTTAAGTTTAATTTAAGAATCTGAGATTTAATTTATCCAACACACTTAAATGAAAATCAACTGGATTGTATACTGCTGCCTAACAATAACAAGGATGCAGGGTGTTGACACTCATCACACCTGGATACTCTGCAAAGCAGTAAGAAGAAATGTCATCATCCCTAGCAGGTAGGTATCCAGTGGTCTCATATGTTGACATATATTCCTGTGCTAACTAACAAAGGTCATAAACATGTTTGTAAGGGGAAAAACCACGGGTTGTAGCTCAGTTCAATTATAAACAACAGAATAAAAAAAAAAGCTCTAATAATTGTTTATTTTGCTTGCACATTTTTGCAGCAACAAGAAACTACATCTAACCCTCTTTTGTTAGTAAGACAATCTGCTAGTCAAAATACATACATTTTAACTTATGCATACATGCTATTGTTGTTGATAGCTATGCTTATTACTATATTACCCTGAGGCAATGGCTTCAGGTAAATAGCGTGATGAAATATTATTGTGCAAGGACTAGATCCTGCAATTAATAGCTTCTATTACTTTCCAGTGAGTTCCTCATTCTCAGTATCCTAGTGGGGAAAACTCCCACCTTGATTTCACTCAGCTTGGAACTGAGATAATGTCCTGAAGCCACATAACAGACTTCCTGCTATTATTCCACATTGGGAGTAAAACTGAATCTTTTTCCTTTTCCTTCCCTCTACCCTCCTCTTCCTCTTTCTTCTTCAGAACCACCACCACAACCATCATACATTATACATAAAATTATGTTTCAGACTCTTTGTTATTATACCACTGTAAAAAGTGCTGGGTAAACTTTCAACAAACTTTGAGGGCATATTATAGGTAAGGTGATTTATAATATGATCAATGAGGAATAAAGGAATATAACTAATAATTTTGAGAAGTTCTTGAGGAATGCCTCAAAGACATCAACACATTCGTTCATGGAACTGAAACTGAGATATGCTGGGGTAACTGTCAATGCAGAGAGACAAGCCATACATATTAAAAAAATAGCACATATAAAAACTAAACACTGATTCCAAGTGCAAGACCAATACCAAAGATCACAAGGGCAAAGGTGATTATTTGTGATGAAGCAGTTTCTTGCGTGATCTTCCCTATACTGTATTCTCTAAGGATAGGGTGCGGATTGACAGGTTCTTTCTATAAAGAGCAAAATAGTAAATATTTTAAGTTTTGTGGGGCAAGGGTTTTTGTTACAACTATTCAACTCTCTGCACTTAAAGCATGAAAGTTGCCTTAGGCAATATGCAAAGTAATGAGTGTGACTATGTTGCAATAAAACTTTACAGGTGGACACTAAAATTTGAATTTCATAGAATTTTCATGTTATGAAATGTTAACATTCTCCTTTTGATTTCTTACAAATAAAGTCTTTCTTAGTCCATGTGCTGTACAAAAATAGACAACTGTCAGGATTTGCCCCACAGGCTATAGTCTCCTGAACCTGCTCTAGGAGGTAAGGCAGTCAAGATTTGTCACTTGATGATGGATAATGACCCTTTCCACAAATAAAGAGGATATTGTTAAGGATGGTAAAGGCAGAAACAGCAACCTCTTTCATGGATGGAATACTGATGATTTGCCTAAATTGTGATGTTGCCATTATTACCCCACTTATTGATGATAAAATAAAGGTTAGAGAGTTAAATAACCTACCTAAGGTCCCGTAGCTAGTGTGGGGCTACATATCTGGACAATTTCAAAGATCATGCTCATTCTGATATGCTAAATGGCTTTTCTTAGAAATGAACACACTTGGGACTTTACTCCAGCCACCTTTTTCTCTTGATGAGAATATTCATGGGGGAAGGATGCATGTACCCAAAAGGGGAGCAATTTTACCTCTAATTGCCTGTCCCAGACAATATAATTTAACTGAAATGTTACTTTTAGCAAAATATCCAGAAGCTGTAGAACACACACTACCTGTTAATAGAATATAAATTTACTTTGGAAAACCTATTGCCCTAATAGCTTATCACAGGAATTGGAGATTATAAAGACAAGAGGACATTTATTAGCTCATCTGGACCTCGTAGGCTGGTATGATTGCTTTTCTAAGTTTATGTGTTCAGTTTTCCCCCGAGCAACAAAAATAGAAAGTAGTGAGAAGACATATAATCTTAGTTCTTGGGCAAAATGAAAAAAATACACACAGACACAAACACACACACCCCTACCTCACAGGGTATGACTGGGTTTTCACAAGGAATCTATGTGAAACAGTGAACCAATAAGAATTTTTATGTACGTGCTGGAGATAGGCAAGGATTGCTCTGTGACCCTGTAGAAACCCTGAATTCATATTGTGGTATAGGAGAGAGGAGGTAGAGGAAACGGGCCAGAGCACTACATGAAAAATGTATATCTCTTGTATCAGTTTCTCTACTGCTAATTCTAGAGTAGATTTCAGAGAGTTTGCTCCATTCTGACCTTCTGAACCACTACTCTCCTACAGATTAATTGCTCTCCGGTATCCATTCCCTCCTTCCCTCTGCCTCTGTTTCTTTCTCCTGTAAGGAATGGTAAAAGGTCATTGGAAAGCAGATGGTCTCTGGCAAGATGCAAACAAATGGGTTGAGGCAAGTCACAAAAAAGAAGAATGGCAAGTTTCCTCTGGACTGGGAAGGAAATGCGATTCTGTGGGAGTCAGGCATTTGCGTGGAGCCAAAACACTCCCTCTACCATAGGCTTGCTCCATGATGTGCCTAGGGAGGTGCTATCCAAGCTACTGATGTTGTAACTTCAGTGAGGATTCTTTTTCTAGTGGCAGATAGTTGAGAGCAGTCACATTTCAAGGAACCACTTGGGATCTGACAACGGGAATGTCAGTGGCAACTTTAACTGACTGGAATTTAGATCTCCTTCCCCATTTTCTGTGTACAATGTTAGGGGTTGGGTTGGCTTCCATAAGAATAGAAATGCAACTTCCTTAGCAACCTGGAAAGAATTGGATGGAGGTTGAGAGTCAGAACTAAGCTGCTTTCAAGGAAATCAAGAAATGATGTTTCACACACTGCTGTTACTTTCTTATGTCTGCAACCTTGCAAACTCTCTGTCATGTAATACTGGATGCCAGTCTCAATTGTGGATGAATGATTGTTTAATTCTCAGGTGTTACATTAGACCTCTGTAAGGATATATCTCCTCGTCTTGGACCTGCTCTGTAGCTTAATGGTTCCTTTTGCAATGTTCTTAATGCTTAACCGTGACTAGTGACTGGGCCACAGAAATGTTTAGCTCATTGACCTGGGTTCAGGAAATGGCTCCATGCATTCCCAGTGAGGTTACAAAGACCCACGTAGGGAGCTAAGTTTGAGAAACACTTAACTAGGGAAATGTGCATTTTTCTGAAAAATTTTCAGTTGGTAACTGGATGAGACTATTCACGCCTCTAACCCTGTTGAAGAGTTAACCCTGCTGGATGTTTCCTCATAATCAAGCTGCCTGCACTGATCTGCTGTGTCAATACATGTGGGCTCAAGTTAAGGGCCTTGTCCAATAACAGGAATCACATATCATTCCAGAGTAAATATCCCTGTCTTTCTACCACCACCAAGGACCTGTGTGCATATGATATACTTCTGTTTGTGTGTTTACACACATTTGCAATATTTTAATTCCATGTATTTGGAGTGATAAAACACAGCTCATGTAATCAGTAATTGGCTGGTGCTGAGCCTGGCATGACTCATACCTTTCACATCGAATGATTCCTTTGGTTCTTGGCTGGAGGGTGGTGCCTGAGGAACTTTTCATTTGGTTGAATGAAAAACTGTGTTGGGGAAAAAAACTCAATGTGGTCCAAAGGAAAATACTGAAAAAATAGCTATTTCTCTCAATAGGTAGAAATAAGCAGATTATTTTTAAAAAGGCACTGTTCAAACACAACTGCAATAAATAAGTTCATAATTCCTTCAATAACTGTATTTTCATATTTTAACAAGTTATCAAAGTAGTTACAGATTTTTATTTTTATTTTTTGTTGTTATTGTGATTCCCAACCAGATACAAGTACCCAACTTTTCTGTTCAACTGAGAGCAAATATACCAGTCAGTACCTATGTTAATAGCTAAAAATTCTAAGACTTAGGAAGAACAGTGTGACCCGAGTTCTCTCCTCCCTGTGATATTAACTTATTGTCAACTCTGAATAAGGCCTCTTGAGTTTCACTGCCCCAGCCTCTTTGAGGTTCATTCTCTCCATTTGTAAAAATGACTAAATAATTGATAAGATTTCTTCCTACACTAACATTTGACAGCTTTCATCTCTCTAATAACTTGATGAAAACCCTATCAAAAAGGCACATTTTAAATTCCCATTCAATCACAAAAAATTGACTGAATGATCAACAGAAGAGAATGAAATCAAATGCATAAATATATGTTTACTATTGTCTATTAGATATTTTTTTTTGAGACACGGTCTTGTTCGGTGTGGAGTGCAGTAGTCCGCTCTTAGCTCACTGCAACCTCCACCTCTTCAGGATAAGCAATCTTCCCAAGTAGCTGGGACTACAGGTGCATGCCACTATGCCCAGATAATTTCTGTACTTTTTTGAAGAGAGAGAGTCTTACCATGTTGATCAGGCTGGTCTCAAACTCCTGGGCTCAAGTGATCCACCTGTCTCAGTCTCCCAGAGTGCTGAGATTACAGGCATGAGCCATAGCACTTGGCCTTGTCTATCAGATACTGCAAATTAAAATGTCTACAGAAGACAGGCTGGCATGGACATGGGTGAAGTTGTTGAAGAGCAAGTGGTGGGAACTTCAGGGAACCAAAGAGCATGTGCCCTGCCTATAGAAGGCAATGCCTGCTCAGCTTCAGGCTATTGCTGCGCTACAGACTTGTTACTCCACTCTTTTCATATCACCAAGGGAAACCAGAAACTCAGACTTTTCTGTTAGATCTCCTGATATTTAAATGATTGAAACTCTGTATGGGCAAACATTGGTAGCCTAAAGAAAAATCACTGTTCCCTATTTAAAGTCTGCCCTTTTCACAGACAAAGTAATGGCTACCTGTGGCTTCATTAATACCTCTGAGCTAAGGAATTGCAAACCTAAATCTTTAGCTTGGCTCTCATTCCTAAACCTCAGGTCATATTGTTAAGGACCTCCAAAGCATCTCCACCTGGACACCATCACTTTTTGGTGGCAATGATTTTTATACTGTTTGTTTTCTCCCACAGCATGTAGGAATTCAACCTAGAGTGGGCAGATGCTACTGTAAACTAAAACTGACTTATAGAAGGGATAGGCAAGTCCACAGCAGAGGATAGCATGGTCAGACTTTGCATGTGCTCAGAGCACAGGACTTAGAAATTGGGGTACTACAGCTTTAGTGAAATGTTTAAGCAGAGACTATCAAGAGAAAAGGGTGTAACACACACAGACACACAGACACACACACAAATGGTAACTATGTAGAGGGGATGAATATGTTCATTAGTTTGATTGTGGTGATCATTGTATAATGTATGCACAATAACAAACATCAATTTTATATGTTAATTACATCTCAATAAAACTGTTTATAAAAAGAATAAGGAAAAGAGAAAAATAAAAAAGGGCATAGAGATTTGGAGCTGAGGAATGGTTGGAGGAACCGGGAACCTATATGCTGGAGGAGATGGGTTGTGTGTTGGGGGTAGGGTTGGGTGGAGTGGGTGACATGGTTACTGCCTTTAAACATTTGCTGTGATCTCTCATACTGTTAGAAGCACTGGGCTTACTTTGCTTTTTAATCCAAAAAGCAGAAGTTATAAGAAGGTAGATTTGAATTGATATAAGGGTTAACTATTGCTAGAAGGGCGTCTCATTATCAGGTTGCATGCATTATGCCTATTGCTAGCTTCCCCTACAGCACTCATCTGCTTTCTTAATAAATGCACTCTCAAGTTAAGGGCCTTATTCAATAACAGGACTCACCGACCACTCCAGAGCAAATATCCTTGTCCTCCTACCAACAGTGAGGGAGCTAGTTTTCTGTACAGGATGTATTTCTTTTTGTGTGTATTCACATTTGCAGTTATTTTCATTCCATGCACTCTGGGATTAAAATACAGCTTGGGTAATTGGGAATTGGCTGTGCATTTTCTCCAAACAAAAATCGGTTTAGTCTGTGGTTTGGGTTTTCTCCTGCCCAAAATCACAGAGTATAATATTGCTAACTAAAACTGGAAATTGGCATAGAAACATAATGGCAAAAAGTCCACTAATGTAAACCCAAACCACAGCCACCTGCTCTAAGGCTCTTTAATTCCTTTATGATGTGATTTAAATAACAAAGGGAAAACAAGGCTTTAATCTAGCAAGGAAAAACAGATAAGTTTCATGCTTCAACAACAACAACAAAACACTAAGGAAAAAAAAACACAACTCAAAAAACAAAAAGCAGTTAGGTTTTCTCATTTAAATCAATACCATGACCTATGAAGATTACTCGGGTTTTTAATCTTCAAACTATTTGCATAATTGTCAAAAGAGCCACATTTGTTTGGAAGGACCCTTCAATTTTTGTAAGTCCTTTCTTAGTACAAGACCAAATGCTGCTGTATTGTATGGGACGGTGCTAGTTCCTAAACTGAAATAAAACTAGATGCAAGAAAGTAGGGGAAAGAATTATACTGTTCCCTTTGGTTTCCTTGGGGATTTATATGTATTCTTGAATTTGAAGATCATCATTAACATTTTATCACCAACTGAAGGTAACAGAAAGTGGATTAGGACACCTCAAGTATTCACTCCCCATTATTTCTCAAATCTTAATGCCAAAGTTACTTCTCTTCAAATCTCCTCTTCAGTTCTGCAATAAAAGTTACCTTGCCTTTCTATTCCCATTACTTGACCCTGATAAAGATGATTCATGATGTGGACATTTTTAGGTTAAAGACCAGATGGTAGCTAATGTAGATACAAGGAAAAGATGACAGATAAATATTACTGATGTTAATGTATATGTATACACAGGACCAAAGTGAATTGCCATGTTAAAAAAAAAAAAGCTAATCTCTAAGTAAATGTAGTTTTCATTTCACAAGAAAGTAATCTTTACATTTCACAAGTGCAGGTAAGTATAAATTATCACACTGATCCCTGAACAAGGCACTGGCCTGGCGAATTATACTTTTAAGTATATTCTCTTCTTTGTCTCCCCCTAAATCTTCTTGCTTGAGCACTCCTGATTCCTTTTATCATTTTAATCTGTACAATGACATGTTCATACAGATTACAACAAAACAACATGGACAACAAAGTTTTGTTAAACTGTTTTACATATGACCACGGACAAGGACAAAAATGTTGAAGGTTGTATAAGTATTTTCAAAAATAATTTAGGAGTAATAGTATTCATAAGTGAAGAGAAAAACGTTTATTCTTAATAACTCTTAAGCTGATAACTCTTTGGTTATATCTAGGTGCAATTTTGTCTGACTTGCTCAGGGTCCATGCTTATTAGCCCCATGATTTATGCTGAGATCTTTAACTCAGTATTAGACCTTCGAATGCATCACTCTACTGTGGGCCATACTTAGAGATAAACAGACAAAACTGATCATTGGGGTCCACCTCTACCTCAAACATATTTGAAAACCATTTTATACCACTTTGTATAATTTTTCCTTTTTTTTTTTGTTTCCAGCAGCTGGTCTGCAGAATTCATTGTTTCCATACTCCCCTAGCTGTCCAGGATTCTCGGCTGCAATGCTTCAGTTAGGCTGGCCTATTCTGCTCCCTACCTTCTAGCTCCTTTTCCCTCAATGGGATTCATTCATCTTACCCTCCCCTTGAAGGCTTGCTAAATGATTGGCTTTCAAATCCCTAATTCACAGGGTGTGCTAATGGATGTTAATGGCTTCCCCTTGTATTTAAATTTTAAATGGAGACTCCTATATATACACTGGAAATCAAAGGAATAAATATTTAATAGTGTGAATTGCAGGGAAAGTGGTGAAAGATGTTTCAGAGCCAGTGTTCCCCTCTACTATTCCTAATCAGATTAAACCCTGCCTGTAAGGTCTATTCTTTAAATGATATGTAAACACCTTTCTCAAATTTGTGTGCTTAAGACTCATCTGGGGAATTTCTTTAAAAGGCTGGCTTTGGGACCTGTCCCCAGAGACTCTGTTTTGGTTGGTTTAAGGCAGAGCCCAGGAATCTGTGTTTTTAAGAAGTAACACAAGTGATTCTATGGCAGGTGTTGCTGAAAGGACATTTTAAGAAATTACTACTACCTGAAAGGATATTGGAACATTCCTAGGGAAAGAACAGAATGCAAGTCTTAGATTACTTATATATGTTTGCCTTTGTTCAAATGTCAAAAGAATTAAAAAAGACTTATTACTTTACTGGGTTCTTGTTCTGCTCCACAATTTTTTTTTCTGATAAACAAGTTAATACTATACTACTGTTAATCATCATCATCTTCATCACCATTATCAACATCAATAATAATGGAAAAACATTTGAAGTGTGTTTATTTGTGTCAGGCACTGGTGTAAATGTTTACATATATTAGCTCATTTAATCTTCAACATGTGGACATGTGTTCAGAGAGACCAACTGACTTATACTCAAGAATAAGCACGTAATTATATTCCTATCATTAAAAACTAATTATGAAGATCACATCATCAGCAAAACTTTCGATAAAAGCTGCTGAGACTGTCCATCTGCGTGTGTGTGTGTATGTGTATGTGTGTGCAGGTGAGAGACGTGGATTTGTACAGGGTCTATCAATCTTGTCATGACTGTTTTTTCAAGTCAGCAGCCTTATCTTTACTTTTACTCCACTCAATCTCTTCTTGTCATTTTCCCTTTCTGTCCGAAAATAACTACACCCAAGTCTGCAAAGCATCGTCTTTCTATTCCATTTCTTGTTGTAAAGAGTTTGTGACACTCTGGGAGATGGGCATGCTATAAAAATAATGGTGGTGGATTGTTTTGTCTTATAGAGAATCTAAAGAGAGAAAATGTCTCCACACAGGAAAGTGACAAGACAGACCTCAATCATTCTGAATGATGGGGTCAGTGATTGGTATGGTCTGTCCCCACTCTCTCCTTCAGTTTCAGAGTGTCAAATGCACATTTGGATGCTGGCAGCAGAGGAAATCTACCCTGTGAAGGATAAGAGCAAAATTTGTTGTTGCTAAAGGCTTATCCTTGAAATGAAACTGGGAAGATTGGGCACTTTTGTTGGATTAAGTGAAGACTAATAATAGCTAAAAGGCAGGCTGTTGGAAATGGACTCATGATATGATATGACACAGGATGCAATTTTCAGTAATTATGAATTTGGTCCTTTTAGTCTAGATCTTTATTTAACCAATTCCTACCTTTCAGTCCAGATCTTTAATTAACCAATTCCAGGTATTCAAATGGAGCTATTCTCCATTTTCTATATATACTTTATGCACTTTGCTTCCGTACTGTTACCTAAAATTGCCTTTGTTTCTAGCCTAGTGCAAGTCCAAATTCTAACTACTCATTGAAGTAGGGGTCTGTAAACTAAACGCACATGGATTAAGTTAGAAAGAATCCATAAATTACTGAAATCAAATACAACATGCCGGACTTGTAAATTTTGCAGGTAAGAAACAATTATTTTCATCACATGACTAAAGGGGTCTCTGACATCCTCAGAAAAAAAAAAAGTTAAGAACAATTGTAACCTACAGCCTAGTTCATGAGCCACCTTTTCCATAAAGAGGTTCTTGATTCTTCAGTCCACAGGTAGACAAGGTTGACAGAACTGCCTTGATGGCAAAATCAACACCTTTCCTCACAAGATCCCTCCAAGAGATCATAAATGTTTCATGGTCAGGGAGTGTTATTTATATATTCTAGAATTCTCAGTATCTGTAGACAATAGGGACTCATGTTCTTTAACTTGCACTTTATTTTCTTGCAACACTTATCAATGGCTTTGCACCTAGTAGAGGATTTATAAATATCTGTGAATGGATAAAAATTCATATTGGAAGAACAAACACAAAAATATTAAGTGAATATCCAAAAACTATCCCATTCTAATATTTTAAGTTCACAATAACACTCAAAATGGAGGAATTTATTTGTTCCCAAGTTATGTGGAAAAATGTTCATCTTACTCTTTTCCAAAATGTAAGTCATTTTTTCAATTATAACAAGATGCATGTTGTTGACCAGTCTAGTAATTAAACAGTATTTCAGGATCAAGCAAATTTATGACAACAAAGAATGAAAATGGCATATCCATTTAAGAGAGTTTATATAATCACCTGCCATAGAAACTGAGTGATTATTAGAAAATATTTCTATATATATTTATACATGAATATATATGGTGTATGCACACAAACATACACAAATACATACAGAATATACATACATATGTATACATATGTAGGGATGCACATATATCAAGTTCATCATATGTGGAGAAGGTACAACCTACATATTTAGATATGTAGGTTGGGGTCCAGTGGAAAGATACATAATTCAGGAAGGCCAGTGAGTAGCAACTACCTGTTTTTGGACCTCTAGCCATATAAGTTCTGGAGTCTCTTTACCCTCCTCCCCACTTTCTCTAAGTCATCTCCTGATCCTGTTGCTATGGCAGGTATTTGAGAGCCCATGTGCCCTTGCACAACTGGTGAGATCACAGTCTGCTCCAGGGGTGTGGCAGGGAGATGACAAAAAACATTTAGAAATTCTATATAATTACTCGATAGGCTTATCTTTGCTCTAAACTCCTAGGACATAGCTTATATGCCATGCTTTTGGCAATTTGTAGCATCCTGCCCCATGGTATTACTAGAACTATTATCTGAGATTGTTATTAAATTAGATATGTATGTACTGCCTTCTCAGCCAGGTTTTAAAGTCCTTGGGTGGCGCGCCATATCTTGCAGGTTTTCCTGGTACCCAGAATACTTAATACCAGGCACTACCCCCATAAGAGTCTAAATAATATTTAAAACTCAAGATTCATTTTCTAAAAGCATTCCCTATACATTTTGTACTTTAGCCACAGATATGATATTGCCTTTTCTTTATAACATATACAAGTTTAAATCTGTTTTTCTTATTATAAAACCAGTATTTCCAACTGCAGAACATCTGAAAAACAGAAAACATACAGAAGAAAATGGAAAGTACTCGTAAATCTACCACCAAAGATAATTACTATTAATAAATTACTGTTACTGTTTTTCTTCTGTGTTTTTACATGTATAAAACTGGTATCCAACTTTATATTGAGATTTTCATTATGTTTATATGTATTGCAATCCAAGCACCTATCCATGTCATTCTTCAAAAACATGATTTTTAATGGGTGCATAGTGTTTCATCCTATAGTTATTACATAATTCATGTAATCATTGAGCTACAATTATTTGTGTAGACTGTTAATGAAGTTTGTCAAATATGCTGTGAAAAACAATTTCAAATATAAAGAATTGCACACATCTCCGATTATGAAATATATTTCTAGAAGAGGAAATAGTGAGTCTTCTAATGTGTTTTGCCAAAAGTGTCTACCCATTTGAAGTCCTGCCAACAGTGCAGAGAAAGCCTGCCTCACTGTATCCAAGCCAGGACTGAGCACCATCATGTTTTCCAATCTCTGACAATTTGCTAACATCATATTCATTTATACATCTGACTCTTGCTCATCTTGTTACCTCTTCCCAGCATGCCCTTTCCCCAGTTCTTATTTGTCCAAAACTACCTTCAAGGCAGATTTCAAATAATCTCCCTCTTTTTGAAGCCTTGCCCAGTTTGGCTGATTTGCTTTCTATGTGTTTTCACAGAGATGGGTTCATATATCTATTACACCATATATTATAGTCTAGTTTATATTATATTTAGTTGGATGAGTTTCTTTTGTATGGTATTATAAATTGCTGAAGGCAGAGATTCGCTTTTACCCAACCATCCCTTGCTCCCAGAACCTAATAATACACTGCTGGCAAACATAATTAACATTTAATACTTTGTAAAAAGTCAAATAACTTATAGTTTCTAAAAATATTTAATAATTCATTCATTAATCCATTCAAAAATGTGTTTAGTGTCAAATACTAGTTAAGCAAATGATAAACAAATGATAAAAAAAATTAGAAATGGCATCTACCCTCAAGGATACTTCATTTATTGGGTGAGGCAGACAATAAAAAAAATTAACCACATAAATTGCAATTATAGTGAGAGTGAATGATGTCAAGGAAAGGTATGTCATATAGTTATGGAAGACTTCTCTGAAGAAGTGATCTTGGAGATAAGGTCTGAAAATGTTGGAGGGAAAAGACTGGGTAGAAGGAACCAAGAGCTAATGCATCCTTTTCCTAATCTGGCCACTGGATCTCGCTTCTCATCCAACCGGGTGACCTGCTCAGGGTGACCTCAGTATAATCCCATACATACAAAAATTGGCAAATCCATTCTAGCAACTATCCAAGGACTCTTAAAGAATAGCTTTACTCTGGCTATTCTTTTTAGGATCGAATTTCATCCATAATCATCACACTTCCATGTCCCTCAGAGACTTCACATAATGCACTGAATGACCAGAGTGCATTTGTTCACTGTCCTTTATCAACTAAGAAAAAAAATGCTTCCTACTTCTTTGTCTGGTTGATGGGCCGAGTCTCTGCCCTATTCAGTATGAGCTGCCACATACCAGACACAAATCAATATGCCCTACTCCCCCCTAGTCAAGGGATTCAAGTTATTCCAATAATTAAGCAACAATGTGTGTGCAGAAAAGGCAATATCCCCAACGATTAGTCTTAAATTTAATTAACTACCTCTAAAATAAAATGACACATAAACTTTGTAATTAAGAATAATTCTTAATTAAGAAACATTTGACAGATAGGCAGGAAAAAGAAACAGGATGGAAAATGGCTGATTAAGATGGGGAATTAAGCACCTCATTGAAGATATTAGCAAGCCCTGTTGTGTGTTTATTTAATTTTCAGGGCATTCAATGAACTGAAATTCAAAACAGATGTATAGGGGACATTTCAGTAAAACACATGTGCACTTTTTTGGTTTAATGTAAAAATGTACCTTTGTAGCTAAAATGACAGCTGTACTTTTACCTCCCTCGATCATCCAAGTAAAGAAAAGAAACACATTGGGTGGGGAGTTATCACATTTGTTGACTTTTTAAGGCAAGAGAAAAGCCATGCAGTCCTACAGACTTAATGTGGGCCTGCTTCATAAGACATACAGCTCTGTTCCTATTACTGGCATTTGATGAAGTTTCCTTGCTATCTCATGGGCCTGACATTTGGAGGGGCCAAATTGTATCTAGAGCTATTTTACTTCATGCTGATAAACCAACCGTGCAAAGATGGCCTGAGGAATCCTCGGAAATAGAAGATACAGCATAGGAAATAAAGCAGAAAGGTAATCTGCAAACAGGGTCACTTTGTGCTGGGAATATTTCTTGTGGTTCTGGTCACTTAAGTCAAGCAAATTCCCCTCCACCCCCACAACCATCGCTTTCACCACCATAGAGTAGGAGCCCAAACACAAAGATAACTAAAAGGGGAAGATAAATGACATAAATAATGAGTTTGGCTTTTATAAAGCAGCTACCTAGTAAGACAAAGTTGAACATGTATAATATGTCCACTGAAAACAGAAGTTATAATCAATATTATTAAGGACAAGATAAATATAAACATGACCAAGGATCAAACACATTTTTTTTTTACAACAGGGTTGAATAAGAATTTCTTCACAGAATCCTGGAATTCTAGACTTTGAAGTGTTCAAAAAATCTATAGAAAGTAGTTTAACAATTAAAAATAATTACTTCTTTTCCAAAAATAGTATTAAAATACAAATCACTATAATAAGAGTGGTATTAAGTATAGTGAGATCATCATCATTATACTGTGAATTGGACTACAAAGAAGAAAATGTACCCCTATTTTTTTCCTACTTTAAATCATTAATAGAAACGCCAGTCTTTAAGAAAACACCTCTGGTCGCTTTGTTGGGGGAAAAACACATTGGTCTGCAATTCTGAGGTTATTATACACTAAAGAGATTTGGTGACAGCTAATATTCAAGTTTTCTGCTAACAGACTGATTAAATGCTTTACATTTCCATAATGTAAAATACACATTCTTGTGTTTATTGCAAATTGTAGAGTTTCTCATTTTTTGACTTGTGCATAATAAGATGCATTGTAGGAAACCTGTTATTTTTTTTTTCTAACATTCACTCCTTTTTGTTCCAAGTTTAAGAATCAGCTATTTTAAAAGTTCACTTTGACTTCTCATTGACTAGAGTGCCTGCCTGCTGCCACCACCATCTGCTGGGAATTTGAAGTCAACTGTTTAAAATGCTTAAAACAAAAACTCACAATGAACCATGTTGCTTGATAATGTTCAATCTCTCTTTATGAAGACTGTATTACTTTCCAGATATCCTAAAGCTCTTGTTAAGATAAACCAGTCATAAGTGCTCTCTCTCTCTATATATATATATTTTTTCTCTCTCTGTCTCTCTCTCTATATATATATATTACTGTTAATAATCATCTTCATATATATTTATATAGATAGATATATAGATATTTATCTATCTATCTATCTGTCTGAGAGAATAGAATCCAGTGTGCTAATCTCTGAACAGTTATCACCTGTTACTGGATTTAAGTTATTTGATGTGCAGAGTATTCCTCAAACAGACACTTAGTTAAAAAATCCAGAGCGCTGCAGGCTCAGAAGAGTTCATTTACAGATTGAAAAGTCTGTTTAGATGCCCCAGTCCACACAAACATCTTTCAATTAAGGACAAACACCAAGTACTATTTAAGAATGTCATCCGGTTAGTCTTTGCTGGATGATACATGCTCTGTAATAATTCCCCCCCCCACCCCCGCTTTTAAAAAAACTGTGTCTTTTTATATGTTTCTGAAGTTTCCAAAGAACTTGAAAACAGTGTAAAGACCATCAGGAAGTTTTCCTTACTAAAACATTTTCTTCCAAATTCTGTAAATTTCAAAAGCAATACTGAAAAAATTCCCATATAGTTTCTTTCCCCTAGAATTTCTATTTTTTTGCCTGGCCAACTCTTGCTCAACCATTCATCAAGGTCCACTTCAAATGAGGTTTCTCCATGATGCTGTCACCCATACCTCCAAACTGTATAGGCAGAATTTGTTCATTAATAATCAGTCTTGTCCAGGCACAGTGACTCACACCTGTAATCCCAGCAATCTGGGAGACCGAGGCGGCCGGATTACTTGAGGTCAGGAGTTTGAGGCCAGTCTGGCCAACATAGAGAAACCCTGTCTCTATTAAAAATACAAAAATTAGTCAGGCATGGTGGTGCAGACCTGTAATCTCAGCTACTCGGGAGTCAGAAGTAGGATAATTGCTTGAACCCAGGAGGCAGAGGTTGTGGTGAACTGAGAGCATGCCACTGCACTCCAGCCTGGGTGACAAAGCAAGACTCTGTGCCTCCCACCACACACATTCTCAATGGGTTACATCTTCAGCTCTATTCACTGGACGTTTGGTGTTTAGGATCTAAACATAAGTAAAATATTATCATCATGTAGGGGGGAGGGATAAAAGTGGAATAATAATATAAACAGTAATTTTTTCAGACAGTAATAGTCCAGTGTACTCTTTTAAAAGGTGAAAGATTTATACAATCTGAAAGGAAATCAGAGTATCATTATATTGTTTTAAAATGGAACTGTAGAGTTAAACTTCATGTGTTTAAATCATGGGTATTTTATCCGAATTGTTTAACTTTTCTAAGACTCAGTTTTCTTGTTGGTAAAAGGAGAATAAATCTAGAACCTAGAACTTTGAGGTTGATATGAGAAACAAATGAAATAACAGACATATTAGGCTTAGCAGAGTGTCGGGCACAAAGAAAGCATTTAAGACATGTTAACAGTAGGAACAGCAGTGTGTATTAGTATTTTAGTTGCTGGTACTGCTCTCAAGACCTGGGTCCTCTGTCAGATGCTTTCACCTCTGTTATTTCGAGTCATTAGTCAGAACAGCTATTTCTTCCCATTCATTCAATGTGTATTTACTAAGCATATACTATGTGCCAGACATTTTTCTAAGAGCTGGACACACAGTGGCCCATCAGTCTTTTCCTGGTCTTCAAGGAGATTTCATTCGTGGGAAGGTGGAAAAAACAGACAATAAATGGAAACATAAACAAGCAAGGTAATTGTAGATAGCAATGAGTGCTATCAAAATAGGGAAATTGGGTAAGTTTTGGCTGGCTGAGGGGGTGGGGCTATTTTAGAAAGTCAAAGACCTTGCTCAGAAAGTGGCATTTAGGTGAGAACTTATATGTGAGACAGAGTCAGGCATGTTAAAGTCTGGGGAAAATAATTCGAGAAAGAGAAAAGAGAGAGAAGAAAAGTCCTGGAGCCTGAAAAGGCTTGGCATGTCCTGGGAGCGTGGCTAGAACAGAGATAAGAGAGGAGATGGAAGGAGATAAGGTGAGGAGAGGCAGGCAGGGCCAGATCATGTAGGGAAGACACCTTTTAAAAAATATCGGGGTTTTTCAACCCGAGAAAGTTAACTGAAAAAATATATATATATGTATATGTGTGTGTGTGTGTGTGTGTGTATACACACACAGTGAGGTTTTCTCTCCACTGCTGATTGTTTTCTTTGCTGTACAGAAGGCTTTAACTTTATATAATTCCATTTGTCTGTTTTTGCTTTTGTTGCCTGTGCTTTTGAGGTCTTATCCATAAAATATTTGAAAGATAAATACCACATGTTCTCACTTATATGTGGAAACTAAAGCAGTTAATCATATGAAAGTAGAGAGTAGAATAGAGGCTACTAGAGGCTGGGAACTATAGGAGCAGTTGGGGATAGGGAGAGGTTGGTTAACAGATCTAAATTTACAGCTACATAAGATGAATGAGCTCTAGTGCTCTATAGCACTGTAGGGTGAATACAGTTAACGTTTTTGTTTGTTTGTTTGTTTGTTTCAGATGAAGCCTCATTCTGTCACCCAGGCTGGAGTGCTGTGGCCTGATCTCGGCTCATGGCAACCTCTGCCTCCCGGGTTCACGTGATTGTCCTGCCTCCACCTCCCCAGTAGCTGGGACTACAGGCATGCACCACCACACCCAGCTAATTTTTGTGTTGTTTAATAGAGATGAGATTTCACCATGTTGGCCAGGCTGGTCTTGGAACTCCTGACCTCAAGTGATCCACCTGCCTCAGCCTCCCAAACTGCTGGAATTACAGGCATGAACCAGCATGCCTGGCTACAGTTAACAATTTCTTGCATATTTTCAAATAAATACGAGAACTTAAAATTTTCCCAACACAAAGAAACAGTAAATGTTTGAGCTGATGGAGATGCTAATTACCCTGATTTGATCATTGTACATTATGTATATCATAGAAATATCACATTGAACCCCATAAATATAGGCAATTATGTGTCAATTAAAAAATAAAAAAGAAAACTTGTGGTGAGGAATTCAGATTTATGAAATCAGTTTATGTTTAATGAGGCTACCTTAAAAAGGCTACTTCTATTATGAGGCATATGGATTATATGAGGTAAGTACTTCAGTTATCTATTGCTTTCACAAACTATTCTAAAACTGAGTGGTTAAAACAATAATGATTCATTATTTCTCATGGTTCTTTCATCTGGGCTCATTTATGTGGCTACATTCAGCTGGAGCGTCAGCTGGTCTGGAAGGTCTGAGATGGCCTCACTGAAATGTCTGGCATTTGGTGGTGGCAGTCGGCTAGGTTGCCTCCATCCTCTTCCACATGGGCTCTCATCTGGTAGGCTAGACTGGCCTCCTGCCATGGAGGTCTCAAAGCAACATTCCAAGAGAACAAAAGTGGAAGCTGCAAGGCATCTTAAAACTGAGCCTCGGCCGGCCGGGCGCGGTGGCTCACGCCTGTAATTCCAGCACTTTAGGAGGCCGAGGCGGGCGGATCACGAGGTCAGGAGATGGAGACCATCCTGGCTAACACGGTGAAACCCCGTCTCTACTAAAAATACAAAAAATTAGCCGGGCGTGGTAGGGGGCGCCTGTAGTCCCAGCTACTCCGGAGGCTGGGGCAGGAGAATGGCGTGAACCCGGGAGGCGGAGCTTGAAGTGAGTCAAGATCGCGCCACCGCACTCCAGCCTGATAGACAGAGCAAGACTCCGTCTCAAAAACAAAAACAAAAACAAAAAAACAGCCTCAGAAGTGTCACTTCTGCCATATTCTACTGGTCAAAGCAGGTCACAAGCCCAGCCCAGACCAAGAGGATGGGAAAGTAACAGTCCACCTATTGATGGGAAGAGCAGGAAAGCCACATTGCAAAGGAGTGTGCATTTCTGTATAGCAGAAATTCATAGTTATATTTTGTAATCAGTCTCAGCAAGAGTGGTCTAGTTGGGCCAGGTAAGGCTGGCTTAGACCCAGATGTAATGTGACAGCATAAATCGACTGTACATAGCTACCCAAAAGCACTCCATTTTATACCTATTTTACTGCTTCTGGGATAAAGCTTGGGGAGATGAAATGATTTCTCATTGTTTTCCAGTTATTAAGGCCAGGCATTTAAACCCAAAGAGTTTGACCATAGATTATGTATTTTCCATCTAAGAATTCTACCACTGCCCAGTATATTACATTGACAGGAGAGAAAAACAAATCTTTGCAAAATAACATACTTGCCATTAGAGAAGTACAAAAATATTTTGGAAACTGGTAAGTATGTATTGTCATTGTATTTTGAGTATCTATTATTGTAGTTATCAAACTGCAATGCAGTTATCTATTTATGTGATTCTCTAGCCCACTCGAATGAAAGTTCCTATTGGGCAAGGACAGAATCTTAATCCCCAGGGCCTTAAATCAGTGGCTGTCTGGTTCATAGAAAACTTCTTATAACTATTACTAAACTAGTTAATGAATTTAAATGTTAAAAAGCTAATTAAGGGTACTGTCTGCCTTGAGCAATGGAAAGTTGCATATTTAAAACATTTTATTCCTCATGATAAAATTGCCTCAAGGAATTTTTTTTGGAAGAAAAAGCTAACATAGATAAAATAAATCAGTAATGTCTTACTTTGGAAAAATCAATAATGATCATAAAAGAGCCATTTATTGCACTATGATCTAGAAAGGAAAATGTTTTTTCCCTGAAACAGTTTTTTTCAATGTCCATTTTCTTAATACCAGTTCAAAATCAGATCTTACTTATGACCTATTTGAAGAATCATAAAAAATGACTATAAAGACTTAAGCTATTCTACAAAAACAAGACTCTGCAAGCAAATCAAAACCCTAGGGACATGAAACCCGTTATTTTAATACCCAAAATAGCTGGCAAACTGAATTAAGAAATCTAAAAAGAAAGCATATTCATTGGCTTGGGTAACAAGATGATTGATTGTTATGTCTCTTCTAGGAGAAGTCATAAAATAAAGTCAGATGAATTTGTTCTGTTTCTAGCTTGGGTGTGATACCAGTACAGGTGAACCTGCATGCTGTGTAGACACCTTATGGAGTCTGAATTTTTTAAGGGTCAGATATCTTCACCCATTCATAATTACAAGCTGTATCCTAACTTCAAAATGTATCTACCTAAATAGATAATATCCTTTACCAGGAGATAAAATCTTTGACTGATCAAGACAATGCCACAACTAACCTTCAAAAAAAGGCAGATGAAAGCATCCATTCCACTGATACCACATGCCATGTTGGTAAGCACAGAGAAGTGTTAAAATTTTAGGATGTGGATACTCCATATTTTTCCTCATATATCAAGTACCCAGCTAAAGGAAAATGTGTGCAATTATTCCATTTTGCCCCACTGGGATTGATTGAGAGGGTAACCTGTCTCCTTATCTACCCTTACATTCTCTCCTGAGAGGGCCAAGAGTGGTCCCCTAATAAGGGTGAGGCTCATACCATAGGGAATTTGCTATCACAAACAAAAACAGATGTTCAGTTTTTTTCACCCAGGTTTCTCCCAAGTTACCAGGAAATAAAAATGACCAGTTCACGTGAAAGAGGCTCAAACTTGCTGCAGAGATGTCAATCTCAATTTCTCTATGTCAATCTCCAGAGATACCAATTCTGAGTTCTTTTTTGTAGTTTTAATGCTATAGGTGATCAAGTCAAAAATTTATAAAAGGTTGTATAACATTTCATTCCTTATTCTGATTTGTGTTAGAAAATGAATTTAAATGTTCAAAATGCATTCCACAGAAAAAGCACTCTGCTTCCTAAACTATTAAAGCTCACAAAAATACCCTGAAAAGATCAACTAACAGCTTCAAACTCCACTAACATGCTAATAAAAAAGTACAACTTCTGTAGAGCTTGGTTAAGTAAAGGCAATTCACAAGAATGATGCAAGACCATCTGAATTAATATTTGCAACATTAACAAATCAGATTCTTCTTTTGAAATATAAAGGTCTTTAAGGAGGGTGTCCTACATCATCAGTCCCTTGAGGAACTGTGGATAAAGACAAAATAATTATATCCCTAGAGATGAAATACGACTAGGTGTCCCGGAGAGAGCCCTTGTTTTGATGTTAGAGTGAAGAATGGTTGTTATTGGTATTTCAAAGGAAAACCTCCCCAGAAGCATCCTGCAATAAGAACTGACATACATATTAAAAAGACAATTAAATATTAATGAAGCCAAACCTACTTACAAATCAAATGCTGAGGAAAGGAGACATCTTTCTTCCAAAGAAAGTTGGTTTCACTCATCACATTCGTTTACTTTAAAGCAACAAATCTGTTTGTGTTATTGCATACTAAGCATCACATTTTGAATAACGTGAACCTGACCTTTGCAAAGCAAGCTGGTTACTAAATAATGTATAACTGTGATATTTCTGTAGTTCCAAGAAAACCTGGAGAATATCTTGGATGTGAATTTAAATGTAAAATGACAAATGCTTTCCTCTGATAAGATTTGGTTGGGTTCACTTTGGGTCCCAGGCATGGCTGAAAGTCTAGATATTGACTATATAACCCTGGATAATGGGAGGTTACATGTTTATAGCTAACTGTATTATCTTCCAAGATAATTTTGATATTAAAATAATTTTACTATATAAAACTTCCCCGGCTTACTTATCATAAAATTCAATGCTAATTTACAGAAAATCTAGACTTAGTTAAGAAAAAAAATATAGGTGGCGATTTAAATGCCTTAAGAATGTGACCAACTGCAAATAAAGCAGAAGTGTTTCCTACACAAAAATGTAACTATAATTCTGGTCCAAAAAAGAAAATCACATGATTGGTTTAGAAGTCATTGAATTTTGCCTCCAGAAAGTGGCTTAGAAGACGTATATATTTCTATTACCACAAACTTCATTGGTTCTACCTTCCTTTTTTTGTTTTCTTAACTGATAGCTTTATTGAGATATAGTTCATACAACATTCAATTTACATATTTAAAAAGTCTACAATTCAATAGTTTTTAGTACATTCACAAATTGTATAGCCATCATCACAATCAAATTTACAATATTTTCATAATTCCTGCAAAATCCTGTGCTCAGTAGCAGTTACTCACTTTTCCTTCCACTACCCAACCACCCCCACCTACCTCTCAATGTCCCAGAAAACAACTAATCTTTCTATCACAATAGATTTGCATATTCTGAACATTTCATACAAATAGAATCACACAATATGTGATCTTTTTGGACTGGACTCTTAGTATGTTTTCAAGGTTCATCTTTGTTGTAATATGTATGCATCAGTACTTTATTCCCTATTATTGCCGAATAGTATTGTTTTACAGACATATCGCATTGTGTGCATGCATTCACCAGCTGATGGACATTTGGGTTGTTTCCTACCTTATTTTAAAAAATTCTTTCTTCCCTTGGTTCTCTTTGTTACCATTTTAGATTCTTCATGGACAAATTCTTCTTTCAGTCCTTTAAATTCTGGCTTGTGGATTTGTTGTAAGCTCTCTGCATGCCTCAATTTTCTTTCTCCTTAAGACTGCATTCATTTCACGTGCTTCAAGGAAGCCTATGTGCTGACCACCTTCAAGTTTCAACCTTCTTCCTATACTTCAGACCCTGTATGAGTTCCTCCCATTTACCAAATTCCCTTCCATATATTCTCTTGTTTTTAATAAATCAGAACAATATCTAACTAGTCAGACATGCCCAGAAAGTATTATTGACTGTACCTTCTCTCTTCCTCACTTTCTACATTCAATGGGTACCCAAGTCATGTATATTTTACCTATGGTATTTCTTGAATCCATCCCTATTCTATGCCATCATTAGTTGTTAGCTCATTATCTATACCTGTTATATACCATTAATCTCCTAATTCACTTTTTTATTCTAGTTCAATGATTTTTAGATTTTTCAATAAATCGCCATCATTGAAAAAGTAAAATACAAGCTCCTTAACATAGTACAAAAAGCTCACATGATCTTGTGTGTTTATTTCCCTTTTCTTTTTTTTTGTTCTGAGACAGAGTCTCACTCTGTTGCCCAGGATGGAGTGCAGTGGCGTGATCTCGGCTCACTGCAACTTCTGCCTCTTGGATTCAAGCGATTCTCCTGCCTCAGCCTCCTAAGTAGCTGGGATTACAGGCGCACACCATCACACCCAGCTAATTTTTGTATTTCAGTAGAGATGGGACTTCACCACGTTGGCCAGGCTGGTCTTGAACTCCTGATCTCAAGTGATCAACCCACCTCGGCCTCCCAAAGTGCTGTGATTACAGGCATGAGCCACCATTCCCGACCATCCTGTCTTCTACACTCTTCCACAGGTGGTCTCTACTCTTGCTATATCAGACTTTTTGTAGGATATCAATAGTGCCACGATTGCCCTTCCTTTATGTCAACAGATAGTTGACTACTTCTGCCTGGAATATCCCTATAGCTTCTGTTGCCTAAGTTCATATTGCCCATTGAGGTTGAGACTAGTCAGTTGCTCACCAAACCCTTTCCCCATCCTTTCTGGACCCAGAACTAGCCCACGTTTCCTAGCCTCTCTTGCAGTTAGTTGTAGTTATATGAATGAACTCCAGCCATTGGATCACAGGCAAAAGAAAGATATCCTCTCAGGCCTAGATCATAAAAGCATCTTGTGCAATGTTTCTTCTAACTTTTCTCTCTTCCTGTTTAGCAGCTGGATGTTGATGTCCAAAGACATCTTGAAAGTCACACACTGAAGATTAACCTGCATCCCTGAATGATTGTATGAAACATAGTTGTTGCTGCCACTCTCCTCCATTGAATCTTACATGAGTGCAATCTAAATTTCTAGTATGTTAAGCCTCTGAATTTAGGGATAATATAATGTAGCAGTCAGTACTACTCTTCAACAGTAAGGTGATGAGAAAGATCTTAATTTCTAGCTCCACATCCCCTATTTTTATGCATGACACTAATTACTAAACTGTATTATAATTGTGTTTTACAAGCTTATCTCTTTCTGTAGCTATGAAGTCTGGAACTGGGTCTTTGATCTCTATAACTCAGCATCAGCTATAATATCAGCACTTGATAAGTGTTTTTTTGAATGAAATTTCCTCTCACACATCTTTCTTGATATCTGCTCTGCAGGAAGGTTAACATTAATTTTTTAACAAAAGGTGGCAGGGGGTTGGGTTCTGTGTGTGTCTGAATTTGGGAAATGCTTAACAAAAAACATTTAACAAAAAGCATTTATTCTTAAAATTTCTTAAACAAAACTTAAACAAAAAACATTTATTCTTAAAATTTCCATATGATAATGAGCATCATCAAGATGCTGTAGGGTTTTTTTGTTTGTTTGTTTTTGAGATGGAGTTTTGCTCTTGTTGCCCAGGCTGGAGTGCAATGGCGTGATCTCGGCTCACTGTAAACTCTGCCTCCGGGTTCAAGTGATTCTCCTGCCTCCTGAGTAGCTGGGATTACAAGCGCGTGCCACTATACCCGGCTAATTTTGTATTTTTAGTAGAGATGGGGTTTCTCCATGTTGGTCAGGCTGGTCTTGAATTCCCTATCTCAGGTGATCCACTTGCCTTGGCCTCCCAAAGTGCTGGGATTACAGGCACGAACCACCGCGTCTAGCTCGGGTTTTTTTTTTTTTTTTTTTTTTTAAGAACACAAAAATTATTTGATCACCGGTTTCTTGTTTTTTTCTTATAAAGCATCCTGGGAAGCAGGTGATCCATGGAAGCCTGTTTTGGAAAAAGCTGATCTTGACTAATATAAACATTGCAAAATCTTGTATAGAAAGTCAGAAATGTTTTATTTCAGCCCTAGATACATAAATCACAGAGTCAACTTAAGTATTCAGGGGTTGATGATTTTCTGGAATACTCATGCTAGAGGCACTCCTCCTTGGAGCTGCCTGGCTTTGGGATATTTCCCTGCCATTAATACACTTTCAGAACAAGAACCAGGGACATAAGAAAAAACTAAATCATGCTTAGTGTATTTCCTTTGTCATCTTAGTCTGGCTAAGAATGAGCTGGAAGATGGTAGCTTTTGGCTCAGCTAAAGAAAAACTATTTGGTAGTCAGTACGATATACAGGATACTTATTTCACTGTCCCTTTACCTCTGCTCCTTAACTATAAAACCAAAAAACATGTGAAGAGCTTGAAACAGTGCTTGACATAGGTAAGTGTTCAATAAATGTTGTTGTTGATTTTAATTATTACCAGAATTAGAGGGGTGCCTAGTTGTGATGTCCTTAAGTAAATCATTTTCCCATTCTGGGCTTGAGTTCCTTTTGTCTTTCAAAAGCATAAAGCTGGGATTAAATTGCCTCTGATTCCTTGTCCTGTTCTGACGTGCTGGGCATCAGTTGTGTTTAACTTCAATCTTATATCTGGCATTCTGGCCTTCGGAAAAATGCATTCCTGTGTGTTCCCATTTTGAAGATGCAGAGTAGGTAACCAAAGTCTAGATTATCACCTCTGGTGGAGACAAACAGAGGCAGGTATAATCCCCAAAAGAAGATAATTCAATGTTATTTCCAGTTGACCTTGGAATTTCAAATGACTCTGGTGCTTTAAATTCTCTTTTTTAATTTGCTCAATACTATAGTTTTAATTGCCTGGACATATGCCAATTAATGGCAGGGTTAAGACAGGCCTGAAGCAGACCAAACTCAGAACTTGTCTAACAGACAATATTGCTCTAGATTCATAAAAGCAGAGAAAATTTATTCAAAGCAAAGCGTCCTAGATATCTAAGGTGAACACATGCTGTTTATTTTGTATAGTTTGCTGCTTTATCTCCTCACACATGAAATACTTGTTTGATACAACAGTGCTGGTGAATCCACCACCCCCAATATTAGGACATCTTTCTTAAATAAGTCCTTGTAGATTTATAACTCTATTTCTTTTTTAAAAAATGTTTTGAGTATACTACTATAGTTTTATTTTTATCATTTATAAACCATCCCTTAGACCTTGAAAAATCAGTGAGTGCTGTGGCTTTACAGTTTTCAGGATGTTGGATGCTTTCAAATGAACTTAGGTCATTCCTCAGATAGATTATTCACAGAGTAGCTTGGAAAGAAATGTAAATTTCTGTGGCTGGGAGGAAATAGAGATTTGCCAAAGCACAGTGACTTTGCATCAAATCGTCATGCTATTTTAAAAGCCAATAAAAGACAAACAGAAATAGGATTTCACGTACAAGGTATAGCTGAGAAAATGAAGCTGTTCAAACAATCCCTGACCAGGTTTCCAGTTCGATGTATCCGAACAGGAGCAATGTTTTAAGAAATTTACATGTTATTGGGTTTAAAATGTCTCTCAAAAATATTGTGTACATTTAGGATGAGTTCAAACATCACCATATCAAAACAAAACAACCAAACAAGTATTTGTTCATATCAAATATACCAGATATTATGACAAATTGTAAAGGATAAAAAATGAAAAGATGTGGCTCTGGGCTCAGGCGACTGTCTGGTATTTACAAAGCCAAGTCAAATAAGTGAAAAGGGAAATAATAAAATTAAGGACCAACTTGAACATTAATGTAAAAGTCACCAGAATTCACTGATCATTATGGGATATAAGACAACAAAAACCTCACTGAAGACTAGGGTAATACCTATGAGATAGTACAAATTTGCCCTCTGTTCCTTTTTCTTTTTTTTTTTTGAGACGGAGTCTCGCTCTGTCACCCAGGCTGGAGTGCAGTGATGTGATCTCGGCTCACTGCAACCTCCACCTCCTGGGTTCAAGTGATTCTCCTGCCTCAGCCTCCCAAGTAGCTGGGAATACAGACATGCACTATTACACGTGGCTAATTTTTGTATTTTTAGTAGAGACGGGATTTTACCATGTTGGCCAGGCTGGTCTCCAACTCTGACCTCAAGTGATCTGCTTGCCTGGGCCTCCCAGATTGCTGGGATTACAGGTCTGAGCCACCACCCGCCTGCTCCTATTTTTGAGAAGGTTCTTACTGAATTTTATGATTCAACAAAGAGTATCAATTTTGTCTCTAATGACACAAAGTATGTGATTTTTTTTTAACAGAAACATTGTTTCTGATCTCACTGTATTTTAAAACCAAATACCATTCACGAGACCTGAAATATTAGCTTAGCTCTGTGTATGTGTGTGTGTCTGTTTGTGTGTGTGGGTGTGTTATTTGCATGTCCGTATAAAAAAATTCATGTAGGTATTTATTCTCTTGGATTCATGACTTGCAGCTTATCCCCTTCTGGACCTAGAACCTTGAACATGCTCTATTGGAGATGGCGTGAGCTTCATTATAAAATAGGCTTGAAACTAAGAACCAGTAACCAAGCCTGAGAAAGTTACTCCACCTCTGTAAGTCTCACTTCCTTAAGATAAAATGTGAATACTACTACTCACTTCCCAGATTATGAGCTAATATTAAACAAAATAGACATTCTGCTGCAAATGTCCAAAAGGAATAAAGGATGGCACAAATGTTCATGGTTTGGGGATTTAAGGAAATGGGAAGGATGATTCTTCACAAATATGAAGTGAGACCCAAAGGTAACAACACAACATAGATGGAACAGACTTTAAATTTATTTGTGTGAATTTCAGTAAATCGTATTACTTCTGTTAGCTTTACTTTTCCGTCTTTCACAAATGAGAGTATCAATGGTACCTGCCTTCATAGTCATGTGACAGTAATGCAGGACTTTTCCTTAGTTCAGCTAATGATGGGGTCGTTGTCTGTCCCACGACCATGAAAACGTAGGCTCACGGATGGTTTGAAGAGTGAGTAAGACAGGGTTTTATTGGATGAAAGGAAGAAAAAAGGAGTCCAGAGTCCCTAATAGAGCACTTCCCAGCCGGCCGAATCCCAGGTTCCACAAAGGAAGAGGAGGGGCCAGGCTCCTCCCTGCTGCAAATGGTAGAAACTTCCTGAGGGTACCCCAGGGCGCAGGCTGACTGGAGTTTTGCCAGGTACCCCCTCTGACCTGGCTGTCTCATAACCATAGCATTAAATGAAATAACACATAAAGATCACTTAGCACAGTATCTAGTATGTCGTTAATAAAACATAGCTATTTACTATTATAATTCTTTGTATGAGCAAGTCATTCTCATGGCTTCAGTTACGCCTGATACATTCTATTCAAGCGTCAGAACAAGCCAGAATAATTTGTCAGTGTTATCTGTCGGTGATATGGAATGTACAGTGTGCCTGATGATTTTGAGGGTTTTATTTCATATGCCCCCACTGAAATTAATAAAGTCACTAGTCAAAGAGGTTAAGAAATCTCCTTTCTAAATATATATATTTTTTCTCTAGAACCATTTGCATTAGAAAACAGTAACTGCAATATGCCATTTTGAATATCTATCTCTACCCAAACCACAGAGCCATAAACATACACATCTGATGCATGACTCACCCATCTGAGAAGCTGCACATATGCGCCCCATGCTAGCTAAATACGTAGGTTTACAGAATGCATATTTAGAAAAAACTAATTTACTTCCTGTGCTCCCTGTAGTCCCATCTTGTTTTCATGCAGCTGATCCAACTTTCAATTCACAAAAGCAAAACCTCCTTAGAACCAAAATAAATACTAATCTTAAATTCAATGTACCCTGACAGCAAATAAGTTTGCTGTGCTTACTTCAGCATGAATAAAAAGCCCGCAAGGAGACTCCTACATAAGAGTATATTTACAAGTTCCATTACCCACTGGAGAGATTGATGTAATAAACCTATAATAAAAAGCCTCATGTTATAGATTTCTCTAATGTTTCTTATCAAACAGTCTGTATTATCTTGGCTTGTGTATTCAATTTAAAATAGGTTTCCAATAAGTGCCTCGAAGCTAGAGGTCATTTTTATTTCGTTTTCTGACATGTAGGAATGTTTACAAAGACACTTTCTACCCTTAGAATTGGAAAAATATGCTTGTCTGGTCAAGTACTTCATGACCTTAGCCTATATATTTATTTTGAGTTTTTAACAGTTTTCCAAGCTGTAACAGTTGGCTGTCCCATTATATAATTTATTTTTATTGCCAAGTAGGAGTGGGTGAACTGTTCCAGATCACATCAAATCACCATTGTAACCTTAAACTATTTCTCATTATGTATAGGTTTTCCAGAGAGCTTACTCATTTGAATTTGAAAATATCTGACCAGGACTCCCAATGAGCTATTCTCCTGAACTCTGAGACCAACCACGTAGATGAAACTGGCAGTCCTTCCAGCAAAGGAAAAGGAAGACAGCTGATAAGGTATGAATAGAATACTTGAACAGATATCGACACTGGGGTCTATAGACCACCTCCAAGTTCCAGTTGCTGCTGACCCACACACACCTGAAGAAAGATTTTTGTCCATAAGCTAGTACTGCATACACATTCAGAACATTAATTAGCTTGGACCTCCCTTTTGAGACTTGACCTCTCAATAATTTATTGTCACATTATAATTGTCACAGTGTATCCACTCATTAATTAATTCACCAAATGTTAAGTTAGTCTGCATTATGCTCCAGGGACTATACTAGAGCTTGGGATTCAAACCGAGAACAGACATAGTTGCTTCTTCATGGAATTTACAATGTACTGGGAGAAAACAGACATCAATCAGTCATAGAAACAAAATCTTTGATTACAATTGGTGAAACATGTTCTAAAGAGAACCAGATAGGGATCTGATGATGCTTCTGGGCAATTTAATCTCCGATTATAAACATAACTGCTTTTTGCACAGGCAGAAGTAGTTATAATCCTCAGACTACATTTTAACCTTCTTATCCATTTTAATTTACTCCAAATTTATTGGACTTTGAGTAAATTTTTCTCTCTTGGAAATATTATATGTATCTTCATTTACTATCATGCAGCGAAATGAGATTACATCTGTCCTTCCTTCCTGATAACTTTGACTTATAATTATTCTCTTTTAATTGCTTTAAAAATTCCCTAGGATGCATGGTCCTTACTCTTCAACATTCTTGCCAAATATGGTTACAATTCTAATGTCTCCAGGAAAATAAAACATTCTTATCTTTTCCATTCCAGAAAGTCCATTTTATTTTTGAGATATCTCTAATTATTAGAAAGCAAATCCTAAATCCAAGGTAGAAAGTGTCTTTAGTTTTCACCATTTTTTCAGGTTCTATTGCAAACTAGTCAGCTTCCTCCTCCATGTGATGGGCATTCAAATATTTGCAAGTTAAAAACCCAGTGAGATTATCCTAAAAGCAAGTCAAAAGAATCTTGGTAATACTGCAGTGATTTGCATGTTTGTTTCATTAGTATCTTCTGGCAAAGAGGCATTAGGCTACTACTAGATGTCAAAATATTCATGTTCCGTCATTTCAAATAGCTCTGGCAGTGTGCAATGCTTTAATTTATTATGACTCCCTTTTCTGTATTATAGAGAAGTCAGGTATATCACTATAATGTTGTACTTTTAGATGACTCAATGACTCAATGACTTATTCTGGGAACAGCTATTATTTTCCATGGCCACTCCCTGCCCACTGCCCTGCATGCTAGAATACAGGCAGAGCAGGAAACAGAAACAGAGAAGAGGCCACCAGATGAATGCGAGATAATGCTGCAGTACATTAAACCAAAATCAAGACCCTTAATTCAACTTTTATGAGAACGCAGAGAAACTTTCACTATCAATCTCATTCTGACAAAGGTGAAGGGCATACAGAACCAAGGAGACAGCTTGCCATTAAAAATGTTAAAAATAGAAAGCCTGGCGTACATACTGAGTGATGCAATAGTGCACACAAATTCTTTAACAGACAAGATTTCTCTTTGCAGTTACAGTTATTAATCTCCCAAGTCTAACATTCCTGAACTCTCTTCAGAGTTAATGATTCAAAAGGCAACATAAGCTCCTCATTAAGATTCTGTATCACACTGGAGGGAGGAGGAATAAAACAAACATATTTTCTAAATTCCTTGAAATATCAGGAGTTATATCACTTATAGGGTGTGACTCTTCAGAGAATAAGTGACTCTATGTGGCTGCACCTTAGAGAGACAAAAAATTTCCTCAGAAACAATTATTTGGGGAATAAATTTTTTAAAAATCCATCTGACATTCAGAGTGAGATGCTACCTGGATTCATAAAGTTCTAAACGTTCTGAAGTGTTTGGCTGCATGTTAGATGTCAAGGAGTCAAATTCCTTCCTTATGTTATCTGGGGCATACTAGCCAGCACCACACAGAAGATAAGAAGCAGCAGCAAAGAAGCTGCTATGACCCAGACCTTCCAGGAAGACCTGCAGATTCCTATTTGTTCTCACAATGTGCAATCCAGGACTCCTAACTATATTTGCTAGGGTAAGAAAGGACTGGGGGGAAAAAACAGGCCCAAAGGGAAGCAGCATATAATATTAATCCACACTCTTCCCAAACCTTCCTTTTCTTTTCTAAACAAAGATACATTCTTCAAATACATACTGTGAGCAGGGCTGAATGCTTGTGGACTGACCTAAGTAGGCTTTGAGAAAGAATAACACCATTTTTACTCATTCCCATAATTAATACCCTTGGGCTGGCCTTATTAAGTGTTGTAGAAAAGAGAGATACACAGTATATAAAAACATGAGAAAAATGGACGGTATCATAGGATTATAAAGCATATAATTAAACTCAAATGTTTGGGCTTTTTCAATACCCATGATTACAAACAGTATAATTTTGAAAGTAGCACAATAATTAAAATGATAACATTTCCTTTTAGGCCCTTGCAATCTGTATAGTTATCAGAGGCTTCTAATTTTGAGGGGATTTTCTTAGACAGTATTCTCAACAAACAACAAAGAGGCTGTCTATGGAAAGAAACAACTTGGCTATTGCCAAGGTGGTCAAAAAAACTGTTTTTTTTTGTTTGTTTTTTGTTTTTTTTTTTTCCAATGGTATTTCCAGATCCCACTTGAATTCCTATAGCTCAGCTTTGGAGTAGAAGGAGTAGCTAAAGCTCATCCCTTGAAGGGAAACACAGCAATTGCTTTCAAAAAGGAAAGCATGGAATTGGGTAAATTAGCAACTGTAAGTTCTATCATCACTTAAGTTTTGTCTACCAAGGGCAACAAAACAAAGAATTAACAACAACAAAACAACCAATAAGTTCCACTTCCCTGTAACTGTTTACAGTCCCAAACTTACTGTTTTCTAGCTGCTAGTTGGCCCTATGGAACCACTTATAACTCAAAACCACAAATCACATAAATCAAAAACACATCCTGGGTTTGGTAGAGAGGAACTGGTCACTTGATCCTAACAGGAGAGAAAGCTGCAAAACAATTAGAAATTCATTCATGTAGTGTCCATTCTCGGCAAGATTTTTGAGTAGTCACTGAATAAAAATAAAGGAAACATAAAGGCAAGAAGACTATCTTCTTGTTATGCAAACCCTCATACAAAGAGAACCAATACAAAAAGAGATGGGGAGACTAACAGAGGTTGAAGGCAGAGGTTTTAGAGAGAAAATAGGAGAAAGAAGAATATTTCTGGCTAAAATTACTAGATCTACATGAGTGAAAGGACTAAGCTTTAGTTGACTTAGTGTCAGGAATTTGAAACTATATTATTTGATAAATCAATTACTACCCTTGTGATCTTAGATACTTTACTTATTTCTCCTTTCTGAGTGTCAGTTTCTTCCTTTGACAATTCTCTTAAGGTATTTCTCTATGAACCCAAACTCTAAATATTTGGATAAGAGCTCAATCTACAGCTCTGGTTAATCTACCAGTTGCTTAACTGGTAGACACCATCAAATGAACAATTACTGAAGAAACTAGTAGTTTAAAAGAGAATTTAAAATATATTTATTGAGTTTTAAAGCAGTATGTTGAAATGTAATATAACTTAATGATTAATAAAAATAAAAAAGTCCTTGCTAGTGTGGAGATTTACAATTTTTAAAAAAGCTTTCACATGTATTAACACATATGTTTTAAAACTCCCCTTTAAAAACCATAGAGAACAGATTTATAAGCCACATAAAAAAATTAGCTTCATTAATTTATAGTCACAATTCATTTTTGACCAAAAAACAGTATTACCCAGCATGAACACCAACATTCACTGTGAAATGGCTCTGAACAAGTTTCTAAATATGGAAAGCTTAGCTGTTGCCAAAAATGAAATCTAACTTCAAAGGACATGGATTTACCAACACTTAAAATATTCAGAGGAATAAAACACAAGCCTTAAAGAAAATTCCAAAGGAAAAGATCCATAAGTATTTTAAACAACAGCTTAAATGTGATTGATAAGTGACCACACGTCTATGATGGAGAATACATTCACACATGAGATCCACTCTGCACTATAAAAAAATCACATACCATACTAAGGTATACTAAGGCATGGATTTCACTGAGACCTGTACTACTACTTCCTTGCTTCTCTCATCTCACTGGACAAGTCCCTGTGCTCTGGGCCCCTGATGAGTTTTCTTTGTTAATTCCTGTGTGCCTAGAAACATTGGCACCTTCTCTAGGAAGTCTTTTCTCTCTTCTCTCCTTGTCACATTTCATCTACCTCACAGACCCAGTGGGCTTTGGATTCAGTTTCAATGCCATGCCCCACAGCGGCTGCACAGCAGTCCCCTTTCATTATCTGCCGAACACTTACTGTATTTTGGGAGAGAGGCATCTGTTTAGATTAGCAGATCCATAAGGATAGTGGTTGTAATAATAGGACGATTAGACCACTTTCCACTGGTACTAAATAAATAACTAGTACTATTGAGGCACTTTCTAAGTTTGTTTTGTGAGTGAATGTGTAACTGGGATGTGGTTTTTATCTCCCTTCTGTTCCCAAATTTCTTAGTGGGTTTTTGTGTTTGTTTGTTTCAGAGATAGGGTCTTGCTCTGTTGCCCAGGCTGGAGTGCAGTGGTGCAATTACAGTTCACTACAACCTTGACTTGTGAGCTCAAGCAATCCTCCTGCCTCTGCCTACCAAGTTGCTAGAACTACATGCATGAACCATCATACCTGGCTATTAAAAAAAAAAATTGGCCAGGCACAGTGGGTCACACCTATAATCCCAGCACTTTGGAAGCCCGAGGCAGGTGGATCACCTGAGGTCAGGAGTTCGAGATCAGCCTGGCCAACATGGTGGACCCCCAACTTTACTTAAAAAAAAAAAAAAAAAAAAAAAAAAAAAGAAACAAAAGTTAGCCAGGAGTGGTGGCAGGCACCTATAATCCCAGCTACTCAGGAGGCCGAGGCAGAGAAAATTGCTTGAAGCACAGAGGCAGAGGTTGCAGTGAGCCAAGATAGCACCACTGCACTCCAGACTGGGCAACAAAGTGAGACTCTGTCTCAAGAAAAAAAAAAAATGTAGAGATGGAGGTCTCCCTAGGCTGGTCTCAAACTCCTGGGCTCAAGCAATATTCCTGCATCAGCCTCCCAAAGTGCTGGGAGTACAGGTATGAGCCACCATGCCTGGGCCTTGGTGGTTTTGATAATGCTACTTAATCAAAGGAAGAGCTAGACTTTCTTGCAGTGTAACACCCAGATTATATGCTAAGACGAGGCCATTCTTAGAAAAGTGAAAAGGGTGCTTGTCTTGTAGGTTCCATGAGAATCTCATAGAACCGAATGACTGACTACCTACTTGGTGGCCTTGGTGAAGTGACACTATTTTAGGGAGAAGGAGAGAATAAAGGCATTAAAGAGACCCATGGATTGAAAACACAAAGGGATCATTGGGAGCACAAAGGAAGCACGAGGGTCCTAAGGGAATATTTCTTTCTATCCTGCTTGTCCCTTCACTGCAAGACAGGAAGCCCAAAGAGATGAGCTCAAAGGAAGTGGTGAAAGGATGGAGCTCTTAAATAGACTGCAATGGCCACTCTTGAACCTTTATCCTGGTAGGTCCTCCATGTCTTAGAAGACATCAGAAAGGAAAAGATCTTAACAGTCTTTTTGACTTATAAACTTGTTCGCTCAATGTCTGCTAGTAAAAGATGTTAGACTCCTTACTTTCCATAGTAAAGAGTCTATAACCTTTATAACAGGATTATAAATGAATTAATTGTTCTTTAAGAAACCTCCAGTCTATGAAATTTCATACATTTATAGTCTTATCTATACAGATATAGCTTAAGTTCAGTTCCAGATCACTGCAACAAAACAAATACTGCAATAAAATGAGTCACACAAATTTGTTGGTTTGCTATTACATACAAGAGTCATGCTTCCACTATACTATAGTCTAGTAAGTGTACAATAATAGCATTATGTCTAAAAAACACAATGCACATACCTTCATTAAAAATAATTTATTGTTAAAAATGCTAATGATTATCTGAGCCTTCAGCAAGTTGTTATCTTTTTGCAGCGGGAGAGTCTTCCCTCAATTGAGATGGCTGCTGACTGATCAGGGTGGATGTTGCTGAAGGTTGGGGTGGCTGTGGCCATTTCTTAAAATAAGACAACATTGAAGTTGGCTGCATTGATTGACTCTTCCATTCATGAAAGATTTCCTCTGTACCAGGTAATGCTGTTTTACAGTATTTTATCCACAGTAGGACTTCTTTCCAAATTGAAGCCAATCCTCTCAAACTCTACCACTGCTTCATCAACTAAGTTTACACAATATTCTAAATCTTTTGTTGTCATTTCAACAATTTGCACAATATCTTTATCATGAATAGATTCCATCTCCAGAAACCATGTTCTTTGCTTATCTGTAAGAAGCAACTTCTCATCCATTCAAGTTTTATTATGATTGCAGCAATTCAATCACTTCTCTCTCTGGCCTCCACTTCTAACTCTTGTTCTCTTGCTGTTTCCACCACATCTGCAGTGCTTCCTCCATTGAAAGTTTTAAGCCCCTCAAAGTTATCTGTGAGGGTTGGAATAAACTTCCAAAATCCTGGAAAGGTTGATATTTTGACCTCTTTTCATGAATTATACATTTCCTTCCTTCCTTCTCCCTTCCCTTCTCTTCCCTTCATATACATATATATATATATATATACACACACACACACATATATATATATATATATATTTGTATTTTTAGTAGACAGGGTTTCATCATGTTGGTCTGGCTGGTCTCACATTCACTTGACGTGATCCACCTGCATCAGCCTCTCAAAGTGCTATGATTATAGGTATGAGCCACCATTCCCAGCCACAAATTTTCTTAATGGCATCTGGGATGGTGAATCCTTTCTAGAAGATTTTCAATTTACTTTTCCCAGATCCATCAGATAAGTTACTATGTATGACAGCTATAACCTTATTAAATGTATTTCTTAAATAAGACTTGAAAGTCAAAATGACTCCTGATCTACTGGCTGCAGACTGGATGTTGTGTTAGCTGGCATGGTAACAATATACATCTCCTAATATATCTCCATCAGAGCTCTTAGGTGACTAGGTGCATTGTCAAACAGAAGTAATATTTTGAAAGGAATCTTTTTTGCTGAGCAGTAGGTCTCAACAGTGGGCAGAAAATATTCAGCAAACCATGCTGTAAACAGATGTACTGTTATCCAGGCTTTGTTGTTCCATAAAAGAACACAAGCAGAGTAGATTTGGCAAAAGGGTCCTAGGACTTTCAGGATGGTTAATGAACATTGTCTTCTACTTAAAGTCACCAGCTGTATTAACCCCTAACAAGAAAGTAAGCCTGTCCTTTGAAGTTTGGAAGCCAGACATTGACTTGTCCTCTCTAGCTATCAAAGTCCTAGATGGCATCTTCTTCCAATATAAGGCTGTTTATCTACATTTAAAATCTGTTGTTTAGGGTAGCCACCTTTATTAATTATCTTAGCTAGATCTGGAAAACTTGCTGCAGTTTCTATATCAGCACCTGTTGCTACATCTTGCACTTTTATGTTAAGGAGGTGGCATCTCTTTCCTTAAATCTCATGAAGCAACCTCTGCTGGCTTCCAACTTCTCTTCTGCAGCTTCCATGCCTCTTTCAACTTTCACAGAATTGAAGAGAATTAGGGCCTTGCTTTGGATAAGGCTTTGGCTTAAGAGAATGTTGCGGGTGGTGTGATCTTCTATCCAGACTACTCAAACTTTGCCGTATCAGCAATAAGACTGTATTACTTTCTTATTCATGTGTTGCCTGAAGTAGCACTTTTAATTTCCTTCAAGAATTTTTCCTTGCATTCATAACTTAGTCAACTGTTTGGCGCAAGAGGCGTAGCTTTCAGCCTATCTTGGCTTTCATCATGCCTTCCTCATTAAGGTCAATTCCTTCTAGTTTTTTATTCAAAGTGGAAGATGTACGCTTCCTCCTCTCACTTGAACACTTAGGGGCCACGGTAGGGTTATTAATTGACCTAATTTCAATATTGTTGTTTCTTAGGGAAAAGGGAGGCCTAGGAGAAGGGAGAGAGATGGGGGAAAGGCCAGTCGCTGGAGCAGTCAGAGCACAACAATGATCGATTAAGTTCTTCATATATGAGTGCAGTTCATGGTATCCCAAAACAGTTGCAATAGTAACATCAATGATCACAGATCACTGTAACAGATATAATAGTAATAATAAACTTTTGAACTATTGTGATAATTACAAAAATGTGACACTGAGATACAAAGTAAGTACATGCTGTTGGAAAAATGGTGCCAGTAGACTTGCTCAATGCAGGGTTGCCACAAACCTTCAGTTTGTAAAAAACTCAGAATCTGTTAAGTGCAATAAAGCAAAGCACAATAAAACAAGGCATGCCAGTAATAGGATGCTCGTTTCCCAGATTGAAATGATGAAGAAGCTGGTAAAGTTTTTCAAATATCTGTAGGCTACTTGAAAATTACACAAAAGATACAGGCATTCCAAATAAAGTAAGTGTCATTAAGATAATGTTTAGATGGTGGTTCTGAAGGCAAAGTGGCATTTTGACAGGAAAGATATCTTCAGAGCATTTGCTTTGCAGTTGTTATATACATTCAATGACTGGGAAGGATTTGTATTTTAAAATGGGTATGCAGCAGAACATAGCAATTTGCATAAGTGTCAACTGCAAATTACAGTTATCTTCAAATCCAGAAAGAAACTTATATCTAATTGTAAACATATTGCTTTAACAACAAAGTAAATGTCTTTCCTAAAGTGGCCACTAAAGCCATTTAATATTAATAACTGTAAACTAACAATGATCATAAAATAGAAAATGGAATTAAGATTGCCTTTTCAGTAAGCAGAGACAGCTGGTATCTCTATAGTAATTTAGAATTTACAAAATTCTTTTCCCTACCCTGTCTTAGTCTTCATCTGTTTGTGAGGAAATATGTCCCCTTTTACAGATAAGTAAAAGGAGGTCTCACGGAGGTAAAATAATTTGCCTGAGTTTAGGTAATTTGCATGTGTATATTTGTACAACAAACAATAAATATGAGGGGTAAACCTAGGTCTCTGGAATAGAGACCTAATAGAAATGTTGTGACATTTCTATTACACGAATCTGATGCACAGGCTATAAAAATCTGAGGGGAGAAAATAAAAGTAAAGCTTTGAAAGCATGGCTGTAGCTGCAGAAAATGGGCTAAGACCTTGAGATAAGGCATGGGTTACCTATGCTATTTATTTATTTATTTTATTTATGAGACGAGATTCGCTCTTGTTGCTCAGGCTGGAGTGCAATGGTGCAATCTTGGCTCACTGCAACCTCTGCCTCTCGGGTTCAAGTGATTCTCTTGCCTCAGCCTCCCGAGTAGCTGGGATTACAGGCACCCACAACCATGCCTGGCTAATTTTCATATTTTTAGTAGAGACGGGGTTTCACCGTGCTGGCCAGGCTGGTCTTGAATTCCTGACCTCAGGTGATCCGCCCACCTTGGCTTCCTAAAGTGCTGGGATTACAGGTGTGAGCCACCGTGCCTGGCCTTGTTTTTTAAATACCTTAAGGAAATAGGTATGCTTACATTTAATATCAGTTCTGAAAGCAGAGCTTCAGGGTCTCTACCAAGTATAAGGGAAATTCAACCTTAGTATTATGAGCTAAATTACATTTCCCCAAACTTCACGCTGAAGCCCTAACCCCTGGTACCTTAGAATGTGACTGTATTTGGACACAAGGCCTTTAAAGAGGTGATTAAGTTAAATGACACCTTAGGGTGGTCTGTAATTCAATCTGACTGGTGTCCTTATAAGAACAGGAAATTTGGACACACTCAGAGGAAAGGTCATGTGAAGATACAGGGAGAAGGTGATTGTCTGAAAACCAGGGAGAGAGGCCTCAGGAACAATCTAAACTTCTGAGAGCTTGATCTTGGACTTCTAGCTTTTAGAACTGTGAAAAAATTAATTCCTGTTGTTTAATCTACATGGTCAGTGGTACTTTGTTATGGTAGTCCTAAAACATTCTTACACTTACTAATAGATAACAATAAAGAAACTCTGATATGGGTACCTATTCTTTCAACAGGATAACAATGATAGCCATGGTTAACATTCATTGAGTGCTTACTATGCACCAGGGAATAGTCTAAGGGTATGTACTAACCCCTTAAATTCTGACCACAATTCTATGAGGTAAAAATACTCTTTATTATTCCTGAATTACATATGAAGAAACTAAGACAGAGAGAGACTAAATAAGTTGCACAAAATGTTTAGCCAATATTTGAATCTAAAGTCTGGCAATGAAAATGGCCACTAATGAACATTCACTGAACTTAATAAAAATATTATGAAGTCCTAGAAATTGAACATTAATTTTGATTGATAGTGTTTATATATGTTTATTACAGACCAGATACCATTACTGACTGAACATCTTCTATTGTTGGATCCACACTAGTAGACACTTTCATATGCTATGCTGTGTGAAATCATAGTCATTCTAGAAAGGCACATATTATTCTCTTTTGTTTTTATGGATGAGGACACTGACTCTCAGATGGACAAAATCAGTTTCCCAACATCAGAAGTGGCAAAAGAAACAAAACAAATATTAAGCTCTGGTGTATCTGAATCCCAAAAAATAACATATTTTTCTACAGTATATATATTCCTATTGTGTTAAACAACAATATTTGAAGTGATACAGTTGAAGAATAAATATAAATTATTCTGGAAGAAATTCCATTTCTGTGCATGTATGTCACAGTGTTTAAACATACTCCAAAGCATGAAAAGTCAGAGGGTGAAAACGGAACCTGAATTTTCCTTGTTTTGAGTAACACTGTGTATTGAGGCAAGGACTAGTTTTCTACCATCCATTAACCTCTTCATCATGAACAAAGAGTGAACCTCAACTGTGTGATTTTTGGCTAAGGGCACTTTTAAGTCAAGTCTTTCACATATTCCCAATAGATTTTGTAAAGAATGCTGGGGACCAATTTTTAAATGGAACATCTTGAACAAATTACAGCAAAGGAAATTTTGAGGCCTTGATAATTTAAGTGTTATTTTTACCACTAATGTGAATTCAACCCTAGCAAATTAAAACAGGAAGAATTAATTGGATATGCAAATGAGATTATTCAGTATATAAATCTAATTACATACCAATTTGCTTTAACAGCATGAAAAAAGAATAAATTGTTCTATGTAAATTGATTGTCTTAAATAACCACCTGTAGCCCCACAAAAATTGTCTTGGAAAAGCTATATCGTAAGTGCAGACGTCTAAGTTAATAACATCATGTTCTTCACAGATCTTGTCACAAGAACCTCTTTACAATGAAATTTGCTTATACTCCTGATGTACAATAAGGTATTATCAGGTTTCTAGAACATAAGGAAATATGTCACTAACTGGCTTTTTTTCTCCCCAGAGCACAATAGATTGATAAGACATGTTGATTTCTGAAACACTTAATGCTTTCACACAGACTAGACTTGAAGTCTGAGCAATTTTCATGTCTGAAAAATAAGAGAAAAAGATGGGTAAAGTGTGCCAGTCTTTGTTAATTTGGCTGTAGCACTCAAATCGATTTAATCAAATGCTTTTGGTAGAATCAAGCAACGCTCCTCCACTACCCATCTTTAAATTTTTTTTCTTTGCCACTTAGTTTAGGCAAATAAGTTTTGAATATTTAACTGGGAAAGGAGGCATTAATTCATGAAGTCTGTGTCTTGGGAACAAGCAGAATAATACTAGATGTTTACAAAATACAAGCTAAGCAGTTAGTTGCTTTCCTTGACATCAGTTAGAGTCACTGCGTTTATCTCTAGATGCAACCTTAACATACACTTCAAACAGATATATTAATCTGGTATACTCAGGGTTAGCCACACAAAGCTTAGGGCCATTTTCAATGATTCTTGGTCAGAGAGCCCAAATGTCCTAGTTTCTGTGACTCTCCTATAGACAGACTATATAGGGCATGGTGAGTTAAATCCATGGATTCACTTAGGAAATCCAGTTCTACTATAGTCTTGTGCTCTCAGGTTTAGATAGAGGTATTTTGCAGAAAGAAGGATGGATAAAGTATGCATCCGAATTGAGTGATGGATAGACAGGCAGAGAGATAGAGGGTAAAGCAAGGCAAGACAGATATCATCTCCCTTTTCCGTCAGAATTCATTCTTGGCTCTGAGACTCAAGAGAGTTTCTGAAAGGAGATCATGGTGAAATATGGTGAAAGTGTTAGAAACCTAGATGCATGGAGCTTGTGATAATGAAGGCTATGGGCAATTTATCCAAAAGAAATGTTTCTTCTACTTTATTTTGAGAGCAAGTGTCACTAGACCCATTCTCAGTCTCTAAAATAAAACTCAGCAATGGGAGCTGGTACTATTATTGAGAACATCTATGACCAAGTTGCTTTCCCTTTGGAAGATCCTTAAGACTTGCCTGTAGGGGCTTCCTTATCTGCCCTTCCCTATCTGGCAAGGAAGAATACAGACTGGGGAGCAGGATATAGGGACAGATGCCCTGGCTCTGTGCTTGTGCTCTAAGGCAATAGTAAATGGAATCATAAAGAGGAATGAGAGTTACTTACAGTGTCTTGGCATGAACCTGAGAACCTGAAATCAACACCAGTCAGACTGTGGCCTTAATCTGAGTAAAATGGAAGACATAGTGGGGTGATCAGATACCAGGAGAAAATGGGTTTAAATCTGATGAGAACAAATAAATTTGAATGAAAGAGAGGAAGCAGCTTCCAGAGAAGCCATGAAGTATAGCTGTGGCAGCTGTATATAGGGTGCCTGTGACCTCACATATAGGGAGTCAGGGAGCCTTTGAAAGAGAAACTAAAGCAATAGGGTGGTCTCAGTCTACTCTTTGTAATGTAGCTCCTAACATACAAACCAGAATGGTGACTTATCACATCACCACTTTTATTTCCTTTACAGCTCCTATCACTATCTGAAAACATGCCACTGATGTTGGCTTGTTTAATGTGTCTTTTCCAGCTGAAAGTTAATCAGGGATTCCTTACCTGTATTTTTACTGCTAGGTCCTCAGCATCTCACACAGTTTTGTTATTGTAGAAGATCTATACATGCACAGTAATGCAGAAGATGGACATGGACAAGTCACTAGACTAGTGAACATCGTTCAATAAGAGCTTTCTGGCCAGCTGCTGTGGCTCAGGCCTGTAATCCAGCACTTTGGGAGACTGAGGCAGGTGGATCATTGAGGCCAGGAGTTCGAGACCAGCCTGGCCAACATGATGAAACCCCGCCTCTACTAAAAATACAAAAATTAGCCAGGTATGGTGGTGGGCACCTGTAGTTGCAGCCACTCTGGAGGCTGAGGCATGAAAACTGCTTGAACATGGGAGGCAGAGGTTGCAGTGAGCTGAGATAACACCACTGCACTCTAGCCTGGGAGACAGAGAGAGACTCAATCTCGAACAAACAAATAAACAAACAAACAAAAAGCTTTCTAAGAGCAAATCACCATGAGGTCACTTGAGAAGAGATTAATACATAAGATAAAAGGGGCTCCATAGAGATGATAGAGTTTAGCACGCATTGTTTAAGCCCTTCCTTTGTGGCAGGGGTTGTGCATAATGTTTTAAAAAGATTATTTCAATACAGCCTTACATCTGCCCTAGGAGGTATATTTTATTACCATCACCACTGCCCTGAAAAGGACATTGGGGTTTAGAATGGTTAGGTCACTTGCATCAAATCACATAGCCTATCTGTTGGTAGATTTTGAATTGAGACCCAAACAATCAGAACAAAATATGCCCCCTGGGTCTTGAGGGGCAAAGTTTCAACAAATGGAGATGAGTGAGGAAGGAAGAGCAGGAACAAAGACAGAAGGACAGAAAAATGTAAGTATCTGTCTTTTAAGTGCAGAAATAGATATATGTGTGATCACTGAGTAGGAGGAAAGACATTAAAGAGGGGATTTATCAAACACAGGGAAGCTACACATGTTAGATTTGGCTATAATACCAATATACACAAGAATGTATATGTATACCTGTTTCTGTATACACATACATGTATATGTGTACACACATATACAAAAATATGGTCAGGCTATCAGGCAATGGCACTAAAGACATGTGATTGTGATATACTTTATATAATTTACGTTGCTTAATAGAGGAAGGAGAGTTTAATGGTTAATATCGGGTGTCAACTTGATTGGACTGAATGATGCAAAGTATTGTTCCTGGGTATGTCTGTGAGGGTGTTGCCAAAGGAGATTAACATTTGAGTCAGTGGACTGGGAAAGGCAGACCCACCTTCAATCTGGGTGGGCACCACCGTCTAATCAGCTACAGTGCAGCCAGAATAAAAGCAGGCAGAGTGTAGAAAGACGAAACTAGCTTCATCTCCCGCCCTACATCGTTCTTCCGTGCTGGATGCTTCCTGCCTTCAAACATTGTACTCCAGGTTCTACACTTGGACCTTCAACCACAGACTGAAGGCTGCACTGCCGGCTTCCCTACTTTTGAGGTTTTGGGATTTGGAGTGGCTTACTTGCTCCGCAGCCTGCAGATAGCCTATTGTGGGACCTCATCTTGTGATCATGTGAGTTACTGCTCCTTAATAAACTCTCACTTATACATACATCTATCCTATTAGTTCTGTCCCTCTCGAGAACCCTGACTAATACGGAGGGTGTCTTCCTTCCGCACGTTTTCATGAAATACTTTGAGATTCACCAAAGTTAAGGTGTGAAAGAAGTACAGACATAATTAAGTATATTACTCAATATGATATAAAAATGGCTTGCAAGCTGACTGGTTTTAAAAATTGCATCTGTCAATACAGGCTATGATAGAATTCTAGTTTCTAAGCAATTTTCCTTTCTGGCATCAATCAGCTCTGGCAAAACAGCAAAGAACAAAATTTTAAAAATTCACCTCCATGATACCAAATTGCATTGTAATTCATTGTGCTGCAAAGCTTTGCCACAGTTTGGGGGGATATTTAGAATAATGATATATAACCAGGAATGTAGAGTAGGGTCATTGTGAAGATGGTGCACAAACACATCCACTGAACAAACAATGTGAAGCAGTCGACAATAAGAAAACGTTGGGAGTGGGAAGGAATCAAGTTGATGAACTTGTCATTCTCCACTGGAGAATTTATTTGCATTTAGTTGACTTATAAGATTGCTTAAATGAGATATTTCCTGCAGTTATGAGGAATAAAATAATGTAGATGTTTTAATGCCAAGGCTGATTCCTGGACAATTTAAGTATTTCCTGCTTTCACATCTGCAAAAAATGTGAATAATATGTACTCCCTGGGAAGTGTCAACAGAATGTACACCAATCATTTCAAATCTGTTTACAGATAAATTCAATACAGTTTTTTTTTATACTCACATGTCACACTGGAAGCACTTATAATAATTAATGGAGCAATTTGCAAAGGCCAAGCATATGACAGCATTTAATTCTATCCATCGTTAAAATTTAATGCGTTTGGTGCATTTCCTTTTTAAAAAACATATAGTTGAAGTTGTATATCGCATTAATTTTGAGGGTATTAAATACACTGACTTTTAAAGGGTGATCTGGCAGAATTTGTCTTAGTTTCATACCAAGGCACAATTGAGAAATCAAGGAAAGACTTTATGACCTCCCTCCAATTTTTTTCTCTTCCTGTTAATCATCCTTATTCTCTTCCCCTCTCATCCTCTGTCCAGCACTCTGATACTGCCTCCTTCAGAGAGAAAAGTGACCTGACAAATGTGACACATTTAAAAAGAGGTCTTGATTAGAACCTCTAATCCTAGGAATAGCTGTATTGTTAGAAGGGACTCTGGTTCCAAAGTCAATCAGCTATAAAGGAATTATCACAGGAGTGTAAAATTTGTCATCAAGGACTGAATAGTGATGTTAGTGTTTCTGATCATAGACCTTCCTCATACAAAGTGTGTACGTACACGTGTGTGTGAAAGGTATATTTGTGCATACATATATACACACACACTCACTAGATATTAAAGAGCTGTTCTTGTGTCCAGTTATTTAGCTCACAGTCATTGTTTAGCTTTGTAAGTGTTCCCATTACCCAATCATGCTTTTCTTAAAGAACTACATCAGGTAACCACCGATTCTTTACTACATTTCCCCCCTTGTGTATCTTATTCTTTCCATCAATTCACCATTTCCTCATTATATAATCCCTGGTAGACATATTTCTGTATAAAAACTGTGTGTCTGCTTTTGGTAGAAAGTCTTATTCCTTCCATGCTAACCCATAAATAGCCTTACAAAATCTCTGAATATAGAAATATATAAAAAGCACTACATTGTTAGAGTACAGTTTTTGATCTGTTGTTTCAACAGCAGTTTTCATGCATAATATGTTGGTGTTTGCTTTCGTTACTCAATTTAAACTCTTCAACTTGTCATACTTTTTACTACAATGTAATGAATTTTTCCAACATTGCCATTTGAGAGCTTAGAAAGCTCGCATGAAAAGCAAAGCAATGTCAGATTATTCTCTTACTCATTTCTAATCCTTTAGCCCCCAGCTACATCCCCTTTAAGCCAGACAAAAACAGATTTTGTTTTACATATAAAAGTTGATGATTTTCACTGTATTTTTGGTTCATTGAATTCAATTAACTAAATTCATTAAAACCCAAGTGTGTATTATGTGCCTTTTCGACAGTTCTAGCTCTAGCAAGGGGAAAAAGGGTGGAGGTCAGATAGCTTAGTTTTTCCTTAAGCTATTACAAAAAATATGTCCAAACAACCAGTCAATTCAGTCAAGCATTCAATCATTTGGCTTTATCTGTACAAGGCCAGATAGCTGGTGAGATTTTCTTTTCCCTTCTGTATTTCAACCTTTTATAGAAATTGCAGTAGTAACAAACCCCCAACTCAACAAAACATAAATGTATTAAATATTCTCCAAATAAATTTATTTCAGAAAAGAAAAATTCATTCATTTAATAAATATGCATCAAGTACCCACTGTGTACCAGGCACGATTCTCAAGGAATAAAACAGAGATGCATGCCTTTGTAGAATTTATTAAAAATATAATAAGCAAAATATATAGTGTGTCAGAAGTTTACAAATGTTACCAAAAAAAGAAAAAGTGGAACAGGATAAGGGAGCTCCATGAATGTGGAGGGAAGTGCATAAGATGTAGTAGGAAATAGGTGTTTAGAATAGCTTCATTAAGAGGGTGAGGTCTGAGCAAATTTTTGAGGAAGAGATGGAGTTGGGCAAGCACTGATCTGAGGGAGTAGTAGACTATAGCCTGATGGTAGATACAAGCCTAGCATGTTAACAGGTGGGGCAGGGCACCAGTTGAACAAGGACAGAATTAAATAGGAATAGAAGAAAATACTGTAGAATAGAATTAGGAAGACAGGAGTTAGATAGTTGTGGAGGGATGCAGTGCAGGTTATACACGACAGGATAAGAGAAGGACTTTGGCTTTGCTCTGAGTAAAATGGAGAGTCAATGAAAGTTTTTGAAGAAAAAAAAAGAATGTTGTGTTCTGATTTACTTTTTAAAAGAATCACTCTGATAGCTGTGTTGAGAATAGAGTTTAGGGGGAAAGGGGAAAAGCGGCGAGACCAAATTGTAAAATAGATTGTAGGGAGTAAACGGCAGACCAATGAGGAGGGTATTTTAATATTCCAGAAGAAAGATGCTTGCTGGTGCCTCAGACCAGAATGGTAGCATGGAAGGTGGTGAGAACTAATAGTTGGGTTCTGAATATATTTTAAAGGTAAAGCCACATATTGGCTGAGGGACATGAGAGAAAGCAAACAATTTTAAAAGAATTTAAGGTTTTGGTCTGAACAATGAAAAAGATGAAGTTGTCATCATCTGAAATGGGGACATGTGCAGGTGAAACAGGTTTGGGGGAGAAAAAGAGGAGGTCAGGTCAAGAAGTTGACTTTGAGATGCCTATTAGTCATCACATTGTATATGTCTAGCTAAATGGTTTCATCAACACTATGAGTTTTCATATAAAGAAATTCACTCTCATACAGTTTTTGAGTTGTGAATATAATTAAAATAAATAAGTATCAAAGTTTATTGATTATTGCAGTTTTTAAAAAGCTAATGACTGAATGTGTGTCAGAAAGTAAAAAAAAAAAAAGATAAATGTTTCTTCATTTCAGAAATCTTTAATTTGTAAACTGCAACTTCCTTTATAATACAAATAAAATTCTATTTACATTTTAAGGGCTTAAAAAGGTTTAAGGCATTTTCACATCTTACTGAAAGGGAAACCTTTTATTGCTACAGCTGTGTTAGGGACAGGGGCAAAACATTGAATCACATGAAACCAGGAGTTTGAAGGTGAGGCTGGAAACAGAGAAAGGCTATTATCAAGGATCCAAAAGAGCACTAACAGGTTTAAAGAATCTGCATAGAGTCATGAATCTGAAGCCATGTGAGAATGGGCATTAAGGGAGAAGTTAATGGAAAAATTTTTCCAATAAGGTGGAAGTTAAAGTCAAGCAAGAGGAGAACAATAATTATCACTTGTTAAATTCCTATAATGTGTTATGCTGTGCTTGGCAGTTTATACATGTAATTCATTAAAGAACTATCATTTATCTACCTTTATTGTAGAGGCACAATTTATAAGTGAATGAATTAGCAATTTGCCCACAGTTACAAGTTTAAAAGCAAAAGTCCTCCTTTCTAAAGGAGTCCTCCTTTGCCTTATCTCTGAAACAAGCAGCGTACACACACTTCAGTTGCTGTTCTTCAGGTTGTGCAATGCAGGGGCCCAAATGTGTCACCCCATGATTGGTCCCTGCCTCAACAAGAAACATCATTGAGCTTTGAAGGTACCTCTGCTGTCTATGTCTCTTGGGATTTGAATTCATCCTCTTAATTATTACTGCCCTGCTTATTCAACTCCTATAAATCCTTGATTCTTGTCCATTAGCCTGTATGTTTTACTATAGTTGTCTCCATGCGTGTGACATTGGGTTATCTGCCTAACCTCTGATGTCCCCCTAGACTTGTCATCTAATACTCATGCCTACCCTTGCCTAAATGTATTTTCTAAATTTCTAACTTCCAATTACAGACGCTTCCCTTGATTGACTCTTCATCGAATGCCTAATCTAACTTTGATCATGGTTTGCAGTTTCCAAAAAGCCAGAATTTGGAAGCCATATCTGGAATCAGAATCCATTTTGCTTTTAAACTTGTAACTATGGGCAAGATTTTAATTCCTTCACTTATACAAATTGTAACTCTACAATTAGCTTATTTACAAAAATGTTTTAAACACCTTGTGTATATAAACAAAATGGAGGCAAGGTGCGGTGGCTCAGGGCTGTAATCCTAGCACTTTGAAAAGCCAAAGCAGGCAGATCACCTGAGCCCAGGAGCTCAAGAACAGCCTGGCCAACATGGTGGAACTCTGTCGCTACTAAAAATATAAAAATTAGCCAGGCATGGTGGTGCACACTTGTAGTCACAGTTACTAGGGAGGCTGAGTTGGGAGGCTCACCTGAGTCCGGGAAGTCAAGGTTGTAGTAAGCTGAGATCATGCCACTCACTGCACTCCAGACTAGGTGACAGAGTGGGACACTATCTCAAGAAAAAAAGAAAAAGAAAAAAAGAAAGAATGAAAGAAGGAAGGAAGGAAGGAAGGAAGGAAGGAAGAAAGAAAGAAAGGAAAGAAAGAAAGAAAGAGAGAGAGAGAAGGAGAGAGGGAGGGAGGGAGGGAGGGAAAGAAGAAAACGGAAACTATGCACTATAATTACAAATAATTAAAAATTGATATAGAGATGTATATGAAAGAATATTATCAATTCTAAAGCCATTGCCTTTGAGATAGTTAATACTGTTTTGTTCTTCAGCAGCAAATACATTTAAATGACTAGAAAACAGTCTTCATAAAATTTGATGCTTATAAAAATTTATCTACCTCCATTGGTAGATAATTGGTGTTTGTAATTTTGTTAGGATTTTATAAGCTTATTTGGACTTCACTGTTCATATTAGGAGTGGGGATACAGTTATAAAGTAATAAACAGACATGAGTTTGAGTTTGGAAGTTTGGAGATTACCCAATAAAAAAATGCATTAAGAAGGACTTTTCTTTATTTTCTAAAACACTTTTAATTCCAGATGCATTTATTAACTCCGATAATTTAAAGAATAGAGATAAATAATTCCTGGGTTTTTTTTTTTTTTTTTTTTTTTTTCCTCTCTGAGGTGAGCAGGTTGTAGGTCTCAGACTTCTATAAAATGATTACACAGCCTCTATAGGCAATAAATATTCTATCTTCTATGTCTAATTTAAATAAGCATAATTAATGTTGTTCAACAGTAACAGAGGGGCCAAAGAAGAGAGGGGATGAAGTACATTCTGATGCCCGATGATGTAAAGTTTTGAGTACGTGGAATTACCTCTATTGTCCTCCTCCTCCTAATAGGTGGTGGCAGCTTTTGTTACCAATACCAAAATGCCAAGGGTTTGGGGTTTGATCTAGGTTCTGCTTTTCACAGGAGAAAGCCAATCACTGGGACAACAAGTATTGCTAGGGAAGAAGGTTTTAATCAGGTTCTGCAGCCAATAAGATGGGAGATGAGTCTCAAATTCGTCTTTCTCACCAACTAAAATTAGGGGTTTATATAGCAGGGAAGAAAAGTAACCATGTGTGGGAAAACAGGAATTAGGGAGGGGTAAGGAAGAGAAGTTGGTCAACAGGAAGCAGGTGCTCAGTTGGGCAATAATGATGCCTGAGAGGTCTGGTGTCTCATTGTCTAGAGGTGGTGATCTGTTAAGTTTCAGTTCCTTGATACTACCCGGGACATCTGATGGTTGGTATCCTGAGAAAGGAACTCAACAAATGTAACTTTCTCAAGTTTTAAGACTGGGAGGGTCAATGTATATGTTAAAGAAACCATAAACATCAGTGCTATGGGACAATCTGGCCAGTTTCACTTTCATCAAGATCCAAGAGCAAGCTCTGAACATGGCCAGAAAAAGCCAGAAGAGGCAATGAGCAGGGCAGATGCTGGGTGGTGCCTCCAACTAACATGTCCTTCTGTGAGCACATTCAAGGAGCCCTTGTGAAAGCTTCCAAAAATAACTGAAGGACAAAGGAACAGAAAATTGGGATCTAGTTATTCCATGGTGAAGGAGCCACTAGACATGGGGGATAGAGATGCATGAATGTTTATGTAGATATGCACAAACAGTACCTTTTTTACTCACAGATTTTTCACTTTCAAATTACAGTTAAATGGGAGATAAGGCATGGCTAAAATTGTTAATAGAGGAAAAAGTGTGAGAAACAGAAAAATGAAGAGAAAATCCTTTCATTTCCAATACAGTTTGGTATCTCAGTATCTCCCACTGTCCTTTTTTGACTTTACTTTTATCTTTCTTTGGAGATTGTCAGATTGACCCATCAAATGTAACAGGCTATTTTTCAAGGAGATATAGAGGGAAAGGAATTTTAACAGTTATCCAGAGTGGTGGCATTGAACAGGTGGCTAGATAGTGAATAGATTTCAGTTTAAGTGTAATACAGCAACATCACTCACTAGAAAAAAAAAATTCGATGAAAACTTACAAATTCCCCTAGATGGTTCAGAGATATCTGTCTTGCTGATCTATGTTTAGTTACTACATGAAATGAATCCCTTCAATAACTGAGTGGCACATGCCAGGTCTTTCTACTAAGAATAAAATCTTCACCCCAATACTGGATTTCTTTTGTTAGATTTCAAGTGGTTAATGTATGTAATTATTTATATAATTTTTTATTTTATTGTTATTTTTTGAGATGGAGTCTCGCTCTGTCACCCAGGCTGGAGTACAGTGGTACAATTTCGGCTCACTGTAACCTCTGCCTCCCGGGTTCAAGTGATTCTCCTGCCTCAGCCTCCTGAGTAGCTGGGACTACAGGTGTATGCTACCATGCCCAGCTAATATATATATATATATATATTTTTTTTTTTCTGTATTTTTAGTAGAGATGAGTTTTCACCGCGTTAGCCAGGATAGTCTTGGTCTCCTGACCTCATGACCCACCCACCTCGGCCTGCCAAAGTGCTGGGATTACAGGTCTGAGCCACTGCACCCGGCCCTAGAATTTTTCAAGAACTAATAGCCTTCTTTAGTTTCCTACACAAAACTATTATAGCATCGAATAAGTTCTGAAAGAGCATTTTTTGGAAGGAATGCTTATTTGCTATATTAAACAAATATTGCCACATACACAAATATTTTCTGCTACTTAAGAGAATTTTTTAAAAAGTGTAATTCTCCAGCATTGAGACTTTAAGCAGTGTTTGCATTATAGACTAGTTCGAGTGGAGTAGTGTCTAAGAGAAAATACCGCAGACTGAATGTTAAGATATTTATACATATAGGCTAATACATTTTTCATTTAACTACAGAGTGGAAGCTAATACATTTGTGTAGTGAAACTAATACATTTTTCATTACTTAAATGCATAGTAGATAGTTCCAGAGTTACTAATGAATTTACATGAGATCCTCCAAAGAACTCAGAAACAATTTAAATTGTTTCCCAACCACTATGTTCATCTGTTCTTGTAAGGGATAGGATATCATTTGTAGAGAGTAGGCAAGCATTTCTTCATCTACAATATCAACAATGTTGAAAGGTAATGGAACTTAAAGTAGAAAATAGAAAATGTGTGTTTCCACTATACTACTTTACTCTCAGTATCCCATTTCTTCCTTTTATTTCCTGACAAGTGACGAGCAAATGCTTTTCTTCCTTTTTCTCCTTCTTAACAGGAGGTAGATTTTGAGGTCAAGAGCAAAGACCAAGTGACTTTCTGAATTAACCTCATGCCAGCAAGGTTATGAACACAGTGCTTCTGCTTTCTTAAAGACTTTTACAGGCGGCAGACTACTGTGAGTGTGGAGAGGATATTTTGGATCTAGCTGGTTTTGTGATTGCATTATCATCACTAATAAAATAGACATTAAAGATGTCTTTAGAAATATTCTCACCTAATTAAAAGATCTACTGCATTTTCACAATGGATTTAAGCCCCAAATCAAGGTTGACTTTCTGTATAAACATGAGAAACTGATGTGTTTATGAACCCAAAGTCGGCCATGCTGAAATTCTCACAATTTAAAATCAGACAATGTGTTGACATCTCTGTTTATTAAATATGTACAGGAGCAGAATTCGGAGGCATAGCACTGAATGTAACTAATGAAGGGTGATAAAGGGTTTTGGGAGTTTATCTGTTCCTAAAATTTTCTTGATGAATCCAGTGCCTAGCCAGCAGTCAAGGGCAGTGATTGTTCTGCACTCTGAATGAGGGCATCATTTATGTTGTGTTTTATGTGAACAGTGCTCCCAGCTGTTGCAGCCTTCATGGGGCTATAGCTAAGGTTTGCATAACTGAACTCCTATGTACAAATGGCTGATGATTTCTCTACCTTAAATAATTCTTTGGAATACAGAAACAACACGGAGAAGAATATTTATAAAAATCAACTTGAAGCAAAAGGTAGTGTACAACCTTAGATTCTATATATAATTTATCTATGTTACAAATAGATATTATATAAATGTATATTTAAATTATATATACAAAATATAAATTATATATACTATTACTTGTGATTTTTCAATCAACATTTTTTTTTTTTTTTTTTTTGAGACTGAGTCTCGCTCTGTCGCCCAGGCTGGAGTGCAGTGGCCAGATCTCAGCTCACTGCAAGCTCTGCCTCCCGGGTTTACGCCATTCTCCTGCCTCAGCCTCCCGAGTAGCTGGGACTACAGGCGCCCGCCACCTTGCCTGGCTAGTTTTTTGTATTTTTTAGTAGAGACGGGGTTACACCGTGTTTGCCAGGATGGTCTCCATCTCCTGACCTCGTGATCCGCCCGTCTCGGCCTCCCAAAGTGCTGGGATTACAGGCTTGAGCCACCGCGCCCGACCTCAATCAACATTTCTTAAGGAAAATGCAAAGCTAGATGGTTAAAAGCATTTGAGGTCTTTAAATCCCGATTTTGGCATTCACTGGCAGGACGACCCTGGGGAATTTACTCAGCTTTTCTGAGGCGCATCTGAGCGTCATCACTCATAACACAAAGACAGTGATGACATACACCTTGTGCAGTATCATGAGAATTATTAAGTGCAGAGTTAATGCAATGTGGCTGGCATACAGTAAGTGCTAAAGAAATGTGAAGTCTTTATCTCTACTTGGTACAATATTTTGGCACCACTGGTGAATTTAACTTATGTGAGTTAAATCACACCCTAAGAGCTCAAGGATAATGCTGTTCCGGGTTTTCTGGATGTCAACGCTATGCCCCACAGCGAGCATGAGAAGCATAAATGTGAAACTCTTTGAGTAAGTCTTGATCTCTTCATGCCTCTCAATGCCATGTTGAGTGTAATTCTGGTATATGAAAGAATACAGTTTACATACAACATGACCCCTGAGGATAGGAAAAGTCCTTTATCTAATGCTCAACTGAAAAACAGCCATTTTTTCCAGTGTTATGAAGAAATTCAGAAGCGTTGGGTTTACTGAAATGCAATATGTCAGTCTCCAACATGGGCTTTACCTAAAAGGTTTTGAAAACCAATTTTGTCTATGCACAGTTTTCAGAAATGAGACTCTAAATAAGATATGACTGCACTAGGTAGAAAATGTAACAGATGAGCACTAGGGGAATTAAACAATTAGCAACATACAGTCTCTGTCTTTTAAGAGATTGCAGATCAGGAGAGAGGTAAACAAAGTGTGGCTGCAGAAGATATATACATATATATACACACACACAGACACAGACGTTTGTGTGTGTGTGGATGTATGTTTTGAGACAGGGTCTTGCTCTGTCCCCCACAGTGAAGTGCAGTGATGCAATCATGGCTCACTACAGCCCTGAACTCCTTTTGCTCAAGCAATCCTCTCACCTCAGCCTCCTGAGTGCATAGGATTACAGGTGCACGCCACCATGCCCAGCTAAACTTTTAATTTGTTTTTTTTGTTGTTGTTGTTTTTGTTTTTTGTTTTTTGTAGAGATAGGGTCTCCCTATGTTGCCCAAGCTGGTTTTGAACTCTTGGGTTTAAGCGATTTTCCCACCTTGGCCTCCTGAAGCTCTAAGTTTACAGGTGTGAGCCACTATGCCTGGCTAGAAATGATTTTTAATACCGCATGAACTTTGAACCCTTACTTTCTTGGTTTGAATTTTACTTTACCTAAGGCATCTTTGTTAACTTGACTTCTGTTTCTTCAAATTAAAAACAAAATAACAAAAAAAAACTTTAAAATTATTTACATATGAAGCCCTTAATATAGCACCGGGTACATTATCAAAACTATGATCACTGGGACTTGAAAATTGGTATAGAACCAGATGGTAGACATGACTGAACCAGTCTCAGGCTCTGAATGGTACTGGGGATGACTGATGGGTCTTGTATAGTACATGGTAACTCTTAAGGGGTATTTTGTTTTCATTGCATTATGTGTTGTTTTTAATGTCAAATTTGCTTTCTTCTTCTAGTGCATATGAACATCCAGCTAATCTCTGGGGGTTACTAAATCATTTGTGAGGTTCACTAACGGAAGCATTCTGTTAACTGCATATGGCTATTACATAATAAATGAAGTCTTTCGAAACTAAGTATTCGTCACCATAACCCATCACACTATATGGATTTTAACCTTAGAGTAACTACTTTCCTTTTTCCCCCTCAAGCTAATTTACTGACCTAGCGACCTTTGCTTTCTAGCAGTCAGAAGTAACAAATATGGAAATAAAGCATTAAGCACTGCATCAGTGCTATTACTCTTAGAAAACATTGTTAAGACCTAATTTCTGGAGAACAGATGAGAGATTTTGCCTTATAATATTACTACTCTCACCTCCATCAATATAGATTGAGATCTGATGGGAATGAAAGAAAATTTTTATAACTTGGTCAACTGATTATAAGTTGAGGTTTGGTAAGATGCAAATAAAATACACATTTTGAATGAACTGAAAATTTACTTGATCAAGTACAGACAATGTCTTTACACAGGTAAATCTTTAAAGCTAATAAGACTTCTGTATTATGAATATTTACATAATTTTAAATTTTACACATTTTTTAAAAAGGAATGCTACTCAACAAATCCTAGTATTCCTAAAATTTTATTAAACACATAGTACACACACACACACACACACACACACACACACACACACTCTCCCTTTAATAAATAGACAGGGATATCCCATACTAATTCCTCTCAAATTTTACTATAATTTCAGAGAAAAAGATTTAACAGTATTAAGTTAGAGTTTCTCAGCATTATTTATGGTTCATGTACTAATAAGAAATGGGAATGTATTGGGCTTGTCAAGTCAACAGGTAACATAAAGCAGTGGTCAGCAAACTTTTTCCTTAAGTATATGTTTTAGTAAGATAGATATATAGATTGTAAATATTTTAGACTCAGATTCTTTGTTTGTTTTGAGACAGGGTCTCACTCTGTCACCCAGGCTGGACTGCAGTGGCAGGATCTTGGCTCACTGCAACCTCTGACTCCCAGATTCAAGCAATTCTCTCACTTCAGCCTCCCAAGTAGCTGGGACTACAGCCGTGTGCCACCATGCCTGGCTAATTTTTGTTGTATTTTTTGGCAGAGATGGAGTTTCACCATGTTGGCCAGGCTGGTCTCGAACTCCTGACCTCAAGTAATCCACCAGCCTTGGCTTCCCAAAGTGCTGAGATTAAAGGCATGAGCCACTGCACACAGCCTTCAGATGGTTTTGTGGCTTTTTTGCTCGTTTACAACTTCTCAATGCTGTTATTGTCGTGTGATAACAGTCCTAGATAACACATAAACCAGTGAGTATGGTTGTGTGTTCCAATGAAACTTCATTTACAAAAGCAGGTAGAGAGGCAGATTCGGCTCAGGGTCCTACTTTTCTGACTTCAGGTAAAGAGAAATAACTTTGCAGAGGATGAAAGTTATCTTAACAAGAAACACAGAGAAACCCCTCAAATTGAGTTTCTGAGGCAGGTGGGGCTGGCAGGAAATGTCCATGGATTAATATTAGTTTGTGGCATAACTGATTCCAGAGTATCATGAACTCTCTAGTAATCTACAAGATTCCCCTTTAGAAAACAAACAAACAACAACAACAACAACAAACGATAACACAGCATCAGTGCAAGCAGGCATCACGTATTATACAGTTAACTGATGTTGATTATGACAAAAGCTAGAGAGATGTATCAGGAATATTAGTGGCCTAAAGAAGAACCATGAACTGTAGAAAACTAAGGAAGCTGGTGCTAAAACTTAGGCTTTCTATTTTCTTATAAAGTCATGTCACCAGCCTCCAAGGCTAGCGCACCACCAGCAATGACCAGATGTCAGTCTGTGAACCTAGAATGGGAAGGAACAGGGTTAAAATTCTTCACTAGAAAATAGAAAATCAAATTCAGAAACCAAGTGGTGATCACTGGACTTGGGAAAATTGAATATTTGAAAAATATTTATTTTAAAATTAGATGCTGCATTAGTCTGCTCAGGCTGCCATGGCAGAATTCCACCGAGTGGGTTGCTTAAACAACAGAAATTTATTTTCTCACAGTTCTGGAGGCTGTAAGTCAAAGACTGAGGTGCCAACAGGATTGGTTTCTGGCGAGGGCTCTCTTCTTGGCTTGCAGATGACCTCTTTGTGTCCTTACAGGGCCTTTTCTGTGTATGCATCCCTGGTGTCCCTTCCCCTTATTATAAAGACAGCAATCCTGTTGGATTGGTACCATGTCCTTATGACTTCATACTCACATTTGGGGGTTAAGGCTTCAATTTGGGGGGGACCTTCAGGCTGTAACATATGTCCCTTTCAGATACCATTTCTTAAGACAAAATTTCACTATAGCTACCGACAACTGACCAAATTAAATTATTCTGAAAGTCCACCGTAACAGCAGTTGGATTCTGACTCAGATAGGCCTTCTATTCTATTTGCCACACAACTGGGAAACTTTTCTCAGACAAATCATATCATGAGTAAAAAACAAACACACAAACAAAAAACCTTTTGGGTTCTATCCAGTTCCAAATTATTACAATCCAGAAAATAATTTTGTGATTAAAAACCACTTTTTTGGTTATGTCCAGTTCTGAATTATCACAAGATTACATTTCTTTCAATATGGCAGTTACCACTGTCTATAAATCAGACATGGAACTACAGGTTGAAGGATGTTCAACTGATTTTGGAGATTCAGATCTGATTTCTTTCTAATTTGAGAGAATAGAGAGCTTTGTTCTCATTTCACTGACACTGATAAAGGCAACTAGAAAAAAATATTCCACTTCATCACTCCCTACTGATGGCAATCAGAGAAATTTGGAAATCTTCTCTCAACAGTCACTTAGATTGGCACAAAACTACATCAGATACCCATTGCATTCTATTGAGAGTGGAAAATATTCTCATAAATCAAACCTGTTAAACACTTTTTTCTTGCCCAAGATCACAGCATTGTGGAAGAGCAAAGTTGATCTCTAAAGCCATTTCTCTTAGGTGTCCTCCGTCTCCCACATGCACAGCTGCAGGCTCCTGCCCCTACTGCTCAGTGTTTCTGCGGTGACCTTCTACCTGGCTGCCTCACAATTGCTTTCCCAAGGTCAAACTCCCTCTCAACTGTTACTTTGGAAAGCAGCTGAAAAAATAACTTCTGCTAAAAGGGGTACCGATCAAAACTGTCTTAATATGCTGAGGCTCCTCTAGGCATTTGTGGTTTAGAAGGTAATGCTGGAGGAAAAGTGGCTTACAATGGAAGCGGTGACAACTAATGGAGGCACTCACTAGCCCAAAAGGGGAAATACATCTAGCTATAGAAGCCAGTTCAGCCACCTCTCAAATTATACTATGAAGCAAGTTCCTCATCAATTTGTACACAAAAATGTCACCTCCGGGATAATTCAACAATGGCAGAAAACTTGATAACTACAACTTTTGTGATTCTGAGAAGAACTACTTGATGACATAACAAAATCTAAATGCATGTTTTCAATTAAAGTATGTTAAATGTTAATCTGTTAATTAATCCTGATTCATAATAAATTTGTTTTAATAAATAAGCTTTGATGCATTTGTGTGGAAAAAATGACAGTTGGCCGGGCGTGGTGGCTCATGCCTGTAATCCCAGCACTTTGGGAGGCCGAGGCGGGTGGATCATGAGGTCAGGAGATCAAGACCATCCTGGCTAACACGGTGAAACCCCATCTCTACTAAAAATACAAAAAATTAGCCGGGCATGGTGGTGGGCTCCTGTATTCCCAACTACTCGGGAGGCTGAGGCAGGAGAATGGCCTGAACCTGGGAGGTAGAGTTTGCAGTGAGCCGAGATCATGCCACTGCACTCCAGCCTGGGCAACAGAGCGAGACTCCGTCTCAAAAACAAACAAACAAACAAACAAACAGACAGTTAATGGCAACATCCCTCATATAGATGACAGAGCCCTGTTGGTAAACAAAGTTTACTGCTACCCTAAGGTCAGTGGATTCAAGAAAAAAGAGTCAACATGTCTAAGAAAAATGACAGCTTAATGAAATCAGATGCTAGAAAATAAACATAACTTGCAAGAACGACTGGTAGGATCCATACCACAACTGAGTGCCTTCCAACTTGATGCAAAATCCATTTAAAAACCACTGTCTATGTATAAACACTGTAAAACGAGTTGCACATGGTACAAAGATGCAACATACATAGTCCTTGCCCTCAAAGTAGGGTGACCAATTTATCAAAGGTACCTGGGGCTTGGTTTCAGCACTAAAAGTCCTGCATCCCAGGAAGTCTCCCAACTTCAGCCAAACCAGGATGGTTGGATATCTTACCTCAACAACATGTTTAGACTAGTAAGAAGATGAGGCACAAAACAAATTATATACGAAAATGAGCAAAGTGGGGAGTGGGAACCAAGGGCAGACTGAGTATGGACATACATAATACTACGATTATAAAATGAAACACAGATAAACTTCTGTGTACTGCCGTTGAATTGCATCCCTGTAATGTGGTAAATGTGAGAATGGCTATCCAGATGTGGAAGCCTAGACACTTGCTTCCTCCTCGTATCAATTTTTGTATCTCTAGCATCTAGTACAGTTGACTAAGAAAACACACTCATTAAGTTAAATTAGAGGGAAATGCCACAGTAACATTAAACTTTTATTATCTAAAGATTCTAAGTAATCTGGGTTATCACAATTAATTTTTCTGTTTTTCTACCCACAGTGTAGCTGTAGCTGAAAAAATGTAAAAATAACCACTTCCAAGCCAACCCAATTCTTTCCTCTCCTCTTGGGTCATTATTTTCCCTCTTAAATGATATAAGGGGATTTTATTCAGTCCTTTTTACTCCTAGGAAAAATAGATTGTGGATTTTGTTTGTTTTTTGTGTTTCTTTTTTGAGACGGAGTCTTGCTGTGTCACCTAGGCTGGAGTTCAGTGGCATGATCTCGGCTCGCTGCAAGCTCCGACTCCTGGATTCACGCGATTCTCCTGCCTCAGTCTCCTGAGTAGCTGGGACTACAGGTGCCTGCCACCACGCCTGGCAATTTTTTTGGTTTTTGTTTTTGTATTTTTAGTAGAGATGAGGTTTCACCATATTAGCCAGGATGGTCTTGATCTCCTGACCTTGTGATCCGCCCACCTCGGCCTTAGATTGTAGATTTTTAAGATATAAGACACAAAGTACAATCATAAAGAAAAAACTTAACGGGCTCAACTATGTTAATATTAAGAACTTCTGCTTTATCAAAGGACACCAAATAAGAGCAAAAAGGCCAGCAAGAAACTGGGAGAATACGTGTGCAACTTAGAGAACTGGCAAAAGATAGCATCCAGAATACAGAGAACTTCTCCAAATAAGGAGACGTTTAATTGCAAATTAAAATATTGAGATATCATTTCAAACTCAACGAATTGTCAAACAGGCAAAAGTCTGACACTGTCAAGAGTTGTCCAGAATGTGAAAGAACAGGTACAATTAGATACTGGTAGAAGAAATTTAACTATAACAACTCTTTGAAAAACAATTTAGTGTTATCTGGTGAAGCTGAGGATACAAATACCTCATGAGTCAATAACTCTACTTGTTAGAATCATTTGCAGCAGGAGACATATTTAATAATATTCATAGCAGAACTTAATGGTAATAGCAAAAAAAGAGGATATCAATATTAAGTGGATAGTAAAGTATAGAATACCAATTCACAAATAATGATAGAAAAGTGAAAATAAAATAAACAAATTAGATCTAGTTATAGCAGCATAGATGAATCTCAGGAACCTAAGCGGAGTGAAAGAAGGAAGTCACAAGTTTCAACGTAACTCCATTCACACAAAGTTTATATTTGGAGATACATGTGGCAAAACGATAAAAGTAATGGAATAATAAACACAAAATTCAGGATCATGGTTACACTTGGGAGGACAGAGACTGGTATCACAGAGGAGCATTCTGGAAATTTCAGAGTTAATGGTAAATGATAATTGGCTTAAACTGTCATTAAGTATCTGTTACATTGTTATTCTCAAGGAGAACTACAAACCACTGCTCAGTGAAATAAAAGAGGACACAAACAAATGGAAGAACATACCATGCTCATGGATAGGAAGAATCAATATCGTGAAAATGGCCATACTGCCCAAGGTTATTTATAGATTCAATGGCATCTCCATCAAGCTACCAACGAGTTTCTTCACAGAATTGGAAAAAACTGCTTTAAAGTTCATATGGAACCAAAAAAGAGCCCGCATCTCCAAGACAATCCTAAGTCAAAAGAACAAAGCTGGAGGCATCACGCTACCTGACTTCAAACTATACTACAAGGCTACAGTAACCAAAACAGCATGGTACTGGTACCAAAACAGAGATATAGACCAATGGAACAGAACAGAGGCCTCAAAAATAATACCACACATCTACAGCCATCTGATCTTTGACAAACCTGAGAGAAACAAGAAATGGGGAAAGGATTCCCTATTTAATAAATGGTGCTGGGAAAATTGGCTAGCCGTAAGTAGAAAGCTGAAACTGGATCCTTTCCTTACTCCTTATACGAAAATTAATTCAAGATGGATTAGAGACTTAAATGTTAGACCTAATACCATAAAAACCCTAGAGGAAAACCTAGGTAGTACCATTCAGGACATAGGCATGGGCAAAGACTTCATGTCTAAAACACCAAAAGCAACGGCAGCAAAAGCCAAAATTGACAAATGGGATCTAATTAAACTAAAAAGCTTCTGCACAGCAAAAGAAACTACCATCAGAGTGAACAGGCAACCTACAGAATGGGAGAACATTTTTGCAATCTACTCATCTGACAAAGGGCTAATATCCAGAACCTACAAAGAACTCAAACAAATTTACAAGAAAAAAACAAACAACCCCATCAAAAAGTGGGCAAAGGATATGAACAGACATTTCTCAAAAGAAGACATTCATACAGCCAACAGACACATGAAAAAATGCTCATCATCACTGGCCATCAGAGAAATGCAAATCAAAACCACAATGAGATACCATCTCACACCAGTTAGAATGGCGATCATTAAAAAGTCAGGAAACAACAGGTGCTGGGTAGGATGTGGAGAAATAGGAACACTTTTACACTGTTGGTGGGATTGTAAACTAGTTCAACCATTATGGAAAACAGTATGGCGATTCCTCAAGGATCTAGAACTAGATGTACCATATGACCCAGCCATCCCATTACTGTGGATATACCCAAAGGATTATAAATCATGCTGCTATAAAGACATTGTTATTCTCTATACCTTAGGCATGCTTTATAAGTATTCTTGTATATTGACCCAATATTTAATGAAAATAATTTTAGAATAGAATATCCAAGCCATCCCATGAAAAGTTCCCAGGATGTCAAGGGTCCCAAAAGTCTGCTCTTGTGGCATTGTGGGAGGTGTGCATGGATTTTTAGAGACCCACTACCTTTTTGGAGGATGAAGATGGCAGTGAGTTACAATTCTTATTAAGCACATGATTACAGTATGTACTGAAAAAAATACTGGCAATTATGTATTAAGCATTTACTATGCATTTATACTGCTTTAAGTGCTCTTTATTTCATTTAGCCTTCACCACATCCCTATAAGGTAGCTACTGTTACTACTCCCATTATGAGTAAACTGAGGCTTAGGGAGATAAAATAATATATCTAGTTTCACATATCTAATTAAGTAGTACAGCTAAAATTTTTTTTTTTTTTTTTTTTTGAGACGGAGTCTCACTCTGTCACCCAGGCTGGAGTGCAGTGGCGCGATCTCGGCTCACTGCAAGCTCCGCCTCCCGGGTTCACGCCATTCTCCCGCCTCAGCCTCCGAGTAGCTGGGACTACAGGCGCCCGCCACCGCGCCCGGCTAGTTTTTTGTATTTTTAGTAGAGACAGGGTTTCACCGTGTTAGCCAGGATGGTCTCGATCTCCTGACCTCGTGATCCACCCGCGTCGGCCTCCCAAAGTGCTGGGATTACAGGCTTGAGCCACCGCGCCCGGCCAAATTAAGAATCAGAGGCCAGGCCCAGTGACTCATGCCTATAATCCCAGCATTCTGGGAGGTCGAGGTGGGTGGATCATTAAGGTCAGGAGTTCGAGAACAGCCTGGCCAATGGGGTGAAATCCTGTCTCTACTAAAAAAATACAAAAATTAGCTAGGCGTGGTGGTGTGCGCCTATAGTCCCAGCTACTTGGGAAGCTGAGGCAAGGGAATCGCTTGAACCCAGGAGGCGGAGGTTGCAGTGTGCTGAGATCACGCCTCTGCACTCCAGCCTGGAGGACAAGGTGAAATTCAGTCTCAAAAAAAAAAAAAAAAAAAGAGAATCAATAATTCCAATTAAGAGTCAGCACTCTTAATCTTATTGTAAAGTTTATCTGTATAATACAAGTAAAGGAAATGGGAACTGAATTAGCACTGATTAATCTGAAAAGCACGCCTTGGTCTCATGTCGACACACAGGTTGCAAAGTTGACAAGTAAAAGGTAAGGCATTAGTCCCCAAATTAATTTTTATTCATCGTAGATGCTGATTTGTGGCAACATATATTGTACTGAATATATCAAAGTAGAAATTTTTCTCCCTCAAGCAATTTTAAAAAATTAAATTCTTCAAAAGCTGAATCTCACCTAACATTAAAAACAGCATCAACCATAAGAGTTCACAGCTTTTTGTTTTTTTGTTTATTTCCTGGACCCTTTTTAGTGCACTGGTGAAACCTATGAATACTTTTTTCAGGATAGTATTTTCTAGTACATAAAGTAACATACATAGAATTACAAAGACAATAATTTATACTGAAGAACAATTATAAAAGTATTTTTAAATTCTGTAATAAAATAATGTGTTTCTAGTGGTGAATGTCATAAGTACTGAAATTTCAAAGTAGTGAATGGCATAAACAATATTTTGAGATATATGTAATAACTATGATATATGAAGATATCAATCAGTGACTTCTGCTAGTAGTAAAGCCACTGTAACTGATCAAAATTCCATGATTATCTCATTAACAATTAAAGAAACAGCTACATTTCAGTAAATGGTTAATGAACATAGAGGTTTTTTTGTTTTGTTTTGTTTTGTTTCTTTCTTTCGATGTGTGAGTCCTGGTCAAGAAACCCTGACCTACTGTATTTTGTTTTGCTTCTCCAAAGTCACTTCCTTTTGACTGATCTGGATTTCCTAGTCAGGGGACACTCTGCTCTGTTCTCTTTACTGTTTCATTCAGGCTAATACACATACTATTGTTTTCCACTCTGTATTCCCAAGCCTTATGATGTATCCAAGCTACCTTGTTACTGCAGTGGTTTCTACGCTTGCTCTTTCACCAGAGAGCAGTTTTATGATTCATCATTCATGCCACACAGCCCTCTCTGCTAATATATAAGTTTGACAAAAGGCAGAGCACTTTGGGAACTAGCATTCATCATGCTTGTTTGCACAAACCTGATTTATGTTTACCTATCCTCTGACCTCCCCTGCCCCCCTTCTCTCTAGATTCCACTAGGAAGCTCCACAGTAACAGCTAAATATCATCCCAAAGCCTGGGTAAAACTGCCGTGTGGTTGGAGAAGGATTAATAGCATACCACCAGAATATCTGTGCAGTGATCCATAAAACTCAGAAATGATTGCTGTGCTTCAGGATGAGGAGTTAAAATGACAAAAATATATGGACCATGAATGGGCAAAACAAGGGGGTAGAAAATCAGGGAAAAAAACCATGAAAATAAAAAAGAAAAGAAAAATTAGTCTCAATAAAGGATCTTTCAAGAAGCTAATATTTACTATTTGCAGGCCCACCAGAATATCACTTTTGAAAAATATGAAGATGAAAGGATTTTGTCATATTTCCATGAGTGGAGAAGTAGTTTTCTATAATGCTTTGCAGCATTTATTAAGGTAAGAGCAAATATGCCCTCCACAACATAGCATGGATCTCTGATGTCACCCTTTCCTTTGCAGGTAACTCCTTGATAGCTACAGAAAAAACTACTTTATTATGTGTATATGCAGAATTAGTATTTGGTAAAAAAGAAAAGTAGCTATATGCCTCCATCAATCTCATCTGACCTATTTTTCATACAAGGAAATCTAATCCCTAAGAGTGCTGGTTTTTGAGTCAGACTGCACCGGTCTCAGATCTCAGCTTTTCCACACCAGCTGTGTGATCTTGCATGACATATCTACTTCTCTGAGTTTCCATTACTTCATCTGTAAATGGATATATTAACACACATCTTTACATAGTTGCTTTAGGTAGGCTAAGCTAATGTATATGAAGAACTCAAAGGGTCTGGCAAATATTAAAACGTTCAATGAACAGTACTAATTATTATTTCTCCATAATTGCCCCCATATTCCAGATTTTTCAGACAACTCCTCTGCTTCAAAACTTGCTTGTCCAGCCAAGCATGGTGGTTCACACCTGTAATCCCAGCAAGCTTTGGGAGGCTGAGGTGGGAGGATAACCTGAGGTCACGAGTTCGAGACCAGCCTGTCCAACTCGTCTGTACTAAAAATACAAAAAATTATCTGGGCGTGGTGGTGCACACTTTTAATCCCAACTACTTGGGGAGTTGAGGCACGAGAATCACTTGAATCCCAGTGGCAGAAGTTGCAGTGAGCAGAGGTCCCACCACTGCACTCCAGCCTGGGGGATAGAGTGAGACCCTGTCTCAAAACAAACCAACCAACAAACAAACAAGGAACAAACAAAACCTTGCTTGTCCTACTTCTATACCACGTCCATACTCTCAGAATCATTCTTCTAGGTATAGAACTAATAAATGATGCTCCCAATATAATAAATTACACTAAGAATTTCTTTTAAGTTTCTCATCCCTCTACAACACCCATGACAGGTCATTCAGTATCTGTATAAAGATTCTCAGTTATGGGGAACTAACCTCAACTATTATTTACTGAACAAATAGTTTATTCATTCTCAGTTGGGTAGCTTTTGTATTATTTCTTGGTATTGTTAAAAAAGTAACATCACATTTACTGCAGCCAGGTTTCTAGTAATGCTACTCTGGCAGACTGAAGTCTTTATATTCTTGTCCAAAGGAGACTATGTTTTCAGCTGGACTTTCATCTGGAAGTTATTCTTTCCACCAAAAGTTAATAAATATTAAATCTCATCCTACTGCCACAGTAAGTACAGAATACATAACCAAAAGCAGAATCTAGAAACAGCAAAGCAAAAGGCAGGCATGCAGAGCAAGGGTAGACTGAGAAAAAGGGTTTTTTTCCAACAATTAGAACAGAGATGGAACGGAAATTCCCTGAGCAATCTATCTGGAAAAGGATCCCTTATTGTGAATTTCCTGCACTGAAACATGTAGCAAGGCTGCAGTTCTGCAGAGCACACCAAGATTCTGGATATCAAGAAGCAGCATGACAGCTCATAATGGTCTGCTGCAAGTATCATGCTAAACACATAAAAGATGCCAGAGAGGACATCAATCTTCTGAGAAGCTAAATCAGAAGCTAGATCATTCTCTTGGCCATACCTGCTTGAGACTCTCACAAATTCTTTTGTGAAATGGAATTAATATCACAGCCCACTGAAAAATGTTGCTTATAACTGTGCAAGTTAAATACATATACATTGTATTTAGTTCTCATTCCATAGGGTTCATTAAGTCACTCCCCACTTAAGATTTTGGTGTATTATTTTTTATTATTTTATTATACTTTAATTTCTGGAGCACATGCGCAGAACGTGAAAGTTTGTTACATAGGTATATACGTGCCATGGTGGTTTGCTGCAGCCATCAACCCGTCATCTACATTAGGTGTTTCTGCTAATGCTATCCTTCCACTAGCCCCCTACCCCCCAACAGGCCCCAGTGTGTGTGTGTAATGTTCCCCTTACTGTGACCTGTGACCATGTGTTCTCATTGTTCAACTCCCAGTTATGAGTGAGAACATGCGGCGTTTGGTGTTTTTATAAGATACAAAAGTTAAGACCTCTCCAGGTGTTATCACGAACAATTACTCGGATGAAGTAGGACACATCTGATGATTAGAATAAAACTTCTGGTAAGGAGCAGGGGCAGAACAGAATACTTCCTTCCAGAATGTGTTGAGGCAGACTCAGTCTAGTTCCCTTGCTGCATGTTATACTTTCATATACATTAGCGATGAGAAGGTGAGGAAGAAGAGGCAAGAACAGGGGGGTGCTTACGTTAATTGAGAACTTTCTGTGTGTCCAGCAACATGCCAAGATTTTTGCAGGACCTGTCTCATTTAACTTTCCAGACAAGCTTATAAGGCAAGTATTATTTTCATTATTTAATTTTACAAAAGATAAAATTAAGATTTGGTGAGTTAAAATAACCTATTCAGGCTCAAATATATACTTTCTAGAGCCAAATTTCAAGTCTTTCTCATTTCATGTTTAGGTTTGTGTCTCTTAAAATATATAGACTCCTTTTGTTCAACATCCAGAAGAGGATCCAAAAGGAAAAATCACACCTAACCAACTTTAGTTTTTAATACAGGCATTCTGGAATTAGAGTGCTTTGTTTCAAAGGAAGAATAATTACATAGGAGAGGGGCTATTATAGAGTCCAGTGATGTGCATATTTCTGTGTAAATGAGGTTTTCAAATTTTCTAAAATCCTATTTATTCTGCACACAAGGACATTTTTGTGTAAACAGATTCTTCACTGAAAGCCAAGCAATTATAAAGGATTAAACTCAACCTGTGGCAATATTTATTTTATACAGCTAAATCTTTCATGAGTAGAATAAAGGTATGAGGTTGATATTTTATCATATAACCTATTCTATAACCTATTCTATGAACCTTAATAAATAAATAACTTTTTTTTCTTTTTTTGGATACAGGGTCTCCCTCTGTTCCCTGGGATGGAGTACAGTGACATGATCATGGCTGACTGCAGCCTCAACCTCCTGGGCTCAGGTGATCCTCCTACCTTAGCCTCCTGTGTAGCTGGGACTACAGACACATGCCACCACGCCTGGGTTATTTTTTGTATTTTCGTAGATACAGGGTTTTGCTGTGTTGCCCAGGCTGGTCTTCAACTCCTGAGCTCAGGCAATTCACCTACCTCAGCTTCCTCAAGTGCTGGGATTACAGGTACGAGCCCCTGCCCCCAGCCGGAATGCCGAAATTCGAAACCACTTTCTGCATCACCAAAGTAACTCAGCTAAAGTAAGCGAGAAGTAAAATATGATTTCATATGGTATGTCATTGCCCTGCTTTCAAACATTTAATCTTAATATAATCAAATGAATGACTGGCTTACCTCAAATCTGTACAGCTCTCGAGGGACTGAGACAGAGTATGTCACTACTTGGGTACATATTTGAAGAGATACTTTCATTTATGCCACGGGAAATAAGTACCAGGTACAGAAACAAAGCCTCTATCTTAGAAACAACTGATTCCAAAACTGAAAAGTGGTAAAGTCAGGAGCTCTGAGTGCTGATGAGGAAAATGAAGGCACAACAAATGCACTGCAATGTTTGTGAACAGAGAGGATATAAGCAGTCACATTCCTGGTAGTCTGTCTATGTTGTGTTATTAGCAGATCTGATCAGTACAAAAAACATTTCCAGGAAAAAGTGCTTGTTCCCTCACGTTCTTCATCAGGCAAATAAAAAGACCTCTCCCTAAGGATTTAAAGAAGAGTCTTGAAATTTGCTGTGTGATATCCTAGAACTAAATTCTACAGGACTTGCTCCTTCTCTCATTACTTAACTAAATAGTTCTTCTGATGTCCATCATTTTACAATTATGATCCAATAGCCACCCTTTGTCTCTGATAAACAATTTTGAAAGACCCTAAGAGATAATAGAAACACAAAATAAAGGTATATACAGAGGCTGCAAATGTTTTCCCCATAGATGGATAATGGAATGTTTTGAATCTATTTTTCAAGCTATTCATTTGAAAATATTTACACTCAATGCAATTTCTAGGTTGCTTCTGTGCCTTTCATTCAGTGTCTACTGCTGCTAGAAGAAGCACCAACCTGGTGTTTTAGTCATAGGCCAGCTAGTAGCAAGAGCCCAAGAACGAAATTTCATTTACATTTGATTCTGATGACAAGTCTTTTGGGAATCATAATATTATCTTTTCCTTTATACTTTGCTTCTGTACTTATTTAATATGTGCTTCTGAGATGACAGAGAGTAGCCTAAAGGATGCTGAAGATATAAAGTAAAAAAGACAGGGTCCCTGCCCTTAAAGAACTTACAGTTTATGAAGAGATACTCAAGTAAACAGAAACTCTCAGGCAATGTAAGTGCTACTGTCTCATTATTATGAAGGCACAATAGAGAAGTATTAGGTCAAGGAACATATTCCCTATTTTACAGATAACTGGTTTGGTGAGCCTAAATAATTTCTCAGTCTCTGCAATTATCTCTTGAAAGATCTATCACTTCTAAGTCTCCAGATTCCAAACTTACTACTCCTTGCACAATACCAGGCTGCCGATGTATCTGAAAATACCGACATTTTTAAGAGAAGTATGTCAGAGCAGACACAGATTGTTTTATTAGACTGGAACACTAAATGAAACACTGTAGGTTTCACTAATGATAAAAATTCGAAGCCATATGATATGAACAATGTTGATGATCAAAATGTCCAGTAGGAGATACTGATTAAATAAGAGCAATGACTCCAGATCCTGACTGTCTGTGTTAATTATCCCAGCTGTGCTACTTACTATTTGGGACACCTTTGGCAAACTGTTTAATTTATGGGCCTCAGTTTCTTAGTTTCTGGAATGGGACTAATATCAGTACCTATTTCATAGGCTGTTGTAAAAATGAAGTGAGTGTGTATATACTTGTACATATGGATGCTCATTTCCTTTTTACAACAATCTTATAGAATAGATATTTATATTGGATGTCCCATATATAGCATATAGATATATTTATATAGAGCAAACATTTGTATTAATATGTGTATACATAAACATGTATATATACAAAATGTATATGTACATACATATACACAAATACACATATTATACATATACATATTATACATATATACACATACAGTATTTATACACATATACACACATATTCCATATATGTATATTATATATACCCACATTTAATTTTTACAACACTTTCTATGTCCCAGGAATTGTTCTAAGAACTGTTTTCCATCACTCTCTACGTGCCAGGATGATTCTAAGCATTATCCATCCCCTCATACATATCCCATATTATATGTAAACATGTACATAATCTAAGTACTACATATGCAGTATTTAAAGCACTGTCCTAAGTGTGTGGATAGTGCTCAGAACAGTTCCTGGCACACAGAAAGTGATGGCTGCTACTTTACTTAATATTTTCTACTTCCATTCAACAAATCATTATCTATCTCTTGGAAATTTCAAATAATTGTTGTAATGTGTTTAATATGACAAATATTTTGTATATGCATACGTATGTAAATCTCAAATACAAGTGTTTGCCCATTTCCAGCTTTTTGAAAATGACATCCTCTTGCATAGAGATAAATAGATAATAGAAACATTATCATTATGAAAGAATCCTTGTATTCCTTGAATTAGCCATGAGAGAAATATCCCTTAAAAAAGGGCATTTCTTGGGTCGGGTGCCAGTGGCTCACACCTGCAATCCCAGCACTTTGGGAGGCCGAGACAGGTGGATCACGAGGTCAAGAGATCGAGACCAACCTGGCCAACATCGTGAAACTCCGTCTCTACTAAAAATACAAAACAATTACCTGAGCGTGGTGGCGCATGCCTGTAGTCCCAGCTACTTGGGAGGCTCAGGCAGGAGAATCACTTGAACCTGGGAGGTGGAGGTTGCAGTGAGCCGAGATTGCACCACTGCACTCCAGCCTGAGTGACAGTGTGAGACTGTGTGTCAAAAAAAAATAAATAAATAAAAATAAGGGGGCATTTCTCTAAAGATTAGTGATGTTGAGTTTTATTGGCCACATAAATGTCTACTTTTGAGAAATATCTGTTCATATCCTTTGCCCACTTTTTGATGGGGTTGTTTTTTTCTTGAAAATGTTTTAGTTCCTTGTAGATGCTGAATATGAGGCCTTTGTCAGATGGGTAGATTGCAAACATTTTCTCCCATTCTGTAGGTTGCCTGTTCACTCTATGATAGTTTCTTTTGTTGTGCAGAAGCTCTTTATTTTAATTAGATCCCATTTGTCAATTTTGGCTTTTGTTGCCATTGCTTTTGGCATTTTCGTCAAGAAGTCTTTGCCCATGCCTATGTCCTGAATGGTATTGCCTAGGTTTTCTTCTAGGGTTTTTATAGTTTGAGGTCTAACATTTAAGTCTTTAATCCATCTTGAATTAATTTTTGTATAATGTGTAAGGAAGGGATCTAGTTTCAGCTTTCTACATATGTCTAGCCAGTTTTCCCAGCATCATTTATTGAATAGGAAATCCTTTCCCCATTGCTTAGTTTTGTCAGGTTTTTCGAAGATCAAATGGTTGTAGATGTTTGGCGTTATTTCTGAGGTCTCTGTTCTGTTCTGTTGGTCTATATATCTGTTTTCCTACCAGTACCATGCTGTTTTGGTTACTGTAGCCTTGTAGAATAGTTTGAAGTCAGGGAGCATGGTGCCTCTGGCTTTGTTCTTTTTTCTTAGACCATCTCATGCCAGTCAGAATGGCGATTATTAAAAAGTCAAGAAACAACAGATGCTGGTGACACTGTGGAGAAATAGGAATGCTTTTACACTGTTGGTGGGAATGTAAATGAGTTCAACCATTGTGGAAGACAGTGTGGCAATTCCTCAAGGATCTAGAACCAGAAATGCCATTTGACCCAGCAATCCTATTACTAGGTATATACCCAAAGGAATCTAAATCATTCTACTATAAAGACACATGCACATGTATGTTTATTGAAGCACTATTTACAACAGCAAAGACATGTAACCAACCCAAATGCCCATCAATGATAGACTGGATAAAGAAAATATGGTACATATACAACATGGAAAACTATGCAGCCATAAAAAGGAATGAGATCATGGATGAAGCTGAAAACTATTATCCTCAACAAAATTACACAGCAACAGAAAACCAAATAGAGCATGTTCTCAGTCATAAGTGGGAGTTCAACAGTGAGAACACATGGACACAGGGAGGGGAACAACACACACCGGGGCCTGTTGGGGGAGTGGGAGGTTAGGGGAGGGAAACTAGATGACGGGTCAATAGGTGCAAGCAAAGCACCATGGCACACATACACCTATGTAACAAACTTGCACATTTTGCACAGGTATCCCGGAACTTAAAATTAAAAACAAAAGGTAGCCTGAGGAACTAGTATTCTTAATTTTGCCAAATAATGTACTATAATTAAAGAGGAATTTATGGTATTTTAAAGTTATTTAAGGAATAGATTACTTTTAATCCTTGATTCATCCTATTTAGAATCCTGTTTTTGATGGTAGCTTTAGCAGATGCTTGGAAACACTTAAAGGCTAGAAGGAAAGACATATCCGTGCTTTTACAGGTCATTCCTAAAGGCTAGGTATATCTAGCCTCCCTCGCAAGCTAATTTTGATACCTTATGGATAAATTTGTCCAAACTTCAAAATTTCCTTTATTCTAATTATAATGTGGAAATAATTGCACAACTCTATACATTTACTTAAAATCATTAAATTTTACACTTAAAAGAAATGTATTTTAGGGTACATAAATTATACTTTAATAAAGCTGCTTAGTCCTCTAAGTTTATTATTTTTAGAGTGAAATAGATGAACTTCGTTTCACTGTCTTAATCCAGGAGAAATCTTAATGATTTAGTTAAGAATAGGGCTTTTAAAAATGTGAACTGTTTTAAGACACTGAAATCCCTTTACCTACATGAAAATAGATAGGGGCTTTAAACATGTACAGATGTGAAAATGATCTGGGGGAATTTCAACACAAACAGATTAAAGATTCTTTCATATCATCACTGACACCTGCAAGGTTTAATTAAGCTGAAAGTCACCAACTTCTCCTCAAAATGCTGACTGGTTGCTTGTTAATTAGTTGCTTTTCTCATTGATTAGCAACTTATGCAATACCCTGTTATAAATGGCTGTAATGCTTGCTTTGTTTCAGAGCCTAATTAATATGATACAGACTATTTAACAATTGTGTCCTTGTTTGATTTATGAAGCAAATGCAGAGAATTTTATTGCTAACCCAAAACAGTGATGTGCAAAAACAAATTTTCAAAGCAAGCCAAAGCTAATAATATAAAACTTTCTTTGTCTTCTAGGGAAACTTTGATGAAATGAGCCATCACTGCTTGTCATGAACTATCAATTAATTTCTGAGCAATTGTGTTGTCAACAAATCTTCAAGACAAATGTTTCAATAAATAAGTACCCATCAATTCTCAGTTCTCCAAATTATACTTTAGAAGGCTCTGTGGAATTAATTAAAACAACTGTGTGGGCACTTCTTTGCTTTTTTATGTGCAGATGACTACCAAATCTCTATCTCCAGGCCTTGTCTCTTCCTGGAACTCAAGGCTGATGTATCCAACTGTTTATTTGGCACCTCTACAAGGATGTCTGACAGGCATCTCTATTTCAATAGGACCAAAACAGAACTCTCAATTCTGCCTGCTATCTCTCCTCAATGAACCTGTTTCTTACCCATCTCAGAAAAAAATTCACCGTCCATGCCATAGCTCAAGCCAAAAGTTTAAAAGTTAACCCTGTTCTCTTATTTCCTCACTCCCTCCATCCTATCTCCCAAACATCCTGAATCTGTTCAATTTTTGTACATTTCACTACATCGCTTTGGTCTTTCCCACCATCACATCTCATCTGGACAACAGCCTAACTGTACTTCAATTGTTTTCCTACAATATTGTTCCCATACCTTATCCAGTGTGTTACCTTGTCACTTTCTGATCAAGTGGATCTTTCCAATGACTTGCCACTATATCCAGAATCAAAATCAATCCTTTTCACCTGGATTACAAAATCTCACATTATTTAGTCTTCGTATACCTCTCTGACCTCATCTTACTCTTTCCCACTTGCTGGCTACATTTCAAGCTTATTCCCACCTGAGGGTCTTTGCACCAACTATTTACAATGCTTAGAATATACTTCTCTGGTGTTTCCATGGTGGCTCCTTGTTGTCATTTAGATTTCAGCTTAAACTCCTCAGAGAGGAGTTTAAGTCCTCAGAGAGGACTTTCCTGACCCCTGAAGTAGTTACCTACTGGCCTGCTCTCACACGCTCTTCAGTATCTCACTTTTTTTTGTTGTTGACTTCTCTGATTATTCTATTTTTTTTCTCACAATAGAATGTTAGCTCTTTGAGAAAAGGTACTTTATCAGTCTCATTCATTACTCTACCCACAAAGGTTAGAACAGTGTTCAGCACACAGAAGGTACTCAGTATTTGTGGATTGAGTATCTGAATGTAGGGATAGATTTGGTGAGGTTTATTCAATGTAGAGCAGAAAGAAACTCTACGCTGATTTGCCTTAGAAACAAACAAACAAACAAACATTTAAGCTGTTGATCAAACTTTTATAGCACCCAATCAGGTTCTCTATTCAAGCTTAAAACAAATGCTTACGATACATCTGATAGTGATAACTGGTAAACTAAGGCTAATATTGATATTAGAGTTGAGTCTTGTCTTTTCTGTGAATTATAGTGTAACACTGATCATATAGCAAAACTTGGAGTCAAAATTAGCCCTACAAAAAGTCCTTATATTTCCCATAAAGTAAAATATACATGGTTTTATGTATACCATCTTATAAAGTAATATGAATGTATAAATGTGAAATACAAATAGTGCTTTACAGTATATTAATGAACAAATATGTTGCAACACCTACCTAATCAATATTTAATCTCTTTTCTTTTTTTTCTATTGGAATCCAAAATTTTCCTTTGGCCATGTGCATCATAGAAGATGGGCCCATCCACAAGCCTACGGTTGAATCATGATTGATCTAAGTAAATGATCATGATACCATTTTCCTTGCCAGGAATTGGTTTGGCTATGTGATGTCATTCTTGCTAATGAGAAGTGAGAAGAAATAGTTTGGGGGAGATTTTAGGAAAAGAGGTCATCATTAATAAAATACATGGAAATAAATAGAACTTTTTCCTCTGAACAGGGAGTCTGCACATGTGCTTAGAACTATGGAAAATATCTTAAGTAAAACTAAGTTGCCACTCTCAGGGTAACAAATTTATGATAAAATGAAAATCTTAGTTCACTGATGATGTATTGCACCACCGATAAGCAGACAAAGCCCCTGGCACAACATATCAGAAATACTTCTACAACATTGTGTCCTTAAATGTAATGCTCACAAGCAGCACCCTAAGATGCTTCCTCCAGTCATGAATGGAATAAAAAAGAGATCTACTAAGCGATTCACTTCTTCTATCTCCAGGTCACTAAGGCTAACACTCTTGGGGTGAAAGAGTGTGAGAAATTGCTGATGCCATTTAAGTTGTTATATCCTCCTATTTCCTTTCATTTTAAGTTTGCATAGTTGAATTTGACAAAATTAAATGCCTATATGTTGGCATATTACCCTACTTTCTTCTGTAATAAAGACATCATGAAGAACTTGTTGATTTCTTTCAAGAGTAAGAAATAAGATATGTAGAAATGCAGCTCATCACATGAAACTCCTAATTCAAATAATCAAAATATATTTTATCTACATTATTCTACCTGGCTAAAAGCAGTATCTTCTTCACTGAATTCTCACAGTGATAATAATGGACTTTACCTTGTGAAACCAATATTAGTGTATGTTGTATCTTGACTTCAAAACTTCTGCAAAAATAACTGTGTGTGTTCCAATTCACATGCACACACGGTCCCCAATACGCATTCAGTAAAAATTGTACTTCAAGTACCCATACAACCATTCTGTTTCTAAGTTTCTGCACAGTATTCAATAAGCTACATGAGGTATTCAGCACTTTATTATAAAATAGGCTTTATGTTAGATGATTTTGACCAACTATAGGCTAATGTAAGTGATCTCAGTATGTTTAAGGTAGGCTGGGCTATGCTATGACATTTGGTTCGGTTAGCTGTATTAAATGCAATTTCTGACTTACTATATTTTTAACTTATGATGGGTTTATTGGAATGTAACCCTGTTGTAAGTCGAAAAGTATCTCTGTCTCTCTGTTGGGTGTGTGTGTGTGTGCGTGTGTGTGTATATATATATAGATATAAAAAAAAACCTGGTTACATTAAGTTGAATAATAGATTTTTCTTGGAAAGCATGTGTTATTTTTAGCCATTAAAATGTTACCATCTGAGAATATTTAGTAAGAATCTTCATGAATGCAGCTTTATAATACTCTATCTCTTACATATCCTGAATAAAACTAGGCCACCTAGTAGTGTATCTCACCATAAGTTTATTGCACTCAAAAGAAATATTCATCCAACATTTAAAAAAGTGATTAAAAATTATATAGCCACCTGTATAAGAGATGCCACAGGGCAATCCATTATACAACAGAGAGACAAAACATCTTAGCTAGTCTCCTCACCAACCTCTATTCCCCAAATGTTCGACAGTTCCTTTAAAATTTGTTGTTCTCATCCTTGTTCTCTGCTTCTGCCTCCATTGACCCTTGCAGCTTCCTTCTCACTGTATTCCATCCATGCATTTGGTATTGGCACAAGTCAAAGCCAGGTGGACACGAGGTAACCCAGGAAAAACGGGAAAGAGAGGAATGGTGTGAACATATCTAAGTCACATTTATTTTTGGACCTCACAAAGTGAATTCACACAATGGCTCTCCCAAGCAGATACTATCACCCAGAGGCTACTTAGCTTTCCCTATAATCCTGCAGCTTAGGCTGAGGAAGGCGATGTTACTCTCCTTGGCCCATCACCTTTACCTGCCCTTCCCTCTGTCCCATGGCTATCACCACCCCTGAAAGAGTCTTGTCTGTGATTAAGACATTTTTAACAGTTTTTTGTTTGTTTGTTTGTTTCTGTTTCTTTCTTTTTCTTTTTTTTTGGCGGGGGGGCCCAGGTGCTGTGAGTACTTTTGCCCTCGAAACGTTCTGGTTTTTATGAGTTGAAAGGCTCCACTCATAGCAGGTGCTATTTGATTATTTAATAAATGTTCCAACAAAATAGAGGCGAAGAGTTTGAAGTCCATCACTTTGAATCAATGTAACTTGCCTACATACCTTTAACTTTGCCTATAACATCTGTAAAATGGAGACAGCAACAATATCTATTGAAAATAGTCATCATCTGAATCCAGCGAGATAATACATATAAAGCATGTTATAATGCAAGTATTGTTATAAGATGTATTGTTACATGAAAACAACTCTGGCAAAAAAGAGAAAATTGTTTACTTATCTTTAAATCATCAGTGAAATTTAAGTACCCATTTTAGGTCAAGTAACTCCCTGCATTGTGTACTTGAAAAAGTATCTCCCCCAAGTTACTAGTAGAAAACTGTGTCCATTTCTTTTTGACAATGGAAAACCCCACCGTATTCTCAGACAATACACTCTGAAAATACTCACAATGACAGCCCTTTTGCTTGGCTGCATGTTTATAGGTTTTAAATTTTCTGATATTAGTCATATGAGACACCTATTAATTTTCTCAAACTAATACAAATAAAAAAAAAACATTTCCATGGTCTCTTCTCTACCTAGAATTTACTGTGATAACAAGAATTTGTGCATTTATAGCACATTAACCCACCTCCATAATGGCAAAATGCACAAAGTGTAAGGTGTTATAAAACAACACGTTGTCATTTGTCATGAGTTTCTACACAGGCTGAAATGTGACTCAGTGGAAATAGTTGCACAAATGGTGAGGGTGCTACCAAGAGATGAAGAGATGTCAGGACTGATTGAATCATCTTAGAAGGCCACAGGTTTAAAGTTTATCACATGTAGCAAAAGCTATTTAAAAACAGAGGTTTCTAAAGACTTAGAAAAAGTGTTTGCAGGATGGCAACCAAAGAAATAAAATTATCCCATTATACAAACAAGAACCAAGCTATCAGAGATGCTCTTAAACATTTCGAGTTTTTTCTTAAGAGAAGATTATAATAATTTCAAGAATGGAAGTGAGCAAAGTTCACAAGATGATCTTAATAATATTTTAATAATATCTTAACTTATACTATGATGAAAAATAAAATAGAATGGGAGTGATAGACAATATGGAATGAGTGTTTTGTAAAACCTGGCATTTTGTATTTACTTGTAATACAGATACTTTAACCAGTCAACAGACAGTTAATTACTTACCATGCGCAGGCACTGTGCTAGGGAGAGAGAGAGAAATCAATAAGATATCCTCTCTAACCTCAAAGGGACAAAGATAAAAGCTACTTTTATTTGGTAATTGTATTCAAAATTAAGGTGAAGAAAATAAAGTTTTCTGCTAATGAAATCAATGACATTTGTTTAATGAAACAAAATGCTGTATATAAAGTTGTACAAATCAAAAATACCTCTTTATTGATAGTAAAAAAGAATTTATTTGAAAACTATAAAATTGAATTTTTAAATGAAAAATATGGAATTTTAATTATAGGTACCTTAAGTGCTACCCAAACTACCCTAGAAAGACGTTTTATGACACTGAATTTTTCAAGTCCCAAAGGTATATTTTCTTTATAGAAGTTCAAAGAGAAGAAACTAAAACACATTTTTAAGCCATAATGTTTCATTAACTTCAGAGATAAGTTAGAGAGCTAGCCTACTAAACATACTGCTTTTGAGAACTACCTATATTTTAGAAGTACAAATAGTTGTTTCATTGTTCGGGATTCCATATTAAATCTCTCTTAGCCCATTCCTGCTGCTATAACAAAATACCTGAAGCTGGGTAATTTATAAACAACATGAATTTATTTCTCACAGTTATGGAGGCTGGGAAGTCCAGGATAAAGGTGCCAGCAAATTCGGGTCTGGTGAGGGCCCACTCACTGCTTCCAAGGTGGCACCTTGAATACTGTGTCCTCACATGGTAAAAGCAGAAGGACAAAGGGTCCTAAGCTAGTTTCCTCCAATCCATTTCTAAGGTGCTAATCCATTCACGAGGGCATATCCTTCATGACTTAGTAACTTTCCAAAAGGCCACACTGTTTAATATCTCCACAATGGGGATTACATTTCAACACAAATTCTGGAGGGGACACATTGAAACCACAGCAATATCTATCAGCACATGAAGCATATGTGTTAACATTTATTCTCTAAGAAAGCCTTGTAGAAAAATCAGTGTTTCCACAGAGTGGCTGAAGTATTAGGGTTTTAAAAAAATTCTGTTGTTGATTATCCTTTCTCTAGACAGGATGAAAGGAGAACAAGACCAGACTCTTCACAGACTGTAAGCATCATCAGGCATGCCCCTCTCTAGAGAGAATATTTGGCCTATGAAATCTCCCAGTAGTGGAAGAACAGAAAAATCAAACAGTTCATGCCATAACTTCCTTTTCTATTCATTACACTCAAACAAATGCAGTTTTTAAAAAGAGCCAAGGGGCGGGGCGCACTTGCTCACACTGGTAATCCCAGGACTCTGGGAGGCCAGGCCAAGACTGGTGGATCACGAGGTCAGGAGTTTGAGATCAGCCTGGTCAACATGGTGAAACCCCGTCTCTACTAAAAAGACAAAAAATTAGCCAGGCTTGGTGGCATGTGCCTGTAATACCAGCTACTTGGGAAGCTGAGACAGGAAAATTGCTTGAACCTGTGAGGCGGAGGTTGCAGTAAGCTGAGATCATTGAACCAGACTCTGTTTGGGGAGAGGGGAAGGAAGAGCCTAGGGTTTCTTTTCTTTTCTTTACTTTTTTTTAAAGAGACAGGTTCTCACTCTGTTGCCCAGACTGTAGTGCAGTGGAATAATCATTGTTAATTGTAGCTTCAAATTCCTGGGCTCTAGTGATCTCCTCACCTCAGCCTCCTGAGTAGCTCGGACGGCAGGTGCATGCCACTACTCCTGGCAAAAGAGCCTAATATTAATAGTACTCAATTCAAGTTGTTCATGTAAGTGACTTGGGCACCTGGGATAATTCTTTTTCTCTGCCTCAGATTTCTCCAACTTGGAGCACACATGTTTATCTGGGTTGATTTAACAACTGTATCAGTACATCGTGCGGTCTTTAAGGTAGCTGAAACAATGCCTCCAATTTCACTGCATTCAATTTATTTCAGTCCCTTGGTTAGATCTTACAATAAATTCCTGTGATCTCATTGAAGAGTCAATCTAAAAGTCAAAAATTAAGCATCACACCTAAAGATGATTCAGCCAATCACAAGAAAAAAACAATTTAATGGTGTGACTAGATGTTAAAAGCCACCCATAAAACCATAGAAGTGATCAAATACAGCTTGTAGGAAGAACTATAAAAGACATTTTTTTATTATATGATATTTTAAATTATTAAATATTTCTATCATATGGAAAAATTCATAAATTGATACCCTATGTAGTCAAAAGTCAGACATAATAGATGAGAACATTTTACAGATTAGTTAAAAACATATGTATCTATTTTTTAATATAGCATTTAAAAAGGGCAGATTCAACTAGGTCCTCTTTTCTCTCTTCTATCTGCTTTTATTCACAGAAGTTTTCTGAAATGTTTATGTATCATTACCATGTTTTTATACTGTATTAGCCATTAGTTGTGTGCGTGTGTGTGTGTGTGTGTGTATGCATATGTATATACACATGTATTATTTTGGTATTTCTAAAATATATGTAAAGAGCATTACACTACATTTCTATATCCTTTTGAAATTTTTTATTTTCACTTTACATTTTTGCAGTTATTGATACACATAGATTTAATTCAGTTACTTTATTATGCAGCATTCCATTATACGAATAAACAGATTATTTATTCATTCCCTTTTTGTATGGACAGTTAGGTTGCTTCTACCATTTTGGATGCCTCAGTGAACATCCCAGTAATGTGTCTTGTGTATATGCACCTGCTTTCCTAGGGCATATATCTAGAATTATCATGGTTGGATTGTAGGTAGGACATATTCAACTTCAGTGGAATGTTCAAATTGCTCTGCAATATGACTATAATAATTTCTACTCTTTTCTTTATTCATATGACTGTTTCTAGCAAAAAAAAACAGACATAGTTTAAACCAGATGCCAATAGAAGGCGGCCTTGGAAGAATGTAACAGTCACCAAGTCCATCAAATTTACTCAAGAAGAGAAGCAGAAATGTATCAAGAAAGAAGATTAAATGTGTCCTGAAAACCTGGGGATAGGAGATTGTGGAAGCAAAACACAAGGACATCACAGTCAGGAGCCAAGGGAAAAATAATAGAGCTAGCATCTGTAAAGCTCATGGGTCTGGAGATCTGAAGTCTCTGAAGTCATCATTTTTAACCAACACCAATACAGCCATGAGGCAAAGGAAAAGTTTAGGCTTTACTCACTATCCTCCATTTAAATGGTAAGTATGTATTAAATATTCAGAAAAACTTTCACTGAAATGGACCATATGCTTTTAAAGATACAGAGATTAAAGATGGAAACCACAGCTATTTGGGAAGTCTTCTGTGGATCATTTCATTCCCTGAGACTGCTGATGAACAAGCAGTGGTGGGAGCATGGAGGGGCAAATATTTATTTCACTTTAAAAACAAAACCAATATCAACTTGTTGTGTTCAGATAAGGAAAGCATGTGGAATTAGTCATAACACAATAGCTTCCTGAATGCTTTCATTGTCAAAGTCCTCTTAAAACTCATTATCCACCCAGCAGTCACTGTGAGTTATTTTATTTTATTTTAAGTTCCGGGATACATGTGCAGGATGTGCAGGTTTGTTATGTAGGTAAACGTGTGCCATAATGGTTTGCTGCACCTATCAACCCATCACCTAAGTATTAAGCTGAGCATGCATTAGCTATTTTTCCTGATGCTCTCCCTCGCCTGCACCCCCTGCCCTACCACAGGCCCCAGTGTATATTGTTCCCCTCCCTGTATCAAAGACAAGTTAGGTTATATTGTTCTCTATTTGAAACCTTACAATAACTTCTTATTGCCAAGGAATTAGGATAATCTAAAATTCTTCCCTGGCCTGCCAAGCCCAGTGTGATCTGGTCCATACTGACCTCCCTATCAATACAGAACCACTTTGTCCCCCAATTCAATGTTTAAACTGCAATGACATATCTTCCCCTATTAGCCAAGCCTTAGGATCCTTGTACTACATGTCTGTCTGCCTCAAGTGCTCCCCCACCAAATCCCCCTGCTTCTCCATTCCTTCACATCTGAGTCCTCTTGGCTCAGACCTTAGCTCCACAAGGCCTTGCCTGTCCAATATAGCCACTTACATCATTCACATGCCCTTGATGAAATTTTCTTTCTAGTACAAACTACTGTTAATTATCATACTAAAATTATTTTTCAAATTATTTATCATTTGGCTTCCTTAACTTGAATTCACCATCATGAAAATCCAACTGCTGTAACCCCAACTGTGGAACAGCACTAGCATCTGACAGGACATCAGTTGTTTCTGTGTTATAAATGAATGGCATCTATATAGTAATAATTACTATGGTAAACTCACATCTCTCATTCAATCCATTCATAAATCTGATAGCTCCACCTTCAAAATGCATCCAGGATCCAGCATGTCTCCCAATCTCTACCTCCATCACTTGGATCAAAGCCATCATTATCTTACATCGATTGCTGCAGCAGCTGCCCAGCTGTGCTCCTACTTCCATCACTGCCGCCCTATAGATTATTCTCCACAAAGAAGCCAGAGAAAATTTAGATCATATGACGCTCCTTTGTCTAAAACTCTACAATGCTTCCCAACTCATTCAGAAAAAAAAAAAAAAAAGAAATCCAAAGTCCTTACCTTGCCTACAGGGCTCTCCCCGCATGATCTGACACCTTTCCTTCTCTCTGATCCCTTCTCCCACCTCCTCACACTGTCCTCACTCACTGCACTCCAGATATCCTGGTCTCTCTGCTTCTCAAAATGCTTTGCAGAGAGCTGGGCATGGTGGCTCATGCCTGTAATCCCAACTCGGGAACACTTTAGACCAGGAGTTCAAAACCAGCCTCGTCAACATAGCAATAACTTGTCCCTAAGAAAATAAAATATTAGACAGGCATGGTGTGCATCCCTGGAGTCCTAGCATTTGGGAACTGAGATGGAAGCACCACTTGAGCTCAGCAGTTCGAAGCTGCCATGAACTATGATGACATTACCGCACTCTAGCCTGGGTGACAGAGTGAGAATCTGTCTCTCAATAAATTTTTAAAAAGCCCAGCAGAACAGTTATGCAAAATATTAATAAGTTCTGGAGACCTCCCCTATAATATAAGGCATATGATTAACAATACTGTACTATTTACCTAAAAATGTATGGAGAGGGTAGATCTTATGTTTCCTTTCTTGGCTTTTACTATAAAAGGAAATCAAAGCAAAATAAAAACAACAAAAAGGAGGCAGGAGAAAACTTATGGAGGTGATGAATAAGTTTACGGCATTGATTATGATAAACGTTTCATGGGTGTATTCTTATCTCTAGACACATCAAGTTGTATATTTGAAATATGTACAGCTTTTTATATGTCAATCATACCTCAGTAAAGTAGTTTAAAAATGCCAATGAGAATCCCGCCTAGGACTCTGCATTTCCTCTATCATCTAGAAAGCTTCACCTACTGATACACATATATTATTTACCTCCTTTTCTTAAGTTTTCCTTGAAACAAATCTGCCTTACTTTATTCTTCCTCTTAGCACTTTTTACCACCTGAAATATTACATAGATATGTATCTATTTTGCTTATTGTCAATCCAACTGAATATAAGACCTGGGAGATCCGCCTTACCCATTTTTGCTTTCTGCAATGTCTCCAAAGACTAGCTGGTACCTTACATAGAAGGAGCTGAAAAGTATCTGTTGCATAAATGAAAAAACATCTTTCCTCTGGTGTCTAGGATACACAAAAGTTCAGAGGAGGGTCACAGGAAGAGGCATCAAGTCAGGGAAATCCTCCACATTAAAAAAAAATGAACAGATTAGAATAATGAAGCTCAGATACACTAAAAGATTTATACAAAAACACATGGTGTGGTTGTCATTAGTGATGTCTCTCTGGATGTATGCTAGAATCCTACTTTCTTTTTCTTTGACCATGTGTCTTACTCTGGCAGATGAAATGTGACAGAAATTATGTCTCACTTCCAAGTGGAAATGTTAAGAGCCTGTATGATTTGCCACATTTCCCTTTCCATTCTCGACGGTGTTTGAAGCAGGCATTGACAGAAAGCCTCCATCAGCCTAGGTCTCTGAATGACCCGTGGGCAGAGGCCTTCTACCTATTCACCTTGGATAATGCGGTGTGAGTCAAACATACACATGTGCAGTACTATGCCACCAAAATTTCAGACAGGGTTTTTACTGTAGCACAACTAAACCATGTTGTGTATCCTGGCTGATTCACAAAGCTATTAGGTAGAAGAGCTGAAACACACATCTCTGTTTTCTTTCTATCATACTAAGCTGCCCCATGACATTAGATAGAGCTTTGTTAAAGAAGTAATAGACCAGCCCATAATGGGCTGTTTTTATTCCATTGGAGTTCTCATATGCACTTCACTTTGTTTTCAAGGATAAGAAATTAGGCAAAAAGTCTTTAAGCCATATGACATGAAATATAAGTCATTAATCAAAAGTTTCTGAATTAATATTTAGAAACTACAATTTCTTCTATTTATATGCTCATTCTTTTTATTTACCTAATCCATTTTATTCAGACACTTTAATCAGCAGACTGCCAGCATTATTTTCTGTAGGATTTTGTTTCTGTAAAGATTTGATTATCTGCTTCTCTCACCACAGAAAAATATCGATAAACCAGCACTTCCATAATGTTACAAGAGACTGACAATTTCTAATGATTTTCCCACACTAGGAAATCCTAAAGTACATTCTGAGTCAATGATAAAATTTCATGTTGTATATTTTCAATATCAAGAAATACACTGAATTTCAAATCTCATTAGTCTTCTATGTTTGGCATATGGGAAAAATCATTTATTATTTAATTCACCTAAAACATCATTCCCTAATCACATAGAGTAGCAGCAACTTTGTTCCATCCTAACTGAAAAAAAGCAAAATTCTCTGACAATTATTATTTTTTTTTTGGCAGAAAAATTGAGAGGCACAGAAAAATGAGAAAATACTCAACAATTTCAAAATATATCTTAACAACAAATTATAGTCAAGTAAGTGAAGAAAAAATTTCTTCTCATAATTGTATTTACTAAGCCACCTAAGCCACCCTGAGAGTTAAACTTTCAAACAGTTCATTCAGTTGCCTTAATACAATAGGAAACACTCTAATATCTGCTCACTTGAACCCCACTTAAGCCTTGCTTTTTATCAAAGCTGAGAATTAAGAAAGCACATTCAGTGGGCAAATGTTGTACTTGCTAAGGAAGATAACTTGTATTTTCGTTTTCTCTGCTTCTTCACATATTATTACCATATAATGCTTGTAATCCTTGGGTGAACTGAAGCTATCTATTCATAAGAATTCCATAAACCATTGGCAGCTTGATGGGGATGGCAATGAATCTATAAATCACCTTGGGCAGTATGGTCATTTTCACGATATTGATTCTTCCTATCCATGAGCATGGAATGTTCTTCCATTTGTTTGTGTCCTCTTTTATTTCCTTGAGCAGTGGTTTGTAGTTGTCCTTGAAGAAGTCCTTCACATCCCTTGTAAGTTGGATTCCTAGGTATTTTATTCTCTTTGAAGCAATTGTGAATGGGAGTTCACTCATGAGTTGGCCCTCTGTCCGTTATTGGTGTATAGGTGTATATGCTTGTGATTTTTGCACATTGATTTTGTATCCTAAGACTTTGCTGAAGTTGCTTATCAGCTTAAGGAGATTTTGGGCTGAGACGATGGGGTTTTCTAAATATACAATCATGTCATCTGCAAACAGGGACAATTTGACTTCCTCTTTTCCTAATTGAATACCCTTTATTTCTTTCTCCTGCCTGATTGCCCTGGCCAGAAATTTCAACACTATGTTGAACAGGAGTGGTGAGAGAAGGCATCCCTGTCTTGTGCCAGTTTTCAAAGGGAATGCTTCCAGTTTTTGCCCACTCAATATGATCTTGGTTGTGGGTTTGTCATAAATAGCTCTTATTATTTTGAGATACATCCCATCAATACCTAGTTTATTGAGAGTTTCTAGCATGAAGAGCTGTTGAATTTTGTCAAAGGCCTTTTCTGCATCTATTGAGGTAATCATGTGGTTTTTGTTTTTGGTTCGGTTTATATGATGGATTACGATTATTGATTTGCATATGTTGAACCAGCTTTGCATCCCAGGGATGAAGCCAACTTGATCGTGGTGGATAAGCTTTTTGATGTGCTGCTAAATTTGGTTTGCCACTATTTTATTGAGGATTTCTGCATTGATGTTCACCAGGGATATTGGTGTAAAATTATCTTTTTTTTTTGTTGTGTCTCTGCCAGGCTTTGGTATCAGGATGATGTTGACTTTCTTCACAGAATTGGAAAAAAACTACTTTAAAGTTCATATGGAACCAAAAAAGAGCCCTCCTTGCCAAGACAATCCTAAGCCAAAAGAACAAAGCTGGAAGGATCATGCTACCTGATTTCAAACTATACTACAAGGCTACAGTAACCAAAATAGCATGGTACTGGTACCAAAACAGATATATAGACCAATAGAACAGAACAGAGCCCTCAGAAATAATAACACACATCTACAACCATCTGATCTTTGACAAATGTGACAAAAACAAGGAATGGGGAAAGGATTCCCTTTTTAATAAATGGTGCTGGGAAAACTGGCTAGCCATATGGAGAAAACTGAAACTGGATCCCTTCCTTACACCTTATACAAAAATTAATTCAAGATGTATTAAAGACTTAAATGTTAGACCTAAAACTATAAAACCCTAGAAGAAAACTTAGGCAATACCATTCAGGATGTAGGCATGGGCAAAGACTTCATGACTAAAACACCAAAAGCAATGGCAACAAAAGCCGAAATTGACAGATGGGATCTAATTAAACTAAAGAGCTTCTGCACAGCAAAAAACAAAACAAAACAAAACAAAAAAACTACCATCAGAGTGAACAGGCAACCTACAGAATGGGAGAAAATTTTCACAATCTATCCATCTGACAAAGGCCTAATATTCAGCATCTACAAGGAACTTAAACAAATTTTCAAGAAAAAAATCAAGCAACCCCATCAAAAAGTGGGCAAAGGATATGAACAGACATTTCTTAAGAGAAAACACTTATACAGCCAACAGACACATGAAAAAATGCTCATCATCACTGGTCATCAGAGAAATGCAAATCAAAACCACAATGAGATACCATCTCACACCAGTTAGAATGGCAATCATTAAAAAGTCAGGAAACAACAGGTGCTGGAGAGCATGTGGAGAAATAGAAACGCTTTTACACTGTTGGTGGGACTGTAAACTAGTTCAACCATTGTGGAAGACAGTGTGGCAATTCCTCAAGGATCTAGAACTAGAAATACCATTTGACCCAGCCATCCCATTACTGCGTATATACCCAAAGGATTATAAATCATGCTACTATAAAGATACATGCAGATGCATGTTTACAGCGGCACTATTCACAATAGCAAAGACTTGGAACCAACCCAAATGTCCATTAGTGATAGACTGGATTAAGAAAATGTGGCACATATACACCATGGAATACTATGCAGCCATAAAAAAGGATGAGTTCATGTCCTTTGTAGGGACATGGATGAAGCTAGAAACCATCATTCTGAGCAAACTATTGCAAGGACAGAAAACCAAACACCACATGTTCTCACTCAGAGGTGGGAATTGAACAATGAGAACACTTGGACACAGGGTGGGAAACATCACACACTGGGGCCTGACATGCAGTGGGGGTAGGGGGTAGGGGTAGCATTAGGAGATATGCCTAATGTAAATGACGAGTTAATGGGTGCAGCACACCAACATGACACATGTATACAAATATAACAAACCTGCACATTGTGCACAAGTACCGTAGAACTTAAAGTATGAAAAACAAAATCTAAGCTGCACTCCAAGGTCTAACAATCATATAATCAGAGCCCCAGAAAGAGAGGAGAGAGTAGTTTCGGGCAAAATGGTATTTGAATAAACACTGGACTAAATTAAAAAAAAAAAACCCAACACTGAATGTTTACGAATCCAAAACTCTTGCCCTTTATTGATCAAATAAAGAATTTTTTGGCAAAAAAAAAAAAAAGACTTCCATAAACCAAAATAGAGTTGGAGTAGTATCCCCAAATGAAGATTGAACATTTTTGTCACTTGAGGAACAGAGAGCTCAAAACTTAAATAAAGAAGATATTTTTGACTCTTGCTAATAAGTAACTCAAGCTTCAGGCAACAAAGAACCTCATCCAATTCACACCCAATGCTTCTTTCTCCATCTAATTCCCTCAGGAACCTGATCTCTTCTAGAGAATTGACAAAAATACACTCTCTAATGCAATAATGAATAATGCTGATGTAATTTCCTCTAAGGAATTAGTTTCTCTGACTGTTTAGCTAGGGATTCTCTGGCGTTACAAACTTTTAACAAGAGAAGTCTGATAAAGGCTACAAATCATTCTACAAAATATAGCCATAATACAGAAACTGATGTAAGCTACACTCTGAGCCGTCAGATGGGCTCTCTGAATATCTTCTGTCTTCTGACTGTGTACAATAAAATCACACAAGGGGCTTGTTACTCACCATCACCTTTATAGTTCAAAAGAAGGTTTAGTTTAAGCAAACAAAAAGGATGAAAAAAAGGCGTCAGAATAAAGGGTCCACACATTTAGGCCCTAAATAAAATAAATTCTAAATTTATTTTAAATTTAGAAAAATAAATCTCCAAGGATTGGAGATGGCAATGGTACATGTTGGTCAACAGCTCAGATTCTGGATTCAGATATACTAGTTTTAAGTTCTTTCTTCACCATTTACCAGCTCTATGATCTTGAGAAATCATTTAAATTCTATAAGCCTCAGTTTTGTCATCCTTAAAACTGTGATAGAATGGAACCTATAACTACTAACATTGCCAAGGGGTGGCTCAGGAGGGTTTTGGCTAAACCTCCAACTCTATACTCCATGGTCCCTACATGTGGATACCCGCTAATCTCTGAAATAAACTACCCCCAATCTCTGAAATAAACAACATACATGTCCCAGTCTTACCTAGAGTGTTGCTATTTTTAATGATCTATAAGGTATACACCAAGCTACATGCGTTGAGCACATAATACTCAACATATGTCAGTTACGACTAATAATGTATTCTGTTGTATAGATGTTAGCTTATTTTCCTTAGATCAGAAATTATTTTAAAACCAGTAAAAAATAAAAATCTTCTCCTATTTGAAAATGCCCTTTAAATAGGAAAAGTTACCATTAGTAACAGCTTGAGGCAATTTGTTCAGCCACAAAACCAAGAGAGTGGATCTTTATTACCCCTTTCATGTACATATGTTGGGGCGACATTTGTACAAATGCCATGGTTCTACATGCACAAATAAACACATCAACTAACTGAACTGATTTGCAAAGACTTAGCTGCTGGCAGCCCTTTATATTTTTTGCTTTTAGTTTCTAATTCTACTGAATTTCTATTACGGCTACACAAGTTTCCTTATATTTTTGAATTATGATGTAAAAGTGGTCTACATAAAATCAAGGAAAGAGTACTGGCTTCATTGCAGTTCAAGTACCATATTAAAAAAATATATATATATATGTGAATGTGTGCAAAAGTACACACTCACATATACCCTAAATTCAATTCTATATTGAAGCATCAAATTGAAATTGGTTCCTGAAAATTCCAATCCTTGCTGATTAGAATATTGAGAGAGAGAGTTTGCTTTGATTTTTTCCTCTTTACTCTCTAAAGCATTTTCTCCCTAAAATACACCAGAAACTTCTCATATAATAAGGGCAAGATGATTGAGAGTATGCAACTGTACTTGCTAATACCACTGCAATTTACAGAGTATGGAACTACTCAGACCTCCTAACATTGCCAACTGGGCTCAGTGATAGGACTAACAAGGTTGTTCACTTCCACAGCAAGTAAAAATTAAAATTGGAGGAGCAATCATGTTTGATACTGGGGGTCAGTAAAGGAAGTCGGAAGAAAGGCAATAAGATGCTGCCAGGCTTGAAGCAACTGCTGAATTCAGAGTGTGTTGCAACCTCAAAATAGCCCGGTAAGGGAAGGTTGCAAAAGAGAATTACAAAAATCAATTCTTGAGGAAACCAAGGCATGAATAAAAATTTCAGCAGCTGCCTGGTTAGAAACTGATAGATGCAAAAAAGTTCATTAGGTAGGGAAAAAGAAGAAGAAAAACTGACAATTTTAATACAGTGTTTTCTTCCTCCTACGTAAAGATTGTTCAAACGCGTTTACTTTTAGAAGTACTCTCCTTCTACATTCTAGTCATACTATTAGATGGGAACAAACATAGGCTGTTTTATGGGACTAGTGAGAATGCTGTCAGGTCCTTATTCCAACACATTAAGCTTGAGAAAGTCCAGTTTTCTCATTTATGCTCCCTTGATGTGTGTGCATCTCTACACTGGGGGATGGTTCAGTTGAAGTCTGTACTCCTCTGACTGGGTTCTTCCATAGGTGCACAACACCACTTCTCAGGTGGTGTCTTTTATGCATGCCTTCAGGCTGATGATTCTCAATTTTGCAACTTTCCTGGGGAACAGCTGGGTTACAGACACCAGATGCATCATGTTGCTAGAGCTCTATGCAGAAGATCATCAAAATTATGACTCAGGAGCCTTATGTCAAGACAGAATACTTTAGCATTTTTATTAACTTTTCTTAAGGTTCCTTCATTGAGGAATAAGGTGCTCCCTGCCAAAGGACCTTAAAAGCTCCTAATACTTCATAAAAATTGTTAATGCTGAACCTAGAGGACACACTACAAGTTGTAGTAGAAGAGGCATTGTCCCTTCCTTTGCAACCCAATGTTGTGGTCCTTACTAAATTTCTAACAAAGTACTGGCCTCACTGTAATTTGCATAACAATATCTGAAATCTTGGCTATGGAACTGCTAAGGAGGAGGTTTGGTGGGCAGTAGTAGCTGCAAAAGAATGTAGGTATCTTGGAAATGATATGGAAAGGACAGTGGCTGCTAAGAGTAGCTGCTGCAGCATTTGCAAACTAAGTTTGGGTGACCTGGTCGTATAACCCCTTCCCACTACAAAGCTTATGATACTTCATTCAGTGAAATCTCCAAATAACCGGTTTCTGAGTTTATACGGGCTATGTGCAGAAACTAGAGAAACTCAAATTTAAAAAAAAATGACTATGGATGTTTTCACTTAATATCTAACTATGTCCTGGACGCAGTACTGAAAAAGATGTGGTTGACAATAAGATAAGTAGCCAGTTTACTGCAGATTCAAAATTTAATCCTTAAAAAACAGTCAGCACATAGCATTTATTGTATTAAAATTACATGGACAGGATGGCCTTATACATCTGCAGTATTGAATAGTGATAAAGAGCATGGATCTTTAGAGTCAAATTGCCTAGATTCAAATCCTGCCTCCACTAGTAGACTGATCAGGGGCAAATGACTGCAGTTCCCTAATTCTCCATTTATCTGAGAAGTAGGCATAAAAATAAGGTACTCCTAAGGGATGATGTGCAGATTAAATGAAAAAAATATACAAATGTGCATAAATACATATTATTTATTATATATGCACGCATATGTGTATAGTTATGGATGTGTAAATATATATGGATTGATTCCTTACTACCACCAGAATAAATATTCAACACATGATTGCTGTTTCTATTACTAAGCTTCAGATTATTGTCAACATTATCATCTTTATCTAAATGAAAACACAGAAAGAATTTGGAGAACAACCGATGTCCATTTTACTAGTATGTTAAAATTAAATAAATATGCTTAATGTATAAATGTATAAAGTATAATTTGTTTAGTAAATTAATTTGTGTGTAAATCAATGTTTGTAGGAATTAGGTATGATTCAATATGCTTCTCTCACCTGCTTCTCTCCAAGTAAATAAGTAAATCAAGATGGGTTTAGGGTCTATTTTTAACATTTAATCCTATCTACAAACTGCAGGATTCTTAAAAATATTTTCAATGAGATTAATGTTGGAGCACATGCATTCATTTATTGCTTTTAATTAAGCCTTCAGGTAAAGGCCCATGCTATAGTGTTATTTTTTATTCACAAAGTTTAAACTTTGAGAATGATGTCATCTAATAAACTCTTAGAATAGAAAAACCATGACAGCCTCATTTGTTTTATCCAGTACTAGTGCAAAGCCACCCATATACAACAGATGATGATAAATAATCCTCATGGCAATTACAGTGAGGTTTCCACTAAATGATGAGATTGTCTAACAGGTGGCCAACATTGAGAAAATGTTATACCTGCCTGTTTGGGGATCATGCAGATCTACTGTTATAAGTTCAAATGAGCAGGACTGACTCAAAATAACGCTGGATACTCAATCTCTGAACCCTGGACTATATGACAACTACAGCCAGGGATATCCTACCTTCTCCCAGTAGAAGGGGCTACACCCAAGCTCAGCTTATCATGCAACCAGGTGCTTCCATCTCCACACAAGGGATACTTTAATATCCCACAGTGCCTGAGGGTCTCTGGGAGCCTGGAGCCAAGGGGTCCACTTATCCTTCACTGACAAGGTAGGCTACTGGAGAGAACGGGACTCTTGCCAAGAACACAGAGTCACACTACAAGATCAAGGCAGCCAGGCGTTGCCACATCTTTAGGTGGGATGTGGAAGATTACAGGACCCCTGGCTTCTCTTCTCTTTGTTAAATCTTGACATGTGTAAATTTCCCAATAATGCCTATTTTCTAGGCCATGCATAATATGTGACATTGTGGAATTTTTCCTGAAGTCTATGAATACATGCAGACTCAGATGGGATCTAACTGGCATGAAAACTAAGGATAATATCATCTCTAAATGCAAACATCTAATTACTTTACCATGAAATTTATTGGCACTTGGTATTAACAGAAAGGATGCATCAGAAATACTCAGTCAAGGCCGGGCGCGGTGGCTCAAGCCTGTAATCCCAGCACTTTGGGAGGCCGAGACGGGCAGATCACGAGGTCAGGAGATCGAGACCATCCTGGCTAACACGGTGAAACCCCGTCTCTACTAAAAAAATACAAAAAACTAGCCGGGCGAGGTGGCGGGCGCCTGTAATCCCAGCTACTTGGGAGGCTGAGGCAGGAGAATGGCGTAAACCCGGGAGGTGGAGCAGCTTGCAGTGAGCTGAGATCCGGCCACTGCACTCCAGCCTGGGCGACAGAGCGAGACTCCATCTCAAAAAAAAAAAAAAAAAGAAAAGAAACACTCAGTCAGTTGTGTAATATTGGCCAACATTTTGAAGGAGCTTATAAAAGCATGCCAATGGAATCTTAAGACATTCAAATAGAATAGTGTCAGTATCAAGGGATGTACTATTCCCACTAATATATAGCTTGGATCACATCTGAAGTTCTATATTTCTATATTTCACCTGGTTCAAGGCTGGTCACATACCCAATGTGAAATGGAACTGTGACTAATGTGATAAATGTTACTTCCTTCAAAAGGCGATGAATTTTCCAATTATGGTTGAATCTCACTTGTTTCCACTAATAGAATGGGATCAGAGGCAAGAAATAATGCAATATTTATTATTTATTTTGGAAAATGAATAAGAAAACACTACTCTAAATGCAAACACATACACATGACAATTACAGGAGGTACACACACACACACACGCGAACACACATACACAATTCTTCTGAACTAATGTGAAGGAACTCTTCAAGATCCATTTTATTATATCCTGGTTAACCAGATACTCCAGGGCAAATAATCCTGTAGCAAATTATCTATTTACTAAATGGAAAAAAATTTTATGTTTTCATGGAATCAATGGATAAACACGTACTTTCTGTATAGAATTGGCCTTAAGGGATCTTAATCAGTAATATTTCAAATTGTCAAAAAACACCAGTTTCTCCAAGACTGTGTTCAACATTACTCCAAGAAAATGTAGTTCTCCAATCAAATGCCAGACTCAGAGCCAAAAACCATGTAAGCAAAGTGATGAATTACACTCCCAAAATAATCTCCTGCTTGTAAAATGTATTTTGAATATATGCCAATAGATTTCAGGCAGGCAGATTTGCATGCTGTTCTCAAATAAGTCAAGGTCTTCAAGGTACTATATATTTGGAATACAAAAATAATGAGATTGTCTGAAAACACCTATTTATGTTAAAATAATGTAATTCTTACAAGGCTGCAGTAGTTACTGAAATATATGATTTTATATAAATATAACTGTTTGGAACTAACTGGGACATCACAGGAAATGCAATATATTTGACGACTTCAGATGGTGATGGTAATGATGACACAGCCTCCACTTCTTTTCTTTATAACAAATGACTAGTTTTTTATCAGATACCTTTAGCTATAAGGCAAAACTGGCTTTAATCATTCAATCAAGAAGCAGATAATGCAAATCCATCAACATATACATTCTCTTCCCTAAAATATTTTCAACATGTTTAGGTATAAGCTGTGGCAGTAACATTCTTATAGGACCTTTATCTGCCCATCCAAAATATGAGCTACACCTTTCTATCAAAAATACTCAGTCCGGATTCCAAGATCAAACAAAAACCTGTCTTTACATGAACTTAAAAATCAATAACTATTACCTGATCATTTCACAGGCCACAAACCCAAGTTTCAATTGCAACTCTGCTACTGGTAAGTGGCATTACCATGGGAAAATTGTACCTAACCATCAGTTTTCTCATCTACTAAGCAGGGATAATCTCAATGTGTCTACCTACCTGATAATTGTGAAGACTAACAGAGGTAGGTTCATTTAGTAGGTGCTGAATGAACAAATGTTAATTATTGGAGTTAAATATTTGAATACATTGTGGGATTTCACTATCCTGACAGTTACTTATTAGCCATTAGCCAGTCAACAACCACCAAAACATAAAAATGATTTCAGTTTTGGTTATATTACGCTTGTTATATAGATAGATGTTTACCAGATATCTGGTCTTTTTATCTGTGTGTATTAAAATTAGTTGGGAAAATCCAACATGTGAGTTCAGGGAAAGCTGAATGGGTATTATGTATTCTCAAATTAGGTAGGGCTGGTAAAGAGACAAATTTGCTTAAACATATCCAATTCAAATTCAGACTTTCCATTCTGACACTGCTTTTCTCTTCACCTGATTAGAACCCCTCAGTACAATATAATACAAAAATAAATGTGCACAAAGAATCTATTTTGTTGTATATCAAATGTATTTCCTAACATCTATGTGAGCATTTCTAAGGCTGTGAAAACTTTAAATAATAAATGGCTTATTTGTTACCAACCCATGAATACAACACTCCAGAGAGTGGTTAAACTAACTGTATTAGTCAGTTTTCACACTGCTGAAAAAGACATGCCCAAGACGGGGCAATTTACAAAAGAGAGAGGTTTAATAGACTTACAGTTCCACATGTTTGGGGAGGCCTCACAATCATGGTGGAAGGAAAGGAGGAGCAAAGTCCTGTCTTACATGGATGTCAGCAGGCAAAAAGAAAGAGCTTGTGCAGAGAAACTCCCATTTTTAAAATCATCAGATCTCATGAGACTCATTCACTAACATGAGAACAGCATGGGAAAGACCCGCCCCCATGATCCAATCATCTCCCACCAGGTACATCCCACAAAATGTGGGAATTATGGGAGCGACAAGATGAGATTTGGGTGGGGACACAGAACCAAACCATATCACCAACCCTCTAGTTTTAGGAAACTTAAACACTTTAAATTATATTTCTTTTCCTAACTTTTCTTCCTTATTTGCAATGATATAAATCATGCAGATAGGTAAAGTACAGGTCTCTAAGATATTCATATGTTTTCTTATGTGTCAGTCCCATATTAACTGTCCTGAGGCAAAGCCAAGACAACAAAAAGTCAGGGCCAAGCTGAAAACCTTTAATGAAGGCCAGGTGCACTGGCTCATGCCTCTAAGTCTAACACTTTCAGAGGCTGGGGAGGGAGGATTGCTTGAGGGCAGGATTTTGAGATCAGCCTGGGAAACAAAGTGAGACTTCATCTGTACAAAAAGTTTAAAAAACTAGCCAGGTGTGTTGGCATGCACCTGTAGTCCCAGCTACTTGGGAGGTTGAGGCAGGGGGATCCCTTGAGCCCAGGAGTTGGAGGTTTCAGTGAGCTATGATTGCACTACTGCACTCCAGCCTGGTCTCATAGAACGAGACCCTGTCTCAAAAATGAAAAAAAACAAACCTTTCAATGATTGCTTTTTAGTCTCGACTGAAATAAAGAGCAGACTACTACACCTGGCATTCAACACTTACTTTTCTTTACCTCTCTTACACGAGAGTCAAATGGGGACCTCATTTTTCTTCATTTAGGCCTTTCAAAAATTCACCTCATTTTTTTTTCTCTTAGTTTCAGAAGGCTACAACTTTAAAAAATAACAAACCTACTAATTCTTCAAAGGCCAGACTACATCAAAAGTATCTAAGCACTTGACTTGTATTTCTTTAAAGGACTTTATCAGCTTATAATACAAATAATTATTCATATATTCAAAAATTTATTGAACATCTGGGCAATGTGATCATGGAGATGTGGCAATGAACTCTACAGACACATTTTCTCTTCAAATGGAGCTCCAGTCTAGATGGTGAGATGCACAAACTGAGATGAAAGCAATTAGCAATTATAAATTGTAAGAAATATTGTGATGGTCTAGGCACTGTTTTCGACTTGGAAAATAACAGGGATCCTCCACGAAGGGACCTCCTGGAGTGATGCCTTACTTTGAATATTGATGATGATTTCACAGTTATATGCCTATGAAAAAATTTATCAAAGTGTACACCTTAATTTTTACAGTTTATTGCATGTCAATTATACTTCAATGCAGCTTTTTTTTTTTTTTTTTTTTTTTTTTTTTTTTTTTAAGAAAAGAGAAAACAAATAATACAGTGCTATCTAAGTTTTATCAGGAAAAGTTTTTCTGCTGGAGCGGTATTTAAGCAGAAATTTAAGTATAAAGCCAGGCATAGACAGGCAAGGAGGAAGGGGAAATACCATTCAAAAGAGAGAGTAAATCGCAGGTATGAAGGCCGTGAGTTAGGAAGCGGTTGACATGGTTTAGTAATGGAAAAGAAGATTAGAATTTCTAGTGAGCTCAGAGGGAGTTGCATGAGATGAGGTTAGAGAAGGCAGTAAGAACCAACTCATGTAAGACATTATATGCCTTGAAAAGGTCTCCAAATTTTATCCCATGTGTAAGTCACTCAAGTTAAGTAGAAAAGTGCGAGGCGGGCGGATCACTTGAGGTTAGGAGTTTGAGACCAGCCTGGCCAACATGGTGAAACCCTATCTCTACAAAAAATACAAAAATTAGCTGGACGGGATGGCATGTGCCTGTAATCCCAGCTACTGGGGAGGCTGAGGCATGAGAATTGGCATGAGAATTGAACCCAGGAGGCGGAGGTTACAGTGAGCCAAGGTCACACCACTGCACTCCAGCCTGGACGACAGAGCGAGACGCTGTCTCAAAACAAAACAACAACAAAAGAAGAAAAGTGATACGATAGATTTGTGTTTTCAAATGATCACTTGGGATTCTCCAGGGAGAATGGATTATAAACGCACAAGAGTGGAAGAGCAGTGAAGATGAGGGAAGACCAGCCAGAATCGTATCGTGTTGTATAGGTAAGAACTGACAACAGTTTGTCCCAGTATGAAAGCAAAGGAGAGGAATAGATTGGTTTGAAATTATGTCCAAATATTCTTTGACGCTGCCCCTTCTAAAAGATAGAACTTATTTCTCTTCCCTTGAGTGTGGGGCAGAAAATAATGACTTGCTTATAATAAATCAAATGTTATGGAAATGACAACTGTGACTTCTGCAACAAGCCACTGTGGCTTCCTCTTGCTTTCCCTCTGGATCATCTGCTGAGGGAAGCCACAGGCCATGTCACTAGGACACTCAAGCAGCCATAGAGAACTCCATGTGGTACAGAATAGAAGCCTCCCATCAACACCTGGCATGAACCCGCCAGCCATGTATGTGACTGAGCCAACTTGAAAGTGGGTGCTCTAGCCCCAGTCAAGCCTTCAGCAACTGCAGCCCCAACTGACATTGGACTGTAATTTCCTGAATCAGAACCATCCAGCTAAGCTGCTCCCAAATTCCTGGCCCAAAAAGTTTTCATGAGGTCATAAATATTTGTTTTTCTTTTATGGAGGTGAAAAAAAGGTTGAGAATGACCCTTGCATTCTTCCAATGCCTGCACAATTCAGATATTATTTTTGTGGGAGGGAAGGAATGGCTTGAGTAGTCTTGAGTAAGGAGGAATTATACTCTAAGACACACATGTTTGAAACACTGGGCTTATTATGGTAATAGCAATGGATGGCTAAAAACAGAAACAAGATTGCACTGTAACAGATCAGTGAACAAAAAGTCACTTCAAGGAATGGTAAAACTAAGGCACTGAAACTAAAGGAATTCCAAGTTGTGTTTTTAACAGCCAACTGGGCTTCCTAAGACTTTAAGAATGGTTTCTGTGTCAAATCTCCCACTACTAATGCCACAACTACTCAGCACTCTGTCAAAATACTATGGTTATTAAAGGATCTCCAGTCACAATAACTTTATATGCCAGGCCATCTCTGTTCTAGGGCCGCAGTTCAGGGGTTAATCTGGCCCCATATGTCACTCATTGCATGCTATTCTGAATGGGGAGAGATAAGGAATAAAATGAGCTATAGTTTTACTACTTAGAAAGCTTTCAATATCATTAAATTAAACCATAAAGGCAACAGTATTATTACATCTTAGCCCCAAACTGATTTACCTCAACTTTTACCTAGTACATGAGTTAAAATACGCAACAAATATTTACATATATGAAAAACGTAGAAAGAAAAACTGATCACACACAAAAATATGATTCATCTGGATCACTCTTGCCAGAATATATTTTATATATTACATTGGGGCATTACAGCATTCTTGTTTTTATTTTATTTTTTTGTTTTTTTTTTTTTTAGAGCTGGAAGATGCTTCCTCTTTACATTAGCATTTCCAAAAATGCAAGATACACAATACTGGCATGGGAGATAATTTTTACATTGTACAGAGATCAGGCATTAAAAAATACTAACTCAGGGCTGGGCGCGGTGGCTCGCGCTTGTAATCCTAGCACTTTGGGAGGCCGTGGTGGGTGGATCATGAGGTCAAGCATTCAAGACCAGCCTGGCCAACATAGTGAAACCTTATCTCTACTAAAGGTACAAAAAATTAGTCGGGTGTGGTGGCGGAGGCCTGTAATCCCAGCTGCTTGGAGGCTGAGGCAGGAGAATCGCATGAACCTGGGAGGCAGAGGTTGCAGTGAGCCGAGATCACACCACTGCACTCCAGCCCAGACAACAGTGTGAGACTCTGTCTCAAAAAAACAAACAAACAACAACAACAAAAAACTAACTCACTTAAGAATAAGTCACTCCTCTTTCACTTAATTCTCTTTGAGTTCTTCTGATTAAACTAAAAATAAAGTCTCACTTGGTGCCAGCATGGCTTTAAAACCTCTCTAATACTTGACAGTCTTATACTTGTGGTGAACTATCAAAGCTCGGGAGCAGAGTCTTCTGAGAATACCAGGCTTGAATACATTTGTTTCTGTTGTCTTTACTTTTATGGCTACTTTTTACTTATAGCAAGTGATACTGCTGTGATAAATTTCCTTCAAGTGAAAAAAAAAAAAAAAAAACATAGTTAATAAAAAATTAAAGTGAAAAATAATACAGGGAGTGTAGAGATTGGACAAAAATAGATGATAAAATTTTGGGAAACGCTGACCTAGAAAGCTCAGTTGTGCTCCATCTCATTATATACTTGTGCAGAGTCTGAAATCCTGAGAGGCAGAGTGATTTGATCAAAGTCACAAAACCAGAAGGTAGCAACTACAGTTCTGGACTCCTTGGGTTTCTATTACAATTACACCAAGGAAAAAAAAGAAAGAAAGAAAAAGACTAAAACTCAAAAGTAATTTCTAATAACTGAGCAAAACATTCATAATGTTGATTTCCTCTTAAATTTATTTATGGAACTGGAGAGCAAGTTTAAATAATATGAAATCCATAAACAATTATGAAATGCAATTGCTAATCTTCTTGAATTCAACTGAATCGACCTGAAATCATAAGGGAGGTACAAGAAATCTAGAGAATCACCTTCAAGTCTGGTTATATCTAGTTAGATAAATATTGCATTAAAACCAAAGTTTTTGTGTAAATATCACAACACTGGAGAGAAGAGCATTCCCAAAGAGTGTGTCCAAGAACCCTGCTGAAGAAGACAAGAGGATAAGGAAGAATTTATTTCCACTTGAAAATTTTTATTTTGCAAGGATCATTTGTGTGCAAATAATATTTGCCTGTCTTATCAGTACTTTATAACTTCCCAACAAAATTCTATAGAGAATATCACATCAGGTTCTAGCAAAAACTGTTGACCCTAACAAATAATACTGCTGCATTTTTATTATTTACTCTTTTGCTCAGAAAAGACGTGAATTTAATTGAGTTTGGTTTGTTCTTTGAATTATCATAATTCCCCTGAGAGTGGTGTATCATATTTTTTCTATAGGAAAGACTTTGTTAGAGAATTTCTCATTTGCCTTTAAAGAAGTATGGAAGATAATGTATATGGAATACATTCAATATATGGATTTATTAGCCTAGTGAATTTTAAACAAACATAATCAAAACTTTACTCATTTTAACTCAGAGGGAAATGAACAACTGGGGTTTGAAGGCATGTTTAAAGACAGTTTCATTAGCTGTAAGTTTATATTCTAAACTAAGATATAAACAGACTGAGAAATCAAAAGAGGGAAGGAGGAAGGGAGAAAGAACATACCAGAGTAGGTCAGGAGGAGACATAATGACTGCTACTGTAGGGGTTGCAGAGTAAATAAGGTAATAACTCAGAGATAAAACGTTGGGTGTTAGAGGACAGTTGTCTTCTTGGAGGGAAAGCAGAAATCACCATACTGTGTTTGCTGTTACAGAAATAAAACAACGGGAAGTGATATCTATGCAGTTTAATCTGGTTGTCTCCATAGTAATGTAGCAAATCAGTAACTGAGGAGGAAGCTATTGAAGGACTAGACTGAAGAAGCACTGGGACAGGGAACAAATGGTTTGAGTTTCTGCACAGGGACTATAAAAGGAAGAGTGTTGGTGCGGGGTGTGTGGCTCACACCTGTAATCACAGCACTTTGGGAGGCTGAGGCAGGTGGATCACGAGGTCAGGAGTTCAAGACCAGCCTGGCCAAAATGGCGAAATCCCATCTCTACTAAAAATACAAAAATTAGCTGGGTGTGGTGGTGGGTGCCTGTAATCCCAGCTCCTCCGGAGGCTGAGGCAGGAGAATCGCTTGAACCTGGGAGGCGGAGGTTGCAGTGAGCTGATATTGTGCCACTGCACTCCAGCCAGGGCAACAAGAGCAAGACTCTGTCTCAAAAACAAACAAACAAAACAACAACAACAACAAAGGAGAGTGTTGCACTGGAAGAAACATGGTAAAGTCTGAAGTTAAGGTTGACTAGGACAAACTAGGTGGGAAGTATTTGGTTCTGGGGAGGCCATGCTTGTGTGACCTTCAGCCACTTACTTAACCCAATTTAGTTGCCCTATCTATAACATAGAGGTTCAGAGGTACCAATATTAGCCATATTAGGGCTGCTCTGAGCCCAGTATAAATTATATAATGTATTTAAAGCATTTAACAGAGAGGAAGGAGGATGGTAATTATTGTTGTTTTTACTACTATCATTACCATTATCAGCAGTGAAAAATTTGCCTAGGACTTTTAAGTCATGTTTTGATGTTACAACATCAGGTAAAATAATAATTATTTGTAGTTAATGACAAAATATTAGGTGGGTGATGCAGTATTTTCTCTATTTCTAAAATTATCTAGTTCAAATATCAACAGATTGCCCAACAGACTTGGTAAAAATACAGAAAAAAAGTGCTTATATACATTTTTTTCTTTCTTTCTATCTATCTATCTATCTCCCTACCTACTTACCTATCTACCTACCTACCTACCTTCCTACTTCCTATCTACCTACCTACCTACCACTGTAGAGAACAAGATACAGTTTTACCCTGAGAATAATATAATTAAACAAAATAGGCATCAATCTTGTTTTCTTCCTCCCTCCTTTTAAATGCAAACAATTATTTGACAGTGAGAGAAACTGTGACCTGTTCCCTTTTTCTTTTTCTTTTTTTTTTGAGATGGAGTTTTGCTTTTGTCATCCAGGCTGGAGTGCAGTGGCAGGATCTCGGCTCACTGCAACCTCCACCTCCTGGATTCAAGTGATTCTCAGCCTCCTGAGTAGCTGGGACTACAAGCACCTGCCACCATGCCTGGCTAATTTTTGTATTTTTAGTAGAGATGGGGTTTCACTTTGTTGGTCAGGCTGGTCTCCATCTCCTGACCTCAAGTGATCCTCCGGCCTCAGCCTCACAAAGTGCTGGAATTACAGGCATGAGCCACTGCGCCCGGCAGACCTATTCCGTTCTTAGTCAACTTTACAATAAAACTAACCACCATCACTTTTGATCCTCCTACCTGGAAGAACAGATACCTGGAAAATGACAGAAAGGCCAGAAGGCATGCGGCTTATGGCATTTTCTCTTTCCCTCCTACTCCCAGAATTTTCCTTTTTTCTTTATTCCTACTATGTAGTTTAGGACGCACTGAAGGTAAAGTAGATGGAAGTGTTTTACTTGCACTGGAGCTTGGTGATAAAGAGAGGAGGCCATGCCCTTTTGTTATTAATAAATGACTACAATAGACATTATTATTAAGCGCTGACTATAGGGCAGTTTTATTTTAAATGTTTTCTCAGAGAATTAAGCAACTTCCTCAAGCTCATACACTTAGCAACTATACTTAGAGGCAGGTTTTGAACCCAGATTTTTCCCAGCCCCAGGACCATGATCTTATTCACTGTGGGCTGTACCAAGGCAGTAGCTTCTGATATTGTAACAATATGGTTCATTGACAGACACATTGTATTTTGCCTGGATTTCTCACTTAAATCTGGCAGAACAGAGTGTGAAACAAATTGTGTCAGCCCACAAGACTATAAACTCCTTAAATTCATGGACTAAATCACAGATACCTTGGTACACCCAACATCTATCAGTACCCAATAATATCGTAGGTATTTAACAAATTGTTATTAAATGAATGAACAGTTATTTTATTCATAAATGAATTAATAAAGAGTGTGTAAATATTTTCTAAGGAATTAGAAGTTCTAGAGTTTAAAAAGTCATATCTTCTACAAATATTATTTGCCACTGTATCAAAAAACTGCATGGGCATTCACCAAGTTCCCCAAAACCACTCTCTGAAATCTTTTGACAAAGCCAATCAAATACTAAAACACTCTTAATAAAATTCATGTTCAGTTATATAGAGCTTAGACATGTTATAATGTAACTAGAAAACCATTATCAAATACAATTCAGGAAGACATTCTTACTATTTTGATTCAAGTAAATCAAACATTCCCAGTATCTGAAAGCAGTTAGCCACGTGAACTTGGGCAAATGAATAAATCCTTTTGCTCTTCGGTGTTCTCATCCTCCCCCAAGATAGGTTGGATGGGATGAGAACACAACTTTGACAATCTGTGAAATGCTCCCTGTTGAAGTAACATATTTGCTGCAATGAGTTGTTATGTCAACCATGGCCAGATCTTCAAAGCTCCTTAGAAAAGAGTAGAGGAAAGCTTTCTTCTCTAGCTCAAGTTTATCCCGAGTTGTTTGTTTTGACATTTGTTTCCACTCCAAGAGGAATGCATTTCTAGTTGTGTTAATTTTTTTCTGGTATAGATGTCACATATGTGGAAACAATATAGTTGAAACTGGGGAGTGTAGATTGATTTTTGTCTCTTTTTACTTAAGTGGCCCAAGCAACATATATATTGCTGCATTCATGCGTTTTAAATCTATTTGACATTCTTTCTTCAGATAGTCTTTCTCCATTAAACTGCCTTTTTTTTTTTTTTTTTTTTTTTTTTTTTAAATCAGAACTCTTTTTAAAGCATCGGTCTGGGACATAACCCTTAGGTAGGGGGGAGTTTAATTACAGACTCAATATGGATTTTTAATTTTGGCCACCAGGAGGTTTGGCAGGAAATGAAAAGATATCCTGCTTCCTAGGGATGCCAATCTAGGACAAAATTGAAAATAGGTGAAGTGACTGCCTATCCTGCATCTTCAAGATCACTCTCACAGCACAGAGGCTGCCCTCCTTCTCCCTCCAGAAGTCTCAAGTCTCCCTGCTCTCGGAGTGGAATCCAGTATCACACCTCAGGTGAATTAACATGAGAGAGTTCACTCTCTGAGGAAGGTTTGTGCTTTATTCCTTTTCTCTGATTAAAGAAGTTGCACATTGTTGCGGGGCAGGGTGGTGGTAAGAGACCAGTGACTGCCCCTCCCCCCGCACCCCAGACTCCTTTCATGACTATAAAACACACAACTGGGAAGCTCCATAACAGAGGAGTGGAAGACAGATTGGGATTACAGTTTGGGAAACTTGGAATCTGATTATGCCACTAATTATCTGTTGGACTTTGGACTAATCAGTGCACTTGCCTGTAAAATAAGAGAATTGGGATAGGACTATAATTATGTAATTCTGTTTATCATGTATCAGGGAATTTGGCTCTGAGCAACTCTAACTTCCTGACAGCAGTGTCTCTCAGGAGACAGTAGTACTTTTTTTTCTCCTCAGAATATTTAATTATTTTTATGAAGATATAATTCATACATCATACAATTCAGCCTTTTAAAATGTACAGTTAAGTGATTTTTAGGGTACTCACAAGGTTTAGCAAACATCACCAATTTCTAATGCCAGAATATTTTCATCAGCCTAAAAAGAAATCACATATCCAACAGCAGTCGTTCCTTATCCTCCCTCACTCCTTGCTCTGGGAAAATACTATTCTACTTTCTGTCCCTATGGCTTTGTTTATTCTGGATAGTCCATAAATGGAATCATACAATATGTGGCCTTTGTCTCTGACTTCATTCGCTTAGCATGGTATCTCCAAAGTTTGTCCATGTTGTAGTATCAGTACTTCTTTCTCTTTATGGCTGAATAATGTTCCACTGTATGGGACTAACACAATTTTTACTTATTTATCATTGGTGGACATTTGGATTGTTCCCACTTTTTGGCTATTACGAATAATACTGTTATGAACATTTGTGTACAAATTACTTCTGTTTTGGTCAATACAATTTGCAGATTCTCTAGAACAAACTTTACAAGAGAAAAAACCTCTGGTCTTCACTGTGTTTTCTAAATACAAGACTCTGATATTCTCTCTTCTATGAAGGCATCTTAAAGGGGGTATGTTAAAACAGTATTTACCTTATTCTTTGAGTCAACCATTACTAATACATCTAGAGTCCAGCTTTGCTGTTTATGTCAGCCATATAACCTTGAGCATGTTATTCTGCTCTCAGATTCTCATATGTAAAATTGGGATACTGATAGTTTCTATCTTACTTGTCTTTCAAGAGTGTTTCGTGTGGTTCTCAACCTTTCTAGAGCATCAGAATCCCCTTATACAATAAGGTCTCTGAAGTCAGACCAGTGGATTCTAAATGGATTCTGGTCTGACCTCAGAGTCCTTAATGTATAGCTTTAACTGATAAATAATTCCCCTCTTTCCTTGTCTTCTTGGAGGAGACACCCAGGCTGGTAAGATTGAGAAACACAACTCCTGGAGGGCTTGTTAAAACACGGATAACCCCACTTGCAGAGATTCTAATTCTGTAAGTCTGGGCCTGAGCCCAAGAATCCTTATTTCTAATAAGTTCCCAGGTGACAATGACGCTGCTGGTTCATAAACTAAATTTCGGTAACCATCGGTTCAGAGTATTTTACAAGATGGTAAGCTTTATGAAGACAGGTACTCAATTTCAATAGACATTATCATAGCATGACAGTTAAAAGCCCAGGCTTTGGACCTGGGCAGACCTAAATTTAAATGCTGCCTTGGACTTCTACAAGCTCTGGTTTTGTCGGCAGGTCATGTAACCCCTTATCTATGAATTTAGGATAATACCTCTCCCTGAGGGTTGTTGTGAGTTTAAGGGTGATAGTGCATACAAAACTGAGGTGCTATATCTGGCATACAAACGCCCAATAACTTTTTACTCATACTATTATTATTGCAGTTGTCTCTAATTCCTAACAGTCTTCTTAAATAGACTGTTCAACACATACTTTATAGACTCACAAGGGCTAAATGAATTAAGGTCATTATTAAGTGGGGCTACATCACTCAACAAAGTTTCTTCATTCAGGTGAAATATCTGATTAAAATCAGCAAGGGGAGTTTGCGTGTGGAGAGGAATGGATGATTATGGTACAAAATGGAGTCTGTGCTGCAGCATATTCCAGTACAGTAACATTAAGGGTTTTTATGTGCTATTTTCTTTATGTTAGTTGTTGTTGTTGTGAAACGCATTTAAAAAATGATCATTTTGAACCACTGGATCCTACTCTTTTTGGAACCCTATCCTCTTACAACTTGATAAATTTCTGGAAGTACCATTATAGACACCTCCTCAGCTCTCTCCCACTGCCAGGCCCCCAGATGGATGTCTCTGATTGGCACCTGTCCTAGCTGCCTTGCTGCCAGGAGGCAGACCCTAAATGTTCTGGTTGTCACCAACACCACTGGTTTGCTGCTGTTGCTGCTGCTGCTAATGATGATATTAATAGCAACTGATACTTAGTCCTGATATTAACTGAAATTAATAACAACTGATACTTAGTCCTGTACTAAGACAGACCTTCCTGAGTGCTCTACCCACAATTGCATGTACATATACATGTGTGTATATATACACACATGCACATATATACACATACAAGCTTAACCAATTTAGGTATTTGTTTTTCAGAGATATTTATTATTGTAACACCGTTGTATAGATAAGGTCCAGATGTGTTGTAAACCCTGTTCTACAACCTTCAACCACTGAAGAATGGCCAGAAACTAGTATTCTAAGAATCTAATATGGCAACATCGTTGTCACCATAATCATTATCATTGCCAAAACAGGAACTATGTCTACCTTCGAACTAAGTTATTTAACATTTAACATATACATTAACATATATTTAACATTTAACATATATATTAAATAGCTTAGTTCTAAGTTAAACATAGTTGTCACATATGGAACCTCCAACATATTTTAAATTACTCAATGAATAATAGCTCATTAATCAGTGGGTTTGCTAAGTATCGGATGCTGCACCAAGTGCAAAGAATATATCCATGTTCTCAATCCTCATAGATAGCCTAAAGAAGTAAATACAGTTATTTTGCCTGTTTTACAGATTGAAAAAAAAGAAACCCATGACCTAGGGAGATGACATACCTTCATCACACAACTCGTAAGTGGCAGACCTATCTACGTAATTTCGGAGTCCATATTCTCAACTGCCAGTTCTGCAGTGTCTCCAGCTGGTGTTTTTGGCAAGGTACCAACTGCCACAGACTATTCCTGCTCCCGTCATCCTCAACCTTTAAGACAGCATCACTGATCCCACATTTAAACAGAGAATGATCACACAGTTTGACATTAGATACACATAATTGGATTTTCACTTGTCTGTTTTTTTCCTCTCTTCCTAAATTGCTTCATTCAAAAGAGTTCTTCCATTTTTTTTCTAGATACAATATGTCCTACACTCTATCAGTAAGGGAGTTTTATTTCTAGTTAAGACATTCAGCATGGCCGAGCATTTTTAATGGACCCATTAACAATTTTCTTCAGGAGAGGTCTTAAATTGAATATTTCTAATAACTTTCAGGTGTGTGCCTGCTACTGTATGTCCATGCTTATGGGGATATAAAATCGCTGCCAGTTCCTCTAGTTACCTCAACATCTTCATTACTGATTAACACTTTCCCACTGTGAAATGGACTTCAATACTTAAATTTATGTTGAAAATAAGTTTTGCATTTGCTATTTATTATTTTTTGGGTATACTTCCCCTATTTTTTTCCTTAATTTTCATCAGTGGAGTCACTGCTTTTTAATCTAGTTATTAGCTGTCTTCTTGACTAAATCTTTCTACCACATGGGCTTCGTTTTATGGCCATGGTTATGAGAAAGCACAGAGTGAACAGGAAATCCATGCTTTGGCTTCAGTCAGCATGACTGTAAATACACTGGCAAGTCATTTGCTTAGAAAGGGAAAAAACAAAATACAGGACTATGCTTTGAAGTAACTAAATGAAAACTAACACTCAGCTCTCTTTTGGTCTTAATTGAATATTTGTTACTTTTATGAGAACAGGGTAGTACTAGGTTTAATACATGGGTAGAACTGTGAATTATTTGACTGTTGCTTGTGTCTCTGTTTATTCTGGGGGGAATGTGAGAATCTTGGGAACTGAAATATTATACCTTGCTGTGCAGTGAGGTCAAGCCTTGAAATGAACTTCTGTGTGCTCCCCATCCTGGTGGGGATAAAAGGGAGGATACTTGAGAGTTGGTTATGAGCTTTAATGAAATATTCTGAATAGGTAGAAAAATGGTGCTCATTGGGTCCTACCATCAACATTAATAAATACTGGGAATTCCTCTTTTGTGTATTTGTGCTCTCAGACCTAGAATAAGCCCAAACTTTAGACAGCCTACTTCAGTCTTAGTGATGAGACTTCCTGAGCCTCAAAAGCCTTCTGAAGACCAATGAGCATTCTTTCTATGTGTTCTGATTGCAAGTTTGTATATATTTTTTTTATATCATACATTCAAGCTACATCCTGTGATTGACTATTCAATCCAGGGGTCTTCCTTGCTCCACTTTTTGTGAACACTCACCCATCTCAGAATATGTCTCCTGTGAATTATACAGGACTTTTCTCCACTACTTACCCCCAGATGCAGATATAATAACGACACAGATTTTGTGAGCAAATCAACAAATGCTTGCATTTGGAGAGGATGCACTTTCTCAAAAAGAGATAATTGCTGAAGTTGGTAAACTGCACCACAGAGATGGGACTAAATTTAGCCTCCTTGAAACCAAGATCAACTGAGAATGTATCAAGCATAAATTTTTTGCGCACATTCACGGAGTTTTAAAATGTCTTCACGCCTCTTGCTGCACATAAACATATGGAGCAGTCATTTTCTTCTTTCTTTCAAATGCTGCCAATGTGAACAGAATCAATAGCACATGGTAAAGCATATGACCTATGTGAAATTTCATATTAGTTGAATAGAATTCCAGGCTGAGCTCTAACCCTATTGGCATACATATCTTCCTCTCAAACCATGTGTACATATAGAATGGTAAATTATTGGAAGTGAACAGGACTCTAAAACCATCTGTTCAGCTCCATCATTGTACAGAAATAAAAGCTGAATCTTAGGTAAAATGACTTGCTCAACATCTGGTTAATAATAAAACAAGCAAATGCTAAAAAGAGTAAAACTCTCTAATTGCAGGACCCAGATAATATTTATAAATATAACTACACAGTGGTTTGTGAGCATGTATTATGCAAACACATGCATACACATACATATATAGATCTATTAATACATACACAGTCAATTCTCCAGTCGTCTCTGTTAAAGCTGTTTTTTCCCACCTGTTTCTTTCTAATTACTGACATGATCAAAACTAAGCTGCCTCTCCGCTATTAGCTGGTTTGGACTCCCCCACAAGTACAGGCTAAGAGCAGGACTTCCGAGCAGTTTAGTTTATTTAGGAGGTGATACCAAGAAGCAGAAGCAAAGAAGAAAAAAATAGAAGGAGGTATTGTGGGGAACTGAGACTCAATCCAGTCGTGAACTCCTAAGAAATTATGTTAAATGTGCCTAAGAATTGACTTCCCAAAGGACAGGAGACAGAGGCATTTATCTACTGATTCTCATGCCCCCTTAGCTGAGGGCTGCCCCTAAGGATGAGGTTAACTTCCCACAGTTCTCCTTGCTTGTGACTCAGATAAAGACTTGAGGCAGAAAAATACAAAAGGGGAACAGTTCTACCCCAGCTATAGTTAAAGTCAGAAAACAGATGAGGCGTGAGCCGGTGTGGTGGCTCATGTCTATAATCCCAGCACTTTAGGATGGCAAGGCAGGTGGATCATTCGAGGTCAAGAGTTCGAGACCAGCCTGACCCACATGGTGAAACCCTGTCTCTATTAGAAATACAAAAATTAGCTAGGTGTGGTGGTGGGCACCTGTAATCCCAGCTCCTCAGGAGGTTGAGGCAGTAGAATCACTTGAACCCGGGAGGTGGAGGTTGCAGTGAGCCAACATTGTGCCACTGCACTCCAGCCTGGGGGACAGAGCAAGACTCCATCTCAAAACAAAAAACAAAAAACAAAAAAACCCAAACAAACAAACAAACAAAAAAACAGTAATAAAATAAAAATAAAATAAAAAAAGAAATGGGAGAGGCAGTGTTGCACCAAGATATAGACTTCAAGGCACATAGACCAATTTTAATACTTTAGATATTTACATCCAATTTTTAAAAACTTGTATGGATTAGCATCATAGGATGGCTAGTTCAGAGTTACCATCAAGGTGACTACAAAGCACCCTGGGGTCTACAGCACAGCTTGAAATTGGAGATCTAGTTTCTTTCTCTCATGACCGACCAGGTTGTAGCATTCATTCATTTGAAAAATATTTATTGAATTGTACTATGTGCCAGGCATCTTCCAGATGCTGGGAATACAGCAGTGAACTAAAAGGACAGAAATATCTACCCAAATAAACCTTACAGTCTAGTAGGGAAAGATATTTTGTATAAAAAGAAGAAAGTGGCCAGGCGTGGTGGCTCACGCCTGTAATCCCAGCACTCTGGGAGTCCAAGGTGGGTGGATCACAAGGTCAGGAGATCAAGACCATCCTGACTAACATGGTAAAACTCCGTCTTTACTAAAAATACAAAAAAAATTAGCCAGGCATGGTCACACACCTATAGTCCCAGCTACTGGGGAGGCTGAGGCAGGAGAATGGCGGGGACCCAGGAGGTGGAGCTTGCAGGAAGCCGAGATCGCGCCTCTGCACTCCAGCCTGGGTGACAGAGCGAGACTCCGTCTCACAAAAAAAAAAAAAAAAAAAAAAAAAGAAAGAAAAGAAAAGAAGAAAGCAAAATATACCATTATTCAGATATTGATGAGAGCTCTGAAGAAAAAACAAGCAATAAAAAGCATAGAAGATGTTGGTCAAAATAAATATTGCTATTTTAATGTGTTTACTGTGTTCAGGAAAAGTCTCACCAATTAGGTGACACTTGAGCACAGATTTAAAGAAAGTTATAAGGTGGGTCCTGGGGACATTTAAGGCAAGAGCATTCTTGCCAAAAGAAAATTAGTATAAAAGTCCTAAGGTCTAAGAGTATGTGGTATCATTTCTTTCTTTTCTTTCTTTTTTTTTTTTTTTTTAACAGAGGCTGGCTCTGTCAGCCAGGCTGGAGTGCACTGGCATGATCTCGGCTCACTGCAACCTTTGCCTCCCAGGTTCAAGTGATTCTGGTGCCTCAGCCTCCCGAGTGGCTGGGATTACAGATATGCACCACCATGCCCAGCTAATTTTTGTATTTTAGTAGAGACTGGTTTTCTCCATGTTGGCCACACTGGTCTTGAACTGCTGGCCTCAAGTAGTCTGCCCACTTTGGCCTCCCAAAGTGCTGGGATTACAGGTGTGAGCCACTATGCCTGGCCTTATTTTTTTAAATTATTTTTTATTTTTTATAATAGATGTACATATTTTTGAGATACATATGATAATTTAACATATTCATATAATTTGAAAAGATCAAATCAGTATAATTGGGATATACTCAATATTTTTTTTGAAATATTTGAAAAAACCTCAAATATTTTTCTTTATGATAGAAATATTAGAATTATTCTCTTCTACCTATTTTAAAACATACAATAGCTTACTGTAAAGCAAACATTTGAAATAAAGTCTCACAAAGTGGTGGACTAGGAACTGCATCTAGCCTGCAGACTATTTTGGTTTGCTTTATACAGGCCCTTTATTTTTACTTTTAAAACTAATTTAAATTTTATTCATTAACATTATGGAAATCCTAGAGAATTAGGAGATTATAGCTTAAGAAAAAAAAAAAAAAAAACTGGGACACCTGTCACAAAGGATTACAGCCGGGCACAAATAAATATTTTAGTGGGGCATGTTTTTTTCTAGTTTTCCACAGTCACTAGCATTCCCTGTTGCACTGTACACTTTTACTTCTGTAAGAACATTTTACTCATTTGTTAGCTTCCTTGCTTTTTGGGGTAGTAGGGTTTTATGATCTTGAGTTTAAATTGTTTAAGAATAATAATGAAACCAATTTTCATAGTGACTGAATTTTTAGAATACTGGCATCAATAGTTTTGTTTTATTTGAAAATTATTGCCAGACACTGAGTCATTTGGTAAAAAGAACATTCGCATTGTACCATAAAGTACTAATAAATGCCCCCAAATAATTAACAAATCTTATCAGATGCATCCCTTGCAAGATTAGCCTGCTTATATATTTGGATCCTGTCTTACTTGGGGGAAAAAAGATCAAAAAAAGCACATGTGAGATACATTAACTATGGTAAATATAACAGGTGTAAATATATTCCTTGCCAAAAACTCACAAGAAACCTCAGACTAAAGATGTACAGAAAAGTTATGGCTGATACACAAAAGGAAAAGAATGAACAGTTTTTTGTTTTGTTTTTGTTTTTTGTTTTTGGTGAGATGGAGTTTCACTCTTGTTGCCCCGGCTGGAGTGCAGTGGCACGATCTCAGCTCACTGCAACATCTGCCTCCTGGGTTCAAGTGATTCTCCTGCCTTAGCGTTTTAATAGCTGGGATTACAGGCATGCACCACCACGCCCGGCTAATTTTATATTTTTAGTAGAGATGGGGTTTCTTCGTGTTGGTCAAACTGGTCTCTAACATCCGACCTCAGGTGATCTGCCCGCCTCGGCCTCCCAAAGTGCTGGGGTTACAGGCATGAGCCACCATGTCTTGCCTAAAGCAGTTTAAACAATCAAAATTCAGAGAGTGGAGTGCTATGTAAATTAATGAAATCAAGACAAATAGCAAGAAAACAAAAACATTAATTAAAGCTTGACTTTACCTACACTGAAGAAGGCATATGGTAAGGGAATATTAATGCAATGTAAAACAGGTCACAAAAAAGTCTCACAAAAACAATCAATACACTGATTCTCTATAAAAAGCTAAGTGAATAAAAAAGATACAGTTACACACACACCTTAGGTGAGAATTCCCCCAAGTTTTTCAAAACAATACTGAAGAGAATAGTGGCTTCCTTGATTTTCAACCCTTTCATATCTTAATATTTACTTAGCACATTAGGTTAAACATTTTGCTGTAGCCAAATACGAGAAATCAATTCACTGCTTTATGGCTTAAAGAGTACATTTATACCAGAGTCATTACGAGAAGTTAAAATTCGAAAGTGTCAGTCAAATCCCTTAGGAGGGTCAAGGTCCCAGAGAAAAACAACTGAGGTATTAGAGCCTGGGCATACTGCTGGGAGGAAAATGAAGGTTCTGACCAGATGAGGGAGATAAATAATATCACTAAGAGGGATGCCAAGATGTTCACAATCATGCAGTGGGGAAGATGTGAACTCAACTAAGGCAATAAGTTTGAAACACGAAGGTAGACTATTCAAAGATGTATACGTAAATGACGGTTTACATTTAGAAAAACATAGGAAGAATGAAAACAAAAATCTCAAAACTAAATCTGCAACCATAAACTTGCCAAATCCGCAAGACAACTAAAAGACCGTACACTATGAACAGGCAAGACTATAGTCTGCTTGAGTTTAAATCTCAGCTTCACCACTTACTGGCTTTGTGAATTTGGGTGAGTTTCTTAACTTCTTGATGGTTCAGTAATAATATTAATATTCATAGTTAATACAGTAAAATAAATGATAAACGCTTACTTCTTAAGGGTCATAGGAGAAAGAAATGAGATAAAGGACACCAAGTGCTTAGCATAGTGCCTAGCATAGAATAAGTGATCCATACATGTTAGTACTACCATTATTATTTTTGATTTTATAACAATTGCAAATAATCTACTATAACAAGTTGTCAGAAGTTACAGGACTCAGTTAATACAGCTCTAAGAAAGCAGTAGCATGTCTGTTTTGATCAGGATTATATTCCCAGATCCCAGTACAGGGTTGGCTTGTTACAAGGTACTCACTCAGTAATGTTATTTGAGTGAATGCATAAATCAAAGTAATGGTGATCCAAAAGTCATTTTTGCTTCATGTTGTAAAAATGCAAATATATTCAGGTGTCCCTCTTGGACTTGACACTCTGAATAACAAAACAAGTTAAGCAGACTCATTTCAAAGGGGCCTGGAATGATACACAGCAGCCCAAGCTGGAAACCAATTCCCGGCGCATGCTGGACTTCTGATGCATCAGCACTTGAATTATGTATGTCAACTGTTAGACTCACATCTTCCAGAAAATGAAGAAAGTAATACATAGTATGTGTGAAGTTTTCTTTCTTTCTTTTATTGTCTTTTTTTGTTTTGTTTTTTGAGACCGAGCCTTACTCTGTTGCCCAGGCTGGAGTGTGCCTATGGCATGATCTCGGCTCACTGTAACCTCTGCCTTGTGGGTTCAAAACAATTCTCTTGCCTCAGCTCCCCAAGTAGCTGGAATTACAGGCATGTGCCACTGCACCAGCTAATTTTGTATTTTTAGTAGAGATGAGGTTTCACCATGCTACTCAGGCTGGTCTCGAACTGTTGCTCAGGCTGGTCTTGAACTCCTGACCTTGGGTGATCCACCCACCTCAGCCTCCCCACGTGCTGGGATTAATGGCGTGAGCCACCGTGCCCAGCCATATTTGAACTCTTCAAATCCCTTTTATAGTAGGTGGCTATGAGTATATGGTAAAATCCTCCTATGTTTTGCTTTCTAGTTCCTACTAAACTGTAGTACATTGAAATGAAAAAGAGAGTCAATATCAGAAGATGGAGTGATATCAACAAAGACACTGAAAGAGCTATCCAGATACAGGTCCAGCCACTGAAATGAAAGTAGGCAATACTCCAGACTATATTATCGGTTTTATTGCCCAATATCTCTGTGCAATTGGGCACTGGGATGAGCAAAAATAACGACTTTCAAACTAAATAATGGCTCAAACGACTCTAAAACGACCAGATAGACAGGTGAAACATCAGTGTGTATCTCTGGATACAACACCATGAAAACAGTCACTAAAAGACCATCAGGAAGGTATATTCAACAGTATCAGCAAATGCTAGTCATAGTAGCATACACTCTTGCGATTTCATCATTGCCATCTAAAGGGAAGGCCCACTTTTGAATTAGTGTGAAATACAGTGGCATTTCTAAATTAAAAAGTTTTAAAATGACACTCTACCTGCAAGGCACAACATGAATGATTGCAGTATCAGCAGTTCCCATGGTAACCTCATCTTCAGTTTCCGAGGTCAAAGGGAGTTTCAAGTCCAATAACAAGTGAATAGAATCGCTGCTTCTTTTAAGTTTTGTATAACCTTTAATCTGTGGGAAAGAAGAGACATTACAATGAGATTTGGGAATATTTCTCTTTGTGGTCTCTGTGAGTTTATCTTTACTCGAATATCAATAAAACTCACTTGTGGGAAAGTACCATTGGAGGGGAAGAAAGGAACATGTTAAATTATGAATACGAAGCAAATAAGTCTCCTATTCTTTTCTTGCAAATAATAATTGGGTAGGAATTGGAGCTGAGGAGTCCCTGCGGCTTCTGAGTGAAGACAAGAACAATTTCTGATTAGGCATGAACCAACCTGAAGGCAGGGGAATGCACTATGCTTTGCAAGGTCCCTCTGTGTCCAGACCCTGTTCTTATTTATTTTCCAATTAGTAAAAAAAAAAACATGCAAATACAGAACTGCCACAGAACAAGATAGGCTTAACACTGGCAGGTAGAAATTTCCAGTTTTTCCAATGGCGTTATATCGTGTGGGAAAATTGTGACTACCCCATTAATTCAAACATTTTTTTCCCCTTTTCCCCATGTTTCACTTCTAACATGCCACAGAAATATGCAGCTCCAGTGCCTAATGAGAGAAATCCAACCAGCTATCAGTAGCAGCCTACTAGGTTCATTTGGATATATCCAGAACATGATTAGGAACACGAATACTTCTGTTAGCCAAGAATACTGAATTAGGAGAATTCTGCAGTAAAGAGAGGCTACTCATTACCTTTACCAAAAGCTACAAATTTAAGTAACTGAGTGAAGCTGTGGGCAGACACTGTTATTCTGGGGAATGGAGGCATGTCCTTGCTTAAGGGAACAGGTGCCCCTCAGCTCAAGCAGATGGGTAACAGATTCAGGGTTGCAGGGGCATCTACAACTTTTCAAAGAAAAGTTGAAAATATTACTGTATTTTGAAAATCTCCTAAGTTTTAAGTATTGAAAATTAGTTTAAAATACTTTTTAAGGCCAAGTGCAGTAGTTCACACCTGTAATCCCAGAATTTTGGAAGGCCAAGATGGGAGGATCACTTGAGGCCAGGAGTTCAAGACAGCCTGGGCAACACAGCGAGACTCGCACCTTTACAGAAAATTTTTAAAAATCAGTCTGGCATGGTGATGCATGCCTATAGTCCCTGCTACTCAGGAAGCTAAGACAGGAGGATTGCTTCAACCCAGGAGTTCAAGGCTGCAATGAGCCATAATCACTCCACTGCATTCCAGCCTGGGCAACAGAGGGAGACCCTGTCTCAAGAGAAAAAAAAAAAAAAATTAACATTGCATGATTCAAGTAAAGTCAAATTTCCCTCTGGTGCTGAAGGACTGCAACATGAAGTTAGTAAAACAGAACTCTCAACTGTGGTTCCTCTCTTCTACTCGCCCCTTCTCCCACCCATCCTGCCAGTCTGCCATGTGTGAATGTATATATGAAGCATCTCCTGCTTGCCAGATGCAAGGAGAAGCACTGGGCACATCAAGAGGAACAAGACACCATCTCTATTCTCTACAGTCTCTTTATCCAGTAGGGGCTGTTACCCACAATTTCATATAATTGCAATATGATATCCCGTTATCAAGGAAGGAGGAAACTTTTTGTATGGGAATCTTCATAAAGGAAGTGAGCTTCCCTTGGGATCTGAAAGATGAGCAGGGTGCTACCAACTCATCAGTTAATCAAATAAACCAGAAATCTAGGGAACCAGGAGACCTGCATTCTATTTACAACTCTGGCAGGAACTCATTATGTGGTCCTGGGTAGACCACCCCATCCGGCTTCTCTCTGAATCTTGTTTAAAGGGAAACCGCCTGGTTAAGTAAATGAAACTTCTTTGAAAACTCTACAGCACCCTACATTGCCAGATATTACTGTGGTCTCAATTTGTTATTTTAGCTTTCATTTAAAAAATATATTACATTTATATTATTTTTAAATTGACAAATAATAATTGTATATAGTTATGGTATACAATGTGATGTTTTGATACATCGGTGTGGGATCCCCAGTATTTTCAAGCTGAAAGTAACCTGGAGTTTCTCATCTTACTCCCACTTATAAGAAAAACACTGTGAACAAACACAGGCTTACATGAAAACATGGGCCAATACAAGCTACTTAATAATGGGTTCTTAGAGTTAATTTAAACCATGTGATCACTGCAAAGCCTGTATGTTTACCAGGGAGCTAACAGAAAATGAACAACCATCATTAGAGAACTTGCCTTTCTTTTGTGCCCTTAAATAGCTTAGTTTCTGATAAAGCTGGACTTAATATATTGTGAAGACAAAAGGGACTCTTAACTTCTGCTCTGCTGATGTGGCAGAAAGCCGGCAGTATCTCTAATTGGATATGTTCAGATACTCTTCTGACATGCATGGTGATTAGGCCATTTTAGATAAACAGGATGCGCTGATCAGTGAAAACTATTAATGTCTTAAGCAAATGATCAGGGTATTAATAATTAATTTTGTGAGAGAAATGTCATCTCGGACCTCGGGATTGATCTACAATGTTAAGCGGTTTCTTGAAGCAATTAAAATTAGCTTAGGAAATGTATCCAATTACATGATAAAGATTTAGTTCATGATATGATACTATTTACAGTGCATGTTCTATTAAGGGCTGTAGGTTTTTAAGGATGAAGAATTTCAAGAATCCTATTGGCATTTATTTACATTCAGGTAGGTAAGGTTCACCTTCGCTAATCAGAAATAATGGGGTCATGGACAGTAATTTGTCAGTGGGTAGTGGTAACCAAAGCATCAGGTTTTCTGAAGGGAGCTGAAGATTCATGAATCTCATGTGGGACTGTGGTGCAGGATACAAAGTTTCATAATTTCAATTTTTCTGTCAGAGCCAGAAAGAAAGCTGCAGGATGAGCCAAGAGTTATGGTGGCAACAGATCTCCCCTGCAGCTTTGAGCTCTCTCTGGCTTATCCAACGGTGGCTGTAGCAAAGGTAGTGTAGTCAGCACTCATTTTGAGATCCTGCCCAAGAGTGAGACTCGTAAATCCTAAGAAGGAAGCCACACAATAAAACAGGACTTGGTTGCTTTCTCTCACTGAGCCAGGAGGAGATGAATAACTAAGAATCGTACAAGGTATTTTTTTTTCCACATTCTTGCACAGAACAAAACTTCCCTCAACCCTTCAAACAATTTTCATACTAACAGTCATACCGAAGACCTCAGCACAAAGTGCTGAAAACAAAAGCATGAATCAGTTTTCGCTTAAGAGTCCTGGTTTCCAAGAATCTATATGCAGGGCCTGGTCATGTATTTGTCTATTCTGGACACTCTGCTGAATTAAAATGTTGCTGGTATCCAAACAGTACTAATTCAGCTCACACAAAAAAGTAATTGTGTTTACCATGTGGCAGAGACAGTGCTAGTTGGGTATGCAGAGGTTAGGGAGGCATGGGTCTTGTCCTCAAAGAGCTCACAGTTTACTTGGCAAGAGGTGCTAATAAGCCAGTAATTATAATTTGGTGCAACGTGTGTAGTAAGTCTATTAAGGTCAAGATGCTAAGGAAGCAAAAGATTATCATTGAACTGAGCTGGGAGGTAGGGTAGGGCAGGAGTTTCAAGAAAGCTCCTCAAAGGGGCTACCAGTTTGAACTGATTCTTAAAGGATAAATAAGAGGGAGGAAGGCCATTCTGAGCCAAGTGACAGGGAAAACAAACTGGCAAGAAGCTGTGAGAACCTTCAAGTTATAGCAGTGCAAGATAATGAAAAGCGTAGTCTGCCGAATCTAACTTGTGCTCTATTCCTAGACTTCACATTCTCCAGCTGTGTGGTCCATCTATAAAATAGCAGCCATATTCATATATATATATATATATATATATATGAAAGCTGCAGGATGAGCCATATGTATATGCCAAATCTATGGTGAGGATTAGTGAGAATGCATGAAAAGCACTGAGCTTGGGTACTGGCACAAAGTTGAAATGTGATAGCTATCCTTGTTAAAGACAGCACAGCACAGCCTGAGTTTGGGAGTTACAGGCTGAGGGGGAAAGAGGCTGGAAGGTAAATCACGAGCCTGGTCTCCAATCATCTTTGAACGTATAGTAAAGATTCTGGACTTGAGGCCGGGCACGGTGGTCATGCCTGTAATCCTAGCACTTTGGGAGGCTGAGGTGGGTGGATCATGAGGTCATGAGATCAAGACCATCCTGGCTAACACGGTGAAACCCCACCTCTGGTAAAAATATAAAAAATTAGCTGGGTGTGATGGCATGTGCCTGTAGTCCCAGCTACTCAGGAGTCTGAGGTAGAAGAATGGCTTGAACCCAGGAGGAGGAGGTTGTGGTGAACCAAGATTGTGCCACTGCGCTCCAGCCTGGGCAACAGAGCGAGACTCTGTCTCAAAAAAAAAAGAAAAAAAAAATCTATACTTATTCACAGTTATGCTATCACAAAAGACTTCTGAGTTAACACTAGTGAAACATAGCTACCTGACAAAGTCTCAGCTCTGAAACCTGTGCTATCCTTTACATTATGAATATTACAGATTCTGCACCTTGGTTTACTGGCACCTGGCTTCACCTCTGCAGAAGGACAACATGAAAAGCCAAGTTAGAGAAGGGAGTCACCATCAGGATGTTACATCACACTTTAAAAGACACAATACTTTAAGAAGAGTTCATTAGCTTTAGAAATGAGTTCAGTATTTGAAGTATGAAGACATAGATTTAAATACCGGCTCTATTGTTTTCTAGATATTTAACCTTGGACAAGTTTCATAGCCTTTCATATTCTAATTTCCAAGGATGTAATTTTATAGAAGATGATGCCTGACTCCCAGCTATGTTATAAGGATTAAAGGAGAAGTGAATGTAAGATCACATGGTAGGTCCACAAGAGATGTTAGCTACCTTCTGCAGAAGTAGGGTCAGCTAAGGTACACAGTTGCTCCCCATTTGAAAAGACTTTCCACTTATGGTTATTCTAACCATAAATATAGTGATTACATTAGGCAGAAATCCTCTGAAATAAAAGCCAGGTAGCTAATGTATCACTATTTCACTTACTGAAGGATCTCTTCCATAGCCTGAGAGTCCACAGTTACACAGATTAATTTGGAAAAGTCTTCCATTGAAATTTCTTAAAGTATATGGCCACTACGGATTTCTCAAAATATACTTTCCCCTTATAGAAAACCTTATTCTACTTTGATGTTGGACCTTTCTATGTTACTACTGAGAAGACCCTCTTCAAAAAACAGAAGTAATCTCAATAATCACAGTGATATTGCAAAAAATCACTGGGATAAAATTCAGAATAACTGGGATCCAGGCTCAGTTCTGTTATTTGCTTGCTGGACAAGTTTCTTAATGAATAGAAGAGGGGACTGTGCCAGATTGTTTTTAAGGATTCTTGAAACTGTGAATTACATTATTCTATAAGAAGATGGTTATATATGCCAAAGATACTTAATTAGTTAAATGAAGTAGTGACTACACCTTTGTCATCCCCAGAGACATTTGAGGCTTGTAACAATTTTTCGTATTATATCATCTTCCCATTCATTAAAGTTGTTTTAGATATATTGCTTTTAAATTCGATGTATTACACTGTTACTGAAAATTTAATCCCAAGCCACAAGTCCATATTCACTATCCACAGCATTCACTAAGTAATCACTAATTGTAATTTTGTAAGTTTTATTTAATATTTACTTGTATTAACGGAATGCTTGAACAAAGCTTAAATACTAGCTGTTAATCCCCTGAGGGAAATATTGTCCAGGGGCAACAAACTGCCTTTCTGGTAAGTAGTTCAATAATGATAATTTGAGAAAAATAACACACTTATACTACTATTTCTTGATTTTGTCTTATGTATTAAGTTATTTTATGAATGATGATATTCAACTTTCTTAATCACTCCCAATGACAGACAGGCCTACAAAAACACAAATATACCTTGTTTTACTGTTGTCTAAACTTAGTTATAGCACATATTTGGTTGTTAGCTGAGCTGCAGAATATACTGCTTTTATTTTTTTTATAGTACTTGTTTTTTTCTGAGTTAATAATTTCCTCTTTAATAACAGGTTTCAAAGTATATACCACAAGTTCACCCTAAACATTCTATCATAGCTAATACTTTCAATATTTTCAAACACACCTCATAGTCCATCCGTTTTAATACGTATTATTTATTTGGACATATAGATATTTAACACTTGAACAATTCAGTTGAAAAACAGACATGAATGGTTCTAGTCTTCTAACATTGTTTGGTTAAAAACAGAAGAGCCACGTATTCAAAGCTATGATTTTTTTTCACAATTTTCCATACATATGAAGCTTATGTATTTGTGAGAGTGTACAGTACAATCTAGTCAATCAGCAACATAAAAGTGTATGAGATTAAACTGGTAAACAATGTTGGAGGTAATGTAATGGTAGAATATAGTACAAAACAACTGGCAAAATGATAAATAATAGATATCATTTACAGAGCATTTACTACATAGCAGTCTCTGTATTATGTATTAACTTATATAATCTTTAAAACAACCTTGAAGGTAGACTACAATATTATTTTCATTTTATAGGTTAACTAAGTTGGAGTTAATAAGTAATAGATAGAACTTCCTCTGATTTTCCCTCCTAAGTTTATTGTATATTTTATACACTGACACGTATTCTTTTTATTTATAGTTTGATGAGATTTCAAAAACTTATACAGTCATAGAACCACCATCACCATCATGTTGTAGAATATTTCTATCACTCCCAAAATGAACCTTTAGAATGCTTATAACCTATTGATGGGAATGTAAATTAGTTCAGCGACTATGGAAAGCAGTTTGGAGATGTCTTAAAGAACTTAAAACAGAACTACCATTTGACCCAGAAATCTCATTACTGGGTATATACGCAGAGAAAAATAAATTGGGCTGGGCACAGTGGCTTACACCTATAATCCCAGCACTTTGGGAAGCTGAGGCAGGAGGAATGTTTCAGTCCAGGACTTTGAGACCAGCCCGGGAAACACAGGGATATCATCTCTACAAAAAATTTTAAAAGTTAGCCAGGCACGGTGGCTCCTGCCTGTAGTCCCAGTTACTTGCAAGGCTGAGGTAGGAGGATTGTTTGAGCTCAGGATTTGGAGGCTGCAGTGAGCCAAGATCATGCCACCGCGCTCCAGCATGGGTTACAGTGCAAGAACCTGTCTCAAAAACAAGAAAAGGAAAAAAAAGAAAAGAAATAGTTCCACCAGAAAAGACACATGCACTTGTACGTTTGTCACAGCGCTATTCATGGTCATAGAATCAACCTAGGTGCCCATCGATGGTGGATTAAAGAAAATGTGGTACATACACACCATGGAATACTATGCAACAATAACAATGAATGAAATTATGTTCTTTGCAGCAAGATGGATGCAGCTGGAGGCCATTATACTAAGCAAATTAATGCAGGAACAGGAAATAAATACTGCATGATCTCACAAGTAGGAGCTAAATATTGCATATCCAGGGACATAGAGATGGGAACAATAGGCACTGAGGACTAATAGAACAGGAGAGAAGGAGGGGGGAAGGGCTGAAAACTGCTTATTGGGTACTATGCTCACTATTTGGGTGATAGGGTCATTTATACCCCTAATTTCAGCATCACACAATATACTTATGTAACAAACCCACACAAGTACCCCTTGAATTTAAAATAAAAGTTGAGATTATTTAAAATAAATGAACCCTAAAAGTTTGACTTAAGAGTATGGATATTTAAACACTCCGCTGAATTTTCTCCCAAATAGGTATATATAGCCTTATTATTAGAACAGCAGGCAATTGCAGTTTATATAAAATATGTGGTATTTTCATCTTGCATTTAGATTGCCCCTCAGATACTTCATCTTTCCTTTAGAATGCCATTCCCATGTTATTACACTCTTATTAAAATACAATCAAGAACAAAAGTAGATCATAGTTCAAGACAGGAGAATACACGGCACCTCCACTCCTCCTTCCCACTCCTATGGAAAGCAATGCTAATTGATTATGGCATTCTTTGCTGCTTGGCCCAAGGGCAGCCCCAGAATCCTCTCAACATGGCATTTCAAGTACACATGACAAAATCAATGCAGGTTGCAAGTAAAATAAAAATTCCTTTGCTTCCCTGTGGCAATGAGATCATTGGCTTTAGAATCACACAAGCCAGGTTTAAATCCCAGGGCTGCCATTTAGCTGTTGTTCTTGGGCAAGTCATTTAACCTCTGTTAGCCTCACTTTCCTCTTTGGTAAAGTGACAGTGAAGATACGGGGTTGTTGAAAGGAATATGAGAGAAAATCCATATAATTGGATTCTGCTAGAAAAAGTTGAGTGTGGCTTTGAGTCGGCAAACTTGCTGGAAAAAGCAAGAGGGGTAAGTGTGGTTCTGGGAGACCACAAATACAGGGAGCACACTGTGCCAAAGGGGGAAATCCATGTCCACTGAGCACTGGAGGAAAGTGGAAGCAAGGGACTTGGGGGAAATTACAATCCCCAGAAACCCTACTCTTACCCATGCTTTCTGGGTACTGGGAAGTAGACTTTGCAAACTCTCAAAGCTCCTATCACCAGAGCAGGAAAGAAGGATTTCTTAGCAATCATCTCACGTTTGTTTTCCTTCTGCACGCTGGTGTGCTGCAGAGTGCCAATTCTGCTAACCTCCCAAATAAATCACCGTTAATGAAGCATGCTGCACATACAGACAGCAACAGGCATTTTTTAATCACCTAAACTAAAGAAGAGCTAAAGGTAAGCACAAAACACTCTCATACCTAATATATTAGGTGTCAGATTTAAAGTGGCAAGAACCGTGTGACTTTCAGGGCTTTTACTTGGATACACTTAGTGGGGAAGTAAGCCTACTAGTATATTCATCATTATGCACAGTTTGCCAATTGCTTGGACAGCCAAATCAGAAAATCAGATAACTGGTAGCCTAAAAGGGAGTCTATATCTGCTTAATCAGAAGCAGAAATAAGATTTCAAACATAAAAACTTAAGTTATAATAGGCTATACCAAAGTAGGGGGTTAAATAAAATCTACTATGCACTCTATCCTTTACTTACAAATTACCGACTGAACATCTAGTAACTGACATGCAGTATGATATAGCAATGAATAAGATAGGGTCTTCCCTCATAGAGATTATTTTACTCTACTGGGGAAAATAATATAATACTCTAAGAGGGCTGCAACAGTGGACAAATGCAACAATATCAGTCAAGAACACAAATGGTCTTTGTAGACAGACTTACATTCAAGTCTTGAACTTGTATTGTTTTAGGCAAGTTATTTCTGATCCTCCAACTTTATATCCATAAAACGGAGATACTGAGACTACTTCAGAAGTTTGTAGAGATGTATATGAGATAATGCAAGTAAAATGGTTTACCACCATAATGCAAAAAGAACATAATCTTAAGATAAGTGTTGTTTTACTTAGAAGGAAGTCAGAAGTCATTCTCTTAAAATAATTGGAGTTGGCCAGGCACAATGGTTAGCATTTGTAATCCCAAAATTTTGGGAAGTCAAGGCAGGCAGATTACTTGAGCTCAGAAATTCGAGACCAGCCTGAGCAACAAGGTGAAACACCATCTCTACCAAAAATATAAAAAATTAGCTGGGTTTGATGGTGCACTCCTGTAGACCCAGCTACTCAGGAGGCTGAGGTGGGAGAATCACCTGAGCACAGGAAATCAAGGCTGCAGTGAGCCATGATTGTACCACTGCACTGTAGCCTGGGTGATGGGAGTGAAACCCTGTCTTAAAAAAAAATAAAAATAATAATAACAACAATGTAAGTAGAAGTTGGGATAGGAAACCCCCCTACTGTTTTAGCTAAGCTATAATATGGGATCTGCCATCTCATGTAATGGTAAATAAAATATGTATTCAAGATCCTGTGCCAATATATATTTATAGCTAAATACTAGATTAGAACATTCATCTGAAAATATTTGTTGAACACATGCAATATGTCAGACACTATCAGTAAGCACTGGGTATCATGGTAAAGTTGAGTCCTGCTATCATGGAGCTTGCATTCTTCTGCATTTTCTAGGTTTATTTGCCTATGAACACTTACTCTCGAAGAGCAGAAGTACACCTCAGTATCATTATGCTTTAGTTCAGAACTACATGTAGATGGTGGGATACTTCCACACCATTTGACAAATGCTATTGAATCCTTATTTGGTATAAAATCATTTTCCAGAAGCCTCCTGCAAATTAAACCAAACTATGTGAGTCTCACCTCCATTTTCTTGTCTTTTGCACCCAAATTTGGGTCTCAGGCATGAAAGATGATAAAGTGATAAAAATGACAAGCTGGGTTTTTTTTTTTTTTTTCCTTGAGTACTTGCTATGGTTCAGTTACAATACAAAGGTTCTGGACAGATTACCACATGCTTACAATAACTTGAGCAGGCAGGTATATGATTATTTCTATTTGTCAAAGAGGAAAGTGGGGGGCTTGGAGGGTTATGTGAGCCACTTATTTCTTTAGTATACCTTTCCCTACCTACTTACCTCTAGACCTGTAAGTGGCCAATTTCCTCCCAGTGTATTGTGTCAGGGCTGATAGCACTGACATTCAAAAATAAAAAGAGAGTAGAAAGCCAGTAAATCACTTTGCAAAGTTTGCCGTTCTCTGCAATGGTGGGGTACTTCATTATCAGATACAAACTAATATGACAGAATTACAGCACATGGATCCAGAATCCTTTGTATGTCAAGGGACTTTTTTCTCTTTTATATGAACAGCAGAAACTGTGAATGTGACCGTTTTTAAAAAGTTATTTATTGTCCTTATCAATGGGTGGTTATCCATCTAGTTAGTGTAATAGCCTGTTAGGTAGCAAGTGATAAATGTGTTCTTTGTTTAATCAGGCTTAGGCCAAATCGGGCAAATACTAACTGGTTCTGAGAGAACCAGATTTCAGGCCTAGCCTGTCACATATATAACAGATGTCTCTGTAGTTCTGAGTGTGCAATGAGTACATGCTGCCGATCTACTTTTAACCATTCTATTTGTGTTCTTCTTTAAAATGAGATAGAGTGATCATTTCCAGTTATACAGTTAGTTTTATCCAAGAATCTCCAAAGGATAGCACATTAATTCTTACTACACTGGCTGAGATGAGGATTAGGGTTGCAGTATAATTTTTAGGCAGGGAAACTGAGGCATAAAACAGTATAGTGAGTACATCATGTTTAGGAAATTAAGAATTTATGTGTGTTTGTCTAAAGCTAATGTGGGAAAATACTAATATCATGGTGGGAAAACTCAGTAGACTCCATATTAACCAAATAGTCAAAATTACACTAGTGATAAGACATACTGGCCTCGTGTGCCCTTTGATAAGGTGCACTGAGAGGGACATAATACTCTTCTGTGGTATCTTGCCAACAATGCATGACCTCAATTTAAAAAAAGAGTAAACATCAAACAATTGAGTAATATTCTACAACAAAATTAACTAGTAGTTTTCAAAAGTGCCAGGATCATAAAAGGCAGGCAAAGGCCCAGGAACTGGCACAGACTCAAGAAGTGTAAGAAGAAATGAATGCTATAAGTAATGCGAGACTGTAGATTGCAGCCTGGACATTATGGAAAAACTGGTGAACTCCTAATAAGGTCTATTGTTTACTTAACGTGTTGTACCAATGTCAGTTTTCTGGTTTTGGTGATCATACTATACTTATGTACAACATTAACATTAGTAAAATCAGAGTGAAGGGCATATGGAAACACTGACATTTTTGCAAATTTTCCGCAAGTATATAATTATTTTAAAATAAAGCCAATTGTGCATAAATAATTTCCTAGCTTGAAAATCAGAGTTTTTAATATCTTTTTGTTTTTATATCAGTGGAGCTATCCTCCTTGAAAGACATGTACATACAGCATGCCATTGCAGATGTTATATTTATAGTTTGCTGCAGAATTTCCAGAAAAAGTTCAAGGATCATAAAAGTTTGCCCACAGAAGACAAGCTAGTCACAGGAAAAACTATGTGAAAAAATAAATTCTGAATTCCCAAGATGCAATCAATATAGTCAATATTGTTACTTTGTTATGATTTAATTAAAATTAGACTGCTGAATATTCAAACTTAGGTATGAAAAGAACCAAGGTTACCGTGCATTTTTTTTTTTTTTTTTGAGATGGAGTCTTGCTCTGTCGCCCAGTCTGGAGTGCAGTGGTGCAATCTCGGCTCACTGCAAGCTCCACCTCCCGGGTTCACGCCATTCTCCTGCCTCAGCCTCCCGAGTAGCTGGGACTACAGGTGCCCGCCACCACGCCTGGCAAATTTATTTTGTATTTTTAGCAGAGATAGGGTTTCACCGTGTTAGCCAGGATGGTCTCGATCTCCTGACCTCGTGATCTGCCTGCCTCGGCCTCCCAAAGTGCTGGGATTACAGGCGTGAGCCACCATGCCTGGCCTACCATGCATATTAATGAAGAAAAAAATAAAGCCAGAATTTTGTACTTCTTGTATGCTAAAAATGAAGCATGCAGGTTTCCCCTAAATTTCTTATTTACTACTAGTGTAAGCTCCTTGCAATGCAATGTGAGATCTATGTATAAAAATATAAAAGTGGGAGTAACTGTTAACACTACATTTTAGCTTTGTTTGTGTCTTTTCCTGACATCAAATTTCGTCCTTGAATTAGCAGTCTAGGCCTATTGTTGGTAGGAGAAACTGCAGTAATTTTAGTTATCTGTGGAAACTAAGAAATAGTTGAATCATCTGCAAAAAAAAAAAAAAAAAAAAAAAAAAAATCTGAGGATAGAATCCTAATTAGTGATAACATGAATTTTGAGACTGAGGTTATTTCAGAGATCTGGCAAAGGACAAAGAAAAAACATAAATAGTTTAAGTTGCTTTAGGAAAATTCAATTTCATGATTTGTTAAAGATCCATGCCTACATACAGTTTTTCTTTTCTTGCCTACCAGCCCCTCTCTTACTACATCTTAGCTGCAAATTTCAAGACAGCATTTTCAAGTTTAGAAAAAACTTTGTTCCATTTCTTTTCAACATCTGACCCTCCACCAACAACCTCAACAGCCACTAACTAAACTACGTACATCCTTAAGTTTGGACCTTAGGAGTTGTGTTTCTAAGCAGTGTTGAGTAGACATTCCTCATATGGTTAGAATACAGGAAAAATACAGAAATCACATTTCCAAATAATACATGTATTATATACATATACACACACTCATATATATAATGTGATTTTATGTATGTTTGTGTGTGTATGTGTGTATATGTGTATTTATATACACATATATAAAATGTATATGTGTATACATATATAAATTTATATATGCACACATATAAAAAATTTACCAGAGCCAAGCTGTTAACAGTATAATTTGTTCTGTGGAAGAAAACGGTTTATAAAAAACCTACTTGTTTATAAAAAACCTACTTCTCACCCTTTTCAATGCCTCAGTGTGCTAGACTAGATAAGGTGTGAATATTTCATATATAGTAAACACAACATTATGCTGCATTCTGATTGAGGATAACTTCCTGAAGTATCTCATGCATTTGTAAGTAAACCATACAGGTTCACAGGGACAGACAGGGTGTGTAATTAAACGTTTGCATATTTGTATGCCCACCAGTTCTGCTGTCTTAAAACAGATGTTAAGGTGAGGCTCTTCTTGGTTAATTGCTGTTGTCAAGGAAAATGCCCAGGTTTGCCTCCACATTTCCTTCAGGTATAAAACTCAGGCTAGCCTCTTAGTGCCAATTTTTGTTTTGTTATAAATACAAAATAAAGCCTCCTTTAAAGTTTTAAAAAACACTCTAAAATTATTCCCTCTTTATGATTTTCCCAATAACTCTCAAATGGAAAGACAGTTTAATGTTTAAACTAGCAAACAGATGGTTTCAGGGAAAGAAACATTACCTAGTTCTTGGTTTCTTGTCATAAGGTAGGAGTCTTGAGAGCACCTAATCTATCTAAGGGATGAACCTGGGGTAATAGGTTACCCATGGCAGATTCCCTGGGAAAGCTTCATAACAGCTTAAGAAATTTTCACTTCTGAGCAGCCTGCCCCTCCAGGCCATTCTCCACACTCCAGCCACAGCTATACTACCATAGTACAACGCTGACCAAACCTCCAACTTTCCACCTACCTTACATACTTTTACAAAGTCAGTAAAGACCTGCTTAATCCAACTCTCACTGATCTCTGCAGCATAAATCTATATCAGAGTAGTACTATGCATTTGCTTGATACATCAGGGAATCTTGTCTCCTTACCTTTGTACCTGCTGTTCCTCTGTCTCTCCCCTTCTGTGATTAGCTTCAAATTTGTAGCTTAGATGAACTCCAGCTAAAAGCTTTCTCTGATTTCATAATAACAGTTTAGTACTTCTCATAAGTGCTTTGACAGCATCCAGAATTTCTCTTATTAGAGAAGTTATCACATAATATTCTAACCTTTGTCTTTATGTCTTTGTTACTATCAGTGCCTTAAAGGGAGAGACACAGTCTCTCATATTCATTAATCAGTGTGCTTGGAAAATACCGTACCTGGTAAATATATGTTGAACTGATTTAAACTATAATGGATTTAATTACCAAGGAAAAAGCAGAGTAAGGCCAACAGCTCAAATGGTTGTCAGGAGATAATGTGCTGGAACCTAAGAAAGGACTAATCAGAAAATTATCCAGAACCATTGAAGGTGGTTAGTATTTTTCCTGGTTACCTTTGTGGATAAGTGACTCACGAAGTTGACTCAGGGATTTAAGAAGATATTTCAATAAAGATATGCATATGACAATCTATATAGATATCCAAATTATTAGTTTGGAAACTTGTTTCTAAATCACAGATACTCAAATTATCTAATATGACAAAAAGAATTTCAAGGTCACACGTGTTTTGGGGAACTGAGTCAGCCAACACAGACATATCAGTTTATTGTAAGATGTCTTACAGCCTTTAATAAGATGACGTTGAATTTCAGTGTATAAGAAGAGAGGTATTCTGTGCAGTGTTTCCCAGATTTACTTTTTCATCTGTGAAAATCCCATTGGACAATTGTTCTTCAGAACTCATTTTGGGACCTCATTTGGGGCTCCTGTCATGTTTAGCAATAACTAGGAAACTATGAGCTTGGCGAAATCCCTTACAAATTATGGCCTAAAGGCCAAATCCCAGACCCTAAGGCCAAAAATCTAACATCTATTTTTGTAAGTAATACTGGAACACATCAATGCTTGCTGATTTTGGCATTGCCTATGACTGCTTTTGTGATACTATAGCAGAGACAAGTAGTGTGACAAAAATCATATGGCCCATAAAATATATGTGTGTGTGTGTGTGTGTGTGTATACACACACTTCCTACCCATTTACAAGAAAACTTTGCTGATCCTCAATTTTCAGTAACTTTTTTTTTTGTTGTTCTCAAGCTTTAATTTAAAAGTCTTCTCTGGGTGTAACAAAATCAGCTGGCCTCACTACTGATGTGTTACTCAAAATTACTGTACAAATGCAGGATTAAATGACCCACAAACTGGAGAAAGTATCACTGAGCTGACCAGTGGTACTTTGTAAAGCGCAATATGAATGTGACCTAAGCAAAATATGTTTGGATTTTTTTGCTCTAAATCCTGTTTAAAAATTAATATATATTATAAAACTAGCAAGTCAAAATTCACAAATATAAACACATTTACCAAAGGAAGTCTGAAACTAATACCTTAAAATACCTTATTTGGATAGATAATTTATTAAAATTAGTGAAAACAACTGAATTTTTATTTGATCACTTGAATACATACTGGTACCCTAAAATACCTAAGGTACTTCATTATAAAGATAAATTTTGGCCAGATAGAAATAGAGCTGAACAAGGTATGTGATATAGATTAATTTAAACAAGATATCAATTCATATACAGTACACTGATTATTGAGATAACTTTTCTATTCCAGTTTGGTAGTTATGGAAAACGCATAGCTTTAACTCCTGGTAAAAATGAGTCTTTTGTGTTTCTCCAGCTGTTAATCCATACAGCTAAACTAACTCATCTATTGGTTTGGTTCAAAACATATTCAACATCATTTTCTAAGTGGCTAGAATCAATCTGTTTGATCATTAGTTTAATAGAAAATAGTGAAATGAAAAGAAATCATTCAGTTAATAGTAACTTTTGGTGATATAGCAGCAGAAATAAATATTTCCTCTCTTTCCATAATTCAGCAAAATTAGTTTGAAACCCAGTTTTCATATGCTTTTCTCTTCCTCATCCTTTTCAGCTTCCATCTCCCCCCAAAATACTGGAAGATATTACTACTGGTTTCTGGCTCTGGTCCCTTTCTCCCTGTGTGTTAGTAACTATCATATTTGACATTTGATCCCTTAGGACACACTGTTAAATGCCTTTAGGCTCCTTTTAGAAGCCAAAGTTGGTATTGGAGTTTTGATACTTATTTCAAGGCAGTCCTTTGACTAGAGTTTTAAAATAAAGAACTTTGGTTTCCATATTCTTGTTCTTGAGATGAAAGGCCCAAATGCATCTTACATATTAACTTAAATGAATTCAACTATACGTGCTGTGAAAAAGAATAAAAACAAGCACATCAAAACATACCTACAGAGATACAATGCTGTAGATAGCACATGCCCCGGAATGAGTGGTAGTTGGGACATAGAAATCCAGCCCACCATTCTCATGGGAGGTTTCAGTTCTTGTGTCTCTCAAATAATATGAGTATCTCCCCAGGCTGAGTATGATTCTTCTCTTTAAAGATACAACAGTTTTTTCAAAACATGGTTCCTAAACTCAAGCCAATTACTTTGTGTGGTGTTTAATCCATAACCTGGTGACCGACCCCAAACCTGGAAGAAAATTTTGCTGTACGGAATCACCGTGAGTTGATACACTTGTCTCCAACTAAACACCGTCGTTTTCCAGGTAAGACGTGTACTTGCCAAGGAGGTCAAATAGTCCCCAAGTACACACAGTGAGTGACTGACAGAGACCGACTGAAACTCTCTGGATGCCTACTCAACACTTTACCATGGTCGTAGCACTTTGCCTTCCTCATAGACCATCCGCAGTCAAATTTCACTGACTCTTTTGAACATATCCCCCAGTTTCCCTGGCATCCAACCATGTTCCATCAAATTGGTTTTTCCATCCAGCAGCTTGCTGCATATTATACAGCCTGCATAGCTTTGTTTTGACAGTTTCCTCCGCCCCATACCTGCCTTTTAAAATAAAGTGTCCTCTCTTTGACACCCAGCTCACCTTCCAAAGAGATAACTTTTCTAGATGTCCGCAGATCAAAGTTACCACTTCTCTGAATACTAAATCACCTTTTCTGTGCCGTTCCAGGGCTACTTGTCAAATCCCAATTTTAACTGCATATTAATTCCTTAATTAGTATGTAAGCTCTTTGAGGTTAGGTAGAGTCCATATGTTTTTAAATTTTGTTTCCCCCACAACATGATCAGCATTTTGTCTTGTACTCTTTAGGTACCAAACCTATGTTCCCTCATCTACAAGGGCAGACAAATGTTTCTGGTGACATCTGTATTTTCCAGAATTTATCCTTTAACATTTTCTTTAAAAGTCAAAAGAATTGAAGTTGTTGTTGTTCTGTGAGCTCTCTGGAATTTTCCCTCATCTACAGTATTCCTAAAACACTTTTCCATTGGTTTCTACTGAAACACCTGAATGTTCTTGTTTTTTGTTTTGTTATGTTTGTAAAAGTATCATAAGTTTTAACAGAGTGCAGCCTAGATATATGAACCCATTTAAGTGAGGCTTGGTGTTCCTTTACTCTGGTCTCACTTAAGATTTAGTTTACCTTAAGTATGTTTTATGTTTCATTTTACATATTGAGAAAATCATTTTCCTTAACAGAGTGGATAGCGAAGACAAATAGTTTTGTTTTCATGAAAAGAAAGAGAAGGTATCTGGTTTTAAGTAATGGTTGGGTAGCAAGACATTCTGAATATCCATTTTATCCCATTTTATTTCTTCTCTGATACTTTACTGTTTCTCTAAGATGACAGCAATATTTAGGCTGAAAATGAAAGATTCTATTCATAACTAAAGAAAAAACCTTTAAAAAGCCATTGCAATCGAGGAATTCCTGTTAAATACACAAGACATTATGCATAATCCTCTAATAGAAATTGAGATGAGAGAAAAGTTATAAAAGCATTGATGACAAATATGTTTCTGTACATCACCATTAGGGAAGGTATTTTTTTACTTTTCTGCATTACTTAAAATCTTCACATGCCTAACAGACTGATGTTGCATGGGATTCCCTCTGCTATTATTATTTTAAAAAATTATTAGGGCTTTTCCTTTTTTTCAAAAATCCTTTCACGATCATTACAAAGTATTAAGGTGATGAAAATCATTCCACTCACCCCCATCCTAACATAATTTAGGTGTTCATATAAATTTGTGCATCTTTGGCCATTACAAACTGTCTTGATCCATTATCATGTGGATAAACATAAGAAAATCTTGTGTGTATTTGTGTGTGCATGTGTAGGCCTACATACACTCAAGCACACACATGATATACAAACATATACAGCCACTTTTCTTCTCCTGCCATCCATAAAACGTTTTGGATTTTTCCGCTGACATTCTTCTCTACTGAAAATACTGCATTAGACCTCAAAAAAAAAAATACTATTTCTCAATCAGTAATGTTTTCCATCAAGTGATACCTTTCTCTGGTTCTGAAGGAATTAACTCAAACCTATACAACATGCTCCACAGACCTCTGAAATGAAAGGGAGCTAACAGATTCTGCTTGCTTTACACCTAGCATTTTTTTAATTACTATAGTTTAAGTTCTGGGATACATGTGCAGAACGTGCAGGTTTGTTACATAGGAATACACATGCCATGGTGGTTTGCTGCACCCATCAACCTGTCATCTACATTAGGTATTTCTCCTACTGCTATACCTCCCCTAGTTCCCCACCCCCAACAAGCCCTGATGTATGATGTTCCCCTCCCTGTGTCCATGTGTTCTCATTGTTCAACTCCCACTTATGAGTGAGAACATGTGGTGTTTGATTTTCTGTTCCTGTGTTATTTGGCTGAATGATGGTTTCCAGCTTCATCCATGTCCCTGCAAAGGACACAAACTCATCCTTTTTTATGGCTACCTAGTATTTCATGGTGTATATGTGCCACATTTTCTTTAACCAATCTACCATTAATGGGCATTTAGGTTAGTTCCAACTCTTTGCTATTGTGAATAGTGCTGCAATAAACATACGTGCATATGTGCATGTGTCTTTATAGTAGAATGATTTATAATCCTTTGGGTATATACCCAGTAATGGGGTTGCTGGGTCAAATGGTATTTCTAGTTCTAGATCCTTAAGGAATCACCACACTATGTTTCGCAATGGTTGAACTAGTTCGCACTCCCAACAGTGTAAAAGCATTCCTATTTCTCCACGTCCTCTCCAGCACCTGTTGTTTTCTGACCTTTTAATGATCACCATTCTAACTAGTGTGAGATGGTATCTCATTGTGGTTTTGATTTGCATTTCTCTAATGACCAGTGATGATGAGCTTTTTTTCATATGTTTGTTGGCCGCATAAATGTCTCCTTTTGAGAAGTGTCTGTTCACCTAATATCAAAATTAAAAGAACTAGAGAAGCAAGAGCAAACAAATTCAAAAGCTAGCAGAATACAAGAAACACCTAAGATCAGAGCAGAGCTGAAAAAGATAGACACATGAAAAACCCTTCAAAAAATCAATGAATCCAGGAGCTGGTTTTTTGAAAAGATTAACCAAATAGATAGACTACTGGCCAGAATAATAAAGAAGAAAAGAGAGAAGAATCAAATAGACACAATAAAAAAATGACAAAGGGGATGTAACCACTGATCCCACAGAAATACAAACTAATATCAGAGAATACTATAAACACCCCTACACAAATAAACTAGAAAATTGAGAAGAAATGGATAAATTCCTGGACACATACATGGTCCCAAGACAAAACCAGGAAGAAGTTGAATCCCTGAACAGACCAATAACAAGTTTTGAAATTGAAGCAGTAATTAATAGCCTACCAACCAAAAGAAGCCCAGGACCAGACAGATTTACAGCCGAATTCTACCAGAGGTACAAAGAGGAGCTGGTACCATTCCTTCTGAAACTATTCCAAATAACAGGAAAAGAAGGACTCCTCCCTAACTGATTTTATGAGGCCAACATCATCCTGATACCAAAACCTGGCAGAGACACAACAAAAAAAGAAAATTTCAGGCCAATATCCCTAATGAACATCAATGTGAAAATCCTCAATAAAATACTGGCAAAAGGAATCCAGCAGCACATCAAAAAGCTTATCCACCACAGTCAAGTTGGCTTCATCCCTGGGATGCATGGCTCGTTCAATATACACAAATCAATCAATGTAATCCACCACATAAACAGAATCAATGACAAAAACTACCTGATTATCTCAATAGATGCAGAAAAGGTCTTCAATAAAATGCAAAACCTCTTCATGTTAAAAACTCTCAATAAACTAGGTATTGATGGAACATATCTCAAAATAATAAGAGCTATTTATGACAAACCCACAGCCAATATCATACTGAATGGGCAAAAGTTGGAAGCATTCCCTTTGAAAACTGGCACAAGACAAGGATGCCTCTCTCACCATTCCTATTCAACATAGTATTGGAAGTTATGGCCAGGGCAATCAGGCAAGAGAAAGAAATAAAGGGTATTCAAATAGGAAGACAGGAAGTCAAATTTTCTGTTTGCAGATGACATGATTGTGTATTTAGAAACCTCATCATCTCAGCCCCAAATCTCCGTAAGCTGATAAGCAACTTCAGCACATTCACAGGATACAAAATCAACGTGCAAAATCACAAGTATTCCTATACACCAAAAATAGACAAACAGAGAGCCAAATCATGAGTTAACTCCCATTCATAATTGCTACAAAGAGAATAAAATATCTAGGAATATAACTTACAAGGGATGCAAAGACCTCTTCAAGGAGAACTACAAACCACTGCTCAAAGAAATAAGAGAGGACACAAACAAAAGGAAAAACATTCCATGCTCATGGATATGAAGAATCAATATCATGAAAATGGCCATAGTGCCCAAAGTAATTTATAGATTCAATACTATCCCCATCAAGCCAGCATTGACTTACTCCACAGAATTAGAAAATACTACTTCAAATTTCATATGGAACCAAAAAACAGCCCATATAGCCAAGGCAATCCTAAGGAAAAAGAACAAAGCTGGAGGTATCACGCTACCTAACTTCAAAGTATACTACAAGGCTACAGTAACCAAAACAGCATGGTACTGGTAACAAAACAGATATATAGACCAATGGAATGGAACACAGGCCTCAGAAATAATGCCACACATCTACAACCACCTGATCTTTGACAAACCTGACCAAAACAACCAATGGGGAAAGGATTCCCTATTTAATAAATGGTGTTGAGAAAACTGGCTAGCCATATGCAGAAAACTGAATCTGGACCCCTTCCTTACACCTTACACAAAAATTAACTCAAGATGAATTAAAGACTTAAATGTAAGACCTAAAACCATAAAAATCATAGAAGAAAACCTAAGAAATACTATTCAGGACATAGGCATGGGCAAAGACTTCATGACTAAAACACCAAAAGCAATGACAACAAAAGCCAAAATTGACAAATGGGATCTAATTACAGTAAAGAGTTTCTGCATAGCAAAGAAACTATCATCAAGGTGAACAGGCAACCTACAGAATGGGAGAAAAACTTTTGCAATCTATCTGTCTGACAAAGGGCTAATAATCTATCTGAGAAAGGGCTAATATCCAGAATCTACAAGGAATCTAAACAAATTTACAAGAATAAAACAACCCCATCAAAAAGTGGGTGAAGGATATGAACAGAATAGATACACCTAGCATTTTCTATTCATAGTTATTTTGTTTTCATTTTTGCCTTCTTTAGTTAGCTTTAATACACATGTCTCTATGAAAAGAAGGAATAATTTCTTGGGGATTTGTGGATTTTGGACAGTATCATGAGACACATGATGGTTATTAAGTTCTCTTTGGACTTAAAGATAAATGAAAATTCATTTTGTTTCATGGTCCTCTTGATGTAAAACTTCTAAAGGAGGCTCACAATTTGTTGTTGCCATGTATACTCTGGTGAATGAAGCTATCTTCCCTAGGCATTTGACTCTTAACTCTTTTTCTAGTTGAGCTTCTCTGGAATCCCAGGTCCCAAATTTCTAAATGCTTACTGAATATGTCTTCTTGAATCATTCCACTATATTCATTAAAAATTATCTCATGGCCAGGCATGATGGCTCACGCCTGTAATTCCAGTGCTTTGGGAGGCTAAGGCAGGAGGATCACCTGAGGTCAGGAGTTGAGACCAGCCTGGCCGACATGGCAAAACCCCATCTTTACTAAAAATACAAATATTAGCTGGGTATGGTGGTGAGCGCCTGTAATCCCAGCTACTCGAGGGAGGCTGTGGCAGGAGAACTGCTTGAATGCAGGGGCGGAGGTCGCAGTGTGCAGAGATTGTGCCATTGCACTCCAGCCTGGTAGACAAGAACGAGACTCTGTCTCAAAAGAAAAAAAAAAAAAAAATCTCATACAAAACCCTGATCTCTTCTCTGTAACCCAGGTCTGTCAAATTTACCCGTATTTCAGTAAAGTTATACCACATTCTTCCAGCTATCCAGGCTAGAAGACCTGGAGTTTTTGTTAATTTCTCACAATGTTTAGCTTTCTCATTCCCTTTATTTTTATCACCCACATCAAATCTGTAGCTAAGCTTTTCCACTGGCAAGTCTTAAATTTGTCTTAGATGTTCTGGTGCAGATTAATCAATATTACATGGAATCTATCAAGTACTCAATAAAAGTTAACTACTATCATCATCATACCTAATGATTTTACATTTTCTTGCTTTTACTTTTGTAAAATGTAATGCACTTTTGGGCATGCTAGAATATCTGCTTGGGATGAAATTGGTGAAATCTTAACAATCCTTTAGGATCCTGATCAAATTCATTTTTCTTCCATTTATCTTTTTTTTTTTTTTTTTTTTTTTTTTTTTTTTTTTTTTTTTTTTTTGAGACGGAGTCTCGCTCTGTCGCCCAGGCTGGAGTGCAGTGGCCAGATCTCAGCTCACTGCAAGCTCCGCCTCCCGGGTTCACGCCATTCTCCGGCCTCAGCCTCCCGAGTAGCTGGGACTACAGGCGCCCGCCACCTCACCCGGCTATTTTTTTTTGTATTTCTTAGTAGAGACGGGGTTTCACCGTGTTAGCCAGGATGGTCTCGATCTCCTGACCTCGTTATCCGCCCATCTCGGCCTCTCAAAGTGCTGGGATTACAGGCTTGAGCCACCGCGCCCGGCCTCTTCCATTTACCTTAAAGGCCAGGATAGCCCATCTCCATCTCTTCTTCTTCTACTCTGCTAGAGTATTTATTATTCTGTTACCAATTGAATCCATATCTGTACTTAACTGAACTGATATTTGTCTCTTACATTGGCACTTTGTTCATATTTTGTTTTTTTTAAATTTTCATTTTGGGTTCAGGAGTACATGTGCAGGTTAACGAACATGTTATATAGGTAAACTGTGTGTCATGGGGGTTTGATGTACAGATTATTTCATCATGCATATAATAAGCAAAGTACAAAACATTTTTTTCTGATTTTACACCTAGTCACACTCTCCACCCTCAAGTAGGCCCCAGTGTCTATTGTTCCCCTCTTTGTGTCCATGTGTTCACTTATAAGTAACAATATGCCATACTCAGTTTTCCGTTCCTGCGATTAGTTTGGTTAGGATGATGGCCTCCAGCTCCATCCATGTTGCTGTAAAGGGCATTATCTTGTGTGTGTGTGTGTGTGTGTGTTTTTGTTTGTTTGTTTGGTTTTTTGGGTTGCATAGTATTCTATTGTGTATATGTACCACATTTTCTTTATCCAGTCTACTGTTGATAGGCATTTAAGTTGATTCTATGTCTTTGCTATTGTGAATAGTGCTGCAATGAACGTGTATTTAGGGCAGAATGATTTATATTCGTTTGGGTATATAACCTGTAATGGGATTGCTGGGTCAAATGCTAATTCTGTTTTAAGTTCTTTGACAAATCACCACACTGCTCTCCGTAATGGTTGAACTAATTTACATTCCCACCAGCAGTGTATAAGCATTCCCTTTTTTCCTGCAACCTTGCCAGCATCTGTTATTTTTGGACCTTTTCATAATAGCTATTTTGACTGGTGTGAGATAGTATGTCATTGTGATTTTGATTTGCATTAATGTAATGATTAGTGATGTTGAGCATTTTTTCATATGCTTGTTGGCTGCATGTATGTCTTCTTTTGAAAAGTGTCTGTTCATGTCTTTGGAATTAAAAGGCACAGAATGGCAAGTTGGATAATAAAGCAAGACCAAATGATATGCTGCCATCAAGAGAGGCCTACATCACACGCAATAACACTCATGGGCTCAAGATAAAGAGATGGAAGAAAATCTACCAAGCAAATGGAAAACAGAAAAAAAAAATGAAGAAGTTGCTATCCTAATTTCAGACAAAACAGACTTTATACCAGCAAAGATGAAAAAGACAAAAAAAGGCTTTACATAATAGTAAAGGGTTCAATTCAGTAAGTGGAGCTAACTACCGTAAATATATATGCAACCAACACAAGGGCAGCTAGATTCATAAAGCAAGTTCTTAGAGGCCTATCAAGAGACTTATATTTCTACACAACAATAGTGGGAGACTTCAACACCCCACTGACAGTATTAGACAGATAATTGAGGTAGAAAATTAACAAAAATATTCAGGACCTGATCTCAACACTTGACCAAATGGACCCGAAAGACATCTACAGCACTCTCCAACCCAAAACAACAGAGTACATATTCTCAACTCCACATGACACATACTCTAAATTTGACCACACAATTGGACATAAAACAATCCTCAGGCAAATGCAAAGAACACAAAATCATAGCAACCACACATTCAGCCTATAGCACAACAAAAATAGAAATCAATACTAAGAAAATCTCTGAAACCCATACAATTACCTGGAAATTAAACAACCTGATTTTAAAAGACTTTTGGGTAGATAATGAAATTAAGGCAAAAATCAAGAAATTCTTTGAAACTAATAAGGACAAAGATACAACATACCACAATCTCTGACAAACAACTAAGACAATGTTAAGAGAAAAGTTTATAGCAATAAACACCCATATAAAAATTCAAAAAGATTTCAAATTAACAACCTAACATCACAACTAGTGGAAATATGGAAGAAAGAACAAACTAACCACAAAGCTAGCAAAAGACGAGAAATAACCAAAATCAGAGCTGAACTGAAGGAAACTGAGATGAGAAAAAACACACAAAAGATCAATGAATCCAGGAACTGGTTCTTTGAAAATATTAAGAAGATAAATAGACTGCTAGCTAGACTAATTAAAAAAAAAAAAAAAAAAAAAAAAAAAAAGCAGAGATCCAAGTAAACACATCTAGAAATGACAAAGGGGACATTACCACTGACCCCGCAGAAATAAAAAAACCCTCAGGGACTACCATGAACACCTCAATGCACACAAACTAGAAACTCTAGAAGAAATGGATAAAACCCTGGACACATACAATCTCCCAAAACTGAACCAGGAAGAAATTGAATGTTGTACTTTGTTTTCTTTTACCAGTTATAAGTTTCTTGAGGATGGAAACTCATATTGTTTTTATTCAATCACAATGTATCCTCCTATTTTGTGTATCCCATCAGAATATCTAGCACAGTATACCTTAAAGGTGCTTAAAAGATTTGTTGATTTCTTGATGACTGGCAATATTGTATTCAACTATTTTTGGCGAGACCAAGTTTGTTTAAAAATATACTTAGATTATTGGATGGCCACAGTCTGCTTATGACTGCATAAGAACAATCTTTCTTCCCATGTTCCCCAAGGAGGACTAAGGCACTGAGGAGTGTGTCTCCATCATTTACCAAAATACTTATGACTGATGCATGAATAATTATAAAAGATAGAGACACCACTGGCTATCATGGGACAATCATGAATATTGGCACTTGGGGTCTGAGAAAGATTTAATTTTATTTGTTAGGATTACAGACAGTATCAGGTTCTTGATGTGTAAGTGTGAATTTATAAAAATATGTAGCTAAATCAAGAAAGGTTTCTGAATTAACAAATTAACAATAAGGATTCTCTTATATGTGTGTTCTTGGAGGAAAAAAGAAGACAGATATATCCAAAATGTCTATGTCTACCACAAAGTTCAATGTCTACCACAGAGGCTTGTTGCTTCTTTACCTTCATACTAAGACAGCTCTTGATTGAATTTTTTTAACTCACTGTGCAGAAATCAACCATGTAACATTTGTCTTATTGTATGCAAGTAAAACAACACTTAAAACAACTTAAATTCTCAATGTATAATGTAAAGTTAAATAATGTATTAACTAATAGAGAAAATACCATCGTGATTCTTAATTAAGTCTTGGACCATTTGTGAACATAGCAAAGGGTTTTCTTTTTCTGTCTCTCCCATGAACTCTCTATAGCATGTAAATGCATACTGAGGAAAGAGAAATGAGGTAGCAGAGATGGAGCAATGAAATTGTCTTGTTTTGGCTCCCTATTATCCCTACTGAAGCTAAAAATCAAAGAAGCTGTGAAGTCTGTGAGCTCTAGTTGGCCTATGGTATCCCCAAAGATGAATGCGCAGCAAAGTCCAGTGCTAAACCCTTATTCACTGTAATGCCTTCCCAGGGTCCAAATCCCAGGTGACCCAGAGCTCTGGCTAAGTGGAACAAGCACTAAGACGGAAACACTTGATTACACTTGGACTCCCACAACTGCCTTTCCAGCATGCTTTATTATTTGTTTATTAAATGGTTTCCCTCTGGGTTTTATTTTTAAAGGTTGCTTCTGAATCCGAGTGCTTTAAGTGAACAGCTCTGTCTTCACCCAGTGACTCTTTCAAGCATAAGGTTAGGTGCTTAGTTCTTTATTACAGCTGCAATAACACTAGAGTTCTGTTCCTTTCAGGCCAAATTATATCCTCTGTTATTTTTCAAACTAACGGTAGCCATTGAACTATATATTTCCTGTAGCTGATAAAATATAGGTTTCCCAGAGCAATGAATAACTAAATAAACTGTAAAGATTTATCTTGGTGCATCCTACGGCATGTCCATGTATACAATCTGGCTGTGACCTTTCATAAAATTCATCTCTGTTAATGCTGATGATTTCTATTTTTATTCTATTAATGCATGTTCAATATAGTGGTAACATAATGGGTGGAAATGTTTCTTTTCAAGGCCACCATGAATACAACATAAGCCTGATCAGTTGTTTTCTGATCTTCTAGTTCCATAGAGAGAACTGAGTCCCCTTACTGAATCTGGATCCACTATCTGGCCCAGGAAACATGCCACTCACTCCCCAGAACAGCTAACACAACAACATTTTGCCTTCTTCCATTTGACTCAAGTGGCAATTTTGCCAGTTCATTTATGAGAGAAGAGAAAGTGCCACAAAGCATCTCTATGATGACAGAAGCCTCATGCTGTGAGTTGATCTTGCCACCCTGAAACGAATCTGGAAATATTTGTACCTTAATCTCCTGCAGAAATAAACCTTCCAGAGCTCTCAATCTGACATTCAGCAAAATTTGTACTGTATCAGCGGTTGCTAGGCACACTGTTAGGAATAGAAAGAAAATGCAGAAGCTTAAATCCTATGTCTTGGAGATTATTTCTTGTGTATATTCTTTGCAGAAGATTTTCTGGTGCTAGTTCATTACTGAGAGTCTGTCTCCTATCCTGTACTATTCTCTCTTGGCTATTTCTCTTCCTTTAGCCTTAAATCACAACTCACAATCAAACCTTTTAACCCGAGTCCATGGAAGTCCTGTTTTGCTTATCTGACTATTAGAGATTTTCAAAATGTAATTGCAGACTTCTTATTTATCCAGGAGATAAGAATGGTGGCTGAAAGGCCAGTTGGCTGCAGCTATTTCAGTCAGTCCTACTTCTAGCATCTTTGCTGATCTTATCAAGAAGAGCTACTCCCCACATAATGTAACCGGCTGTTATGTCCAGGCTAAAAATAAAAATGATGTCTCTAATGTGGCAGCAGAAGGCAAGGGGCACTGTGCTACTGACCCAAAGGTAGATTGATACCTGCAGAGTGTCCTGTACCAGGTCACTGTATACAGTGGTAGTTAGTTTTAATGGCCTACATGTAGTCTCTACATTGCTGGTTTAAAATATTTGGAACACCTGTGCAGTGCCTTTTAGTTTCACAACTCAATTCCACAGAGATAAATATTAGACTTGCCAAGGTCAGTGGCCCTTCCTAATGGTTCCCAGAGAGCCAGTCAAGATGGCGTCTCCACTCACTGCAAGCTAATTAAGAGTTGAAGAAGGCCTCCAACACAGTGGCACCAGTACAGCCTCTCTCAGCACATATTTTTGCCCTTGGCAGTCTGAGAACAATCTGACATATACTCTGGTAGATGCTACTGTGCTTGCTGCAGCAAATTTAAGTGACTCTACCCTTTGCCATTGACTGCCAATTAATTTTAAACCAAATGTCTTGGAGAAGTTATGTCAGATATCCTGAGAAAATGATATGTGACAAATGTAGGATAAACAGTGTCATGAACAGTGAATAGTCTTAAAATTCCAAGCTTTACCTTCTATTGTACCTACTTTAGGGAGAAGGAAGCTTTGCTAAGTGCTATCAGAATTTTATATCAAACCTGCCTATCCTGTATGATTCCTTAATATGGAAAAAACTGTTTTTCTCTTGACTTACTTTAAAAACAATGTGCATAATAGTACACTGAGAGGGTTTGTTGACATAGAAAAGTGCTGAATACATAAACGACTGTATGGTTTAATATTGTCTATTTTTATAGCCTCACTTCACTCCATAAAAAGAAAGAATTATGGAAAGTGCCCTAGAATGCCCATACTCCACATTTCCAGTAACTGTTAGCCAAAGTTGCCCTGTGCAAGTGCAACACCTAATGTGAAGGTACTATACTTAAGATTTTACAAAATTCAAATGAATTTAAGAGTGCAAACAAATAATTTCCCAAACACCCTAAATCTGGTCCCAAGACCCAGAAGATAGCTGAAGAAAGCTAGGAGATTAGACTAGGAAATATGGACTTGGGTGTAAATTCCAGCTATGTAATGAGTAAAGAAATCTCATAAGCCTCAGTTTACTCATATGCAAAACAGATGCTTTGAAATCCTAATATGTTTTTCAATATTTCTGTACTCTCCAATATAACATCACAGGTACAATTGCTTCCGTTGTCAATTTGACAATATTTGCTGCTTCCCTTCTTCCTACCTGATCCTTTTATCTCCTCTCTATTAATTGGCAAATAAACAGAAAAATTAAGTAAGCACAGGGTTTAAACTACTTTATAAATGTTGGATCAAGACAAATGAAATACATAAAACATTGTTTAAAAAATGTACTTTTCCTTGTAATTGGACCCTGAATATTTTTGACTTACGATTAAAGATTATGTTTATGAAACTATTTAATAACTATACTTTTATATATTATGTGTGAACATGATCCACATTAAGATTTCCACAGACAATGAATAAATCATACTGAAATACCTACTACTTTTTAAAATAAAGTGTCCATAGCAGTAGGCAATATCTTATGGCATCCAGTACTGGAGTAGAAGCAGAACAAAAAAAATTATATTCCCCCACTGTCTTTTCTCCTGTCTGCTCTTCAACCACACCCACCCCTCCACTCTCTCAGTTGACTGCTTTCTGTTTTGCTGCAAGAGAAATTAACACTCCATGCCCACGAGACACATGCCTCCAAACTAGCTGTTTGGAGATTCAGCTGGATGGTGCCAAGCAACATGATGCAATTTCATGTAACCAAACCTTGGGTGCAGGTTACCATTCAACCACACACACCTACCCTCAGGTTTGTTATTAATCACAAAAGGAAATAAACTTCCAAAGGGAGGCAAATAAATTATATGGCTAGTAATTTATGATTGTTTCTATGGATGGGTTTTATAACCCCAATTTTTTATATCATCTATTAGTTGGCTGAAAAAATATTTGCTGATACACACACACAGCACTGAAGATGTAGATTGTGGTATATTATCTTGTCCTCTGCCATTTTCATTTTAATAATAGATTACCTGTATTATTAAAAGTTATTCTCTCAATATCATTATTGAGTCTGCATGGAAAAAAATTAGAATAACTCTTGAGTTCCCTCTTAGCTCTAACACTGCAAGAGTTGAGTAATCACTGGCATTTTATAGTATGCAAAGCAGCATTTTCTTGAGGCAAACTATTTCCAATCCTGAATATCAGTTATCATAAGGGAAAAAAATACCACTTTATCTCAAATATTTCATATCATCTTTGAAGTACGTAGATGTTCAACATTAGGTAGCAAAGCTCGGAAATCTGTTTACTTGTAACATTAATTTCATTTGTTTTCCTTTATTGTGAAAAAGATAAAAAGAAATCAAGTTCATAAAACTAGAACATCTCATTGATTTTTGCATCAAGCTTATGTGATAAAGGACAAAAAGTCAAAGTTTGCTTTCCAAGTGTAAATAACATGGACTGCTTATTATATTGAATCTCTTTGGGATTTATACCTAGGGTATTTCCAAATACTTTTGTTCTCAAGATTATTATCATAAGTGGAGATTAAGGAAAAAATAATTAAGTTGGTAAACTAAGAAAAATCTTATTTGTTTCCAACACACATGTCTCAAAAGAAATTAGTGCCAATTGACAGAGAATTAAAAGACAAAGAATTAGGTTGCAAGAATGGGGAAAGATGAGGTTCATATCAACACCTAAAGCATCCACCTGATAAAGGACACAATATATTCAGAAAATCAGAATTCTGATTACTAAAGTTTAGCATTAAATTGAATCTTATCCCTATATTACTGTTTTATATACTGCTGATTTATGCTAATTTCAAGAATAAATTGCCAACCTAAATTAGTCAATTTCACTATCATCTTGCTTATGGATAATCCTTATGAAAATAATGACAGAAGAGCAACAAAGTTTCATAACCTTTGACCTATCCTTCTTATGGTTAGGATAGTTATAGGTTCTACAGCACAAATTCCAATAGCTTAAAGCTAAAAAAATCTAAGTGTTCAATAATGGGTAGTAGTTACATCAGTAATATTTTGGGCCCATATATTTGATGGGTAATTGTATGGGGATTCCAGATATTCCATAAAGGTACCATAAAAGCAAATCTATGTATAACATATTAAGTAATAAATCAAATTAAAGAACATGGTGGGTGTATGTCTGTGTGTGCATATATATGTATATTAGAAATATGTAAAATACATGTACATTGGGGAAAACAAGGCAGGAATACATAAGAAAAATAACTGCCATGAGGAATGATTATATTCTATTTCTTTGTTATTCATTCCTGTTTTTAAAAATTAGCCAATTTAAAAACTTTATAATAACATAAAATATAAGTATATAAAATAGCAGTTATGAAAGTTAACAAGTACAATCAATAGCTTCAAATTTAAACCAGATTACACCACCACTCTGCAGAATTTTTAACTATTAATACAAATTAGAAACAAATTAGTATATTAATGTATATCAAAGTGAACAGCTTAACATTTTTTAATTTGGGAAATAACTATATACATTAAAACTATTAGAAATAACATAGAAACATATTTACTGACACAGAAGAATATCCAAAATGCATTGCTAAGTACATAAAGAATAGTTTATGCAATGTTGGGGAAAAGGATTAATCCCAGAGTTTACTCCATGACTTTGTTAGGGCTGCTGTAACACAGTAACATAAACTGAGTGACTTAAACAAGAGAAATGTATCATGCCAAAGTTCTGAAGACAAGAAGTCTGAGATCAAAGTGTCAGTGGGGCCATGTTCCCTCTGAAGGCACTAGCAAAAGGTCTCTTTCTATTTAGCTTCTGGTAGTTTCCTGGCTTGTGCAGAATAACTCCAGTCTTCACAAGGTGTTTTCCCTGTGTGTCTATTTGCATCCAAATTTCCCCTTTTTATAAAGACACCAGTCATATGACATTAGGGATCCACCATACTTCTACATGATATCACCTTAAGTAATTATATCTGCAATATCCTTATTTACAAATAAGGTCACAATCAGGTGTACTGGGAGTTAGGCCTTCAAAACAGATGAATTTTGGGGGTGGGGGAGGAGCACAATTCATTCTATACAGTGTACCTATGGGAAGAGACTTGATGGGAGGGAAGGAGTTTCATTCCACTTCCAGAAGGGATATTATTGGAGATGTACCATCAATTACTTTGTTTTCAGCTTGCTCACTTCTGCAGAAGGAGAAGTAACTGAAGTAAATATTTATGATGGGTGGATATGTGGATGAATGAATAAATGGATGGATAAATAGGAATTTTTTAGTTCATCTTTCTAAAAAGTCTCATGATCTTGGTCCATAAGACGAAAGAACTTCCCAAATTTCATAGACTACCTAGTGGTAAGGATGAATCTGATATCCTGGGTCATGAAATGTCAAGTTCCCTTAGAAGGGCCTTACTCTGCTGCAAGCAGATACATATGACAAATAATTTGAACAGTGGACAGTTTTCATCAGATGTAGGCAAAATCTTTATATTCAGAGAGACATGTGAGGCAAGATACAGGTGAACAAGCAGATCTGAATACCTAAAACTTAAAAGACAACATAAAGCATCCTGGTGATGAATGGCGACATCACAGACATAGCTCTCACAAATGCAAGGACTCTGAAGATCCTGAAGCCTTAAATTTTGGAGTCTATATTCAGATGTTATCCTTTAGACTTTCCAGGCACTATCTCAGACCCACCAACTCTAGCTTATACCTTCTGTCTTAATGGATTCAGAGGAACCTCTGCAACCCAAACAGTTATATATCTTTGGGACAGTATTCCAACTGTCTTTGTGACTTCATACCAGTACAAATATAGTATATGAAAACATGCACTACATGGTTTCCTAAATTTCCCTTATAGAACACATGTGCATAAAACACAATGTTTCCCCCAAAATTTAGAAATCCACTGCATCTTTTCATATACTGCAGTAGCATATACTACAGATGCTAGTGGGTTAAGATTCAATTCCATACTACTCATATATTAGGCACAAAACACTACACGGTAGAGAGTGCCTTTTATATCATTGTATAAATGAGACAAACAGAGGAGAGAAAATGTTAAGCAATATTCTCAAAGTCACAATGATCGTGCACTAAAGCCAAGATCTAAACTATATGGTGGTATTCTAGAACCTGGGTTCTTCAACACAATGTTCTACAACATCTACTCAATATCAAATGTTGCACTGTGAAGTATATAAAGAAAAGTCTGTATTTGCTGACCTAGGAAAATTGCTAGGCCTTGATATCTGAAAAATATATTCATTTTTTAGGGGTGGTATGTGGCTCATGCCGGTAATCCCACCATTTTGAGAGGTCAAAGCAAGAGGATGACTTGAAGCCAGGAGTTCAAGACCAGCCTAGGAAATAAAGGAAGATCTGGTCTCTATCAAAAAAAAAATTATTTAAAAAATACTTTTTTCAGGGTTCAATTTCAGCGTACTACTTTGATATGACCTCACTTCGATAGGATCAACTGTTTTTATGATGTGTACTTGAGAAAACCAATTCAATCTTTTCAGCATAGGACAATGACTTTCAGGTCAAGCTCTTTCAAAAATGTGAATTAAATAAAAATTGGTCTGAGTATATGAAGTTAAATATCACCACCAGTCATTGGGGAGATACAATGATGATTTCAGTTTTATAAATTTGAGTCAGCCTAAAAGCAGTAGGATTAGGCTTAAAAACTGGGAAGAAAGAATGCATTTGAGTAAACTTTCCATCCAGTTGAACTTTGTGGATTTGAAATTTACTCATAGATCTAGATGGTTTTTAAAAGGTTCCCAGATATATAAATGTCATCTTTGAGTTATATGGTGGAAGATGTGGTTCTGAACTGTTTCACCCTTAAATCCCTGCCTAGTGGAGAGTCCTGTGGATAGTTCTATAAAGAAAATGAGGTTTTAAATGCAACATGGTGGCAATCAGATCTTTCATCTACTACTTTTCTTTGTGACACAGAAAATCTACTCATTGTTCTTTCTTGGCACTAATAGCAAAATGGTGGGCTTGCTCTTTGAACAAGAGTCTTCAAAAACACAGCTTTGGGAAAATAGGGGATTTATTTCTTCAGGCTTCCAGACTGTCAAAGACTTCCAGAGTAGCCTTTTCACAGAGAAGTCTCAAACATTCTGAAAATGTACTACTGAAAGGGATATTTTTGACTCAGTCTATTTTGAGAGGGTCTCTTAAAAATTCATGGACAAATAAAGGTTTTCTCTTCTTGTTAAAATGTTAAAAAACACAATGGAAGAAATAAAATCAAGATATAAAACCATCAAATCTGACAGGGATCCTTTTTAAGGTTTAACATAAAGAAACAGAGCTCCTCTTAGCACTTAGGAATAGATTAGAACATAGGCGTCTCCATCACGAAAGGGGTAGTCCAATCAGCATATGAACTTGGGATGTGATATAATTACCAAGTACTGTGAACAAAAAGCAAGCAAGTCTCTAAAGAGGCAAGTAGAGGGCCTTGACGTCAATGAAAATCTCAACAGCTACCTACCTCACACGACAGTTGAAGGAGAATAGTGAAAATTTGAAAGTACACTGATTATATTAGAAAGAACACAGAAAAAGCCTATGATCAAATGAAAGAGAATTGAAAACTGAAACCTAGAAGTGAAGACAGATATCAGGAAGAGATACATATTTGGAAACAAAGGGAAAGCAGAACTCTTGCATCAGAAAGTCATAGCTTTAGAAAGAATTGAGGGCAGATTTAAAAGGGGGAGGATCAAGTATCCAGTTGTGGGGGATGTGTCATAAGGACTACCAATAAACTTGTTCTATTTTTGTTGAAGTGCAAGGTTGAAAGGCATCTTAGGGGCAACTAGCTCTCAGAAGACACACAAAGGACAAAACTACCTTTAAATAATAGACAGATATTCATATTTAAAGTAACCCTCAAGAAAAGAGGGAATGGGACATAAGCTATACTGAGAGTCAATTCTTGCTATTATGTAAAGAAGGTTCTTTACAGATGAAGCAAGGCTTTGCCTGTTTACACTGCATGCAAAAATAGAACAGGTGGTATGAAGATTCCATCTCCTCAATACATTTCTCATTTTAGAAGGAAAGACATTTCTCCACAGCCACCTAAACTCACACAACAACAACAGCAGCAGCAGCAGCAACAGCAATAGCAGCAGCAGCAGCATGCAGGCATTTTTCCCTCATTTAGTGCCAGTCCTCAAGAGTAAAATGGCAGCTTTTAACAAAAACTTCTAAGGTGATAGAACAGGGAGCAAAAAGGAAGACAGTGTAAGCAATTAAAACTTCAGAGGACATCCACATAAAAAGATGAAACAGGGCCAAGGCTCTGAGGTCACAGCCCTCAGCTGGAAAACAGTGCCAGAGGACATGTCATGACCAGAAGGAACCCAGAGTTCACATCAACAGTGCATGGTTAAGATCTCTGCTCAACACAGTGTCTCAGAAAAAGCACCAAGTCCAAGTGCACCCACACTGCAGCTGGATGCAACCTCATTCTTAAGGAATGCCAGGACAGGAACAAGGCTTAGGAACAATCAATCTGTCTTCTACATTTTCTGAGGAAGTAGCCAAAGTCCAGAGAGGTTAATGTCACATGTCTGAATTTATAAAGAAAGTCAACAATGAAAACAAGATTCAAATCTAGAGATTTGGGCAGTGATTAAGCAAACCAATTATCAAGGATGGTTCTCATTGCACATATGCTGCTCTGTTAGCAGCTCCAATAAACTTGTAAGGCTATGAGTTCTACCGTGTTTCTCAGTAACATATAATCTCCTTTCCCAGCTTCCTCCCAAGCATGCATATATGCCTATTTATGCAAATATTAAATATAAAAACTTCAGAGAAGACATCAATTTTTTCCATCAAAATATAATCTTATTACTGTATGAGAGAAAAGAGTATGAAGACTGCTATAGTTACTGTTCAAGAATGTAAACAACTCTTGTTTTTAAATGAATATTTGCAATTGTTTTCACTAACAGTTGGTAAATTAAGGTTTTTGAGAGTAGAATATATTTGTTTCTGGTTTCCTTTTCTTCCAGTTACCTATGTGCAAAGCAAGAAGTTTTAAAAGTGGTTGCTTTCATAGAACTATATTTCCTTCATTAGTCAACTTCTACTTACAATTTTTATTTTCAAAAATACAGAGTCTAGGGATGGCTACTATTTTAATTTTTTGTTCCTAGTACAAACATTTTGGTCCAAAAGAAAGAATTCTCCCTTTAACCTGTCATAAGTTAGATGGAAGTGGTGGTGCACGCCCGCCTGTGGTCCCGGCTACTTAGGAGGCTGAGGTAGGAGGATCACCTGAGCCCAGGGAGGTCAAGGCTGTAGTGAGCTATGATTGCACCACTGCACTCCAGCCCAGGGTGACGGGGTGAGATGCTGTCACTTAAAAAAACAAAAAACAAAACCCCAAATCCTGCCATAAGACCTAGGAGAAACTATCTCACAAAATAGAGAAATACTAGTCTATTTTACTTCTTTGAACTTTAAACATATAATCTTCCAATAAGCAGGAGATTTATAAGTACACATATTTCATAAAATCAGCCACAAGAATACAGGTTGAGGGAACTCGAGATATGAAAAGTCCAGTGTGAGTTAAGAAGTCAATTACTCTCAAAACATGGCTTTGTCACATTTCAAAAAGAGGCAACACAACAGTTTCTCATTCCCTAGTACTGGAATGCTGGCTTAGTTGTAACTCTAAAATTTGTATAAGGTTGAAATTTTCTCTTACAAGATCAAGTATTAGAGCGAACACTGCCACAGGTTATTTCTGCTGGATGTCAGGGACATCACATAAGTTCTTATTATGAATATTAAGACAGATTTTTACTTGAGTTTGAATTTGTTAAATTGCATGCATTAGCTTCTCAAGGGCATTCATGACCATTAATATGGGGGAGGTAATTCCACTCATCAAATGGGATCTTTACTTCTAAAGACAATATAAAGCAGGGGAAAAGGTCAGAAATCTCGTTAAGAGAGTCAGGAAAGAGTCACTATTTTCTGTTTAATAGAATAAGGCGGTCAATGGCTGAAAGAGTAAATGGACATCCAATGGCAGTCATTATACTACTCTCCCATTTGCAACTGAGAATTGTGAAAAGAGAACAACATTATTTAGGTCATGTAGTTATTAAATGGAAAGAAGCTAGGGGTGACAGCTTGGATCCCTAAAGACTCACTGCCTCCCAGGTTGAAGGCACGGGGAGACAATGGAGATGGAGAAGGTCCCTCATTTGTTCCTCCAAACTTCTCTTTAACTAGACTGCTAATTATAGAGTCCTGACTATCCCTGAGGAAAACTAAGCAAAAATGTATCTCCCCGTACCCAGGCCTACCCACCCAAGCTCCTTCCCTTCCCTTGATTTTTTTGCTCCCAAGTGGTCTATGATGAAGGGAAAACACCCTGAAGGCAACACCTTGTCTATTTTACTGGTTAACAGAGAAGGATGAGGTAGAACCTCAAGATCTGCCATTGTTTTCCAGTTGACAAGTGAAAATACTTATAAATGATAGTGTGCAGTTTGATGTCATCAAACATATTTACTCTTCTTTAGGAGGTTCTTTCCCCAGGCTTACCATTCATTTTTGGACGTCTCTAGTCACCTCTGTTAGTAAAGACAGTACACTTCCACATGAGTCATCTATGAAGATGGCACAATTCTTTCAATTGCCAAATTAACACAACTGAATAAACAAGGTAAGAGACTGGGAAAGCTTCAACACATAGTTAAAAACAACTGAAACTGTAACAGTGGTTTATGCCCTCCTAGTCTTGAAATATAAAGAGAATTATTTCCAAATTACTTCAGACAAAAAAGCTTGGAGTAACTTCTTGGCTGAATGACATTTCTTAGATCACAGGATTTACCCTTTTAAGAATATTTTCTCAGGTAAAAAAAAAAAAAAATCTGGCTAAATAAATGTTCTCTAAATAATAAAAGGAAAATGCAAATAGCATCTAAAAGACAATGCTAATATACAACAGCTAAATTATGAGAAAAATAGAGGCCAAGTCCCAATCAAGCTGGTTTTAAGAAGAAAATAGAGGCCAGGCGCAGTGGCTCACGCCTGTAATCCCAGCCTTTTGGGAGGCTGAGGCAGGCAGATCATGAGGCCAGGAGATCGAGACCATCCTGGCCAACATGGTGAAACCTCGTGTTTACTAACAATACAAAAATTAGCTGGGCGTGGTGGTGCACACCTGTAATCCAAGCTACTTGGGAGGCTGAGGCATGAGAACCGCTTGAACCCAGGAGGCAGAGGTTGCAGTGAGCCGAGATTGTGCCACTGCACTCCAGCCTGGTGACAGTGAGACTCTGTCTAAGAAAAAAAAAAAAAAAAAGAAGAGGAGGAAGAAGAATAGGAAAATAGAGTATATTAGTGAAATAAAGAGGTAAACTGACAATGTATTATATTTGTCAAGCAGTGACAGAGCTGGATTTTATTTATTTTGGCTGAATTCTAAGTAATGCATATCAAGATGAAAATGTTGGAGAGGCAACCTAGAAAGAGAAGCTCCTACTGCTCTCAAATCAATGGATTTAATACAAGATTTCTGAAAATCTATACTAGTAACAGCAGAAGGTAATGATTCCACTGCCAGGGAAGAAGTGTGATGATATAGCCCAAGCATCACTTGAGGGAAATCTAAAAAGCACAGCATTTTCACTTTTTTCTTGTCATTGATGAAAATATATCAACTGCAAGGAGCTCCTCTACTGCACTAGGGCCAAGAAAATAGAAGCCTAACTGGAATCAAACCAGCAGCTATTAAAGGATTAAGATTTCAAGATATTCTTGAATATCTTGATATCTATTGTCAGTGATGTCATCATCTTGGTCAATATCATAATCCTTCTCCTCCTCCTCATCATCATCATATGCTGGTCACCATTACCAAGTTACTCAAACAAGAATAAAGACAATCAAGGCAGCTAAAAACAATATGAATAATTTAGCCTATGCAAAGATCAACCTATCTGTGCAAAAAGGCATATCCCTTAAAACCAACAATGTCTTCTGTCATGTTGATTTCTTGACACACAGGCTATGTCATTTTATTGGCTCTGCTGTTTGTACATAGTATGTAATATATGTATTACAGATCATTTTATATATATATATATATTTTTCTACTCCATACAAATATCAAAGTCAATAAATATTATCCAGCAATACCATGACTAGGTATATATCTGAAGGAAAGTACATCAGTATTACAAAGAGATGTCTGCACTACCATATTTATTGCAGCACTATTCACAATAGCCAAGCTATGGAATTGATATAAGTATCCATCAACAGATGAATGGATAAAGAAAACATGTGTATATATACAATGGAATACTATTCAGTCATAAAAAATAATAATATCCTCTCATGTGGGGCAACATGGATGACTCCAGAGGACTTTATATTAAGTCAAATAAGCCAGGCACAGAATGATAAAAATTGCATATTCTCACTCATATGTAGAAGCTAAAAAAAGCTGATCTCCTAGAAGTAGAGAGTAGAGTAGTGGCTTTTAGAGGCTGGGAAGAGTGGGGAGAGCAAAGACAGGAAGAAATTCGTTAAAGGATACAAAATTCTAGGTAGATAGGACAAATCAGTTGTACTGTTCTACAGCACTGTAGGACTACCATAGCTAACAATAATTTATTATATATTTTCAGAAAGTTAGAAGAGAGGATTTTGAATGCTCTCAACACAAAGAAATGATGAATGTTGAGGTGACAGGATAAGCTCATTAACCTAACTTGATCACTATATATTGGATGCACTGAAACCATATTATGAACTACATAAATATGTATAATGATGTCTCAGTGAAAAAAATCAAGAAATAGCTTATCATACTAAAGGTGGAAACAAATTATTATATTGTAGCCTAATGATGGAGTATTAAGAGTTTTTAAAGGTTAATATTAAAACAAAAAACCCTTGGTTCATATTCCACCAGAGAAGTGAAAAAAATTGTCTCAGTAATACACTTACAGGGCTTTAGCCGCCACCTATAATCTCAATAATGTACTATACTATCTACCTCCTAAAAGTGCTTGTAAAAAATTATGTCGAATACAATGGGTCAGTAAAGCAGTACAATCTCAGACACATCAGTTTTAGTTTTACCTCGGATTTAATTATTTTAATGTCATAGCATGGTTTTCCTAATATCAGTGCTATTTTAGCATCTAGTTGTTTTAATGGGAATGATTTGATCTCTGGTGTATACTGTGTTCATTTTATGGGCCAGTGCATTGAGTGATCATCAGTGTAGCATAACATGGTTGATATTCCTATTTCTTCCACATATTAGATGATATGCAGTCAAAAGCCAATTCCAATAAAATAGAAATAACAATTTCGAATGTAAAATAATAAAATCTTATAGGTTTCCTTTCTGAAATATGACAAAGAATCAAGACTACAACATCCAGGAGTAGATTAGAACATAGGATGTTCTAATATACTATGGTGAAAGGAGGTAGTCCAATCAACATATAAACGTGAATTTGATACATTATTAATTACTCAGTACTGTGAACAAGATGCAACCAATTCAGAGACAAGAGGAGGCCTTGACGTCAATAAAAATCTGAACACCTACTTACCTCACCCCATAGCTGAGGTTGAAAAGTGAAAACTTCAAAGTACATTGATTGTTTTAGAAAGAACACAGAAAAAGCCTATGACCAAATGAAAGAGCATTGAAAACCCAAACCTAAAAATGAAGGGAGACATCAGGAAGGGACATATATCTGAAAAAAAAAGGAAAGCAGAGCTCTTGCATTAGAAAGAGATAGCTTTAGAAAGAATTGAGGGCAGATTTAAAACAGGGAGGATCAAGTATCCAACTGTGGGGGATGTGTCATAAGGACTACCAATAAACTTGTTCTATTTTTGTTGAAGAGCAAGGCTGAAAGACATCTAGGGGCAACTCGCTCTCAGAAGACACACAGAGGACAAAATTATATTTAAATAATAGACAGGTATTTCTATTTAAAGTAATCCTCAGGAAAAGAGGGGATAGGACATAAGCTATGAGCAGATTGAATTCTGGCTATTATGTAAAGAAGGTGTTTTACAGATGAGGCAAAAGCTTTGACCTTTTACACTGCATGCAAAGATAGAACAGGTGGTATGAAGATCCCATCTCCTCAACACATTTCTCATTTCAGATGCTACATCTTGAAAGACATTTCTCCACAGCCACCTAAACTCACACAACAACAACAACAGCAGCAGCAGCAACAGCAATAGCAGCAGCAGCAGCAGCAGCAGCATGCATTTTTCCCTCATTTAGTGCCCGTCCTCAAGAGTAAAATGGCAGCTTTTAACAAAAACTTCTAAGGTGATAGAACAGGGAGCAAAAAGGAAGACAGTGTAAGCAATTAAAACTTCAGAGGACATCCACATAAAAAGATGAAACAGGGTCAAGGCTCTGAGGTCACAGCCCTTAGCTGGAAAACAGTGCCAGAGGACATGTCATGACCAGAAGGAACCCAGAGTTCACATCAACAGTGCATGGTTAAGATCTCTGCTCAACACAGTGTCTCAGAAAAAGCACCAAGTCCAAGTGCACCCACACTGCAGCTGGATGCAACCTCATTCTTAAGGAATGCCAGGACAGGAACAAGGCTTAGGAACAATCAATCTGTCTTCTACATTTTCTGAGGAAGTAGCCAAAGTCCAGAGAGGTTAATGTCACATGTCTGAATTCATAAAGAAAGTCAACAATGAAAACAAGATTCAAATCCAGAGATTTGGGCAGTGATTAAGCAAACCAATTATCAAGGATGGTTCTCATTGCACATATGCTGCTCTGTTAGCAGCTCCAGTAAACTTTAAGACTATGGTTCCCACAATTTTTTTCAGTGAAGTATAATCTCCTTTCCCAACCTGCCTCCCAAGCATGGATATACGCCTATTTATGAAATATTAAATAAAAAAACCTCAGGGAAGATATGAAATGTTTATATCAAAATATTAATGGAATATTTCATGAATATAAGAGAAAGAACGTAAAGTCTGCAATAGTCACAGTTTCAAAAAAGTACATGATTGGTTTACATGTAATAGTTACTCTAAATCCCATATGTATTTTAGTGAATCAAGTTTTTTTTTTAGACTGGAATATATTTATTCTTGGATTCTTTTATCCTAGCTACTATGTAAAAAGTAGTAAGTTTTCACGGTTTTTTTTTTGCTTTTATACAACTATATTTCCTTCATTCACAAACTTCCACTTTGATAACTTTGATTTTTAACAATTATAGATACTAGGAATGGCTATGATTTTGGTATTTGTTTTCCAAGCAGGAGAATTTTAGTCATAGGGAAGAATTTGTCCTTTAAATTTGCCATAAAATGTAGGTGAAACTGCAGAAATATCAGCTTCTTTTACTTCTCTTAACTTTAATAACTCTAACAACTTCTGAGTAGTACTCTCAGTTTTCACTAAGAATAAATATGGACAGATAAATGAGAAGGTGGAGAGAAAAAAGATTGTGGGGTGCATGAAGGGCCTGGGAGCTGAGTCATGGGGAGAATCATAGTGCCAGAGATGGGTAAAATGTGTTAGGAGGGTGGGCGGTATTATAAATAGAAACTTACTAAGTGTACAGTATATACGGCACAGTCACACTACCTTTTTGATTCCGTTTTGTCTTGTGCTGGCCCTGATTCAGTCTTAACTGATGTACTGTAAGATGTGTGATAAGACACCCACCTTGTTAAGACCTTTATTTGCAGTAGCAGTGGGGGTGGAGGTATAATGTGAATTTGTCTCCCTGTGACAACGTATGTGTGTGTTTTTGCATGCATGCGCTCACACATGTGTATGTATTAAATGTTTCATCACACTAAAAAGGGAATGGAATAATATTTAATCAACCATTTCCTTCAGTACTCAGTTTATCTGCAATATTCACCTCTACATATACATTTTCAATATTCTTAGAAAGCCAGAATTTGATACTGATTGTGTTCCAGATAATATATTTGCTAGTAATAATACTTACTAAATGGAAAATCTTGGCATCTGTAAAGTTGAAATGAAAGAAAACTGTAGTGACAAGATTCCGCAAAAATGTAAACTACTGTATTTTTATACCTTGTGTTAAATATTGAAGTAACATACACACAAAGGTATGCCAATAACCTACATTTGAAGTAAAATACTTGCTTGCTTGATTTTGGAGCACATTAAATGCAGCTTACATCTATGCCTTTCACAGATATATATGGACTTTAAAATATTTTCAATGGATTAAAATTTACTGATAATATAAACAATATCCAGTCAGTTGTGTTCACACTACCTTTTATGATTCAGGTCAAGGAAGACAATTTTTGCAGAAATATATTAACATCTTTATTTTTTCTCAGAACACTAGTATGTTTATATCCTTTCTCTAGTCTATTTTCAATTGGAAAAAGAAAAGGCAGTCTCCACAGAATACTTGCAAAACATCAAACACACAGGAGTGGTAATCAAATGCAATCCAACAGCCTTCCACAGTGCATACTGCATGAATATCATCGCTATCTCCCGCGCATTAAATGAGCCTCCCCTCTAATAGGTGTTCTCATCCAGGTCGTCATATTCAATGACACACAGTGAAGATCTAATTCCAACCTGGATATGCTCTAAGTTTTATTATCTTAGTTGGCACTTTCAGGATGAGAAAATACAAGCTCAAAACCTTACTGCATATTCAACCTTTGGATTTTAGAGACTGGTTGACAGTTTCCCTACAGTGTTCTTCTATCTTGCCATTCAAATATGTTAAGCCTCCAAAAGGCTGAGCTGGTATTCGATTAAACTTTTTTTTCCTGTTGTGTTAACTAAACAATTATTCCTCTAATTCAAGTTGCATTTATCATGGTCTTAAGCAGAAATGACACATTCTTTTTTTGCAGAACAAAATTTAACTTCCTGCATAGTATTCATATCCTTAATTCATGGACAGTGTGCCACTACTGAAGACAGAGGAGATGGACAAAAAGTGTTGGGAACATTTATTTTATAGAGACTAAAAAATAGGAGGGATAGTTCCTTTGTTTAAATGAGTAAAACTATTCATTGAGAAGCATTTTATTTTATAGCCATTTCCATATTCTCTTTAAATACATCCACTGTATTTCAGTGTTACTAAAATTTAAACATATTCATTAAAATCTTTGGTTCTGACTCATCAAATTACACTCCTAGGTAAAATGATTCTAGATTATTCATAGGGTCACTATTCACAACAGTCAAAATGTTTAAACAACCTAAATGTCCATCAACTAAATAATGGATAAATAAAATGTAGTATATCTACTATGATGAAATATTATTTGGCCATAAAAAGGAATGAAGTCCTGATGCACATGACAATATGGCTAAACTTTGAAAACAGGATGCCAAGTGAGATAAGCCAGTCACAAAATACTACATATTGTATGATTCTATTTATATAAAACATCCAGACAAGGCACAGAGAAAGAAAATATATCAATGTTGGTCTGGGGAGGGATTGAGGAGAAATGTGAAGTGACTGTGAACAGGTGGGGTTTCACTTTGGGATGACAAATATATTCTAAAATTGATAATGCTGATGGTTATACAATTATTTGAATACACTAAAAACATTGAATTGTACAATTTAAATGTGTTAGTTGTATGGTATAAGAATTATACCATAATTATTCCACTCAAAAAAGCTGTTTAGAAAAAGATTTGGTTGAGAATTTCCCTTAAGGTTTTCCAATCTTTTCAACAATACATTCACAATGGGATTTACAATAGAAATTTCAAATGAGGGGGAATTTTTTTGTGTTTATTTACAAAACAAGGGTTATTTTGATGAAAATTGAAAAAATGAGTCATTCATTTTGATTTCTAAGCACCCAGATGACTACCTATGACAGGTGAGGATTCTGGGTAAAATAAAGCTAAGGAGGCCTCCTGGTGATGATGTTTGCACATTTCAGAGAGAATCTGCAGTGTTGTTTACTCTGTTGTCTTCCTGATCTGAAAACCCTTCATACTGACTCTGGACTTTATTACAGAGGGTAACCTTTTGCAAGTTCAAAGTCCAGGTCATGCCCCCTCAGCTCAAATCCAGACTTGAGGTATAAATCTTTCAGAAAAGATACATCAACACTTGCATCACCAAAGACTCTGACACATGTCACAATAAAGCAACTTTCATTAAGTTACAGCATTGAATGTACCTTCATTTGATGGATTCTGAAAAACTGTTCTATCTTTCCCCATTCCCATGACAGCTGTCATCATGTCACAAATAGAGAAAAAAAAATTTTTTAAAGGTCTCTTGCTTTCCCGAGAGTTGTCACCACTAGGAGCAACATAATATGCAATGTTACTAAGGGGAAATCAACAGTGTATAGGAAACTAGAGAATGCATATATTGGAAAAACCCACATTTTACTTTCATAAGCCACAGAATGAAAAATAAACAAACAAGACTATCTTTCATCATACTCCAGAACATTCCATACAGAGCAGGTCTGTTTTGTCTCCAGTACATACCTCAATTCCTAGGCTCTGGAGAAAGCATCTATTCTAGCCATGACATTCACAATCTTTTACTTCATAGGTTTTTAAATAACTATCCACAAGACTCAGATGTCAGGCAAAGATGTACCAGATCAATTTAGGACAGAAAGCAAACATTTAGGGCATAAAACAGTGTAATACAAAATAAGATGCAAACTTTTCACTTGACAGGTGGATAGAGCTATCAATCTAGTACATTTTATTTTCTGATTTCAAAGAACAATACAGTGAGACAAAGATGAAAGAAAAAGACACCCAAGAAAGAATTCCTTAGTTGGGAAATCTCATGTGGGCTGAATAAGGAATTCCAAATGGTCTTTATCCTTATTACTTGAGTGCTATCTGCGGACCACCAAGACTGACATCATATGGGAGCTAATTAAAAATTCAGAATCTCAAGTCCCAACGAGTCCAAATGAATCAGAATCTGCATTTCCACACACTAATGTTTAAGAAGCACTGTCCAAACCATTTTTCTACTAGTTATCATTACCTAATGTTTGCACTCTTCAGTCACTGAAATAGTACATTTCTTATTATTAATAGCCAATAAGTCAAATTAACATGAGAAAAAATATGTAATACAAGATAACAATACTGCATTGCAAAATTAATTGTAATCCAAAGTTCAAAATATCAGATTTCTCATGTGAGAGCTATGCTAAAGCCTTAATATTGATGTCAGGCTAAGAGATATTCTAAATCAATTGATATTTAAGACTACATCATTTGTTAGAGTCTCTGTGGAAAATGCAACCACCTCGTTAATACTGAGTATAGAGTTTTAACTTTAAAATACTACATCAATTTGAAGTACGTTGCAACTTTGCATAAAAAGGCATGTTTCTAGACTATGGAAGTAAAGTATATTGTACTGGTAATATTATAGTATCTTTCATATTAACTATTCTCTCTCTCTCACACACACACACACACACACACACACACACACACACACACTGCTTAGGCAGGCCACATGCCATAAATCAAATGATGTCAGTAGAGGATTTGCCTGCATGATAATGGATAAATAAACCCCTGAGTGCTCCGTGTTTAATTAAAAAGCAGAGTTAGAAGGTTATTGAGCCTGTAGGCTCCAAACAGTAATGATGATTCCTCTCATCTTTTTTTAGGATCACACGGGATCAGGACCACTTTACCAAAGCTTAGAGTCAACTCTCTTTAGTGATAAGCATGACTACTTTTTTGCCTCTGAATGATGTCAGATGCCCCCACAAATCACTCCACAGTGTTCAGCCCTCTGATAGCAGAAAAAAAGACAAAGCTGTCATCTACTCTGTCAATCCCTGTGGCTGGCTACTTCAAAACTTAGGTAAGCTTCTGAGTTACCAAAGGGAAGTCCGAAGGGAGAGAAAAATCAACAGACTTGGGGGAAAGAAATTACAAAGCAGACAGACACTATATATTTTAGTATCAATTTTCTTTTTACACGTTGAAATAAAAATAGTGCACTAAGAGCTCCTTTGTACTTAGTTGCTATAATATTTACTTCTAAATTATTATCTTTAATAGTAATAGCACTTTGCAGTTGTAAAACATCTTGTTCCAAAAAGCTCAAAATGCTTCCTCACATATTCATTCAACTCTACTTAAGACCATGTCCTAGGGAGGAATGGCTGTACCCTTATCTAGAAGTTATAAATAGGTTTCAAAATAGTCAATTTGGTCAACTCCACCGTTTAAAGTAGGCAGAAACAGAAACACCTGAGAAATGAGAGACTTATGCAGGGTGGGGGTAGAGGTCCCTCCTTGTTCACAGAAACAAAATCAAGCAGAGGCCTGCTTCAGTAGCTGGATGGCCTGATTACAAAATCCTATCTTCAAACAAATAAGAGTTTGCCTCAATTACTCAGCTATTCTAGGCCCACATAATTTTGAGTTCACAAAAATATCTGAAAAACTTTTGTGCATCCACTTCATATGGCCTAAATGAGATCAACTTGAATACCACAGAAGTGTGTTCAGCTGGGGAAAACAGCCAACAGAGCGAGAAGTAGTAGTGAAAATAGGGACAAGGCACCTCAGATCCCAATGGTGGCCTGGAGAACACTGCCTTTCCTTTCTGTCACAGATATATACCCTACTAGAATGCACATACTTTCGTAAGGGTAGTAATATATATATATTTTTTGTTCATATTGTTCATTTTCTATCTCTGAACTCTAGAACAAACAGTATGAGGTAAATGGTAGGAATTTAATTAATAATAATTTAAATGAATTAATAAATACAGGCCAGTGGTCCTGAAGATGGGCTCACCTGGTGATTCTGTCAGCTGCACAGGTACGCAAGAAAAATGACTGTGCTTAAACAGCCCAGCACTGTGTTCCTTGTTCCTTTTTCAGATAGAATGTCTAAAATGTCTAGTGGAAAATTAAATAGAATTTAGGCTCTATCTTGTGGTTTTAAAAAAGTGTAAATTAGACCATTTTTCTATCCCTCTCATCTGCAGATTTTCTCTATTTGCCCAATTAATCAGTGAGTATCAAAAGTTTTTTTAAAAAAGGAAAAAGGGCTAGGCATGGTGACTCATGCCTGTAATCTTAGCATTTTGGGAGGCAGAGGTAGGTGGATCACCAGAGGTCAGGAGTTCGAGACCAGCCTGGCCAACATTGTGAAACCCCGTCTCTACTAAAAATACAAAAATTAGCAGGGTATGGTAGAAGGTGCTTATAATCCCAGCTACTCAGGAGGCTGAGGCACAAGAATCACTCAGGCCAGGTGGTAGAGGTTGCAGTGAACCAAGATCACAACACTGCACACCAGCCAGCCTGGGCTACAGAGTGAGACTCCATCTTAAAATTTAAAAAAAAAAAAAAAAAAAAAAGGAAGCAATCACCAATCTATCTTTTTCTATGGTAATATAAATCATGACTGGCAACTTAAGGGCCCCAGTTGAAATAAAAATATTAAATATGTTAGTAAAATCAGTAACTACAATATAGTCTATTGACCTGAATTACTTAGGCATAGCAAAATATATATATTGAATTCTGTGCCATTAACTTCAGACTCATATCTGTAATATGATTTCTTAAATCTGATCCTTATAAACTGACAATGAATGAAAAGCCTTGCAGGAATCCTTACATGCTTTACCTCATTCTCTTAGGTTCCTCTCTAAAAGTACACAGGATGGATTGTTAACACATGTTCCCTCTCTTAGGTAGAGTATATGCCACTTCATGTTGTGAACCCACATATTTTCTCCCCAACCAATGAGAGATCCCTCAAATAACTTAGCATAGAAGTTGAAAACTGGATGTTATGAATTCGATAGATGTGTTTAGCTTTCATACATTTTAAAAATAAACAGCAATATTTACAATTTGTGAGATACGGCAACACTGGCCCCACAATCCAACATGGCCACAACACTTAGGAGGAACACTGATGCACTGTTCTTTACAGACCCTGTGGACTCCCTATTGTCTGACAACTGGTCCATCTCACTCTTCGTGGGTTCAGCCTGGTTTCTGCAGGTCTTTGATTCTAGGTTATCTGGCTCCCAATAGAGTTCTAGCTTCATGGTACAGAATCTGAAAAGAAATGCAAGAATGACTTTCTTGCCAGGGAAGGGGCACCCATATGGGGCTCTGGAAATTCTAGATTCCATCCCTAGACAAACTGCAAGAAGGCCATTCTGTCTTGGGTAAGCCTCTGGACCTACTGGTAGAGGAACAGACAAGACAATCTGTAGATCATGTCCAGGCCTAAAATTCCATAATCGAATGACACCATTTACCTTGTTGGCTAGGGTGTCATCCTTAGACACACAGGAAATAACTATGGCAAGGTCACTTGTGAGGGATGGCAGAAGAGGCCTTATCAGAATATGCCACTTTGGCAAAAGGATTATTTTAAGCTAAAGACACCTGAAACATAGTTGGTACGAGGAGGGCAAGATGATCTTCCCTTTTCATTGTCAAAGCAGGCGGTAAAACTCCCATGTGAAAGATGTCTTCTCTCAACCAGGATAAAAGAAACAATCTTATCACCAGAGACAGGGAGTCAAAACCAAGGGAATTCCATACAAACAGATCTTGTTAAAATAACTCTTATTTTTCTTTAGTTGCCCCATATATTTTAGTTATTTTCCCACAATTGCCTGTCTTTGTTCAACCTAATATAGAAGCACTTAGGTTTTGCCACTTCCTTGGGTCTTCCTAAATGTGAAACGTCTGTATGCTTTTCTCCTATTAGTCTGCTTTATGTAGATTTAAGTCTCAGGCCCACAGGCAAAGTTTTACCTTCCCTAAACTTCCACATCATCATCACAAGTTCTGTTACATTCAAGAATCACTTCCAAAATTGCTTATCAAAACTTCTTAAAATTTATCCATTTAGCTATGGGCTAAACAATTCTATCTGTAAAACTATATGTTTTATTTACTAGTTATATAGTTTTTATCTTTAACATATCTATTAAAAATTTCTGAGTACTCTGAGATTATCAAACGTTCTACCAGAGGTATTTACTTCACACTCTGAGAAAACTCTACGATGCTCAAAGTTCACCAAAACAGATACGTTAGAGGAATTGTCAGAGCCTTAACCAGACTTTCAGACATGTTCCTAATTTTATTTTCTAGATTATTTTGAGACTGAAGACTGTCATGTGCAACATCAGGAATGTTTCTCAAGTGAAATAGTTCAATCTATCACTTTACATGAACATTCTGAGTATTACTGATGTATTATGAAAATGATTTGGAAAAAAATCCTATTATAACCAATGTATCCTTTAGTCACAGACCTTGATGAACATTAAAGGTTTGCAAAGAGCTTACCTTAAATGTGTGCGTGCACACGTGCACACACACACACACATTAGCCTAAGAAAGAAACTGTTTTCCTTCTAATAATTTAGGTAAAAAAGTTTAAAAGTAAAGCCATTTTTAAAGCTTTCACATCTCTTAAATGTACTCACATGCCACAAAAGGTACTTTCAACAAGAAATATAATACTACAAGAGAGGTTAACAACAGCAATCAACTGAATACCCTTGTGGATTCCTGCAGGGAGAGGTAGGGGAGGGGGACTCTAGGGAAAGGACTGTGTCAGTCTAAATCTGTTGCTATTCTTCTCTCTAAGCACAAAGCCAGACAGCTGGATAGAAGTAGGAGTCACACACCTTAAATTACCAGATTCACACTTAACACACACATCATAAAGATGCCAGAGACCATGTTTGAACACATGATTTGTTCTCTTCTGAGAGATGGTGGTTTTCACCCCTGGAGTCAAGCATTATGCCTGTGTGTGAACAGCTTTACCCATCTAAAAGGCACACACATATACAATGAATTCTAACCAGCGAGGAGGCAAAGTTCTTGCAAATGACTGTGTTTAATTAGTGGTATGACTCATTGAGTCCATGTCCATCAGACAAGGTTATTTGTCTAAATGCTTGGAAGACCTAAATATATTACTGTGGATAAAGTGCTGGGTAAAGGAAAAGTGAAGTGAAATGACTTCAAGAAGTCATTCAGTATTGCATGGCATTACACCCTACAGTAAGAACTTCTTTACTCTCTGAAAGGTTGAAGTGATTTAATAAAATCAACCTCCTCAAACTCAGTCTTCTCACACCATCTCCTAGGACTATTTGGGGTAATATAGATCATTGGAGGGAGGAGTCGTGGATCAGAAACACAGACATTGGGAGAAGGATCAAGGTAATTTACTAGCAGCCTGTAAAAACTGCTATACAGATTCCATAAATACATGTTCATCAATATCTACTGAACTAAATGGAATATCCCCACTAACTACTTCAGAAACCCTCACTGAAATAAGACACAGAAATAACTATAAGAAATAACTACGGTGCCACAACACCCACTTCATTTAAGATAATTACATTTTTAAAGTGTGTCAGCCAGTAGAGTCAAATCCAACAGTGCTCATTTTTCTCTCTCTCTTCACTGATCCAAATTTCTTAATTATTTCACAGTAACTTAGATATACCTATGCCAAATATTTTTGAATTAGTCCCAATGCCCTTACACTTGATATAGTTCACTCACTCACCACAATTTTCCTTTGAAGAATGAAACCACATCTCTTCCAACCACAATACAGTCATTCCTCTACTTCCTTATTTACATTTTTTTGTTGTTGTTGCTTGCTTGCAGGGCACTCAAATTTCTATCCACTGATATAGGGTTTCCTTCTGGCAAGCATTAAATCTGTCTCTTTTAGTCCCCTTTGCCAAATGCCTGGCATAGTCAGTTTCTCTAAATTCTGTCATATCTTCAGAATGTATAGCTCTGCATTTTATATCTAACCATAAGAAACACTTTATTCCTTTGCAGCTCCTTGTGACGTGTTCCTCTCAACTTTAAATCACCCCATTTCTCCCTAAAAACATAGAGAAATTTCATGCGAAAATGCAGACGGACTTCCATTCTTACTTTGGAATAGAGATGAAGACATGAAGCCATGTACAAGCTCTGGAGTCATGTCTATGTCTAATTTACTTTACCTTTTTAACTATACAATAAAAAAGGCTGATAAGCCACTGGAGCTATTAACTAAGTAATATTGAATTGAACATCTCAAGTCAACGGAGGTACTAGATTAAAACCAAAAGCAATGTCCTTGAAGCTGCTTGGCAACTTTATAATCAAGGATTTGAGAGCCACAAATTATTAAATATTATCTGTCAGTATTATATAGTTTGCATTGAAATAGTTCCTAAGTACAAAATCATTTTGGTCATAGATGGATACAGGACGATAAAACAAATTATTTCACATTATGGATTCTACTTACAACAGGCCTGCTGCCTAAAAAGCCAGGATATCTACTCAGTTTTATGAGATCTGGAAAATTAATTTTATACTCTGCATTGAATATATATATATATACACACACACACACACACACACACATATATATGCATCAAATATAGTTTACAAGTTCAATAAGAAATAACATTAATATTCAAACTCCAGAATAGTAAGACACATACAGAGACCTCCCAATAATAAAAATGGAGAGAAAAATGAATATTTCAACATTTAAAAGCTGTCATAACACTACCCTGATCTGAAATAAGATGAGCCCATCCAAGCTATTACTGTCATCAAATGGCCACTTATCATCCATCTTGGAGTACACTTGATGTTAAGAAATATTTATAAGTGTGTGTGTATATATATATATAGTCAATTGTACAGTAAAATATTAGTCTGTAAATTTTTGTGCCATTCCATCTATTCTGTCTAATAGTGGAAGAAACAAAAAGCACTACAATCCTTGTCCTACAAGGATAAATTCTGAAATTAATTTAGCTTTTTCCAGTATCTACAGTAAAGATACTTGAATGAAGTGTATTCACAATTTGGTTTGAGTATATCAAGAAGCACTCATTAGTGATGGGTTTAGTGACTTCATCATCTGTTGTTTTCAATTAAGAGGACTTATCTAGTGATAAACAATCCTAAGATTATAAGAAATGTATCATTAAAAAAAACTTTCCATCAAATATTTTTATCTCATGTTTTACAAAGTTGCTTACTTGATTATGTGGATAGGTATCTGTTAATAAAATGATGTATGCCTTTTATTTTTCCATACTGTTTGACAAGACAATTTCTTATGAAAAATCAAATCATTCAGTGAATGTATTTTCTCTTTTTAAAAATCAAGCTCTTTAATATACTGCTACCTTGAAATGGGCTATCGTTTGTGAACTTGTTTTATTTTTAAATTAAATATTGTTAGCTTAATACATTAAGATGAATCCTTCACCTTAATCACCTTCAATTCAGAATATAAGATTAATAACACTCTTATTTTAAAAATTAACATGGGCAATCTATACACACTTACATATGCAGCATAACTTTCAGGGTCCCTGCTGCACATACATGCCTAAAACTAAGTAATTCTAAGACATAACAGAGCAGTATATCAGTAAGTCATTGACACTTCAATGAACTATCATCAGAGAAAATAGCAAACAGGTTATGCAAATGAGCAGACAATCCCAACCTTGTTTCTAAAGTCATACTTGACTTGAGGACAATTCACTGATGAAAAAGGGAGAGCGGGAGGCAGAGGGAGAGGGGAATAGGGAACAGGACAGACAGGGAGAAGGAGAGGTGTAGAAAGAAAAAGAGGGAGGGGGTAGCAGAAGATGGAGGGAAGGGAAGGAAGAAAAAGGGAGGAAGAAAGAAAGAGAAATGAAGGAAGAAAAAATGAAAACATCCTAGTGAAATATTGCTTAAAATGACAGTTATGTCACGTCGCCCTGTCCCTAGGCAATTTGAAGGACGTTCCAAGCATGAGTGCCCAGTTAGAATAAAGTGTCATGAGTTCATAACTTTCTTAACCTAGGAAGGATCACAGAAATCATACTTCAGTTTACTGGAGGCTATTGAGACACAGAGAGGTAAAGCACCTTGTTAGAGTTGCACAGCATCTTAAAGGAGGTTAACTCAAGCTTTCACTGTTACTAGAGATAACCAATGGAGTATACTTTGACAAAGCATAGTTAAGGCTTGCTAACATTTAAAATCATCCAACATTATTACAGTTACTAAATTAATTATTTTTCATTCAGCCATATTCATTCAGCCTTTTTTTTTTTTTTTTTTTTTTTTTTTTTTTTTTTTTTTAAGACGGAGTTTCACTATGTTACCCAGGCTGGCCTCAAACTCCTAGGCTCAACCTATCCTCCATCCTCAGCCTCCCTGGTAGCTGGGATTACAGGCCTGTGACACCACACCCAGCTCATATTCACTTTTTAACTTGTCATCATGGAGATAGTTCACAGAACTGCATTCCTTGCTTCACAGTGGCTGCCCTAAGCTGTTAAGGAGGGTTAGGGTATGATTTGTGTGCAGAGGTCCTGCTTCCAAATGCTGCTGAGGATGTTATAAAGTCCTCTTTGTGCTTAACCCAGCAGCTCTGGGGTCAAACAAAACAATCTGCCAAGGATCCAAAACAAAGAATGCAAGGGGATGTAACTCTCTGATGATATATCCCAATTTACAAAATTCTTTCCACTTTGCTCAACCCCAGGGCTTTCTAGGAACTAAAGAGCTGGTAGGACACAAATTGTCCATAATGTTGCTGGGTAGATTTTTACGCGTGCAAACACATACAGAGATACACTACCTTTACATATACAATTCAAGACTTTTCCTTTATTCTCTTTCATAGCACTTAAAATGTATTTTGAAGATCAAATTGTTATGGCTTTACAAGTACCTCTTCCAAGGTATATGTAACACCCATCTGGCTTCCCGATCTGTCAAGAGGCCACATACCCTAAACTAACTCCTGGAGCATTCAATCCATTTTCCTGCAGATTAAGCACAAACAACTAGGGAGACAGTGTCCCAATTTTATAAAATTATCTAAACATTCCGAAAGTAATAGAAGCAAACCATAAATCTTGCAAATAACCTCTCTGAGCTTTGTGGTGACTGGCTACAAAAATGTTTAACATTGTAAGGTATGAGTTGAAATTTCTATATATTTGAATGGAAAATAAAAATCAAATTTAACTACATTGGGAAGATACTCCTCTACAGAAGGCAATAGTTTCTGCTAAATACAAATAAAGGGGTTGAGCAAAAAAAAAAAAAAAAAAAAAAAAAAAAAGGAAAGAAAGAAGAATTTAAAACTCAAAAGAACACAGTATTTACTCAATCGAGTAGATACAAATTAAGCATTTGTTTAAAAAAAAAATCACTGGACCTTAACTAGCCCTATTTCTGTTCTTGTCACCCTCTTAAAACAAGATCACATCTTGCACAAGATCATATACTTGCAGTAGTCAGTAAAACACTAACAATTATTTAAAAATATAGCTAAGGGTTTACCAGGAATCATCACTCACAAAAGTCAGTTCAGTTTTGTAAGAAGGCATGAGGCTAGCCTTTTGTTTAGGGATGATATAGCCATCAAAACCACTTGCCGTTACTTCAGATTTCATTAGCAGACCTTTTCGCAGACTTACTTTTTTCCAGAGAACCGATTACTTGGCAAGGACAGCCCTGGGACTGTTTGCTACTCAGAGGTACCAGAGTCCATCTTTTGCTTCAATTTAGCAGATGTTAAGCATTCTGCACTGGTTTGTGATCATTTTCCCTCCAAATCTCAAGCTCTGAAAATGCCTGTGCTTATGTAGACAACCATCTATTTTGAGTCTTGTCTCTCTTGCACAGTTCCTCTCAACCAAATCTAATGAGAACATACTCTGTCCTCACCAGTGAGATGCTTTCATACTTCACAGCCTGTGGTTCTTCTCTGCCTTGAGACTTACTGCCTACTCAGGGAAATTGTATTTCCTACTCTGGAAATTATGGGATCGTCAGGCTCCATGGTCTCAAGCTCAGTGTGGAAACTTCAATTCCCCTTTTCAGGTATTAATGATTTTAAGTTCATTTTGGTTCACATTAGTTCTGGCCACAGGTGCATACTGTTCAAGCCACTTTTATTCAAATTCAATTTTTACAACAGCTCAAATATTCTACTTTCAATCCAAAAAGAAAAGTGTGATTTGTGTTTAGGTTAGGGAAACAGAAAAATCCACAAATCCCTTTCCACGGTGATAACAATCTTTAATTTCACTAAGGCATTGATCATTTGAAAGACATCACACAAATATTATTAACAATATTAAATTCTAATGGCATTTTTACAATGAATTTATGTTGCATGAATAACAAATATTAATTTGATAGATGGTATTGGAGGATACATAAAAAGATAAATGAACCAAATTTAAAGTGTTTTTTTTTTTAATTCACATTACTTCTTAAAAAGTGGTGCATTCAAAAGCAATAAGGGGCTAAACACAGACTCTTATTTATATACTGCCTCTTAAAAAAGGAGATATACAGTTTATACTTGCAAATATTCCTAATAGTTATCTTGCCCACCTCCATGGCAAAGTTCCTAAACAGCATGCAACTGAAAAACAAGAGAAACTTTTCGGTTTTTGCCTTTCTTAGTGGCAGCAGAGAACAGCAAAATAAACTATTAAATTTAAATTCTGGAAATAGAGACACTTCTTTTATACAGGCATGCATATAAGACTATCTCTCTCTCTCTCTCTCTCTCTATATATATATATATATGTTTTACTTACATTTTTCTTGCAATGGCCAGAGGTACAGAAGAAGATAAATATATGCTCTAATCACCCTGGCACCAAAGATAATGCAACCACGCTCCCAAATTAAAAACAAAGCCAATAATTTCTAACTTCTATAAAAGCATTCTGAAAGGCTCCTATTTCCTTGTATGAATCAATTATATAAGATTTAACAGAAACAGCAAGCTCTAAACAGATTACACTCTATCTCACCAGCTTGATTCAACAAAAAGCAATGGAACAGAAAATCAAATGCAGCTTGCAAAGTCACATTCACATGGAGCTGTAGGGAAAAAGAGGGGGGAAAAACCTGGTACTTACAGACTGTAAAGTAAAATGTCCCAGTTTCGCTTTACATGTTACAGCAAATCAAACAGAGATTTCAGCTCTCAGCAAGTCCCTGCTTCCACTACACTGATCATCCACGCAGAACAGGCCCTTATGGATTGCTTAGGCAGCTGGGAGATAATGGGACCATATTCTCAGCTGGGACTAGAGATGCTGAACTGCTCTCCGCTGCGCGCTGCATGGCTCTCCGCCAGCATTAATCAAGGAGGACCCAGCTTCCTGGCTGTGTTCCCCAAAGGATCGACATAATTAGCACATGAATCAAAGACACACACTGGGAGAATCACACACATCTCTAACTGGCTCTCCTCACATCGAACCTGATTAGGAAATCAAGTTGGTTCTCCGATCAAATGTGTTCAACCTTTCAAAAATACAGAGGCTCACACAGCTGTTTACAGATTTTGAGGGAGGGGTGGAGATTAAGGCTTCTTTCCCAATGGGCAATTTATGTAATTCCTCAACTACAGAATATAATTACACTGGTTGTTCGGTACATATGGTGGGTTTGCCCTGTGATTTGGTTTGTCTGTTAGGGATTCTCAGCAGCTCCCAGGAAGGTTATGGGCAGCAGCATCATCACATCTATGGATTTTATGCGACATGCACGTGTATGTTCTTTTCAGAGTTAGTCTTTTGGGAGACCGGCTGAACTAAAGCTGGTGTTTATGGGAGTGTTTTACGTTTCCCAAGTCCTGCGTCTTCATTGAGTACTAGAAGTCCAGGGCATTCAAAGCAAAAGGGTTTGGCATGGCACACTTAGGACATCTAGTATTCTAAAAGTAACTGGTGATGTGGATTCCATTTGCATAACTAAGAACACTCTTCCTTACTCTGTCTGCATCATGGTGCAGTCAGGGGTTATAAACTAGTAGCCTGTGGACATGCTTGGTTTGGCAAGAGAGATTTGAGAATTTGAATGTGAACATTTTTAAACAGAACATGTGTTCTGCACTTTATCAAAACGTTGCCACACACGCTTTTGCCTAGATATGCTACCTGCTGGCCCCCGAAGACATTTGTTTATGTAAATTTGACCTTAGTTAAGCAAGTCTGGGTTATGGATATAAAACATTCCATTTTAGAAAAAGGGAGACTCAGCTCCTGTGTCACTCATGAAAAGGCTGTGATTAAGGCACCCGTGTGATCATTTAAAGTCCACCACAGGCAAAGCAGCCAGTAGTTAAGGAGCCTGTATGATAAAGAAGGGGGAACATTAAGGGAGTCAGAAATCTGAGTTCTAATCCTCATCTTGCTGCAACAAACAAACAGGTGGTCTACACCTTTGTGAGTCTTAGTTTTCTTTTCTGTACAATAAGGGCTTTATTTGCAGACCTCTGAGAAGCCTTACAATGTGACATTCTATTATTGTCCTAAGATCTAGAAAACAGACCTTCATTAAAAAGGTGCTTATACCTCATAATAGCACTGGGGTAATGGGAATGAAATAAAGTCATGCTTTTTTGACTGGCACAAATTTGGGGATAGAGGGTCTTTATTACCTTTGGGGGCCGGCGATCAACTGGCTGCTAATGAGCTCTTTCAGAAAACTTGAAACATCATGGTCAGTAAATGTGAGTAAATTTTAAATGTGTGGGAAAAAAAGACAGCTTAGGCAGGAAATGGTCTTATTTAGTTGTACACAAACTGTGTCTACCTGATAGTAAAACACCTGGGTGAAGAACCAAAAATCCAATCAGAATGTTTTGTCTTCATGGTGCCAATCAGAAGAGCTCTGGGATTTTGTGGGGAAAGAGTCTTTATATTTAATGTGGATGTCTCCATCTTACTTTCTTTCATCCCTACTATCCAAAGGTAGAGAAAGGTGAGGCTTCTCTTCACATGGTCAGTTATGTTATCTTTTGTGAAAAAAATGTGTATCACTGAGGTCAAGACCACCCAAACTATGTTAGGGTTTTAATTGTCTTAGGGAATAAAAGCAAAATGGATCAACACTTTCATGATGCCTTACTCAATAGCTAGTAAAGTATCTCCCCCAAAAGATACATGATTGGGTAAAAGATGTGCACTACCAAACCCTTCTGTGCCAATTATCAACTCAATTATCCCCAAAACAGATACATGCCCTCGAATAGGTTTATTATCAATAGTTAATGGTAATAATATGCAAAGTGGGGTACAAAGAAACAAGGCAATTATACATTTTTGAAATTTTACTAAAAAAAAAAAAGAAATTTTACTAAACTTTTGAGTAATTTTGTGTTGGTTCAACGTGTTTTTTAACTACTTTCAACCCAATTTCTGTAAGGTAACCAGTTTCTTTTATTCTTCAGATATTGTTACATTTGGCAAAACTTGTAAAACGACTGGCACAAATTTCATGTTTGTTATTTTTATCAGGTGCATTATTATTGAGACTTTAGCACATCTACTTCACGCAGCTCACGTGAGGTGCTGACAAAAATAGGTTAATTAAATAGCAATTGTGCATCTCAGTTATATTAGCAAACATATTGCTGAAGCAAATGAAAAGAGGAGCAAATTAAAATACTAAAGTGTTTATTCAGTAGTACAGCTGAAATAAATAGTTTAATTGGTTTTAAGTTCTATTCAATCCCTGTTTGCCTGGTAATTACTTTGATTAATCTTTGATTATGGTATGTAATAGATTCACTTTGGCATCATGTGATTTGCACTTGTTTATAATGATAGGTGTTAATTACTAACTAAAAATTTTGCAACTTCCATCAATTCTTCATACATTTCTCGCCAGAGATACATGATTTAAAATATGAAGTGTTTATAATAAAATCCTAAATCTGGGAAATGCCTGATTTTTCTTTTTTTCATTAAAGGGAATAGTCAACATTAAAGTACAAACAAAGAGAAGGAAAAAAGAGACCAACATGACTAATTACTACAAACAAAAGAAATGGTCTTCTCAAAGACAGTAGAACCTGCTATTTTACCTCGGAATATATTTTAGAAGCCAAAATACATAGAGATTGTTTTAGACTTGGTATTGAAACAGCAAGAACCGGCGTCTCTTTGGAACTGTGAGGAGTCTGCAATTTTAACAACACTCTTGTCAAGGCTAATAAGAACCTGGGGGATGGGCTCCTGAGGTCTCTTTCTGGCCATTACACAAGATTCACCAAGTTAAATACAGCTCTGAACCTCAGCAAATCTAGGGGCAGAATGAAAGTTATGGGAACAATTTCCCATCAGTTTGAGGCTTAATCAATATTTTTAAATGCTTTGGAGTCTTCAGCAATAAGTCTCCAGATGTGCACACAACTGTTCATTGCTTCTTCTTGAAAGTGTTTTCCCATTCCTTGCATCTCTCACTAAAAGTCAGAGTCAAAAGCTGAGACAACTGTGACATTTCTCCAGCTGGGAACAAAATTTCAAAAGGGATGGTTCAGAAATTGCTGCCCAGGGCACCTACTGGAATGATAATCTATGCAGCAATGATTGAACCTTCTTTTCCAACCAAAAGCAATGGAGCCAGTAATAAAATATTCAAGAAGTAAGCCATAAGTATGGATGCACATAAGAAAGTATGTGACCATATTAATTTTCCAGGAGGTAATCAGATTCTAATAACAATGACCCAGAGACCAGGGTCATGAAATTAAAACAGTCTGTGGAGAAAATAGCCCATTTAAATAATTATGTCAATATGACATCAAATTGACCTATGAGCTAGATAAAAGGGTGCAATATGCCTTGATATTCATCTGCCACTAACTGCTCAGAAATTTGTAGCCACTATTAGCAAAAAATTTGAGGGTGTTTGTATGTGGAGAGGGAGAAGCAAAGAGAGAGAGAACAAATTGTTTTATGAGTGTTACTTCTCATTTACTTTTTGGGGTAGAACTGACTTATCCTTATTTTAATGGCTAAAAAAACATAAGCCAATTTTCTTTTTTATTTTATAATTTTTTTTTTTTAGACAAAGTCTCTCACTGTTGCCTGGACTGGAGTGCAGTGGTACGATCTCAACTAACTGCAACCTCCACCTCCCGGGTTCAAGTGATTCTCCTGCCTCAGTCTCCCAAGTAGCTGGGATTACAGGTGCCAACCACCATGGCTGGCTAATTTTTTGTATTTTTAGTATAAATGGGGTTTCACTATGTTGGCCAGGTTGGTCTCAAACTCCTGACCTTGTGATTCGCCCACATCGGCCTCCCAGAGTGCTGGGATTACAGTTATGAGCCACTGCACCCAGCCAACACAAGCCAATTTTCTTGTCATCCAAGAAGAGAACAAAAATCCTTTTCCTCAGAAGATTCTGATTTCCCTTCCAACAAAAACAGACAGTTTAAAAAAAAAAAAAAACCCTGATTTTTGGTCGTTACAACTTAGGGCAGGGGTTGCTACTGGCTGTTATCATCCTACGAAGCACAGGACAGCCCCCACAGCAAAGAATTATCTAGCTCAATATGTTACCAGTGCCATGTTGAAGATACCCTGACCCAAGGGAAGTATGATGGGGTTCTTATAGTTGCAATAATGAAGAACTGAGTGCTGAGATTAAAACCGACGAAGCATAAATGTTGTTGCTCTACATATAGCTGCAGTAGCTGTACTAAACTGTTTTGTCTTGGAAGTTATTTTAGACGTTTCAGTATGCTTTCACAAAAATTACTACATTCAGCACAATGAGCTAGTTCAAAAGCCAAGAATGTCCTATAACTCCAAGTCTATCAATGCAAAACCAAACATGAGCCTCAGAACAAATGACTGGAGGCATGATCACTAAATAAAAACGTCAAAGCCCTCTCTCCTCACTACATTATGCCTCAGAAAACCAAGTATCACTACAAAAAAAAATCTCATTCCAGCCTCTCCTGCGCTCCCTCTCCTGTCTCCCACCTCGAAATGCACACAATTCATAGGCAAAGTGAGCTGCATGTACTTCCAAATATCCATTTTCCTTCTATCTCTATGATTGTCCCTAAATAGATGGGCAACATTTTGCATGTTCTGCTACCAGGATTCTGATCTTACTCCTGAAATAGATACAGTTTTAATACAGAGTTGGGATGCAAACATGCTTAAATTCATGAACTTTCATTAGGAAATCCGTTGTTAGACTGCTTTTGTTTACTCATTCAACAAATATTTATTGAGCACCTACTAACTCACCATCAATTTAAATTTTTGGAGGAAGAAATTGAATCTCTCAGCATCTGCTTCCCTTATAGACTTCTATATATTTATATTGTATCCCCTACCATTCTGTTTGGCTCAGAAAAACTTTAGTGCATTCTCATCATCCACTAAGGTCATTATTATTTATAATCGGCTTTTTCACTAATGTGGTGCTCCACGGACTCTTCGGCTCTGGTACTGAGCTCTTTTGAAGGCTCCAGGGAGTGTAAGCGCTAGGTAGATGGCAGGGGCTTTTCATTTTATTCTTTGGCATCCCTTCCATCAACTACAAAAAGCCTTCTTTAGGCTTTTACATGAGAGGAGTCACAGCTAACCTTTGTTTCTTAAAGGGAAAGTGTTTCTCCTTAGATCCGGTGCAGATGGAACAAAATAAGAAGGAAGGTGTCCAAATGAGGAAAACTGGCAGAAACAAAGCTAAATCTAAAATGTTCTATATTTGTTAAGATTACCATAGTGTTACATTAGAAAAAAAAAAAAAAAAAGGAGTGTCTGTTTAAAATGGGCCAAACCTGTCCTTACATATATTTTATGGAGTGAAAAGAGGAAAAAGATGCCTGCTTTTCTTCCTACATGCTTTCAGAAAATGGGTTAATGTTTTTTCCCCAACTGATTCCCAGATACAGACGAAAGGCTTAATTTTAGAACACACGTAAATCAGAGCGTAAAGCAGAGTTCAAGTTTCTCTTTAAGTAGAGATTTTAAAAGCTCTTTTCAGGGAAACCTGAAAAAATTCATACCCTTCTACCTTCTTTTATCTATATGATGTAGTAACATTGCAAACAAATGTCAAATATAGGGAAATCAACCTTTAATTCTGAGAATATGAAATTAATGTAATCTTGGTGACACAGCCACATAATCACATGTAATTTTAAAGTACATGGCCACCCTTATGCTAACGGATATATTTATCTAGGTCTTTGCAATTTTTAAGCAGTTTGCAAATTTACAACAGGCTGGTATAAATTAAAGTAAATGTATAAACTTTGAAACTGTTGGACAGGATTGGTCTAAAATAATACATAAGATGTAATTAACTTTGGATAAGACTATAGAATATTCCATTTGAACTTGATCATCTGGATCCCCATTTCCCCTTAATTTTTTTTTTGAAAAATTTCAAACTTACAGAAAAGTTGAAAGAATGGCACAATTAATACCCATATGCCTTTGACCTACAACCAATATAAATATTTTGATATCTGCTTTTTGTTTTTACTCTCTGCCTCTGATCTTCCCCTCCTTCCTTCTCTCTCTGTAATACTCATTTTTAGAAAGTCATTTGAGGGAAAATAGCAGACATCATGACACTCTGTCAGTAAATAATTCTTCCAAGAATACACCAAATAAAGCTTCTCCGGAAAGACCACAACATTCATCTCCATAACCACAATACAATGAATCAATTCAAGAAATTCAGCAGTGCCACAAAACTACCATTCACCACATGGTCTATACTCAAATTTTCCAAATCGACCCAATAACATCCTTCACAGCTGGGTGGGTTCTTGTTTGGTTTGTTCCCTGTTTCTGTGACCCAAGACCGAATCAAGGATCACGCAGTGCTTTCCTGTGGTCACACCTTCCTTTTGTAGAGAACAGTCCCCCAACTTTCTATTGTCTCGTATCACATTGACATTTTTGAAGAGCCCATGCCCATTATTTTACAGAATGTAATTCAATTTGAAGTTTTCTGGTTGCTTTTTTTGTGATTAATTCAAGTGTTTTGAAGAATACTACATAGAGGAGGAAGGTATGGTCAGTTTGTCCTGTTGTTGATGGTATTGTTTGATCACAATATTTGTCTGTTATTTAAATGGAAAGGTATCATTTTACTTTCGTAACTTGTCAATAATATTTGGAAGCTACTTTGAGATTGCATGTAGTTTTCTCCAAGAGCATGTCACTCAGTAGTTTTAGCATACATTGATGAACGCTGATTGAATCATTTTTATAAGAATGGTTAGCAGTAATCTGTACAACTCATCTCTCAATTTCTTTTCTTAAAGGGTCCCACCCCCTCACTCAACCCTCTCACACAACATGAGAAGTGGTGGCAACAGAAGCCATTCAGGAAATACTAGGCTTCTCAACTTTTCTCAGAAACAGAAGCCAATGGCAACTAATCAAGCTAGTCACAAAAGCTATATGATCCAGAAAACATGAAGATGGTAGAAAACTGTGAACTTCACTTCTTCTTGAAAGGAAGAGGGAAACTGTCAGGATAAACCTGGAAAATCAGTCTTCTCATTAATAATGTCTTAAACTGAAAACGAGACATCCCTCTTCATATCTACTAGTGCTAAAAATACTACACTTCTCAGATTAGGGTCACTTTTGACTTCTGCAGAATGCACTCTCTATTAAGGAAGCAGAGAGCTCCTTCCAGACACTTTACTTGTACCATTTATTGATCTCTAAACTGTTCTATTTTGTTGTAGCATTTTTCACCTGGAAATAAATAAAAAATGAAAAGCTTTAGTTGAAATCCACTCTCCACACTGATATCAAAGCTCCCATTTCAAAACAGAGATCTAAACACACAATCCTCCTTTTAAAAATCCTTCAATGGATTCCTCTCAGCTACCTGATAAAGCCAAATATGGCCAACTCTTACAGAGTCCTTCCAACCCCCCAATAACCTCCCTTGCTCAATGATTTATGTTTCATATTCCATTCACTACCCATGATTATCTTTTCCTTGAAAAATCCATGCTATTTTTTCCCATCTATGCAAATACATGCTCTCTTTGCCTGTAATGCTTCCTCATCCCTACCCACTTTATTTTTTTAAAATCCTCTCAATCTTTTAGAGATAGCTCTGTCAAAGTTAAGGTGAAAATTCTAGAGTCAGGCAGCCTGGTATCATGGGTTGTCCACTTATTAACTGTATGAGCCTGAACAAGTTACTTAACTTCTCTATGCCCAACTTCCTGTAAAATGGGGATAATGATAGTACTTATCTTGCAGATGACATGGGAATTAAATGAGTTAAATCATGTAAAGCTCTTAAAGATACCTGGCACACTAAGCACTCAATGAATGATAGCTTTAATAAAGATGAAGACAATACTTCCCCAACCATTTATTATAAAATTTTCTAACATAGACAAACGTTGAAAGACTGATACGGTGAGCAACTGTGTAGAATTGTTGCTCTAGAAAAGATGGTAGAATCTTTTCTAGATTCTACAATTAATAGCTTACTGTGTCTGCTTTGTCATATAACTATCCATCTATGCATCCCTCAATCCTAACCAGCCATCTATCTAGTAATAACTATTTTAAGATTAAACATCCTGAACCCATTCTCTCTCCTCTCCATCTAATCAATCCCACCTTCCACAACAGCTTAACTATATCTTGAATTCAGATGATACTTGGGCACAATGCATTGTAATTATCTGTTTATGCACCTATTTCTTCTATTAGACTATGACACCCTGATGGCAGATATGTCTCATTCAGTTTTGTATACCTAGCATCTAGCTTAATGATATATCTCAAAAAATGGTTCAATAATAAATGAATTTTTATTGTATATGTGTTGCAGTTCACAATGACATACAGCAATATAGTTTTCATCAGATTCTTGTGTAATTTGGCAACTTAATAATGAGTATCAGTGATAACAGGAATAATCATAATAAAAGCACTGTTATTAAGATTCATAAAAGAACTTTTGTGTTAGAGTCAGGACACCAAAGTTCTAGCTGTGATTTGGTAATTTATTAGTCATGTTCTCAGATAAGTCAGTTCACTTATATGGAAAGCCCTTTCTTCCTCTGTAAAATGAAGGTGAAGTTCCAACAACATGGTGGACTAAGCCTTCTCTTTACAGCCACAAAAATGCTGGTTAAACAAAAGGAAAGAAAAATACCAAAGTTATTTGTGAACACGTGTATATAGCTGAGCTTGAAAAACAAAAGTGCTAAGTCAGAGTAGTAAGGTTCCATCCACTGATGGTGGATGGAAGGCATAGAGACATAAGCCCTGATTGCTGGCTCTAATATCAGGCTGCACAACTGTAGAAGGTACCATTCATATACTATTTAATGTAAATGTACTTCCTGGAATTGTGCAAGAAAGCACCTCTGGGGGCTGGCAAGTGAATCTGAATAGACTGCAGTGACAGACGAGACATGAGGCAAAAACTTTAAAACCCTGGTTTAAAATTGGGATAATAGAGGAATGCACCACGAGACACATGGATAGTAAAACTCACCCTTCGCACGTGCAAGTGTTAAAGAAGTGGATTATCTCTAAAATTTGGAGAAAGGATGCCTTGTAGGCTAAATAATGCTCCCCATTAAATGTTAAAGTCCCAATCCCCAGAATCTGTAAATATATTACACCTTGAGTATTTGTTATCCAAAATGCTTGGGGCCACAGGTGTTTCAAACTTCAAAAGTTTTTGGATTTTGGAATATTTGCACATACATAATGGGATATCTTGGAGATTGGATCCACGTATAAACAGGAAATTAATTTATGTTTTATATGTACTTTATACACAAAGTCTGAAGGTAATTCCATACAATATTTTAAATAATTTTCTGCATATAATGAAGTTTGTGTACACTGAACCATCAGAAAGTAAAGGTATCAGGATCTCATCCACCCATGGGGACAATGTGTGTTTGCCTACATGGGGGAATCTAGGTGTTATGTCGAGGCTCAAGAAGTTTCAGATTTGGGAGGATTTGGGATTTACAGATTAGGAATGCTCTGCCTGTACTTTACACAGTGAAAGGGACTTTAAAGATTGATTTGAGAGATCTTAACATGGGATGTTATCCTAGATTATATGGGTGGGCCCAATATAATCACAGGGGTCCTTATGAGAGGGATATGAGAGGATCAAAGACACAGGTACAGAAGGTAATATGACAACAGAAGTGAGGATGAGGAGTGACATTTGAAGATGCTACACTGCTAGCTTTTTATATGAACAGGCCACAAGCTGTGGAATGCAGGTGGCTTCTAGAAGTTGATAAAGCTAAGAAAACAATTCTCCCCTAAAACCTCCAGAAGGAGCTCAGCCCTATAGGCTCACTTTAGACTTCTGGCCTGCAGAATAGTCAGAGAACAAATTTGTATTGTTTTAAGCCATGAAATTCGTGATATTAATAATTTGTTACAACATCAATAGGAAATGGATGCAGAGGGTATAATCTGTTAACAAATGGAACTTCAACCTGAAAAGATATAAAGCCCAAATTTACACTTCCTAGTGGTAGTCTAGTAATCCCGAATTGAAATTTTAACACAAAAACTAGACAAGCTCCTACAAATCCATTTGAAACCTCGTAAAAATGAATCGACTTTCTCTATAGGGACATGTCTATCCTCCTGAGCATATGGGTCTCCCATAGTTAACAAAACTATCTGCTAAAAATACACCATGCAATGACAACCATCATCAGGAGCAAACAGAAGTTGCAAGTATTAACTGGCATGCAAAAACCTAAAAATAATGGAACAACCTAAAAGATATAAAATAGAGATTTAAATTCTTTATAAAAATCAAAGATCAGAGAGTACAATTTTAACAATCTATACATTGTATGTGGGGAAAAAAGAGGACTTGAAAAAGTGGGACATGAGGAACTTTCTGCAGGGATGAAAATGTTCCTTATCTTGACAAGTATGATGCTTGCACAGGTAAATATTCATTTGCAAAGACTCATTAGCCTGCACACTTAATGACTATGTATTTCAGTGTGTGGAATTAATACTTCAATAGAAAAAATTAAGAAAAAACCTCAAAGGACAATTAAATATCAAATTAGATTCTGTTTAAGAATGAACTATATCAAAAGGTGTCTTCAGAAAAAAAGAAACATACTGAATATAGAAAAGGTTTAATAAAAACAAAGCCTAAAGTAACCAGTCACATTAGTGTACCAGTGGATACCCAAGATGGAGAGGAAAATCTCAAAAAGCAACCAGAAACAAAAAGAAAGTATTTACAGAGAAATAATAATTAGATTGTATGCAGAATTCTCGTTAGAAAGGAGGGGCAAGAACACAATGGAATAATACTATTTTCAAACTCTTAAGAAAAAAAATAAGTGTCAAAATACAATTTTATACTTTTATCTGGCTAAACTTTAATTAAAGAATGATGATCTTAGAAGCTAAGGTAACACTTTGAGAAATCTAGACAATCACTGACTAAAAAACCAACAAAAAGAACACTTGTAATAAGTACTTTTAAGGGTGAAAAGAAGGCAAATCTAAAATACTAGACTTCAATTAATGGGCCTCAGAAAGAAGGTGATTCAGGTTAGCATTTTAAATTCCTGGTATTATTCGAGGGAAGATAAAAATATTAATTAATATAAAACTTTTAGACTCCAATATTTATAAACCTTAAAAATTTAAAGGTTGAGTTCAGCAATATTTGATGATACTGTAGGATGTTGACATAAGATAAACACACAAGAATCTATTGCATTTGTGTATACTAAAAATGGATATTAAAAGGCAAAATTAAAAACATAGTACCATTTAAAATCATTCCAAAGGAAACGAAATACTTCAGTACAAAATTCACTAACATTGCATGGGATCTGTATATTGAAAATTACTAAATGACAATGAAAGAAATAAAAGAAGAACTAAGTAAATGGAGAGACATACCAGGTTCATGAACTGGAAGGGTCAATGTAAAAAAGATGTCAATTTTCCCCAAACAAATCTATGGGCTTAATAAAATTCCTATCAAACTCCCTGTAAGGTTTTAGTAGACATTTTAAAACTTACTTTAAAATTTATAAAGAAAGATAAGTGCCCTAGAATAGATAAAGCAATCTAGATAAAAAAAGAAGAATATGAGAGAAATCACTTTACCTAGTATTAAGGCTTAAACATACAGTTACCTTAATCATGACAGTGTGATACTGGAAGAGAGACAGACACATAGATCAATGAATACAAGCAGGGAACCCAGAAATAGACCCAATATAAATCTACCCAACTTTAAAAAATAACAGTTTTATTGATATGTAATTCACACCCCATAATTTTCACCTCTTTAAATATACAATTCAGTAAATTCAATAATTATAGATTCTGTTTCGTATGTTAATGGAGTTGTACAACCATCATTATTATTTAATCAGGAATATTTTCATATCCTCCGAAAGAAACTTCATATCCATTAGTAGTCAAACTGATCTTTGAGAAAGGTACAAAAGCAATATAATAGTGGAAGGATAGGCTTTTCAGCAAATGGTGCTGGAGCAACTGGATATCCAGAGACAAATGAATATCAACCGAAATCTCACACTACAAGCATTAATTCAAAATAGATCATGGACTTAAATATAAAATATAAAACTCTATTTTAGAGGATGCAGGAGAAAATCTTCAAGATCTAGGGTTAGGCGACAAGTTCTCAGACTTGACACCAAAAGCACCATTAAGCCAGGCGTGGTGGCTCACGTCTGTAATCCCAGCACTTTGGGAGACTGGGGTGAGCAGAACACTTGAGGTCAGGAGTTCGAGATCAGCCTGGCCAACATGGTGAAACCCCATCTCCACTAAAAATACAAAAATTAGCCTGGTGTGGTGGTGCATGCCTGTAGTCCCAGCTACTTGGGAGGCTGAGGCAGGAGAATCACTTGAACCTGGGAGGTGGAGGTTGCAGTGAGCTCAGATCGCACCACTGCACTCCCACCTGAGCAACAGAGCAACGCTTCATCTCAAAAAAAAAAAAGCACCATCAACAAGAGGAAAATCTGCAGTGGCTCAACACATGTAATACCAGCCCTTTGGGAGGCCAAGGCAAGTGGATCTCTTGAGCCCAAAAGTTTGATATCAGCCTGAGAAACATGGCAAGACCCTGTCTCTACAAAAAAATACAAAAATTAGCTGGGCGTGGTGGCATGCACCTGTAGTTCCAGCTACTCTGGAGGCTGAGGTGGGAGCGTCATTTGAGCCTGGGAGGCCAAAGCTGCGTGAGCCATGATCGTGCCACTGCATTCACTCCAGTCTGGGTGACAAAGCGAGATCCTGTTTCAAACAACAATAGCAACAAAAGAAAGGCTAAAACAAACCAACAAAAATTAGCGAAAATATTGCTTGCTAGGGAAGATGTAGAGAAACTGGATCACTGATACATTGCTGGAAGGAATGTAAAATGATAGACACACTCTGGACAACATTTCAGCAATTTCTAAAATAACTGTAATTACCACACAACCTAGCAGCAATGCTCATGTTAGATTTCAGTTATTAATGAATATATTGCCATAAATGCAATCAGTATTTACTCCGTAAGTATTTGCATATATTCAAACTCCATATATATTCATACTCCATATATATTCTTCACATATATTCAAAGTCATATATATTCAAACTCCATAAGTATTCATATATATTTACAAAAATATATAAAAATGAAATTAAATAGTAATATTCAATGAATTGGCCATATATTATTATATCATGATATAAACAACTTTTTACTACCATTGACTTACTGTATTTCTATAAGGCATTTGAAATTATTTCATTTGTTTCTAATTTTAGTAATAGTTGATTATGGGTGGGTGGAAAGGTAGAGAAAGAGAGAAGAAGTGAGCAAGTAAATAACTGAGAGGATTCACTCAACTCATATTTATGGTCTTTATGGTGGATGCCAATCATACTGAAGGGCTAGACAAACATGACAATTAAGAGGTTTATATCCTGTGGAGGGAGAAAGATAACAGATAAGTAATCAATAAGTAAATTCAATAGTTATAAATTCTGTTAAGTGCTCTATAAGAGATTAAAAAGTCGTAAGATACAGAATAAAAATTTTAGCTCTTTAGTATTCAACCAGGTAGGCAAGAACAGGAAAATGACATTAAATAGGTTCAAATCACCAATCAGCAATATTAACATAAAATATATGAAATTTCATATGCCATAATGCTGATATAACGTCACCTGGATCTTATGAGACTTACCTCCCACCCCTAAATCCTAAAACCTCTTCTTACTAAAGATCACGTAGGTCTGTATAGGTTGCCACTCATGAGCAAAGGACATTAAATGGTTCATTATACAAGTCAATGTGATGTGAGAACTACTTACAGTAGGTGTGAAAATGTATCACATTCTGGATTTTCCAAAAACTAGATAATGAGCTAAGTCATTTGAAGGTGAAAATGCTATAGGGATGCGAACTATAGGTGTCGATTTTAGATACTGTGGGGTCAGTTCATAGTAATCTTTATGCCAAGGACTTTATATGTGATTCAATAGGGGAAGAGTGCCCATTGGTTGTAGTGAGAAGAAATGATGACATCACTTAAAATTTCAAACAGTATCAGAGGAACACAGTGAAATACACATGAAAGAAGAAGTATGTCATAGTTAATTTAATATGTTAACTTCAGTGGGTTAAGGAATTCCTACATAGCTAGTAAAACATTTTGGGGTGTCTCTGTGTTATTGTTTCCAAAGTACAGACAATCTGCCTTCATCAATGTGGGCAGGCATCACCTGGGTCCTTGATAGCCCAGATAGAACAAAAAGATCAAAAAAGGGCAAGTTTGCTCTCTTCTGGAGCTGGGACATCCATCTTTTTCTGCCTTTATATATCAGAGCTCCAGATTCTCAAGGCTTCAGGCTCCAGGACTTCTACGAGCAGCCCGCAGTTCTTAAGCCTTCAGTCTCCATAACTGTGAGAGCCAATTCCCATAATAAATCCCCTCATATATTGATCTGTTTCTCTGGAGAGCCTTAACACAAGGGAACACTTATAACCCATATCACATATTTCCATTTGGAAAAACAATGATGCAACAACACTCCTAGACCTTTCTTAGTGAGTTTGGAAAAGGGAACTGAACATAGGCATCTCAGCCCTTCTTCTTTCTTTTGAAACCCTTACCTTCAAAAAGGGTGCCTTCTGTTCTGCTTTCCAACCATCCAACCTAGAGCCTGTCTCCAGGAGACTGAAACTGTCCAAGTGTGAAAGTAACTGGGCAGGTAAATCCACTTAATTCAGGGGTGAATTATTAGCACTCTACTGGTCAACAAATCTATACCATATTTTTCACTTCATCAGTAATAAATGTGATATTTTTATTTGTATCAGTTTGTTACATATGTTTCCCCATTGCTTCTGAACTCTGTGGAGAAAGAGAGGCATTGTTTTTGAGCCCCCTAAAACCCTAAAACAATATTTGCCTGACATATATAAAAATGTGCAATACCCCAATAAAAATGAAATGAGCTAATAAACCACCACCAAGTGGAATTAAATCAATATCAACTATAAGCACATCGGACGTCATCAAGAATAAATGTCTTTCCTACTGGTAGAATTTTACAGTGCTAATACATTTTGGAATGACATGACAAATCGGAATTTGTATCCAGAAGAAACATTTGATTAACTTTCTTTTGTTTTATAACTACTGCATGGAAAATAGAATGCTGACAACTGATATCTCCCAGGTAGAAAATGGTTTATATCTTCTTAAGTCTAACTTTTCTGAGCCAGCCTGTGCATAAATCTATCACCTGGATGGTTAGGGACAGAAGACAAGAGGCCAATCTGTGTTTCTGCCAGGTACTGTGGACTGCCATCTGTGCCTTCTCTGTGCTATGGTCTAGTGGCTGAAACCCGGATCCAATTTGGAGCCTTCCTATTAAATTAATTTTGAGGCTTAAGTTCTCTGTTTTTGACCAGTGGTCCCCAACCTTTTTGGCACCAGGGACTGGTTTCATGCAAGACAATTTGCCCACGGACCAGGCAAGGGGAGTATGGCTTCAGGATGAAACTGTTCCCCCTCAGGTCATCAGGCATTAGTAAGATTCTCATAAGGAGGGTGCAACCTAGATCCCTCGTATGCAGTTCACAATAGGGTTCACACTCCCATGAGACTCTAATGCTGCCACTGACCTGATAGGAGGCAGAGCTCAGGAGGTAATGCTCGCTAGCCTGCTGCTCATCTCCTGCTGTGCGGCCAGGTTCCTAACAGGCCACAGGCAGGTACCTGTCCACGGCCCGGGGATTGGAGACCCTTGTTTTAGACCAAACAAGAGCTATATTAAAAGTGTAGTGTGTCCACCAAAATACGCCAGTGGTTTCACAAATTTATTCATCCAACAAGGATTTATTGAATAATTCATATTTGTAAATGGCTGGGGATTTATAGTGATCTAGATGTGGTATCGGCTTTCAAGGAACTTGAAGAAGTTCAAAACACACAGGTAAGTATTTTAAGGGAGCACTTATTAAAGTATTATGGAAAATTAGAAAAGGGAAATACTATTTCCTACTCAATTGGAAAAATATTTTGGGGAGGAAGAGGTGCTTGAAATAAGAACTTGAAGGCCTGTCATTTTAGACATTCAGAGATTGCTATTAAATATTGATTATGATGTTGAAGGGGGCATTTCAAATAATCTTCTACTTTAGCTGCTCTGCAATAGAAGAAGCCCTTCTCTAGATAAATATCATCTTCCTATTTTGAGCACTGTCTGTGATATCTAGATCTCTTGAGAATTTAATGGACTTTCTTTGTAGGAAAAAAATGTATATACAAGTATAGTTTTTCATAATACCTCAAGAAATTAATGAACTTTGGGTTGAGAAACCCTGATTTAGAACAAGGACTATTATTAATGGAAAACATATTGTACATACATATAGTATTTTTTACTCTCCTCCCTTTGGAATTCAGGCACAACTGGACAGCATTAACATTAACACAGAGATCTTAAGACTGACCACACAGACTATTTCAACCAGACTGTGGTATAGCATCACATGACAGACAGCAGGCTCTGAAAGAAATCAAAGTATTTTACCCCAAAATATATTTCTTTGACATATTTTGAAATGACCCCAAAAAGCTGTTCCTTGTGGGGAAAAGCTACATTCTGTATTGAATCTCTTTTCCTTTCCAGGACTTTCCCTGATCCAGGAGAGATTTAACTAAGAGTCTGGTACCTCTTAGGGTCTGATAAGAGACATTTACCATCTATTCTGTCTGTCTGCAGCCTGATACCTGGAAGCTTCATCTACATAATGAGAACCTTGCCTTCCACAAGACTCCTTATCTTAACTACAAACATTTCCTACTGCTGACTTCATCTCTTCAGTCAGAGCTTAACCCTGTCAACCGACTGCCAATCAGGAAATCTTTAAATCTACCCATTACCCGGAAGCCCCCTGCCACATGCTTCAGTATCTACCATCTTTCTGGACAAAACCAATGTATACCTTACATGTATTGATTGATGTCTGCCTGTAACTTCTGTCCCCTAAAATGTATAAAATTGGTCTGGAACCTAACCACCTTGGGCATGTATTCTCCGGAACTCTTGAGACTATGCCTTGGGCCTTGGTCACTCATATTTGGCTAAAAATATAAATCCTTTCCAACATTTTATAGAGTTTGACTCTCTTTCATCAACAATTGGTTCAATAACATGTAAGAGGAAAATAATAATAGCTCAAATAAAACAGAAGTTCATTTCTGACTCACAGGAAAAAAAAAATCCTAATAAACAACCTAGGACTGGTATAACAGTTCTATGGTCATCAATTAAAGATTTGGGCTTCTTCTATCTTACTCTGCCACTATTCTAGAATAGCATTTTCATCTTCAAGATCATCACTTGGTCCAAGATAGCCACTAAAGCTCCAGCCATCAAGTCTGCATTCCAGACAGCAAAAAAAAAAAAAAAAAAAAAAAAGGAACAAGAGGATGATAGCACAATTCCCAGCTGAATCATTTCCCCAGAGATGTCTCTGAAGTCTCCCTGTAATAATTCTGGTTAGTGGACAAAATTTAGCCACATGACCATATTGGTTGTGAATGTGCTAGCAATTACAGTATTTTATCTGGGCACATGGTTGCCCAAAATAAAATTGGTGTTCTATTATTAAAGTACAAAGAAATAAAGGATACTCATTGGAAGCCAGCAGTTCCTTCCAAAATCAATCCTCAATACTAAGTGCTCAAACCAACAATAAAACTATAGTGGCAGAAATCACTGGAAGAATATTCTAAAAATAAGATTTCTAGTTCATAAGAAGACACCAACTAGATCCATGTGTAGTTTGTGTCTCCAGCCCTGTAAAATGAGGGAGGCCAGAAATGCGAATGCTTCTAAGACATCCTTCAGCTTTGAGGTTTCAGGAAAGTTTTCCTGAAGAAGCTAAAATGTTATCTCACTAACTTATGTCCTAAGGAATGGCATTTTCTGATATGTAAACTCTTCCAATGTCCAGAATAATCTAGTTTAGATTCTGCAAGGATATTAGAGTAGTCCCACTGAGTCAATTATTTTAGAGCAGGCATTCATTAATTTCAAAAGAAAATAAAAAGAAACAAAAGGGAATAAGAAAGAAGTTATTTTGAGAGTATGGATAGCAACTTTATCATCTTGGTACCCAGAGAAAGTATGACACACTCTATATTATCTTCTTGCTACTTGGGTTGAAGGATGGAAATGCACAATTAAAATGAAACATTTATGCCTACAACTTAAGAACTTTAAGATACTAACAGTAAAATGTGCAGCTGTTTATAAGAACTTCCATTTATGAAAGTAAAATATTCAATCAATAAAAACAGTTCTTAATGCCCCCAGGATAATCAATTTTTTTATGTTCATAGAATTAAATCTGTGTAACTGTATAACCATCAAGTCTTTGTAGTATCTTCCTATAAAAACCTGATAGATTAAAATGACTTTAGACAATACTGTTTGAACTATAAACTATCACACTTTGCATTTGTTAATTAGGGTACTGGCATGCGGTTCTTCCTACATGATATCAAGAAAGACAGCTAATCCAAGTTTATCTGCTTCATTTCTCTTCTTCATTTATTGCAGCCTCTTAAATGAAAGGACCCAAAGTGTCATAAAAAGAGCTTAAATAAAAAACTAAGAAAATTTGATAATGAGCCAAACAACTAAGAATTTTCTTCCCAATTATTTCAACAAAGAGTAAAAAATATCTATTAAGGATAACATGGTCACCTACGTATCTGTAAATATGGAAAAGGAAGATAAGAAGAAATGGCTGCTCCCAGCTCTTGGATCTCCGAAACAATACACCTAAAAATAGAATCTGCTCTCTCAGTCTGTCAATGAGAGAATGAGGCCTTGGAGGCCTGAATTACAGCCCCAGTTATCAACTGGGTGTGACATCTCAGTTCCAATGTCTTTAGATTACTTCCCCAGATCCATGATAAGCCTGCAGGACTGCGCCCAAAAATCTGACCCACTATCCCAAACTCCAATCTCTCTGAAATTTGGGACACGTTCAGAAGGAAGGGCTCACAGATGCTCTAAAACAGGTCCTATAATAAAAGAATACAAAGTATCTGCAAGGTACGTGTGCCACCTTTTACATCAAAATCCAACAGTATTTACTAAGCAGCTATTGTATAAAAGCCACTGTGTTAGGAACCCAGGAGGCAACATTTCCTGCCTTCAGGGAGATATCAACCGGGCTATTATTGAATAAATGCAGAAGGGTGCATAGATGTTTTTTGAAAATAAATCAAAATCAAAACATTGTGATATAGCCTAAATTCCCTCATTTTCTGATTCACAGATAACCAAAAAAAATCAAAGGCTTAAGATAATCATTGCCTAGAAAGTTTACAGTACACATTTGTAAAACAAAATAAAAACTTACAAAATGACTCACAAATAATCACAGAGAGGAAAGTGGTGTAAAGCACCAGACTGCAATAAAACCATGGCAGGCAGTCTGCTCCTTAGCGGAAGATTCAGGAAAAAGTCGATGTCTACTTTTACTGAAGGATTTAAATTAGGAGACTATATATGTCTTTAAGGGCATTTCCACCACACTGAATATCAAAGGCCATAAATACAAAAACTATAATTAAAAAGATTTGAACTACACATGAAAATACAGGTTGGATAGGATAGTTCAAACTAAATAATACAAGTTTGAGAATAATTTTTGTAGCCTATGAGGGCCTATAAAAGATTCGACAGTAATATCTCCTTTATTAGACATCCTTTTTTATTATGCAACAGTACATTTTCTCCTAGTTTATTGTAAAAATGCTTAGACATTCACAAAAATCTTTTTTAAGTATAATAATCACCAATGCACCCCAAATTTAGATTCAATAGCAGTTGACATTTTACCATACACACACATTTATACATACACGTGTATTTTTTCTTTTCATGTCAATTGTTGACCCATTAGAGAGTAAGGCGTCTGGTAAGGAGACCGTGCTCATAAAAAAATGTTCAATCTATTACTCTTGTGTAATTTAGTTCTTCAATTTTTACAACTATCTTTATTTCTATTGATAATCATAAACTCATGCATTTGGGGGTGAATTTGTTCACAATAAGCTGTTTCCTACAGACATTTCTGAGTACCTACTATGTGCTGGGTGATATGGAGGAGAAAAGAGATATATTTGACACAATATACACTTTTAAATGTCTTGTTCTACTGGTTTTCTAGATTGATTTAGGCTCTGAAGAAGTATATTTGTTGCTTTCATGTAAGAGATTCTACCCTCCTGGGAAGACTGATTTTTCCCCCCTATTCTTTCTTTAATTGGAAATTTATATATACTAAAGAAGGTGGTATCTTGATCTCTAGATCTAGGTCATTCTGTCAACTTGGAGTCCTGAATAACAGCTTCTTGGTCTCTAAACATAGTACTTTGGAAACTAAGAAACAATTTCTGTGTTTCTTTTTATTTCAGCTGAGGTTTCTCATTTCATCCAGCAAGGAAGAGAAGTAAAGCATATGGGAAAGAGAAAATAAAGGGTGGGTGTGATTTGAAAGTTGATTGCCTTTAATTCATGACCATATTTCAGTGTGAGATTTTTCCTATAAAATAAATTTAATAATACATAAAAAATAGACAAAATAACTTACAATGCAACATGTATCCCAGTGTTCAAGCTATTTTCCACGTTTGTGTGATGTTGCTTAGTGTACAAATACAAAACTGTAGAAGAATTCTGTATTGGCATAAAGGAGGATAAAATAGGCATTTCCACCATACCCAGAGATGTGCATTTTTGAAAGACTTTACTCTTTGTAAAATTATATCCCCAAAATACGGCTTATGAGGAAAAACAAATTTTTGGTAGGCCACTAAAAACGCTTCCAACTCCGTAACAAGAACATTAACAAAGACACTTATTAGTGCCTCCCTAAGAAAATATCTTGGATAACCTAGGTAGGCAGCTGAGCATAGTTGGAGACTAACTAGGTGGCACTTTAAAGTAAACAAAACCATGAGAGTGGGTGTGGTGGTTTATTGCAGAAAGCAGTAGGCTTTGAGTCCGGAGCGCTGCTGCTAAGGTGGGCCCAGGAGGAAGTGTAGCCTACACTAGCAGAAAGCCTTGCTCAGATGAGAGTGTGCCTTTCAAGGGGAAAAGACTCTGGTGCAGATGTTCAGGGTTTGCTTGTTTTCCTTTTTCCTTTCTGTAAGTAGGCTTGAAAATTATCTTGTCTATATGGCTGTTACTTGAGAGTTTTTACTTCCTTTCCTGGTAGAGATAATAATTCTAATCCTGCTATTTCAGAAACCTCTGTATAGGAAAATATCATATGACTTGATATGACTTTCACATTCCCCTATTAACAATTTGATTATTAGTGGTTATAGACAAATATAAAATGGCAGAATAGACTGTATGTTTTATACAAGACATACATACATCCTTTTTACAGGAAAGGTCAAATAGGCAAGATAGGCTGGGATCTCCCCAGCATTCTTTAGAGAAAATGAATAAAACAGAGAATGTTGGAAGGGAGGAAAGTAGAAAGGGAGGGAAGAAGAAAAATACTAAATTCCATCATCTTTTCACATGGCTAAATATGTGGCTTACTCTAAGCACAAACATTACACCCTATAGAAACATTTTTTAAATTTAACATGTAGAAAAGGCATTTCTGTGAGTGACAGATACTGATATGACCAGCATTATTTTGGAGTGGGGAGGTTATAAAATTACTACATAATTCTCCCCAAATTGAACATAGGAAGTTACTCTTTAAACTCTCTCATTTCCCCAGTACATTGTACTTTGGAAAGTAAGAAATAACCTCAGTGTTTGTCTTCATTTCGGCTGAGGCTTCTGGTTTAATCTGGCAAAGAAGACAAGTATAGCATAAGGGAATGAGAAAAAAGAGGGGGAGTGGGAGAGTGTGGGGGAGTGTGGGAGTGTGGGCTTCTCTCCTTTAGCCCACCCTTTCTCCAGTTTCATTCAAATAAGAAAAATGGGTGAACAAATCTACTACGCTACTTTATTTGTTACCCAAATCTTGGTGAGGCCTGGGAAGCCTTAATCGCTATGACGACTACTATTAGACATAATCTCATGATTCTAGGATCCTTAAAAATCTAATGTCGTTTGTTGAGAGGGCAAAAATAATTTTCAACAAGTTTCTTATCCTGTCAGGATTGGCATAAGTTCCCATTCAATTGAGCTATTTCAATGGTTCACCAAAAAGTAAACTGAGTCAATACATGCTAATGTGGAAAATATTTCAACATAAAAACTCACAGGAAAAAAAAAATTGGAAAAAACAGAGGCTTGATGCCAGAAAAAATATCTGATGGAAACCAGCATGTTTCTGCAGAGTGATGCAAAGACAAATCATTTGGATTCTATTGTATTATTCATCATTCCTTTTTATCTACGTTTCTAGACTATCTATTATTAAAAATGGAGCCTACATTCAATTTAAATAACATTACATTAGTTGCTTTTCTCACTTGTAAGCATTCATTTCAATTAAAGAGAATGTTAATGTACTAATGCATACAGAAGTCTATGCATTTCCGTTGAATGCTACTACACAAGCTTTGAAAGTTCAGACGTGTGCACAGTAAGTCCTCTTTTCATGTTGTTGATAGGTCCTTGTAAACTGTGACTTTAAGGGAAATGACATATAAAAACCAATTTTATCACAGGCTAATTTATATAAACAAGATTTAATATTAAACATTGAGATAAATGTAAGCTATACTTACACTTAAGAAAGATTAATCAAAAGAATTATGATGATTTACCCAGTTCCTCCAGTTCAGGGTGACAGGTGGCTGCAGCCCAACCCAGCAGCTCAGGGCACCAGCAGGAACCAACCCTGAACAGGATGACATCTCACGCAGGGCACACACATACACCTACAATCTCTCATACTGGAACAACGTAGACACACCAATTTACCAAATATACACATATTTGGGATGTCGGGGGAAACTGGAGTACCCAGAGACAACCCAAGACATGGTGACAATGTGTGAACCCTACACAGACAATGGCCCCAGCTACGAATGAACTTTTTTCTCCTCAAACTTACAAGGAAATGACATTGAGCAAAAGGATGTTATTTGAGGACCTGCTGTACATTTTCCTGGCAAGCATGAACTTTGATTGCTAATTGTCAAAGTCTGCATCTAAACATCTTAGATAATTACCAGTAGTTGTATTTGAAGGATAAGTGATCATAAAATGTGCATTTTGGCTAATGCCCAAGGAAGTAAATCTGTATTAGGGATAATGATAGATAGTTTAATTGCTTTGAGGGTGTTAATTGGCAAGGTACACACAAGAAGGGAAACAGGGAGAAACTGGAAGTGTCTTACTCTGTGTTGATCAGCCACAGGTCTGCTAAGTTGGCTCTCTATTTTTGGTCTTAAAATTCACCAAGTCATAACGTAACTCTCTAAATTTATTTTCATGAACAAATGTAACTTATTGGTATGTGTCATTTGTTACTGCAAAAATTAATTTGCTACTAAATGCTAATATTGTTTCCTTTCAACTCAATGTGCCAAATACAATAGGAGATTGGAAAATGAAAGGGTAAATGACAGTTTCTCATGTATTTCAAAAACTACAAAGGTATAAGAAGAAAGAGATCAATATCAATGTAATATGTAGCCAAAGGCTTTTAAACTTTCTTGAAGTCACAATCTCTCGTACAAAATAAAACAAAACAAACAAAAAAAGAGTCATACACACATTTTATTTTAGTTTGAAGGCAATAATCTGTGGTAAAGAGTATTTGGAAATGCTGCTAGTATCCTAAGGAATATAATTGACTGGGCCTTTTTGAAGGCAAGGAGTATGTATTTATCTCTAAATCCCCTGGCAACAAATAATTGTTGTGGGGTGAATGGAAGGATAAATGATTGGCTGGTAAATTGCTTGGATGGTAGAAAGGGAGGCAAGGGAAGTTTGGTTGCTGGGCAAAAGGTATCTTTCCGACTTGTTACTTCCTTGAATTAAGTTTAAACAATAACCCTTCATACTAAAAAGTGGTCATAGTTGTAAGAGCAAATATACTGGAGTAAAGATAAACATACTTATAAATAGGGAGAGAAAAGAATCAAGATCAGAAATGCTATGTTTCTACAAGTTAAAATTATTTTTACATTAGTAATTTTACCAGCAAATTGGCTACCACCAGCAAAATGCACCATGAGAAATCCCAATAATTATGTTTAGCAGTGTTCTTACAAACTGCCCTCCGTGGATCCCTAGTGATGCCTCAAAAGCTGCTAGATGAGAAAAAAGTGGGGAGAAGGTAGCAGGAATTTGGTATTCCATTTCAACTAGGCTACAAATTTCTATCTGATTTATACAAAGAAAGGATCTCTTAACTTAAATTTTTTAAGAAAGAAAACAAATACATAACATAAATTTGTTGTTTTATATAATCTTGAGGTTCACAAAAAAGAGCTTGGAGAAAACCAGGACCCTAACTTTAAATTCAACACTCTAAATGGTCCACTTTTGCCCATTCTGGTAAAACGGCCAATCTACCCAATATTCTCCAGTTATCAAACATGAAGACTAACTCATTCCTTTACAGTTGTACCCAAATAAATGTTATTCAGAAAATACATAAAATTTATGGAAACAGTAACAAAAATACTCGGCCAAACTGGTATTCTGACAAATACTTGTCATGTATAAATTTTCATTTTTAAGTTGGGTTTTTGGTGTTTCATAATTTTTTTAACGTATCCAGCTATGATTTGGGGGGTAAACTGTAGACTTAAATAAATATTATATTTTTCTATAAGAATCAAGTTAAATTCTCTGGTCTTTACATTAGTGAACAACTGTTTTTTACTATCATATTAAAATCATTCAAAAATCCAAACATTTCACTATTTTGATAATATTCTAGTAAGATGTTTACTACCTTCCAGAAGTTTATCTTGATTCAACTAAACATAAGACTATCATAGGCTTAGGGTACACAGAAAAATACAGTTCAAGAGCACAGCATGTCAGCAGGATAGCAGCAGTTCCTTTCTGTGGATGTCCTTGTAGCGGTTAACACAGCCTTCTGGGTGACAGTTCAGATACAAGGAGACAAGAGTCACATTGGTCCTGTGCTGGAGTCACCCTGGTTTACAAGCCTCATCCCCTACAGGAGCCAATATTTCCTTTAGCAATTCCATATAAATTGCTTCCAGGGTCCTCACATGGAATATACAGTTATAAGAGTCACTGCTTGCCAGGGAAGCCCAAAGCATCACATCACAATCTAGTATTCATAGGCCCTTTACAGTTCCTCTTTATGCCGATGCAATGAACAAACCATGAGTTATTTTTACATTGAGCAATGCTATCTAGCAATAGAATTGGACTTACTGTCTTATCAGGTTAGTAGGTTGTCAGTGTTCTAAGATTGGCTTATTGTTCTAATAAGCATGTAGTAGTATCTCATAGTTATTTTCATTTCTCTGATGACATGGTGTGAAGCATCTTTTCATATAATTATTTGCTGTCTGTATATCTTTTTAAATAAAATATCCATTAATGTAACAGATTTTAAAAATTTGTTCTTTGTTTTCTGATTGTTGAGTTTTAAGAAAGTTCTTTCGAGATTTTGCTAACAGTCATTTATCAGATATGTTTTTGCCAATGTTTTCTCCCAGTCTGTGGTCATTCTTTTCATTCTCTTGAGAGTATCTTTTTGCAGAGAAAATGTTTTTAATTTTAATAATGTCCAGCCTATCATCAATTCTTTCTTTCATAGATCTTGCCTTTGGTGTCATATCCAAAATGTCATAGCCAAAACCAATGTCATCTAGAGGGTATTAGTCTGTTCTCACGCTGCTATGAAGAAATACCCAAGACTGGGTATTTTATAAAGAAAAGAAGTTTAATTGACTTACAGTTCCACATGGTTGGGGAGGCCTCGGGAAACTTACAATAATGGCAGAAGGCACCTCTTCACAGGGTGGCAGGAGAGAAAATGCATGCCAGCAGGGGAAATGCTAGACACTTACAAAGCCATCAGCTCTCATGAGAACTCACTCACTATTATGAGAACAGCATTGGGGAAATCGCCCCCATGATTCAATTACCTCTCACGGGGTGCCTTCCACAACACATGGGGATTATGGGTTTTCAAATTCAAGATGAGATTTGGGTGGAAACACAGCAAAACTGTATCACTCCGCTCCTGGGCCCTCCCAAATCTTGTTTCAAAAGATAATCATACCTTTCCAATAGTCCCCCAGTCTTAGCTCATTCCAGTATTAACCCAAAAATTCAAGTCCAAAATGTCATCTGAGAGAAGACAAGTCCCTTCCGCCTATGAGGTGGTAAAAACGAAAGCAAGTTAGTTACTTTCTAGATACAATGGGGGTACAGACATTGGGTAAATAGGACCATTCCAAATGGAAGAAATTGGTCCAAACAAAGGGGCTGCAGGCTCCATGCAAGTTCGAAATCCAATAGGGCAGTCAATAAACCTTAAAGCTCCAAAATGATCTTTAACTCCATGTCTCATATCCATGTCACAGTGATACAACAGGTGGGCTCCCACATTCTTGGATAGCTCCACCCCTATGGCTTTGCAGTGTATAGCCTCCCTCCTGGCTGCTTTCACAGGCTGGCATTGAGTGTCCATGTGTTTTCCAGGCGCACAGTACAAGCTGTAGGTGGATCTACCATTCTGGGGTATGGAGGATGGTGGCCTTCTTCTCATAGCTCCACTAGGCAGTGCCACAGTGGGGACTCAGTGTGGGGGCTCCAACCTCACATTTCCTTTCCACACTACCCTAGTGGAGGTTCTCCATGAGGGCTTTGTCCCTGCAGCAAACTTCTGCCTGAACATCCAGGCATTTTCATACACCCTCTGACATCTAAGTGGAGGTTCTCAAACCTTAATTCTTGACTTCTCTGCATACACAGGACAAACACCATGTGGAAGCTGCCAAGGCTTGAGGCTTGCACCCTCTAAAGCCATGGCCTGTGCTGCACATTGGTCCCTTTCAGCCATGGCTGGAGTGGCTGGGATGCAGGGCACCATGTCCCTAGGCTGCATAAAGCAGGGTTCCCTGAGCCCAGTTGAGGAAACCATTTTTCCCATCTATGCCTCTGGGCCTGTCATTGGAGGGCCTGTCCTGAAGGTCTGCGACATACCCTAGAGAAAGTTTCCCCATTGTCATGGTGATATATTCGGCTCCTCATTACTTATGGAATTTTCTGCAGCCAGCCTGAATTTCTCCCCAGAAAATGGGGTTTTCTTTTCTATCACATCATCAGGCTGCAAATTTTCCAAACTTTTATATTCTGCTTCCTCTTGAACCCTTTGTCACTTAGAAATTTCTTCTGTCAGGTACCCTAAATCAGCTCTCTCAAGTTCAAAGTTCCACAGATCTCCAGGACAGGGGCAAAATGCTGCCAGTCTCTTTGCTAAATCATAGCAAGTCACGTCTGCTCCAGTTCCCAAGAAGTTCTTCATCTCCATCTGAGACGACCTCAGCCTGGACTTCATTGTCCATATCACTATCAGCATTTTGGTCAAAACCATTCAACACGTCTCCAGGAAGTTCCAAACTTTCTCGTATCTTCCTGTCTTCTGAGCCCTCCAAACTGTTTCAACCTCTGTCTGTTGCCCACTTCCAAAACTGCTTTCACATTTTTGTCTATCTTTATAGCAGCACCCCACTCTCTGCAGTACTAATTTACTGTATTAGTCTCTTCTCACACTGCTATGAAGAAATACCTGAGACTGAGTATTTCATAAGGAAAAGAGGTTTAATTGACTCGCAGTTCCACACGGCTGGGGAGATCTCAGGAAACTTACAATCATGGCAGGAGGCACCCCTTCACAAGGCGGCAGGAGAGAGAATGAGTGCCAGCAAAGGGAAATGCCAGTTGCTTATAAAACCATCAGACCTTATGAGAACTCACTAACATGAGAACAGCATAGGGAAACCACCCCTATGATTTAATTACCTCCCACCAGGTCCCTCCCACAACACATGGGGACTATGGGATTACAATTCAAGATAAGATTTAGGTAGGGATACAGCCAAACCATATCATAGATTTTCTCCTTGTTATCTTCAAGAGGTTTTATAGTTTTAAATTTTACATGTCAGTCGTTGATCCATTTTGGGTTAATTTTTTTTGCATGGGGTGTAAGTCAGTGTCTACATTCTTTTTTGATTTGTTTGTTTCTTACATGTTGATGTTCAGTTGTTCCAGGACCATTTGTTGAAAAGACCATCTTGGCTGGGCGCAGTGGCTCACACCTGTAATCTCAGCACTTTGGGAGGCTGAGGTGGGTGGATCACTTGAGGTCAGAAGTTTGAGATCAGTCTGGCCAACATAGTGAAATCCCATCTCTACTAAAAATACAAAAATCAGCTGGACATGATGGTGTGCGCCTGTAATCCTAGCTGCTCAGGAGGCTGAGGCAGGAGAATCATTTGAACTTGGGAGGCGGAGATTGCAGTGAGCCAAGATCACACCACTGCACTTCAGCCTGGGTGACAGAGTGAGACTCTGTTTCAAAAAAGAAAAGAAAGAAAACAAGAAAGAAGAAAGAAAGAAAGAAAGAAAGAAAGAAAGAAAGAAAGAAAGAAAGAAAGAAAGAAAGAAAGAAAGAAAGAAAGAGAGAGAGAGAGAGAGAGAGAAGAAAGAAAGAAAGAAAGAAAGAAAGAAAGAAAGAAAGAAAGAAAGAGAAAAGAAAAGAAAGAGAGAAAGAAAAGAAAAGAAAAGAAAAGAAAGAAGGGAAGGAGGGAGGGAGAGACAGAGAAAGAAAGAGAAAAGAAAGAAAGAAAGAAAAGAAAGAAAGAAAGAAAGAAAGAAAGAGAAAGAGAAAGAGAAAGAAAGAAAGGAAGGAAGGAAGGAAAGGAAAAGGAAAGAAAGGAAAGAAAAGAAAAAAGAAAAGAAAGAAAAAGAAAAGAAAAAGAAAGAAAGAGAAGAATTTAAAAAACTATCTTTTCTTCATTTTATTGCCTTTACTCCTTTGTTAAAGATTTGCTAACTATATTGACGCAGATATATTTCTAGGCTGTCTGTTCTGATCTATTTTTCTGTTCTTTCAACAATACCATACTGTCTTGATTTCTGTAGCTTTACAGTATTTCTTGAAGTTGAGTAGAGTCATTCAACTGACTACTTTGTTCTTCCATACTGAATTGGCTATTTTGGATCATATAAACTTTAGACTCAATAAGTACATATCCACAAAATACATTTCTGGGATTTGATTAGGACTGCAATGAATCTGTAGATCAAGTTAGGAAAAACTGACCTCTTCACAATATGGAGTCTTCCTATGTATAAAGCATGACATATATTTCTACTTATTTAGTACTTTTATCAGAGTTTTGTAGTTTTCTTCATATAGACCTCATAAATATCTTGTTAAATTTATATCAAAGTATATCATTTTGGGGGTGCTAACATAAATGGTATTATTATTATGTTTTTATTTTCAAGTCCAGTTGGTCATTGCTGATATACAGGAAAGTCAGTCATTTACTTCTCTATGTTAACCTGGTATCCTGCAACTCGGTTACAATTACTTACTAGATCCAGGAGATTTTATGTGATTTTTTGGAATTTTCTACATAGGTTGTCATGTCACCTGCAAGAAAAGGCAGTTTGATTTCTTCCTTTCCAATCTGTATACTTTCACTTTTTCTTGTCTTGTTGCATTAGCTAAAACATCTAGCACGATGCGGAAAAGCAGTGGTAGGAGAAGATATCCTTGCTTTGTTTCTGATCTTAGTAGGAAAACTTTGAGATTCTCACCATTAAGTATGATGCTAACTGTAGGGTTTTTAAAGATATTCTTTATCAAAGTTGAGGAAGCGCTTCTCTATTCTTAGTTTGCAGAGAGTTCTTATTATGAATGAGTGTTGAATCTGTCAAACGCTTTTCTGCGTCTAGTGATATAATTGTCTAGTTTTTCTTCCTTAGCCTAGTGATGTGATGAATTGCGTTAATTGATATTTGAATGTTGAACCAGCCTTGGATACCTGAGGTGAATCCCACTTAGTGGTGGTGGTGTGCAATTATTTTTATACATTATTGGATTCAACTTGCTAAGATTTTGTAGAGGATTTTGCTTCTACATTCATGAGAAATTTTGGTTTGTAGTTTTATTTTCTTGTAATGTGTTTGTCTAATTTTGGTAGTGTGAGAAACATGCTCACCCATCCAAATTCCAAGAATGGACTCAGAGCCATGAAGAACAGCGGAAGCAAGACTTTTAATGGCGGTATCGCAAGATCTGGTGTGTCATAGACAGGCACATCCAGGGAAGCTACAGCAGGAAATTTATCTCCTAGCATGCAAGTCCCTCCCCCAGTTCCTCATTGGTTGAGTACTATGGGGTTACAATTTTCCCGGGCATCGCATAAGTTTCATTATCCCCCTTACAAGGTTATACCTTGGTTCCCTTCCCCGCTTAAGTTTCAATTTCCCAATAAGGAAACTTTCTTCCCTTTTATGGGCTGACCCCTCCTCTACATTCTCTTCACTTATTGGGACCTTCAAGGTGCATGAGCTGTGTGGTCTGTTACATTCGCAGGCTGGCTGCCAAAGCTTAGATTTATCACGTCTTGAAAATAGGCCACTTAAAATGTTTTCTCAGAGTAGGGACTAAAATTAAATGTTAAAAATGTTCATTTGTTTAGTTAAATGAAAAAAGGTTTACAGGTAACTTGTTTCCTGGGTCAAAAAGATAAAAGGCTAAAGAAATGGTAACAACAGATAAAATTATTTGATTATTATTTTTCTCTCTTAAAGAAGCAAATCTATACAGGTTTTTTTTGATATTTAAAGGGAGAAACAAAACAAATATTATTGAAATGGTTGATGCTTTCTAGTCATAGACTGTTCCAAAGTAACAGAAAGATGGAAAGAATGAGCAAAGACGAAAGTCCTGCTGGGAAAAGGAAAAAGCTTAAAGAAGAGAATATGTAGTTAAAATAAGCTTCTCTCATTGGTGTGGAAGGGGAAAAAAAAGCCTTTTGCCAAAGCTATGATCAAGATATTATATAGTAAAAATGAAATTATAAATATAATATAATTAGGGCTAAATATGTTCATTGAAGCACTATTCACAATAGCAAAGACAAGGAATCAACCTAAATGTCCATCAGTAATAGACTAGATAAAGAAAACGTGGTACATGTACACCATGCAATACTATTCAGCCATAAAACAAGAATGAGATAATGTGCTTTTCAGGGACATGGATGGAGCTGCAGACCATTGTCCTTAGGAAACTAACGCAGGAACAGAAAACCAAATACTGCATGTTCTCACTTGTAAGTGGGAGCTAAATGAGAACAAATGGACACATGGTCTGGAACAAGACACACTGGGGCCTGTTAGAGGGTGGGGTGTGGGAGGAGGGAGAGGATCAGGAAGAATAGCTAATTGATGCTGGGCTTAAAATCTGAGTAATGAGATGATCTGTGCAGCAAACCACCATGGCACATGTTTACCTATGTAACAAACATACACATCCTGCACATGTATCCCTGAACTTAAAATTCGGAAATTACGAAAAAAACAAAAAACAAAAAACAGAAAAAGAAAAGACAACTATGTATCATGGAACTCACATATTTCATTTATTATTTTTAAAAAGTAATTTAAGAGCATTTCTATGGTATTCATACACACTATAAAAGAACTGGAAGGTAGACTTCTAGCCCTCGATCCTCAGATCTATAGCACATCTCAGACAATGATCTGTATTATGCGACACTATGAAATAAGAAAACATCAAAAATGTACTTTTCTGACTTTGTACAATGCATTTTCCTTCTTCTTTAAAATGAAAGGGTTTCAAGTCAACACATCATCTATTTTATTTTTCATAAATACATGGTGACTGCCCTTTCCCCCTCTTTAGATTATTGAAGATAAAATAGGAAATATCTAAAAGTATATTCAAAGGTATTTTCTATAAAACATCCGACTGTTGATAATCCTCCTCTGTATCAATGCCCAAGTGACTATTTCAAAGTAATTTAAAAATAGATTATATGTTTCAGCAAAATCTCCTGTTTGTTTTCTGGCCTACTAATAGCCTTTTATTAAGCAGCTGTTCCTACTGAGTTTACTGCCTTCTTGCTTGAATGGCTATAGCCTGCAATACCTCAGCATTTTCGCACAGCTCATTAGATGTAGCACAGTTTAGAACTCAGTGATGGAAATTAGTCCCTCCCAAAGGATTACAGCTAAAATAAACCAACCCTGGTATTGGTAAAATCATCTGTGTTCTCCCTACAAAATGCACCGACTATGTACTTCTTTGCTTTTGAATTTTCACTTTGCTAGATTTCAAGAACTATATTCTATTAAAAAGAAATCTAAGGGTAGAAGATAGAGCTTAAGTGTTGAAAATATGGGCCCTCAATCCTGACTAAGTGCTTTATAACTGGGCTGCCATTCACTAGCTGTTTGACTAAAAGCTCACTAAGACTCAGTTCTGCATATGTAAATAGGATAAACATATTCTGTTTGTAAGGTTGTTATACTTGTTAAATGAGATAATGTATATAAATCATTTATCACAGAGCTTATGTCATGGGAAGCATGGAGTTTTATCATTATAAATATAATAATTACTATTATTAGTATATGAACAGAAAACATGGAATATCCAACTAAGTACTCGTCCAGCATCTAACAAAAACCTCAGATGTCATTTATAGTTGGAGCCTTCAGTTTTGGCCTGAATCCTGTCCTAGGTTTTCTGTCACTCCCTTTCTGAGAGGCAAAAACATTTCTTCTAAGAACACAAGCTACTTTCGAAGCCAGCTGCTTAAACCTCTTTCGCTTGCCTGAGGAACCCAGCCTGTGTCAGATTTTACATTTATTTTTGTTCAATTTCATCTTATTGGCTTCAACCAGTGTTTTAGGCTGTCAAAACAATTCCAATCTTGGTTAGGGGTTCTATTCCATTAGTTATCCCTTCCAGCTGTGTCATTCTCAAATTTGAAAGCATGTTGTCATCCAAAAAGTAGCTAAAATCTTGATGAAGTTCAAACACAGGTCCTATAGCACATCTCCAGAATCTCTCAGTTATATGAAAAATAAAGACTAATAATAAAAAATAAAATGACACTAACAATTATTGACTTTTTTTATGTTTGCTAAGGTATATTTTACAGAGTATGAAAAGTCACCTGTTATAAGTATATAATTCAAGGAGTTTTTAGAATATTTACAGAATAGCACAATCATAATCACAATCCAATTTTAGAATATTTCCATTACCCCAAGGAGATCCCTTGTGACCTTCTGCAGTCAATCCTCCACGCACATCTATAGTCCCAAGCAACTAAGCAAGTACTATTCTACTTCCTATCTCTCTATATTGGCCTTTCCTGGACATATTCAAATGGAATCATACAACGCATCTGGCTTCATTCACTTCATTCATTTAGCAAAATGTTTCTGAGTTCACTCTTGCTGTAAGATGTAGCAAAGATTTGTTCCTTTTATTGCTGAACAGTATAACATTGTATGGATGTGCCATGCAAACAGGGTACATACATAACCCCATTTTAATGTTTACAGCTATCAAGTGGTGAATGCTGCACCTTAGCATTCCTAGAGCAGAGAGGAAGAATCTGAAACTTTTAGAGAAACAAAAATTTACTCAAGAGCCTGCAGTGGAAAAGCCAAAATCTGAACCGACATTGGCTCACTCCACTTCAATGTACTTAACCTACTCTGCCTCCAGTTTCATCACAAAGTGCAAGCCCATAAAATCAGCTGAACTACTCATTATCATCCACATTCTCCACAAAGATATGCTGCTGCATGTCTTGCTGAAGGCCAGCAGTCCTGTCCTAAAGGAGTCCTCTGGCACACCAGTCATGAACAAAGAGGGATATTAATTTTGTATGACTTATTTGGAGTAAATTTAGACTGCTTCTCAGGTCATATGCTTTTCAAACTAAGATTCTGTGAGCATTTGGCAAGTACTCCAAAACTACAACTATAAACCGGTCCTCAAGAATACCTTTTACACATTTTGCAGTCAGTATTTCAGAATTTCACCTATAACTACCTGAAGTACTAAATAAAAGAACCTTGATCCACTGTGTATAGCATACGAGTTAAGAGCTAGAAATTCAGACAACTAGACTGCCTATGTTTGAACAGCAGCACAATTTTGGACAAGTTACTTAATCTGTGACTCAGTTTTCTCATCTTTGAGAAAACTCAATAAACAGGCATTATTATTGTTAATATAGGGCAGACAAGTGCATCCTGAACCACCAATAGCTTAAATCATGGCAATTAAACAGTCAAACAAAAATAAGCATCAATAAAAAGGAACTGACTTGGGAGACTGGCAGAAGGGAATGTATACAGGAAGATGTAAACATCTGTGCACTGTCATTTGTTATATTTTGAAATGAAACGTATTGTAAAACATCCTTAGAGCAAAATAAAATCAGTCTATGGCTTCTATCAAAGCCAAGCTGTGAATACATGTTTCTTCTGGGTTCTTAAGCTCACTAGATCCTACTCCACAAAGAGTGATGTGACACTAATGTCATACCCTTACCCTCTTGAGTAAGAACACCTAAGAACTCAGAGTTTATACAGAGGATATTAACTTTGGTGAAAAAGAGGTTAGCAATTTAGTTTAAAGAACTGAGTAAAACAAATGGCATCCTTTTCTTCTCTGAACTCCCTTCTTCCTCAACATGATAGTGGTTATCTAAAAGTGTTTTGAGACAAGATATTTCCTACCCCAGACTCAACTCTAAAATTATTTTTGTCCATTTTGTGCCTGTTAAATTAACAAAGAATTTAAAATGATGACAATGTCTACAACAGTATGAAGAAATATTTGGCAAAATGTTTCAATAAACTCATTTTTAAACCAAAGCAATTTAGCATAAGGTAAAATATCTCCTTCTCATTAAGAAAAACTGTTTACATGAAAATATTCAATGCATTGCTATTTAAAATATGAAACACTAAAAACAATTTAGCTGTCGAAAAGGTAATTAAAGAATTTCTAAGTATATGACACTGTCTTCACAGATAGAATATCATGCAGTCATTAAAAATAATTACACTATGTTGGATACCTACGATGAAATATTAATGTTAAAACTACAAACTACCTGAGATATGTATTCAAACGGAAAATTATGCATTCATGTATTCAAGGGTTGGAGGCAACACAGAAAAAAGAAAACAGTTGATTTGTACTAATTATATTAAATAATGGGTTTCTAACATGATTTGACACAAAGTAGGTTTATTCTAAATGCAGTTTCCTTCTTAATAGGGTGTGAGACTGTCTTATTTTTCCTTACATTTCCTATTATCATTGTTATTACTACAACCACCACCTTCATGATCATCGTGTGGTTTAGGGTTAAATATATTTTATATAACTTACACATTTCTTAGAGTAATTTTCTTAAGGCCAATGTCTGCAGAAATTAATTTCTAGTTTTATAATGAAAGTAAATGTTTTAAAAGGCTTAAATTCATATAAATTATAAATGCATTAATTCTATTAGGTGTGCCTGTTTATTCTGAATAAAATAAACATTTTAAGTAATTCACTAATTAATCAAAAGTTTATTGAGTGTTCAAGAAGTGCTAGGCATTAAAGCTGCATGCCCTAAGCACAAACATGAGCAAGAGCAAGAAATACCGGTTTAGAGTTTGGTGGAGGATAGAGACTAAAAACCATACAATTACAATATATGTGATGAAATGCTGTGCTACGGGAAGTCCTATGTATAAAGAATAGCATAGAAAGGGTATCTAAACAAGTTTAAAGCAGGCTAGTGAGGTGGCAAGAAAAAGGAGATGACTCCCCAGCAGACAGTCCCAGAAGGAACCTCAGCATACGAAACCAGAAGGGAAATGAGGAAGACTTGGCAAAGTTTTTTCTTTTTTTTTTGAGATGGAGTTTTACTCTTCTCACCCAGGCTGGAGTGCAGTGGCGTGATCTTGGCTCACCACAACCTCCGCCTTCCGAGTTCAAGCGATTCTCCCGCCTCAGCCTCCCGAGTAGCTGGGATTACAGGTATGCACCACCACACCTGACTAATTTTGTATGTTTAGTAGAGACAGGGTTTCTCTGTATTGGTCAGGCTAGTCTGGAAGTCCAGACCTCAAGTGACCCGCCTGCCTCGGCCTCCCAAAGTGCTGGGATTACAGGTGTGAACCACTGCGCCCGGCCAGCAAATGTTCTTTACTGTTACCCCAGTAACTTTCTGGCTTATGAGAAGAAGGCAAGGGAGACCACTAATCTTTGAAGCATCACCACCCAGCTGAACTTTCTGCAATGACGGGCATATCGATAGGTGTGTTCTAAAATCGGTGCAATTCAATATGGTAGCCATCAGCCACAAGTGGCCACTGAGAATCTGAAGTAAGGGTGGTGTAATTTAGGAAATGAAGTTTTAATTTTATCTGATTTTAATTAATTTAAATATAAACAGACACAGGTGGCTAGCAGCTATATTATTGGAATACACTGCTTTGGGGCAGCTAAATTAATTTTACAATGGCTAGTATAAAAGGTATGGAATAGTAGAGAAGGAAAGTGGCAAGGAGTGAGGCAGGTGGAGTCCAGACTATGCAGAGATGTGTGTGACATACTATGATGCTACAACCTGTATCCAAGAAGAAAGCAGTGATTTTACAATCAAGTGTGCATTTTAGAAAATTTTTTGTTGAAGATGAAATTAAGGAAGCCAGTTAGAGACAAAGAGACTACTAGTGAGTATCCTATCGTAGTACAGCAGGAGAGTAATGCTGGCAGGATTTTTTTTGTTTCTTTGAGTTGGAGTTTTGCTCTTGTTGTCCAGGCTAGAGGGCAGTGGCACCATCTTGGCTCACTGCAACCTCCACCTCCCAGGTTCAAGCGATTTTCCTGTCTCAGTCTGCTGAGTACCTGGGATTACAGGTGTCCGCCACCACGCCCAGCTAAATTTTTGTTTAGTAGAAATGGGATTTCACCAGGTTGGCCAGGCTGGTCTCAAACTCCTGACCTCAGGTGATCCACCCGCCTTGGCCTCCCAAAGTGCTGGGATTACAGATGTGAGCCACCGTGCCCGGCCTACTGGCAATTTTAAAAAAGTAGTGATAGATAAGGGATGAACCAAGCACCTGCAGTCAAGAATTTGATAAGAGATGTAATGGATAAGACTTGCATTGACAGCATGTGGGCAGAGAGGTAGACGGAGTACTCAAAGGTGATACTTATTCTGGCTCAGGTAGAATGGGTGGTGGTACCTTTAGTAGAGATATGTAACTTAGGAAATGCAGCAGATTTAGAGAAGAGATAATTCTCCCATCTTGGATTCTGACTCTTCACGGCTATTAACTGAGTGGGTGACTTTAGTTAAGTCACTTAACTTCTTAGCATCCCACACCTCATGACTCCAATAAGAAGGTTGAAGGAGGTGATCGGTGAAATCTGGTCCATATGATTTTAGGAGGTGAAATACATTTCCAGGATATTTGTTTTTATTATCATAGACTTCTATGAAAGATAATTTGTTTTTAAAAATATTTTTCAGTTGAAACATAATATTATGTCCCATGTCTCTTCATTCAGTCTCAATTGTGACTGTATGATGCTACTTGGTAATTTAATATGCTGCATTATATACCTTAGCAACACATACACACATGCAAGATAAGAGAGAGATGTAATGGATAAGACTTGGATTCGAGTACCTTCTGGACTATTTTCTTAAGTGTGGCAATATATAACTATGTTCTATAATTAATCATAGATACATTAGAAACAAAAAATAACAAAGCACATCTTAATGTCAAAGTCCTGATTTGGTGGTAATGTTTTTGTACAAATTCTGCAATTATTTTTCCTTGTCTTTCCTTAAGTAATAATAATAGTGTCTTCTTTGATTAAAATATATTTCAAATCAAATAGAATTTTCCCAAATCAATTTTCACACAGATACTTGTAAGTCCACAGTACTCAGCAAATTGCTACTTTTAGATGCAACCTGAGTCACATCCTTTACCACTTATCTTGAGAGAATGAGTTTTAGGAATGAAATTGTGGAAGCGGGACACCACACACACACACACACACACACACAGATGTGAGAATCCGCCCTTCAAGTATAGACGAGAATACAGTTGGGTGATAGCTACTTTTTAAAATAAAAAAGTATTGCTTACCATGTAAGCCTTGCTTACTATGTAAGTAAAACTTTCTAGCTTGACCCCACAAGCCCTGAAATTCTTCATTAAAGTTCAAAATGAGCCTTCCAGAAACAGATTAGGCAATAACAAATGAATTCAGGCTTTTCCTTTTTCTACCACAAAAGAGACATCAAGTTTGTTGACTAATTAAGCAGGAGGATATAGAATATATTAATAGCTGTCAATAATTCTGTGATTACAAGCTCTCTGAGTTTGAATTTCTACCTTCTACCACTAATTGTGGGTCTTGGGCCAGTTGCTTAGCCATTTTTTTAAAAAAAATTATTTATTTATTATTATTATTATACTTTGAGTTCTAGGGTACATGTGCATAACGTGCAGGTTTGTTACATATGTATACTTGTGCCATGTTGGTGTGCTGCACCCATCAACTCGTCAGCACCCCTCAACTCGTCATTTACATCAGGTATAACTCCCAATGCAATCCCTCCCCCCTCCCCCCTCCCCATGATAGGCCCCGGTGTGTGATGTTCCCCTTCCCGAGTCCAAGTGATCTCATTATTCAGTTCCCACCTATGAGTGAGAACATGCGGTGTTTGGTTTTCTGTTCTTGTGATAGTTTGCTAAGAATGATGGTTTCCAGCTGCATCCATGTCCCTACAAAGGACACAAACTCATCCTTTTTTATGGCTGCATAGTATTCCATGGTGTATATGTGCCACATTTTCTTAATCCAGTCTGTCACTGATGGACATTTGGGTTGATTCCAAGTCTTTGCTATTGTGAATAGTGCTGCAATAAACATACGTGTGCATGTGTCTTTATCGCAGCATGATTTATAATCCTTTGGGTATATACCCAGTAATGGGATGGCTGGGTCATATGGTACATCTAGTTCTAGATCCTTGAGGAATCGCCATACTGTTTTCCATAATGGTTGAACTAGTTTACAATCCCACCAACAGTGTAAAAGTGTTCCTGTTTCTCCACATCCTCCCCAGCACCTGTTGTTTCCTGACTTTTTAATGATCGCCATTCTAACTGGTGTGAGATGGTATCTCATTGTGGTTTTGATTTGCATTTCTCTGATGGCCAGTGATGATGAGCATTTTTTCATGTGTCTGTTGGCTGTATGAATGTCTTCTTTTGAGAAATGTCTGTTCATATCCTTTGCCCACTTTTTGATGGGGTTGTTTGTTAAAAGAAATCAAGGGTATTCAGTTAGGAAAAGAAGAAGTCAAATTGTCCCTCTTTGCAGATGACATGATTGTATATTTAGAAAACCCCATTGTCTCAGCCCAAAATCTCCTTAAGCTGATAAGTAATTTCAGCAAAGTCTCAGGATACAAAATTAATGTGCAAAAATCACAAGCATTCTTATACACCAGTAACAGACAAACAGCCAAGTCATGAATGAACTTCCATTCACAATTGCTTCAAACAGAATAAAATACCTAGGAATCCAACTTACAAGGGATGTAAAGGACCTCTTCAAGGAGAACTACAAACCACTGCTCAGTGAAATAAAAGAGGACACAAACAAATGGAAGAACATACCATGCTCATGGATAGGAAGAATCAATATCGTGAAAATGGCCATACTGCCCAAGGTTATTTATAGATTCAATGCCATCCCCATCAAGCTACCAATGAGTTTCTTCACAGAATACGAAAAAACTGCTTTAAAGTTCATATGGAACCAAAAAAGAGCCCGCATTGCCAAGAGAATCCTAAGTCAAAAGAACAAAGCTGGAGGCATCACACTACCTGACTTCAAACTATACTACAAGGCTACAGTAACCAAAACAGCATGGTACTGGTACCAAAACAGAGATATAGACCAATGGAACAGAACAGAGTCCTCAGAAATAATACCACACATCTACAGCCATCTGATCTTTGACAAACCTGAGAGAAACAAGAAATGGGGAAAGGATTCCCTATTTAATAAATGGTGCTGGGAAAATTGGCTAGCCATAAGTAGAAAGCTGAAACTGGATCCTTTCCTTACTCCTTATATGAAAATTAATTCAAGATGGATTAGAGACTTAAATGTTAGACCTAATGCTTAGCCTTTTAAAGTCTCATCCTCCTCAACAGTAAATGACAATAAACAGAGTCTATATATCAAATTATTGTGAACTCAAATCTATTTATTACTTATGAACTAATCGATTTTATTACATAATTAAAAATTTTAATCAATGACAGACACTGTTCTTATTGATGTTCAAATTGTCCTGATTTGAACATCAAGTCAAGTTCAATGGAGACCCCTTCAGATTGCTTCTGTGTCCCTTTGCCATGATCCCCACTCATCTTTGATAGTGTCTTTGCTTTCTGGCATGAGATGATCTGGCTCATTTCGTACATTTCCTAGAAGACAGGAATATTCATTTGCCTTGTTCATGGATATATTCCATATGTCTAAAGAAAATGTCAAGAAACATTCCTTAAAATAGTTAACTACATGTCTAATAAAAGTTGTCTATTATTACCCGTCACGGCATTATAAGGGTTTCTCCCTCAAGAATCTGACGATGCTAGCCTTTTTTTTTTTTTTTTTTTTTTTGAGATGAAGTCTCACTCTGTGGCCCAGGCTGGAATGCAGTGGTGCGATCTCAGCTCACTGCAACCTGCGTTTCCCAGGTTCAAGTGATTCTCCTGCCTTAGTCTCCTGAGTAGCTGGGACTACAGGCACGCACCACCATGCCTGGATAATTTTTGTATTTTTTAGTACAGACGGGGTTTCACCATATTGGCCAGGCTGGTATCAAACTCCTGACCTCATGATCCGCTTACCTTGGCCTCCAAAAGTACTGGGATTACAGGCATGAGCCACCGCACCCGGCCAACTATGCTAGTCTTTCAATTCAATTTAATTACTTATTGAATACTCACCACACTCCTACCCCTCATGCACACATTACAAGAAAAATCAGGAGAAATTGAAAGGATAAAAATAGACAATCTTATACTTTTAGTTCACCTATAAAATTCTATGGTTCTCTCTACAACTTCTTCCTTATGTTGGAATTAGAGGAATCCAATGTCAAATGTGTTTCTGGGAGAAATCTTGCATATCTTCTGCAATGGTGCCTTAAATAAATAAATAAAATATATTTTATTTATTGCTTTTATTGTCAAGGCCCTACATTGCCTCTGCCTCCTTCCTTTTTTAACTTTTTCTCTAAGGTTATCGATCACCTTCATTCCATTCTATCATTTTCAAAATAATCTTGCTTACCACGTAAGTAAAACTTGTCCTTGAGGCCAGGCGCCTCAAGGACATGCCTGTAATCCCAGCACTTTGGGACGCGGAGACAGGAGGATCACATGAGGCCAGGAATCTGAGACCAGCCTGGCCAACTTGACAAAACCCATATCTACTAAAAATACAAAAATTAGCTGGGTGCAGTGATGCATGCATGTAATCCAGTTACTCGGGAAGCTGAAGGAGGAGAATCGCTTGAATTCGGAAGGTGGAAGCTGCATTGAGCCAAGGTGGCGCCATTGCACTCCAGCCTGGGAAAGAAAACAAGACTGTCTCAAAAACAAATGAATGAACAAACAACAACAAAAGAAAAACACTTGTCTTTGATTTATCAGGTGGAAAGCTGGGGAGAACATTTTTCTTTCTTTCTTTTTTTTTTTTTTTTGAGATGGAATTTCACTCTTGTTGCCCAGGCTGGAGTGCAGTGGCTTGATCTGGGCTCACCACAAACTCCGCCTCTCGGGTTCAAGCAATTCTTCTGCCTCAGCCTTCTGAGTAGGTGGGATTAAAGGCATGTGCCAGCACCCCCGGCTAATTTTGTATTTTTAGTAGAGGTGGGGTTTCGGGGAGAACATTTTAAAACTCAAGATTCCTTCTCATTTAAAATTCTAGGTAGCTTAAGAAATACTTCACATCTATGAGATTCTTGATGTCGAAATTACACAAATCACATTTTGTGCCACATCTGAGCATTTTATCTAGGTTTTACAATGTGTATTGTAAACAGCTTTGATGAAAATGAGGCATTTATAAATGTGCTCAGAAGGTAAAACCCATGACTCTAATACAAGATTCAGACAAGGTTAATGAAAAGTTCATTGGCAAATTATTTTGACACCATAACCTAACGCTTAGAACACTTAGAGGAGAGGTTTTTTAATTTCCCATTGGCACATGCCATGATCACCTCATTTTGGAATACTGTGAACCAATGCACCTCTGGAGGGACAGATGGTCTCCAATTCAACAAAGCCAGATGATTTACAAGTTTAACATTTATGGAGGACAATCATAAGATTAAAAGGACATTGTTCCTTGAATTAACTATTTCAGAAGGGAAATAATAATTTTTCCTCATTAAAAAGAGAAAACACAGATGCCACTCACTCCTAAGGAAAAAAAAAAATATTCCATTAGTTCTAGAACATGCTATCATTTTAGGGAAAATAAAAGGCAAGAAGCAGAAGGCTAGTCATTAACCCTATTTTTTAAACTCATCTCCTTTCCATAGATAGATGCTTATTTTCTTCCAAATACATCTGTCAAATTAACATTTTCTTGCCCCCACCCCCCTTTTTCCCACCTAGGATTTTTCTTCATTCCTTCCTGAATAAATCAAGTCTATCAGTCTCTCCAAATATTGGTTCTGCCAATAAAAGCTTTAGCTCTTTGAAAATCACAGTCACTCTCTGGGACTTAGTTTGAGAAGTCTCTTTACTTCTCTGGATGATGGGGGAACTCGATAACCTCTTCCAAATCAAATGTGCTGTGATTTTTTAGTTTCTTTGATTCACAATGATTTGTCCCTCCTATGAATTCCTAAAGCTGTTCTTACTGGAGCTGTATTCACTCAACAAAATTAATTCAACCAATAATGTATCAGAGTCTTATGTAACAGTTAACTTTTCATGAACATATGCCATGTTTTCCCTTGGAAATGTGACAGTACCTTAAGGGCAGAGACTGTATTTTGTCCTTTTTGCATCTCTCAAAGCATCCAGTCCCAAACCTTACATATACCAGACATCTCAAACATAGTTGTCCATTGATTGACCAATGGATTTATTAAATTTTCGTCACCTCAGCTTCAGAGGCTGTGCAAGCAGGCACAACTCTAAGTATGCTATATTCCTAAAAAGAGAGTCAGTCCAGGTCTAATTTTATCACTATTTCAAGTGGGCAAGAAGTAACATTCATTCTTATGGGTTAGAGACTATTAGAATCTTTCAAAAGAATATGAGGGAGAAATACATTGTGGGGTTATGTATAAGTGTCTGTTGGCCTATCCGGGTGGCAGACAAAACCGTGGGAAAAAGGTCACAATATTAAGACAGGAGCAGAAACAAGACTATATGTGAAGTTAAGAGATACATTTACAACCTAGCTCCAGAATGCACAGGAGTCTCGAGATAAGGAAGCAAAAAAGGAGTAAGTTGTAAAATTTTATCAATAGGAAAATTACACTGTTGAGAAGGGTAAAACAATCCAATAACCCTGTTTTATAAAAATAAACAACATGGCCAGGTGTGGTGGCTCATGCCTGTAATTCCAGCACTTTGGGAGTCCAACGCAGGTGAATCATGAGGTCAGCAGATTGAGACCATCTGGCTAACATGGTGAAACCCCGTCTCTACTAAAAAAATAAAAATATTAGCCGGGCGTGGTGGCACGCACCAGTAATCCCAGCTTCTCAGGAGGTTGAGGCAGAAGAATCGCTTGAACCTCGCTTGAACCTGGGAGGCGGAGGTTGCAGTGAGCTGAGATTCTGCCACTGCACTCCAGCCTGGGCGACAGAGCAAGACTCTGTCTCCAAAAAAAAGCAACATATACCTAGTCATCAAAGAAATGTTATAGAACCTTGAAAAGCAATGTCAGTCCCTTGGTATATATTTATATTTGCAAATCAATGTATAAAAACATTTCTTTAAAAGATTTTTGGTCAACAATTTTATCTCACATATAAACACTAATACAATCTTGTGCCTCCTCCTGCTAAATTCATAAGCAGACTTTAGATGAGTTAACTCAGACAGTTAAAAGTTATTTACATTTTTCACTAACACCTTAGGAAGTAGGTAGGAGGGAGTAGGGTGTAGATTCTAACACATGTCAGAAATTCAAACATTAGATTTTTATACTAGGCCCATCACCCATATATATGAAACAATGGATCGAGAGAATGTAAGGCCTGTTTTTGTGACACAATATACTTCTAGCTTCTATAAACTAGGTGAAAAACTGATTGCAAAATGGCCATTCCCTCCAAACAGCAGATTGCATATTCTGATAAATCCCAAAATGAGGCTTTAAATTGACCCAGTGTTAGAATATTCCTCTAATTGTATGTACATCTGAAAATCTGGTGCATTTTTCCTTTTAAGAGTTATTCCAAAAATTTAAGACTATAAAAGACTCAAAGTCCATAAAACTGTATGTAGATTAAAGAAGAAATAAGGAATCATGTTCAGTTATGACCACTGTTAGAATTAACATAGGACAGAATGGGCACCTGCTAGAAAATCAAATGATCACTTGCAGCTTTAACTTTGTTACTTACTTAACAAATCTCTCACTGTTTTGTCTGAATAGCTTCAACTTTAAAAGTAGAATATTAGAAATCATTGCCATACTTAAGAGGCATAGAATTAAGTAAATGGTTCTTTCTTAGTACATTTGGATATTTTAGGAATGAAAAGGTATTTCTCAATTTAGTAAAGAGCGAAACTTACTCAATTCATCTTGGTGTGTGCAAAATTATCACAGTAAAGAGGGATAGTGGTGAGCCAACTACCAGTTTCTCCTTTTTCTGAGACAACAGAACACTATTTCTCATCTGAGTAGCAATAAGCTTGACCACAGTGATGGATTATGATTGGGCTAGGCCAATAATAGCAATCTTATTTCTCTTTGCCAGATGCTTATGTACTTTGATACCTTAAAGCTAGGAATGACCAATGAGCTACAAGGAAAGTCTTACATGGAAGAGGATTTCTGGGAAAACTTTCTCTTCTTCATAAAAATTTCAGGAATAAGAGAAAGCCTAATGGTGCATCCCTTTCTCCAATTTTTCCTTACTTTCAACCCTGATATGATTCTGAGAGAATGATGGCATTTTGAGACCATACCTTGAGATGCACGAGAACTGAAGGCGAAGATACTTAGAAGGGTAGAGAAGAAAGAAAAAAAAAAATGAACCTAGGTCACTGCTGACATCAATGAATCTCTGAGATAGTCTTAGAACTACCTAATCTACAGGCTTCCAATTAAAAACTGCAATAGTAATATAGAATAAAATATTATTTAAGGTAGATATTCTGCAGTCTAACACATTCCTATTGATGTAATCTTCTCTGTAGATCCCAGACATAACAGCCTACCATAAGTCTGCATTTCTGAAGTGTAATAATATATTCTATCTTTAAAATGACAACTTAGTATCTTGTTCTAACATCTGCTTATCTCATATGCTTGATGGTATCTTTTCTTGTTCCGTGTTTAGAGAAGTAGTCACAGACCAAAAATCTGATATGCCCTCTGCCCTAGAAATACACTGGTAGCATAAAACATGGAACATGCAGTTTCATGGGTCTTGAGGAAATTCCCGAAAATCCACCATAAACACCCTGTATGGTCTTCAGAGGGGACTCAAATATAAAAATCTTGCATTGAAATTGTTTGTTATTTCTTTACTCTTAGTTTTTCTATTTTGGTTAATTACATTTAATAAGAAAATTAAAATGCCAAAACTGTCCAAAAGTTTAAATGGCAAATTCAATCTTATGAATTTTGTGCTCTGGTTCCTTAACAGAGAAGGGACTCAATTCATTAGGAGCAGCATGGTCGAGTAAAATACCACTAGACTAGGAATCAAGAGAGCCTGGATCTGGGTATGACTTTGTCCCCACTTAGAGAATGACCAATTTGTCTTTGGGCTTCAGGTTTGTCGGCTATAAAATATAGATAAAGATATCCACTTCATCAAACTCCTTTGAAAAGCATAATGAGGTGATGTGTGAATGCTGCATGAATGGCAAATGAAAGGTGGAATTTGCATTAGTAGGAATAGTCTTTATACTCAGGAGGGACCAGGACACTGCAAGGCCAAGATCAGGTCTGTCTCTGTCACATTTGGTCTTGATTTTAAAAGATTATTTTCTGTTTTAATTTACACCTATATCTAATATATTTTAATTAATTAATAATTACTGATAATAATAGCAGTTATTAATTACTGCAAAACTACTGTTTATAAGGCATTCTACTTGGACCGTTACATATATCATTTTATGTAATCATCACAAGGCAGATATTACTATTCACATTTGAGGGAACAGTGGCTCAGAGACATTAAATAAATTACAAATTGTCATACAAACATAAGGAGAAAGGTTGAGATACAGGCTCATGTCTATTCTACAATGAAAACCATTCTCTTGCTCTTATGTTAAAATGCATTTCATACATATAACTCAATTTTGCTGTGACTTACCAAAAACTATGTTGAAAATAGTTGGGAAGTAGAGTTAATAACTGTCCAAGGGCAAATATAATTAACATTTACAGTTTCCCAGTCCTTGCACTGAGAAGCCAAACTACAGAAAGGACTAATGGGGACTCTAGCTGGAAACTAAATTTAGAATTCAGAAAGCAAATGTATTAGCAAAAGCGCACCAATTTAGGAATCTTATCAATATTCATACCCTTGGTTATTTTGGGTAGCCGGGTCCTGACCAGGATTTCTCTTCCATTAAAAAAAAAAAAAAAAAAACATAATTTTGCACATTATCCAATGGGAAAAATACGTACTAGCAATACTATAAGACTTTTTAAATAAGGCAAGACTGGCATGTACTCCATATGTGTGAACACTAAAATTAGATCAGTGACAGCACTTTGGCAGCTGGAAATGCAAAAAAAAAAAAAAAAAAAAGAAAGAAAAAACTAAGGAAGAAAGGAAGATTAAAGTCTTGCTAAAAGAACAAAGGACTCTCTACTTTCTACCATGATTAAATAACAGTTGGAATGAATACTTCCTATTATTAAAAAATTACCATTACCATATAAGAACTATTTTGTTCACTTATTACGCTCATTTTTAAGAAGGTTTTGTATTCAATAATTTTAAATAGAATATATATCAAAACAATCCAGCTTCATCATGAAAACGATAGTCAAAATGCATGTATGATGTCCCCTTAAAATGACTAGTTACAGCTATGACAGCCAATGTCAAAAACATTGTTCAGGGATACCATAGCAACAAGAGTCTTTCTGCCACACCAGCAAACTAAAAATCACCCACTGAAAGAAAGAATCATTCCAGTCCTTTTAAAAACGTACTTTACAAAATTACTGCCCTCCCGTCTCTCCCATGAAAATTTCTTTTATGTTGAATTCCCAGATTTGGTTTTTAAAGCTTTGAAGGGTTCTAATCTCATTATTCTATACAACCCCTGTAGATGTTGGTGAAAGATACAAGTACAAGTTAAGAGCAGCAACAAATCCTTAAGTTTTGTTTCATCTATGCATACTTTTGTATCAAGAAAAGAGTCTTAGGCTTAGGGGCTGAGAACGTGCAGGATATATTAGTTTGACAAGCATTTCATCTTTTGCATCAAATATTCAAAGTGAAATTCTCTTAAAATTCTAATGGCCCAATATTTCAACAGAATAATACATCCTAATATAAATGCCTGTTTTAAATGATCAGGACATACCTGCAGTAATTATTGCAGTGATTAGTGAGGCCATCCTATGTTCGGATGGCTTCATGTAGTGTTGGTTTAGCACAGTGAAGTGCATGTAATAGATCGAATTCCCTGGTATCTTCGACAGACAGCCAATTACAAAGTACTTGTATGTGAGTACTCTGGCTTTCGACTTGAGGCTTTCGACCTTGAACATGACACAATGAATGCATCAGGTCAATTAAACACTCCTCCCCATACCTCCCAATTATGAACTGCACACTCCATTTTAAGTAAAATATTCCATATCAAAATGTTATGTAAATTATTTCAGTAAACTGTAGACCTATAGCACCTCATGTCAGAAAAGGACCAACCAAGACATTATCTGATTCAACGCAGCAACTGAGAGGTTTCAAGCTTCAAGAAAAAACAGAGGTTTCAAGTTGAATACCTCCTTTGCTATCTCAATTATTTTGATTTAATTTTTTTATTTTAATTTTAATTTTTTTTTTTTTTTTTTTTTTTTTTGAGACAGAGTCTCACTGTGTCTCCCAGGCTGGAGTGAAGTGGCGCAATCTCGGCTCACCACAAGCTCCACCTCCTGGGTTCAAGCAATTGTCCTACCTCAGCCTCTTGAGTAGCTGGGACTACAGGCGCACACCGCCAGGCCTGGCTAATTTTTTGTATTTTAGTAGAGACGGGGTTTCACCGTGTTGCCCAGGTTGGTTGTGAAATCCTGAGCTCAGGCAATCCGTCTACCTTGTCCTCCCAAAGTGCTGGGATTACAGGCATGAACCACCATGCCCGGCCATTATTTTTACTTTTTAAGAGGCATCACTCACATTTTTCAGATCTTTCCTGAAATTAAAAAATTTTTAAAAAGAGAAATCAACTGCAAACACTTAGTTTTTCTAAATTGATGAACAGTTAGTCTTCATGGTTGTCTGCCTCACTGAAAAATCATGCCCACAGATAACTAAAATAATCTCAGAAGTTGTAGTGAGTTAATAAAGTTATTCTTGAACTATATATAGAATATACATATATAATATAGTGGTAAAACATGCATAAATACCATTTACCTTTCAAATGTACAATACAGTGGCATTAAGTACATTCACATTGTTGTGCAACCATCACCATCATCCATCTTCAGACCTTTTCCATCATCCCCAACAGAAACTCTGTGCTTATTACGTAGTTTATACATTTTCAGAAACACAAGAAGGAAATTTTTCTTCTTATCCCAACCTGTTCCAGAATCCAAATTAAGAGCCTATAAGGTTATCAAAGCCTCCACAGGAAAGTCATTTCCAGCTGACTTACATGCCAGGGAAGGAGATTCAATAAATGTGGTTGCCACAAAATAACCTCAGTCTTGGCCTTCTGCCTTGAAGATGAACCAGAAAATGGAATTTAGGATACCGCATTTTCCTCTAGGGCAGAGTCTGCATTTCCTCTACAGCAGAGTGTCTCAACTGTAGTCCACAGTCCTGGGATCCTTGATAAACTGCATTTTGTTCCAACCTGAGACCCAGTAAATCAAAGCCTCTTTGGGGAGAATGTCAAATCCCAAGAATGTATCATTTTAATTTGTGCCTAGGTGATTGTGATCCACACCAAAGTCTGATAAACAGTATTTGACCACATGTAGCTTTCTCTTTAGTCACTCCTCTTCCTCCCTCTGTACCCCATCTATATCCCCACTACTATGCACAATGACTTTATGCTTACTTTTTATTTCCTAAACATTCCTTTAAGCTACCCTGGCTGATGAGACAGGCAATGGTTCAACTAAAGGGAGTTATACAAGTTTAGTTGCACAACAAACCAAAAAGACTAGTTCCTAATGCGACATTTCTTGCAATAACACTTAGAAATAATTAGTCAAAGGAAGAGCTAATTGTGGATTCTCCTGCTTGCCAAGCTGACCAAAAAAGAATACAGAATGTATATCAAATAAATTTCTCCAGTAGTGAGTTATGTTTGGCATAATCCAGATGTAATGGACTGCTTGAGGTGCATGAACAAGTGAAAAATGTTTAATAACTCCCAAAATAAATTTGGAAATTACAGAAGTATGCGACTTTATGACTATGCCTTATTTGTTCAGTCTTTGGGTTAAAAACCTGGGCACTTGGCAGGAAATATTTATGCAGAATATTAAAATATCCTAGAGATGCTTTATATGCCTAATCACAATCTCCATTTTCTGTGATTTACAGCACATTTTTTGAGACCTTACTAACATCTATGCTATATCTTCCTTATTAGACCACAGGCTATTAAAAGTTCATGTGCTATGCATCTTTTATAGCTCTTGGGCAAAATCACACTTGATGATGGAAGAAGAAACACACTAAGATCTGGCACAAGAAGATAAAAAATAAGTCCTCCCTATTGGTCTTCAGTGGTACTCAAGTCCATAACTTAAACCTCACCCTAACCAAGTGGGTCATGAGACGAATGAATCAGAAACTACAATGAAAACACAAGTAGCAAATCATTACTGCTAGCAGCTATGCTTGATTCTAAATCTCTTCATCTCCCAAGATGCAAAAGATACAATGCTTACTCAATTATCTTATTTTCAAATTTTTAAATAAAAGAAGATCTATATTTTTCTTTTATTTTTGGATAGCTTTATTTCTAAGTTGACTTCATTTAACATTGATGGATATTCTTCAAAGAATGTGACTGGGGAGGAGGAAGAAGAGGAATGGATAATAATATTGTGCAAATTAACTTTTTAAATATATATGTCAGATAAAAGCGCCAATTATAAAATGCCTTTATGTAGCAAAATATGTTTGAAGTTAATAAAACTAAACAAAACATATAGCACAGTGCATCCCTTTAGTTTTGACCTTCATTGCAGATCTTTCATTTTCCTTCTCACATTAGACAAGTTTCTTAATTATAGAAGCTATTTCAGGAATAATTAAGAACTCCCCTTTCCAGAGCAGTGAAGTAGTTTATGTGGTCATCTGTGGAAGGTTATAAATTGAATGTATTATTTCTTGGATGGTTAACCTTTTGGATAGGCAAGAAAAAAAAATGATGGCATCCATTTCATTTATGACTCTTCAACAGCAACCAGTATTTATTAAATGGCAAAAGTATATGTGTCCTTTAAAGTTACAGAATATAGGATATCCAAGCCCGAAATACAGTTTACCATTAGAAATATACGTTATTAATGTAAATTAAATGGGACTTGGTTGCTGTATTTAATTTTCAGTATAAGTAACATGATGGGGTATTTCTTTTTAAAACAGAAATACAATGGGGCAATTAATTACAATGTTGGACTTACAAACTAAAACTGATATACCAGGGTATTAGTCCACTACCTGGAATAGACAGAGCAGGGTACAAATGAAGTCATCATAAGCCATTCCAAATACACAAACAATAGTGAACTTAAAGAAATCAAACTTGGTATAATGGTCTGAGAAGTACAAAATTACTGTCTACAGTTAGGGGTGCAAATATAGTTTTTAAAGAAGATGGGACAGGAAAATGAATACTTCAAGGCATTTCATTATGAGGCTTGGAAAACGAAGCCTAACACACTTGTTTTGGTTCTAGGTCATAGGAATCCACTTCACACATAAAGGCAGCATCTTCCTCTAGGAAGATACATGACATATCATACTGTAGTACCAGACACAAAGAAGCAGGGTGAGACAAAAAGCAAGTCATTCCTATTTTAATAATATCTTTCTTTCTCTCTCTCTCTTTCTTTTTTTTTTTTTTTTTTTTTTTTTTGACGGAGTTTTGCTCTGTTGCCCAGGCTGGAGTGAAGTCTCGTGATCTCGGCTCACTACAGCCTCCACCCCCAAGGGTCAAGCAATTCTCCTGCCTCAGCTTCCCAAGTAGTTGGGATCATAGGTGTCCGCCACCACGCCCAGCTATTTTTTGTATTTTAGTAGAGATGGGGTTTCACTGTGTTGTCCAGGCTGGTCTCAAACTCCTGACTTCAGGTGACCCACCCGCCTCAGCCTCCCGAAGTGCTGGGATTACAGGTGTGGGCCACCGCGCCTGGACAATAATATCTTTCACATGAATCAAATGGTATATTTTTATATAAAGTGTTCCTCATGCTAAAACTTTATTCTATATGCTAAAGATGATCTGTGTCCATTTCACTTTGATAATACAAATTGGTAGGTCCTCTCACATGCTTTTATTTCAGCCTGGGACACAAAGGAGTTAAACTTTAGTTTTCCTTTGTTTGATGTGTTCTTATTTCAAAAGTATTTTTGAATACTTATTTTACAGTTTTATTAGTAGTCTTAACGTCAAGTGTTCAAAAAAAAAAAAAAAGCCCATTTAGTAGATACAGCCTTCTATTTCATTTATATCTTGGTCTTCAGCCTTTTCACATTTGTATTTGGACAAGACACTTTTAGTCATCAGCATCTATGACTACAAATAAAGGTAAAAAGACATTGAGTCCAACAACTTCATCCCTTAAAAGAACAGACAAAGGAAATGGTTCTTAAATAGGGTAGGTCTCAGAAACATTGTTATAGCTTTTCCAAAATGAGATGTGCTAGAAGTGTGAAATACATATCAAGTTCAAAGACAGTAAGGAAAAAATGTAAAATATCCCATTAATAATTTTTATATTGGTCCCATGCTGAAATGATACTATTTCAGGAATTTTATAAGGAAATTTCCTTTTGCTTAGATTATCTGTCCCCACCTCTTTATGTAACGTATACACTGGATTTAGGCCCAATCCTGATTAGCCAGTAAGTAACCAAATGTAACATTCACACAGTTGAAGATTTTTGGATGAAATTCATGGATAATTATACTTGGAAACTCTTGTGAGAAATATACAATGTAGGTATAAAAATATTTTTATTCCTCTTTTTATTTTTGTCCAAACTTGCTGCCCAGGCTGAAATTGAGCTGCACGACTGATAAAAGGCATACAAAATCTGCAAAATAGGTTTGTTTTAACAAAAAGAAAACGCCTGAAACATCAGCTTTCTTCCTATCCAAAATAACATGTTTTTGAATAACAATGTGGCCACTTCTCTTTACTGAAGCCAAAATCACCACTAGTCATCAGAGTGCTACTTTTATGATTTTCTCCAACTGAGTTCTCATTCTTTCATCCTATATGTAAACACACCAATTTGTGCTTCCATTGTAATAATTAATGAGCCCCCACTGGCTCTTCCTGGGCACAATGCTAGTCTTTATCCTTATGAGGCACATACTAAACAGTAATATTCCAACCCAGAATTGCAGTCATGATAAAAGACACACGAAACTAAGCATGGACACTGGAGGCTACTCTCTGCTTTCCTGATTTGGGAGGGCATATTATACTGTACCCCTTTTGCTGGATCCTACTGGCAGCAGTGTTATAACCATAGAATGGTGGTTATAACACTGTTGACACTTGAGGACAAATAATTATTTATTGTAAGGGGCTATCTTGTGTACTCGAGGATGTTCAGCAGCATACCTGGCCTCTGTCCTCTAGATTATATAAGGGTCTCCCCTCCCACAAAGTTGTGATAACCAAAAATGTCTCCAGGCATTGCACATGGCCTGGAGTGGGAGAGGAAAGCTTCTTCTCTTTGAGAACCACCAAATCCAAACACAAACTCTGGCACTAGACAGGCTGGTTTAGAATGTCAGCTCCTTAACTTGGCAGCTGTGTGAACTTAAGCAACTTGGTCTCAGAAAACATCAGTTTGCCTCTAAGTAAAATGGGGACAATAACCAGTAATTATTAAGTAAATGAACCAATATAAAAAGCACTTAGACGAGTGGCTGGCATATCATAAGCAGTATAAATGATTTAAGTCTTGTTATTTACACTATATTAAAATGAAAATTCAAATCTGTTGCTGAATAGTTAACTTGGCAAGTCACTTAACAGCCTGGGCTTCAGTTTACTCATTAATAAAGCACAGAGCAGATCAAATGTTGGCTAGTGATACAACTCAGTACAGTGGTTAAGAGCTCAGGTTCTAGAATCAGACCACGTGGGTGGGAGCCCTGGATCTACCACTTATTAGCTGGCCGGCCTGGGACAGATCACTGAGCTCGCATAACTTTGTTTTCTGGATCCAGAAACACCTGGATATTAAAACCAAAACTCCACAGGGTTATTGTGAAAATTCACTGAGATAATGTAGATATATAATATAATAAATTATCTAGTACTCAGAATTTTTAGTAGCTTTTTCTATAACTACTCACCTTTCTAGATTTAAAAATACACACATCTGTATAAGTGAGGAGAACTAAGTTATTTAAGAGTAGTGAACAAAGACAGGGGAAATGACCAATTCATCTGTGTCTATGTAACTATGGATACAAATAATGGCCATTTATAATAAATATGGGCCTCAAGGTTCCTTGGAATATGGGTAAGGTGGGTTACTAGTCTTTCAGGACAGACATTTGTAAGACTGGTAAGACCGTGTAGATGAATTCCACTCATCACCCAGAAGGACAGGGGTTTCTGAGATCACACAAATTTATTTCCTAGTAAGGGCCATCAGGGAGCAGAATTCTCAGCTTAGCTTATCGTCTTCCCTAACTGGAAACTACATGAAGAACTCTCACTCTTTCAGCTACTGCTACTATTTCCAGTGATTATCATGGTGCCACATACACAGTAGTTACTCAAATATTTATTGAGTAACAAATTTAAAACCAAAGTTGCAATCCCTGCCAGAATCTCTGGTAGAGATGCCCGTCACATTTAATAGACTAATCCATAAGAAAAGATTTGCATTGAAACCTTTTGGATAAAACTATCTTGACTGTAATCCTTAAAGGCCAGTCTACTCAAAGCTAAACATGAATTGTTTTTCACTTAAGATAGTCAAAACCATCATCTTCATCTATGTCAACCCCCAGGAACATCAAGGAAGTGAAGAGATAAAGGGTTCATGTATGTCAGAGGAGAAATATTAATCAAAGGCTCAGTATCTGCCCCATCTCTTTAATATTTGAGCCCAAAAGAGGTAGCAGTCATGGCAAAGTTCCAGGCCTTACGGTGCTGATGGTGGTATCAAGCATTCACAGAACCATGAATTGACCCTGAGATTAATCTCTGGGAGTTCCTGAATAAACATATTTATCTCTAGTGACCTGGCACGACATTCTCAAAGTGGAAATAGTCAGAATGGCTCACCAAATGACTTTTGGAACAGTGTCAACTTTTAGGTGATTGAAAACTTGAGAAACAATGATGACCAAAGTTAGGGTTGAGCTAGGGATACCAGAAAAGACCATGCCGAATGACTGTGGTGATACATTACACATAAGATAAGAAATCCAGGGTTTTCTATTGTCAGGGTGACTTCCCAGAAAAAGTGAAAGACCTTTAACTCTACACCTGCTATATTAGAAATTTGTTAGAGGGAAATGTGACTGTAACTCAGCCCAGAGATAGATGGCCAGATAAGATGCAACTCATGTAACGACTCTGACCCAGCAGCAATAGCGCTCTCATGTGCTATCTTAAGAAAGATTATGAAGCAATGCCTGAGTTTAGCAGAAAAGACTACAATATAAAATTAATGATAACTTCCATAAATACAAGGGAAGAAGAGTGATAACAGTTAAACTATATATTTGCTATGCTTAACTCAGAAACAGAAGTAATACCATAAAAATCAGATCATCTCCTTACATCATTGGTTGCCCTAGTACGCTTATTTAGTTAGAAAGGACAGGAATCCAGTCAGCCTTTTGTTGTAGCCATGGTGTTCTAATAAAAGACTTAAACACTTTCTAGAGCGTTGAGCTGCCTTTAGTACCACCTTTAAAATGCATCTTTTCCTCTGCTTGCCACCTGGCCACCAGCATCACAAGGTATATCTAAAGGGAAAGACCAAGATGAAAAGCCTAATTGGCCATATCATGAGAGTAGCTCTGCACCTAGAAAATGTTATTGTTTAATTTTAAATACCATACATGCCTTTTTCATAATATATTTTGCTTTGGAGATGCACTGTAGATGGAATAATGATGGGACTGAAAATGCCATGTGAAAAGCAGGGGCAATTATAAGTGATCCCTATATCACCTGTGCATTTTTCTAGCTTTCAAGTTCGTTTTTACTGTCTTCTGAGATATCATGGCATGTGTCCATATGTGGCAAATTCTAAATGCACATTTTATTTTAGATATGCATACAACTCATAAAATTAGGTGAGGTGAAGAAGAAAGGTTGGAAAAGTATAGTGATGCATTCAAATTGCCAAAGGAACATTCCCCATTGAAGATCTTCCTAGGAAAGTGTTAACATCACTTTTGCAACACCATGGGGCAGATCATCATTTAGGAATGTGCTGAGACTGCAAGCCACTTGCCTTAGGTATTAAGCGTCTGTAATTTTCATAACCCCAGGGTATCCTTTTATCAGATTTGGAATATATAGGGGAAATCTGATGCTGACATTTCTTAACTTCAGCTGGGAAAGAATGCTACATTCACACATATTTATCTGCAAGAGTGGAATGCAAAGCATGCTAGGTGGAAAGGAAAAATTATACAGTCTAATGTACAAATGAAAGATACAATATTGCATAAGTCACTAATACAAAGCAAATGTGCTTGGGGAGGTTTGATAGCAAAGCCAATACCCTGCATTATAGTCACCAGGCTAGACATTTATGAGCTCCACTGTTACTTCATTTGCATTTGCTTCCTATCAAAAAATCCATTTAAAAAGGAAGCTAAGAAGAATCTCTACTTATAGAAAATAATCTTAATAAAAGCAAGACAACCATTTGGCTTGTCTTTATCCCTAAGAAAATAAATCACAAAATTCATGGGTACTAACTTCGTGGGAAAAAAAAAATCACACATTCTTGAAAGGCTCATTAGAAAACTGCATAGTTTAAACGAGTATTGTCCACTCCCAAATGATCTCTATCAACATCTTATAAGAAATCTCATAAGAGGGAATAAATAGATAATGCTTAATTAATATCTTTAAACTTAATGAAGACATCAAAACTCAATTATACATACCTGATCATTAGAGATTTCCATTCTAACAAAGATAGTTTATTTAAAAAGATACAATAAAAGCTTAGCTTGACTTACCCTATAGGACTGTTATACACAAGAAAGATATGTATGTCAGGGTTAGATAAAACATAGTTTGTTTTTTAAACACAATTCACTTTATAGGTTAATATTAACTTCTAATAGTACAAAAATGGACTCATACATTATAACTTTACCATTTGGTTTAATTCATAGTAGCACAGTTAAATTAAAATGTGGTCAAATCCTATTAATGTAGGCACATATCTCAGCTAATAAATAATACTGAGCAGGAGAGTGTGCAATTCAATACTCCAACTGAGACTTGTATACAATCTCCATAGTTTGCAATACTGAAGAGAATGGCTCCCTATCACTTCCATGCAAATGAAGCTGTGGTTCCACAGCTGGAATCATGTTACTCTGAAAACGGAAGGTGGGAGATGTTTGGTCTGAGGAGGAATCTTTCAGACATGCTTCTAAGTGAATACTGAGGTGGTCAAAATCTCATTTCTACTAATAATGTAATATATGAGCCCTCAGCACGACCAAGTGGCAGAGTTATTTGTGTTTTCTCAACTGAGAAAGATAGTTAACAGACAGGATCTCACGCTTGGGATGTAAACTTACCTCGAGAATGGCACTGAGCTAAAACATGCTTAATGGATTACACAGGGACATGGAAATTTCTGCATTTAGGTTAAGAAAATGAACTGCATAAGCCCAATATGGCAGACAGGGGTTATGACTTGGTAGCAGATCACGAGAAAAGGACCTGGGAGTTTTAGTCTCCCCTGGTTTGTTACACACCTGATAAATGAGCTTAAAACAGAGACTTGAGGACATAAATGGGACTCTGTACCCAACCATTGTCAGAACACATCTGGAACAAGCATTTGGGAATATTCATCATTTATTTTTCCAGAAAAGAATCCTAATAAACATTTTACATATTTCTTTACTGTTTGGAAATTTAACCCTACATATATGCTGTGACTGTATTTTATTTTTTAATCACAACAGGCATACTCTGTGCTATGAAGCTTCAGGGTTGTTTTTTGTTGTTTATGTATTATATAATTTTCATTATTAAGGAAGAAAACGAATACATATTGTTTTGAAAAACATCAGTCCTTTCAAATGTTATCAAAATATCAACAATGGCAATGATGGTAATAATTATAAAAATTACTTTTGGAATACTGTATGTAACATTGCATTCTGAATTTTAAGAGGAAATATGACAATTGAAAGTATGCCTGGGAAAGGCAGGCAAGCTTGATACTGGGGAGGGAATTGCTGAAGCAGCTCTAGGTGTCAAGTCTGAAGCTGACGCAACAGAAGGAAGAAAGAGTATAGAGTACAGACTTGGGAATCTGGCTCATCAGGTTTAATCTCAGCATGACCCAATATAAGGTACTTTAACCTCTCTGTGAATCCGTTTCCTCATTCGTAAAACAGAGATAATAATAGCATTCACCTCATAGGGTTCTGAGAATCTAAAGAGTTCTTATATGTAAAGCACTCAGTTCATTGACTAGCACACAGTAAATGCTAAAAACAGATGTAGCTCCCAAAGAATGGAAAACAGTTCCTCAAGCAAATACTTGCACATCAATGTTCACAGCAGCACTTTTCACAATAGCCAAAAGGTGGCAACAACTCAAGCATCCATGGAAAGATGAACAGATAAACAAAATGTGGTATATATACACAGTGGAATATTATTTGTGCATAAAAAAAGAATGAAATACTGACAGGTGCTACAATGTGGATGAGTCTCAAACATATCATGCTAAATGAAAAAAGCCAGACACAAAAGGTTACATATTGTATGGTTCTATTTGTATAAAATATCCAGAATAGGTAAATCCAAAGAGATGGAAAGCAGATTGCTGTTTGCTAGGGTTGGAAGTGGAGTGAGGAAGAGGAATGGTGAGTAACTGCTTAATGAGAATGGGGCTTTATTTGAAGGTGATGAAAATATTTTAGGACTAATAGAGATGATGGTTGCACAACAGTGTAGTAAATGCCACTGAACTGTTTATTTTAAAATGGTTAATTCTCTGTTATGTGTATTTCAACTTGATAGAAATAAATATATAAAATTTTAGATAACATTCATAATAATAGAGGCAGATGTTGCTTTACTAAGAGGAGGAGGGAAAGAGGGGAGAGGAGGAGGAAGACTGCTACTCTTATGTCAGTGATGGGGAAATTACTCCCTCATAAGGCCAGTCAGTTTACATTCAGGCGGGTTTGTGTGGTGAAAGATCATGAGATTCAGATTCAGGACGGTTTGAACCCAGTTCCCAGCTCTACCTGCTCTTAGCTGTGCAGATGGCAGGTGACCCAATCCCTCTTCACCTCAATTCAGGATAGTACAACAGAGATTATAAATGCCTATGTGACCAGTCTACAGTGTGGATTAAATAACCTAATGTGCCTAGCAAAATATTCCCACATAGTAAATGCTTACTAGGAACAAATTCAATTTGAATTTCATATATTTGAATATTGACCCTGATTTTGAGAGGACTGACAGACAGAAGAGTGGCAAGTTTTGAACATCTAGTGTCCAGGTTTAGTCGCCACTAATTCAACAGTTAACTTTGCTGACCTGTGCACAAAAGCTCTCCCCCAAAACTTGGTTCTAGTTCTCTTTCTGGGACTACACAATAATGTTATCTCTGCTCAATAAGACACGCTTCAGGAATGACTGCCTGAAGAGACAAGAAACACAGATACATCTGGCTAAACACACAATTTATTGAAACACTGAATTGAACTTTCCATACTTTTTGGAGATGCCCTTCCTCCATCACTGTAAGGATGTAAGTAAAACCTTAACAGTAAAAATGTCCTCCTTCTTCTGATCCACTACCAGCGCAGTTAAAACAGATTGCTGAAGAGATTTCTGGTACTGGGAAGCAAAGTATAGAAGCAAAGGTGTCTCCCCCTTAAAAAAAAAAAAAAAAAAGACTAGGGAAGGAAGCAAGACCCACTTTCTCCCTTTTCTGACTCTCTTCTTTTTGCTGTTCTTTCAGCACTTTATTTATATTGTCCTCTCTGGATAATGATCATTTGAGGGCCAACATTCACCCAAAGTGGTGGTAACAGTTCATTACACTTGTCCTAGGCTTCAGAACAATCAATAACCCCAAATGAAGAGTAATGGTTATTATTAAGCCAAACACAGCTTGATGATTCTTCCTTACTGATATTAAATTTGCCTACTGCTTCCTGCATATCTGTCTGCCACAGCCCTTGCTGTGTTCAATTGCAGTCCTTTACTGGAATAACTCGTAAGTCCATCCCTACCTTTATGCGAGTCTCACATATATCCTCTCTTGAGCAATTCAGTGATGATTAGTTGCTTCCACACCATATTTGCTGGTTTTATTTTTGTCTCTAAGGCCACTGACAGATGAAGTACGCCTGATGTTTAGTGATTTGGCTGCTCCTTTTAGTTATTTATAATCAAAGGCTCTTCCGCTTTTAGTTCTACTTCCAAAACGCATATTATGGTATCTCTTAATTACTCACCCACTACTTACATTCTTAAATGCAACAGCTATATTTTCATCTCACTCCAGGATAAACGTGATCAAAAAAGTTTTTAAAAATGTTCACACATTCAGGCATTCAGCCATTCAATCATGAAATACTTACTGAGTATCAAATTAATATGAAAGGTATCCTGGAGGAGATGTAAGATCACTAATGGAGTAGGAAACAAGGACACAGACTTTGGAATTTAACAAACCTAGACTTGAATTCTGGACATATTCTTACCATACAACAACAGGCAAGTTAGCTTCTTTGAGCCTCAGGTTCTTTGCTTATAATATGGAGCTGATTATATCCACCCTGTCAGAATGATATAGGATTCTGAGGATATACATGCAACAAGCACATAAATCACTTCAATACTTTTCATATTCACATCATAAAAGTGTGATTTTCTTTTCAAAATAACTTCTAAATTTTAATTGTAGTTTTATAAATATAGTTTCACATGATTTGTTGGTTTCAAGTCAAACCATCCTAATGATTTTGCATATTAACCAAACTATAATTCACTCTGTTTACTTGTAGTTTGGGCCATGTTTATAACACTGACCTTCAAGTTATACATATCTATTGCTTTTGTGCATTATAAATAAAATCTTAACTGAATTATCAATTATACAGTTCATAATCAAATGTGCTAAATTTTTTTCAGGATTGATATGTCATAGATTTTTCAGTTTTGTTTTCTTAACAGTATATAGTCAAAAGAACATGAAGCATGCAACAAATTTTCAACCTGTACCTCTGAAAATCTACATGATCATGAACATGGCATTGAATCCCACTAAGCCTCAAATTCCTCATGTTGAAAATGGACTTGGTTATATTGTGCCTCACTCCTTCACTCATTTATTTTGAGGTGAGGTTTTAGGTTAGTGAAAGTGCCTCATAAGTACTAACATCAAGCAGCTATCATTACTCCTTTTTGAGATTTTTCTATCTTTCCTTCTTGATTGTCTTTTGAGTTTTAGGGTTAATAAATGTACATCTTTCCCCTAAATGTTTTTAAAATAGTATTTATGCTTTGGCATTCACATGAAAGTTCACTGTAGATAATAAATTAACTGGGAATATTCCAGACATTTGTTTTTTGATTCTATAATTTGATGATTCTGACTTGATTGACTTTTTTTTCTTGGTGAGTTAATCACATAATTACCAACCACTAGATTATTTTGTGCAAGAAGATTGTTTCACAAATTAAGTCACTGTCATTTATCATTACCATTTCTTTTCAAAACATATCAAATCTTACAATCTGTTAAGTGTAACTTCTTCAGTGTATATCACTTTATTTCACGAATAATTACAAAGATCTAATCAGGAAAAAAAATTAAAATCATTGTAAAGTACAACCATGAATATTTGCAACAATCAAGGCCAGTATTAAAACAACAATACAAAAAAGGTGACTTTTTAGAGTTCATGGAGAAGAGGTGTATAGGCTTCTCTGGGGTTATGACTCTTTAACAAGCTGGGCTTTGATATTCCCTTTCCCTGCCATTGTTTTGTATTTGTTATGATCTTGTCTTCACAGTAGGATGAGGAAATAAGCTAAGAAATAAGACACTGTCTCTCATATACTCCTTCATGCTCTGGTCCCTGTCCTTTTCCAACTCATAAACAGAAGTGATTGATTCTGAAAGGGTAGAAGCCTGGCAATCATTAAAGATAAATACCAATTCAGCAAAAAATACAGCACTAAAAGTATGGATGCATTTAAGTTTTAGGAACCGTGCTCATGCCCTCCTCCACCTAATGTTATGGCCTGGGGGACAATGTGTAACAAACTCGCACTGTAATTATAGATGAGGATCACTTGGCACTTTTGTAATTACTAGGCTCTAATCATGCCAGATTAAGTTCCTTCCCAAACGGAATCTCTCTCTAAAGCCACCAGAAGGCATATAAGGACAGAACTATTGCAGCAGAGCATGGCTGCATAAAGCCTGGGTGAATTTGCATGATGCATGCACAAAGCAACTAACACTTGGTGCTCCTGCAATGATCAACTTTATATATTGCTGGAGCTCAAATGGGATGCTGAGACCATCCTTCCCAATACCCTAATTCTGCAGAGAAGAAAATTCAGGCCAGGGCCAGGGCAAGTAAAATGACTTTTCCAGATCAAATAGCAGTAAATAGCAGAGTGTATAAATGAGCTTATGATTCTTGTTCCCATTTTTCCTGCTCTGTATACAACGCTAACTTTTTATGTCACTTCTGGATAGGGTTATTCCTTTCCATTCTCTGTGAATGTACCTGATTTGCAGGCTACTCTAAGAGTTTGAATGGTGAAAACTGAAAGAATGTCACTAAGAATCAATAGTATCTATCTCCTTTTTATAAGCATGCTTTATGTAAAATAGAGATTTAATTTGTGCCCTAAATTCTTGTTTTTGGAATGTGAGGAAAAGAGAAAGTGGGTTAAAATGTACAAAAGTAACCAGTACATTGACGCGGTGACTCTCAAAAAGGCTGAACAGATTTTTCTATTAATTTAAAGGATTTACTGAACCTGTGAAGGCATATTACATATATAATCAGGATACAATAATGAAGGGACCATGAAAATGGAATACTTCATCAGAGCAAAAAACTCAAGAAATATACACACTAAAGAAAACATGTTGCATGAAAATGATTGTTTTTAAACTATTGTGAGGATAACTACCTTTATATGGTTACAGTCAACTAATATTTATTAAAAATTTGATAAAAGTAAAAAAACTGGTAATTCCTTGATATTGGTGAATAAATATATTTAAGATATATACAAAAATACATATAACCAGTTTAGTACAAAAAAAAACCTTATTTCAATCCTCTGGGATTAAGTTGCCTTTTTTTTTTTTAAGACCCCCAAATCTAAACCATTTTAATTCAGGAAATACAACATTCCTCTCATTTCAAATCATAATGAAAATAAAATGTATGAAGCTTGCTGGTGATGCCCCAGATTGTATAATCCTACAAAAGACATTAACAGAAGCTCTAAAAATCTAATTAAATTTTAGAGTGCCAGTAATGTCGCCATAAGGCCCATGTAAGCTATTATCTACATTAATAAAAATTAAATTCAGACTATATCCATATCTGGATAGTAATATACCTGGTTTCAAGGTCACTCTTACTTCCTTAAGAATATTTCTTCCCTATTCTCATAAATAAAATTAATCAATCATGAAGGGGAAAACCAAATACCTTCTCTTCTATCTCCACATTCTTCTTTTAGGTCATAGAAAAGGAATCGAGTAGTCTTCTCACCTCAGGGGGCAAAGTTAATACCACTCTTGGCCCCGCTTCACCCTTCCTCACTTGCTCCCTAGAGAAAGGAAGGTCTCTGTAATATCTGCTGTGCTCATTTCCTTTAACAATGTAAGTGGTGGGCTCAGCTTGGTTCTAGCTTCCCTGTGGTGAGCAGAGGGCTTTTCAGGCCCAGCCAGGTCTTTTCTTTCTTTATTCCAATTTATTCGCCTGCAACTTGTTTGGTTGAGTCAGGTTGACTCTTCTTGGGGGCAAGTTATTGTAATTCAAAGTGGGGGCCTTTGGTCCAAGCCAAATTCACTAGTTGCATTTTAGCAGGGAACCTGTACTTGGGAGTTATTCAGTGCCTATTAATGAAAGTTTGAGTGGCATTTGGCTCCATAGTTCTTTTTTTTTTTTTAACTGGTAAAAACCTGGACAGGAGACAAAGTGAGACTGATAAGACCTTTACACTTCCAAGGAATTCCACTGCCAAATAACAATGCTAAACCTGTCACCAAACTACCATTGCAAAGTTCAATATTGAGAATCACCATAGCCTACAAAAATTTTTAAACAAGAAAACATACAAACACAGCTCTTCTATCTCCTAGCCCCTATACACACACCTGACGGGCATCTTTTTAATTTAATTTAATTTTATTTTATTTATTTGTTTTTTTGAGGCAGAGTCTCACTCCTTCACCCAGGCTGGAGTGCAGTACTGTGATCATAGCTCACTGCAGCCTTGACTTCCTAGGCTCAAGCAATCCTCCTGCCTCAGTCTCCCAAGTAGCTGGGACTACAGGCATGTGCCACCATGCCCAGCTAATTTTTGTATTTTTTGTAGAGATGGGATTTTGTCATGTTGCCAGGATGGTCTCAAATTCCTGGGCTTAAGTGATCCACCCATCTTGGCCTCCCAAAGTACTGGGATTACAGGTGTGAGCCACCACACCCAGCTTCTAATCTCTTAATAAAAAATTAAGTGACAATACAGCATTGTTAACTATAAGCACTATATTGTACAACAGATGTCTGGAATTTTTTCATCTTGCACGACTGACAGTCTATACCCATTGAACAACAATTCCCATTTCCTCCTCCATCCATTCCCTGGCAACTGCATTCATTCTCTGCTTCTGTGAGTTTGACTATTTTAGATAGCACATATAAATGAAATTACATAGTATTTGGACTCCTGTGTCTGGCTTATTTTACTTAGCATAATGTCCTCCATGTTCATCCATGTTGTCATAAATAGCAAGATTTAATTATTCTTTAAGACAGAATAATATTCCATTGCATAAATATACCACATTTTTAAAAGCTACCATTTGATCCAGCAATACCACTTCTGGATACATGTCCAAAAGAATTGAAATTGAGATCTCAACGAGCTATCAGTCTGCATTTTTTTTTTTTTTTTTTGAGATGGAGTCTTGCTCTGTCACCCAGGCTGGAGTGCAGTGGCACAATCACAGATCACTGCAACCTCTGCCTCCTGGGTTCAAGTAATTCTCTTGCCTCAACCTCCCTAGTAGCTGGGATAACAGGCATGCATCACCACGCCCGGCTAATTTTTGTATTTTCAGTAGAGACAGAGTTTCGCCATATTGGCCAGGCTGGTCTCGAGCTCCTGACCTCAGGTGATCCACCCAGCTCAGCCTCCCAAAGTGCGGGGATTACAGGTGTGAGCCACCACACCCAGCCCTATCTGTCTGCATTCTTAAGTATATTGCAGTATTATTCACAATAGTCAATAGTTGAAAACAACCCAAATGCCCATTAATAGATGATTTACCTATCACTGGTTGATGAAACTATCTTTCAAATAATGATCTCAAAAATGGCAAAGCTTTTCTCTATTATTTTTCTGCCTTAAATCCAATATGCTCCAAACATCACCCTAGCTTGGGAAAATGTATAAAGATTCTAGGTTTTCCTTACATCTTAGCATGATCCTTTGATTAGACAGTTATATAGGTAATATGTGGGCTCTCAAAACTGTGACCTTTTCTATGGAAGTGAAAATTAGTGTAATAATAAAAAAAAGTTACATGGGCTAAGTTGGAGATTTAAAGTAAAAGCCTCTGGAGATAGAAAGGTAGCCTTGCATGCCTTGGTACTGATGATAAAATAGTACCTCATATTTATACGGTACTTCATCATTCACATGGTGCTTTCCTATACATTTTCACTTAATCTGCCTATCAAACACAAATTAGACTTGTTCACTCTCAGTTAACAGATGAGGAGATCTGGGCTGCTGTACAACCAGAGCACAGTTAACAGAGGAAGTAATATATTCTCTATATTGTCCTGTACTCAGTAATAATTGTTAAATGGATAACTGTGATACAGCTGCCATGATATGTTACTAGCAGAATATCCATTCAGAGAATCACTTCTTCTAGCTCCATGTGACTATGGGGAAAAGGGAGCTGTTAATAAAAATGGCTTGACGGAGTACTACTTCATGTCCTCAACCAACCTTCAGAGATCTTTTGAGTGTTCAATTTAGATCTTGGGGAGAAAGAGGGTAATTCTCAAGTTCATTTGAGTTGAGTTTTCACCACTTGCATTTGAGAAGTCCAATCATTGCATACAACTCCCTATCACTCCAACAGTAGAGAATAGTGTCCGAATGACTTGATGGATCTTCCATTCCAACTGTATTCTCATTTGCTTTTTCCTTTTTGAGAGGTGAATACACTTGCTTTTAAGGCAACACTCTGGTTCCAGAATCACGGATTACCCAGATTCTGATTCATGATGCTTCCAACTGGACACTACATTCTCTGCCCCAAGGCTTGTGACTTCTTTCTCTTGCATGCCCCACAGCTTCTCCCCATCAAGCTTCACTGCCAGCTCTGGGCTTGGCTATGCTCACCTCATCCTAGAGGACCACAGGAGCATTTGATGAGCTTATCCTGTTAGTGTCCATGACCCACCAGGCACAATTATTTCCATACTTTCACACAAAATTTTCTTTCAATTAATTACTGTAGGAGAAGTATATCACAGTGGCTAAGGGTATTTGCTTTTGTTAGACAGGCCTGGACCTAAGGCTTGATTCTATCTTTTTTATGAGTTGAATATCTTTCAGACAACCACTTACTAATGCCAAACCTGCATTTCCTCAATCTTAAAATTAGGATAATAATAGTATCTACACTTAACTGGAATCTTGAGGGACTGAAAGAGATAATGCATTTGAAGTACTTAGAACCCAACATATAAGAAGGAATTAATAAATTCATTCAAAAATATGTATTGAGTATAGATATGTATAATCTATTGAATATTCATACTGAGTATGTGAGTATATAAGGTATACATTTTTAATATATTCATTCAAAAATATGTACATATATCTGTACTCAATACATATTTTTGAATAAATTTATGAACATATACTTACATATATAAATACAGTATCTCTCCTAGATTCTTACAGGTCTTGCTATGCAGAAAAAATTAATTGCTCTTATGAACATTATAATAGTGGATACAGAGAATAAACAAGCGCATAAAATATATTATAAATATAATATATTTAAATGTTAGAAGTTAATCATAAACACTGTTTTTTTGTGTGTTTTTTGTTTTTTTTGAGGAGTTACTACTCCTGGTACACTGATATCAAGTTAATGATTGATAGAAAAATAATTATTACGTCTTTATTACAGCACTAACTCTTAAAGACATTAATTAGAATGTGCCAAAATTTATGATTGGTGAGCAATGTTTCAACACAACAGGCATGTACTTAGAATCTGTTATATTCATGGCAAATATGCTTAGGCTCCTTGTATGGAGGGAGGTGGGGTGTTGGGAAAAGATGCACCTATGAACAACTAATCAAGAAATAAATGTTAAATAGAGGTACATGTAATGTGTTGACTGGGAGAAAAAAAGAAGAGTCATTATTTATAATAGAAGGCAGTTAGTAGAGGAACAATGATAGTGTCAAGCATATGAAACTCCCATAATTTTTTCTTAAATTGAAAGAAATTATGATATGTCTTTTGTTGCATAAGCAAAAATTTAAAAATCTGATCTTCATTCTGCACCCAGTGATGAACCATTGACAAAATTCAGCCTGGGTTACAAAAAGGCCCTGATATGGAAAATAAACTTCAGAAACAAGACACTGAAGGCAGACACAATAATTAGAAGGTGATTGTCATATCCAGGAGATAAGTTATGGAGTCTGAAACTCACAGTGGAAGTAGTGGTGCAGAAAAAATAGATTAAAGAGACAGTGGTTTTACAAACTTTTTTCTGAAGCTTTAAAGGTTTTCAAGTTGTTGGTAGATGACCCACATAAAGCAGTTTTACTTCCTAAAAATGCACATCACTGATAATTTGAAATACAGAGTAGCATAGAGCAATTATTTGGGGGGGCATTAAGTGCTTAACTTCCTTACTTATATGTGAGTATACAATTGCACACATGCATTTAAACATATATAGCTAAAATACACACATGTAAATATTCATATATGCAGAACAAATGGAAATGTTATAATCACTATTTTATATACAAAATATATTTATATATACAAAATTTATTTACTAATATTTTGTAAACATTATTGCCCTGTCATAAAAAGACATGTGGCTTTCATGGCACTACTTAAATTCTTCTTATTTTTATTGACTGGTAGGCATACGGTATGAACAAAGACAGACAGTAGTATTCTTTTGGTGGCTTGACGCTCTATGCAGTGCCAGATTCCATGTGTCGTTCAATAAAGCTGTACAGTGTTTTTAAACGTTACTGGCCCTTCCGGGTAAAATAATGCTCCTGATATAGTAGAGGCTGGCCATGGCTCTGATCAAGATAAAAATATCATTAACACATGTCATAATTTAATTGCACCAGCCATTATTGTTAGTGTCTTCTACATCTTCTTATAAATGAAACACCAGTAGTGACTTGCTTATATTGTAATTATAAGTGCTCATGCATTAGAAAATACACTCTGTTCTGGTTAGTTTGGTGGTTAGAATAAGCCTCTAAAGCCAAAACACATGAATTTGAATCCTGCTTCCATATCTTACTGAGTTAGGTTGTCTTGCCAAGTAACTTAAATTCTTTGTCTAAATTTTCCTTTTTCACAGGAGATAACAAGTATTTTGTATATTATACAAATGATAGTTATATAATAATGATGATATATATGTATATATGTCATACATAAATCTGTTAGAACAGCCCCGTTACATTTTAAGCACTAAATACTTCTTTATAACTATTTTAGTTATTATAGTAATTAGTATTAATATTACAGTTTTGCTGTGTGATCTTGGACAAGTCGAAGATAATGCAAGAAGTTATTTTCCATAAGCAAGAAACATACCATGATTCCAGGCTTGATGGTCTCATCTACTGAGGATTGTTTTTGACAAACGCCAGGTGACATAGTGCTGATAATAATTGAAGAAGTAAGGGCTAGAAGAAATACCTTTGGAGAAGACAAAGTCTCTGCCTTCTAGGGACACACAGCTTCCAGCGAAAAAGACATGAGGGCAAATACCTCTAACAAAAAACAATGTAATAATAAATAAAACATAAGATCCAGAGAAGAGGACTCATTCAGCCTCATGTGTTTATGAGTAAACACATGTGTTTATGGTAAAGAGAATGGGTTCAGAAATCAAGTGGAACTGGTCTAAATCTCAAGTCTACCTCGTACTAGATATACGGCCTTAGACTAATTACTAGACTCCTTTGAGCCTCAGAAGTGTAGTAGCATAGAACTTAAGGACAGAGGCTCTGGGGGCAGACCTCCAGCAATGTACCTTTACTCGCCAGCCTTGTGAGCTTGGAAAAGTACCTTAATCTCTCAGTGATCCACTAGTTTTTGTGATATCATATGGATTGTCATGATTGAATAAGCTAGTAGAGATCAAGACACTTAAAACAGTAATCAACACACAGTAAGCACTCAAACTACATGTTAGTGTCAATGAAATTAAAATGGGACTCTCCCTGACATGGCATTTCAAAAGTGGCTCCCAAATTTAAAACAACAGAAAGAAACACATATATTCTAAATCTAGGTGCTAGAAGGACTTACAAATGGGGAGACCTCACACAGATTCTGCCACTACTAGCAAAATTGCTGAGAATGACTTTTCTGGGGATTTCCTCATGGGGAGCTGTGGCTGCACTGTGCATTCACAGCCCCACTCATTCCTGACCCATGGGTGGAGAGGGAGTCTACCCCACCTTAAGTCAAGTGATGGAGACTCACAGATGATTGAAGCTCTGGACTCTGAGTGAAAGCCTGAATTCTAATCCCAACCTTATAACTTATTTGCTTTGTGACTAGAGACAAGTCACTGGCTTCTCTGAGCCTCATGTGTTCATCTGTAATATAAGACATAACAACTTTGTTGTTCATGTTGTTCTTCCCCTAGTTATTTTTTGCTCATCCACTCTACCTCAGTTTACTAGAATATGATCCTCACAAATAAAGTAAGTAAGAGAAGAATGATTATATTGTTTACGTTAGGCTAGCAGGCTGGATTTAACTTGGCTTTCTCCAATACTGCAGAGAGGTTTTCTCAACCTGCCTTAGTCCTCCAAGACATATTTAGCATTGTCATTTTTAAAGCAAAAACTGATGAGAATTCAACTCACAAGATGCTGATAACATGAAGCAAAACATATGCTGATGTGACTCATGTAAGTATCAAACCTAAGTAAACTGAGTGTGTTTATTTATAGCAGGAGGTGTTTTACACTTAGACAGACAAGCTCCAAATCAGATTCTGAATTCATTTCAAGGAGTGAGGGTGAAGGTATAAATGAGCTGCAGGATAATGTACTAGAAGATGAGAGTTTACTGAATTTCAGTGAAAGGAATCAGGGAGAGAATGAGAAAATAATTGGTATGAATAAAGCCAGCCCTTTAAGAAAGATGCCAGTTAAATGGGACAGTGACAAAATTCTCTAAAACTCTGGAGGCTATGGAAGAGAAAAACAGATTCTACATTCAAATCTCATTAACATCACATTTGTTTATCTTTGCACCAGTGTGGTATGGCTCACTGTAACATATGTACTGCAGTCTAGTTGAGTACACTAATAAAAACAGGACCGTGCCACAGCAGGAATAAAGAACCCACTCTCTCTCTCTAAGAGGTTAAAACACACAGGAAAAAATATCTTACACTGAAAAAGTGTCTCCGACTGCTTAAGCTAACGCTGCCCTTCCCAAAAGTCTCTCCAAGGTCACAGGGAATTTTGAAATTTGTTTCTCCGAGCACAGCGGGCAGATTAGGGAATTATGGAGTTAAGAATCCTACCAAAATCAGAACAGGAAATAAAATATTCACTCATTCATCTGTCCATCTAGTCATTGAACAGCTAGCTGAATACCTTCTATATACTAGAGGTTCTGCTAGGTGCTACAGGAGACAGAAAAAAGAATAGGATGTAGTCACTACCCTCAAGGATCATACAACCTAGACAAGGGCAAAACATGCAGACAATGTAGGCTACCCCAATCTCCGTGCAAAACCTCAAATTGATAGTAGTGGCATCCCTGAGTGTCCGTAAAAGAGGAAGTAGTGGAGAGGGATGGGTTCTGGAAGTTCCAATCAAATATGTTGCCTGACAAATACATGGCAAGAAAAAGGTGCTAACTTTAGGATGAACAGGATCACGAAACAGAAGTTAAATACTAAGGACATGAAAAAATGCAAAGGTGAATTACTATTACTATAATAATAATTATTATATGATGAATCTAGCAATAACATCCATGTTTTCTTTGAGCTTATTTGAAAATCTACTGTTAAGTTTTAGAGATAATCCAAGCAAAGAGAATTATAAGAAAATTAAGAAAACACCTCCTACTTAGCAATATAAAATTTTTTCAAGCAGCAAAATAGTCTATAGATTTAAATATTTTCAAAGAGGAGTACTTAGTTAACACTTGCATTATGTTCCAGGACACCCTCGTTTCCACCTCTATCTTCCAGATTTATCAAAGAATTAAAGATAGTTGTCACCTTTCTTCTCCCAGGTGGTAATACCTGGATGTGGTGTGACCCATTATTAGAGAGGAATCCCAAGAATATGCGGGTCCTCCTCTAACCAGCAGGAAGGCTGTTACCAAGGCTACAAACACATTTCCTGACTCCAGAGTCCCCCTAAAGGGAGATTAATCAGGTTATCATCATTCTATCTATCCCATCTCATCATTTTAGGAGAGCTGATGTCTGATCCTCTGACCTCTGTGCTGCAGAATCTGGCTTAACATTATCCTTCAGGATTAGTAATCAGATGAAAATGCAAGTAGGCTTAAATGGACACTCAATCATGTTCAAGCTGTTGAGCCAATCAGATTTTTTTTTTTAATAGTAAGAAGTGGGGTGAGGGGATGTGGCATTTAAGGCATATGAGGTAGGAAATTCTAATTATCTAGTGATAATAAATAGCAAACTTCCTTTTGTCAAGGGGTACAAATGCAATACCAATAGCAATATATGTAACTCTGATATCAACAAAGCAAACCAACAAAATGCTTTGTTTTTAATAAAATCACATACGTAAAAGCAACAGGGATGGAAGGGCATTAGTTCATCTGTCTGACCAGCCAGCCAGCCAGCCAGCCAATATTTATTCAGTACTAGGCTGCAATGGTAATGGCAGACTCTGTCCTCATATGGCAGGCATGGTCTAACAGGTGAGCTACAATTTAAAATCCTACTTTGATCTTCCACTTAAATTAGAAAAAAATAAAAGAATTTCTTATGTCACCCAACAAGGCTCTATATGATCTGATCCCTGTCAGCCTCTACACTCGCCATTTCTACCACTTTCCCTCATTCACCACTCTTGGCGTCACTGGTTGCCTTTCTCTTTCTCCAATACAGTAAATGAACTTCCCTGAAGGCTGCCCCTTCTGCCTGAAGAGTTCTCACCCATCTTCCTAGGACAAGCATCTCCTTGTATTTAGTTCCTGGCTCTGCATCCCCTCATCAGAGACGACTTTCCTGAACAGCATACCTAATGTTGCCACTGCCTCTTCTCCTAGGTCATTCTCTATTTCTACTCTGCCTCATTTTATCTTCACAGCACTTTTCATCACTTGACATTCTATTACATGTTATTAACTTCTGTCTTTTTTTTTTTAACTACATACAAGCTTCATAAGGCGGGGATTTTTATCCATTTATATTAATTGACGTAACGGGACTTGGTATAAAGCAGTTGTTCAAAAAAGACTGAATGAAAAGCCGTAAAAAAGAGGATGTAAATATATACAACATTACATTACCATGAAGGAAAGATAAATGCTCCCAGAGGAGTGTAAATTAAGGTGGCTGTGGCTATCCTGGAAGAGGTTAAAAAGGGTTTCCTGACAAAATGATACTAAAACTGAATCACTTATATTGGTTTATCCGATAAACTACATAAATCCATTTGGTCCTTTCTCAGCCCACAGCCTAGCAGGAAACAATATAAAACTACAAATGAATAAACTTATACACAAAATAAGCTGGATAGTAAAATTAAAACTGACTCCTTAACTAAGTAAATGGACAAAAAAAAAGAAACACTGAACTTCACCCCAGGAGGAGTGGTCACTGCTTTTGGTCCCTTTATGGATGAACTACTGTAGGCACTGGCCTGTAGGCAGAGTACAGGTCTAACACCAGATTGGAGAAGCAGCTTCAGTGTGTTGGTTAAGTCGACACTGAAACACAAATTTAAAATTGTGCTCAGTCATATATGACTGAAATTACTTTGGAAAGATCCATATGCTTTCTTATTGGACTATTGTGATTTGTGATGATTTGTATTCTTTGCTATGGAAGCTCAATATGTATGTTACAAGAGGCTGTTGGACCTTTAGAACTAATGCTAAGAAACTAATAAAAGGGCAGTCACCCTGCTGGTTAAAGGGAGAGAAAGGCACTGAAAGAAAAGGAGGGACGGATGGGTACATGTCAGAAAAGCATAGAAGAAAATTCAGGTGTCCTGCAAGGAACTAGTGGCCCTGGCTGACAAATGAGACCACAACATTCATTTTCTGCGTCATTTCCTACTCAGTGCTGGATGGGTCACCAGGAACCAGGCTGGAACCAACTCATCAATTATGTTGAAAGGACAGTTTGTCAAAGAAAACTTTTTCCTGAAAGGCTTCCACAGGCCTTCCTTAAAAACCATCCCTCTTTTACAGAATTCTAAGTTATTTGTCTTCTTTGTTTTTAACTTTTATTTTAGGTTTCAGGGTACATGTGAAGAAGGTTTGTTACATAGGTAAACACATGTCATGGGTGTTTGTTGCAAATATTATTTCATAACCCAGATATTAAGCCCAGTAACCAATAGTTATCTTTTCTGCTCCTCTCCCTCTTTTCACCCTCCCTATTTTTCATAAATAAGCTACTATTTTATGTAAATTACTTCTCATAAGTAAATTATTAAAAAGGATCAAAAGGCTTTTTCCTCCTCTAGGAAATACTACTTCAGAGACAAAGTGCAGATATCCAGTTGAAAATTAAACTTGGAATAAAGAAACAGATGCACTCTCATTAACCATTTCAAAAATGTTTGGTAATTGAGGATTCACATTTAGAAGTAAGCCTCTGGATCTTATCTGTCAAAGAAATAGTGGTAGTGGATCCATCACTATTTAAACTACCCAAGTAGCTTAAGGCCCACGCAATAGAATAAAACTAATCATGCTGAGTATTACCAAAAGCCTAAATCACAGTGTTTCCTTTTTTAGACAAATCCACAAAACTCCTAATAAAAAAAATAAAAGTTAAAAAAAAATGTGTGTGTGTTAGGAGTGGGGATTAATGACAAGATTACAATAGTTCAATGTTTAAGGAACATAAGATGAAATAAATAAAGACAAACAAGTCTTGCAGTTCTGATTCTATTAAAAAATGTCTTAAAATTTAGCAGAATGCTTTGTAGATAGCAAGATAATTTTCTTATTTGCTAAGATCTGGAGTTTCTTCATTTCACACTTAGGAACAATTCATTTTATCTCTTGAGTTATATCTGCTTAAATCTTTACAGTTCCCAAAATACTGTGTATTTTTTGTTAGGTTTTTTTTTTTTTTTTTTTTTTTTTTTTTTTTTTTTTTTTGGCAGTTCCAGACAATTGTAAAATGCTAATTACTTGAATTCCCTCCTTGATTTAACAAAAGCATAATAGAAACAGGAGGGAAAGGAAAGAAAAACAACGTGACCAAAAATGACAAATCTTGTGCTTTTTCACAAGGTTACAGAAATATCTGACTTAAGGATATACTAAATTCCCATTTTATAGAGCTTACTTCAACACATATTTTCATTATAAATCAATTTTGTTTCATACCCAGGTAAATCCCCTTGTGGTTTTCTAACCAGCATATCAAACACTAGTTATAGAAAATTAGTTACCAGAAAGAGGAAAAAAGCAAGACATGAGAAGGAAGTACATGTTGCTAAGAGCCAATTTCAAATGAAGGTTAATCAGAAACAAAAATACAGCATTTTTTAAAAGATCACATTTTCAAAGAGCTTTCTGTTTATATAAAAATTCATTTTACACACGCTTTTCTTTAAACTTAGATCCAACATTTTGTATATTGCACACTGCCAACAACTTAATGGCTACAGTGCTCCAAACTGCCTCGTCATGTTGGCAACGTCCCTGGATAAAATATGATGAAGATCTGGAGACAGGCCTTTCTAATACCCTTCCTATAGACAATTACTACCAATTAGTCACACTGCAGGGCTAAGTAACATTCTCTCTCTGCACCTGCAAATCTGTGTTTGAATGCCACAGCAGAATCCACTGCAGGAATCAAAATTAAATTTGAACTGAAAAGCTAGCCTAATACCTTATTTATTACCTGCTACTCTGCAGAATAGAATATGTTGAAGAAGAGGCCCCCAAAGGTTATACTTTATCTTCAGCTTTGTTAGAATATTTCTCCATGAACAAGAGTCTCTTTCAGGGACAGATAATATTGGGAAATATAGTTTTATTTCTCTTGGGCCCTGTGGTAAGCAATGCTGATTCAATCAGATCATACAGGCAGGAGGCTTAAATAAGATACCTGCCCTTCATAGAAAATGTTACTTTTGAATCACATATTAATACACGTGCTTATTACTGCATATCGTAGTCCACTCATCCCAATAATGGAGTTCTTAGGGGCTCCCTTGGGTTTATCCAAATGTTTTCACTTCTTTTATTTTGTAATTACTGAAGGTAAAATGCAGCAACTCATTTTGTCTTCAACAGTGATACTTTATAAATGAATTGATGACCATATAAGTGAAAGGTGCCCAAAATGTACAGTAGATATACCTCACTATAATGAACCAATTCCAATCCTGAATTAACCACTAATCAAATACAGGGCCATGGAATACACATTTAACCTTTATATATATATACACACACATACACACACACACACCCCCACATATACACACATATGTATATATAAATATATGTGTATGAATATATAAACACATATATAATCTTTTTATTTATATATGTATATATCTTTTGGTATATATGTATATATGTATGAACATATATACACACATATTTGTGTGTATATACATATGTGTGTATATATATACACATATATGTGTGAATATATACATCTGTTGAATGGATGGATAAATTAAAGAATTCAGAATGTTTAGCTTTGTAATGCATACACACCCCATCATTCAAAGACAAACACGTATCTCTATTCTCAAATACACTCACACTACATCAATTGGAAGCTTTAGCACAATATGAACATATTAAAAGTGAATAGAGGAATTGGAACTCTTGAGAATTATGAGTAATTCATGAATTATCTGCTCACAATATTTATTAAGGTCAAATCTAAACAAAGACACACAATGACAAATGACAACACAAAATTTCATTCATGCAATTGGAATTTAAAGATATATGAGGGATTTTCAAGTTGTGTCAGTTAATGGATCTGAGGTCACTGTAACTTAATCCATCGGCTCGTACCTTTGCCAGTATGAAACTAAAAAGTGATCTGGACGGTGGACAAATGACTGAATGACAAGCATATCTCTGCAAATATAATATTTATGGAAGAAAAATAAAACTGCTCTTCAGGTTTGTAAAACTTCTGTGCAGTTCTCTTGGCTTTGTTAATCTCATTTACTTATTGCCAGAGGCTTTTGCTAGCACTAGTTTTGACACTCCTAAGGCTAAAACTAAAAAATTTACTCCCAAAGATTTTTTTCAAAGGGCACTGCTTTTAAAACAGTCAGAGTGTTGAGCTAAAAAGCTGGTGAACTTGACCATCTTGGTGTTCACTGCAGAGCTGAAAGCCTCGGGCACTGGAAATGGAGGATCACAACCAGGCCTTCTAAGGGGACAACTGCTTCAATATTTGTCTCTGTTTTATTGTTCTTCTCTTCTCCATAGTTCCTTTCACTCCTTTCCCTTAGCTATCCAAGCTACTAGACTTGTCTTCTTCCCCCATTTTAGAATCAGATACAGGCACACACGCACATACACACACACACACACACACACACACACACACACACACACAGACAAAAAGAGAGAGGAACACAGATACTTCAGATGACCACAATTCAAGCTAAGGTGGAACATTCGTATCTCCTTATAGCTATCTCTCAATAGTTCTTTCAATGATGGTTAAAATTTGATCATCACTGACATAAGGAAATGCAAGTGGGAAGAGCATCCAGATTTTTAATCATATTATTATGACACTAAGTAAAAAAAACAATAAAGTAAAAAGGCACTGGTTTGCCAGATCCAACAGAACAATGGTTCTCAAACTTCAGTATGCATCAAAATAATAAACTGAAAAGTCTTAAAACAGATATGCTGGCCCCATCCCAGCTTCTAATTCAGTAGCTCTGGGGTGAGGCCTGGGGATCTGCATTTCTTACAAGTTATCAGGTGGTGTGGATTTGTTGGTCTGGAGCCCACACTTTGAAACATCTAATGTCCTCTAATGCTGTAATACAGGAGTTATCTTGCTTTGTTTTAATTTCCCACAAAACAGGAAGCACTGTAGATTCCCACTTGAATTTCAGACATCTTAAAGTAATCCTTAAGGATCTCCAATTTTAACAAACATTTCCCATGATTCTAGGTGTGGTAGTTAAGAAGTAGGGTGACCATGGCCACAGTCTAGCCCGGATTGTCCTAGTTTACACTTGCTGTCCCAGTGTTCATCCAGGTAGTGGCCCCTTTCTCTCTAAAAATTAGAAGATACAGTATATCTTTATCCTCTCTGTGAATCATACCTGGAGAAACACTCCTGCAGATGTTAATCAGATCAGTAAATCAGAAATGGCTTCATATCCTGTTTAAAACTCCTTGCCCACTTGAGAACCAGACTGCAGACTGCGGTCCACATTGTTTAGCCTGCCATTACCGCACCTGTTAAGCCAGTGGGAGATCCACCACCATATGTGAGCTGAGCATCTTTTGGAATATCATTACCTGTACTGAGTCATGACTTTCTGACTGTTATTTCTTATCTTGGCAAACAATTTTGAACAGGAAGTATGAGTAAAAGACATTGTTTGGGCCTGCCACAAAGTAAACAAACAAATAAGTAAATGAATAAATAATACAGGGTTTTTTTGTTTTTTTTTGGGGGGGGGGTGTTTTGTTTTGAGACAGAGTCTCACTCTGTCACCCAGGCTGGAGTACAGTGGCTTGATCCTGGCTCACTGCAACCTCTGCTTCCTGGGTTCAAGCAATTCTCCTGCCTTAGCCTCCCAAGTAGCTGGGATTACAAGCGCGCACCACCATGCCTGGCTAATTTTTGTATTTTTAGTAGAGATGGGGTTCCACTACGTTGGCCAGCCTGGTCTTCAACTCCCAACCTCAGGTGATCTGCCCGCCTCGGCCTCCCAAGGGCTGGGATTACGGGTGTGAGCAACCGTGCCCAGCCAAATAATACAGTTTTAAAATAAAAGAGTATCCTGAAAACTCTACAATTCTGAATGCCTTTAAAGAACTGGTGAAAGAAATAAAGGGTCAAGGAGAACAAACTGTTAAGAAAGAGTAGAAAGTCTATGACCTTGTGGAGGTCAATATAAACATAAGTGAAAATAAGTGGAATTAAAAAAATAGAATGTAAGGGAGGCAAAACCACTCTGGCTGGAGGCAGGTCATCACCTCATAGGCTTAAAATATAATGCAGTACAAATTTTGATGCTGGGAATGGTCTATTAATACTTAAACATCAAACGCTGCAAAGACCCCACTGAACGCTGATTTATTTTCAAGATGTATGCCTTAACTGGTAAAGTAAGCAAGCCATTACCCCCAGACATCTACACGAACTCTACCTTAGCTCACCATGTGCCCCTTTCCTCCTTGCCAATATAAATGTAATGAATCTTCAAAGATACTGGTGATTATGCTTCATGCTTCAAAGTTTTTCCAAGTGTGTACTAGAAGCCACCTGAATCATAATCATTCATGATTTCCATTTAAAAAATGGCTTCAGAGCCCAGGCCAGGGTTTTTCCATCAGAATGGTTGGGAGTGAGTTTGTATATCTATATTTTAATCAATATAGAGAGGACACTTTTGCATGTTAAAATTTTTAGAACTTATCTTAGGGTTTTTCTTTTTTCAATTGCTTTTAAGTAGCTAGTTTTCTGGAATAAAACAGAGGAATTTAGAAATATGGGGTTTGATTGTTTGAAATTATATGTTTTAAATTTCATAATATAAAGGGCTTTACATAAAATGCACATTTATGGCAGTAAAAAGCTGTCATTCATCACATGGCAAAAAGAAAATTAAGATAACTCAGTCTTTTAATAGATATTATTTTATTATACAGTATTTTAAGGAACACTAATGGAGTACGTTTCTTTATAAAAACTTTTCTTCTAAAGCATTCCAGGAGAGGGAAAAACTTATGAAACTGTCAATTAAACAGATTTAATTATTAGAGTCTTCCCTTTACTTGCTAGAGTTGAGACTGAGGAATATACAATTCTTAAATGTGTCTGAGCACTTTGGCAATGAACAGGATCCACCAGCATAAAAATGGGTAGAAAGCAGAGAAAAAGTTCAAGATTCAACATACGCAAATCAATAAACATAATCCAGCATATAAACAGAACCAAAGACAAGAACCACATGATTATCTCAATTGATGCAGAAAAGGCTTTTGACAAAATTCAACAGCCCTTCATGCTAAAAACGCTCAATAAATTCGGTATTGATGGAACGTACCTCAAAATAATAAGAGCTATTTATGACAAACCCACAGCCAATATCATACTGAATGGGCAAAAACTGGAAAAATTCCCTTTGAAAACTGGCACAAGACAGGGATGCCCTCTCTCACCACTCCTATTCAACATAGTGTTGGAAGTTCTGGCTAGGGCAATCAGGCAAGAGAAAGAAATCAAGGGTATTCAGTTAGGAAAAGAAGAAGTCAAATTGTCCCTCTTTGCAGATGACATGATTGTATATTTAGAAAACCCCATTGTCTCAGCCCAAAATCTCCTTAAGCTGATAAGCAACTTCAGCAAAGTCTCAGGATACAAAATTAATGTGCAAAAATCACAAGCATTCTTATACACCAGTAACAGACAAACAGAGAGCCAAATCAGGAATGAACTTCCATTCACAATTGCTTCAAAGAGAATAAAATACCTAGGAATCCAACTTACAAGGGATGTAAAGGACCTCTTCAAGGAGAACTACAAACCACTGCTCAGTGAAATCAAAGAGGACACAAACAAATGGAAGAACATACCATGCTCATGGATAGGAAGAATCAATATTGTGAAAATGGCCATACTGCCCAAGGTAATTTATAGATTCAATGCCATCCCCATCAAGCTACCAATGAGTTTCTTCACAGAATTGGAAAAAACGGCTTTGAAGTTCATATGGAACCAAAAAAAGAGCCCGCATCTCCAAGACAATCCTAAGTCAAAAGAACAAAGCTGGAGGCATCACGCTACCTGACTTCAAACTATACTACAAGGCTACAGTAACCAAAACAGCATGGTACTGGTACCAAAACAGAGATATAGACCAATGGAACAGAACAGAGTCCTCAGAAATAATACCACACATCTACAGCCATTTGATCTTTGACAAACCTGAGAGAAACAAGAAATGGGGAAAGGATTCCCTATTTAATAAATGGTGCTGGGAAAATTGGCTAGCCATAAGTAGAAAGCTGAAACTGGATCCTTTCCTTACTCCTTATACGAAAATTAATTCAAGATGGATTAGAGACTTAAATGTTAGACCTAATACCATAAAAATCCTAGAGGAAAACCTAGGTAGTACCATTCAGGACATAGGCATGGGCAAAGATTTCATGTCTAAAACACCAAAAGCAACAGCAGCAAAAGCCAAAATTGACAAATGGGATCTCATTAAACTAAAGAGCTTCTGCACAGCAAAAGACACTACCATCAGAGTGAACAGGCAACCTACAGAATGGGAGAAAATTTTTGCAATCTACTCATCTGACAAAGGGCTAATATCCAGAACCTACAAAGAACTCAAACAAATTTACAAGAAAAAAACAAACAACCCCATCAAAAAGTGGGCAAAGGACATGAACAGACATTTCTCAAAAGAAGACATTCATACAGCCAACAGACACATGAAAAAATGCTCATCATCACTGGCCATCAGAGAAATGCAAATCAAAACCACAATGAGATACCATCTCACACCAGTTAGAATGGCAATCATTAAAAAGTCAGGAAACAACAGGTGCTGAGGATGTGGAGAAATAGGAACACTTTTACACTGTTGGTGGGATTGTAAACTAGTTCAACCATTATGGAAAACAGTATGGCGATTCCTCAAGGACCTAGAACTAGATGTACCATATGACCCAGCCATCCCATTACTGGGTATATACCCAAAGGATTATAAATTATGCTGCTATAAAGACACATGCACACGTATGTTTATTGCAGCACTATTCACAATAGCAAAGACTTGGAATCAACCCAAATGTCCATCAGTGACAGATTGGATTAAGAAAATGTGGCACATATACACCATGGAATACTATGCAGCCATAAAAAAGGATGAGTTTGAGTCCTTTGTAGGGACTTGGATGCAGCTGGAATCCATCATTCTTAGCAAACTATCACAAGAACAGAAAACCAAACACCGCATGTTCTCACTCATAGGTGGGAACTGAACAATGAGATCACTCGGACTCAGGAAGGGGAACATCACACACCGGGGCCTATCATGGGGAGGGGGGAGGGGGGAGGGATTGCATTGGGAGTTATACCTGATGTAAATGACGAGTTGATGGGTGCAGCACAGCAACATGGCACAAGTATACATATGTAACAAACCTGCACGTTATGCACATGTACCCTACAACTTAAAGTATAATAATAATAAATAAATTAAAAAAAATAAATAAATAAATAAAAAATAAAAATTAAAAAAAAATAAAAATAAATAAAAAAAAGAAAAAACACTTAACACAATCTGTCTCAAGCAATCTATACATGAAGTAAACATTTTATCTAAGGACCTATAAACTCCAAGTCCACCATTCTGTACTCTTTAAAAAAAAAAAAAAAAAAAAAAAAAAAAAAAAAAAAAAAAAAACTGACCCGAAAAATCATCTAGCCAATTCCCAAAAGAAGGAAAGTATGGTTCTAAGGTATATTCTCAACTTAATACATACATTTTATTTTCAATCTACCAATTTACCTCCATATCTATTTATAAAATATATATAAAATATATACATATATTTCATATATATTTGAAGGAAATATATTAAGCTGCTTAAAAGATATAAGAGACATTAAACTACAGATCAGAGATTAAAAACTGTAGTGAGAATGAATATATATAAAATAGCTGTCAGAGTTGATGGCATAATTTGCAGTTAGCATCCCCACCAAACACTAAAATCACAAAGGATTCCTTTCTAACACCCTATTTCCATATCCACAACATCAAAGGCCAAAAGAAAGTGATTCCAGAAAGATTCAATAAAATAATTAAAAGCTTAAAAAACACCTAAGAGAAAATACTAACATGACCTCTTGCCCACTAAATGGCAATTATACATCCTTCCTCATCTGATTAGGAAGGTCATAACTTGAGACTCTAATCACGTGCTGTCTTCTTCAGAATGCCTTCTCCTATCCCATTCACCGCCTTTCCTGTCTCATTTACTTATGCTTATGAGAGATGCCTACAACACTTTACTTTTACACATGGATTGCACTTTATGCATTATCTTCCTTTGTACATCTTGAGTAATAATGAGCTAGGGACCTTGTTTATTTAATCTTTGAATCTACAACCCTGAACCAAGTTTTTGCCTGGCTCAAAATAGGTATGCACTCAATAAAAATGTTGGTTGAATGAATAATTGTTGAAATATTCAGCTGAAAATACTGGCTGAAGGATAAAGTTATAATTGGCTCCAGCTACTGCTCTCTCAAAGCAATTCAATTCAATTCAACTCAAACTAATTCAATTCAACTTCACTCAACAGACATTTACTAAGGGTCTAGCTTTTGCCTGTAATAGAGATATAAACAGTTTTTTGACCTGAATTGTCTTTTCAATTGCCTTAACACTTCACTTTGCCAATAAAGGCACAGTTTAAGTCGACAACCAGAAATTAATTACAAGGGAACAGAAATCATAGTAGTGCTCCACGTTCTATGGGAAGAAAATAAGAGTAAATAGATATAAAATGATTTCTGTAGAATTTTGTACAGATTGCATGTAGGCATATATTTATGTCTAGGTTTTATTTTTAAATAACCTACTAGCCTTTCTTAAGTGGGCTTTCTAAATAGAGGAACATTCCTTGCATGTAATAGATTATCTGTTTCTCTTAGTCATCTAAAATAGTAACAGAACAGCATTAGCAGTTTTTGGAAGAACTGAGAAAATGAGTAACTCAAATAATTTCCTGTGTTCTGCAGGTAAACTGAGAAGCCTTGTTGAAACAGGTTGCCAGAGTCACTATTACAGATTGTATACAGCTTATACAGTTTGCCCCTCCCTAATAACCAACTGTAGATCAAAAATATTTGGGAAAAGTTGGATGGTTGTGTCTGTACTGAATATGTACAGATATTTCCCCCCATCATTATTCCCTAAATGGTACAACAACTATTTACATAGAATTACACTGTATTAGGTATTATAAGTAATCAAGAGATGATTTAAGGTATAGAGGAGAATGTGCATTGGTTATGTCCAAATACTATGCCATTTTATATAAAGGACTTGAGCATCCATGGATGTTGGTATACAAGGGAGGTCCTGGAAGCAATTCCTCACAGACACTAAGGGATGACTACATTTATATTTAAGTTTTTCAGAAGTTTATGAATTGGTAATTAATTGGTAGAATTAATGGTGTTTAATAATATACACGATCATGGAATAATTCAGCATATTCACCTTAGAATTAAGCTCTTTGACTTAAATGATTTAAATAATTGGCTCAACTCTGCTTCACACATTTTGGAAAGACACAGAAATAGATTTAATGGGGGACCATTCGAAAAAGCCCTTCCTTGAGATGGTATAAGAGTTATTATCCTCTGTCTGAGTTTAAGAGAGTTTCACTTAAAATAATGACTACTTTAAATGCTTCCTATTGCCAAGATTCCTTGGATATGAAGAAGACTTTCATTTAGGATTTTGGAGACATGAATTTAAAAGCATATAGGAAGAAGCAGGAGTGATGCTCCAAATATATTCAATATTGTCTTCATGGAAGAAATGGATGATAGGTCTTTGAGTCTATCACAAAACTGGCTCCAAGGTGTGGGAAAAAAACTGTAGTGATAGAGAACTTTAGCTACTCATACCTCCAATACAAAGTGTGTGCAACAGGGAAAATGACCTAATTAGATCACGTTTTAGAGTCTTCCACACCTAAGAGTCAATGATTCCAAGAAAAAGAGTGCCAGCCCCAGAAATTACAAAACAAACTCTGATCTTTCACTGTCTCAATAAGAACTGTGTCTTCATTATTTTCCCCGCAGATGCTGCACTAATCTGGGACTAGAATCTTTGTTGAACTGAAGCTATGCTTTTCCATTTACATTGTCCTTTTTCAGTGGCTGAATGTCCCAAATTCTCTCCTAACTCAAGACTTTTGCACATACCCTTCCCTTTACTCTTCTTGTAGACTCTTTCTTTCTTTTTTGTTTCTAAACAGATATGTTTTTACAATTTATTTGCTCAATTCTTTTAAATTTTATTTGTAACTGACAACTAATAATTATATATGTTTGTGGGGTGCAATGTGATGTTTTGAAATATGTTTACAATGTGAAATGATTAAATCAGGCTAATGAACAAATTCATCGCATCACATACTTATAATTTTTATGGCAAAACATTTAAAATTTACTCAGCAATTTTGAAGTATGCAATGCATTATTATTTATTATACACCATTTTGTGCAATAGATCACTAAAGCTTATTCCTCCTGTCTAAATTAAACTTTGTACCCTTTGATCAACATTTCCCCTTTCCCTATCCAATCCCTCCCTCAACCTCTGGTAACCATCATTCTATCCTCTACTTCTATGAGTTCAACTTTGTAAAATTCCACAAGCAAGTCAAATCATATGGTATTTGTCTTTCTGTGCCTGGCTTATTTCAATTGGCATAATGTCCTCTTAGTTCATCCATGTTGTGGCAACTGGCAAGACACTCACAAGCAGAATGAAATTGGAAACTTATCTCACATCATAAACATAGATCAACCTCAAATGGATTAAAGACTTGAAAGTAAAACCTAAAACTACAAAACTACTAGAAGAAAACACACAGGAAATGCTCTGCAACATTGGTCTGGGCAAAGATTTCTTAGATATGACCCCAAAAGCACAGGCGAGGAAACCAAAAATAAAGAAATGAGACTGCATCAAACTAAAAAGCTTCTAGACAGCAAAAGAAACAACTAACAGAGTGAAGAAACAACCACAGATTGGGGGCAAATATTTGTAAGCCATACATCTAATAAGGGGATAATATCCAAAATATATATGAAAGTCAATAGCAAAAAACCCCACAAATAAACTAATCAAAAATGGGCAACCTAAATAGACACTTCTCTAAAGCAGACATACAAATCTCCGACAGAGATATGCAAACATGCTCATCATCACCGATCATCAGGGAAACGCAAATTAAAACCTCAATGAGCTATCACCTCATATCTGTTAGAACAATTATCGAAAACACAAAAGATAAGAAGTGTTGGCAAAGGTGTGGAGAAAACGAAACCCTTGTGCATGATTTGTGGGAATGTAAGTTAGTATGGCCATTACAAAAACAGTATGGCAGTTCCTTAGAAAACTAAAAATAGAATTACTATATGATTCTAATAATATGTCCAAATTAATTGAAATTAGTGTGTTTTGCTGGGCACTGTGGCTCATGCCTATAATCCCAGCACTTTACGTGGCTGAGGTGGGTGAATTGCTTGAGCCCAGGATTTCCAGACCAACCTGAGCAACATGGCAAAACCCCATCTTAACTAAAAATAAAATTAATAAAAAAAAAAAAAATAGGTCGGTGTGGTGGCTTGCACCTGTAATCCAAGTTACTTGGGAAGCTGAGGTGAGAAGATCACTTAAGCCCGGGCTGTGGATGCTGCAGTAAACCCAGATCTCACCACTGCACTCCAGCCGGGGAGACAGAGTAAGACCCTGTCTCCCAAGAAAAAAAAAAAAAAAAGCAATCCCTGTGCCAGACATATCTGCACTACCATGTTCACTGCAGAATTATTCACAAGAGTTAAAATATGAAAGCAATCTTGGTGTCCATTATCACATAAATGGATAAAGAAAATGTGGTGTATATATACATACACACATATACATATATATACACATATGTATGAACACACACACATATATATATATACACACACATACACACATGCACATACACACATACACACACATGGTGGAATACTATTTGGTTTTAAAAAGGGGGAGAAATGCTTTCATACCTGGCTCTTTCTAATGCTGAAGTCTCAACATAGTGCTACTTCCTCAGAGAGACCTTCACTGAAAAAAACAACTAAAGTAAGCCCTCTATTTATTGTCTATCTCGGCACCTCAATCGTTTAATTCATAACATCAATCACTTTTTGTGATTATTAATTTCTGTCTGTTTCTTTCAACAGAATATACATTTATAGAGGAAGGACCATGTTTGCTTTCCCCAACATCTAGCATATACAAAATGTTCCATAAATATTTTATTGGACACATGAATGCATAAGCACAATGATGGAAGGGAGAAATGCAGAGTTAGTTCAGGTGATGTTTGGGTGTGGCCTGGGCAATGGCAGATGTTAAGTTACTCAAATAATGCCGGTAATGGTGAGTTGAAACTCACTTGGGCCACTTCTACATAAGTGGATCAGAAATGAAGAAACAAAAATATTCTGGCTTCAATATTACTTGGTTCATTGCTTGTGTAATGAGAGTTACAATGACCAATCTTTCTGGATGGTTTGCCATTTGCAAGGCATTACAGATTAGCTGAAGTCAATCAGATAGATGAGAAAATCTGGCCTATTTCTTAAAATTTCCACTTAACCCAGATGTACTCTACGTTTTTATTCACCCAACTCTCTCTTTAGTGTTTCAATTGTTTTGACTTCATAAATAGCCTCCTTGTTTAGCTAACCTTGATTCAGGCTTCAGTTGTTGGTGCAAAAATTCCTTCCTCAGGAAAACTTCACTGACCAGATAACGATAAGCTTTTCTAATTCCCTGTACTTTTCCTACATAATAATAAATTTGCATGCTTATACAATTTCCTATAGTTTCTATATCCTTGAGGTTAGGGCCAGCATGTTTCTTTGCTCTCTACTGTGTCCCCAGTGGCAAGCAATAGTGGCTGACACATAACATGTGTTCAATCAGTATGAGTTGATTGGATTAATCACGGTTCCTCTTATCTATTTCATGGACCTTCTTCTTCTTCAAAAAAAAGTCAATTACACACAATTAGACAAAATTCAATGTAATACATCACTTTTGTAAAACTGAAAAGTGGAGATGTTTGTATCAAAAGCAAAAGGAAGAAAATTTTGCTTCAAAACTTATTCTTCGCATTTACCTACATACACATAACTATTAAAAAGATGTATATTTAATACATTTATTAAATAAAAATAATCACAATTTGCATATTGTTCTATATGCTGCTTTTCTCATGGACACACACACATCTCTTCATAACAGAATATACTGGCCTATCTTATTTTTAATGGGGTTATAATATTCTACTGTAGGTGTGGTCCATACCTTTTAGAACCTTTCCTCTACTGATAGAATATTAGATTATTCATGGTTTTTTCCTATTACAAACAAAGCTACAATGAATATCTCTGATATACTTCATTACATACATGTTTAAAATTTTTAAATGATAAAGTCTTATACTACAAAAAGGCTAGGTGAATATTTTATTTTCTTGAAGTGTACCACATTCTAGATGCATGCTCAATTTATTTCACAAGGTGATCAAGTCTAAAGGCTGGCTATGTGAGACACTTAGCATTATGATTCAACTCTAATTTTCATCAGCAACTTGAAAGACCCATGAGCTGTTTAGATAAGTCTGTTGTATAATTTGAGCACATCTGTCTTCTTGAGCTATCTTGTGCCCCAGGGTGATGAAACAAAATTTCAATCAAAAGAAATACAAATGCTAAAATAACAACACATGTAGAATAATATAAATGTACTTAGTCTTTTCCAAAAAGGGATTAGGATATTCTCCCAGCACAACAGTTATAAGTAAATCATTGCTAAATATAATGCACCTCTAGCTGGGGCAAAGTAACTGAACATGGAATTTTTTTTTTTTCTGCTAATTTGCTCCCAATAATAAGTGAGACAGCAAACAAAATATTTATTAAAAAATGGCACCTTCTAGTTATAAGAAGCTAAAGTAGGGGAGGTTCCAAGATGGCCAACTAGGAACAGCTCCAGTCTACAGCTCCCAGCGTGGGCACCCCAAAAGACAGGTGATTTCTGCATTTCCAACTGAGGTACTGGGTTCATCTCAATGGGGCTTGTCAGACAGTGGTGCAGGAAAGTGGGTGCAGCCCACGGAACCTGAGCCGAAGCAGAATGAGGCATCGCCTCACCCGGGAAGCGCAAAGGGTCAGGGAATTCCCTTGCCTAGCCAAGGGAAGCCATGACAGACAGCACCTAGAAAATTGGGTCACTCCCACCCTAATACTGAGCTTCTCCAATGGTCTTAGCAAATGGCACACCAAGAGATTATATCCCGCACCTGGCTTGGAGGGTCCCATACCCACGGAGCCTCCCTCATTGCTAGCACAGCAGTCTGAGATCTAACTGCAAGGCAGCAGCGAGGCTGGGGGAGGGGTGTCTGCCATTACTGAGACTTGAGTGAGTAAACAAAGCGGCCAGGAAGCTCCAACTGGCTGGAGACCACCACACATCAAGGAGGCCTGCCTGCCTCTGTAGTCTCCACCTCTGGGGGAAGGGCATATCTGAACAAAAGGCAGCAGAAACTTCTGCAGACTTCAACGTCCCTATCTGACAGCTTTGAAGAGAGTAGTGGTTCTCCCAGCATAGAGTTTGAGATCTGAGAACGGACAGACGGCTGCCTCAAGTGGGTCCCTGACCCCAGAGTAGCCTAACCAGGAGGAACCTCCCAGTAGGGGCCGAATGACCCCTCATACAGCCAGGTACCCCTCTGAGACGAAGCTTCCAGAAGAATAATCAGACAGCAACATTTGCTGTTCAGCAATATTTTCTGTTCTGCAGCCTCTGCTGGTGATACCCAGGCAAACAGCGTCTGGGGTGGACCTCCGGCAAACTCCAGTAGACCTGCATCTGAGGGTCCTGACAGTTAGAAGGAAAATAAACAAACAGAAAGGACACCCACACCAAAACCCCATCTATATGTTACCATCATCAAAGGACAAAGGTAGATAAAACCACAAAGATGGGGAGAAACCAGAGCAGAAAAGCTGAAAATTCTAAAAATCAGAGTGCCTCTTCACCTCCAAAGGAACACATCTCACTAGCAATGGGACAAAGGTGGACAGAGAATGACTTTGATGAGTTGAGAGAAGAAGGCTTCAGACGATCGGTAATAACAAACTTCTCCGAGCTAAAGGAGGATGTTTGAACCCATCTCAAAGAAGCTAAAAACCTTGAAAAAAGATTAGATGAATGGCTAACTAGAATAAACAGTGTAGAGAAGACCTTAAATGACCTGATGGAGTTGAAAACCATGGCACGAGAACTACGTGACACATGCACAAGCTTCAGTAGCCAATTTGATCAACTGGAAGAAAGGGAATCAGTGATCGAAGATTAAATGAATGAAATGAAGAAGAGAAGTTTAGAGAAAAAAGAGAAAAAGAAACAAACAAAGCCTCCAAGAAATATGGGACTATGTGAAAAGACCAAATCTACCTCAGATTGGTGTACCTGAAAGTGTTGGGGAGAATGGAACCAAAGTGGAAAACACACTGCAGGACAGTATCCAGGAGAACTTCCCCAGCCTAGCAAGGTAGACCAACATTCAAATTCAGGAAATACAGAGAATACTACAAAGACACTCCTCGAGAAGAGCAACTCCAAGACACATAATTGTCAGATTCACCAAACTTCAAATGAGGGAAAAAATGTTAAGGGCAGTCAGAGAGAAAGGTTGGGTTACCCATAAAGGGAAGCCCATCAAACTAACAGCAGATCTCTCAGCAGAAACTCTGCAAGCCAGAAGACCCTGGGGGCCAATATTCAACATTCTTAAAGAAAAGAATTTTTAACCCAGAATTTCACATCCAGTCAAGCTAAGCTTCATAAGTGAAGGAGAAATAAAATCCTTTACAGACAAGCAAATGCTGAGAGATTTTGTCACCACCAGGCCTGCCTTACAAGAGCTCCTGAAGGAAGCACTACACATGGAAAGGAACAACCGGTACCAGTCACTGCAAAAACATGCCAAATTGTAAAGACCATCGATGCTAGGAAGAAACTGCATCAACTAATGAGCAAAATAACCAGCTAACATCATAATGATATGATCAAATTCACAATAACAACATTAACAGTAAATATAAATGGGCTAAATGCCACAATTAAAAGACACAGACTGGCAAATTGGATCAAGAGTCAAGACCCATCAGTATGCTGTATTCAGGAGACCCATCTCACATGCGGAGATACACACAGGCTCAAAAAATAAAGGGATGGAGGAAGATCTACCAAGCAAATGGAAACCAAAAAAAAAGCAGGGGTTGCAATCCTAGTCTCTCATAAAACAGACTTTAAACCAACAAAGATCAGAAGAGGCAAAGAAGGCCATTACATAATGGTAAAGGGATCAATTCAACAAGAAGAGCTACCTATCCTAAAAATATATGCACCCCATACAGGAGCACCCAGATTCACAAAGCAAGTCCTTAGAGACTTACAAAGAGACTTAGACTTCCACACAATAATAATGGGAGACTTTAACACCCCACTGTTAACATTAGACAGATCAACAAGACAGAAAGTTAACAAGGATATCCAGGAATTGGACTCAGCTCTGCACCAAGCAGACCTAATAGACATCTATAGAACTCTCCACCCAAAATCAACAGAATATACATTCTTCTCAGCACCATATCACATTTATTCCAAAACTGACAACGTAGTTGGAAGTAAAACACTCCTCAGCAAATGTAAAAGAACAGAAATTATAACAAACTGTCTCTCAGACCACAGTGCAATCAAACAAGAACTCAGGATTAAGAAACTCACTCAAAACCACTCAACTACATGGAAACTGAACAACCTGCTCCTGAATGACTGCTGGTTACATAACGAAAGGAAGGCAGAAATAAAGATGTTCTTTGAAACCAATGAGAACAAAGACACAACATACCAGAATCTCTGGGACACATTTAAAGCAGTATGTAGAGGGAAATTTATAGCACTAAATGCCCACAAGAGAAAGCTGGAAAGATCTAAAATTGACACCCTAACATCACAATTAAAAGAACTAGAGAAGCAAGAGCAAACACATTCAAAAGCTAGCAGAAGGCAAGAAATAACTAAGATCAGAGCAGAACTGAAGGAGATACACAAAAACCCTTCGAAAAAATCAATGAATCCAGGAGCTGGTTTTTTTGAAAAGATCAACAAAATTGATAGACCGCTAGCAAGAATGAAGAAGAAATGAGATAAGAATAAAAAAGAAACAATAAAAAATGATAAAGGGGATATCACCACCGATCCTACAGAAATACAAACTACCATCAGAGAATACTATAAACACCTCTACGCAAATAAACTAGAAAATCTAAAAGTAATGGATAAATTCCTGGTACACCCCACCAAGACTAAACCAGGAAGAAGCTGAATCACTGAATAGACCAATAATAGGCTCTGAAATTGAGGCAATAATTAAGAGCCTGCCAACCAAAAAAAGTCCAGGACCAGACGGATTCACAGCCGAATTCTACCAAAGGTACAAAAAGGACCTGGTACCATTCCTTCTGAAACTATTCCAATTAATAGAAAAAGAGGGAATCCTCCCTAACTCATTTTATGACATCAACATCATCCTGATACCAAAGACTGGCAGAGACACAACAAAAAAAAAGATAATTTTACACCAATATCCCTGATGAACATCAATGCAAAAATCTTCAATAAAATACTGGCAAACCAAATCCAGCAGCACATCAAAAAGCTTATCCACCATGATCAAGTGGGCTTCATCCCTGGGATGCAAGGCTGGTTCAACATATGCAAATCAATAAACATAATCCAGCATATAAACAGAATGAAAGACAAAAACCACATGATTATCTCAATAGACGCAGAAAGGCCTTCAACAAAATTCAGCAGCCCTTCATGCTAAAAACTCTCAATAAATTAGGTATTGATGGGACATATCTGAAAATAATAAGAGCTATTTATGACAAACCCACAGCCAATATCATAGTGAATGGGCAAAAACTGGAAGCATTCCCTTTGAAACCTGGCACAAGACAGGGATGCCTTCTCTCACCACTCCTGTTCAACATAGGGTTGGAAGTTCTTGCCAGGACAATTAGGCAGCAGAAAGAAATAAAGTGTATTTGATTAGGAAAAGAGGAAGTCAAATTGTCCCTGTTTGCAGATGACATGATTGTATATTTAGAAAACCCCATAGTCTCAGCCCAAAATCTCCTTAAGTTGATAAGCAACTTCAGCAAAGTCTCAGGATACAAAATCAATGTGCAAAAATCACAAGCATTCCTATACACCAATAACGGACAGAGAGTCAAATTATGAGTGAACTTCCATTCACAATTGCTTCAGAGAATAAAATATGTAGGAATCCAACTTACAAGGGATGTGATGGACTTCTTCAAGGAGAACTACAAACCACTGCTCAAGGAAATAAAAGGGGGCACAAACAAATGGAATAACATTCCATGCTCATGGATAGGAATAATCAATATCATGAAAATGGCCATACTGCTCAAGGTAATTTATAGATTCGATGCCATCCCCGTCAAGATCCCAATGACTTTCTTCATAGAATTGGAAAAAACTACTTTAAAGTTAATATGGAACGAAAAAAGAGCCCATGTTGCCATGACACTCCTAAACAAAAAGAAGAAAGCTTGAGGCATCATGCTACCTGACTTCAAACTATACTACAAGGCTACAGTAACCAAAACAGCACGATACTCGTACCAAAACAGAGATATAGACCAACGGAACAGAACAGAGCCCTCAGAAATAATACCACACATCTACAAACATCTGATCTTTGACAAATCTGACAAAAACTAAGAAATGGGGAAAGGATTCCCTATTTAATAAATGGTCCTGGGAAAACTGGCTAGCCATATGTAGAAGCTGAAACTGGAGGCCTTCCTTACACTTTATATAAAAATTAATTCAAGATGGATTAAACACTTAAATATTTGACCTAAAACCATAAAAACCCTAGAAGAAAACCTAGGCAATACCATTCAGGACATAGGCATGAGCAAGGACTTCATGTCTAAAACACCAAACGCAATGGCAACAAAATCCAAAATTGACAAATGGGATCGAATTAAACTAAAGAGCTTCTGCACAGCAAAAGAAACTACCATCAGATTGAACAGGCAACCTACAGAATGGGAGAAAATTTTTGCAAGCTATCCATCTGACAAAGGGCTAATATCCAGAATCTACAAAGAACTTAAATATATTTACAAGAAAAAAATCAAACAACCCCACCAAAAAGTGGGTAAAGGATGTGAACAGACGCTTCTCAAAAGAAGACATTTTTGCAGCCAACAGACACATGAAAAAATGCTCATCATCACTGGCCATCAGAGAAATGCAAATCAAAACCACAATGAGATACCATCTCGCCATCATTAAAAAGTCAGGAAAAAACAGGTGCTGGAGAGGATGTGGAGAAATTGGAAAACTTTTACACTATTGGTGGGACTGTTAACTAGTTCAACCATTGTGAAAGACAGTGTGGCAATTCCTCAAGGATCTAGAACTAGGAATACCATTTGACCCAGTCATCCCATTACTGGGTATATACCCAAAGGATTATAAATCAGGCTGCTATAAAGACACATGCACACGTATGTTCATTGTGGCACTATTCACAATAGCAAAGACTTGGAACCAACTCAAATGTTCATCAATGACAGACTGGATTAAGAAAATGTGGCACATATACACCATGGAATACTATGCAGCTATAAAAAAGGATGAGTTCATGCCCTTTGCAGGGACATGGATGGAGCTGGAAACCATTCTGAGCAAACTATCCCAAGGACAGAAAACCAAACACTGCATGTTCTCACTCAGAGGTGGGAACTGAACAATGAGAACACTTGGACACAGAATGTAGAACATCACACACTGGGGCCTGTCATGGGGTGGGGGGAGTGGGGAGGGATAGCATTAGGAGATATACTAATGTAAATGATGAGTTAATGGATGCAGCACACTAACATGGCGGGTGTATACATATGTAACAAACCTGCAGGTTGTGCACATGTACCCTAGAACTTAAAGTATAATAATAATTTTAAAAAGCAGCTAAACTATCTCTTTTATGAGAATTTTGGCAGGATGCAAACATTAAATGGCAATAAAATAAGAACTATTACTCCCATCATACTCTAGAACAATGTTTGGCACCAATTATTTGATCAGTACTTAACAGAAATTAGGAACAGTAAAACTACCCAGTAGGAGGTTTTGTAATTAACAGGATATTAAAAGAGAGCAAAAAATTAGTTTTGGAACAGATGATGCTACAACACTACAAATAGCTAGATAGCAATTTAATGATTATCCAAGTCCTCAAAACTTCTACTTTAAGTAGACAAATACTGGACTTAATATTAGCAAAACCAGAGCAAATTTTTCATGACCATGTTTTCTCTTTTGTAGTGAATTTTAAGGTACATTTTAGTTATGTTTATTAATGCATCTATTTTGGGCAAAAAGGACTCCACAGAGGCACATTTGGGGGAGAAAAAAAAAAAGTTTCACCCTGTCTTTCAGAAACCACTGACTTCCTCCTTGCAGCATCCAGAAGTGTGTCTGGATGAGCATGATCAATGTTCATTAAATGCACTAAACTGACAGGTACACAAAATGGCACCACATGTTTGTGCATCTGAGCTTTCTATAATGAATAAATGGAGCGTGTGATCCCAAAGGCAGCTGCACCAGCCATAACTCTGTATTTGACACTTGACTGCTCTTAGAAGTTTGTTTGTCAAAAATTGTCCATTTGGAAAAAATAAATAAAGAAAGGCAACAACTTGTGAGGCTTTCCAGAGGGCAGTTACAGACAAGCTTCTTAGGAACACCACTTCTAAGAGTCAGATTGTTCTCAGATGAATCAATTATTTATTTTACTGGTTATCAGTTCATCACTGTTGGAGTTCATTCTAAGTTCATTCCACTAAAACAACGCAATTGCTTTACATGCTAAAACCCTAAGTTAACGTGAAAAAGAGGGCAACTAAAGCCAATGCTGCTTTTTCAGTTTGATATGGAAATTCAAATTCGGCACTAGACATCCAGGACAGGTGGCAAACAGGAATAAAATAAATTTAGTTCCTGGACAACACACCACTAACTAATTTCCAAGAAATGTTGTATCTCATTACCTGATGGTCCCTCCACCTCTACATGTGATAAAGCAACCCTTTGAAACCACTGCACACTCAGGCGTTAGGGGAAACAATATCAGCAGCTCTCTCTTTATGTCAAAAGGTCTTTACACTTTGTGACGAAGAGTCAAATCTATTTCTTTCCAATTCTGAATTATTTTAAGGATGTACAGAGATTCAGGAAATCAATAAAATAAATTCCTGTATCTCATCCAGACCAGAAATACCAACAATCTATAGGGAAGAAGGAATTGGCAGTGAAGACCAGCTTATAAAGCAATGACTTTAGATATAAGTACTTGATCCAAAACTTTGCTTATTTTCCTGATATAGGCTGTCAGGAATCCAAATAGTGCTCACTATTACAAATCACTTAGATCTTCTAATTGAAAAGGTGCCTTTGGTTTCTAGAGGCTGTGAAAATGACAACATCTGTTTGGAGTTGGAAGGAACTTTGCACACTAGCAAATTAAGACATCTCATTTTATAAAAAGCTCTAAATCCCAGATCTCCTAACTCCTGAACTACCACTGTGTTTCTACCATGGAAACATCTGGAAAGAGGAGGAAGGAGAGTTCCTTAAATGTAATTGGTATTGGAACCCAGGTTAAGGAGCAGGGGTAACACAAATTGACTTCAGAAACTGGTCTGCATTCCTCCCCTGGGCAGTGCTCTAGATGTGGTTAAAACCCCTCTCTAATTCTGTACAACTTCATCTCCGGTGAAAGCCACTTAGTGACATCTTGTGCTGCCTTTTTATTTTACTGTTTTATTTTCTGAGTACGGAAAGATAAACTTATCCATAAAAGCTAATTACAGAGGCAGGATTAAATAGTGGCTAGGAGCACAAAATCAGGTACACTAATTTTTTTTTTTTTTTATGAATGACATCTAAAAGGACGGGAAAAGTACAAATTCTCTCCCAGGCTCTTACTTCCCTGTGTGTTGTTGAGCAAATTATTTAATCTCTCTGTGACTAAAAGTTTCTCATTAGCAGAATGAAAATATCATTGTTAGCTCCAAAGATGAATATTATTGCAGAGAAATACTGTAAAGTACTTAGCATGTTTCCTAACAACGTAAATATTCAATACTCAGCAACTATATTATAAATGGTCTTGGTGTTTGCCCTATCTTCAATGAACAGGTGTTAGACTTTGGGGAGGATGCATATGTCATTCAATAGAATGCCCAGTGAAGATGTGAAAAGGGCTTCAACTACTGATTGTCTGGTGCTATCCATTACAATGGAGAAGAAAAAAGAAATCAAGATTAACAATATGAAGGCTGGGGCCAGGAACGGTGGCTGATGCCTGTAATACCAGCTTTTTGAGAGACCAAGGTGGGCAGATCACTTGAAGTCAGGAGTTTGAGACCAGCCTGGCCAACATGGTGAAACCCTGTCTCTACTAAAAATACAAAAATTAGCTGGGCACAGTGGCAAGTGTCTGTAATCCCAGCTACTCGGTAAGCTGAGGCAGGAAAATTGCTTGAACCTGTGAGTGGAGGTTGCAGTGAGCTGAGATTGTGCCACTGCCCTCCATCCTGGGCAACAGAGCCAGACTCCTTGTCAAGAAAAAAAAAAATGAAACCCCCTGAAGGGGACCCACCCTAAAGCTCACTCCCAGTCACCTCTAATGCCCCACAAGAAGGCATTGCTTGTTATGCAGTGGTGGTCATTAAGGTGATGTGGGAGGGCTAAACTGGGCCTGGAATGTGAAAAATGTACCTGAAGCAAGGCTTGTTTCTGCAAACTCTTTCAACAGGGCATGCTCTTGCCAGTAGGGTGTGGGGTGTGCCTTAGTTTGAGTTTTCCCAGAAGAACATGTGTACTTCAAAAACAGGGCAAACACTGAGATCATTTAAAATGCAACTGCTGAGTACTGAACATTTACTTTATTAAGGCAAAATGTGAAGTACATTCTTTCTCTGACAAAATATTCCTGGCCATCTCTTGAGGTAACAGTGCTATGACATTTTACTGATCAGAAACGTTAATCACAGAAGCAGACTCTAAAACAACTACTACAGTGTAACTAGTTTAAGAACTACAGGCAGTGTCAGAAAGAAAATGAAGAAATGACAAAGGGGAGTGAAGGCATTCAGTAAAGAACATTCGGCCCGGGCGCGGTTTCCCACACCGGTAATGCACTTTGGGAGGCAGTGGTGGGCAGATTACTTGAGGCCAGGAGCTCAAGACCAGTCTGGCCAACATGGCGAAACCATGTCTCTACTAAAAATACAAAAGTTAGGTGGGCATGGTGGCGCATGTCTGTAGTCCCAGCTACTCAGGAGACTGAGGCACAAGAATTGCTTGAACCTGGGAGGCAGAGGTTGTAGTGACCCGAGATTGTACCACTGGACTCCAGCCTGGGTAGCAGAGAGAGACTCCGTCTCAAAGGAAAAAAAAAACAAAAAACAAAGAATTTTCTATTCAAGCAGCAAACATAGCAGGCAATCCTGCAGAGAAACTCTGACATGGCATAAAGCACACCTCACAGAGTTATCCCACCAGCGAGGTGAGAGAGCTGGGTAGTTATACAGCCTCTCTTGAGTCATTAATTAAGAACTATTCCTAGAGGGTTTTCATTCTCCTTATATAAAGCTCACTTGTGCATATGAACAGTGCAATTTCCCATAGTTTTTGGAAAAAGTGCTGAGGAACAAACCTGCAGATACTAGGAGTTAGAAGCACTCCTCAGAAACACAATTAAAGGTCTGAGGCATATGGATAGGGCACTGACAGCACCAGCTGCAGGGAGTCATAATGCTTGCCTGTACTATTGCACTGTATGAGGAACAAATTCTAGCAAATTCCCTGACTCTACATGCCAGACTGTCTTCCAGATGTCATGTTGCCAATGACCGTGGCTTTTGGCAGCATCCACACTTGGGACAATTCGATCTGTAACTAAAAATTGTAGTCATCAAGCACAGTAATTATAAACATTTAATAGTCTGAAACCATAGGGAAATAAGTATGTGAGCTGATGTATTTGTATATATTTGCATGTATAGGGAAGGAAGAGAAAAATGGGTCCTGGAAACCACACATATATTTGTATAAACATGATTATTCCTTGAAAGATTTGGTAAATTCATTTAATACAAGAAGGCATTTGATTTTCTATAGGTTTCCTTAACATATTCTTTGCTTCCTCATCATCTTCTGCATGACACTATGTTATGTTTGTTAGTGGAAGTAAGTTTTAAAAATTGGTTGAAAATTACATTTTAGATTTATTCACACAATGCTATTTGACATATAAGTGCTTTATCTTTTAGTTGCAGACTTCTCTATTTGCAATGTTACCTTATGTCATCCATATTACATTTCACTAAAATGCCAGCATTTTTTGAATCACTGGGCTGGAAGGGACTTACAGAGATCAGTTTATTCCGTCCCCTGCCTAGGAACAAATAAACATTGAATATATCCTGAACACATGAGAATCTCCAGAGGTAGATCTCCCCACTCCCACCTCTTTACTTCTTGATAGGACATTCCAAGTTCTTTACTAACTCTATTCCTAAAAATTATAAAGTCTTAATAAAGTTGAATGTTCTAAGATACAGAAAGCTACATTAGAATGGAATGTTACTTACATTCATTTGAGCTTTTCACTCAATAGAATTTTGGGTATGTAACTCATGTCAGGAAATCACCTGGTATATGACTGATTGGTTGCAATAATGGAATATAAACTATTACCCAAAGTCACTTATATTTTCTCTCATAAAGAGTAACCAATTTTTAGAAATTATTTTTAAACGTGAACCATATAGCCATTTAACTTCTACCAATTGATCTTATTCATGAAACCTAGAGATAATTTAAAATAATTTGACTTTTACCGTGAGATTTTGAGGAAGGTCTTTATCTTTTTGGGCCTCAGTGTCCGTGTCCTGGCATGAGACCCAAAGCTTTTTTCATCCTACGGGTTGTAGGATTCTTTTATTTCCTGGGATTCTCTAAACACAATACAAATACAAACATCATGAACTGTAAATTATTCCATTCTTTCACAATGCAAGCCGACATGGATTTAAAATGTTATTGATTACTTTCATTAATTCAATGTCCCTGATACTGTTTTATGTATTATTTTTTCTTAATATAACACTTTTGTTCTTTTATATATCAGAAATGCTGAAATATTTCCTTTCCTATAAGCCTTGGATGTGCTTTGCAAAAATGGAACCTTTTTACTGATTCTTTATTTCAGCTTTATCAGCAGTTATTAAAAACACAAATGCAATTGCCAAATTACAGCCTTATGCTGACACTGGACCATGTTAAGCAGTATATAACAGAATAGAAAGTAAACATTTGCTCCTGAGGCAAATTCTATTGTAGTTAATGATTAAGTATCTAATGATTAGATTGATCTAATTTTAATTTTAGTACCTGGGCTGTGAGCAGTTTTATGTTTTGAACCCTATGTCTTAGTTAGCATTTATAAATACTTTCTGTATATTATTTTAAAGAGGTTGCTCTAATCTCACATTTTTCCTGTGTAGTGATTTTTTAATAGACTTTATTTTTTCTAGGCAGCTTTAGGTTCACAGCAAAATTGAGGGGAAGGTACAGAGATTTTCCATATATCCCTGCCCTCTTACACATGCAGCCTCTCCGAACTACCAATATACCCGACCAGCGGTATATTTATCATCATCAATGAACCCATACTGACATATCATTATTACTCAGAGTCCATACTTTACATTAGGGTTTACTCTTATGTTTTACATTTTATGGTTTTGGAAAAATTTATAGTAACATGTATCTGTATTTATCATTATACTATCATACAGATTAGTTTCACTGCCCTAAAAATCCTCTGTGCTCTATTAATCTCTCTGTCACCCCAAATCCCTCGCAACCACTGAACTTTTTACTCTTTACATAGTTATTCTACCTTTTCCAGAACGTCATTAGTATATAGCTTTTTTCCAGATTGGCTTTTTCACTTAGTAATACACATTTAAGTTTCTTCTATGTCTTTTCATGGCTTGATTGGTCGTTTCTTTTTAGTGCCAAATATTATTCCATTGTCTAGGTGTACCACAGTTTATTTAAACATTCATCTACTGAAGGACATCTCGGTTGCTTCCAAGTTTTGGCAATTATATATAAAGCTGCTATAAACATCGGTATGCAGGTCTTTATGTAGACATAAGCTTTCACCTCCTCTGGGTAAATCCCAAGGAGTGTGATTGCTGGATTGTATCATAAGAGGATGTTTAGTTTTGAAGGTTCTAATCTCATTTTATTAGCTAGTTTATTACCATCGCTCCCCTAGAGGTCTCCTGGCAGGTTATTAATATGAGGGAATGAGAAGGAAGCAGAAATTCACAGCCTTTCTTATGACCCCAGAGTGAAGTAGGAAAGAGCTCAGTGCAAACTAAGTATTTCTAAATCCAAATCTTAATTGTGGAATTGAGGTTACTGGTTTTGAAACCAGCTAAAAATGGGTTAATTAATGTTCCTGTCTGGCTGTCAATACAGTAGAAAGTATACAAGATTGAAGGGACTGGATTCTGGTCTAGAATTTTTCACCAACTGTCTATGATGATACAGTCCAGCAGTTATTTATCTGTAGTTGGATAACAGCTGGATTGTTTCATCATTTTAAGCTTTAACACTGACAAAAGAGAGGAAGTGGAGAAATGGAAGTAAGTTATATGAAAAGTAAATGTGCTTCTGTCTGGTCCAGGACAGATAAGTACCTGAAGGGAGCGGGCAACATGTCCCACACTAAGGGAGCTGAAGCCCTTATTTATAATCAATCTGCCAGCTCTCCACTAAGAAGGTTACTTCTCAAACTGTGAGACTTCTGCTAAAAGAAGTAACTCTGATGTTGTAGAAACTTGAGACACTGGGCTGGGCGTGGTGACTCACGCCTGTAATTCCAGCACTTTGGGAGGCCGAGGCGGGTGGATCACAAGGTCAGGAGATCAAAACCATCCTGGCTAACACAGTGAAACTCCGTCTCTACTAAAAATACAAAAAATTAGCCACGCGTGGTGGTGGGCACCTGTGGTCCCAGCTACTTGGGAGGCTGAAGCAGGAGAATGGCATGAACCCGGGAGGTAGAGCTTGCAGTGAGCCGAGATTGTGCCACTGCACTCCAGCTGGGGCGACACAGCAAGACTCCATCTCAAAAAAAAAAAAAAAAAAAAAAGTTGCGACACTGGAAAGTCCCCTGATTTTTTTACATCACAAGTCATACAGGATTTTCAGAGGCAAGAGTGGCATCTGGAAACTCCAATGAGGAAGCATGAAGAGTCAACAAATGTAATATCCACTAATGAAGCTCAATATTCCATTTTGGAGAAGCCTCCTACTTTAATATGTCAGTTTCCTCACATGTAACACAAGATGGTTAGATTACCTCCCAATTTTCATTTCTGTATATTTAAATTACATTTTACATATGTTATATGAAGCAGATATTCCTACTATCTCCAATTCAAAAATGAAAAACTAATGGCATTGATAAACTAAGTAAATTTTGGAAGGTCACAAAATTACTAGGAAAAAGTTAATTAGGGCTAATAAAAAGTGACATAATCTATTAAACCTCAAATTTAAGAATTCTATTCTTTTATGGAGGATGCAGGTGGCCTGTGATATGGAATGATCATTATGAGGAAATAAGCTTATAACTTTATTTTAAAAGTTCTATTTTATTATCCAAAACCATTGTCTGATGTATATATATGTGTGTGTGTGTACATATATACACACATATATATGTATATATATTTATTTATTTTTTGTTTCCTTAGATTGTTCACTCTGTGAGGACATGGCACACTAGTATCTTATATGTTTCTTAAAAATTCCAAAACAGGTAACCTAATGCTTATTAAATGGCTATTGATTGACTAAATAATTCTCACTCCAATTCACCTTATACTGAAATCCGCCCAGTAGTTAAGAGTACAAGAGTACAATAAAACAAATGTGGGTTATAACTTTGGTTATTAAGCTTCTAGAGTTGTTACTGAAGGAGGAGAATGTGCTGCAACCAAGAACTCTAATAGGACAGGGCCAACCCAAATCCCAAATTAAAAACCAAATTTAAAAAAGAGGTGAGAATAAATAAGGCCAACATCAAATTCAATAGTGCAGAAATGGAGTACCTTATTGTTTAGAAAGTTTCTGAAACTTATAGAAATCATATTATTAATAGAAGAATAAAATAAAAAATTAAATAGGAAAAGGCAAGGGAAATTATAGCAGATCAAACCCAAACCCTGGGTTCTACAGAAATGTATACCAAGCAAACATACTTTCTTACACTTACCATTGAACTAAAAATAATGTGGTATGTTTAATAATTTTCTTCTTTCTTATAAAATGACCTATCACATCCCTGTCCTTGGAAATGTTATGACTTTTTAAAGGCACCTGACAATTGCCCACACCTGGTTAAGCTCAGTGAAACTCTTGCACTATTACAAAGCTGATCCATAAACTGAAATAATCCTGTAAAATTCATATACATTACCAGAAGGCTCTAGTTATTATGGTTCTCTTGCACAGAGGGCACAGGTTTGATGTGGGCAAAACATTATGGGGTCTTTACAAACCAACACAATCAATACTTTTAAAAAATACTGTTGCTCCTGGAATGGGCATTCATGCTGAGAAGGCTAAAGTGAGGAGCCACATAATAGACACTGGTTTTCTTAGCATGAATGCAAGGCAGAAGAGCACATTTAACACTACAGTATAACTACCTGGCACTCTTTCAAGGCAATTGAGAAGTCAGAATACCTTATCCACAGTATAAAAAATAGTGATGCTCTTAAATGAGTTGCCAAAATAGAAAGTGATTAAACCTACCTTGTATTATACTTAATATATTGGATATAATGATCTACATGGAAAGGAAACCGCTTCCCAATTTTGAAATATGAGAAGAGTTTTGCAACGAGGCTCACTCAATGTTTATTTTCTTTTCTGTGTGCTTTTCCTTTAATGTGCAAATAATTTGATGAATTAAATTAGGATTCTTGAAAGTATATTCATAAGTGTAATTGATCTGAAATATTCTTTTGTGCTGTGTTTGGCAGATCTTTGTATTAATGTAATGGTGGCTTTATAAAAATAATTTTGAATATTCCTTCTCTCTCCATACTATAGAAAAATTTAAATACAAAACAAAATCACCTCATTGAATGTCTAGGTATGATAATTTTGTGAAAAGTAGTTTGAAAATTTTGATTTTTCTACAGTTAATGTTTTTTAAATATTTTCCTTTATAATCTACTATGACATTTATTTCTGATAATATAAATAATATCAATTACTATTAACAAGTGATACAATTACAAAAAAGAGAAGTTTTAATCACTTGAATTCCCAGACAAAAATAACTACCCATTAACATTTTAGTGAGAATCATTTTACATATTTATTTTAATGCATATATATGCCATTTTTTGTTGTCATATTCTTTTAAAATGGCACTTTTTAAACATTTCACTATACTTTTTAGGTTTATATGCTTACTTCATTTAATGAGAAATTTGTATGTGGGACATACTAAGGGCAGGCAATATGCTAAATGGTATAGAAGAAACAAATTACTACCTAAAATGTACTCCCAAAGAGGGTGCAGTTTAATAGGTGGGATGAAACACTTACATCAATAATTCAAGTAACATCACTGGTCTATGAAAGCCATGGACATTTGGTATCTACCAACCATCCTACATTGTTAGAAAACCCTGAAATCCCTCAAGTCAGAAAGTCCCATCTACCATTTTCCAGCCATATCTCTACCTATATCATTCATATGCTGGGGGCACCGTCCCCATTGTTTATGGTGTGATGGAGGCATAGGTCTGTGCCATCCTTGGTATTCAACGAATGGCACCAGTATAGACTCTGGATGCTGAAATAGGGATTAGGCTAAATACTGAGTTGTTAGCACCAAACATGTAAAATATTTAACTGAAAGAATCCACACTTACAGCTGTAAACAGTAGGTAGTCAGAAAAATAATTTGAATTTGTTATTTAAAAAATCATGGGTCGGGCGCAGTGGCTCACGCCTGTAATCCCAGCAATTTGGGAGTCCGAGGCAGGCGGATCACTTGAGGTCAGGAGTTCCAGAGCCTGGCCAACATTGTGAAACCCCGTCTCTACTAAAAATACAAAAATTAGCTGGGTGTTGTGGCATGTGCCTGTAATCCCAGCTACTCGGGAGGCTGAGGCAGGAGAATCACTTGAACCCGAGAGGTGGAGGTTGAAGTGACCAGAGATCGTGACACTGCCCTTCAGCCTGGGCAACAAAGGGAGACTCAGTCTCAAAAAAAAAAAAAAAAAAATCAAGGTTTATATAAAAATCTTTTCAGAATGGGAAAAATACTACAAAAAAATTATTTTTCAAATCTAAGAAATTTAGCATGACACACCTAGATGTCCAACAAATTAGACAGCTGTCTTTCTTTCACACTTAACACCATTTTCCCCATATCAAGAGGCTTAATGCTTCAAGAACAGAAATCTGAGTTTTCTTTTGTTACTCATAGGAGTAATATCTGGATTCTGAAAATAAGTGATTGAGAATGATTTGATCAAGAACATTGTTGAAGTAATTTAAACTGGAGTATCTCATTATTTATAGTCAAGAAGCAATCTCTCTCCAGTTGTTATCATTCACTTTGATTCCACTAAAGTAGAGATACAAGAGCCAAAATGAGTGAGAAGAGTTAGCCCTCTGACAATTTTGGTTAGAGGAGACAGTAATTAGATTAACCTAATCTACATAGTACATTTTAACTCTGCAAATGAATGTAGAATCATATGGAATCCTGTATATATTTTTGAATAAAAATAATGTACATACTTGGAACAAGAGTAATAACAGTTAACATTTATTGAGTGCTTACTATCTACTCTGAAGGTAAAGTCTAACTTAATCACCAAAACAATTCTATGAGGAAGGTTCTAATATCCTTTTTATTTTTAAAAAAGCAAGATACAGTTAATATAAATAAATTGCCTCAAGTCACATAATATCAAGTAGAATATCTGTAATTCAAATTCAAGCACTCTGATTCTGCAGCTTTCTATCCTAACTACTATACGATTCTACCTTTTGTTTTCAGTTACAAATGTATATATATATATATATATATATATGAGGCACAAATGCAGAAAAAAAAAAAAAAAAAACCCTGTTATTTGCTAGATAATTTCTGAGGCTTCAAGAACATGCAAACACAGGATTTTGTTTTAAAGACTCATTACTATTGTGTAAGAATTAGAAGAGCAAACCGCTACCCCACGTGGGTGTACCCATCTGACACGAGATCTGTTGACTAATAAAAATATATTTGTGGCCGGGCCCGGTGGCTCACGCCTGTAATCCCTGCACTTTGAGAGGCCAAGGCGGGCAGATCACGAGGTCAGGAGATCGAGACCATCCTGGCTAATATGGTGAAACCCCGTCTCTACTAAAAACACAAAACAATTAGCCAGGCATGGTGGCGGGCGCCTGTAGTCCCAGCTACTTGGGAGGCTGAGGCAGGAGAATGGCGTGAACTCGGGAGGCGGAGCTCGCAGTAAGCCGAGATCGCGCCACTGCACCCCAGCCTGGGTTACATAGCAAGACTCTGGTCTCAAAAAAATAAAAATAAAATAAAAATAAAGTATTTGTAGGCCGGGTCTGGTGACTCATGCCTGTAATGCCAGCACTTTCGTAGGCTGAGGAGGGTGAATCACCTGAGGTCAGGAGTTTGAGACCAGCCTGACCAACATAGTGAAACCCCATCTCTACTAAAAATACAAAAGATCAGATGGGCATGGTGGCGGGTGCCTGTAATCCCAGCTACTCGGGAGGCTGAGGAAGGAGAATCACTTGAACCCAGGGGGTGGAGGTTGCAGTGAGCAGACATGGCGCCATTGTACTCCACCCTGGGCAACAAGAGTGAAACTCCGCTTCCAAAAAAAAAAGTATCTGTAAATTTGCTTCTGTTATATTCATCACTAGGAGGAGGATGAAGTGATTGTGATATATTCATATAATGGAATAATACACAGCAAGGAAAAGAACAGACTCCTGATACATGCAATACAGAAGAATCTTAAAAAATACTGTGTTGAGCAAAATAAGCCAGACACAAAACAGTACATACTTTTGGATTCCACCTATATGAAGTTCAAGAACAAGCAAAATTAATCTATGGTGATAGAATTCAAAAGACAAATTGCCACAGGATAGAAGACATATTGACAGACAAGGAGTAAAAGAGAACTTTTAAAGTTAATGGAAATATTCTCTATCTTGATCAAGGTAATGGTTAGATGAGTACATATATGGAGCAATAGATTAAACTTAAAATTTAAGCGTTTTTTAATAGTATGTACACTGTATCTCAATGGAAAAGGGGGAAAACATTACTTCAAAATACAGTAACCACAGAATAAAAGCAAAGAGGCACAAAAATTTGAAACTTACATGGTAAGACACAAAGAATAAAGTGACTCAATACTTTTTCCAATAACTTGATTTTTAAATTATAAATAAAAGGAAGAAAGAAAGAGTGGGAGGGAGGAAGGCAGGCAGGCAGGCAGCAGGCAAGGAAGCAAGCAATTAGTCCATTGATTGAAAGTACTGGGAATTTTGGAATTCCAAGTTTAAAGAATCAAACTTCCTTATGAAAAGACATTACAAAAAACTAGACAGGGCAATCATCTAAGGGTGCAACGTCAAAATATTTTATATCAATAGTCTACTTTTTCGCCGAAAAATGCAATAAATTAGGATTCTCTTAATCAGATTTTAGGTACCTTTATGGCATCTATTAAATAAACATCTCAATATTTCGGAAGAAATAAGCATGCATCATGCGTATCAGTTTTTCTTCTTTTTAGCTTAATTTCTATTTTTTTAACTTTAAGTACTGGGATACATGTGCAGGGTGTGCAGGTTTGTTACATAAGTAAATGTGTATCATGGTGATTTGCTGCACCTATCAACCCATCACCTAGGTATTAAGCCCTGCATGCATTAGCTATTTATCGTGATGCTCTCTCTCCTCCAGCCCCTGACCCCGATAGGCCCTAGTGTGTGTTGCTCTTCATACATGTTCCCACTTATAAGTGAGAAAAATGCATGTCAGTTTGTAAGTAAACATAATAACCACAGAAGAGAGTATATTAACACCATCGTTTTATATGTAAAGTCCAGTTGAAATACTGCATTTGTCTGTATTTGCTAGTCAGTGCTCATTCTGAACACATGAGACTACAGAGTTAAGGGCAAAACTAATAAAGACACTAAGGAATAGTTCTGACACTACACTTAAATAATATAAAAAATTAGGAAAAGAACATTTAGCTTTGTTGGACCAAGATCCCACAGCCAGGCTGACTATATGACTGCTCTTTTAATATGAAAGTAGAAAGAGGTAATTCATCCCCAAGCTTATTCACATGAATGAGCTCATCTAGCCTTTGATTTTTGATATCTCAGTAAAGGACATGCATTCTAAAGCAGTAACACTGAAAATATATCTGAAATTGGTTTTCTGTGTTGATACATTCTTCAGAACCCTAGTAACCTAGCTGTGGCTTTCTACTGCAGTCTTATTTGACCACCGGCAAGGAAATGGGCTATACAGTATATGAGGTTATGAAACAGAATATGAAAATAGGAGAATAAAAAAGTTATCTACAAATATCCTCTGAGAGGATAAAATGGAGGATTACCACTTTACAACTGTCAAGAGAAGGGATTAATTTTATATCATTTTCTATTTCCACTGCCTGATGTGGTAAAGTGGATGAACAGAAAGCCATTGTCTTTATTATTAATTTCAAGAGATTGTTACAAGATGGAAATCTTCTGGAATTATTATGCCTCTGTAACAATCTTTATCTAAAAACTATGACTCTTACAGAATTCTCTGTTCTATTCCAACTGTAAATGTTGTCAGAAGGATGAATTAGAGACATGCTGTCAACACAGATTTTCAGCATCTGTCCCACAAAGTTCATGTGAGCATCTTCCATCTTCTTACATTGGCCAAGATAACATTTTATCAAGAAGAACATGATTTAAATTAGATAAAGAAAAATGATTAAATGTACATCACTGAATTGTTTCCCCTCATAAACCAGTATGGTCTAGGTTAATATCGGTAAATCAAACTGCATATAGGTGCTGCCTAAACTATAATATTGCTAATTTCTATTAACCTTCCCCCAAACTGAAATTTGTATAATGACCCAGTAGAATCTTTTCTTGGAGGTGACAGTCAGACACCAACAAACCCATACTGGTAAATTAGTTTCACCAGAAAATATCAGCAATAGATTATATCTGTTTGTTTCAGTACATATATAATTTAGAAAATCACATATAACATATAATTTTATATATACATGGACATACTTCAATAGTGTATACATAGATAATATATATATGCATCATCTTTTAAATAAAGATAACATGTGCTTAATTATGTTTGAAATTTATATTCAAGTACAGTCTAAATATTCAAATAGAAATGAAATTTTAAAAAGATTAAAATGAGATCAAAAAATATTAACCACAAAGTTATGATTTCACAGTTATGAATTCATTGCTTATATCTTTGAGATTAATGATTGCTATAATGCAACCATTATAGTGGTATTGAAAATATATTTAGAGGCTGGGTGCGGTGGCTCACACATGTAATCCCAGCACTTTGGGAGGCCGAGGCGGGTGGGTCACAAGGTCAGGAGATTGAGACCATCCTGGCTAACAAGGTGAAACCTCGTCTCTACTGAAAATACGAAAAATTAGTCAGGCGCCTGTAGTCCAAGCTACTCGGGAGGCTGAGGCAGGAGAATGGAGTGAACCCGGGAGGCAGAGCTTGCAGTGAGTAGAGATCACGCCACTGCACTCCAGCCTGGGTGACAGAGCGAGACACTATCTCAAAAAAAAAAAAAAAAAAAAGAGAGAAAGAAAGAAAACGTATCTAGAAATTACTCAGAACTTTAAAAAGAGGAACAAATGTTTCTATCAAATAAAACCTGCAAGATGAGTGTGCTTTAATTCCCTGGAATTAATAAAATTTTAGCAGGTGATTCCAAAGCTGTAATTTTGTTCCTCTTTAATTCTGGGTGTAGAAATACCCTATTGTTCATCTTCCTTTAACAACGCAAATGTTAAAGATATTCTCATAAGACATAATCCTAATATGACTGATTAGCTGAAAAGCAGATTTCTTTCATACAAAAGCTGCCTATAAGTGCAAAAATAAATCTTGAAACTTTATAAATAACCTCAAAAATTTAATATCTTAAAAGTTATGAGACCTTAGGTAAGTCATAAACAGGGATGGCCTCAGTTTCATCATCTGTACAATGAGAAGACTGTTCTAAAATAGCATCTGGAATCCCTTCTTGCACAAATCCATGATGACACTGACATCTAGTAACACCACATTTTATTCTATGATGAAGCTTTTTTCACTCAGTATTGATAAATACTATATTTTTGTCATGGAGATGAGTTATGAGATACCACATATTGATAGGTCACTTCTGCTCTTTATTATTTCCCAATTTTCCAAGGGTTCACTTCAAGAGAAAAATTGGGAAACTTCTGTCTTCACAATTTATTAAAATGAACCACATGCCCAGAAATATACATTGCAGATTCTCTTCATGTACATCTCTATTTATTACATAAACCACAACTGTATTTCTATGAGTGACTCTCAGCATCCTTCCATTAGGAAACGGCTGGCATGACTTTCTCCTAAATGAGAATTATAAATTATACCTCTTACCACTTTTTCCCTCAAGTACATTTTCCTAATATTTAATTTATAAATCATTTCCCAGATGAATTAGTAATAAATGGTTGAAGGCGGCAGACAGGTCTCCAACAGGAAAGCATCATGCTTGCTGTTTACTGGGAGACCTCATTAAAAAGGAATCAAGAGAAAGCAAAATAAAAACAACCTTGTGAACCTTTGTAATTAGTCTCCAGGGATATGTAGGTTTTAGGATATCAATACAGAAATGGCCTAGTCCAAGCCCCCTCTTAGGCTGTACAGAAAATATCTACTTGTATGATATACTGTATGACACAGTTGTCTGCCATCAGAATAAAAACAAAGCAACAAATAAGTGCTACTTGATTTCAGATACTTTCTTCTTAAAACAACATTTGACACAGAATGACCTTCATAATCCTTTTAAACTACCATACTGCTTATAAATGAAGAAACTTTAAATAAATATGTCACATATTTGTGATATATACAGATACATACATACATGTATTATTAGGAGTATGGTTGCCAACAATTTAGATTCATCACATAGGGAATGTTACATGAAAGGAAGATTTATTTTATGTAGTGATTAATCTTTTAATTTACCAATTTTCAAAATAGTGTATTCTCTTAAAGTCTAGTCAGGATACGAATAACTCTTCATGATTGCATTTGTTTGTTATCCATCAGACAACAGATATGACATTTTGACAAATTTGGGAATCAATTTTAACATACAGCACTATTTCCACCTTCTCATGACCAAATAAACATCCCAAATGACAGAGGAAGCAAGTACAAAGTATGCGGTCAGGCAGCACATGAAGCTAATACTGCAAAAATACAGACACAACACCCAAATCCCTCTCCAGTGTTCTTTATATTTGTTCCCTTTATGATTCTCATATGTTTTGAGGCACTTTTACATAGATAGGCTTATGAAAGTTATGTTCCGAGAGTTATCAGATCTTGGTTTATCCATAGACCAAGTGGTTCATAAACTGATTAGCCAAAACAAAAACAAAAACAAAAAAAATTCCTGAAAAAACCTAGAAGTATGTCAGATCTCAGCATGATTCTTTAAATATATCTGGGTTTTTCAGAAGCTACTTGACAACTGATTAATCTCAATTTTTCCCCTCTGTTTCAAGCTAAATAAATTACAAGTAAAAATAACTCCTTTATGAACCTTCTCTCTAGACGCAAATATGCCTGTAATCTTATTAATCAAACATTTGCTCCTGCCACTTTCAAAATAACACATGAGCTAAATTTTCCTTTGTCCACTGTTGTATAAAAACTCCCTAAATAAAAGTTATTCACCTCAATATATGAGTTAGACATAGAAAGATATCTTGTATGCTTAATTTTAATATATGCTTCATGCAAAAATATCTTAATAAGTGCAACTGGAATTTAAGACTTTGGAATCAAATTTGTAGTTCCTCACTCTGTTCATCTCCTGCTAAGAAGTGTTAAAAGTTTACCTGCTATATCATATTTAAAATTTACAGTAAGTGACTCTGAGTAAGTACAAAAATTGAGGAAACTGAGGCTTTAGGTAAGTTTTACATTCCTCTACAGTTTTAACTGGTAGAACCACACTTATATCACTTCAAAGCAATTGCTTTTAACTATTAGGCTACATTGTCTCTCTAAGTTATATTTCACATACTTTGTGACAGGCTCTGTATTGTTAGGCAAACTTTACAGACAGGGAATGTGAGGCTCAAAAAAGGTATGTTGTACAATATTACAAGGCTAGTTAATGAGAGAGCCAGACTTTTTTAAAAAATTACTTTTTATTTAAAAAAATTACAAAAGTAGTACAGAGAATTCCCATACACTCTTCATCCAGCTTCTCCAAGGTTCATATCTTACATAACTATAGTGCAATTATTAAAACAGGGAATAAACTATAAACTTTATTTGGATTTTACCAATGGTTTCACTAACATCCTCTTCCTGTATTGTGGTATGAAGATACAATGAAGAATAATGCTAATTTATAGAGTGTCCCTCATGTTAGGTTTGCCTGGTGCAGCCTCATGATTAGATTGAAGTTATACATTTTTCACAAGAAACCACAGAACACATGTGCCCTTCTCACTGTGTCACGTCAGGGGTACATGATGTCAAAATGTCTTATCATTGATATTAAACATGATCACTTGATTAAGGTGATTAAGGTGGTACCTGCTGGGTTTTTCCAATGTAAAATTTAACATTTCCCCTTTATAATTAATAAATTTTGGGAGGATATACTTTGAGAGTAAGAAATACTTGTTTTTCTTGGACTTTCATCTACAAGTTTCAACATGCCAGTGTATCTCGTCTGGAATAATTATCTCCCTCCCTCCCTCCCTCCCTCTCTCCCTTCCTTCCTTCCTTTCTTTTGTCTTACTCTGTCATCTAGGCTGGAGTTCAATGAAATGATCTTCACTCACTACAACCTTGACCTCTCGGACTCTAGCAGTCCTCCCACCTCAGCCTCCTGGGTAGCTGAGACTACAGGCATGCACCACTACACCCAGATAATTTGTGTATTTTTTTGTAGGTAGAGATGAGATTTTGCCATGTTGCCCAGGCTGGTCTTGATCTCTCAAGCTCAAGTGATTCACCCACCTCAGCCTCTCAAACTACTGGGATTATAGGCATGTGCCACCATGCCCAGCCATTATCATAGTTTTCTAATGATGGTGTTCAATTTCCTTTATTCCTTCTACAATTCGTTTATTAATTATAATTCATCTAGAAGTAAGAGCTGATCTATCTATCTATCTATCTATCTATCTATCTATCTATCTCTATAACAGTATGGGTTTGCATATATTTATTTTATTCTATGGGTTAAATAAATAGCCATAGGCTGGGCGCGGTGGCTCAAGCCTGTAATCCCAGCACTTTGGGAGGCCGAGACGGGCGGATCACGAGGTCAGGAGATCGAGACCATCCTGGCTAACACAGTGAAACCCCGTCTCTACTAAAAAATACAAAAAACTAGCCGGGCGAGGTGACGGGCGCCTGTAGTCCCAGCTAATCGGGAGGCTGAGGCAGGAGAATGGCGTGAACCCGGGAGACGGAGCTTGCAGTGAGCCGAGATCCGGCCACTGCACTCCAGCCTGGGCAACAGAGCGAGACTCCGTCTCCAGAAAAAAAAAAAAATAAATAAATAAATAAATAAATAGCCATAGTTATTAATTGGGTTGCTCCAATTTTCCAGCTTTGGTCATTGGGGGTTCTTCATGTCAGTGCTTGTGTACTTTGACTTGCACTCTTACTTTTTGAGGACTTTCTAACTTTTTAGTGCCAAAGTTGCTCCAGGCTCATCTTGTACTTTCGCTACCCCAGATTTGGAATCAGCTACTTCAAAGAGCCTTTGAAGAACTGGTATTTAAATACCAAGATATGAGTCCTAGGTGTGCTCATTAATTTCAAGGTCTCTCACCAAACAAAGCTTGGAAATATATGTACCATACTGAACAAGAGCCAGGCATTTAATCCATGTATTTTTGTTCCCCCAAACAATTTCTGCCCCTGTTCTGAAATTGGATGATAATCTCATAGGATTCATAAATTGGGAAGAAATATGGAAAGAACAAGTCAATTATATAAATGATTAAAACAGAAAGAAGGATAAAATAAGGGCTTGTTATCTTTTATTATGTTAAGAACTAGCAGATGTACTTTACACTGAGAAGAACTCTGATATACTTTAAATTATACTCCCTGTGTATCTGATAAAACCTTTTAAACTTGATGCCTTTGCTTTCTTATCTAAGAAATGGGGATGACTGTCTCCATCCCATTCAGATGGCATAAGAATAACATAAGTTGAAAGCACCTAGTACATTCTAAACGACATGATTTTAGGGATAAACAACTGTCTGATTTGAAAATGCTTAATCCAAAAAAAAAAAAAAAAATACTGAGATGTTATAGGCCAAATTCTAGAGCTGTCCCTCAAAGGTTTCCATTTACTGATTATTCTATCAAATACCGATCTAAGTATTGCTGTGAAAGGTCTTTGTAGATGGAATTAAGGTGATTAGCTGACTTTACAACAGGGAGATTATCCTAGATTATCAGTTGGCCCAATGTAATCACATGAGTCCTTAAAAGCAGAAGGGGAAGACAGGAGAGTCTCCTTCAGAAATATGTGGAGGAGAAGGTGAGGCAGGACAGATGAGGTAGAAAGGGAGAGGAGAGAGAATGTGAGAAGAACTCTACCATCATTTCTGGCTTTGAAGAAGACCAGCAGCCAGGGTATGCGAGCAGATGCTAGGAGCTGAGAATGATCTTCAGCCAAAACCCAGCAAAATATGAGGGCCTGAATCCTACAATCACATCCTGCTGGATTCTGCCAACAGCTTGAATGAGATTGGAAACAAATTTTCTCCTCCAGCTCCAGGAAGGGGAAAGGCCTGTCACGACCTTGCTTTAAGCTTTGTGAAACCCTAAGCAGAGAGCCATGCTGTGTTTACACTTCTGATCCATAAATATTGTAAGCTAATAAATGAGTGTTGTTTTAAGCCACTAAATTTGTAGTGATTCATTAGAGCAGCACTAGAAAACAAATACAGGAGGTTTCTGCAGAAGAAAAACGATTCAGATAAATGAAACAATTCTTTGCATTATTTATGTCAACTATAGAGCCTCATGCGCAATAACCGCTGTTGATAGATTACAGAAATCAGAAATGCCTGATGTGAAGAAATTGAGAAAGTATTCTATGGACAATCTGCACTCATAGGTCCACTAGGTATTTCCATGGGTTACAAACAGAGGTTACAAACCTTCCTATACCCATTTTCTAAAGAGCAGCACGATGATAGAGCAGAAAGAATTCTAGGCTTGAAATTGAAATCTCTTAAACTCCAGTCCAGGCTGTATTAATTACTAGCCAGGTGACTTTTGGCATTTCATCACCTCTACACCTGAAGTTTGACATATTTGATATGAGTATAAATATTAACTATGTTGGTTTAGATGCAATACTGTAAATGAAAGTTCTTTGTAGTTTAAAAAAATATAAACAATCAGCAGGTTTGAGTACATTATTTGGTGATTCTCAGAAACCACAAAATTAACAGCTGACAATCAGATTAGCCTAGACTACTAATTTACTAAGAGTGATTTACAATTACTCAGTGCTTATCTTATGGCATGCATATTCTTGTACTTTGAGATTATACAAGAAATATATTAGAAAGTAGGTTGAGATTTATAGGAAGAGCAGGAATAGAGAGATGGGAAGATCCAGAAACATCATGGTCATCCCAAATTTTCTGAGTAAAAGCAGCAGTAAGTTAAGAAAAGTGAGACAAAAAGAAAAATAATATTCTATGATCCTTGTTATGTGTTGAACTGTGTCCCCCTTCAAATTAATATATTGAAGTCCTAACTCTCAGTACCTTAGGATGTGATCCTTTTTGGAAATAGGGTCACTACAGATATAATTCTCAGATTATATCTAGCGTAAGGGATGAGGTCATATTGGAGTAGAGCAGGCCCCTAATCAAATATGGCCAGCATCCTTTAAAAAGAGGAAATTTGGACATAGACTAGTATATAGACAGAACGTCATAAGAAGGTTTAAGCAGAGCTCAGCGTGATTGATACAAGAAAAAGAAGGCCAAGGATTGCTATGAAACCACCAGAAGCTAGAAGAAAGGCATGGAACAGATTCTCACAGACCTCAAAAGAAACGAACCCTGTCGACACCTTGATCTCTGACTTCTAGCCTCCAGAACGATGAGACAATAAATTTCTGTTATTGGCCGGACTGGGTGGTTCATGCCTGTAATCCCAGCACTTTGGGAGGCCGAGGCGGGCAGATCACGAGGTCAGGAGATCGAGACCACCGTGAAACCCCGTCTCTACTAAAAAAAACACAAAAAGTTAGCTGGGTGCAGGGTCAGGCACCTGTAGTCCCAGCTACGCAGGAGGTTGAGGCAGAAGAATGGCATGAACATGGGAGGTGGAGCTTGCAGTGAGCCGAGATCGTGCCACTGCACTCCAGCCTGGGTGACAAAGTGAGTCTCTGTCTCAAAAAAAAAAAAAAAATTCTGTTATTTAAGCCACTCAGTTTGTGGCAGCTCCAGGAAATTAATACACTCCACTATTCAAAAGATAAGATACACAAGGAACTATTGCAATCACAGCAATCTGTACTGCATAAGGTATAACCCGCTTAAAGAACTTTCATACACTTTAGGTATATTAAATTCCCCAGAAAAAACAGTGTACCATAAAGAAGGTGGGAATTGCTATTACTATATTTTGTAAGAAACTAGTAGATGTAAGACACATTGAGAGGCTTAGATAAAATCAGCGGTGGAGAGAAGGATAAAGAGGGATAGCAAATGAGTACAAAAATACAGATAGGAGGAAAAAGATCTAGTGTTCAGTAGCACAGATATGGTGACTAGTTAACAATAACTTATTGTATATTTCAAAATAACTGAAAGAGTGGAATTCAAATGTTCCTAATACAGAGAAATGATAAATGGAGAGACGGGAAATTGAGGTGGTGAATATCCCAATTACCCTGATTTATTAATTACATATTGTATGTTTGTTTCAAAATATCCCATGTACCCCATTAATATGTACAACGACTATGAATTCATAATACTTAAAAATAAAACGTATAAAAAAATCAGAGATGGAGGAGGAAAAGACTTGAACCTGACACTTCTAAGTTTAAATCTATGTCTCCTTTCCACAAATTTGGCCAATTTTTGTTTGGTCCAAGTTCCAATATTTATCCCTAAGCTCATAAGAGAGATTCTGTCAAACAGAAAAGAGGTGGGAGTTCAGCTCTTAGACTGCATGTTGGGGACATGATAACATCCCATTAAATTCAGCTGCAAGGGAGATTGGGGGCAGAACCCTGATGGAAGGGGACAGCTGTCCTAGTAAGGCAGTTTCCATAAGCCTGTTGTCTTGATCAGTTTGTCAAACCAACCTGCTTGATCTACTCAAGTATGGTTCTAGCAGAGCACACGTCATAGACCTCATCTTTGTCAGATTCTGTTTTATTAGACTACAGTCCAGCAGACGTTCTTTGCCCCAGGGGGAGCTCTAATATATTTTAAATTATATGCCTATCTCCTCTGAGAAACTAAATATCCAGTTACTATTTTGCCGGCAAACAAAATTGCTTTTGGAGGATTAAAACATTAAATCTCTTGAGCTTTAAGTTAAAGTTAACCTGGTAATGTACTGTGGTGAACAAACAGCCACACTTGCGTGGTGAAAGTTTTAACCTCTACAAAGTTTCGCAGCCTCTCTGAAGAGCAATCTATTATTAGCTATAGAAACAACAGATTTGGAATCCCTGATGAAAACTTCAAACCATGTGCACAGTTCATTCCAAATAAGAATGAAATAATTCTTCCTTCTTTCTTGTTTGCCTCCCTAGCCTTGAATTACTCAGATTGTCTTCATCAATCAAGTCATTTGAGAAAACTAGAAAAGCCAAAATATCAGAAACCTATGATTATTTTACAGAAAAAAATAAAGCTTTAAGTTGTGAAATAATTGATACAGAAAAACATAATAAAGTGAACACTCTCTTTTATTATCTTAACTTCTAGACTGATGCTCCAAAATAGCCACTAGCTACATTATCTACAAATACCTGGGAGATTTCTGAACATAAGCAGGGACGAGTAGATCGATCTGACTACAGGAAATATGGTGCACTAAAAAGGACATTATACAAGAAGTCAGGAGACCTAATTTCTGTGTCTGACTCCTTCCCTAGCAGGCTCTCTGACCTTGAGAAACCTCTTGGGGTCTATCTCCCCATTAGTGGAATGAACAAAATGTTCTCTAAGGCCGATTTCTAATCTAAAATTATGAGATCCAGAGAATGTAACTCAGATAATCTGCAAAGTCTACTAAGAAGTAATTCTTAATTACAATTTTGTCAAATCTGGAAAATAACCTAATTCTGTAATACAGGTGATCAAAGTGGGATCATTCCATTTCAATATCTGGTATACACACATGAAAGGTGGAAAGTAGAGCAGAAAATTAAAATAAAGTGATTACTTACTATGTGCAAAAATAAGTAATGTGCTAATTTCCCAACACACACCTATCCTATCAGAAGTCTAAGAAGAAAACTATAATGATGCTCCCCAAGAGGGTTCATTTCAAACCAGTGATGGGGTTTGAATAATATATTTATATATAATTATATATGTATATAAATTTAGAAATTGAAAGTTGGAATACAAGGCAGTATTTCTCCTATTATGTACAGCATAATCCAAATGACTTCAAAGTAGTGATTGGAAAACTTGAAATAAAAGCCATCACAAAGTTAGTTTCTTTGCTTATAGGTACAACACTTCAAATATTTTATTTTTAAAATTATAATAGTCATGGCTTTTGCACCATTACTCATACATAAGAACATTAACTTGTTACTAAATCTGTATTTTGCATCTCTTTATTTGATTTATTGAACTAAGACTTTTGAAGCTGAGCTATATTGTTTAGTTTCCTAAGTATCTACAGACATACAAATATGCACTAAGTGGCAAGAGGAAGGGTGGATGGTAAGCATGTGATTCCAAATCTTGTAATAAAATTTAAGAAGAAGGAAAAAAATAAATATATTTATATATATTCACACACATACACACACCACACACATATACACAAATATACACCGACATACATACACATATATATATTTCTTTTACATATGTGTGTGAATGTCTGTGTGTGTACATATATATTGTTAAAAGAATGGAGAAAATTTCAAAATATCACAGAAACAAGCTTTTGGTTTTGTGATATTGGAATTGTTTATAGTAGAAAACTATTATTTCATGGTAGGGTTACACAGGAAAGCTTCATAAATGAGCTAGCTCTTGAAGATGAGAAAGTGCTGCATCACTGAAGGCAGAAGAATGTCAAAATCATTACAGGACTCATATCACCCTATAGAAGTTACTTACATAAATATATCCTGGGAAAACCCAAGCCCGTAATTAGTCTTGGTTTGTCTATCCACATTCAATTTTATTACATGATGCACACAATTATAGTTCTTCCTGAAGTATTTCATAAGTAACAAAATCACTCACGTCTATTGATTCTATCTGAAGAAAAATGCAGAGGTTACTCTTTACAAGTAGATTTCCACCACAGCATAATTATGTGGTAAGCTGGTAATGACGAAACCATTTGATTCTTACTCTTCATTGATATAAATATACATTTAAATAACATTCATGGTTACTCCACTTAGAATCCATATAACAGACCAAATCCATTATTAACCCAAACTAGAATTAATTGCAGTGATTTTCAGAGAATCATAAACCTTCCTCATATCATATGTGAATATAGTAGATTTACTGAGCATTTAGTATATGGAGGGCGAATACTAAGTATCTTACATGTGTTATCTCATTCAATTCTCACAATAATCAAATGAGATAGTTAATATTAACATTTCCATATACAAATAGAGAAAAAAACAGAGACTCAGAGAACTTACATAACTAGGAACAGCTAGTAACTAAGTTAGCATAATGTATTTTCAAAAACAGCTCTCTCTCACTCCATTCTGAAATCACAGATGAGTGAATCCTAAGGTATCCCACAGAAAAAGAAACAAACAACAACAACGAAAACACATTCATCCACATCATAAGCACCGTCTTGGAACTACGGCCAAAGAAGTTACAAGAGCTCAAACTTACAGGGGCAAAAACAACATAAGACACTAGATAGGGTACAGAAGTGAGGAAGCTTAACAAGCTTACTCTGGCTTACCATGGCTGGTGATAAGGAATCTAAACTAACCCAGAGCAAGGGCAAACCGGAACAGAAAGTGACCCCGGAGAAACTGACTCAGATATTGGGTGGGGAAAGACAGTGTTCTAACCTAAAGGATATATTCTTTTCTCTTTTCTTTCTTTTTTTAACCCAGTTCAATAGCTCTTTCTTGTTTTAATGACTGGGTTGGACCAAAGGATATTTTCTGTATGTTGCCTTCTCCCCAAATGCTGTCTGATTCCTAAGTTAACATATGGGTTTTAAACCTACCACCTTTGATTTGGCCAATTTAAAACTTAAGATGTATCTAATAAATCAATGTCTGGAAAGGCCTGAACCTCCACATTCTATAGTTTATTGCAAATCCAAATATATAATTCAAATCTCTGGTAAAACTGAAGGTAGGAGATCAAACTAAGTTAGCAAAATTGAGAGGGGAATGAGCACCATCATTTGTGATCAAGTCACGATCAGAGTTCATTTCCAAGTGTTTCGGGGAACTCTCAGTTCCATGGCATATACCTCAACAATGATGGGTCAGAAATGGGATTTTGGAGATGCTTATCAAAACAACTTTGTTTTAGTACTGAACAAAACTTCATAGTCTTTGATGCACTGTTAATTCAGATCTAAATCTACCCTATATCTCATGCACAGTCCACTCAACACAGTATTGACCAAACCTGTCCATGGTAAACTTACTTCTATATACCTTTTTCACCTCAATGGCAATATAATGAATCAATCTCTCATACAGAAAGTAAATTTGGAAAAATATTAGTTTTTTATAGTAGCTGTTGGCCAATAGTATTAATGAACTGAAAACAGTGCCATATTAAATATGAAACAATTTCAAGTAATTGCCATTCTGATGAATATTTGTCCCTAATTTGCATATAGAAAGCAATTAATTTAAAATAGAAAATGAGTTATTTCACACTAAAGAAGAAATATCATCTTTTGTTTTTGTTTTAATGAGTCATACAATTATGTGGCACAATCTATTTATTTTAGGAAACTTTGTGGATACAAATCCTATTCTTTAAGCATACTTAAAAGTTTTCATAATTTTTGAGGCACTGTTATTTATTTTTCAAGTGCTAACATATCACACCTTTGCCTCTAGGGCCTGATGAGGAAAATCATCTGGACTTTTAATATTTTAACTTTACAGAGAGTTCGAGCAAATTTTTAATTTGTCGGTTTCTTAAAACTGACTATAATGAAACAGTAGAGCATAGTCAAGGTACTTTTAGCACTCAAGCTATTTTCATATTTAGCCATTTTTAATAGAATGAATATACTCTTCATTTTCTTAGACCAAATTTAACCCCATAAAATTATTTGTTAAAAAATGTAATCTGTTTAAGTAAAGAGCACTGAGGTTGCTGCAGTGTGCTCAGAGTAACAAAGCTACTGAAATTTCTATGAATAAAATGAAAGTTTGCAGAAATTTAGCAAACTAATTATTTCTAAATAATCTCTTAGAATGGCTAAGTTAGTGAAACAGAACACATTTATTTTAGCACAGCTAACCCCAACATATATTTCTACTTGGTTAGAATTTCTGTTCATAGAACCACCAATCCACTGGCTACATCAGGGCTTAGGTGTTCCTTCCTTCTTTATATTGCACTGCTGAGCAGTGTGGCATTTGTAACATTAGCTGCATATTGTAGTCTCTATTTGAGACAATCAGATGTATGTATATGTGAAGAGCACACTGTTAAAATATTCAGAAACTGCTGAAAAAAATCTTGCACCTAAAAGGAGACTAATCTTGTGCTCACAAAACGGAACAGAATTTAAGCTTATAAATTTTTTTCTTCAGAACATTTTAAAATAAAACGACATTACATATTAAAGAGAGAACCAAAGAAAACTGGGAGGCATCATCAAATATTAAAGCTAAGTACCCCAGCAAAACAAACAAACAAACAAAAAATTAATACGTTTTTAGTTTTTGCTTCAAAGAATGTAAGAGCTGTAATTCACGTAAGAAAAATAATATACTTACAGTACCAGACGTCTGCTTTCAACATACACTGAACGTATCTTTAGCACAACTTCAATTCATGTTGCATTATTTATTTCCTCCCTAACAGCAACAGAGATGCAGGATGTTCCAAAGCTTTACTTTCAGACAGTTTTCTTCAACTACAGTCTTTTACATGCCTTGTTATTTGCTTCAGTATCTATGAAACAACTCCATCCTTCAAAACAATCAAAACCCTTGAAGCAATCCACATCTGCTTCCTTATACTGAATTTCAAATCTAATCACACACAAAAATATCCTTTACTTTGTATTTGTTTCAGAAGTTTAGTGGGTTGAATATTCTAAACCCCACAGCATACCACTAAATGGTAAGGATGACATTACTGCAGCTCCTTAGATTATAACTGATAAGGTGAGGCTTTTGCATTTATATTGGGTTCTGAGGAGCTGATGCCATATCAGTCTAATAATTAATAATTCATGGAACCAAATTACAGCCTTAGAAGGAAACAGCTACTTTGACTAGTTCTTTCATAATCTTCTGATTTATGTATGACAGCACAGAAGAGTTCCAGGAGAGGTTAATAATAATAATAAAAAAAAACCCAGACATAACACTTGAGTTTTAAAATTAGTACTGCCTTTGCACAAGCTTGGTTTGTTGTGGCATCATGGGAGCTCTATCTTTCTAAGCAGCTAATTCAAAGGGGCTCATGTTAAATGAGGATCTGGCTCATGAGGACGTCGTCCAGAGCAAAGGACAGAATGCGGGAGGCTGGGTAGGGGGTAGTAAAGTCAATGTGAGGAGTGCTTTAGACAAAAAAGGGTGGATTCCCCCAACTGTTTTCATATGGTGGTCTTTAACATGATTTCTGAGAAGATAGTATAGGTCCAATCTACCCTATATCTCATTATCCTTCATACTTAAGAACAAGCCAGGCTAGGCGCATTGGCTCATGCCTGTAATCCCAGCACTTTGGAGAGCCGAGGCTGGCAGATGGCTTGAGCCCAGGAGTTTGAGACAAGTCTGGGCCACAATACAAACCTTAATCTCTACAAAAAATTAGCGGGACATGATGGTGCATGCTTGTGGCCCCAGCTAATTAGAAGGCTGAGGTGGCAGAAGCACCTGAGCTCAGGAAGTCAAGGCTGCAGTGAGCCATGATTGTGCCACTATACTCCACTGAGTACAGTGACACTGAGACTCTGTCTTAAAAAACAAAAAGAAACAAACAACGAAAAAAAAAAACCCAACAAAAACAAAAATAACAACAAACAGCCCCGTAAGGAACATGGTTCCCATGCATGTGTTATGTGGTATTCCTGTGTGTTTGTGCTCATTCCTATACGAGCATGTGGGTAAGCACAAGAATTCATATGTAGTAGTTTATTCAACACAAGAGCTACCTATAAGCTATATGGCTTAATAATCTTAAAGATTATTTTTATTGAGGAATACTTCACATATGGTAAACCACAAAAATCTCAAGGGTATAGTTCTGCCATACAATACTATACAGCCATAAAAAGGAATGAAATCATGTCCTTTGAAGCAACGTGGATGCAGTTGGAGGCCATTACTCTAAGAAAATTAACTCAGGAATAGAAAAACCAAATACCACATGTACTCACTTATAACTGGGAGCTAGTCATTGGGTGCACTTGGACATAAAGATGGGAACAATGGACACTGGGAACTATTAGAGAGGAGAGGAAAAGAGTGGCGCAAGGACTGAAAAACTACCTATTCAGTACTATGCTCACTACGTGGGTGATGGGATCAATCATAACACAAACCTCAGCACCACGAAATATTCCCATGTAACAAACCCGCACAATGTACCATGTGATCCTAAAAGCTGAAATTTAAAAAGAAAGTGTATAGTTCAATCCATAATCCTATGAAGATATAAAATATATTTATCACTCTAGAAAGTTCCCTTATATTCTTTCCTTGTAAAATCCTGTCCCTAAAAGAATGGCTAGCCTCATTTCTTGCACTATAGATTATGTTCCCCTATCCTGGTGTTGTATGTGAATACAAACAGTATGCATTTCTTTGTGTATGGCTTCCTGTACTCACCATGTATTAAGATTTATTCATGTTGCTATTTTTAAACACTGCATAATATTCTACTGTATGAACAAACAACAGTTTATGTATTCTCCTACTGACAAACACCTAGGCTGTTTCCATTTTTTGCTACTTTGAATAAAGCTATTAACATTCTGGCTGGGTGCGGTGGCTTATGCCTGTAATCCCAGTACTTTGGGAGGCCAAGGCAAGCAGATCCCTTGAGGCCAGAAGTTCAAGACCAGTCTGGCCAACATGGTGAAATCCCATGTCTACTGAAAATACAAAAGTTAGTTGGGTATGGTGGTGGGGGTCTGTAACCTAAGCTACTTGGGAGGCTGAGGCAGGAGAATCTCTTGAACCCAGGAGGTGAAGGTTGCAGTGAGCGGAGATTGCGCCACTGTACTCCAGTCTGGGTGACAGAGTGAGACTCTGTCTCAAAAAACAAACAAAAAAACAAAAATTCTAATATAAAGGTTGTTGTAGACATGTTTTCATTTATCTTGGAAAAATTCCTTTGTGTATAAACATAATAAACATTATGGCTGAGTCACAGCATAGATGTGTTTTAGCTTTTTATAAAACTGTCAAACCCTTTTCCAAAGTAACTGCACCAATTTATACCCTGACTCATAACACATGAGAGTTCTAGTTGCTCCACATCCTTGCCAGTATTTGTTACTGTCAGTCTCTTTCATATTAGTCATTTTAGTGGATATATATTGGCATTCCATATGGTTTCAATCTTCATTTCTCTTGTAGCTAATGATGCTGAGCACTTTTTTCATGTGCACATTGGTATATGGCATAAGGCTCAGTTTTCACTAACTGTTAATAAAGTAGACTTTGGGTTAGCAATAGATCAAAAGGAGATTTTCCACATAAGTCTCAATGATCTTTGAACCAGTGCATCTATGAAACTCCATCTTCTCACCCAGTTAGGTCAAGCCCCATCCCTATGATCAGATACTGTTCCTGTTAACATGGAAACCCTAGAATCTGCCTACTCAGCCTCTAGTGGCTTCCTTTACTCTGGATTGATGATATTGTGCCTTTTTTTGTTGTTGTGGGAAGTCAGGGACCCCGAATGGAGGGACCGGCTGGAGCTCCAGCAGAGTAACATAAATTGTGAAGATTTCGTGGACATTTACCAGTTCTCAAATAATACTTTTATAATTTCTTATGCCTGTCTTTACTTTAATCTCTTAATCCTGTTATCTTCATAAGCCGAGGATGTACATCACCTCAGGACCACTGTGATAATTGTGTTACCTGTACAAATTGATTGTAAAACATGTGTGTTTGAACAATATGAAATCAGTGCACCTTGATAAAAACAGAATAACAGCGATTTTTAGGGAACAAGGGAAGACAACCATAAGGTCTGACTGCCTGCGGGGTTGGGCAAAAACAGCCATAGTTTTCTTCTTGCAGAGAGCCTATAAACGGACGTGCAAGTAGGAGAGATATCGCTAAATTCTTTTCCTGGCAAGGAATATTAATACCCTGGGAAAGGAATGCATTCCTAGGGGAAGGTCTATAAATGGCCGCTCTGGGAATGTCTGTCTTATGAGGTTGAGATAAGGACTGAGATATGCCCTGGTCTCCTGCAGTACCCTCAGGCTTACTAGGGTTGGGAAACTCCGCCATGGTAAATTCGTGGTCAGACTGGTTCTCTGCTCTTAAACATCTTAAACAACAGAAAACAGGGTTCATCAAGACAATATGCGTACTGCTGAACACAAACCCTCATCAGTAGTTCTGCTTTTGCCCTTTGCCTTGTGATCTTTGTTAGACCCTTATTAGTAGTTCTGCTTTTTGCCCTTTGAAGCATGTGATCTTTGTACCTACTCCCTATTCTTACATCCCCTCCCCTTTTTAAAACCCTTAAGAAAAATTTGCTGTTTTGAGGCTCAGGCAGGCATCACAGTCCTACCGATATGTGATGTCACCCCCGGTGGCCCAGTTGTAAAATTCCTCTCTTTGTACTGTCTCTCTTTATTTCTCAGCCAGCCAACCCTTATGGAAAATAGAAAGAACCTATGTTGAAATATTGGGGGCGGGTTCCCCCAATAATTTTTCATTCTCAATATTGAGAAAAAAAATTCCTTTTTAAACGACACACTCTGCAAATTCATGTTCATTAATATGCCTAAAATTTACCTTTCATTGATGACCTTTGGATTAAAATAGACTGGTGTTTGATTATATGTGGGTAGCCCTGACCAACACTGGAGTCTTACTTTTCTCATTTGTAAGATGAGAATAATATTAAAAGGAATAGTAAAAACCACAATTACTTTTGCACCAAACTAATAGCTGTCTCTTAGGGTTAGGAGGATTAAAACAGGTAATTGATATAAAACATATCTAGACCCACCAAGAGCGGTAACAATGATGGGAGTGGTAGCAATAGTGATTCCTACTATCCTGTCTAAAAGTTATCTCAGTTCATACTGGTCATTATATTCTTTGAGGAGCACAGTGGACTTATGGTCATTCTTCCCTATCTTTCCTTGATCTCTTTACGTATATAATTTATCTTGTCATAGCTTAAGTGATGAAGATGGTAATACTTAAAAACTTCACAAAATTTATGTAAGGATGATAATTTAAAAAAGAAGGTAATATGATTTGAAATGTTCATTATTTTACTTTATATAATCTTACACATTAAGTTAGGCCCATACACATGTATTAATATTTTTAAGTGCATATCTCCCTAAAGATACATAATATTTCTCTATCTATATAAGTATAGTAGACAGACATATATACATCTGTGAAAAACAGAAATATACTAAAAAGGAACGACCGATTAGTATCTGATGTATGCTATTAAAAGGTAGAAAGAAGGCCTCAAGACACTGTGGCAACATGATGAGTGTTACACATTAAATTGTGTCTCTCATAATTCAAATGATGAAATCCTAATCTTCAGCACCTCAGAATATGACCTTATTTAAAAATAGGGTCATTACAGGTATGTCTAGTTAAATTAAGATATGGTCACTAGGGTGTGCCCTAATCCATTATGACTGGTATTCTTATAAAAATAGGAAACGTGGTGATAGGCACATGTACTCACTCAGGCAGAATACCATGTGAAAATGAAGGCAACAGGCTGTAACCCAAGGGAATTCCAAAGATTGCAGGCAAACCACAAGAAGGTAGCAGAATGGGATGGTACTCACAGCCCTCAGAAGTAACCAACCTGCCCACACCTTGGATTTTGGCCTTCTAACATCCAGAAATGTAAGACAATAAATTTCTGTTGTTTAAGCCACCCAGTTTGTGGTACTTTGTTACAAGAGTCCTAAGAAACTAATAAATGGGTAAGTCAAGAGTTCCAGAAACAGGTAAACATACAAAATTTTAGTTAAATAGGAGGAATGAGTTTTGGTGTTCTATTGTTGTTTAAGCCACCCAGTTTGTGGTACTTTGTTACAAGAGTCCTAGGAAACTAATATAATGGGTAAGTCAACAGTTCCAGAAAGAGGTAAATGAACAAAGCTTTAGTTAAATAGGAGGAATGAACTTTGGTGTTCTATTGCACAACATGGTGACGATAGTTAATAATAATGCATTGCATATTTCAAGATAGCTAAAGAGGACTTAAAATGTTCTCACTGCAAATAAATATTTGAGGAGGTGGATGTGCTAATTATCCTGATTTAATCATTTCAGAATGTATACATGTATCAAAAGATCACACTGTACCCCATATATACAATTATTTGTAATTTAAAATAAAATAAAACAAAAAGAAAGAGAGGCTACAGAGGATCTCCTTAAACATGAAGACTGTGTGCATATTCTTAATCTGGTAACAAGGCATAATGAGTAGTAAGCCCACTAGAGACATTTAATAATCAGAATTTGATGGATATGAATGTGGAGAATAGAGACTGCAAAGGAAGTGTTGGAGATTCTCAAGCCAGGAGAAAACAAGCTAAGTATGTATGAAATCACCAAATCTATACCAGAGGACAGCTGATTACAAACTTCCTGAAGAGATAGCCTGCCAGGGGATGACATGAAAGTTGTTTTTGCTTTCTTGACACTAACTTGTCATTACAGAAGATAGCCAAATGGATTTGGGAAGGCTGAGAAACAGTGTGGCGGATCTGATTTAGCATTTCTGATCTGGGATCATGTAGCAACATTTTACTTGGCTCAGCGCTGCTTAGCAGGGTGCAATTTGGAGATGGTTCAGTTCTAATCTGAGATACATAAGAAGCAGCTATAATAATTCTAATATATTGAATGAATGAGTTGAATAAAAACTCACCCCAAGTGCTTTATGCTGCTGTCCATATTTGTGCCATTTAAAGAGTAAACTGGAAGCCCCTATTTGAAGAAGCTTCACTACCACTTTTCCAAAACTGATGGGACATTAGAATGCATTCAATGAGCTTTCCTGCATCAAAATCAAAAAGCTAGCTACTGTAAGTTTTTGTGATCGAGGGTAGACTTTGATTCTGAAAAGTTTATGGGAGAAGCAGCTCTGAGCTCAGAATTCTTGCCAGGTCATGTACATTTCCAGTGCAAAGCTTTTGTAGTCAGTTCTCTTTCTCAATCTAAATTTTGAACTAATTAACTTGGCATTACATACAAGTATCACTTCTGTTTCATCCTTTATTTATTATACCTCCCAACAAAAAACAAGGCTCAATTCACTCTGATTATATTGTGTGGGGGATATGTTAGAAGAACATGAGTTAGTAAACTAAACTGGTATATCTGGTTTTGATCTATGGCTGTATTGCTGTGAACAGCTACTTCATCGTATTCTTCATATAATACCAAAGCTTTTCCATCTTTCTTTGGGTTTGTCCTGGCTTCATACATTGTTTGATAATGACTCAGCCATGTAGAGCTGAGATAGTACAGTTGTAAAAATAGTCATAAAAGGGGCTAGCATGGATTTAATCAGAGAACAGGATGTCAAATGAGCTTAAAATCAGCACACACCAAATGACTCTAACACACTGTTATTATGCACTCTGTTTCACTCTTCTGCTTCAGTAATTTTTGATTGGATGCTGGTTATTATATTTGAAGATATGGCAAGTATCCAACCCCATAAACAAAGGTGCTTCTCGGATTCTGGCCATTTTATCATGTTAGCCTGATGCCCACAGGTAGTGCAGCATGGGAGGTCAATACTAAGCCCATTACAAACTAAATCTGGTTCCCCTATTACAGTCCAGCTATTCGGAATCTGCAAGGAACACCTGTTATTACAATTTTATGCCAGAGAATAACCATTATGAATTTTGCTTTGCACCTCTTATTTTATAACCTCAAAAACATACTTGAAGAACAACATATTTTCTGAAAGAAGAACATGCCATTTTTGAGTACACACTATTTAAAAGGCATTCAATTGAAGGTTTGGGTCTGGAAATTCATTGAGCAAAATTTCCAAGTGCAAGAAACAAATAAAACATCATTATATAGAAATTAAAGTGGCTTAATGAATCTTGGTTATATGTTCAGCATTATTTCTTTTGTAAAACTACTTTAATTCTGCAAACATTGTTTTACATCAAAGGAAGTTAGGTGGGAAAAAAATCCTGTTGAGGTTATTAATTGATCAGTAGCTGTATAGAAAATATTTAACCTGTATGTTATTCTCAAAGTGGAACCTATAAGCTCTACTAGCTTACCTACAATTATTTCAATAGGAAAAATACAAGTCTTTGGTATTCATATCAATTCAACTTGTAAACAAGTAAAACATTAATGCTATATGTGTTTTCTTAAGCATATTGAATGTATACAAGTATTTGAAGCTGCTTCTGTGTGGCTATTTTGCCCTCTGATTATATATTAACGGATAGAAACTTTAACTAGGTACATCTTTCTTAACTTTTATGATCATTTCAGACTTACAGAGAAAGTTGCAATAATAGCATAATGACTATATGCTTAAAATCCCCAAGATTATCCAAATTTAACATTTCACTACATTTCCTCTATCATTTCTATGCCTTCTGTACACACACACACACACACACACACACACACAAACACACACACACACTTTTTTCCTAAACCCATTGACAGTAAGTTTCAGACATGACATTTAACCCTAAATAATTACTGTATATTTCCTAAAATCAAGGAAATTTTCTTACATAATCACAGTAAAACTATCATCTGAAAATAAACATGTATATAGTACTATTATGTAAACACCTTATTCGTATTTTTCCAGTTGTCCCAGTAATGTCCTTTAAAGCCAAAGCAAATCTGAGATAGTTCATAGATACTTGACATATCTCTTTAATCTCATTTAATCTTGAACAGTTCCTCAAGCTTTATCTTTTATGTTCTTGACACTTTTCAATATTACAGGACAATTATTTTGTAAAATTTAGCTTTGTTTGATGTTTTCTCATAATTAGATATTTCTGTGAAATATTTTTTTCTCAGTGCAACCTATCAACAAGCTCATAATAATGATCTGTCCCATTACTGTCATGCTACCTTTGATCACCTGATTCAGTTGGTATCTGCCAGGTTTCTTTTCTTCATTGTAAAGTTCCTGTTCTTCCCTTTTTAGGCAATGGGGATACATCAATGAAGGAGACAGATAAGATTCATTTTCTCATGGAATATTCATTTTCTCAAGGGAGATAGACCATAGTAAAAGGAAAGAAAAAGAAGAAAAAGGGAAAGAGGAATGAAGGAGGAACAGAAAGAACAAACAAATGATAAAGTACAGTAGTGGGAAGAGCTATTAGAAAAATAAAATAAGGCGATTAGCAGTAGAATAGAGATCATTTACGAAAGGGAGTTGAAGCAAGGCCTTTCTGAAGAGTTATACCTTTCTCTGAGAACAACATAATAAGAAGGCTCCAGCCATGTGAAGATATATCAAGGGGAAGGGTATTCTTGATGGAGTAAACAGGAGGCACAACATGCAAGAATGAGTGGCAAGAGTTAAAATTGGGTTGCCTAGGGTTTTTTTTTTTTTTTTTTTTTGGAAGTGGAGTCTTGCTCTGTCACGAACGCTGGAGTTCAGTGGTGTGATCTCGGCTCACTGCAACTTCCCCCTCCCAAATTCAAGAGATTCTCCTGCCTCAGCCTCCCGAGTAGCTTGGATTACAGGTGCACACCACCACGCCTGGCTAATTTTTTTGTATTTTTAGTAGAGACAGCGTTTCACCATGTTGGTCAGGCTGGTTTTGAACTCCTGACCTTAGGTGATCCACCCACCTAGGCCTCCCAAAGTGCTGGGATTACAGGTGTGAGCCACTGCACCTGGTCTGGTTTGTTTTGTTTTGTTTTGTTTGAGATGGAGTCTAGCTTTGTCACCCCTGCTGGAGTGCAGTGGTGAGATCTCGGTTCACTGCAACCTCTACCTCCCAGGTTCAAGCGATTCTCCTGCCTCAGCCGCCCAAGTAGCTGGGATTGCAGGTGCATGCCACCATCCTTGGGTTAATTTCTATATTTTTAGTAGAGACAGGGTTTTGTCACGTTGGCCAGGTTGGTCTCAAACTCCTGACCTCCAGTAATCTGCCTGCCTCGACCTCCCAAATTGCTGGGATTACAGGTGTGAGCCTCCATGCCCAGCCATTGGTTAGGTATGTTTCTAAATAAGACTATGCAGGCCATAGCAAGGAGTGTGGATTTTATTCTGAGAGAAAGCAAAGGAATGAAATAAGTTAGTTTATCCTTGAGTAATGAATAGCAAGGTGTGGCCAGAGTAGAGGAAGAGAGGCCAGTGTGGGCTCCTCTATTTGCAACAGGGTATCCCAAATCTCAGCTTTTCATCCACTGAGAATGGCACTGCATTGATTCCAGAAGAAAACAGTTCTGATATACTTACATCTTAAGCATTTTTGTATCCAGAACATTTAGATCATGAGAGACAGATTAAATGTGTATTTAGCAGATTACAGCAATAATAATTGAAAATTTTTTAGCAAACGTATCTACAGCTCATTAGAAATAGTTTGTATTAGCTCTTTCAGCATGTAACTCTCCACTTTAAGTACCTTCTGCAGACAAAACACAAAAAATTGTTTCCAAAACATAAATTGTTTAATTTCATATATTGTTAATCTAGCTCTGCTAAGCTAAATTTGCAATAAAAGCCTTCCACTTAAATTATAATGCCACACTTAAGTCATTGTGTGAAAACTAAAAACAATGGATCCAAAATATTATTTTACACATGCTTTTCCAAGAAGCTGACTGTACTCTTCTAGAACTTCACAGCTTGCATGGCACAGAGCAATTTTAAAATCAATTTGATTCACACTTTGTTCTTGGGAAGACCAGCTCTTTGTTTTCTGTCTTCTGATGATACACATAGTTCACGTATAATGGGTGGAACATAAGAAATAATGAAGAATAATGGAAGTGTATCCCTAAAAACCAGTATCTCAACTCTTGCAGGAAAAACAGCAAAATAAAACAAGAAAACCTGCTTTGAAAATTGGGTTTTTGGAAAAGAGCTTAGAAATGAAAATCAAAGTGAATTTCATCCAGCTATCTTTAGGTTTATGATCACTACATTCCTTATAATTTTTATATTTTTCAAATGTCTCTATTATTAAATATTCTCCTACATATTAAGTAACCAAATAGTAAAATAAACAAATTTCTTGAACAATAAAAAATCCAACTGCATAAATGAAGGAGGATGTCATTATTATATAACATCATTGTCAAAACAAAATACAAAATCATACTTCTTTTGATAAAAAATAAATTCACAGTAGTAGCAAATGTTGTACACTTATTTTATTTTTTAAATGTTCTTCTTTTTACTCTTAATAAAGATTTGTCTTCAGAATAATAAAACTAACTCATCAGGTTAAATATTTAATAAGTGATTTGCCAACTCCTTCACAAAGAAAATACTTTTGTGAAGAACCCTTGTGTTACCAAAAGCATTTTTGAGAGATATACAGCAAAATAGACTGTGTCACATGTAAGTAACCTTAGATATTTTTAAATATTTCATTCATTTAAATTATTGTATATTTACTATCAGATAGGTTTTATAAATTTGAATAATTCCAGATGACACACAAAATGAATATTTATTTATTACTATAGTAGACTATAACTAATATTGGAAGTCACTTTACATCTTATGGTTAGCAAGTTCAAAACTCTAACTTATATTTCTTCCCTTTAGGTAGTTTTCCTGAAGTAAAGATGCAAAGTCAACAGACGGAAAGAAACAGAAGTTCACGGGTTTGCTACATAGATGATTTCTATAATCTCTAAATTGAATGCGCTTAGTTACATCTACATCTTATCTAACATATCTTCAATAATTATTCCTATGCTCAATTAAATTTTTGCATTTCTCAATTTGTCACTAACTACCCTGTTTATATGTTTTAGTTATAATTTGTCTCAAATAATTTTAAAATACTTATGTAATACTTAATAATGTGTTGAAATGTTTCCCTTTTGTTTCTAAAGAGGAAAATGCCCTTAGCCATCAGTTTTTAAATCTAAAAGCTACAAACAGAAATTGCTTTGCAATTTTCATGTATCTCCTTAGAAATTTTCTAGCTTCAAATATGTGAAATTTGCTTCTCTTACATAAATGTCTCCAAAAATTACAGCTAAAAATGAAAACAGCTTTTCCAACAAATATTTTCAATGCAATGTAAACACATATTGCAAACAATGATTTAAACTAATTCCAAGAAACCCGGCTATTGGCATTCTAGGATTTTGCTAGTTAGGGGAACTGGCCCCAGATGGAGAAAGCATTCTTTGTTGTCTGAAGTGATTATAGTATAACAGGCCCAGAAAGAAAAACTATGGGTTGTACATCTCAATACTGCAACTTTACCACCTGGCCACTCTGCTGTCACACAAAGGTCAAGCAGACAGCAATACAATTTTGAGGTGGGGAAGGAAAATAATCCAGTCAGAATTCAAGCAAATGTTTAGGTAAATAAGCACTCATTTTGCCCGTCTGGGAACCATGTGAGGCAATGAGATATGAAGATAAATAATATATAGGCCCTTACTTGAGGAATTCCTAATCTAACCAATGTCATAGATATATGAACAAATATACTGTGGCATGATAATTAATAAGTAGTGCGTGCAAGATACATTAAGATGTAATTCCTATAAAATGAAGGTGGGGTGATAACCTCCCTTCTGAACATAAAGAGGAGGAGTCTCAGGAGCGATCGCTGAGTGAGAATGCATGTATTCATTCATTTATCAAATATGGATGTAACGTTGTTATGGGCTGAATTGTGTCGCTAAAAAGATGTGTTGAAGTCCTAACCCCTGGTATATGTGAATGTGACCTTATTTGGAAACAGGGTCTTTGCAAATGCAACCAAGTTCAGATGAGGTCATTAGGATGGGCCATATCCAATAAGACTTATGACCTTACGAGAAGAGAAAAAAATTTGAATACACACAGGCATATAGGAAATGCAGCATGTGAAGATGGAGGATGAGAGATGAGTTTGGAGTTATGCTCCCACAAGCTGCAGAACAACTGGGGCTATCAGAAGCTGAAAGATGCGACCCTTCCCTAGAGGTTACAGCCCTACCAACACCTGATTTTGGACTTCTGGCCTCTAGCAGTGTGAGAGAATAAACTTCTGTCATTTTAAGTCACCCTGTGTATGGCACTTTGCTGTGGCAGTCCTAAGAAACTAATATAAGCATCTACTATGAACAAGACACCAGGAATATTGCTCAGGTAATAGTGGTGAAAAGGACAAAGACTCTGCCTTAAGTATGCTAATAGGTTGTTCTGTGCAACAAGAGTAATGCAAACAAAATTATAAACAGGCGTTGTTTGTTGGGAGAGTTTTAAGTGATTTGATATTACTGTAGAAATAAAAAGTGGGATGAGTAGAAACTTGAGTAGTGGACAGATTATTTTTAAAAAGAGTTCGGGATTAATCTTGTCGATAGGAGTTATGGATTATGGTTTAAACTAGAAATGATATGTTTATACTTTTAACAGGTCACTCTGGTATCAGCAATGTAATTGATTTGTTCTGGGTAATACTAGAATAGAACAGTTAGGAAGGGAGAGTAAGAGACGAAGCAAAAGAGAAAAGGAGGATCTGAATGGAGGCAGTGAAACCAACAATGACTTTCAAGCCAAATGATTTTTGAATGTCAACCACTGTAGAAGGGGCTATATGAAACCAATGTTTTAAAAAAGAATATTGCTTAAGGCAGTGCACTAATAAAAAAAGAAAAACCTGCAAAAACGGGTTAAAACAAGATAGGTAAAAATTAGTCCTTCTATTTAGAAACCAAGGATATAATGTAGAGGTAACATGAACACACACAGACACACACACACACACACATACGCACACATTGAGTTGTTCGTGGTGTGGGAGCCAGAGACAAATTTACATGTGAGAGCTGCCTGAATAGCTAGGCTAAGAGCATGGCAGATGTGACAGTCCTATTCAGGTGTCATAGAAGAAAAAGAGATTTCCACAAAGTGATTAATTTTAAGTCCTGATTTAGCTGGGCATTTGCAATTCACCATGAGTTAAGATTTGTTTTTGACAAACTCATGATTTCCCAATCTACTGTGTTAGAAAACCATTAAAATAAGCATAATAAATATGTCTCTTCTTGGCATTCTCTAACATTAACTCTAAGCAGTTTCCCTTGCTTTTCCCCCACAATTTAATCTAGCAAGTGGATTTATGTGCTGTGAGTAATTAGGCAACTTTGGAAGAGGTAAGACTAGAACTTTAGTGGAAGCATGCTACTGCTAGACTAAAGCAACTTAAGCCAGGATTCATAGCATTTGCCCTCCAGGTGCTCAGAAGTAGTGAACTTATGCAGATCTATCAGTACACCAGGGCCTATGTTTAGGCTTTTTCCTGTACAACATGATATTAATGATGCTAATAATAATGATAGTAATTAAAGCTTATTGAGTCCTTATGATGCACAAGGCTCCATGCTATAAGCTCAATTCAGTAGCTTATTTGATTCACCCAACAACCCTATAAAGTAGGCTGTAATCTTATTCTCCTAGTAGAAAAGCCAACTTCAGAGAATATAATTTTTTCAAGTGGTGAATTAGAGATGTCAATACATTTTTAATTATTAAGTTATTACAGTCAGTCATAGGTATCAAATGGTTGTGATATATACATACACAGAAAGTCTCCAACTTGATGGTTTGACTTATAATTTTGTGGCTTTACAATGGGTTTATTAGAACATAAGTCAAGGAATATCTGTGTATAGAATTTATATATACATGGACAGCTAGGGAGAGGAGAGGGAAAGAGGGAGAGGAGAGAGAAAGAGGGAGAAGAGAGGGAGACAGAGGGAGAAGAGAGGGAAAGAAAGGGAGAGGAGAGGAAGACAGAAGGAGAGACAACAGAAGGAGAGGGAGGGAAAGGAAGGGAGGGATAGGGAGAGGAAAGGAGGCAAAGGGAAATGGGGGGAGAGGGAGTGTGGGAGAGGGAGAAGGGGAGAAGGAAGAGGAGGAAAGGGAGAGGGAGGAGACAGAGAGAAGATAGTGCTGTCATTAAATTTGTAGATTCTTGACAAGATTCCCTAGGACCCAGACCTACTGGTGCTGTGTTACCTGGGACAATTTACCTAATCCCTCCAGGCCTCAATTTTCTCAACCGTGAAATGGAAAAAATAAATAGTACAGGTTGTGGGAAGATTAAGGCAGTTAAAACTGTGCATAGAAAGCATAAAGGAAGAAAACACTACTTAGCCATTATCATTCTCATTTTCATCATCATCACTGCAAATGGTTACTCATTACTGCAGATATTTAAACAGAGGTTGGATAAATATAAGGCAAGGGTATTATAAAAAGGATTCACATGCTGGATAGGTAATTGGATAAGATTATCATTATTCTGTAAGTTAGGTTCTATGCTCATATAAGTCTGGGAAATACTCCATAATGTATTACCTCCTTGGGCTTTTAAAATTAATGTCAGGCATGTTAAGGTCCTCAACTGTCAATGAAGCTATTTATCTTACTTTTTGTTTTTTTGAGACGGACTTTCGATCTTGTCACCCAGGCTGGAGTGCAGCGGCGCAATCTTGGCTCATTGCAACCTCCGCCTCCCGAGTTCAAGCGATTCTCCAGCCTCAGCCTCCCTAGTAGCTGGAATTACAGGCACCTGCCACCACGCCTGACTAATTTTTTGTGTTTTTAGTAGAGATGGGGTTTCACCATGTTGGTCAGCCTGGTCTCGAACTCCGGACCTCAGGAGATCCACCCACCTCAGCTTCCCAAAGTGCTGGGATTACAGGTATAAGCCACCACGCCCGGCCTTTATCTTACTTTTTAATCCATCATTTTCCAGTTCTGTCAGACAATGCTACCCTTCTGGCACTTTACACTGCAGTTTAACTCACAGCACTGGTGTACCTAACACGGTATAGGATGTGTCTAATCTGGAAGCAAAGGGAAGCATTCCTTATTTTCGTTCCTAACCTACTAGTAATTCAAATTCAAATAGCCATTCACTTAAATGAGCAGAATAAAGGTAGAAGTTAAGCCTTTTAGGAATTAGGAGAATTTCTTAGAAAATGTTCCTGTTTAACTGATTACAGATTTAGGCTAAAAAATGCCTTCTAGTGTGAGTAATCTAAACTCAGAGCAACAAATCACAATAGGAAAAAAATGTAAGAAAAGAATGTTTAGGCACTGTCAGTAAGGTGTATACCATGTTTTTTATACGAAGCTGTATAGAGTGGTCCAGTCTAAACGTATCTCTACCAGACATCACAGAGCCATATATCTTACGTCCCTAAGCAAATCAAAATTATTTTTTGTGTGTGAATGAAACAGGGTTTGCGTCTCTGTCACAAGATTTCGGAAGAACACCACATTTTCTTGCCAGTTTGAAATTTTATTTTTTTAATTTTGCACAGCTCCACAGAGACCATTTGGTCTTAGAACCTTGCACCTTCAGAGAAAAATTTCAAATTCTTGGCAAAGATATTAAAATATGTTTTCTGAATATTTTCAATGAGCTAAAAACATTTTTAAAAATGCAATATTTTATAAGAAATACATAATGTCTTAATTTATATAATTAAAACAGTACTAGAGCCTTTAATAGCCTTTGCTAAAGAAAGGAGAATTTTTATACATCATTTACAAATATTTAATTGGAAGAAAATCAGTTTGAAAGTCTTCAAATATTCATCTTAACCTACACACTTAGAAGGGAAAAACTACCATGCATTATGTGCCAGATATTCTCCTAAGCACTTTTACATATTTTATGTCTTTTGATTCTCACATCAACCATGTGACTTCAGATTTATTAATGCCACATTACAGAAAAGTATAGTTCCAACAGTTTCAATTATATTCCCAAGACCTCCAGACTAGTGATAGCTAAGTAAGAGACCTAAGTGCAGAAAGTGAAACTTGATCTGATTCTCATGTTGAGTGTTCTGTACATTATTCTAAGGGGGAAATGTAGGACAAGGCACAAAGTATTATAAGGCAAATATCGAGGCCCATTTGTCTCTAGAAAAAAAAACAAAACAAAGGAAGGGAAAGGTTTAAAAATTTGGAAACATCAATACTCAAGACAACAGAAAATAACAGCGTTGAATTCAGAAAAAAGAAAAACACATATGATTCAAATTGATCTGGTCAATTATAAACCAACTAATTCAGAAATTACAAAATAACAATCTTTGAAGCTAGAAAGACACACCTAGTTTGCTCTTTCCTCTCTTAGGCATCCCCTTTTGCAAATGAAGCTACAAACTCTAGAGAGAATAAGTTATTCGTTCTTATGTAAAATAGGATAAGAATGGGGAAAAAAAAACCACAAAACACCCACTAAGCATGCATGATCAGCAAGTCCAATCTGGATATACTGAATTTGGCAATAGTCAATATAGTAAATGACATGGGTAAATTGGTCATTTTGTTAGATTTACTCAGTTGTAAACTAAGAATAATTACTTAGTGCCTAAAAGTGGTGTTAAGATAAACCAATTAAAATTTGCAAAATATCCTTCAAGAGTGGTAAGCATCGTTACTATTCAAATTCATACCAAGTCTCACGTGTTCTGCATAGCTATATAAATGTAAAATAGACACATTTCATTTACTTCAACGATTTCCTCTTTCCAGTCTACAACATCAGATCTTAGGGCTCTTTAATATTTTATCCAAATGACTTAAAGAATCAAAAGAGAAAAACAGATTCCTGGACTAACAACACAGATGCAAACCCTAATGTTACCATCGAGGCTGACATATGCTGGCAATATCTAAATTTTACATAAAAAAGAAGGGCTGCTTTGGAAAATTCTCATCCCATTTTCCTAATTTCTGCGAAAACACAATGGATAGAGGAAAGAGAATGACATTTTTATTTCAAATGATCAAAGTTATTGAGAGCTTATACCAAGAGACACAGTATCTAATTTAATTAAATTATCACTAAAACCCTATGATTTTATATATATATATATATATATATATATGGCTCACTGCAACCTCCAGCTCCTGGGTTCAAGCGATTCTCCTGCCTCGGCCTCCCAAGTAGCTGGGATTACAGGCATGTGCCACCATGTCTGGCTATTTTTTTTGAATTTTTCTTAGAGACGGGGTTTCTCCATGTTGGTCAGGCTGGTCTCGAACTCCCGACCTCAGATAATCCGTCCACCTCGGCCTCCCAAAGTGCTGGGATTACAGGCGTGAGCCACTACACCTGGCCATGATGATATTCTTATAACCCACAATAGTTTAAGCAAATGAGGAAACTGTAGCTTTGAGAGGTTATATAATGTTCCCAAGATCACATAGCCTGAAAAAGTCATGATAACAGATTCGAATTCTTGCAGTCTAATTTCAAAAATAAGATTTTAACAACAAATGATATCTCCTATCCCTGACATGTTTTATAAATACTCACCTAATGCCTATAAATAACAATTTATACTAATAGCAGTTACATAAAAAAGATAAAAGAGGCCTGTGGTACTCTGGATGCAATATCTTTATCTTTTAGATTAGGATATTGAGGTCAACCACATTAATAAAGTTATCTATCCAAGGTAGTATCAGAAGTTAGTAGCCAGAGTGGGATCAGTACCCAGAATTTGTAACCTTATGGTTTTCCCTTCTATAATAGGCAGATCTGCATGCTGCTTGAAGAATTTTAATCATACTGATAGCCATCTGCAGGGTAAAGCTTAAAAACAGAAGAAAAAAAGGAAAGAAGGGAAAAAGGCAGGAAAAAAGAAATTCAAAAGAAAGTAAAGGAAAATAAAAAAAGAAGAGTGAGGTAAAAGAAAAAATGGGATATATGTTGTGATTCTCAGAAAACTGTCTCGATCTTTTACGCTACTTGTGTTGTTATTCCATATTTAAAAGACTATCATACGCCTATTATATAAGAAAACATGCTAGGCAATGAACGTGGAATATAAGAAACACAAGCATTGTATTTGACTTCATTTAACCTACATGGCAATGAAAAGGAAAATTGTTGAAGTGTGAATGGTGACTGAATAAACTGCCTTACATTGAAAAGCTTATGAAACTATGGTATAATCCTCTAATTGATAGTGGTATTGGTATTAGTATTACATTCCTCTAATACCAGTAGTAAAGGGAAGCATTCTTACAAAATACAAGTAACAAGGACAACACAAATTCTCCTCTTACTATGGCTGATTCACAAGGGAGAAAAAAAAGAATACCACCACATTATTTGTAATCCTTCTTCAAAAAAAAAAGGAGCTAAGCTTGAAGTGTCAAGTTCCCTATGTGTTTTAGTTAGATCTGGAGTCTCATTTATCTCATGAAAGGCATAACTTAATTAGCTGTTTCCCTGAAGTACTATGGGGAGGTCAGTGGGCCAATGAAATGATAAACCAAGCACCTAGCACAATGTCTAACAAAAAGGTTGCTCCCAAAATATGTTGAATAAAAAATAAATGCATGAGAGTAGCAGAGATTGCTACCTGTCCATTAAGGTCCACGTTCTCCCGTTTTCCAGGGCACTAAGCTGGACTATATTCCCCAGTCCCCTGTGCATGGCCAAAAAACACCATGGGACTGACTTCTAACCAGTGTGAGTGGACATAAGGTTGGCATAGCTAGGACTGTCCTATAAAACCTCTCACAAGCTGCTATGGGTTCTTTCCCCAATCCTGAGGAATGGAATGGTGATGTCCAGAATCTGTGAAGGCCCATGTTGAAACAGCAGTGCCTGCATCCCCGAATAACTGCGGATCAGAGGACTCCCTCATTCCCCTGCACGTGAAACCGCCTAGGGTCTTTACGAACTTGAGAAATAAATTATATTTTGTTGATCCAATGTATGTTGGGCCCATTTGTTGCATCTATTTCTCCTACCCAAATTAATGAATTGGATACTCATAGAACTCAAGCCTCAAACCACAATGTGGCACTTAGTTTGTATTATTCCAAATATTTCAAGAGTAAGTAACTATTACATTTCATACAGACAACTGAAAAAACCATGAGGTGACAACAACTGTTGGTAGTGCTTGCCTTTCTTTTTATCCATTCTTTTGGAAAAATAAATTTTTACATTGGTATTTTATCGGCTTTTTAAAAATGCCTCATCCAGGAGTGTCCAATCTTTTGGCTTCCCTGAGTCACACTGGACAAAGAGGAATTGTCTTGGGCCACACATAAAATACACTAACACTAACAATAACTGATGAGCTAAAAAAATAACAATCACAAAAAAAATCATGTTTTAAGAAAGTTTACAAATTTATACTGGGCTGCATTCAAAGCTATCCTTGGCCAAATGCGGTCCACAGGCCACAGATTGGACAAGCTTGCTTTATGCAAACATATGTTATAAATATTCTGGGTATCTTCAGTTTTACCTTCTCGGCTTGAGAGGAGCTCTCTCTCTCACACAGTTGTGTGTTTTTTTTTTAAAGAAACTCAAATCTTAAATTAGTGTGATAGTGTGCAAAGACAATGAAACCTATTTGACCTTTCCTGTGAAGATATCCCATCTCTAGAAAGGAAGGCTTTCACAGGGCACAGCACAGAGGTAACACATCTCTTGGTGACTTAACAACCTGTGTGTGGGTGAGGAAGCTAGAGAAAATGACTGAGGCTTGCAGGTATGGCCAATCATTCTATTAATACTTTGTATAATGAAGCACTGCTGAAGACAGCACTCATATTAAAGAGAGTTCTATGCAACCCATTTTCTTCCTTCCTATTAGGGAGAGGAGCTACTGAAAACACTAATAATGCCATCATGCTCAACAACAGAGCGAGACTCCATCTCAAAAAAAAAAAAAAAAAAAAAAAAAAAATCTTGGAATGAAAAAGCTCTCTCCTTTTCTTTTTCTTTCTTTCTTTTTTTTTTTTTTTTTTCTTGAGCCACACACCACCACACCCAGCTACTTTTTGTATTTTTAGTAGAGACGGGGTTTCACCATGTTGGCCAGGATGGTCTCCATCTTTTGACTTCGTGATCCACCCGCCTCGGCCTCCCAAAGTGCTAGGATTACAGGCGTGAGTCACCGCGCCCGGCCGAGCTCTGCCATTTTCTTTTTGTGTTAATCCAGCTGGTGCCTTAACACTGTATGAGAAGTACGCATCAATAGATAATGAGTCAATGCACGGTCAGCACACAACCAACATGAAAGAAGAAAGCAAATGAAAGCAAATAGCAAAAGTGGAAATAGTAGAGCATATTATATGTTAACCCGAACTTTTTTTTTTTTTTTACATACAAGAGCCCCACTCCACAAAATTATACAGAAACAAACAGAATGTGAAAATTGAGAACTGGGAAATACTCAAGGTAGAAAAACCTACGAACAGTGACAACTGTGTACTGCGCTTAACGCATCAGAAACACTTACCTTTATCTCAAGAATCACCTAGTGATATAGAAATACTGATACTTCAAAGACCACTTCAAATATTACCACCTCTGTGAATTCTTTCCTGACTGCTCCTGCCCAAAAGGGGAAAGTAATCCACCTAGTGCATTCCCATAATTCTTGGTTCTTACCATAAAATACATCAACACCATCATCATCACCGTTAACACTAATATTTATTGTGCACTTACTAGGAACGTTAAACAAGAAAAGTGTTCTAATTTGGATCAGGGAATAATCATTATTATTCCATTTAATTAAACAGTTCAATAGAAACTGTTAAAGGGGAAGTGCAGCACAGAAAATCATTTTCTGTTTGATACGTGGGTTACGGGTGTCTTCAAATTCATAGTGGAATCCCTCAACATACTTCTGGGACTACATGACTTTACTCAGTAATTAGCACTCTATTGTTACCTTGTAACAGAATAGTAAGTGTTTATCTCATATTTTTTTCTTTCACAAGCAGTAGGAAATAGCTTTTGTGTAAGGTAGGGCACCCGTCTATGCTTCAATAAATGGCCAAGTCAGAGAAGAAAGAAAAATATACCAACTATTAAGCTGAAAGAGAATAGCAGAGGGTTTGCAGAACCAGCTGCTCTCTCTTTTTTTTTTTTTTCTTTTTCAACTGATGTATGTCAGGCTGGTATAAAAGGGGTGAGTTGAACATCTGGACCAAAACCAAGGCATTTAACATTTTCAAGCAATTCAGAGGCATGGATGATTTATGACACTATTCTTAGATTTTTATCATGTGTCCTCTAACTTTATGAAATGTGGACAGGCACATAAACCTGGTGACACTTTATGATATAAAAATAGTGATTGAAGACTGATAAAGAAAAAAGAAAAGAAGAATCATTTCAGTTTGGAGATGTTCAGAACAGGGCAGGCCCCTAGGAAGATGAGTTGCATTTTGCTCCAGCCACTGTGCCTTTCAGAAATTGGCAGGAGCTTTGTGTTTAGGCAATCACCTGCCTCCTCTATTGCCAGAGAAAGCAGAGTAGGATCTGTAACTTAACTGATGTACCCAGGTGGCCTTTTCTGCTAGAGAAGCTTAGGCTGTCATATTATGGAGTATTGAAAGGCCCTTAGAAAACAGGGCCACTGTAATATCTTTTCTATCTTCAAAATGATCCATCTCCTTCAGTTTTAGGGAGAAAAAGAAGAAAAAGAAAGAAATGAGAGGGGAATGTTGGGATGACTTGTGACATACCAAAGAAAATAGAAACGGCATGACACTTTGGCAAAGCCAAAGTTTGTTTAGAAATAACTTCTCTAACAGATACCCTCCACAAGATAAAGTAATGCCTCAAATAATATCTGAAGGTAGCAATTGCTATTTTATGGCAAAGACATGCCATATATTTAGAGATACTAGAGACTGTCCACTGTCAACTTGTTGATTAATTTCAAAGTTAATATGCAAGCATAAAACCTTTTTTGACTGAAGCAGATTTTTACAATGACTTTCTAAGATATTATATTATATGTATATTGTCAGATGGACTTTCCATTTTTTTGAAGTGTATGACACAATGCAACATAATCAATGGATTGGGACTTTGCTAAAATAAGTAATAGATTATGGTACAAAATGGTAAATTATATCTAAATATAGGTCTAACATTTTGGGAAAATCATTAAGCTTTTTCTCATTTATTTGATCACTATTTCAACCACTGACACTTGATTAGTATTGCTGAGGGTAAAGAATATGATCTTCCTTTCATTTCATCATTAAATGAAAATTTAAACATTCATTTATATTTTCTGTATTTATGATAGTTTTGGAATTCAAGACTTTTTAATTTCCTCGTGGTCAATGTGTTTAATGACTGGAATATAAATATTTTATTGCTTCCAATAATTATTTCTCATTAGAAGCATAGCCTTTCTTTTTCTTTTTTTCAAATAAGTCTTGCCATATTAGTGAGGTCCATCAGGAATGCATGATGTCCCTACTTCACACATAGATGAAAGACAAGTGAACGACACCACTGGAGATTTTTAGTTTATGTGAAAATGAAATGGACTTCTGAGGACCTACTCTGTGAAGTATACTGGGTAGTTACAGATCATTCTCAAGCAATCTAATGAAATGGGTAACATTTTTAAGTTAAACTCTTAATATAGACAGACGATGTGACATCAAGGGAAAAGAACAACTCTTCTTTTTAGGTATTAAAGTTAAACTGCATGAAGAAGCATGGAGGTGAACTTCCCTATAGAATGATTTTAAGGGAGCTGGGTGACCTTCCTTGCAGAGACAACCTGTAGTATCCAAAACTCTGTCTGGGATCCAGGGATAGGTAATTCTGTATTTTCCACACAAGCCAATTCATTTCACAATCTATGGATAGACAGTGGTAAATAAATGTCCGTGAATATCACCTTCTACATGAGAAGCCCATTTCCTTTACTGAGTTAGAACAGCACTTGCATTACAAAAAAACCCTTTTCTTTAGGGGTTCTAAAATAGAGCTGCTAAATATTCCTACCATGTATCCCAGAGAACAAACGTTCTCCTAATCGTAACAAAGAAATCATTATTATTGATTAAAATGTCATTTCAGTCAGAGATCAGGAACCCCAAAAAAGATCGTTTTTGCTTTCTAAATTAACCATAAAAAGTTTAAACTGTAAGTGAAATGCCACTCTGTGCTGTTGAAATAAATTTCCAATAATTGTATCTACTTTATACTGGCTCAAAAACGTTGCCTTAATTAGGTTGACCTTTAAAGAGCTTTTCTAGAACTGAAATTCCTTAAAATGCTTCCACATACCATATCTGCATGGAATGTATCTGTCCAAATATGGCTATAAAAGCTTTAAAATCACAACTTAATATTTGTTTTAGGCACCAATATTATTGATACTTCTGCCAAACATCAAGATCCTATTTAAAACCCATTAAGAGGTTTTAAATTTTAATACATGCTTGTACCAGAAGCATTTGCCTAATGCTAAAAACTAGATTCTTAGGTGGGGAGAAGAGTAAACCAGAACTACAGCTTGCTTCACAATATCAAGCAAACACTAACTCACGTATCCATTTAAAGAGTGTTTATAAAATAAGTGTGACATCCATACTTTCTAATTATTACCTTGGCTCTCAGTGTTCAAAAAAAACAGTTGTACATACTTGATTCACAGCATTCCTGGGAAGTACAGAAGAGCAGTGCTCCCTTCTAGGGATGAGAAAAGAGGTGCAGGCAGAGTAATTATTTCATTAATCTCTAGGTCTTCAAACAGCCACTACCTCCTCCTACCCAAGGAGTGCAACTGTGCTTAACCCATGTGGGGCCTACCTTACAGATTTTCTGAGGTTAACTAAAGAACAACAGTCATCACTGAATCTCTAATTACTGGATGAATCTTTGAGATTAATTGGTCTAACCCCAGTCTTCTTCCCTACCTTAAAAAGTTTTGGGAACCCCGTGGGGATTAGAAACAAAGCCCTTTTCAGGTCAATCTATTTATTTTATTGTATTATGGTTTTTGAGACAGAGTCTTACTCTGTCACCTAGGCTGGGGTGCAGTGGTGAGATCTCGGGTCACTGCAACTTCAGCCTCCCAGGTTCAAGTGATTCTTGTGCCTCAGCCTCCCAAGTAACTGAGACTACAGGTGCACGCCACCATGCCTGGCTAGTTTTTGTAATTTTAGTAGAGATGGGATTTCACCATGTTGGCCGAGCTGGTCTCAAACTGGCCTCCAGTGATCCGCCCACCTCAGCCTCCCAAAGTGCTGAAATTATAGGTGTTAGCCACCACAGCTGGCCTAAGTCAAACAATTTATTACAGCCTACCTGACACTAGATCCCACATCTTCTGACTCTCACTCAATTGGTTTTTCTACAACCACCTTCCTCTTTTCCTTTTCTAGAGCTGAAGAAATAAAAACATTCCTGTCAGGCTCTAAAAGCCAGCTAGCCAGCCCCAAAAGACAATGAATTTACTTGGAAACATTGCTTTCCTTTATAAATTCACACTTTTCAGATGACATTAGGGATTGGAACCTGGTGCAAATTTCAACTATGTCCCTGATTTATAGTTTTGGAAGAATGTGTATACTTCCTATATGGGCATAGACAATCATCTTGTAGCACTGAATGTGTCACATCCTATATTAAACAAGGAAGAATATACAAATTAGAAATATTTAAATTTTATTGCCCTTGGATTTTACATTTTATCACATATTTCTAGCCATAATGCTCATAAGTCTTTAAGGTTATCTGCTTTCAGCAAGCATTAAAAGCCATTTATGTCTCCTTTATAATACTGCTTCAATCTTTTAAGTTTTAAACCTCTGAAGCATATGTCCTCAATAAAAATGAATAAATAAATAAATAAAACTACTGCAAGTGCTTGTCATTACCCCCTCCCCAGGATGTAACAAAAGATTATTGTGAGAATGATCATATTTATGCAACTTTCCTATTCTAAGCAATAACATAAGCCCTTATTACCAGAGCTTATAACATCATTTATATGAAAAATATGATGATTGTTTATTTAAATGAGATGAAATTGTTTCTAAGCCAAACAGCACAAAGTAATCAGATGCTGGTTTTGAATCATCTACTGAAAATATGTTTGTATACTCACAGAACTTGGACAACTGCTGTATTGTAAATACTACAACTACATGCACTGATTATTTAGCATGTTTCCCAATTATTGCCTGCCGGAGGAAATTATTAAATAGAAATCACATCAGCATCAGTTTAGCTTTGAGTTTCTAACAGGTCTAGTGAGAAAATTTTAACAGACAGGTAAATATTAAAATTATTCCAGAACTTTTTTCTTGATTCATTCATTCATCCAAAAATATATATTATATGAAAATTAAGTGAAAGGCACTGGGGACATAATCCTGAACACGAATCTAGTGGAGGAACAAAAAATAAATAATAAAAAAAAAATACAAAAACAACCACTCATTCAACAAATGTTATACTGAGAGCCTACTATGTACAAAACACTATTATAAACATTTGAGTTACATCTTTGAACAATATGGACAAAATCAGGTGCTCTTCGAGATCATATTCTAAGATGCTGAGAGAGATGCACGGATAAATGCTGGAGGAAAAAAGGAAAAAGCGAAGGGCAAAAGTGAGCCAGAACACTGCAGTTGGGACTTGTAATTTTAAATAGGGTGTTAAGGGTAAATTGTATTGAAAGGTGACATATGAGCAAACTTTAAAAAGGTAGTAAGTACCTTGAATAAGTGCTACAAAAGAAAGAATTGAATGGCACACTGGCATGTGTGAGCGACAAAAAGAATGCTAGTCTTTACTCCAAGTGCAGTGGGAACCTAACCTCAGGGGATATCGAGGTTAACTTAAATTTCTGGCTGGCTAGATGAACTATGTTAGAAGGAACCTCTGGGTATCAATCCATTCTCCCACAAATGCAGCATCTGGGATATACGATCAGCAACCATTCTCCACATTCTCCCACTTCCATATCAAATTACACCCCAAAACAAGTAAAAACCTTTGCATTTTAATTCTCACTCGATATAAACCTGAAATTATGAAATTGCCAAGCAATGCAACAACTTTCCTATACTTAGTTTGGTGTTTTTAAATCACGCTTTTCAGGTAGAGGGTAGTGAAACTTAACACTATCAATAGATTGATTGGGTCTTGAAAACTGCATGCCTAATCTTCCACCAAAAGAGGGAGTTGGGGGGGTGCACCATGTAATCTGAAAAATTTGTGTATATTCACCTCCTGCTTGAGAAAAATTGGGATAAATCTCTAAAATTTTATCATTTTTTGGATCTATAATAAAAATTCATCAATACTGGTTAACAATAAGTAACACATTCACTTACACAAAATATCAGAGGATGCCTTTACTTGAAATTAGCACCATATTTAAAATAAGAGACTCATTCCATAAACTACAAGTCACTTTCTCTGATGAAAAATATGCAAATCGTTTGAATCAAATTGTCTCATTAAGCAGCTATCATTCCAATGTTGTCAGATCAAACAGGAACAAAATCAGTAGGGGGCAATTCATTACTCTGTCACCTCTCCCTCCTCTACCCATGCTCATTTCATTCTTCTGGATGTCATTATACTTGACTATGGTACTCCGGTACACTCTAATCCAGTTTTTTTGTAAGTCGTTTTCATGACCATTTTATGATTTCAGGAAAACCAAAGTATGACAGTTATAAAACATTTCTCTTCAACATAATATCATTACTGTGCTTTTTTCATTTTGATTCAATCATACTACAGAATGGCTAACACTGGTCTTAAGTGCTTTTAAAGATATTAAATATCAGAAATAAATTTTGTGACATGGGGTCTTTAGATGTGGATAACTAAGCTCTCTGCTGGCCTCGGGCTGTGAATTCAGTTGTGTGTATTAAAGAGAGCAAAGAGAATGTGAAAGCAAAATCATATTTTTCCCCAAATTTTGAAACCAAAAGTGGTGTAAGGACTCAATTAACCAGGGCTGGGCACTTTGTTGGCAAGGCTGTGTTGCTGCACTATCAATCAGTTCAGAGGTTCTGTGGAAAATTAATGGTAAAAACAGACTATCAATATGGACAACTGTATATCAAAAGGATAGTAACTAAAAATAGGCCCAGACATTCTCGAGGGAAGCATCATTTTACTTAGGAGAAATAATTAAAACACTACTCCATCAGTGTGGATAAAAGAAAGGAAGCTGGTTCTAAATCAATGTAATTGTTACTATTTCTTTTCTTTTTTTAACTTTCTGACAAGTTTTGTAATTTCTACAATTAGAGGCAAGGTAGGGCTCTACTTCATAAAAGAACCTTACCCTTTCTTGACAATGTAAATATATTTCTAATTTCCAAGCAGGAGGAAGGAAGCATCTGGTTTCTAAGAGAACCTGGACATTCTGCTGCATGGGCTCAAATTCTGAGGATAAAGTCATTATGTGTAATGGGGGGCATCCTATTCTCCCTAAAATTAGGAAAATTTTGATTTCTGGCAACTTTCCTAATTGCTGCAACCTCTTGCTCATCTTTGTACAGATGAGGTTTCCTTGGAGAGCTTCTTGCTCTTCATATGAGTATCTGTCATTTAATACTTAGAAGAAATAATATAGGCTGCAAAATAATAATGGCTATGATTTTTTTAAAATTGATACAAGACCAAGGATAGTAATATGATTAGCACAATGAGAGGGCAAAGTCCCACTTTCACCTGTTTTGTGAACAGGAGTTTAAAATGTTAGCTTTCCAAAACTCAAAAACAGGGACAATGCCTAGGTTTTATAATCAATAAAAATCACAATTTTGGGGCTGAGCGTGATGGCTCATGCCTGTAATCCCAGCACTTTGGGAGGTTGAGGTGAGCGGATCACGAGGTCAGGAGTTCAAGACCAGCCCGGCCAACATGGTTAAACTCTGTCTCTACTAAAAATAGAAAAAATTAACCAGGCATAGTGGCAGGTGCCTGTAATCTCAGCTGAGACAAGAGAATCGCTTGAACCCAGGAGGTGGAGGTTGCAGTGAGCTGAGACCTTGCCACTGCACTCCAGCCTGGGCAACAGAGTGAGATTCCATCTCAAAAAAAAAAAAAATCACATTTCTTATTGACATGTTTCTGTACTTTAGCCTTAGGATTAGCTCAACACACAACAAAAGTTTAATTCACCATTCAATTTTACATTATTATTTTCCTCTTCACTTCTTTATAATGCTTGAGGCATGGCTATAAGTTAACCAGAGAAGAAAACTTATTTTCTTGCTTTGTAGTCACAACTATATACTTGGACACTACAATAGTGATCTCCTAATGCAGTCAGAGATTTTATAGTCTTGCACTTCTGTTCAGTTACTTTTTATTATTTAAGAAAACGTGAAGGGTCCAGTTTATTCATATTTTTATCTCAAATACCATCCCTAATAGGTATTCATAGATCTGAGAGAACAGACTCAATAATCTGCTGATTTAGAACTGCTTTGGAATTTGTAGTCTATTAACCCTATAAATTTGTAGGGTGTCAAAATAAATAGCAGGAGAACTTGCAGACAGGATAGGTAGAGAATGGCAGGTTCAAGTAAAAGACGGGTTTTGAGTCCAATTGACCTACGTAAATGGCTAGACACATCCACATACAAACTCAGACTAATGAAAGCACAGATGAAAGAGAAGCCTCAGAATGGGAGGTTAAAAAAAAGAAGCATTCTAACTGTATTTGGATAAAGTGAATTGTAAAGCTACAGTGAACCATTGAGAAGGTTCACGCTTAAATAAATCTAGAGGTAAGCTCAACAGAAAATTAATAGTACTTATGGATCCTGAGGCCAATCTAATGACACTCAGTAGGGCCAAATGGTTAAAGACTGAAATAGTCTGAATGTTTTTAGGAGTTACAGAGAAAAATCGTTTCAATGGATTATCTCCCTGTGTTAAAAAGATGCCGGGTGCAATGGCTCATGCCTGTAATCCCAGCACTTTGGGAGGCTGAGGCAGGTGGATCGCCTGAGGTCAGGAGTTCGAGACCAACCTGGCCAATATGGGGAAACCCCTGTCTCTACTAAAATTACAAAAACTAGCTGGGTGTGGTGGTATGTGTCTGCAGTCCCAGCTACTCGGGAGCCTGAGGGAGGAGAATCACTTGAATCTGGGAGGCAGAGGTTGCAGTGAGCTGAGATTGTGCCACTGCACTCCAGCCTGGGCAACAAGACCAAAACTTTGTCTCAAAAAAAAAAAAAAAAAAAAAAAAAAGGAAAGGAAAAGACTCAGTTCAAAGTCAAGTGACATTTTTCCATCGGTAGAAAGATATTCTAACTTCACTTATCCACTGTACACCGTAACTATAATTAAGATTTTTGTATTTTCAAGGGGAGGTTGTGTTTTTCATTTCATGTAAATAACCCAAAAATCTGATGGGGAATAGGCAGTTTAATCTTACAAATATAGCACTAGTAATTTGCCTTTGTATTTTAAAAATAAAATCTGGAAAAGCAACTTATATATATTGCAAGTCTCATTTGATAAGCTTTTCCCAAGAATAATAGTTTGCTTTTATAGGTCTAGCATTTTTTTCTTCTGTAGATCGGTGTGTTTTCTGTAAATTTGTGTACTTTTTTCATTTTGTTTTTATGCTAGAAACTGCTCTTTATTATATACCATTTCTGTACTCATACACATACATACACACACACCACAGAGACAGAACTGCACAATAAATATTAGAAAATGAAGGTTCAGTATAGGGAGATTCAAGAGACCACATATATTAAATCAGAGGATCATCCCACAAAGTACATATATCCTTAATATTTTGGGTTTCTACAAACTGTAACCAAGCATGAATATTTTTAGTTAAAATTGTTTTGAGTGCAACATACTAAACATGGTATTCTTTAGCTCTTAAAGTTATGCGAACACAGTCAATAAGATAATGCTTACAATAAAATCTCTGAAAGAAATGGACTTTGAATCCCAGGTTTGAGAGATATGAACAGTGTCAAGGTAGATTTTGTTCCACTTACTTTTATTTTTTAACAAAGAGGAAAATTGTAATTAGACAAGAATTATCATGAATGAAAATGGGCATAAGTTTTAAGTCAGAATCCCAGAATTTAGGTCCTGATGTTTAATATTTTGTGGATCACTTATAAAAATACTTTACTTGTATGAAACTGACAATATTATTTGATGAATTTAGCTTCCTGGATTCTGAGTTAATTAAAACATGTAAAAATGTACCTTTTTCTACCTGTATAAATTCACTTTTTGGAAATTGAAATAACCAAGAAATGAAGAGGCTTTCCGAACATTGGTAGGCTGGCAGTAGAGAAAGCAGTATAGTTGAGAGCTAAAGTTCAATGAACAAGTTGAAAATATCATGTAATAAAAATTACCCAAATTCATTATGGAGTTGCCATGTTGGGTATGGATAAAATATTATAATGTAACTTCCTTACCCCCAAAGGATAAATAAATGCTTTCAAAAATGTCTCCAACGCAAAGTTAAATTGCACCATTATTAATATAATTTTGTAGACTAGGAAAACTGTATTTGAGGAAGAACCAAAAACAAAAATAAAACATTTTACCCTCTTTTCATCAAGTTCAACATAGACATACTGTGTTTTGTGTTTATGTTTTCTTTTATTTTTTTCTTGGCACTGAACTAGGTCACTGTTTTTAAATTCAGCAGTATATGTGGATGACTTTTGATCTGTGTTTAGGGACTACATGGTGTATATATATATATAAATATATATATATATATATTTTTTTTTTTTACTCTAGAATCACACTGAGAATTATAAGATATTCACACAAAAGAGGCAGATGGGAACTTGGAGAAGGGAATCTCACATCTCATCTCCGCCTCACCCTGGCAAAAAGGATCACCAGTGGAACGTGAGAAAGAAATACATGTACATTCTATTGTCTCTTTCTCCCACTTTTTCTCTCTTTGCATTTCCCCAATTCTTTATTCCTTTATTATTGACTGGGTAGAATAGAGTTTGGAAAGATAAATTTGTGTTCAGTGTAATTCAACATCATTAAGATTAATTTGACTGGGCCTGGAAAGTAATGGGAAACATGTTCATTCAGAAATTAGAAAGTCAAGTTGAGGACAAATCTTGAAGCATGCTGAATGTCAAGATCAAACTCATTACTCCAGAGAATGGGGCTGACTTTTGCCCACATGAGGGACCGAGAGACGCTGTGTTTCAGGCAGATTAAACCTAGGAACTACTCGGAGAGTGCAGATCAAAGAAAATGCCAGGCTGAACCAAGTAAGGTAACTTGGCAGTGAGGAGAAGAAAAGAGATCACGGATACATTATTACCTGTACTTATTACAAGGGCTTCAAATCCTATTGCAGTCTTTTCTGTCATCATAAAAAAAAAAAAATTAAACCAAAGAACAACTGTAGGAGTTTTCAAAATTGAAAATTTAGAAACATGCTTAAGTTAGCAGGTGAAATACACACGAAATATAAAATATTGTATTGTAACTTCCTTATCCCCAATGGATAAATAAATGCTTTGAAAAATGTCTCCAATACAAAGTCAAATTGCACTTTTATTAATATTATCGCGTGGACTATGAAAACAGTATATTTCAGTGAGAAAAGTAAAATAAAGAAATGACAAGACTTCATATTGTCATGGCAATGGCCTAGATTCACCATAGAGAGGTGTCTCTTTTTAAAAAAGTAACAATAGAATTTTTTCCCTTAACTTTGTTGGAATCACTAATAGGTGCTTTCAATTACCAGGAAACCAAGATTCATTGGGCCACATTTGGCATATTTTTTTTTTCCTTTTACTTGTAATTTCTCAAACACAGTGCAATAGAGTATGCATTGACTTTGTTTCATATGCAAGGCCTGCATTATAACTATTTAACTGTCTTCCAGGGACTCAACTAGATTAAAAGAGATCTAGTATGGCTCTATTGTCAACAAATGCCAGAAGGTTCTTTTGAAATGATCTAACCTCAGCTAACATTTGAGAGGTTTGTTAAAGGAAATTCTATTGTAAACATTTTCAAAGATTCCAGTAGGACCCCTTTCTCCCTGCTGTGCCAACCCTTAGTGGTCCTTGGAAATAGAAAACACAACATAGAATAAAAACAGCAAGTGCAGTAACTGATTATGACTATGTTGGAACTTTCCAATTTAATGAATTTCTATCTAACACTGTGCTAGGCACCTTATAAATATCCGGACAATAACTCTGAGATAAATATTATTTCCATTTAATAAAAAATGTCTCCGCGCTAATCAGAGGGTTAAAGTTGTACTGCCAGCTGGTTTTAGCACCAGAGTTCAAATCCAGCACTGTACGATTTCCAAAGTTAATTTAATTGAAATATACCATGTTGCCCACCCCAAACCAAGCCCCCAACTAGACAAGGTTAAGGAGTCATATTGAAATATTATAGCACTACATCCAGGCAAAGCTCTAGCTCTTAGATGGCTGAAACATAAAGTTGCCTAGTCTGTTATAAATATTCTATTCTTCAATGATTGTTAAGAAGAGATCATATAACTGGAAATATGCAATAGGCATTCTTTATTTTCTATTTGTAGGAAATCACCTACATTAAGGCTATAGATTATGTGTTACCTTACTATTTATTGTTTCAGTCTTTGGCAGAATTACTACAGTCCATGCTTTATGAAGCTTGCTATCAATACCACCTTGAAGATGACTTTAAACTATACAGAAAGCCACTTTGAAGAGGATGCTGACCAGTTATTCTCTATCTTTGTGAAAGTCTATAAAAGGAGGAAAGATGTTAGACTTTGGTAATTTTTGGAGACAGTATCAGAGTGCAGTGAAAAGAAGACAGTTTTCAGAGTCAGGTAGGTCTCCATCTAAATTGCATCTCCCAGGAATTACTAACTAATGCCCTAGATAGAGATTCTACACATATAAAATAGGCGAATAATAATGTCTGCCTCACATGGTTGTTATAGAGCTTTAAAATGAGACATATGAATGACCTATCTCCTCTATGTTGCAGAGAGAAAAGTTGCAGGCTTGGGAGTCAGAAAGATTAATTCTAACAGCATGTTTACCAATTACTAATTGTAGTCTTAACCTAGTAGGGCATTTTAGAATTTCTGAGACCTGGTTTTCTAATCTTTATGAAAAATAACACCTGCTTTAGAGGAAGAATAGAGATGACAGCCTTAGCTTAGTCCTGGCACTTGGTAAACAACCAATGAATGTTACTTCCGTCCCATTACATAGGAGACATTTGAAAAATACTAGTTTATTTTCTTTAGTAACAAAGAAAAATATTTTGCCACAAGGTGACTAAAAACTTGGCTTACTAATGGAGAGGTGCTGAATGAAGACACTTTGACATTTTACCACATAAAAGATTCAGCCAGGTTTTGATTGGTTCAGATATAGACACCTATAGTAATTCCATCCAATTGGTGGATCATAACATCCTCCTGTAGAAACCTGGACTACTGTCTCAGCAGATACATGAAAAATAAGAAAATATGAAGAAAAAAGAAACAGTATATAATGTTCTTCAACTGCTTTATTTAGGCTTTATGTGGGAATCTTATAGTTATTCTCCTTCTTAAAAGTCTTCTCCTGTTTTCATTATTTCTGCATGTATTGACTGACTGATTGTTTTTTGGGAGACAGCAGTTTTGTTAACATCACAGCTTCTGTTTTTCTCTTCCCCATCCAAGCACCCAGGTCTAGGGTCCTTGGTCAGTTCAAAGGTTAAAGCTGGAAGCCACTGGAGCTATCAGCTCCCAAGTCAGTGAATGTGCGGGTAATTTACAGATTGTTCACCCAGCTTCTCATCATTAATCACAAGTCGGTATCCATGTCCTAGGCCCTCAGTCTTTGCTATCTTCTTAGACACAAGGAGTAGGTGTCCAAGAAGCTGCTGTCCTCTTCTTCAGCCTGGTTAATCTGAAGAATGGGCTTCTTAGGAATGACCAGAAAGTGCACAGGAGCCTAACGAGCCACATCAGGGAACACAAGATACTGCTAGTCCCTATATAGAAGAATGTAGGCTGGGAGGCGATAGTCCAGGATCCCGCAGAAGATGGTTGGGGCTACACCCCCAGGAATTGCCCGCTGGGCCTTGGTCATTTCATTCCCACCAGTCACACATACAGCTCCTCAGATGTGTGTGCACTGTGCAGCCCCATGGCCGCCATGGCTCTGCACAGGGCACAACCCGGCTGCCAGCACCATGGCCACCATCTTCCCAGAGCTGTGATAACCTCCTTCTCTTGTTTTTAGAATAAAGTTAGAAATCCTTTACATGGAATATAGGGACCTCTGATAGATCTGGGCCCTGCCTGATTCTCAAGCCACTCTCCTTAACTGCTGCACTTAGTCATACATGGTTCTTTACAGTTTTTTGAATGCACTAAGCTCATGCCTATGGTGGTCCCGCTCCCTGGAATGCTTACTCAATCTGCACAACTCTTAACGCCTCCTTTTTTCTACTTAAATGGAACTTTTACTAGACCCCTTCAACTCAGGTCTTTCTATAGTTCCTGTGTTTCTGCTGACCATAAATCACTTATCTATATTAAAATTTTAATATGCATTTATGTAATTATTTGTTTCACATCTGTCTCAGATCGTGTGGAATTACAGAGCTAATGAGAACAATGTGTCTATCCTGCTCCCTGACAGATTTGCAGGGCCTATCAATAAGCTCACTGCTCAATGTCTACATACTGAATGAAGTCACTAACGCTACAGCCACACAATAGTACAAGAGAAGTTATTTCTTCAGCTTTTTTATGTAGAAAATATTTTTATTTTATAAAAGGAAAATTTTTTTATAGCAGCAGAGCATGTAATTTCCAGCCTAATTACTCAGCTGTTATTCCAATACAGTTGGATAAGCATATTAGGTAATCAATTTCTCCTTTTTAATGGGGGCTGCATGTATGAGCTAACAATGCCCAAGTCACAGAATGACCCCAGGATATAGTACAGAGCCGGGTTTCTTAACCTTGACACTTGACATCTTTGGCCAGATGATTCTTTCTTGTACAGGCTATCTTCTGCGTTGTAGGATGCTTAGCAGCATACCTGGCAGCTACTCACTGGTTACAAATAGCACCTATCCTCCCATCTTGACAACTAAAAATGTCTCCAGACACTACCAAATATCTCCTGAGGGACAAAATTGCCCCTGGTTGAAAACCACTGAGTTAGAACAACTGTATTAATACAAAAGTCCTTGTTCTCAGTGAGTTGCCAACCAAGGTGGGTGACATTAATACAGATACACACATAAAGTTAGGTTCTAGGAAGGAGATACAAAGAAAATGCTATTAAGATTAAAAAAGAATCTCTCCTTCTTCAAGGATTTAGCATTTCATCATGTATTGTCTAATACAATTTGTATCATGACCATGATACAAGTCACTTCCTTACTGTATGAACTGCTTAAGAAAAGCAACAACACATTGTGCAATACCCACAACAGAGCCACAGTGAACATTTATAACAATCAGTATTCTGACTCATTACACTAGAGGAAATCCTGAACCCCACACCAGTCTTTCAGACAGGTAAACATGGAGCATTTAGAAATTTTTAAAATCCCAGTGATATGGTAAGGATTTGTGTCCCCACCTAAATCTCATCGTGAATTGTAGTCCCCATTATCCACATGTGTCAAGGGAGAAACCAGGTGAAGGTAGCTGAATCACGAAGGTGGTTTTCCCACACTGTTCTCCGGATACTGAGAGATTTTTCACGAGATCTAATGGTTTTATAAGGGGCTCTTGGGACTTCTCCTTCCTGCTGCCTTGTGAAGAAAGTTCCTTGCTTCCCCTTAGCCTTCCTGCATGATTGTAAGTTTCCTGAGGCCTCCCCAGCCATGCTGAACTGTGAGTTAATTACACTTCTTTCCTTTATAAATTACCCAGTCTCAGGAAGTTCTTTACAGCAGCATGAAAATTGACTAATACAGCCAGTTTTTAGTATTAAGCAATATTGTGTTCATATTTCATTGGGCAAACATATTATAGAAGATGGAAATATGGACAAAATTATTTTTTTTTTCAGTATTTCCAGTTCACTGAAAGATGAAATAGAATTGTTTAAGGGGTGGGGGGAGCAAAAGGAAAACCCTAAGGATTACAGAAACATTTTTAAACTGAACAGTAAAATATTGTTTTACTGCTAAAACTAAGGGAACAAAAATTAATCATTAATTTATGCTCAAACTGACCTTCTGTTTAGAAGTTCTCAAATAGAAGATTTCTCTTGCAATCTCCTACTTACTCTTTACCATCCTGTTCCAATGTCACCTTTTCTGTGACGTTTTCCATTTACTTCATGCTTCAAATAACACAGGTCTTATCACAATAAATAGTCATAATCTGTTCATATGATATAAAATATGTAAAAGTATAAAAGAAGATCTGGCATATAATGCGTGGTAGTTTTTCCTTCTAAATCTGTAGATTAAGATGAATAATCTGTTCATCTGGTTTTCACTCTGCTTTGACTATTACTTCCTTTGAAACAAGGCTGTGCTTAACAGTATACTGCACAATACTTAGAATTTGGTAGAAACTCCAAAATATCTGTTTAGCAAGTGAAGGAACTGGTGAATAAACAATCATATATACGGCCGGGCACGGTGGCTCACGACCATAATCCCAGGACTTTGGGAGGCCAAGGTGGTCAGATCACGAGATCAGGAGATAAAGACCATCCTGGCTAACATGATGAAACCCTGTCTCTACTAAAAATACAAAAAATTAGCCGGGCGTGGTGGTGGGCGCCTATAGTCCCAGCTACTCGGGAGGCTGAGGCAGAAGAATGGCGTGAACCCGGGAGGCGGAGCTCACAGTGAGCCGAAGATCGTGCCACTGCACTCCAGCCTGGGCGACAGAGGGAGACTCCATCTCAAAAACAAAACAAAACAAAATCATATATACATGATTTCAGTTAAGCACATGCGAGTTTGGATTTGACTCAGTCTTAAGGTAGAAAATGATTTGTCTTAAATCATACCAATAAAAATCTCTCCATGTTTATATAACTTCTATCAGAAACTACAATTGTTTATAACAGATACAACACCAATTCCAGAGAAGAACTCCTAAATGAACATTGGAGTATTATACACTACATATATAATGTTGTGCATTAAACGTTGTAATAATTACATAGCTGTGTGCAGTTCTCTCCAATCAGATAATAAGCCCATCTGTAAAAACTCAATTGACTCTACCTGTAAACTCAGATCCAGCTAATTAAATGGTGCAGATGTATCAAATCTTACAAAGTTACCATTTTATTACATGAGAGGGCTGTCATAGGTTGATTAAAATCTGCAAATAAATATTTACAATACTTCATTTGGAGAAGATAATTGTTTTACTTGGATGAGGTGAAAAGGCTCAGAATGATTAAAATATTTGATATAACTATGACATACTCATAAATCCACCAGTAGCACCTAACCGCAACTGGAGGCCAGGAAAAAGTACACTGTAGAGGCTCACGTAATTGTGAGAGAGAAAACCTCCTGCTCCTGAATACACACCCTGCATCGGACTAGCCACATTTCTTCATTTATGACATCCTCTGGTATTTTATAAAAGGAACTTAGTCTCCTTGATCAAGTACTATATTGGGAATAAAAAATAATTTCTACAAAACTCCAGTATTGTAGTTCATTATATATAACCGATAAATTGACACTAATAATACCATTTTAGCTGCTTGATGAAAAATGACTTTGCACTTTAGTGCTGATTTGTGTTGCCATTATTTACCATTAATTTTCACTTATACATGGTAATAGGAAAAGCAATGGTGTGGGGAATATGAAATAGGAGATCATCTAAAATCATTTTTAATTGGTTCTGGAGAGCATATCCTCCTTATTTTTCCCTCAGCAAGTTTACACTATTAATTGTTCAGTTTTGATTACAATTAAAACTTATTCCAGTCACCCAAGAGCATTCTAGGTGCCAGAGGTAAGTAAAGAGAATTCTCATTTTGCTATAGCTTAATCCTAAAGATATTAAATGCTTCAGGAAATAAGAAGAAAAGAATATTTGCTGAGTGCTTCATATGCCAAGCACTGGTTAAGTGCTTTTAAATATGCTGTCATTTCATCCCTATTATCTGCAAGGTAGGTGTTACTGTCTGCATGTTGTAGTTGCAAAAATTGAGGCTCAAAATGGAAAGGTTACTGAAAGTCACAGAAACTACCAAGACATTCCTCAAACTGTTAAGTGGACTGTGATACACATCTTAAATAGATAGAAATATTGTATCCCTTTTTTTTTGTCAAGTATCCTATAGATAAGGCTAGAAGAAATTGTTAGAAATCAAAAGAAATGATTTTGGTGCAGTTGACTTTCCCTCACCCAAACTAAGTAAAATGTCACATAGGGGTACACGGATGTTCCCAATCCACTGATGCTGCTGCATAGGTTTATAAAACCAAACAATACGTGTAGAATTCATATATTTTATTACATAAAAGACAGTAACTGCAGTTATTTTAAAAACTTCTAAATGAAATATGATGTATTCTGCAGAGTATTATTTTGGAAATTCATTCAGTACCCCAGTATTTAAATTTATAGGCATTAAAGCATGATACCAAATACAGGATTAAGAAGATGATAGCAATTTATAGCAGTTAATCGAAGCTAAATTACGTGTTGCAGGATCATATAGTTGGAATTGGACACTATTTATTTTTGCATTGAGAAAGGACACAGACTGCTCACTGGAAAGGTCCTTAATAAATCCAAGTGTTATTCTCATTTATTCCCTTTAGCCCAAGTTACTCATCTTGTTGCTGAAAATATACTCTCAGCTGTCAAAATTTTAGTATCAATCAACAATCTCTCTGCAGCCTGGATTTTGCTTTGCAAAAGCTTGGCTGGAAAATAGATAAATCTGTGTTTCTGTGTATGTTTATGTTTACAATACCTACTAGAGCTGAAAACTAGACAGCGATAGTGAATTAAGGCTATGTATGCAGTAATTTTCAGTTAAGTGAACAAAACAGCATGGAATCAACATAACAAATATTAGTCCCTTAAGTTGGTATAATACAATCAACAGAATTTAGCTTTTAATTCCAACACTGTTACAAACTATATTGTCCTTAAGCAAGTAACCCACCTAAACTGAAGTTCATTTTGTTCAGGTCTGAAATAAGAAGGTAGACTATTAATTTCTATTCTGAAAAGTACAGTGATTCTGGATATGAAAACAGTATCTTAACATCATAGCTACTTATGTATGGTCTGTGGGTCACCAGCATCAGGATCACCTAGGTCTTGGTTAGAAATGCAAAATCTCAGGTACCATACAGGCTTCCTAGGGCAGAATCTGCATTTGTAACAAGATTCCTAAGTGATCTGTAACCACTTTAACTTTGAGAAGTACTGGTCTAGTTATCAAGTTGTAGTAATAAGCACCATACCATCTAATCTGCCTAAATCTTATTGTGTTGACAGTCCTGGAATTTCTAGTAAAAATGTGCTAGTCTTTAACAGTATCTAAATGTCTCTTATAAAAATTTATTCTGCTTAGTTAAGAAGCTAGATATTGTGAAAAAGTCCAAAGCCAAAGACAGCATCTATTCCCTTATCCCTGACTTTTTAAGCTGTAAAGCACTTTGCCTGCAATAAGTTCCTGACCAGAGCTGAAAAAACAAAGTAACTGTGTCACAGGTGTTTGAACAAGAGCAACTCCATCTTGAAAAGGGGCTGGGTAAAATAAGGCTGAGATCTACTCGGCTGCATTCCCAGGAGGTTAGGCTTTCTTAGTCACAGGATGAGATAGGAGGTTGGCACAAGATACAGGTCATAAATACTTTGCTGATAAAACAGATTGCAGTGAAGAAGCTGGCTGAAATCCACCAAAACCAAGATAGTGAAGACAGTGACCTTTGGTTGTCCTCACTGCTCATCATATGCTAATTATAATGCATTAACATGCTAAAAGACACTCCCACCAGCACCATGACAGTTTACAGATGCCATGGCAACATCAGGAAGTTACCCTATGTAGTCTAAAAAGGGGAGGGACCCTCAGTTCCAGGAATTGACCATCCCTTTACTGGAAAACTCATGAATAATCCACCCCTTGTTTAAAATATAATCAAGAAATAACCATAAAAATGGGCAACCAGCTACCCATGCCACTGCTCTGCCTATGGAGCAGCCATTCTTTTATTCCTTTACTTTCTTAATAAAATTGCTTTCACTTTACAGACTCTTCTTGAACTCTTTCTTACGTGAGATCCAAGAACTCTCTCTCACAGTCTGGATTGGGACCCCTTTCCAGTAACAACTGTTCTCCCCACCAATAGCTAGAAATGACATGAGCAACAAGAAATGGAAACACTGATACCTGTATTGGATTTTCTTTGGTACAGGATTAGCAGTTGGGAAACACCCAGCCAATCAAGGTAAAAAGCACCCAGGCAACAACTGAGGGGAGGTCTAGAAGGCAGGAAGGAAGTGGCTTCCAGATGTTAATTGTTATATACTAAACAGGGATAAACCCTGCCCCTGCTGCAATTTGAATTAGAACACAATTGAGCATTGGTGGCAATTTCCTGAATTTATTTTAAAAAACCTTTGGGTTGTCTGACAAGAATGCAACTCTTTCTTTTAGGAGCTCCCGGTTTTTCTTTGTACTAAAAACTGGAGCAGGAGATTTTTCTCATTGTGGAATTTCTGGTTAGGATACAGAGACCCAATCCAGTGGGTCATGTTAGTCCAGAGCTGGGATGGCCAGTATCAACTGAATATATACTAATGTAGAAAGAAGAAACTGCAAAGATAAAAGAAAATACCTTCAGGGGTTGGAGGAGGGTGCAGGAGGGGGTTGGGGAAGAAGAGAGAATGCTAATTGCCCACAGGGTCCCTGAAATAGGTCCCAGAAATACAGAAAGGTAACCTTTGCTCCTGACCTGAAGAAAGCTGTAATTCATAGCTGTAAGTTATATGAGATTCCTTGTATCCTTCCAATAAACTAAATTCTTGTTTGGACTAAATTAAGAGAGTTTCTGTTTCTGACAACTGAGATTTCTTGGCCAAGACATTGATCAAACGTGTGCAATGACAGCATATTTATGTTCCATATTTTTATACAGACCAAAAGTTCCTTGAGATCAACACTGTAATTTTAGCTCATTGATTGACTCGCTAGGTGATCTTGAACAAAACCTAATTCTTTACATTTCTGTATTCCTGTCCTTAAACACGAACAAAATTCTATCACAATGCTTTGACATAGGTCAGAAGTTAGGAGAAATGCTGAAGCTACTTGAGAAATAGGCATACTGCGCATAATTCAAGGTTGTTACTAAGCAGATGCTAGCTTTGGGGCATTCACAGCAGTTCTGGCAACTTTAAATAGCTAATACAGCTTCTGAGGCTGCCTGGCTACTGACACAGCAGGGCTTATCCACTGGGAGGCTATGACTCACTTATTCTCCCAACTCCTGGATGTAATCTGACACAATGTATCCCCAAGACACTTCCTGCTGCTAATGCTTCTATTTCTGTCTTGGAGCCTTTTAATTTGTATTTTCCTCAAATGGTTTATGCCTGCTTGTCAAGTGGGATTCTCACCTCACTTGGAACTCCTGGCTCTTTGATAAGGAAGAGAGTAGGTGGCAGGGAGAGCTGACATGCCACAGAAACCCGTGTAAGCAATCAACAGCTTCCTTACAGCCAAGTGTGATTTTTTTTTTTTTTCTGCAATACCAGCTGAAAGCACTGCAGCACAACTGTCTCCTGCTAATATCAGATTCTCATACACAAAGTCCCTATTAGTACTTCACTACAACTAGTTGCTCTGACATCACTCTGGTGGCTGCATTTCTTGAAGCCTATTTATGTAACTCCTTGCACTTCAGGTTCAAAATATTCAGGTTTTTGGGTTTCTTTGTTTTTGTGGGGTTTTTTTTGAGATGGAGTCTCGCTCTTGCCACCCAGGCTGGAGTGCAGTGGCACCATCTCGGCTCGCTGCAACCTCTGCCTCCCAGGTTCAAGCGATTCTCCTGCCTCAGCCTCCTGAGTAGCTGGGATTACAGATGCCTGCCACCCACGCCCAGCTAATTTTTCTACTTTCAGTAGAGACGGGGTTTCACCATGTTGGCCAGGCTGGTATCAAACTCCTGACCTCAGGTGATCCACCTGCCTCAACCTCCCAAAGTTCTGGGATTACAGGCATGAGCCATCGTGCCCAGCCCAAAATATTCAGGTTTTAGTCAACTGTAGCAATATGAGAAGTGATTATGAATTCTGACCCTGGAGTCAAGATAGAATTGAAGGGGAATCCCAACTCTGCCACAGATTTACACTGAGATATTGGGAAGCTTATGTAACCACTCTGAAATTCAGGTTTTTTAATCAACAAGATGAAGAGATGTTATGAGATGTTGGAACCCGCCTTAGGTTACATTGTAAGAAAATGTGTTTATAACGATTAGGATTAATCCTTATATGCCTAGTATATCATATTGAAAAGTGACAACATGCTAGCAGCCCTCACTCTTGGTGCCTCCTCGGCCTCAGCATCCACTCTGGCCGCACTTGAGGAGACCTTTGGCTCGCCATTGCACTGTAGGAGCCCCTCTCTGGGCTGGCCAAGGCCAGAGCTGGCTCCCTCTGCTTGCAGGGAGGTGTGGAGGGAGAGGCGTAGGTGGGAACCAGGTCTGCACTCTGCGCTCACAGGCCCAGTGAGGGGCTTAGCATCCGGGCCAGCAGCTGCGGAGGTTGCGTTGGGTCCCCCAGCATTGCCGGCCAGCATGCACCTAGCTTGAATTCTCGCAGGGCCTCAGCCACCTTCCCACAGGGCAGGGCTCAGGACCTGCAGCCTGCCATGTCCCAGCCCCTGCCTCGGCCATGGGCTCCTGCACGGCCTGAGCCTCCCCAAGGAGTGCTGCACCACCCGGTTCCATCAACTGCCCAGGGGCTGAGGAGTACAGGTGCACAGCACGGGAATGGCAGGCAACTCCACCAGCAGCCCTGCTGCAGGATCCACTAGGTGAAACCAGCTGGGCTCCTGGGTCTAGTGGGGACTTGGAGAACCTTTATGTCTAGCTAAGGGATTGTAAATACACCAATCAGCACCCTGTGTCTAGCTCAAGGTTTGTAAATAGACCAATTGGTACTCTATATCCAGCTAACCTAGTGGGGACTTGGAGAACTTTACTGTCTAGCACTCTGTCTAGCTACAGGATTGTAAACGCACCAATCAGCACTCTGTATATAGCTCAAGGTTTGTAAATGCACCAATCAGTGCTCAGTGTCTAGCTAATCTAGTGAGGACTTGGAGAACTTTTATGTCTAGCTAGAGGATTGTAAATGCACCAATCAGCACTCTGTGTCTAGTTCAGCACCTGTGTCTAGCATACCTTTAATGCACCAATCAGCACCCTGTCAAAACGGTCCAATCAGCTCTCTGTAAAATGGACCTATCAGCTCTCTGTAAAATACACCAATCAGCAGGATGTGGGTGGGGCCAGATAAGGGAATAAAAGCAGGCTGCCCAAGCCAGTCAGTGCCCACCGCAGTACCCTTCCACACTGTGCAAGCTTTGTTCTTTCACTCTTTACAATAAATGTTGCTGCTGCTCACTCTTTGGGTCCACACCATCTTTAAGAGCTGTAACATTCACCAAGGAGATCAAGAGTCTCATTCCTGAAGTCAGTGAGACCCCAAACCCACCAGAAGGAAGAAACTGCGGACACATTTGAGCATCTAAAGGAACAAACTCCGGGCTACCATCTTTATGAACTGTAACACTCACCGCGAGGGTCCGCAGCTTCATTCTTGTAGTCAGCAAGACGAAGAAGCCACTAATTCCAGACACAATATATGCTCTGAATATATAAGCTGTCATTATCATCATGAAGTAAGGACTCCTTTATGTTTTGTTTTGTTTTTGTTTTTTTGAGACGGAGTCTCGCTCTGTCGCCCAGGCTGGAGTGCAGTGGCACGATTTCAGCTCACTGCAAGCTCTGACTCCCGGATTCACACCATTCTACTGCCTCAGTGTCGCAAGTAGCTGGGACTACAGGCACCCACCACCACACCTGGCTAATTTTGTTTTTGTATTTTTAGTAGAGATGGGGTTTCACCGTGTCAACCAGGATGGTCTGGATCTCTTGACCTCATGATCTGTCCACCTCAGCCTCCCAAAGTGCTGGAATTACAGGCGTGAGCCACCACACCCAGCTTGTTTGTTTTTATTATTTTAATTGATAAATCATAATTGTATACACTTATAAGTAAAATGTGATATTTTGATATATGTAAAAATCGAAAATGATTAAACTGAGCTAATTAACATATCACCTCACCTCTATTTTGTGGTTAGACATTGGAAATTGACTCTTATGTTGAAATATACATTAATATTGATTATAGTCGCCTCGCTATGCAATAGATCTCAAAACCTATTCCTCTTGTGTATACGTGAAACTTTGTACCTTTTGATGAACAACTCCGCATTCCCTCCCCCTTTCAACCCTCAACCTCAGTAACCATCATTTTACTACTTCTATGAGTTCAGTTTTTTAGAGTTCATATACAGTAGTCCCCTCTTATCTATGGTTTGCTTTCTGGAGTTTGTTACTGCAGTCAGCCACATTCCAAAAAATATTAAGTGGAAAATTCCAGAAATAATTTATAAGTTTTAAATTCTACACCATTCCGTGTAGCATGAAGAAATCACACTCTTTCCTACTCCAGGGGGAATGTATCTACTTCAGATAAAGGGGAATAAGTGAGATAATACATTTGCTTTCTGTTTTCAAAGCATGAGAATTCCGTTCTCTGTTTCTTTCGAATACAACTAAATATCCACTTCTTTGGTGCGATTAAGGTCACCCTTGTCCCATCTCTGAGGGAGAAAAAAAACTGTGGAAAAGTATGTTCTCTCCTGCATGCCGAACATCAAGACTTTGGTTTTGTGTGAATCTGTACCACTTTTAACCAAACATTTCTGCGCCTAAGTTTCCTGCACTACAAAATGAGATTTGGTCTGGATGTTATCTGGGGTACATTTTACTTATGGTGTTCTATGAGTTTACTCTTTCTAGTTTGACTATTAGATCTCACATTGATGGCAGAAGTTGTATGATATAGTTCTCCAATTATACAATAAACAGAACTTGAGCTTCAACAGTCAATATGGTTGAAGCAAACTCAATCTAGGATCGTTTACTAACACAGAATCACTAAAACAAGGGACATTGTACAGAACAAGTACATTGTACAGAAATTAAAGTATATATGTTGGGCCATTTTCATTGCAGACTATATCGTGTGTTGGGAGGCTGCATTAATCAGAATTATTTAGGCTTTGCTAAGTAATCCAGGAATATAGTAAATGGCTTCAAACATTAAAGTTTTCTCTCTCGTACTCATGCATAATCTGGTACCGTTTGCCTGCTTTGCTCCCCATTTTCCTTTGTTACATTTGCCTTGCTTAAATTTTCGTTGGTTAGTGAGACATTTAGATAGTTCCTGATTAAATTCAATTTATAAGCATCAATTAAATATTGATTGAGAGCTATTCATTTCTCGCTATTTCATGACCAAAACTTAATGAAGAGACATTACAAGGTATTTAGGCCCTCAGTGAATAACAGCTTTAGAAGTGCCTGGAAAAAAGAAAAAAGAACCACTCCTAGAATTCTACTCTATTCTTTTCTTTATTTAAGTATACTTATTATGTGTTTATCTTACACTAGTACAGAGCACTTTACAGCAATTGCTTGGCCCTTTTGTTCAGAATTATTAGCGTCAAGACAAATCTGTCCTTGTGTACCTTTTGATGCTCCTTTTATTTCACTGCCATCAACCACTTGGTGGAAGTTTTTATTTTCCTGTTATTTTTCTCCCTGCGGAGTAAAGATGAGGTTAAGAAGATTATTCAGCAGCTGTGTCCAATCACCTGCTCTCCTAATCCTTGGTTTTTACACTCTTAAAGAACACTGCTGGGGATACCTTAGGTTCAGTCATTACCAACATGGTTAATCCTGTACTTCCCTAAGACTTGGCATCTACCTACTTTGAAGACAGCTGTGACTATGGCTCTCCTTTTAAAACTTCATTCTCCTAGCAAGGATCTAGTTAGATTACATCTTACCTCTAATCTTTTATTTCAAAGGTGGATGAAAAGGTAAAACAACCACAATGACTTCTCTAAAAGACATTCAGTCCTTGACCTTTGAGACAAGTGCCTGTCTCACTTCAAAATACATTTTAATGGCAAGGGTGGATTGCTCTAAGTCTATGCCTTGTCCCTCACAGGCTCAGAGACATGTTAACATCATCCTGTTGTATGATATTTCATCCTGTTCATGTAAAGTTGACTGTTGTTTCTCTTCAATTTCAGGGCACCAATCCTCAGGTTTAAGCTTCTCCAATTTCTCTAGCTTGTTTCAGGTTGTTTCAACATTCTCAATGTGATATATAGGTCCATCAGTACTCCAAGATCTTAGTCCACTTTGCATTGGTATGTCTCCACTGGGTAAGATTATCCGAGTCCATGTGTTTGCAAAATCATAGCTATGCTACTATTCTGCAGATAGTCCATCATTCTCTACAAGCTTGGATTTTTAATAAATTTTCTCTACAAGTTCAAACAAATGTATCATTTTTACATTTTCCTTAAAATTGTCATGGATAAAACATGAACTGACAGCAATTCATTGGCAACCTGGGTAATATCTGTTAGTATATCTTTGACTGTGATGCTCAAATCATGCAGTCTGATTCTGTGACCACTTTTAAAGAGGATACTCCAAAGGGAATTACACTGTGTTCTTCTGGGTGATTTATGAAGTTTACAGTCCTTCATATCACGTGCAATTAGAAGGGTTATTTTGTACTAAATGTTCCAAAGACTGTTTTGCAATTTTGACAAGCTACTATGTGTCTTAGTTTAAACATGAAAAGGTTAAAAATGCACCCTAATTTCTTTTTTTATATGTAAAAGGCAGTAGTGCAGGTTGACTTCAGAAGGCCATTTGAAGAAAAAAAATATGTCAACAAGCACTTTGTTAATACTAACTCTTGAGACTCTTAAAATGACAAACATAATTGCATTCATTTCTAGGTATAGTAAGATATGATGGTTCTTTACATACAGGTACATATAAAATATTGCAAACCAAACCAGTTGGGGTAAAACATTTACTGCAATAATGTAAATTTTAAAAGATTTCAGCTGGAAATAATTAAAGAATCAAATATTACAGTACTGGATACAAACTTGTATCTTTCCTAAAAGCTTGTCATATTTAAACTCGCTTAGCTTGGAGAAGAGAATGCATTTATCTAAGGCATATAGTTTCAACTTCTTATTTTATAGATGGGGACGCTTGAGCCCAAGAAAGTTTAATGATTTGTCTAACAAGACACAACTGATTAATATCAAAATGGAAAGACGACAAGAGACCTGGTATTCTTGTTTTTCTTCCTATTAGTTCATATTGAGATATGAGTCATAGGGTTAGAAGAGCATTGTGGATAATGTAATTTGAATTTTTTTTTATAGGCTAGGAAGCTGATGTTAGAAACTTCCAGTTTTGAAAACATAATGAACCCAGCTAATATAGACCAATGACCGACCACCTAAAGGCACAGAAAAATAATGAATATAATATAAGTAAAACAATTTTTAAAAATCTATCAAATTTAAGGAAAGGAAATGGAATGCTGAAGGTCTTATTAAGAAACAGAGGAACTGAAGACTCTGCAATAAGTTTTAGTGAATGTGGTGGTGGTTCAGGGACAGGGTGGTTCTCCCTACAGAACTGAGGGCTGGTGAGCCAGGGTATTGATGGCTCACTAAATAGCCATCAATTCTATACCTTCTATAAAGGTATAGAAGGGACAGGAGACATAATCTTCCAAGCACAGGGAGATTAATCTAAAGTCCCTATATAAAACACAGATTCCCTAAATCCATGGAAAGAAGCTAGAAAAATGATGCAAATGGCCTCAACAAGAAATAAGGAATTCTGTTGTCTTCGGACTCGATGTGACCCTGTAAGAAATAAAAACCTCATGCCTGGGCCAAGTGTAAGTATATGATCTAATTTACTGTACTTATAAAATGCACAAAGTTAACAAAAACTGATATGTTACCTTTTATATCCTAAAGACTCAAAAAAAAGCACAAGCAGAACCACTCTTGGGGAATGCTGTCACAACAGAGTTCACAGCATTCCCAAAGGAAGGAAATATTTAAATAAGGTGGGCTCAAAATATAAAATTACAAACTATATGTGGAAGAAAAAAACCTAACATGAAAAACTTCAGTTGGCACAGTAAAAAGAAACATACAGTATAAGTACTAAAAATAATAAAAGATTAATGAACATGAGGAGAAACTAAGAGTATGTAAAATAATTACAAATAAAAAGGAACTGAATTCATGATAAAGCAAGAAATCATGACTTAAAAAAAAAAGATAAACCAAAAACAGCTTCTAAAAATTAAAACCAGAAATTGAAATTAAAAAAAAAAAAAATGAACATTTGTAATAGCCATGCAGTGCTTTTCATAAATATTACAGTTCTCCTTTGTTTCCAGGTGCATATTAAGATTGTATTTCCTGGCCGGGCATGGTGGTTCACGCTTGTAATCCCAGCACTTTGAGAAGAAATTACGAGTATGTAAAATAATTACAAATAAAAAGGAACTGAATCCATGATAAAACAAGAAAACATGACTTAAAAAAAAAAAAAGATAAACCAAAAAGAGTTTCTAAAAATTAAAACCAGAAATTGAAATATATATATATATAAAATAACATTTGGAGTAGCCATGCAGTGCTTTTCATAAATATTATAGTTCTCCTTTGTTTCCAGGTGCATATTAAGATTGTTATTTCCTGGCCGGGCATGGTGGCTCACGCTTGTAATCCCAGCACTTTGGGAGGCCCAGGTGGGCAGCTCACCTGAGGTCAGGAGTTCAAGACCAGCCTGGCCAACACAGTGAAACCCTGTCTCCACCAGAAATACAAAAATTAGCTGGATGTGATGGTGGGCACCTGTAATCCCAGTTACTCGGAAGGCTGAGGCAGGAGAATCACTTGAACCTAGGAGGCAGAGGTTGCAGTGAGCCGAGATTGTGCCACTGCACTCTAGCCCGGGCGAAAGAGCGAGACTCTCTCAAAAAAAAAAAAAAGAAAAGAAAAGGTTGTATTTCCTTACAGTCTTTGGAGTCATCTATTGGCTTCTTTTGCTGGTGGAATATGAGGAAAAATGATATGTGTCAATTCTGGGAGGAAGCTTTCTGAGCCAGTTTATGATTCCACAGGTTCTCTTTATTTTGCCTTCGCATTCCCAGATGGTGCCTCCATCAACACAGAGGTCCCCTGTTAACTTTCATTGAGAAAGTTGCATGAAAGAGAAATAAACTTTTCTTGTTTTAATCCATGACACTTGGGGCTGTTTGCTAACGCAGCGTGAACAAGGCATCCTAATGATACAAAAGTTAAGTAGCAGAATAGACACTGATGAACAACATATTTAAAAACTGAAGGAATCTAGAGGGATTTTCTTATAATGCAAAATGAAGACAAAGAAAAAAGTGAAAGGGTAGCTAGGAGTTATGAATAGGAGAAAGAAACAGACCGAAATATGTTTAAGAATGCAGAAAAGAGACAACAAAAATAATCTTAGAAATACCAATATTCACATAAATAATAAATGAGAATTTTCCACAACTGGAAAAAAGAAGTGTGTCCTGAGGTTGAAAAACAGAATAGCATAAGAGAAGAACTAAACATAAATGCATACTTGGACATATCATTGTGGAACTGCAGAACTCCAAATGTAAGAAATATCTTAAAAGTGAACAGAGAAAAAAGATCACATACATAAGAATATCAATTTGACTAACAGCAGATTTCATTATCTGTAGTAATAAAGGATAGAAAACAATGGAACAATATATTTATGGTATTGAGAGGGAAAATACCATCAACTAAGAATTACAATCCTAGCTTAACATTATTCAAAAATAACAGCAAAAGAATAATACTTAATAATACACAAAAATTAAAGAACTTACCATTAACAGAAGCTACTAAAAATTTAATGGGTACCTTGAGCAAAAGAAACTTAACACTCAAAGGAAGTGAGATGCTGGAAGCAGTGATGAGAAATAAACTGGTCAATATATAAGAAAACCTATGTAAGTTAAGCGTTGACTGTATTAAATATAATAATAATTACTAAGAGGAAGAAAAAGTTGAACTAAAATGATACGCATAGAAGAACAACTTGGAACTTTGAGTGATACAATTTGAGTTAAAGAATTTTAGATCTTATTTGGGAATATTATTAAATTTGACTTTGCTAAGGTTAAAATTTGGTGGAGCACACTAAAAATGGAAACAGTGAAAAATCCGAAATAATAATAAGAAATAACGGAATTAAGAAAATCAGTTAATTTAGTAGAAGGTGCAGAAACATTTAGAAACAACCTGATACAAAAATAAGGTGATGGAAAGAATGTTAACAATATTTCAGGAATCAAAATAAGTGCAAAAACATTCAGCTCCCTTAGTAAAAAAAAAAAGGGGGAGAATTCACACTGAAAAAAAATCCAACTACACGCTGCTGAAAGGAGAAACACCTAAAATTACACATAAAGGCTGGAAACAAATTAGAAGGGAAATCTCAGGCATATTTAATTTAAATGAAGTAATATTTTGTCAACAAGCATTACCAGGAATAAAAACAGGATCATGCCGTAATGGCCCAAGGATTAATTCGTCAAATTAATAGAAACTCGGTGCCCATTCATGATAAGTAGCCTATGAGAGGGTCACACAATAAATTAGTTGTGGTGCAGAACTATAACCTCTGCTTCCCGATCATAATATTCTCTTCCTTTCCTTTACAGCACTTAGCACAATATGTATTTTTTCTACTTGTATGTTATTGGTCCCCCTATTAGATAGCAAACTCAAAATTCCAGGGGATTTACATATATTATTTGGCACCATATCACCTGGTCCTAATACATGTTCTGGCACCTACTTAGCCTCCCAAAAAATAGTTTTTGGGAGAACAAATGACACTCATGCTCCTGATATTCTAGCTATTCAACATAGCATAATCCTTTCCATTAACCATAAGGAAAAGCATTAGCATCACTTGGATCAAATGGAGCAATTCATATACATACTCTTTTCATAATTAAGATTAAAAATTTCTGCTTAACATTACAGCTTATAAAATACTTCACAGAATAACACAATTATCCTTTATATTTCCAATTATAATTTTCATTTCAATTTCTAAAAACAAAGGTTTTTTAAAAAGAATCTCTAAAATGTGACTGAAAGGATAAAAAAATCATAAATAATAATAATGATGGACAATCGAATCACATTTTCAGGCAGTGCTTATTTTCTTATTGGCAGCAGCTTAAATTGTATTCAGAAGCATATGCATGAAACATTCTAATATAAGGCCACAGGGATGTGTTCTCTTAGTTCTAACATCTCACTTACAGTATGTTAATACTCTTCTCTCAGCACAGGCAATGTTACCTCTGCTAGGGAAGACTCTGTCAACTACCAAGAGAACATAGAAAGAATAAAACTCATGTTTCTCTGTCACCTATTTCCCTGTTACATCAAAAGTCCCTCGGGGGCTGATTAAATTAATTAAGTGCTAACAGAAATTCTAGCCATTATTTTCTTTCTGGCTAAGATGCCAGAAAGAGAAAAGCCAACCCTGGAACAGTTGAGCTGCCAAAAATCTAATGTGATAGCCTAATATTTACAACCAAATAATACTAATTACAAAAGTATCAATTATGGAGGGTCTATTTCCTAACTGGCACCACAACAGGTTCATGACATTTATTTTTCCTAAGCTAACAAAAGGGCTAATCAGTACCCTTATTTCACATTTTGAGAAATAAGAGAGAGGTATTCAGTGAAATATTTAGAATACAAACTCATTCCTGTCTGACCCCATCATTCAGAATCTCAGCATGAAACTATGAATCCTGACATTTAAAAATTTGACTTGGGCCAGGCACCGCGGCTCATGCTTGTAATCCCAACACTTTGGGATGCTGAGGTGGGCAGATCATGAGTTCAGGAGTTTGAGAGCAGCCTGGTCAACACAGTGAAACCCCATCTCTACTAAAAATACAAAAATTAGCTGGGCGTGGTGGCAGGCACCTGTAATCCCAGCTATTCAGGAGGCTGGGGCAGGAGAATCGCTTGAACCCAGGAGGCAGAGGTTGCTGTAAGCCGAGATCACGCCCCTGCACTCCAGCCTGGGCAAAAGAGCTAGACTCCATCTAAAAAAAAAAAAAATTTGACCTGGCCTTTGCCCTTGGCAGTCAGGTCGGACAGGACTCTCAGGCGGGCAGTGTGCATGGATTTGAATGACAATCTGCTTATTTTGTTATATCGCTAATACAGTTTGGATGTCTGTCAATCCCAAATGTCATCTTGAAATCTGACACCTAGATTGGAGGTGGGGCCTAGTGGGAGGTGTTTGGGCCATGGAGGAAGACTGTTCATGAATGACTCAGTGCCTTTCTATGGGTAATGAGTAAATTCCTGCTGTATTAGTTCATGCAAGAGCTATTTGTTTAAAAGAGATTGGCCTCTCTCTTCTCTCTGTTGCTCCCTCTCTGACCTTGTGGCATGCCTGCTGCCCCTTTTCCCTCTGTCGTAATTGGAAGTTTCCTTTTACCAGCAGTTGCTGGTGCCATGCTTCTTGTACAGCCGGAAGAACCATGAACCAAATAAACCTCTTCCCTTATAAACAGCCCAGCCTCAAGTATTCCTTTATAGCAATGCAAAAAAGACTGAGAATGTCACCATAGGTACGTTACCAGTGGAGGGTCTTGACTATGAATTGTCTAGGTTCTTGGCATTTTGAATAAAGAATTGGACAAAACACACAAACAAAGCCACAAAAGAATGAAGCAATGAAAGCACAGATTTATTGAAATTAAAGTGTACTCCACATAGTGAGAGCAATCTTGAGCAAGTAGCTGAAGAGCACTGGTTACAGAATTTTCTGGGGTTTACCCTCTAGAGGTTTCCCATTGGTTACGTGGTTACACACTATGTAAATGAAGGAGTGACCCATGACCAGTCTGACTGGTTGCAGAGAGTGACCAATCAGAGACTGAAGCGAAGTTACAAAGTTACACCTTATGCAAATGTCTGATTGGTTGCAGGAGGGGGCCAATTAGAGGCTGAAGTGAAGTTACAAAGTTATTACACGTGAAGGCTTGGCCCTTGACCAGTGTGACTGGTTGCAGGAGGAGGGGATCAATCAGAAGTACTTTCCATTTTTCATGGGCAATGCAGTGCAAAGGGAATAGTCTCTAATCCTTTTGTTAACTGGTTGTGGGAGGTGAGGTTTCCTTTGGATTCAGTTCTAGGAAGTCAGTGCAAATTGCCCTTAGGTTTACCCTGCCTCCAGATCCTATTCTTCTGCCTCAGCTGAAGATGAAATTTTGTTTTCCTAAAACATATTTCCTTATCTATTACTTTATTGAGATGCATAAAATTCACCATTCACTGCACAATTCAGTGGTTTTTAGTGTATTCACAAGGTTCTGCAGCCATCACTACTCTCTAATTCCAAAACATTTTCATCACCTCCCAAAATAAATCCTGTGACCATTAGTAGTCAGTCACTCCCCACTTGCATCTCTCCTTAGTTTCTGGAAACTATTAATCTACTTTCTGTCTCCATAGTTTTGCCTGTTCTAGGTATTTCCTATACATGTATATTAGTCCATTCTCATGCTGCTAAAATAGACATACCTGAGACTGATTTATAAAGGAAAGAGGTTTAATTGACTCACACTTCAGCATGACTGGGGAGGCCTCGGGAAACTTAAAATCATGGTGGAAGGGGAAGCCAACACATCCTTCTTCACATGGCAGCAGGAAGAAAAATGAGAGTGAAGTAGGGGGAAAGACCCTTCTAAAACTATCAGATCTCATGTGAACTCAGTCACTATTACAAGAACAGCATGAGGGTCTCTGCCCCCTTGATCCATTTACCTCCCACCGGGTCCCTCCCATGACAGGTGGAGATTATGAGAACTACATGATGAGATTTGGGTGGGGACACAGCCAAATCATATCAACATGGAATCACATAATATATGACCTTTGGTGTCATGCTTCTTTTATTTATAATATTTTCAAGGTTTATCCCAGTTGTTGCATATATCAGTACTTCATTTTGCTAGTGTATTTTAATTGATAATGTACCTTAACAAAAGATGAAAATTATTTGTACCAATTCAGAAAAAGAAGAATGTAACTATCTTCTTCTATTTTCCCTATGTGTGCAGGTTAGACTATATTTTCTGGCATTAATAAAGTAACCTAACATGACCCAAGCCTATGAAGAATATCACAGTCTCCTTTTTACAGATGGGTAAAAAAAGAGGGTCAGAGAGGTTAAGTTATCTGTTCAAATATTAGATGCAGGGATTCAAGCACAGAGCTTTGAAAACAAAGCCAAAATTATTTCTACTTAGTTAATGGATATATAATAAGAAGAACTAGATGGCCCATTCAGCCACTGACACTTCCTTGTTCAGACATTTAGAAGCAAAGCTAAGCCTCCACATTGTATCAATCCCTGTATCTTTGGGTAGCTAAGGATATTGAATTCAAACGCCTACTGGGGCTAGATAGATAACAAATGGCATGGTGTGACAAACCGGAGAGGGCATTGGAAGGCTGCTACTGTTCAGCTAAGCCCTCTTTGTCCTCTGGAAATGCACTGTCCAGGATAGAAAGTTATTATGATTTCTTTTAAGAGAATTTAAAACATCATTTTATGTAAAATCTCTGAATTTTTAAGTGCTGGCAACAAGTTAAACTTCATTTTTATTTTTGAAATTACTATGTTAAAAAGAGCTAATATGTAAACCAAATTAACTGTTTTGGGGATATTCTGTCCCACAGACTACAATTTTTACAATCTGTAGTAGAGGAAGAAAGGCCAGGGCAGCACCAGAGGGTGCCTGGGCCCTCTCTGAGTAGAGCCCAAGGGGCATCATCAAAATGGGAAGGAACCTACCTCCTGCCTTTCAGTCCAAACTCTGGAAAGGTTCACCAAGTTATATTTTAAGAGAGGATTTAGAATAGGGAAGATGTCATTAAATCTTTCCTTCTTTCCATGGGTAGTTATGGAAGACATCCTCTGTGCATGCACTGCTAGGTTCTTGGAATACCATGAAGAAGAAGAAGATGCAATCCCTGGCTTCAGAAGTCCAAAGTGGGAAGGTAAGATAATTAAGCTAGCAATTACAGGACAATGTGATTATCATATTGTTTACAATGATGTTGGCACAAGAGGGAAACCTCACCCTAACAGGCATTTCAGTTCAATATCTTCAGCTACACAAAGATATATGAATGAATAGGATAAAAAGAAACCAGAGAAGTCTCCATAAAGAAAATACATTTTCAAGTGCAATAAAAAGAGTTGATCAAAGATGGAAAAAAAAACCCAGAATATTCCAAGGAGAAAGAACAGAATAAGTAAAAGCAAGGGAAAATACAGCACAACTAAACAAGCTTGAGGACACTCAGAATGTCTTGGAATAATGTTGCTGCCTTGAGAAACCTGGTTTCTGCTGGAGGACAGGGACCTCGTGGAACAGCTTGCACTGACCTGAGAGCTGCACTCAGACCTAGGAACATACCCAGTCAATACTGCAGAGTCTGTTCCAGATAAGAAGACTCAAGCAGCTGATCCCACAGACTCATAGGAAATAATAAACAGTTATTATTTTTAGCCACTGAGTTTTGGGATGGTTTGTTACAGAACAATAGCAAATTGTTTAAAAAATACCTTACTCAACCTTAGCTTATGAAAAAGATCTGAGGAATCAAGTGAAATAAACTTCTGACACACTCTCTTTTTATATATATATATGTGTGTGTGTGTATAATACATATATATATTTATGACATGTATTTTTATATATACATATATAAATACATATATAAATATATGTCATATATGTCATAAATATGTATTTTATATATGTGTGTGTATATATATTTTTAATTTATTTATGACAAGGTCTTGCTCTGTCACCCAGGCTACAGTGCAGTGGTGCAATAAGAACTCATTGCAGTCTTGACCTCCCAGGCCCAAGCGATCCCCTCGCTTCAGCCTCCCCAGCAGTAGGACTACAGGCATGCACTACCATATCCAGATACATTTTTCTATTTTTCATAGAGACAGGGTCTCACTGTTGTCCAGGCTTACTATTTTTTTTTAATTGAGGGTGTTAAAAATCTGAGAATCAGAATTATACACTAATATTTTACCCAATGTTATCAAACCCTGTACTGAATATTTAATTTTTATCTTGCTTGGGAGAAAAGTTGGCCATCAAAAGAAAATTATTGTATCAGTAAAATAAACAGCATTTTATGTATACCAATGGAATGACACCTTCTTCCACCCCATGTTATGATTTTTTTCCCATAAACACCTTGTTAACAATAATTAACTTTAATGTCACTAGACTGTCTTTTAAGGGATACTGTTATGAGTGAATTAGATGCCCCTAAAAGATCTGTTGAAACCCTAATCTCCAAAATCTGTGAATGTGACTTTTTAAAAAGGGTCTTTACATATAAAAATCAAGTTAAGATGTGATCATATTGGATTAGCATGGTCCCTAATTCAATGACTGGTATCTTCCTAAGAAGAAGAATATTTGGACACACATAGGGGAGACAACCACATTAATTGAAGATAGAGGCAGAGATTTGAGTGATGCATCTAAAAGCCAAGGAACACCAAAAATTGCCAGCAACCACCAGAAGCTAGAGGAAGGAAAGAAAGATTCCTCCTTAAGAGCCTTCAAGAGAGCATGTTCCTGCCGACAGTTTCATTTCAAACTTACAGATTCCACAACTGTGAGAGAATACATTTCCATTGTTTTAAGCCACCGATTACTTTATTAGATCAGCGTCAGGAAAGTAAAACATATCCATTTTACTGTTTTAGATCTATAGAAAAAAATTGCATACATTGTAGACAATGAGTTACATTTCTCATGTTTTATCCCTTTGAAAGCTTCAAGACCTGAGTATTTATAGGACTGCATTAACTTAATACTTGTGTTGGTTTGACTGCTAAAACATCCTCTCCTATAAAACCATTTGACAAAAGTGCAACAACCTTTACTTTACTCCCAATACACTTTCTATGATTACAAATTCAAACATTTTTGAATTACCAAATTAATCTAAAGTACAGAAAACCTACCTCAAGTATCTTCTCCAGAGAGAAATGGAAATAGTCTCTATTTCTTAGTTTCAGGCTTTAATTTATGTAACTTCACTACTTTCATTAATTTCAACATTCATAAAAACATCAAAAACAATCTCATGCTATCACTCTGTAAGGGAAGGTTTTCAATGTTTCCATAGAAACTAAGGATGCTAATCAAGGTGCACATAAGGAAAATCTTCCCTTGTGGGAAGCTTACCTTTTAGGGAAACTCTTGGAGACACATGCTGTGGAGTTACTCTATGTCAGTGATTTCTAGAATAAAAAGAGAAAAATACACAAATAAATATGTTTTTTTCCAAGTATAGATTGGCTTATGGGTAGGAGATGCTTACCTGTAATCTTCCCTTTCTAAAATTAAATTAGATTGGATTAGGAGGAAGTAAAAATTAAATACATTTGGTATGGATTTCCAGCTTAATAGAATTGTGTAGATTAGGATCCAGGATCCATTCTCCGCCTTGCCTCCTATGAGCTGAGTGACTTCTGAAAAACCATCACCACTCTATCTTTCCCTTGTTAGTATGATGGCTCTAGAAGCCTGCAATATTTTATGGCATTCAGACTCCATAAAAGAGACAATTTCTTAAGAGGGTACATTAAAAGGATTTTAAAATAATAAAAATTGAGCAATAAATGGAGATGTCTTATAATTTTTGTTAGGTATATGAATACATAAAATGAGGGTACCTAACAAAAACAAACACTCTTCACGTAAATTGTACACTCTCTTAAAGCTACCAACTTAAACTTTAATTGTGAAATAATTTTTGTCTCAGAATTTTTCCTGAAGAACTATTATTTTCCCTAAAAAAATTATATATATATACACACACACTTACTTTTACCTAGAATAAAAGTATATATTTATATTTTCATGTTTATTCATATGTGTATCCTCTAACCAAGTTTCTGCTGTAGATCACTTCTTTGTAAAATAACTGTCTTGTAGTTTTAATAACTGAAAATCCAATTTTATGTAGATATATATAATATAGATTAGCTAATCAGAAATATCTTTAATCGTACAATTCTACTCTGGCTTATTCTTAAATATACCATAATTGATTGGGATAAAAATATTATATTTTCTTGATTAGCCATAAATACATCATCTTTTATTAAGTGTATGCCTTCTCTGGCTGAATTGCAAAATAATTCACCTTTATATTAAATACCTGACTATCTTTACTCTCAGGATAATATCAATAACAACCAGAAGGTAGGGACTAAACAGATATTCTTCATATTGCTAATATATTCAGAAATATAAAATTATCCCTGACCTTTCTCATATACCCCTAAAACAAGTAAAATTCCATAAATGATGACGTGTGTAAGAAAATGTTTCCTATGGATTATGAAAAATTATATATTCACATTAATTCTGAATCACAAATACATCACCATCTGTTTGGTTTTAATATGGTCAGTTACCAGCTGTATATATATGAGCTGGCTACAAAAGTTTAGTATGTATCTAAACACATATCTTTCTTACATTAAGGACAGCAACTGATGTAAAACTAAAGCTCTATTTACAGCTATTGGCATCATTTGCAACTCCAGCCCACCTATCAATAACAATTAAAATTGTAATAATCCTACAGACATTTGTCAATTTTTTTCATTTTTTCCAATATTACTAAAAATTTGTCATATATATTTTTTCCTCTTCACAGAAAGAAGGTGGAGATTACATTTACCCTGTCCAGTGGAATAATACTTGAAACGAAAATTTAAGTTACAACTGTATTCATTAAAATAATTATGTTCCTCTTATTTGAGAGCATAAGCTCTGGGATAAATTTCTTGGGATGGGATATTGGTTCAATTTTTTTACTAATCATGTGATCTTGAGCAATTCTTTAATTGATATAATCCTCAGTTCTACTTTTAAAGTGGGGACAATAACAGTATTCATCCTCAAAGAATTATTTCAATCCTCAAATTAATAATTAAGTTACATAGTGCAGACTAGCTATTCAGTTTAGCCACTAGATACAGTATCCACTAGTAGTAGTAACATTGGCGAGAGATTCTCATACATTATGGATAGTCTCATGAATGGCGACTGTACACACAGAAAGCACTATCATCACCAGAAGAAACCATATGCTCCCAAATACTTGCCCATTATAGAAAACATTATTAAATTCACTCCTTTGATTTTTTAAATTGCATCCAGAGGGAATCCTGGCCAAAAGAACTTATCTGTTGGGTGAGTTAACATATCATGAATGCATTTATCAGGTCAGTTAGCTACGACGGAGCAAAGAGCAATGTCAAAGAGAATAGAAAGCAGGATGAAAGGTAAGAAGAGTGAGGAGGAATATATGGGACTGACCCCAAGAAGGCCTCTGAAACGATATCTCCTTCGTAAAGAATGCATCCCACCTGGTGCTCCTGAAAAGAACAGCCCTATGGTCTATGTGATTCAACCTAATAGGCTACAGCTATTGATCCATCAATTAACACTTGACCCATATTAAGTCAACAAGATGCTCTCTCAGAGATTTTGAATTGCAACACTTGAGAGTTTGAGGCATGTAAAGTTGGAATTATTGTTAAAGAAGCCAGTCTTGAGAGAACCAGAAAAAATAAGACTTTAGAGAAAACCAGAGTTAAGATTACATACATCCTTACGCCTGATCCACATGAGAAATGAAGAATTGAAAATAGGGTAAAAGTTGAGGGGCAGCCACATTTCCTGACGTCCTAAGTCAAGTCCCCATGAGGTTAGGTTTTACCTATAATTTTTTTTGGGGCTTAGATGGCTATCATTTCTCCTGGCATATGGTTTCAACAATCCTTATTATGCGAGCTAGTTTAAGTTTCTGTATATTACAACTAAATGGTTACTAGTTAAGAAATCATAAGCCCACTGAAGCTAAGTTTTCTGTAATACAAAGTCCTTGCTTTGTGCCTATAGAAATAAGGGAGACAAATAAGTGAGCAATTAATAGAAATAAGTCACAAACCACCCTGCTATGCTAACAACTTACAAATTTGTAAAGAAACTTCCATATATAAAAATTCCAGGCTCATGAATATGAATCATAATCAACTGTTCCTTTACTATCATAGACCAATAGCTTTTATATTGACATTAATTTTTTTATTCAAAAAGTATTTACTAGGAGAAAAGAAACAGACCAAGGTTCCTGACCTCCTGGGATTTGCTGTCAAAATAAAATTACTACTCTACTTTGCCACCTCCCTCACCCAAACAAACAACAAACGTCATCAAAATGTATGTAGAACAGTAAGAGAATATTACTTTTGGAATAATCCTTTTAATAAAACCATAACCTTTCAGGACCATAATGGATCTTGTGCTCCAGTTACATTCAGCACATGTTTTTAGCGTAACACTCATCACGAAATGTTTATTGCTGTTCCATTCACCCCAAAACACACATAACTTTTACTGTGGGAAAGTATGTACCTGTGTTGTCTCATTCTTCCATTTGAAGGCGTAGAGGCTAGTACAGCCTGGGCTAAAACAGGTGCTTAATGTATGCTTAATGAGTGAATAGATCCAACTTACAGTCTTAGTTAATATAAACTAAGGGTTATGCCAAAATAAGTTCCACTTTCACAGTGGGTTTTCATAACTGATCTTAAAAGGAAGTATCTAATGATGCCTCAGTTAATGCTGAGAGGTTGCTGATTATATAAGCAGGAATTATTTATTCACACCTCACTGGAAAAATGTTGAGTTGTCATATTCTTGTTAGGGGAAAAAGTAGACATAGTTAAAACTTCCCATCTCAGATTAGCCAGCATGAACAGAGATGATTCAAGCAGATAGATATCCAATTTCACACCTTGAAAGAAGGTTAAAAAAAAAAAAAAACACAGGATTTTTTTTCTTGGCCACTTTTGTGCTGCTTTACAGGGGGAGAGATACTGAATCTATTGCACTTGATTGGCTAATAGTCTCTCCCTAGAGGCGAACACAAGGCAAGACCTTTCATTTTACCCACCTTCCTTAAGCTCAGCTTCCTTTCGAATAAAATGAGCCTAATAATTGTATTCCTACCTTTAGCTGTTGTTTTGAGGCAAGACTGATGTAATCCATGAGAACAGTGCCCAGTTCATACTATGCAAACAGTAAATGCTAAGTAACATTATAATTTTTTTAATCATGAAAAATTCACTAAACTTTCCATGTTCAATCCATAACTTGTACCTATCCTAAGTTAAAGTTTTTATTATAAACTAAATAAAACCACATGTGAAAATAGGCAGGAAATTAATACACAACCAAGTGAATAAATAGATGAATCTCCCTCTGCCCAGAAAGATTGGGTCCAATCTTCGAACAAATCAGCTGTTGTCAACATAAATGTACTCGCAATTTTACAACAAAGGAACCAGAAATCCATGAATGACTGCAGAGTTTCGCAGCTAATAGCAAATAGATGCAGCAGCTGGCAAGGCCTAGGTCAAAAAGGATGATTTTACCCTAGGGAACAAACAGCCCTCATCTAGACCCTTTCCAAATAACTCAAAACCAAAAGGTGTGTCGGTTATTTATTAAGAACAAAAACAACCCTTCCCGAGCGACAGGTAAGAGCATGAAAATAATTCTAATGAACATGTTCAAACCCAGATGCGGCATCTCTAAAGCTTTCAGTTCTCACAGACATAGCATGTAAGATTAGGAGGGACGAAAGAGTGATCTCTGTACTTTGCCCATTAGAGTCACACCTGGATTCGCCTAACAATAAATGTGCATGTGATCACCATTGATTACAAGTCTCCTATAATTGTGCTTAGTCACCCTGTACATTATGCCTTTAAATAATCAGTGGATAAAATATAGGTTCTAAAGGCATATTTGAGTCTAAGTTTTACCACTTATTTGCTGCATGAACTCAACCAAGTTATGTAACCTCTTATAGTCTGTTTTTATCATCTGTAAAACACGGCCAAAATTATCTACCTTGAAAGGTTCTTCTAAAGATAAAATGGGCCAGCTGCCGTGGCTCACACCTGTAATCCTAGCAGTTTGGGAGGCCGAAGGGGGCAGATCACTTGAGGTCAGAAGTTCAAGACCAGTCTGGCCAACATGATGAAACCCTGTCCCTACTAAAAATACAAAAAATTAGCTAGATGTGGTGGCACACACCTGTAATCCCAGCTACATAGGAGGCTGAGGCAGGAGAATTGCTTGAACCTGGGAGGCAGAGGTTGCAGTGAACCAAGATCCTGCCACTGCACTCCACCCTGGGTGACCTAGTGAGACTCCATCTCAATAATAATAATCATAATAATAAATTAAATGATACAAAACAAATCCAGTCTATAGCAGGTATTCAACTAATGATACCTGTTATTATTAACATTATTTGAACATCAAAGGATAGCATAAAGTGAGAGGTAAGAGTTAGCATTTAACAACTGTCCATATTCTAAAAGGCCATTGTATTTAATAGGCTTTTCCTTATATCTCTCCTATTTTGCTTAACTTACTGATGGCATTTTCCATTACAGAATCAGCAGGTATTTCTCATGGGTGTCTACTTCCTTCACTGGTTGTTAAAACCCAACCTGAATTTTCTGTAGGAGGTAAAGGTCACGTAGATATTAAATTATCCATGTTTATTTTCAGAATTTCCATTAGCTTTGCTTGATATAATTTAGTATTAACATCAGGGTTATTAAACTAATACTAAGCAAGAGATTACATTTAAATGCATTTTTCAATCGGAATTGGGATGCATTTCTAATCATGCTGTCTAGCTACAAGCAAACAAATGGTCATTTGATTCTTTTATCATTTCACAACAAATACTATCAACCACAGAGATCACTCATGGGGTCCCCACCACACACTCAAAATAAACAAAATACAAGATGATGTATAACAGGCTTTAGAGTTATTAAGAGATAATCACATCCTTGGGACTTTCATTGGGCACAATAAGTAGCACCACTAGAATATGATTATCTCTTGATAACAAGGGTCCCTACAGCTCTCACAAAGTGAGAAAAAAGTCATTACCGTAGGGAAAATGTATATTTTTTTCACTGAACCATAAAGCTGACAATTTAAGCTAATGAACAGTGGCTCTCCTTGAGATGACAGTATTACACAGTGTAGGAGGTTTCCTATCAAAGTGACACAGGCACCATCACCTTGAAGAATCTGCCTTGAAGAGCTTTTTTTTCTGGAAGTCTAATTTCCGGGTCTTGACTACAAGATAAACAGGTCTGGAAGACACTTAAGAGTCTAGGGATCTATGAATCTATTTAAGACAGGGAGGTGATTGAGAACAGCAGTGGGAATGGCTTATGCTGCTTATCAGTTGTAAGGCCAGAAACTTGAGATGCTGAGCTTCACAAGTTGTCTTGATGTAACATAATCAGGGCAGCTCATTGGAGAGGATAGAGACAGATGCTCCAGTCTATAGGACGTCCCAGGGTGAACAACCAGTGACATCAACATAGGAAACTGCAGTACATGGTTTAGAATTTGGAGATGAGGAGAAAGAAACAGGCAGAAGCCTTTGACACTGCTCTCGAGGATAGGAAAAAGTCTTATATATAAGAGCTTTACTTGAGGATTTTAATCAGCAAGAAAACTCTTCTCACCTAATATTACTCAGAACAGTGGTATTTTCTGAACTCCCTAACTCACAATAGACAGAAGTTACTCTTCTTAAGTCTCTGTTTCTAATCAACAAATGGGTGAATAAAAACTCTTCTCAGAGTTACTGGGGAAATTAAAGACTGAGTTGAAAGCATCCTGTAAATATAAAAGACTCTTTATCTGTCAGCTATTAAGAATTATTTGGAGAGATTACTTACATAAACCTTAAAATGAGAAAAGAATACATCTCAAACACTCGGCCAGTGATGTGATTTGATTTTATTTGTAAAAGATAATGTTAGTCCAGGGAACACATTAAAAACCATCATACTGTAATATTACCGGAGCTGTAGTTGGCATTGTGGCCCATAAGTTACTATCCTCAAATCTAAAGTTTTCAAATATGTGCAAAGATATCATCAATCTCAAATATTTACAACAAAGAGCCTGTCACGCTGAACCCCTATTGACTCCAAAGGGGATGGCACCAGGTAGGTTCAAGAAACTGAAAAAAGAGACCCAGGGACAGCAAACAAGACATGGGATTTTACTGGAGCCTTACATACTGCGGAGCAAGTCCAGTGGTGTTGGGCTGGACAGGAGAACCGCCTTACAAACAGCCCAGTGGCAGTGGGCTAAATGAGATAACTCCACAGTCCAGTGGCAGGGGACTGGGCAGGAAAACTGCAACCATTTGCAAAGGGCGTGCAGTTTATATAGCATTTTCACTTAGCAACCTTTCCAAAACAACCTCCACCTGGCAACCTTCATTCAGCCCAAAACTTGGGGTCTTGAGCCCATGTATGGCCTGAGTTCCAATAGAGAAGCTGAAGGCTCAGATGCTCCTCATAGACAAGGAATGAATTTCTCTGTTGGTCATTCCCGGGTTCCTTAGCTGGGAACACACATTCAGGTGCATCTGCCATACGGGGTCATTCTCAGGGTATGCTTAAGTTATTGTTATCAGATGCATTTCATTTACCCTACAGAGCCAAAAATTCTATTGCTCTAAATCAGTGATTATATCTAAAGGCAATTTATTGGCAAAGTCTGAAGACATTTTTGGTTGTCATAATCACAGGGAAGATGGGGTTTGCTACTGTCATCTCATGGGCAGATGACGGCAAAACTGCTAAACACCCCCACAATGTACAGGACCCTGTCCTAAGTATAGACACTTACTCTGAGCACTTACTCAACTTGTATTTGAATGGCTTGATTCAATAAGTGCCTACTTCTACAATTCAGTATCCTGAAAAACGACCTGATCTGCCTCTATATCCCAGGAACAAAGAAGGAAAATAATTATCTTCAAAAAATTGAAGCCCATATCCAAGTGTAGGTAGGCATTTTAGCCCCTTCAATTTCCATTAAGGAAAATTATCAGATTTGGCTAAATACAATTCTGTCCTTCCCATTGGGAAACCATACAGGAAATGTCAATGTGCTGGCAATCTGCAAAACCAGAAATGAAATTTTCCAGAGTTTACCATGATCACAAAAAATTGGCACAATTGTACCGACAACCTGTCACTCTACATTCCCAAGTCATCTATTATGCCACTTTTTGACATTCCGCAACTGTTTAATGTGTCACATTATGTGATGTGATATAAAAATGTATTGGACATTTATAATTTGGTATTTCCTATAGGTGCTTGTCCTTTATCTGAGTATTAACAACTTAGGGGAAAATAGTACCTACATTTCTGTGAAGCAAAGAAAGACAAGATAGAGTACATATCACAGAAAACAGTTATAGAATGCCAGAGTCTAACTGTTTTCACAGGGATAATATCATATACTCTAAGAAGAAATACAGCATAGAGTAATGATTGAGTCCAGAATCTGGGTTTTCAAAACCCAGCTCTTCACTTTCTGAGTGACCTTCTACAAATTACTTAGATTCTTTGTGTCTTATAAAATGCCTCCCTTATAAAATGAAGATACTGACTCTCTTTTCCTCTGTGATATTGTGCTTTAGAATAAGAAATATGTATTTGGTATTCATTTGTTTCTTCTTCATTTCATGACACAGAGCTCCTAAAATCCCTGGAATCTCCAAAGTGATAAATCTATTAGAAGGGTAATGACTGGTGGCCCAAGACTCCTAAATAGCCTCAGGAGGGAAGAGGGGCTGAAGGTTGACTCAACCACCACTGGCCAATGATTTAATCAATCATGCCTAAGTAACGAAGTCTCCGTATTGGAGAGCTTACATGTTGCCGAACACATGGAGGTGCTTGCGGATGGAAGCTCTATGCTCCTTTGCACATACCTTTCCCTATGCATTTCTTCCATCTGGCTATTCAGCTGTATTCTTTATAATATCCTTTACCAGTAAATATAAGTAAAACACTTTCCTGAGTTCTGTGAGCCACTCTAGCAAATGACTGAACCCAAGGAGGGGGTCATGGGAACCTCTAATTTATAGTCAACTGGCCAGAAGTTCTGGGGAGCCCGATTTAGGACTGGCCTCTGAAATAGGGGGCATTCATGTGGGACCGAGTTTGTAACATGTGGGATCTGACTCTAACTCCAGGTAGATAGCATAGAATTAAATGGAATCATAACTATGCACCTGAAAATTGATGTGTCAGAAAAACACCCACACATCTGGTCAAAGAAATGTGGCATGTTGAGTGTAAGTAGAGAGAAACGGTTGTTTGTTCCTTTACAGCCTCATAAGGGCTGTTAGGAGGACTACATAAATTAATGCTTACTAAGTGCTTACAATTTTTCCTGGTACAAAGCAAAACCTGTTTTTAATAAAAAGAAATGCCTCAATAAGGCAGAGTGGATTATCTCATTTTATAGATGTGATAACTAAAGTTCTGTGAGTCAAAGTAACTTACCCCAGATATCACTGGTTTCTCAACTTGAGTTTTTTGTTCTGTACTGCCCTGGTGCTCCTAGACTGTAGTGGGCCTCATTCCTGATGATTGCCATTTGAGTGCTTAATTCCTTTGCTTTAAAGACAGAAGGGCTAATTACACAGGGATATAGTTTTGAAAAGGAACATGTCTAAAACAAAATGTAAAATTGAAAGCATGACCTGCCTTTCTTCGTTGAGTGCTTATCCTATATGCACTGGATAACTATGCAGTGGGTGACGTAATGGCGTTTTGGAAGTGAAGGAAACATGGTCTGGAGGCCCCAGAGGCTGACAATCTGGCACTTCTTGGCAGAAAACTTGTCCACTGACGTAAGTGATTTGTATGTAGTAGAAACCATGGCGAGAGCTCTGAACTACAATTTCAACCATGAAATAGAGATATATGAGAAATCATAGTTTTAAAAATATGGGCATTGCATTTCTGGTGGTAGAGAGTATTATTTTTATTTTGTAAACATTTTAGTTTAAATTGATGTGTATTTATGTTATGCTTATGTAAATATTTGCAAATTTATTTTATGTTAATTTTCTATTTGTGAAAATTTTTACTTTATTATTTTCCATTTGTGAAAAATTTTACTTCTATTTATATTGATATAAACTTTCTTCATGTCAAAAATTAGTTTAAAACTCAGTAGATTTATAGAAAATGGTATGTAGACAATATTAGAGATGGTATGCAGCTATGTTAAGAAATATGGTATGCCCATATCCAGGATTTGGAGAATACAGTCATCCCTTGGTATCCACATGGAATTGGTTCCAGAACCCCCTGCAGATGCTGGGGTCCCTTATATAAAATGATGTAGTATTTACATGTGATTCCTGCACAACCTCCAATATACTTTAAATCATCTCTAGATTACTTATAACACCTAATACAATGTAAATGCTATGTAAATAGATTTTATACTGTGTTTTAAAATTTTTATTATTTTTTATTGTATTTTTTTTCAAACATTATTGATCCACAGTTGGTTGAATCCACAGATGTGGAATCCAAGGATATGGAGGCCCAACTGTATCAGTGTAAGGGAGAAAATATTTCTAACTCATATCAATGTTCATGGCTAAAGCCCCTACAACAAAAGATAGATGAATAAGAGAAATGCATACAATTAATTTAATGTAAGTTTTACATGATGAGAGATCATTTAGAAATGAATAACTAAAGACCTAGGGAAAACTGTGTTTTTAATGGACAGCCGTGCAGAAGTATGATTGGAAGACAGAAGGGTATAATCTAACAGTAATAAACCAGGAAGAACTTAGAAAATTCTGTTTGTTCAAATTCTTCTTGGCAACCATGTGTGATATTGCTTTCCTCTGGGTATAAGTCAGGACCCCTCCGGATGAGGGTCTTATGACCTACTTCAGTGGGGAAGGGGGAAGGGGAATTCTTTCTAGTTTGTACAGTCTGCTTTGGCTGTTTCCTCAAATGCTAAGGTGCCATATTGTGGGGTAATGATTCCTGAACACTGTCACCTATATATGAAATGGGAGATTCTACATAAGTAATCAGATCTACAACTCCAGAATAGGGGAGGTTCCAAATATAGTCCCTGCTTTTTGCTAGGAACATCTATTTATTCTGGCATCTGGAGGAAGATCACTAGTTCCCACCACTGCACTAAAGAATGTGTGTCCTTTTCTATATATATGTATCACTATTTATGTTCCTTAAGGAGATCTACATTATGGTTTTCTTTAGAGAGAAGGACTAAGTATACCATGACATATTTTTGAAGGGAAATACATGTAAAACATATGTAAAATATAAGGCATGACCTGGTTTTCTTTCCTAAAGAGGCAGAGATCTACTGATGCAAAAGCCAAGTGCCTCCTGAACGCTAAAACAAATATGAAATGAATCTTAAAGATCAGTATGTGTTTATAATATCATAGACTATTTTTCTATTACCATGAGGAATGAGGTGGAAACTAAATAGCATAAAGAGGACGAAAGAAATAATATTTTACCACATTACTGAATTGAGCTACACACACAATAACTTCCAGGATTGATTTCCTGCCTAATTTTGAAGCAAAAAGCCATCAATTTGGAAATCCATGCACAAGTATGTGAAGAATGCAAGCATTTTCTACTCAGTGGGAAATACCTTTATCCTTTTTGGAAATAGGCTTGGCACTTTATAGACACACACACACACACACACACACACACACACACACACACACACACACACACTTACTCCCAGGAGTCTATAATTCTATACAAACTTGATGAAATTTCCCCAAATTACCATAAATCAATTGTGGCTTAACTGAACTCCAGGGTAGGCAATGCTACATTTAAAACACTTTTAAAATTATCTTTCCTACCTACATCTTTGTAGGTGGGAAGTTGTTTTATGGATAGTCAAGTCCAAGAAAGCTTTATAGGTAGAAAATTGTTTTATGGATAGTCAACTAGTAAGAGGATAGTCTTCAGAGTTAGAAAAAGGCTGGCTCAAATTCTAGCTACCTTATTTACTTCTGTAGGACCCTGGGCAAAGTATTCTTTCTTAGCTTTGATTTCTGCATTTGTAAAATGGAGGCAATAATACCTTTATTGCCCAGGGCCTCACAGACAGTACAAATTCAGAAACAGTTGCAGCCACTCCTATTCTTGCTTCATGTGAAACGTATTTCCACATTCTGTACTTGTAAAGCATCCAGTAACCAGAAGGAATGAGTTCTCAGACTGAAGGAGTTATAGAAATCATTACTCAATTTATGCTAAAGTATATTTCCTTTATAGTTTGTGTAATCTCCTGTAGCAGAGTTCTCCAGAGAAACAAAACCAATAAGATTGTGTGTGTGTGTGTGTGTGTGTGTGTGTGTGTGTGTAAATTTATTATAAGGAATTGGCTCACACAATTATGGAGGCTCACAAGTCCCAAAATCTGCAGGGTGAGTCAGCAAGTTAGAGGCCCAGGAGAGCTGATGGTGTGTTTCCAGTTCAAGTTCAAAGGCCCGAGGCCCAGTAGACTTGAGATGTTGTATTTCCAGTCTGAAGGCTGGCAGGATGAGCCAATGTTTCAGTTTCAATCTGAATGCAGGAAAAAAGCCAATGTCCCATTTCAAAGGTAGTAGGGACAGGGAAATTCTCTCTTACTAGGGGAAGGTCACTATTTTGTTCTATTAAAGCCTTCAACTGATTGCATAAGGCCCACCCACATTTGGGAAAGCAACCTGCTTTATTCCATCTACTAATTCAAATGTTAATTTCATACAGAAACATCCTCACGGAAATACCCAGAATAAAATGTGATCAAATATTTGGGCACTCTGTGGTCCAGTCAAATTGAACCATAAAACTAACCATCACATCCCCTAAAAGAAATATTTATTCTTTCAATCTGTATCAAGTTATAATTTTCCCAAAACAGGCTCAAATACTGTAGGATAAGTATCACTTTTGTCGATAGCATATTTTCTATTAGAAAAGAAAGCATATACCTCTAATTAGGTATTTGTATTTCTAAAGTACACACATGTACTATATTACTGATGTTATATACATAATGAAATATAAATCACAATTGTTTCAAATGACATAAAACATATAAATAAAAATTCTTACATTTTTCTCTACCCTTAAATGGCTATCTTGCCTATAATCCAGTATGTGTACTGACCACTGGTAAGTTCCTTGTTGTACAGCAAAGAGACATCTAAATACAGGAAAGAATGGGAAATTTTAAATTGCGAACATCCACTGGAGGGCTTGAGCTGAAAAGATTCTGTGGCTTTCACCGGGCTGGAAATGTTGGAGTTCTAAAAGTCATCATGGCAAGAACTTGATGATGGCTCAGGTATTCAAGTAAGATTATATAAACACAATGCACTCTTAAAATTAGGGAGAATGCTAAGGAGCTTTTAATAAATGGATTAGGTTTTTTGATATTTACTACATTAGAAATTAAAATGGAAACTTCTAAAACACTTTTCAATTCATAAAATAACAATAAGTCTATTACATATTAACATAAATAACATGTTCAATGGGAAAATATTACATAAAACAAAAAATAATAAGGAGGATGACATGTTCTAAATTTTTGTAAATCTTTATTTAATGTTTGGCTCAATTATAGACAAATTGATTCTCCTATTTGCTTCTGCATCTGCTCTTATGTGATATCAAACGTCATGCAGCCTCTGGAAAACTCCACTGTACACTTGTGAGAGACTGACAGTGACAAAGGCAAATACCTTCTTAGTATTATTAAAAAAATAGCTTTGATCTGACCATCAATTTGAAAGTTTTCATTACCCCTTCAGGTTTCCTGGACCAGACTTTGAGAACTACTATAAGAGAATGCACATTTAAAGTAGAGGATGAACATCTCACTCAAAATAAGGGAATGAAAAATTGGGGTGAAGATTTTCATAAAGAAATTGCAGCTTCATTTTGTCTTCAGAGTACTAAATAAAGCATCTCTTCTTTTGAGGTGGGAGGAGCATTCCTTATGATTGTTTGCAAGGTTGGAAAGTTGGGGGCTAGGGGTGGGTAGAAATTAAGATGATCCAGGCTTGTCCATCCTCCTGGAAAAGTGCCTGGGTCAGAAGAACATGTAAGACCCAAGCAAATCCAAACATGTTTTTCTCATTTTAATCTGTGGACATAGGGAAAGGTGATTCCTTTACCTTTTGGGGTAGGTTCAGGGTTCTCAGAATCAAGTTACTCCTGTCCTGGCTATAGATGAAGGAAAACAGATCTGGGACACAAAAAGAAACAGAAGCCAGCAGAGAAATTGTTCAAACCTCTGGATTTGTCAATTATACAAATTAAAACTGGAACCAAGAGTCCTGACAATACCCAAAAGAAAGCACATTTCTAAATAAAACAGTCAGATTTTAAGTTACTGTCTTATGCTTCTGGATATAGGATAAAAGTATAACTCTGACAGTGGTATAACTTTGACAATGTTATAACTCATAAACTTTATACTACACAATATATATAAGTCATATGTAGAAAAAAAGTATGAGCATGAATGTGTGTGTGTATCTTACAAGAAGCAATGCCATGGGGAAAAAAGTGCCACAGATATGTTGTCCAGTTATTTCTTCTATCATTCCTCTCCTCTCACCACTCACTGCTTCAAAACCCTAAGCCTCTTTGAGTTAGCCCAACACCCTGCCCCTGGGACTTCATGCCATACTCTAAACTGCTCTTCTTGCCCTCTCCCCACCAGACGACACTAGACAATATCTAGAGATACTTTTAATTGCCATGGCTAGAGGAGGACAGATGTTACTGGTATCTAAGGGCAGAGGCCAGGAGTGCTGCTAAATATCCTATAAAGAACAGGAGAGCTCCCCATAACCAAGATTTATCTAGCCCAAAATGTGAACAGTGTTGAAGTTGAGAAGCCATTCTCTAGGAAATAACCTTAGTTGGGAACCATTGTCTTAGCCCTCTCTCCACTAGCACTCTCTGGATTGCCAATGCATGGTACAGATTTCCAAAAACACACAAACAATATTATAGAGCCCAGTACTAAACTTTACTGTCTCCCAAAATTGTTTGTATTAGTATTGTATTATTTATACTTGAAAGTAATGTAATTTGAGTCAATGCACTAAAGTAGCCCACATGAGAGTATACATAGCTATATGAGCACGCATGTGCTTGTTTATTCAAGTCAGGGTTGCAATGAAATAGTTGCTTGACCAAATTCTGCAAGGAAAAAAGAAAGCATCAAAGAAACTTAATTTCATGGTGGATATTTGTTTAGTTTCAAAACATGTTACGTGTTTGGGGGCACACCCCACCTTGACTGCAAAAAAGAACAGGTGATCGTTTAAATCTAGGAGCTACAAGCAATGGAAGAAGCAGAGACGTCTAAAAGTCTGTCCAAATACGGTTAAGTAAACTTGAAGCAGAATGACAATTTAAGGGAAGGATGTGCACTTTAATTTACCAGGTTCCATGAATCTCCATGAGACCATGGCATGCAACGACATTCTCCCATTTTCTACAATTTCCAATCACTTGCCCTCTCCTGTGTGACTTTCCCTCCTCTTGCCATTTACAGTTTGTGCTCCAGGGACAGGCTAATGGGGCTTGATTTTGTTACCTCGGCCGGCTTTCCTATAGGAGACTTCATCCTGTAATAATCATAGTTCCAGCGGTGCATGTCTATGAAATTAAAATGGAAGAGATTGGTACTTCAGGAATGTGGTTGCTGTTATTGACAGTCACTCCAGATCAGTCTCTCCACAGGCAAGACAGCTCTTGCACGAAAAATACCTTTGCTTATCAAGTTGAGGCTCTGTGCAGCTGAGATGGCAATTTTGGGCCTATATGACAGTAGCCAGACATGAACTAGAGCCCTCAGGAAAGTGAACTTCAGTAATCCTCCAGTATTCCATTAATGTGAAATCCACTAATCTGACACAGCAACTTTTTCTCTATTTTAAAGATCTTAGAATGTTAAATAAACACAGCTAGTTGCTCAATAAAAGAAAAAGACACTGTTAACAGCATATTTCCGATAATTAGATGCTTAGTATTTTAGTTTCTAAGTTTCGGTTCACTTTTTAAAATTCAGTATACATTTTATTGTGGAGAGCTAACATAATGTAAAGTCTGCATTTTAGCCATTTATAAGTGTAAAATTCAGTGGCATTAAGTACATTGACAAGATTGTGTCACCATTGCCACTATCCATTTCCAACACATTTACAAGATCCCCAATAGAAAATCTGTACCCATTAAAAAAAACTACTCCCCAGCCCCTGATGACCACGATTATGCCTTCTGCCTTGCTGAATTTAACTACTCTGGGTGCCTTACATGTGATATTTGATATAATTATTTGTCCTTTTGTGTCTTGCTTATTTCAGTTGGTGTTTTCAAGGTCCGTCCATGTTGTAGCAAGTATCAGAATTTCATTCCTTTTTAAGGCTGAATAAAATTCTGTTGTGTGTTTACAACATGTTTTGTGTATCCATTCACACACTGATGGACATGTGGGTTGTTTCCACTTTTGGCTATTTTAAATAATGCTGCTATGAACATTGATACAGAAGTATCTGTTTGAGTCCCTGCTTTGAAATTAAATTTTGATCCATTTTTGCTCATTTAAAAATACAACCTTACAGCTATAAAGTGAAACAAAATAGAGAGTAATCTAATGTATACTTTATCATACAGACAATCCTATGTGACCTTGTGGCATAAGTAGAGAATTTTTTCATGTACAAATACTGCTCCTGAGGTCATTTAACTTATTTTCCAAAGCACATAAAATAAATAACTACAGGTGTTGGTAATGTTCTTTCCTCTGTTTGTGGTCTCCCACGGTGCCTGGTTTATATTAAGGATCAGAATGTGGGTTTTTAATATACAAATACTACTATATTTTGAAGCAGCTCACTGTTACTTATCAAAGGTTAAGTAAAAATGAAGGTCAGATCATGTCACTAAATATGACTCCTTTCTCTCTTATAATAGGAATAGCCAAGTGACAGAGAAGAACTGGACATAAATGATTCTGAAGTTTATGTGACTACAAATGACTTTCCTAACCACTTCAATGTATTCATTCCATTGTTTTACAAAGAGAAACTTGAAATATCAGGTCGTCTAACATCAAGACTTCTAAGACGATCTGGCTTTGACAAGACTAAGTATGAAAAGAGAATAAATTTAAAGCTGATATGAAGAAAAAATAATAAAATAATAGTACAGAAAACCCAAGTTATTGAAAATTATAATAACTGCTAAAGAGGAAAATTTTGGAAATCTTCTCTTAATAAATTATCTCTTCTCATTTAAACAGCTACAGAATTCCAAAATTTTGGGAGATATTTATTAAGTACAGGTCAGTCTGGAAAGATTCTTTAACCCTCATGACAGTTCTGTGGGGACAAACTTATTATTTTCATTTAAAGCTAAGGAAACCAAAAGTTTTAAATAATTCTCATGGGGGCACATGGCTAATAAATGGTGGAGATGAGATTTGAACCCATATCTATGTGACTCCTGAGTTGAAGTTTTTTATGACTATACTACCTAGAATTGTTCTAAGCCACATTTCACAATTGAGATAATGCTTCAAAGACGTGTTTATGAGGGAGATAAGAATTAATGCGCTTTGTGAATTAAAATGGGTCCCTTCAGAGCTATAGGACAGAGCCTGTTCCGACTGCTTTGAACAGAGTCCAAATTATCTGCTATTTCCACTCTGAGAATTTAGCAACCCAACATGGGTCTATCTGAAATCATCTATCATTTCTCTTTGACCTCTCCCATGAGATCCTAATGGTGGCTGTTTCCACTGAAATAAAAATATTTTAGGAATGATGGCATTTCCAGGATATTTTTGAGCGTTTCACTGCTGCTGTTGTAATTATTACTAATTATAACTGTTGTTCCCCTTAGAGCAAATAAACACAGGATGTTCTTATGCTATTTGCTTAAAGAAAGAGGCTAATGGTAATCTATAAAGAAATTATCAACCAAATGTGGACTCACATATTTCTTTTTCCTATGTACTGGCATTAATAATTTCAGAAGTCATCAGCATGCATGGTTCTGAGTTCACATTTATATTTGCTTCAGGATAATTTATAGCAGCCAAAAATGACACAAACAACTTAGAACAGCAGTCATTATGAAAATGGTAAATTAAAATGGAATACTGACTGATGTCTTATAGAAAATTAATGTGCCATTAACCTTAACTATACCAATAAAGTTACATTATGAAGGTCAACTACAAGAACAGTTATCCACCTGGGACACACAGCAAATAGCATAGATTAATTCTGTGTTAAGGTGGGATGCTGAGGTTAAAAGGGAAAGGTAAATGAAGCCAAATATTAAGCCCAGGTTTAAATAAAAATCACAAATTTAGGCACATAAGCTAATATTAGTTCAGGATTTCCTTTCTTATATTACTGATTATTTCTGTTATAATTCACGGTGATTACTTTTTATCAAGTAGCTTCAGTCCAAGTTTCTTTCTGTACATAACATTAACATATCCAAGTATACTTTCAAGTAGTAAAACATTTTAGAACTTGAAGGGTCACTAAACATAATTAAATTCCCCCACTTCTCATTCTAAACATGAGAAAACAAAGAGCTCAAACAACAAAGATGCTTGAGAACAAATTCAGTCTAATTTTCATTCCAGAATTATATCCTGAACAACCTGATTGATTCTTGTTTCAGCTATATTCTCTTTGCTAAGGCATTTTCTCCTTTGATTCTCCAACTCTGACAGATTGTAGAAATCCAGGATTTTTAACAAGTAAAACAGAGGTAATAATGCCTAATATAAGCATTTATTATGATAGGCTAAGAAAATGTTCTTTAAGATCATGCTTTAAAATTGTTAAAGGCTATACATGTATCGCTATTATAAATGAGGGACTTGAAGAAGTTTAATTCTCTTTTACAGAGTCTCTATATACACCAAAAAGAATATACAGTTGCCCCTTGAACAATGAGGAGGGTAGGGGTACCGACCCCCATGCAGTCAAAAATCTGTGTATAATTTTGACTGTTCCAAAACTTTAATAGCCAACTATTCAACAAAAGTCTTACTGATAACACAGTCAATTAACACATATTTGTATCTTATATGCATTATTCTTACAATAAATAAGCTAAAGAAATGTCATTAAGAAAATCGTAAGGAAGAGGAAACATATTCACTATTCATTAGATGGAAGTGGATCATCATAAAGGTCTTCACCTTCATCATCTTCAAGTTGAGTAGGCTGAAGATGGTGAGGAAGAGGAGGGATTAGTTCTGCTGTCTCTGGGGTAACAGAGGTGAAAGAGATGGAAGGAGAGGCAGGAAAGGCAGGCACCCTTGGTGTAACTTTTATTTTTAAAAAATTGGGTATAAGTGGATCCATGCAGCTAACGTTGTTCAAGGGTTAAGTGTTCTGGCTTCCAGATTTTAAAAATGCGTTTTTTAGGCACTGTTCATCCAATTTACTGGGTATGATTCTTGAATATCTCTGGATATTACAGATGTCTAAAATCATATAACTGTAATATTTATCTTATATGGTACTTGTGAATGTTAAATAATATATATATAATATTTGAGATAATGCCAAAAGCCTAGTATGCATTCGATAAACATTGATTAATATTAATTTTCTTTCCTTTTCCTTTTGAATCATCCTTCTTTCTTTTGACTAGGTATAATAAAATTGCAAAATTCTGAATAGTAGTAACAGGCAAGAACAAATTTGGATTTACAAAATAATTTTATTAGAAGAGGGAATTAGTTAACTGGCCTCTCCATTAAATAAACCGCTAGGTGCAGTGGCTCACACCTATAATCCCAAAACCTTGGGCGGCCAAATGGGAAGGACTGCTTGAGCTTAGACATTCAAGACCAACCTTCGCAACATAGCAAGACCTCATCTCTACTTAAAAAATAAAAAATAACCCGGCATAGGGGCATGCATATGCGGTCCCAGTTACTCAGGAGGAGGAGGGAGGAGGATCCTTTGAGCCCAGAAGGTGGAGGGTGCAGTGAGCTCCACTGCACTCTGGCATGGGTGACAGTGCAAGACCCTGTCTGAAAACACACAACACAACACACATGCACACAAACACAAAAATAACAGACGTATAAAATAAAAAGTAAATCTGCACATAGAGACAGTACTACACATCCCTAAGCATTCTCATTTAAAATACGGTACCTGCAGCTCTCACATATTAGGAGGAGAGTAATATACAAAAATCTTGATTAATTATACAAATGCTTCAAGGAAGAAGAATATAGTCATTTTGTTCAAGAGAAAGGAATCCTGATGTGTCAAAAAGACACTTTGCTGTATCTCTGTTATTCTGACAATTCCTGATGGAGACAGGGCCAAGCTCTTCTGGAATAAGCTATTATATATCTTTTCCTATATATTATATAGTGAAGGGTCTAGTCACATGATCACATATCAATATACATATCTTTTTTTTTTTTTTTTTTTTTTTTTTTTTTTTTTTTAGAGATAAGTTCTCGTTACCCTGCCCAGGCTAGAGAACTTATTCACAGTTGCAATCATCACACACTGTGGCCTCAAAATCCTGGGCTCAAGCAATCCTGCTGCCTTAGCCTTCCAAGTAGCTGGAACTACAGGCGTGCACCACAGGGCTTGGCGTCTTAAACTCTTCGTTTTAACATATCAAATCACCATCTAAGATTAATATTCAAGTTAATTGTAACTTAAATCTAGAGAAATACAAAGCAATGGGGAAAATGAAGTCAAAAGACTAAGTGTCCTGTTGATTCCTGTAAGTCATACCACAGGCATCTATACCATTGATGCAAAAGTAAGATAACACTTTCAAACGACGCTAGTCTTCTCAGAAAAAAGGGTTGCCAGCTCCCTGGGCCACAGACTCCGAATGCTAGCACATCAGTCGTTTTAAAGAAATTACTAGCATGCTGTGTTTGGTTTCCCGTCTCCTACCTAGCATTTTACAAACTGTATCAAAGCACGGAGTGTAACAGCTCCAATTTCTTTCACAGCAGCAGCACTGTGTGAGAAAAATTGACAGATTAACTAGAAGAAAGCCTCCAAACTCACTATGAACTATGACTGTCTATTAGAACAGAATGGTAGGCCGAAGAGTACACATAAAGAAATGCCTCGGTGATCCATTGCACAATGAACCAATGGGTATGATAATGCTCTTCAGGATTTGTGTGAGAGAGGGAGAGCACAATCCAGGAATGATAACCTGCACAATTTTGCTTAGAATTCATTCTGGGTGAGGACAAAGATCAGGAGTTGAAAAGTAGCTATTAATTTTTCTGAGTGTTTCGCTTATTATTTTGATGAATCCTCTGCCCGCTAGCTTCTTCTAACAAATCAACTACACTAAACAAATCTGGTCCTGGCATAAATTAATGAGGCTGAGTTAAATGAAGCCCCAACTGTGTCACAAACAAGGACCACTGTTAATTGAATTCAGATATGCAACTTGTCTTCTTCATGACAATCCATCGGGTTTAGATTCAGTGGGCAATGCTAATCCTTGCATTTATACAGACATTTACAGTGTGCTTCAGAAATATTTGCCATGTAGTCCATACAATTATACTAACAAAATAGGTAGTATTCATAGTATTACAACTATTTAAGAGAGGTGTGAGAGCTTAAACATGGTGCCTAAAGGCAGGGGCCACTAGAATGGTGATAGTGTGCATGTATGTAGAAGGAAAGGAAGGCATGGGGGAAGGAAAATGAAGTCACAAAAGGGAAATTAGAGGAAGAAATACATGGGATCACTGTCAACTTAATTGGTGTGTGTTTTTCCTTTTGAGTTACTTATTAAAAGGGTTTGCATCAATAGGCATTTTAAAGAAAACCATGGATAAATGAAACCTGTCAACTGGCAACTGCAAACTGCAATGTGTACATTACTAAGAACATGTGAAAGGCAATGTTTTACACTGTTTGGATAAATGAAATGGAAAAAAAAAAAACATCAACAGACTGTATCTTATGCCTCAATCTTATAGGATTCTCTTAGGAAAAACACACTGCGAGAATATTCTTTATAAACCTTAATTTATTTATCTATTTATATTAGTTCAATAAGTTAACTAATTGAGACTAATAAAAGTTTCAAATTGGCAACTTACAATTTGGGACTTTTTCTCCAGTCCTTTAGTATAATTTGAGCTTTCACAAATTTTTAAGTATAATAGATCAGTGGGGGGAAATGCCTCAAATACATCTTGATAAAGCATGTCCTTAAAAACATGTTTTATTGTCAAGCAGATGAATTAATACAGAAAGAGCACATAAAAGAATCTATATGCTGGAGTATTTAATATCTATTAACAATCCACCAAATATTCTATTGTTATTTTCATTTATTAATTTGTTCATTTCACTATAATCATCATGAGATTACGATATAAAAATAGAAGCTGTGTTCATCATAAAAGATGACCCACATCTTTAAAATCAAATAAAACACAAGGATAAGACATTTGAGAAGTGACATTTTTTTCAGGGAAGAAAGGGTAACAATATAACCAAATAATACCAGAAGCTAGAAGTCTCAAGATAAACAAGTTTTTGACTAAGTGATATTTGGGACTGGCATTAAGAAACCCTTGAAAATATTCAACATTTATCAAAGGTCAAATATATGTTAGAGGAACTCTGCCTTGTAAATATATTAAACACGTGGATGTAATTTTTTAAACCAAATTTTTAAAAGTTTTATATAGATAGTAACATAATCCATACTTTCTACTTAAGGGCTCCAAGACTCAACACTAGTTAAATGTCTTATTAATGCTCATTACTGGTAAAACCAGAACTTGATTGAATCAAAGCCTTCTGATTCTAGATGCATAAATTTATCCAGCACATTAAAAAAATGAATTGGCTAAAAATGGGCCAGTTCAGGGTCTCAAAATATTCTCCAGTTACATATTTCAGTAACCTTTTTAATTCTGATTAGAACAGTCATATTTCTGAGGAAAAAAATAGAAAAAAAAAGCAAAAAGCATAAATAGAAAAATAGAAATCTCTTAAGTCCACCATTAAAAAAATATAATACTGTTAGCATTCTTATAAATAACCAAGCTGGATATCCACTGTTTTTGCCTGCCAACTGCCTGTCTTTACTTCAGGTAACAGCATCCCACTTTTCATTTGGGAAACTGATGAGTATATGTTGGATGAGTGTCAACAAGACAGCCTGTCTAAAGTTCTCACCTTAATTCATACAAGTGGCAAAAATTACCTAAGTTAAATCAACTGGTCACTTTCTCTACTAGAAATTCTCATTTCAAGAGAAGTTACTCATTGTAGGGTGCAAAAAAAAAAAAATGAAGCTGATTTATGCTCAATGATATTGACTAACTTTCAAATTCCTTCTACATAGCTATTCATAGCTAATTATTTCAATTCTGTGAACTGCCCTGTATATTTCCAGTAAAGCTCCCTTTGTTTTTGTATGCATGTTTCTTTTAGATATACATTTCAGTGGATTTTATTATTTAAATTAAAAACTCTTAGGAAAGAGGATGTGAATAATTTTGAGGTTTATGCTACACATTATGAGAACATATTTATTGAAACCCTCTCAAACAGTGGGCATTAATTTTTCTTTTTCCCGTTTACCAATTTGATACCTGAAACATGATATAACTTAAATGAACAGTTCATTGATTAACAGTGAAGCTGTTAAGAAGCTCTCTGTATTTCTTGTTCTTTAAAATTGATTGTTCATATTTTGCTGCTTGATATGTCATTTGCTTATTAGATTTAGAGATATGACAGTTTTTTTCAGTTTAAGGTTTGCAATTTTTTTCTCATTTTGTTAATAATCGTAATTGTATTTCTTTTACATGCGTATCAAATTACTATAGTATTAAATTGATAGATATTTCATTTTGTATTGTTTTTAAAGAATATAAAAAAATATATATTTTTTATATTATTCTTATCCCCAAATCATGTAGTTACCTTGTTTGCTTGGATTCCGTTGTAATTACACATTTAACATTTATTCCTTAATAAATCTCAGTTTCATCTCATATGCAGGGAGATAATGATTTGCCCTACCCTTTCACCTATTATCACATCGTGCTCATATAATCCACACTTACATAGCTTCACTGAAATGCCAACCTCAACATAAATTCACTTCTAATATGTATGTAGGTCAGTGTCTTGACCTTTTCATTTGTCTAATCTAATATTATATAAACACTTCATTAAAAAAATTTTTTTTTAGTTATTTTTGAAATTCTCTTGGCTACTCTTGGATATTATTCCTCCAATTGTATTTCAGGGCAATTTTAGAATTCTAATATATATACATATGTATGTGTGTGCATAAACCTAAATTCTGTATCATATTTAACCTTCCCATTTTATTGAAACTTCATGTTCTTTGGCAAATTATTATGGTTTCTGTCATATAAGAATCTCACATCTCTTGTTAAGTCAATTCATATGAATTTTATACTTTGTTGCTATCATTTTTAATTGTACATTCTTGTTTGTTTTTGACAAGAAAACTGAAATTAAATAAAAACAGTACACTTTAAAAGGTGTTAAAAACATGTATTTTTAAAGTTTTCAGATTCTTTAAAATACATGTTTATACATGTAAGTATAAAAGGCATAATCATATTTCTTATAGGCAGAAATAATTTTATATGCTTTCCATATTTTTCTGTTATTCCTTTTTCATCTCTTACCAGATATAAAAATTTTAAGAATCACTAAGTTAAACAAAGTATAAGGGAAGCATCCTTTATTTTGGGGGGAATTTGGTGGGTATGCCTGAAATGCTGTCTCCTTAAGTACTATATGACTTAGGTTTGAGTCATATAAAGTATCAATCTATTACTAGACTACTAATTATTTTTGTTGTTTTATAGTGTTTTAAGTCAGGAACGGTTAAGAAAGTTTATCAAACATCTAGTCGGGAGTGATTGTATGAGCATGCCCCTAGGCTAACAGGGGTTTCAGAATCACCACCCCACCTCCGGCCCTGATATTTATTCTGTTTCAGGCATTTAAAATTACGCTGCTTCATAAAGGACACCTGTCAGTTTTTCCTCTATTTCTGAATCCATTTTGTTACCATAAAATTGCTTATTTGTTAATAATTTAAAGTAGTTTATCCATTAAGATGATAGCACATGCAACTTTTTTGGAGGTTAAAATGACAACTTTTCAGGGTTTCTTTTCCTGGGTTATTTTGTTTATTAATGTTTTTAAACTTGAGTTAATTTATATAATTTGCATTGATAAAAATATCCATTTTCCTTAACATTTTTAATCCCTTCAGTATTGATATAACCCCTTCTTATAACGACTATATTTTGGGTTTTTTTTTTTCTGTACAAGACGTTTAAACAGTTTATGTATAACTTGCTTTTAAGTAACAGTTCTTAGATTTACCTAATCTGTTTTCTGTTGTTTCCTATTTTCTATTAATTGATCATTATTTAATAATCTTTTAATTATTTTACTTACTCCTATAATTTTATTAACTTTTCTAACTTTTCAAGTTGAACATTACTTTATTTACAATATGTCATGTGATAAAATTTTTGATCCTAACTCACAGATTTTCACACATAGTGTTTTTATTTTATTTTATTTTTTTCAAAAGTGTGTTCTTTATACTTATAATGTGATTTGTGACACCCATTGTGACACAGATGGTTTGGTCCTTTCCAATAATAAAAAATATAATTAAAAAATAATAAAAAAATGGTGCTTTTTGGAATACCTGTGCTTTTTGAAACTACAAATCACGTTATGAGTATAAAGAACACAGTTTTTGAAAAAAAAATAAATAATTTCTTCCAAATGTTGGAGAAACCAGTGTTTCCAGTCGATTGGCCTAAGACAGGTGTTTTAGGCCCTTTTGGATTTTTAAATTGTTTTTACATGTATGTTTCTGTGTATGCGTGTGGTGGCTTGTATTTATGGGTGTGTGGTGTTCATTGCTATAATAGGAAATAACATTAAAAACTGGAGTTATAAATTATTAAGAACATAACAAAAATAAAAACACTATGTGTGAAAATTTGTGAGTTAGGATCAAAAATTTTATCTTCAGGCAAATACGTAGCCTTAAATAAAATGTTATCACATGACATATTGTAAATAAAATAAAGTAATATTCAACTTGAAAAGTTAGAATAGATAATAAAATTATAGGAGTAAGTAAAATTTCAGGATCTCCTGGGAGAAGTTTCTCCTAGCTCACCGGGTAAAAATTTTTCACAGATCTTTGTAACAAACTGGCCAATGACTAAAAAGTTTACACCAGCCAGATTTGTTCAGTGACAGTCCAACATTAACAGCAAAAATCGATGCAATTTACTTGACTTTTATGCTCTATGTCAAATGTTGGTTGGCAGTGTTTGATTGCCCTAATTATACAGGGGAATGAAAAGTATTTAATATTAATAAACATTTCTGAAATCTCCACAACATTGATAAAAGGAGACCTAGCCACTGGTTTTAAAACCTCCCATCCTGTTGTCATTCATGTTCTTTCCACTGGTATTCCATTGGTCATAGCAATATGTTTGGTCTCACGATGTGTGCACCATTATACCTGGCTAATTTTTGTATTTTTTGTAGAGACAAGGTCCCACTATGTTGCCCAGGCTGGTCTCGAACTGCTGGGCTCAGTGATCCTGCCGCCTTAACCTCCCACAGTGCCATTTTTATCTTTAAAAAAGTTTTCTCATATCATAAAAAACTCTCACGTTTTTTCTTAATTAGTTTTCATTCATCCATTTAATAAATATTTATTAAGTGCTTACAATATGTCAGATACACATCCTTAAGAATCCTTCAAAATTCTGTAACTCAGGAAAATATCTAAGGGTTACCTAAGAAGTTCTGTTTGTCTTTAAATGAAGGGCAAAGAGTTTTAAGAAGGAAATGTAATAGCTTAGAAAACATATTTCTATTCAACCATTTGCCATACAAGCAATTTTCTAAATAATGATCTAATCATACAGTTTACAAAGTATTATAAATGTGCATAAGCCTTTCCTTGACATAATGAGCTACCTGTACAGACAGTAGATTAAATGCACACTACAAACTACTCTTAGCATGCCAGATCAGTGAAGAAAACCTATTGAAATGCTATTCCTGCTGAGTGACCAAAAGGAACATCAGTTATTTGTTCTCACAGGTGCACAGCTGCATTCTCTGTCAAGAATGCTTCAAGTAACACACTTCATACTACTTTTACTTCAGATGATTAAAAAGTAGATTGGCAAAGAATCATTAAAAGCTTCAATAGAAAGAAAACCCAACAGTTCTAGTATCAGTGAAAAGTTTCTTTATGCTTCTTGTCAAATATGATTCTGTTTGATATATTTTTAATGGCTACAAGAAAAATAATGAAGAAATTAAAATCAATATAAAATTACAAATCAAAATACTATTCTAGGGTTGATAGAAAGAGTATTTCAAATCAAGGGAGAAAAATCCATCACCAACTCAATCTTCAATGCTTTACTTTCTGAAGAGACTGTGACTCATTCTTGCTGCTATTGCTAGGCAGGACAGGTTGAATCAGGAGTGGGGAAACAGTCTTTAATTAGAAATTCATTGAATTTTGTCAGATCCAATAAGACATTAATGTTATTTCAGGGGGAATGGTAGGTATGTTTTTATTCTGTCTGCTTCTGATTCAGATATTTTCATTCCAGGCTACATTCCTAGGCTGTTATTTTTCATTCTTCAAAAATAAAAAAAGTGTGGAAAACAGGAGGATAAAGTCAAGGGAGTCTTTTTGTTTACAAATCAAATGTGAAATTTTCAAAACACATCTACTGCTTTGAAAGACAGGTTGAGAAGCTATCATTTGAGAGTTAACTGGATTTGTGCACTCAAGCAGTGGCAGTAAGACAATTTTTCAGTATTCAATTGCAATCCTTTTTATTTGTGTATTATAATAGAAAACAAGTGAGAGCACAGAATGAGTGAGTTTTAGGTAGCAGAGGGTTAAAAGCCTTTCATATACACAGATAATCATGGCAATTTTAGTTAAACTATCAAACAACACCTAAAGTCTCGCAGGTGCTCAATATGCCATTGGGGTAAAAGTGAAACTATTTTTAAAAGGGAACAAGTAACGGTGTATGTTTTAGGTCAAACATTACCTACAGATGAGAGCATAAAACTAAAAATAAAGGCAAAGTGTGATGAGGCAGCATGTGCTGAGGTAAAAAAGTGGGAAGGCTGTCCCTTATGCTATAAATGTCTCTATAGGCTTTGTAAATCACAGAGGACATCACTTTTAGGGATAGCAAATAACAGACATTCTGCATTGTGACATAAAATAAAGCCATTCTCCCTTGTACATGCTGTACTGACTGAGAAAAATTTCTCATACAGATCCCATAGCTCCACAGTGTCAGTCATAGCCAATGTTAGCCTGTGGGACTTTAAAAATGATCAAGGTTAATCTTTTCATTTTATAGAAGAGAAAACTGGAGTTTATAAGAGTAGGAAACTTGAAAAGCACCTAATAAATTAGTTGAGGGCTAAAGCCAAGTTATGTGACTGTTGCTGTAATACTCTCTCCCTTTATCGGAATGTCTCAATCATGAGAACACAAATTCATCCATCCATCCATTTGGTACCAACAGCTCTAAGACTTAGAAACTATTGCAGTAGTTCATTGGAGTCTGATAAAATTTAAACATATTCCACTTGAAAACTAAAATAAGTTGATACAAAAAAGGTAGGGACATAATTGTAATCAGCATACCATAAAGTGTTTAATACAAGTAAACTTTTACTATTTCTATTTCTCACTATTTTACAGATAGAAAATATTTATATAAGTATGATAAACAACATATATGAAAGCAAGCACGCCAGAATTGAACTGGTCCTGAGACTTTCCACATGTGGAAAACAGAAGTGGCAAATGTTTCTCTTTGATGCCATTTGCTCATTAGACATAGCTTGCTTGTTCCACAAGCTATGTCTAATGTATTTTTTTAAAAAACTATTAGTTGTCAACATCAAAATATTGAAGTGTTTCAAAAACTTAAAAATTGTGGTTTCCACTGATATATTAAAAGACCAAGCATCACTGGGACTCCATTCTGAAATGGCAACAATTACCTAAACTGGGTATAATATATCTGTCATTTCCCTGCCATGTGAAGGCCTGGACTGCAGGAATGTCGATGGAAATGGGGAAGAAACAAGAGTCACAAACAAAAGAGAAATAAGTCATATAAAAATCAAGTAGGAAACGCAGGCATCAATATTACTTTGTAATTACAGCAAATATAAATAGATTAAACACTGTAATTAAAAGGTAGATATTTATAGACTGGCTTTTAAAAAACACATGATCTAACTATTGTCTACAATTGAAATATTTTAGGTTCAAAGACAAAAACAGGCTGAAAGTTAAAAGATGGAAAAGGACATATGCAAACAGTAACCAGAAAAAGAGCTGGAACAGCATTACTAATACCACACTTCAATACTTTAAGCCAAAAATTTTAATGTAAAAACAGGAGATTTTACAATGAGAAAAGGGTCAATCTGCCAGTAAAAAATAATACCTATAAACTTATATGCACCTAAAAAACAAAGACCCAAAATAGAGGAAGGGAAACTTATAGAATTTAAAGAAGAAATAGAAAATTTAACAATAATAGTTGAAAAGCTTCAATATCCTTCTTTAAATCATGGAAAGAAAATCAGACAAAAGATCAAAAAGGATCCAGAAGACTTAACACTATAAACAAACTAGATCAGCAAACATGTATAGAACACTCCACTCCAAAGAGCAGAATACACATTCTTCTTAAGTGCATTGAAAACATTTTTCAAAATAGACTGTAAAAGATCTACAGACTATATTTTATATACATTTTTCCTACATTATAGAGACATTGAAATATTAAAGGTTTTATAAATAATATAAAAGGTGATACAACAAATTCAATGAGTTTAAAAGGAATAAAATCATAAAACGTTCTCTGACCACAATAAAATTAAATTAGCAACCAAAACTAAAAGTAAATCTGGGAAATCTGTGGAAAATAAATAATTTAACCATAAATAACCAAGGGGTCAAGAAAAAAAATCAAAAGGGAAATTACTGTGAGACTTTGAGATGCATGAAAATGATAACAGAATATGCCAAAACTTGTAAGATGAAGCTAAAGCTGTACTTCAAAGAAAATGTATAACTTTAAATGCCTATATTTAAAAAGAATAAAAATTTAAAATTAATAACTTAACTTTCCACCTTGAAACCCTGGAAAAGAAGAGCAATAGAAGGGAGAAAATAATAAAGACTCGAGTAAAATATAAAGGGAATTGCAAACAAAAATACAATAGAAAAAAAAATCAATGAAATAAAAATTGGGTCTTAGAAAAGATAAATAAAATTGACACAACTTTAGCTAGACTGACAAAACAATTGAGAAAATTCAAAATCTTCAAATCGAGAATAAAATGGGGATAACAACAGAATTTACAGATATTTTAATTAAAAGGATTATAAAGCAATTACTATAAACCACTATGTTATCAACAAATTAGATAATTTAGACAAAATAGAAAAATTCCTAGAAAGACACAAACTACTGAAATTGATTCAAGAAGAAACAAAAAATCTGAATAACTCTCTATCAAGGAAAGTGAATTAGTAATCAAGAAACTTCTCATAAAAAAGTCCATGAGCAGAAGGCTTCATCAGTAAATTCCACAAAATGTTTAGTGAAATTCTTCAAAAACTAGAAGACAAAGAAACACTTTCAGACTCATTATATAAGGCCATTATTACCTTGATACCCAAACCAGACAACAGCATCATAAGAAAGCTACAAATTAATACTCCTTATGAAGATAGACACAAAAATTTTCAACAAACCAAATCTATAAACATACAAAAAAATTATAGACCACAAACTACTTGGATTATTCAAGTAATGCAAAATTAATTCAACATATAAAAATCAATCAATGTAGCACACCATATTAATACAATAAAGAACAAAAGCCACAAAATCATTTTACACAGGCATAAAAAGTATTTTAAAAATGCAAAACTCCTCCATGATAAAAACAAAACAAAACAAAACAAAAGAAAAAAACAAACAAAAAAAAACCTCAAGGAACTAGAAAGGAAAATCCTTGGAAGGAAGATCCTAAACCTAAAAAAGGGCACCTGCAAAAAAGGGCATCTCACAGCTAACATCATACTTACCAGTAAAAGATGAAAGCTTTTCCCATAATATCAAAAATAAGACAAGAATGGTTGTCTTGCTATTTCAATTCAATTGTAGTGGAGGACCTAATTAGGACAATTAGGAAAAATAAAATAAAATAAAATAAAATAAAATAAAATGTACCTAGATTGGAAGGAATGAACAAAACTATCTCAATTTCTTCTACATAGAAAATCCTATGGAATCCACAGAAAATTTTAGATCTAATAGACAAGTTCAAGCAAAATTCTAGGATACAAGCTCAATATATAAATACCAGTTTTATTTCTATACACTAGCAATGAGTAATTCAAACATGAGATTAAAAAATAATTTCATTTAAAATATCATCAAAAATAAAATATTTAGGAACAAATTTAATAAAGTCAGTATATTAAAGATGTGTACGCTGAAAACTACAAAACATCATTGAAAGAAATTTTAAAAAGAACTAAATAAATGGGAAGACACCCCATGTTCATGGAATGGAAGATTTACTAGTGTTAAGACTGCAATACCTCCAAATTGATTTACAGATACCATGTAATCTTTGTAAAAGTTCAAGGTGGTTGTATTGCAGAAATTATAAAAGTGATCTTTATATTCATATGGAAATTCAAGAGCCTCCAAGTAACTGAAACATCCTGAAAAAAAAAAAAAAGTCTGACGACTCAGACTACATAGCCAAAATATATCCAGAATATATCAAGAACTCTTATAATTCAATACTGAAAAAAGACCCAGTTAAAAAATGAACAAAAATTTGAATAGACATTTATCCAAAGAAGATATACAACTGTCCAACAAGTACATGAAAGATGCTCAAATCATTAGCAATTAGAGAAATGCAAATCAAATCCACAATGAGAAACACTTCCCATTCACTGAGATGACTATGGTTAAAAAACAAGCAACCACAGGGTTGACAAGAATGGGAAGAAATAAAAACCCTCATGCATTGCTGCTGAGAATGTAAAATGTAACCACTTTGGTAAACAATTTCGTTTATCATTCTTCAAAAAATTCATCATAGCTTTACCATATGACCCAGCAATTCCACTCCTAGGACATCTAAGCAAAATAAAAACATATTCCACACAAAAACTTGTACACAATATTCAAAGCAGCATTATTTATAATTATAAAAAATAGAAACAACCCCTAAGTCCATCAAATGATGAATGAATAAACAAAATGTTGTATATCCATAGAATCAAATATAAATCATCCATAAAAATAAATGAAGTACTGATACACGCTACAGCACGAATTTTAATACATCATGCTAGCTGAAAAAAGCCTGACACAAAACTCTACATATAATATTACTCTATTTGTGTTACACTTCCTGAATAGGCAAATCTATACAGGCAGAGTGTACATTAGTGATTGCAAGGAGTTGATGGACAGGTTAACAAGGAGTGGCTGCTAATGGGTCCTGGGATTCTTTTGGTTTTGAAAATATTATTGAATTTAATAATGATAATGGCTGCACAATCTGGGAATATACTATAAACCACTGACTTGCATACTTTAAAAAGGTTATGTTTATGATACATGAATATCTCATTTAGAAAAAAAGAAGATTCACAAAAATAATTGCATCAAAGTATGGTATATGAATTGGTCAACATAAAGAGAAAGTACCATTCAAGAAGAATCTAAGATTTGGAAACTATATCATTGGTATATGAGAAAGGATGAGTTAAATTTAGCAACTAATAAAGTACATTACTTAGAAATTCAGCAATAAGTTGATTCAGAATATTAAGCAAATAAATACATTAAAAGGTCATGACCAACCAAAAAAACAATAAATAAAATAATTCTCAGAGACTTGCCTGAAAAAAGCATGTTGTGAAATAATTTTCAATTAATTCATTTATAGGAACAATTAACCCTTTCAGTTGTCAAATATGTCTCCTTTCTTTGTACAGAGTGCATTCTCTAATAGGTAAGAAAGCTACTCACCACCATGCTAGGCTGATAACTACCCAGGCCAGAGTAGAATCAGAAATTTCTAGCACCGATAACTGTGGGAACTACAGGATCATTCATACAGCGATTTTTCAAGTGTCAAAATCTGAAAACTATTGATAGTTCTGAGCATAAGATGAATATAAAGGTCATAGCAGCACTGGGGAAATGGACCTGTAAGTGAATTCTACTTGCCATAGGAAGTGAAAAATAACTTTTTAACACCTTCCTTATTATTATTCTAATCATTTTAGAATCTCAGTTTTACCCCTATTAGTGGTTTATGAATAAATAAATAACTGTATAATTTCCCCACTGGCCAAATCACTTTGAAAAAATAACACATTTGATGTTTTCAAAAGATACAGTCTTACCAGATTATTACAAAGACAATGGTCCCAAGCCACATACATTACAATGGAGACATAAATTACAATGGAGCTTTTTCCATTTTAATTTATGTCTCCATTGTAATGTGTATGGCTTGGAGAAAGCTCATTCTGTTTATCTGCTTCTGTTGAGTAAACATACTGGGAATATGTTGTATTTCTGACACATTATTGTTGGGTCAGCTCACACAATGTGATAAAGCCAACTCTTTGCCTTTATTATTTTCCTAATTACCAAGGCCAACAGTGTTTCATCTAAATTATGTTGTGAACTCAAGCGAAAAGATGTTAAGTGTCTTCCTCATAAGTGATATAACACCCCTTTCCTCCCTTTGGTCTATCTTTAATCATAATCAAAGTCAAGGATCATGTAAAATTTTTTAAAGTACTAATAGAATCTGGCCCTAAATATGTTTCACTGAATGTAAATGGTGTAGATTAATAATCCAACTAATATTTTCCGCTGTTATGTTTATAATGTGTAATTAATTTCATTCTTAAGTATACAAATATACTTTATAACAGAAGATTGAGCATTATAACTAAGCTACATAATTATTACATAAGGCATTCAATAACAAATTTAATTTGATATGAAGGATAAAGTTAATAAGCATATAAATCTAAACTTTAAAATAAAATATATTGTAAAAGAAATTATCTACTTACATATTGGCTTCTAACTTCCCATTACAATGTAATGAACAAGTAATTTCACCAAATGATCCTTAATACTACTACTTTTAATAGCCCATCAAAAGATAGATGAACTGAATTTCACTGTGCATCTTACCTACTTATATGTAATCTAGATTTACAGGAAATCTAAATAACAGTCAACCAAAGATGCCATAATCTAATTCCTATTGAAAATGAAAAATCCAAAGGTGACAATCTATTGTGATACAAAATATACCGTTTTCACAGTATTCCAAGGATACTATCAGCTCTGAGTATCTGCTGAAAATACTTTCCCTCTTTTATTGTAACACTGGTAGTATGACTCGAGTTACCTTGAGCTAAGGATTCAGGTAGAGGAAGCTGAGAGTGTAGACAGAGGGAGGAAAGTCGCTGTGCTCCTACCCAGATTTGCTTGCTTTATTACACCTCTCTGAGGATCACAGCTAGGCTGAATCAGAGGTGCCTGTGGGACTCAGTAACCATAAATTTGGAGCTGTCCTCTGTGGTAGTGCTGAAAGAGAACTAGTAGCGGTGAACAACAGAGGTGCTCAAATTGCAAGGTATGAGAGACCTGCTATAGCAGTGATTCAATCCAAAGTCATGAGAAAGAGAGATAACAGACAGCTGTGGTCAAATGAGCATTGATTAATATCCATCATCTAATGAATAAATAAAATGTGGTATATCCATACAATGTAATATTTTTCTGCAATAAAAAGAAATTGATATGTGCTATAACGTGGTGAATCTTAAAAACCAGTAGACTAAGTGAAATAAGTCAGTCGTAAAGAACCACATATTGCCTGCTTCCATTTAATGAAATGTCCAGACAGAAAGTGGATTAAGTGGTTGCCCGGAGCTGGGTTGGGGAGTGAATAGGGAAAAAGAATAGTAGGAATTTTTTTTTTGGTGGGGGTGATAAAAACATTCTAAAATTGATTGTGATGATGAATTGGTATAATTATTATTCACTCTGAATATACTAAATTGTACAGTTTAAATAAGTAAATTGTATGGTATGTGAATTTTATCTCAATAAAACTGTATTATTTTAAAACAAGTGCATGGATTTACGCCAAGGCTCTGTATCTTACGAAATCTGGAATGACTGAAAAGTTACCTAACTTTTCTAAGTGCCAGCACCTTATCTGAAAACAGATGTTAACAGTATCTATACTTCATCCTCTTGAAGACTGTATCATTGTAATATATGTAAATTGTTTAGGACAATGTCTCACACAATAAACGTAAGCTGTTATAGGTAAACAAAGCAGCTTCTTTCAGGGGGGCTCCACCATTACATATAACATATTGAATCAACAAAAGGGCACCTCATGGTTTTTGAAATTTCATTCACATATTTATTCACCAGTATTAATGAAGCACATACAGTGTTCTTGACATTGCTAGGTACAAGTAAAAGATAAGATGGACTAATAAACTTATGGATGAGACATCCCAACATATCATTAGATGTTCTTCCATATGGGAGGAAGTGACTAATATCACTTTAGCATCTAAAGTGGGCAGAAATGGTGAGTTCTTTGTCTTTCACGCATTTCCAATGATAAAATAGATGGAGATGGAGGAATCCTAGGGAGAGTTAGAAGTTAATTATTACTATCTGGCTCACAGATTTCCAGGCAGTAGCATTAATTTGAGAAAATATTATTGCATTCCAAAATTAAATATTTCAACGACTTTAGTTAATATATACCAATTAGCTCACGTTAAGATTATCCCACATATATATTTGTTTCAAATTACATAACCAATGTAGAGCCACACAATCCTAAGGTGTTTGTTTGTTTGTTTTTTGAGATGGAGTCTTGCTCTGTCCCCCAAGCTGGAGCGCAGTGGCGCGATTTCGGTTCACTGCAACTTCCGCCTCCTGGGTTCAAGTGATTCTCCTGCCTCAGCCTCCCAAGTAGCTGAGATTACAGGTGTGCACCACTGTGCCCGGTTAATTTTTGTATTTTTAGTGGAGACGTGGTTTCCCCATGTTGGCCAGGCTGGTCTCAAATTCCTGACCTCAGGTGATCCACCCGCCTCAGCCTCCCAAAGTGCTGGGATTACAGGCATGAGTCACTGCACCCAGCTCAATTCAAAGTTTTATAAAGTCAAAGTTAATAGTGCCTTCCTTCATCCTACCTACCTCATAAAATTTCTGTCACAAAAAATATAAATAGGTATAAGATCACTTCCAATTTAGATGGAATTGTATATACACACACATGTGCACATGCACACACACAAGTAGGATTAATAACTAGTGGCTCCAATTGTATCCCTCTCATCAATTTCAGACTTTCAGACTATATGCTTGATGTTATTGGTGATTTCTCTCAAGTAAATTGCTAATCTGTGGAAATACTTAAATTCAGTTATTATCGTATTGCCTAGAGTTTATTTGTTTTAAAGACAGGGGAGGCCAGTCTGAATACCTTATGTAGCTTTCTCTGTCCGAAGTGGATTCGATCTGAAGTCTGATGAGTGCTCTACTAGAGTGGGCATCTGAGTCAGTTAAACTTGGACCTCACACTGCTGTTCAAATGACTCTATATTATTCCCCAAGTTACTTGCCTCTTTTTGCTGTGATTATGATTTCTGTTCAAGGCTGATAATCAAATTTCTTACAAATCAAAAGGAATAAAACATATGGTGAAGCTGTTAAAAACCAGCTATCAACAAAAAAGTCCAGGGCCTCTGGTATGAAAAAGAAAAATAATTCTGTGGTCTGGGAACAGATTTATTCCTGATATAGAGCAGAACCATTTACAGCTACAACATTTTTTTTAACTAGTAGTAAAGCATATTACAAGCTTTCTTAATTCAATTTCCTCTGGCATTTATTGTGTTTAATAAAATACCTAAATGTCAACCAGATTTGTAAAAATATATTCATAATTTAATAAATGGTTAAGATAGATTATTCATGAACAAATATAATGCAGACCATAACGATATAAATTGATATGGATTTTTGTTTTCCTCCCCATCACAGAAGTAATTAGTGTTTGCTAACAAAGTTTTTTCTTCTACAGTAATGGATACTAACAGTGCATCTGTAATGTGTTTGAGATTTTATCATTACTATTGCACAGCTATTGTTCAGTATCAGAACATTTGGTGGATTGAGACATTTCAGTTTGCAATGGATTCAAAGAAGGGTCAAGGACATAGCAAGGATGGCTTAGTACAAATCCGGATTTAAAGAGTAATAACAGGAATATTTTCAAAAGGATCATTTACTAAGCTGTCACTTCCTGCAGGAAAATAAAGTTCCTATTTGGAAGCCACCAAATGGACACGCCTTCATGCTATTTTCCAGGTTTCTCTGATTAAAGATTTTATTCAAAATAAAGAAGGATCGGCCAGGCACGGTGGTCACACCTGTAATCCCAGCACTTTAGGATGCCGAGGTGGGTGGATCACAAGGTCAGGAGATGGAGACCATCCTGGCCAACATGGTGAAACCCCGTCTCTACTAAAATACAAAATATTAGCCAGCATGGTGGTGCACCTCGAGAGGCTAAGGCAGGGAAATCGCTTGAACCCGGGAGGCGGAGGTTGCAGTGAGCCGAGACTGCACCACTGCACTCCAGCCTGGCGACAGAGCAAGACTCCCAGCACTTTAGGATGCCAAGGTGGGTGGATCACAAGGTCAGGAGATGGAGACCATCCTGGCCAACATGGTGAAACCCCGTCTCTACTAAAATACAAAATATTAGCCAGCATGGTGGTGCACCTCGAGAGGCTAAGGCAGGGAAATCGCTTGAACCCGGGAGGCGGAGGTTGCAGTGAGCCGAGACTGCACCACTGCACTCCAGCCTGGCGACAGAGCAAGACTCCATCTCAAAAAAAAAAAAAAAAAAAAAAAAAAAAAGAAGAAAAAAAAAAAAAAAAAAAAGGAGGAGGTCACTGAGTAAATAAACTCCTCCCTTTTTTGGCCCAAATGGAAAGAGCAAGGACTCATAAATGAGATTGTTAACTATTTTGGCTCAAAACAAACATCTACCTGTGGCTGTAATTTTCAATGTCTTTGGTTTTAAGGAAAAATTATTGCTTAAGATAAAACATGCAAAGCATTCCAAACAATTATCCCCTCTATTTTGAGAACTTTACACATACAAATCTACCCTGAACTTTCAGGACCTTATGCAAATGTATTTATTAAATTGCCAGTTGAAATCATTAAAAATCGATTTTTAAAAGTTAACACATGTGAGACTATAGAAAATGAGCTAAATCCTAAGAAAAGTTATTCAATCCACTCTGTCTAACATTCTTGTTCAAAATTTCTCAATGATATAAAATAACTCTGCTCTTGTTTGCAGGGCATATAATCTATCTCAAGTAAGCATACCACTATTCAGTAATTGAGTCAGTTTTTGAAATCACTTTGTTATCTTCATCTGAAGAGACTGACCTAGATCATAAGCTGTTATGGGACTTGCCTTCTCTGATTTATTTCAAGTAGTCATTAGTGGAATGCTAAATAAAATATGACCCTGATAAACATTTGATGTAATAAGATAAATTCATATTTTAATGTGGTAAATGCTATTTATATTTAAAATTTGAGTAAAATTTATAAACATATTTACTCTTATGTTTTAGATAAATAATTGTACTGTACATGGGAGATTCCTATTAAAACTTACATGCAGTTTATTTTGAGAAGAATATAGCACAGATTTCAAAACTACATAAATGATTTAATAATGTAAATCAATTTTTAAATACTAATTTCATGAAATATTCTGTTGTCCACACATTAAATTTCTACATCTACTATCATTTACCTGATTTTTATGATAATTATGAATGTTAACCCTAAAATAAACATACTTAAAATAATAAATAAAATAGAAATTAAGCATCAGATTATGGCATAAAAATAATATAAAATTATAGGGAAAAGTCTTCAATAATATGAGCTTGAAAGGCATACGGTGTGATATAACAGACTTAGAAGATTCAGAAGAAGGAGGGTGGGGGGTGTGGGAAAAAAAATTTACATATTAGGTACAGCGTATACTACTTGGGCAACGGGTCCACTACAATCTCAAAATTCACAACTATATAATTCATCCATGTAAGCAAAAAATACTTTTACCCCAAATAAAAAATAATATTATGAGTTTGTTTTCATTAACATCCAGTAAAATAAAAATTTCATTTAATCAAAACATTCCCCAAATGTTGCAAGTCTTCACAAATAATCCAAATTTTATAATGTGTTTTGTTAATCTTCTCAAGTCTTTAAGTGTCTGAACAATAATGCTGGATTAATTCTCTTATCATTTATTTGTTCCATAGCTGTATAAAGATTTCCTGTCCATTTTCAATTTCATTTGATATTAGCACAGTTACTTATCTATGTGCAAGTCAGAATGCTGTTTAATCTCAACCACTGAAACAATACTGAGGTCAGAAGCTAAAAACCCCCTCTGACAGGTGAAATTTGACAAAAATAGAACTGACTTTGAAGAAATGGCTAAAAGAAGATTATCAAAATGTTCTGAACAAGAAGCTTTAATGAGTAATCATTTAAATACAAATTTTCATATACCAAGTGTTTCCCATGTTACAAAGCTTCCTCCCATATATGCATTAATTTACTCCTCACAAAAACTATCATGGCCATACAGGTAATAGGTTAATTTTAAAATAATATTCATTCCATGCTTAATCTACACATATATGCCATGCAATTTCTTTGCTGTCACTTGTAGTCTTCAGGAATAACATTCACTAAGTAAACTATAGAATACATATGTCATACACAATACTTTTTTGGTTGAAAGGTAGCTATATGATTTTTCCTCCACATATGTGGCAGTAGATTTTTAATATGAATATACCAAAGATGGAAATTCATTCTCTATTAAATTGTATGAGAGAAAAAGAGAGATACATGGACAGAGAGACTAAGAAAGAGGCAATAGTAGGGTAAGAGAAGAACAAAATTTTCAAATTTCATTTTTTCAAGGGCATTTTGATATACACAGAATGCAATTGGGAAACTATTTTCTGAAAATTCAAGGTTTAATAAGCTAATTAGTTAAGTAGAGCAAAAAATGAGGTAGTGTGTGTTTAAAAATTAATATACTAATTCTGACTAATTACAACTACAGGAACAAAAGTCAGGTGTGAAAACAAGCCTGTTAAATTTCAAGAAAATTTAACTAGATTTTAATTTGACTGACAAGATGACAAGAACCTTAAAGGAGGAAGTTAAAATTACACATTTGTAACTATTTTTAAACATAAAATGGGATATATTTTTAAAGGTGATTTGCTACTAATTACAATCTGAATTAAATGCATTCATTTATCAACATAATTGTTCATTCAACCAACATCTACCTAGTGTTCACTTTGTGTCAAGCACTCTTCCAGCTGCTAAGTATTCTTCACTTAACATAACAGATGACTGGGCACGCTGGTTCACACCTATAATCCCAACACTTCAGGAGACCAAGGCGGGCAGGATGCTTGAGCTCAGGAGTTCAACACTAGCCTGGGCAACATAGTGAAACCCTGTCTCTAGCAAAAAATACAAGAATTAGCCAGGTGTGGTGGCATGTGCCTGTGGTCCCAGCTACTCAGGAGCCTGAGATGGGAGGACTGCTTGAGCCCAAGGAGGTGGAGGCTACAGCAAGCTGTGATTATGCCACTGCACTCCAGCCTGGGTGACAGAGTGAGACCCTGTCTTAGTCAAAAAAGACAAAACAAACACACACAAAAACACACAAACCAAAACGCATAACAATCAAAAACCTCTGGTTGCATGAAGCTCAAATTTATTTGTAGGTAGACGGTAAATAAAAATAACAAGTAACAAAAATATACAGTATTTTATAAGTCTAAAATGCTTGGGGACTAAATGGGCAGGGTGAAATCAGACAGACAATGTATGGGATTTCCTATTTTACATAGGCAGGTCAGCATAGGCAGCACTGAGGAGATGGAATCTGATTTATCTTATCTCACTGTTTTCAAAAGCAACAACATAATCTCTTAACACAATCTTAAATCAACTCTGTAACTTTTAATGTAATTGTTAAAGCATCAAAATGTTTAACATCATTTGGAAATATTCAACAGTATGATGTATACAGATGATTTGATTTCCTTCTGATAAAAATTTTAAAATAAAACTCAAACCAAATCTGCCCTGCATTCCTTTCAGATGTAAACTACGAAGCTTACCGTGTGTTCTCATAGTTGCAAATAATTGTAAGTTATTTGATACCACACATCAAATCTGGAAAAATCTCAGTAATAAACTGATTGAAAGACATTATGGTTGACATTTAAAGTACTCAAACTGAATTTATATTGTAAAATAAATTCACATGTTGACAATAGGCTTCTTAGGTAGTCAGAATTCCCCAGTTCATTCAAAATGAAAATAATGCCTATGATCAAAGGCCTGAAGAAAGACTTTTTGAAATTGTTTCCATTCCTCTATCCAGACTTCTTCAATGTCACCCAGTTCTTTTCAGAAGAAAATAGAAATAACATGGTTTAAAATAACTCAATAGAATTTTTAGAATACTATATTGAAGATCTTTCAAGAACATATGAAAGGTGAGTTTTCTGTTACAATCCAATTTTCTAACTCATTGGAATTATAGGGTTTGATTTTTGTTTTTATTTTTTCAGGGCAAAGGGTGATAACATAAACTAAACAAACACCTGTTGCATATACTACATGTCACCTGCAATATCTGTGGACCATTTTACTCTTCTTCTGCCCTTTTGTTCTATACAATATCAAAGTTAGTGTTGCTCTTTGTATTTGCCTAAACTTTGTCATGGTGGGTTGGTAACACTTGTATCTATGCACCCTGAGAAAAATCATTCTTCCCAGGCATAACCATTTAAGCTTGGTCTCTTCCTGTTAGTACTCAGATAGTTATTACTTGTACATTATGGTATATTACAGTGATATCCTCTTTTTTTCTAACACACTTCAATGTTCTTTAGTAACTTCCACAGAAAGAATTAGAGACAGTCTATTCTTTATGGTTGTTGTTGTTTTTGAAACAGGTCTCACTCCCTCACCCAAGCTGTGGTGCAGTGGCACGATCTCGGCTCACTGCAACGTCTGCCTCCCAGGCTCAAGCGATCCTCTCATCTCAGCATGTTGAGTAGCTTGGATTACAGGTGCCTGCCACCACGCCCAGCAATTTTTGTATGTTTCTGCAGAGACTGGGTTTCGCCATGTTGCCCAGGCTGGTCTCAAACTTCAGAGCTCAAGCGATCCACCCGCTTTGGTCTCCCAAAGTGTTGGGATTACAGGCGTGAGCCACCGCACCCGCCCTAGAGACAGCCTATTCTTAACAAGCTCTTGAGTGAGGTTTTCAGTAAAAAAAAAAAAAAAAAAGTCACAACTCTTCTGCCTTTCCTTTGCAATGTAAGTTGGCAGTTCCTCACATTAAGAGGTGTTGTCTATTTCTCTGGTCCCTAAATCTAGGCTGGCCTTATGACTTGCATTGGGAATAAAACATAGTGGAAGCAACACTGCACAAGAGCTAAGGCTGGGCCTCCAGAGACCCTGCTTCTGCTCTTTGCTCTTTACAGTTTGGCCTGCCTCGCCACCATGTGAACAAGCTAGGGAAAGCTGGTTGGCTGATGAGATGTATGGTTCATGGTTCAAATGCTTCCGCTAACTGAAGCAACTCAACCGCTAGAAACAGAGCTGACCATCCATGCATTCAAGACCAGGAGAAACATCAGCAGAGCCCAGTTAAAACTGCTGACCTGCAGAATTGTATGGTAAATTAGTGGCCAATGATTTAGGCCACTGAATTTTGGGGTTTGTGACACAGCAAGAGATAACTGACACAAACCCAATACCAAGAGAACTGCCTACACTTAAAAAAAAAGTTTCAACTTTTATTTTGGTGAATAATTAGGTAAACTGTATTGCTGGATTAAAATTAATATTCTATCAATATGCTGAAATGAAAATATTTACATAAATTGCTACTTTAAAGAGACATTCTCATAAGAAATATATAAAGTAATAACAGTGCCACTGTTAGTAATAACAGCCAACACATGTATCTTTTTATTAAGTGTCAAGAACTCTATTGACTCATTTAGAATCACAAAACCTTATGAAATAGGTGCTGCATTACTCCCATTGTATAGATGAGGAAACTGAGACACAGGGAAATTAAGCAATTTGTCTAAAGTCATTAGCTAGTAAGTGGTAAAGCCAGGATTTGAACACAGGCAATAAATACTATGCCATTCTGCCTCTCAGTAATACTAACAATGAGGAAAAAACAAGATATTGTCTTTACTCACAATAGTTAACATTTTATATTAAGTGATTACTATGTGTCTGGCACTGTGCTAAATTTATCTCATTTACTCTTCCGAGCCACAGTATAAGATAGTACTACTAATATTCCCATTTTTCCATGAATAGCAAAGGCACAGGGAGACAAAGTAATTGCTGCTTCTTGTACAAAAATATATTTGAAAAATGCACAATTTACACATACTTCTCTTAAAATTAGGTATCTGCAATCAACAGTCAGCAAGAAAACTCCTGTTAAACCACAGTGCAATAGCACTATGCACACACAAGAATTGTGAATGTCAAAAGAATAACAATACACATGTTAGTGGGAATGTGGGCACAAATGAAACCTCCATGCATTGTTGGTAACAGTGTAAATGTGACAATCACTTTGAAGAAGAGTTTGGCAGTTTCTAATGAATATGTGCATATACTTAACCTATCATTCAGCAGTTTTACTCCTATTGAAATGAGTGCATATGTCCACAACAAGACTTGCAGCAGATATTCGAAACTGCTTTATTTATAGTAGTCCCAAACTAGAAACATCCAAAATGTCCATCAACAAAAGAACGGAATATATTGTGATATATTCATATATAGAATACTATATGGAATTGAAAACGATCACACTACTGATAGATAGAATAATATGTATAAATATTAAAACACTGAGCAAAAGAAGGTAGACAAAGAAGAGTATATACTATATGCTTCTATTTATAAGAAATTCTAGACTAAGTGAAAATACTCTAAGGGATAATAAGTCAGAAAAGTGGTAACCTGGGGTGCAGTGGAGACTAGTACCTAAAAGGGACATAAAAGAACTTTGGAAAATGATGAAGGTATACTATATCTTTATCTCAGTAGTGGTTAATGGCTGTCAAAAAGTTAACACATTGTACACTTCAGATATGAGCATTTTACTGCATACAAATAATCCTGAAAAATTCAATAAAAGAAAGCAAAACAAAGTTGTCATATTCAATTTATTCAAGTTAACAAATTTCAATGGGGTACCTAATACAGGTTTGGTACTGTGCTTCAATAAATCCTAAGTGACAATTATTCACTAAGAGATAGAACAAAAGTCAATGCCCTTGTGAAGTTCATTCTGTTGTGCAAGAGACAAGCTTATAAACATAAAACTATTAGAGAAGAATCCAGAAGAAAAATAATCTGTTGCCAAAATGTGTGGGATAAATAAGTGCTGTAGAAATGACAATACAAGTACCACTTTTTATAAATGAGATAGGGAATGGGAATGAGACATTTTTAACAGTTAATGATGTGATGGATTAATATTTTACTAACTGTAAAAAATGACATTAAAATATTATAGTTCTCCGGACGCGGTGGCTCTCGCCTGTAATCCCAGCACTTGCGAGGCTGAGGCGGGTGGATCACCTGAGGTCAGGAGTTCGAGACCAGCCCAACCAGTATGGTGAAACCCCGTCTCCACGAATAGCACACACACACACACAAAAATAGCCAGGCATGGTAGCAAATGCCTGTAATCCCAGCTACTCGGGAGGCTGAGGCAGGAAAATCTCTTGAACCTGGGAGGCAGAGAGCCAAGATCGCGCCATTGCACTCCAGCCTGCACAACAGAGCGAGACTCCATCTCACCAAAAAAAAAAAAAAAAAAACAAAATAAAATATTGTAGTTCAAAACAAAGCAACACAAATATGCCACTTAAAACTCAGAAGAAGTTTAGGGACCCCCAAATACTTTATCATAAAGACTTCAGTGAATTGATCCTTTAATAATTTTATATTAACATTATCCTATGGTGGAATATAGAATAAACAGTAGGGAAAAAATCAAGCATGCATTCAATAATCATAAATCATAATATCATAATTAAAATTTATTTTGAGTTCTTTCACCATACTCTATTTTCTTCAAATATCTAAAAGGGGAGTGGATAGGAAGCAGTTGTAACTAGGGTGTCTCTGCTAGTCTAATTGCATGTCAAAATTTGTCATTTTAAAATGATGCTGAAAATTTGGAGATAAATTCTTGAATAGTGAGAATTCTCCTATGTGGGGTGGAATTCTCCATAAGATTCATTTGAACAAGAATGTATTGAATGCCCAGGGTCTGTATTTAGCACTGGGGACGATCACAGCCTATATATACTCTCTGATACCAAAAAAAATTATAATGTAGTTAGGCAGGCTGGAAGGGTAAAAAAATGTACATAAACCTAAGCAAAGAAGCAAGAATAACAAAAATATCATCACATCTGCAGTGATGGGGTCTAGATTCTCAACAACTACGGACAGATGCAGTTATTCAAAAGTGTAGCTATAGTATAAGTCAGAACCAAAGTGACCAAGACACTCAATGTATATAGTTCTATTCTTTATAAAAATGCAGCTGAATATGAGATGGCGATTTAAACTATAATGTAAGGCTTTCATACAAGTCATCTTTTAAAATCCCATAGTGTCGATTTTTTAAAAAAAAACCTGGTCATTTTAGCAACAATAAACTCTGAAAAGCTCAGACCTGAAGTTTCTGTTGAAAGGGAAATGATTTTTTTCCTCTAATCAGATTTAAGTCAGAAAATTTTAATGGTTATCTCTAGTTAGCATCCAAAGACCCCAGCAGTATATACCCAGTGATCTCACACTCTGCTCAAACTCTTCAATGGATTCCTGTGCCGTTGCATCAATACACAAATCTTTAAGATGCTTTAAGACCCTGTGTATCCTGGCTTACCTGTAGTTCTTTCATCATGTCTCTGATTTGACAACTGTGATTTCATTCAAACTGAACTTTCTCATTCTCTTGAGTGGACCCCTCATTTTTTCACTTATTTAGGTCTCATGTATCATCTTTCTTTTTATCCAGCCTTTCTTGCTTCGCCATCATCGTTAATGATATCCCCCTGTAACTGCAACCATGGAACTTACTAAGTACTTGATTAACAGGTGTTGCATGTATAAATGTAAAGATATGAATGTTCCAATGTCAATTCCATAAAACACAATTAGTGGAGTGGTATTCAAGTCATAACATACCAAGACAAGCCGGATCAGTTTATCATAATTACTCTGGATATTTCCAGGATCCACCTGGCTTCCCCCTTCCTGCATTATGGCCCGGAAGCTCTCTTTGAAATGTAAGCCAGGACAATTCTAATGCTTGTCTCTTTCATTGCCCTTGTTTCCAGGATCATTGCTCTGTGCTGCTTGTTATTGTTCACTGTCTAGAAACTGTTGTTTCATTTTTTTCCCACATTTTTGCTGTTATTTTGGGCAGAAAGATAAATCCAGTCCCTGTTACTCCATCGTGTTAGGTGTAGAAAAGTTTCAAAATCTAAGAAAATGAGTGGCTCAGAGAAGATACACCCTAAGATGGCAATTTTAATCTAAAAAAGACTAAATACTAATAATGAACATTCTATAACCCTGAAAACTATGCTTCCAAGTTTCTGAGAAGTAGCATGAATTTTTCAATCATCAAATGTCTAGAAAGAACTGCTTTATGATAAAATATTTTTAATGTTATTCAGCCACTATCTTAATAACTTATACATCAATGACTATTCTTAGAAAGGCAGTAAGTGGAAAAAACATTAGAAAGAGATCAAAACCAGATATAGCTGCAAGAGGCCTCTAAATTGTTTTAGAGTTCATTCTTCATTATCTTATTTTCTCTTATATGTATACAGGGAAGCGGTAAGCATTGAAGGTTGAAAGGGAGCTGCCCAAAGTAGAAAAAATCCCAAGTTGATTTGAAGGGACAGAAAGATAAACTTATTTGAACAAATCTTCCTTCCCTGAACTGTGTTCAATAAATGCTGACTTAAAGCGGATGTCTTCAGCCCTTCTCATATATTAACAGCAACATTTAATGAACATCATCAATGTGCCATGCACCATGATATGACCTTGAACATATACTATCCATTTAATCCTTATAGCAACTCTGTCTTATAAATACTATTAATATCCCCATTTCAAAGATGGGAAAACTAAACATACAAAAGTTTTGAAATCTTCCTAGGATATCTCTAAGAAATGGGAAACGTAGGTCAAGTCCATGCTCCTCTTTCTGTGCAAAAGCCCCAAATGACATTTCGTCTCTTTGAGTTTTAGGGGAACTGGTCTCTCATCCTTCCCCGTACCTATCACTCCGTCATTCACGTTAGAAATAATCTAAAATATTTCTTTCTTAAATAATATTTCTAAAATATTTCTAAAGCAAATGTGTGATAGGCATTGGGAAATATTTAGAAATACTTTATTATATAAATTTATACGTCAACGTTGTTTAAAACCATACATGTATAGCCTTATAAGAAATGTACTTTTGAGTCTATACTGAGCAAGCACTTCTCAAGAATATAGGGCCAAGCTCCCTTCACTGGGTATGGGATGGGATTACATTATGTTTTAAGGCCTTTCAGACTTTAAGATGGTTCTGTGTACCTTGAATTTCACTACCTATCTTTAATACTTGTATAAAATGCCTTAATTTAACTCTATTCCTTGGAATTTCTTGATTTTCAGCACCTTCCCTATATCACTGAATGAACATTCAAGACAGACAACATACCTCCTTTCTCTAATTTATATATTTATTTAACATTTTCCATCTTTCTCCTACCAACCAAACAAAACTTGCATTGTTTTCTTTCATTCTGGTTTTCAGATTCATACTCTTCTTACTATCCTTCTACTCATTTGATAATACACATTTTCATTACATTTTGTTTTATACTTAGTATGGCTTTATCTATTCCATTTGAAATAGAAAGTGTTTAAAGATCTCAGTGTGTTGCAATCTTTCCCAATTTCTTTAATCTCTTTTTATAGCAACTTCCTCTTGCTATAGTTTGGATGTCTGTCTCCTCAAAAATCTCATATTGAATCAGATCCTCAATGTTGCAAGGAGGGGCCTAATGGGAAGTGTTTGGGTCATGGAGGTAGATACCTCAAAAATGGCTTAGTGCCATTCTCATGGTAGTGAGTGAGTTCTACCTCTTTTAGTTCCTGCAAAAGATGGTTGTTAATAAGAGCCTGGCACCTCCTCTCTGTCTCTCTTCCTTCCTTCTGGCCCTGTGGTCTTGTACACACTGGCTCCCCCCTCACCTTCCACAATGAGTGGAAGCAGCCTGAGGCCCTCACCAGAAACAGGTGCCAGCACCATAATTCTTGTACAACCTGCAGAACTGTAAACCAAATAAACCTCTTTTCTTATAAACTACCTAGTCTCAGGCATTCCTTTATAGCAACACAAATGGACTAAGAAATCTCTATTCTCTATTTTCCTCTCAAATGCATTTCAGATTATTTCAACTAATATCTATTCTAATTTATTTTCTAATTCTGTTATTAATTTTCCCACTGCACTGTGAGATGCCTATGTTTCTGTTAAAATTGTCATCAGTGTCTGAAATCATTCTGGCTCTTACAGATTTTTATAAAGTTAACGCAAACAAAATGAGATCTTTATTTTCAACTTACCAATTTTACAATAAGTTCATACATTTTTATTAGTTCTCTATTCTTGCAATAAAATACAAGCAACAATAGATGAGTATAAATAGTTTACAAAGTCAATCAGATCAGCCTTCTTCTTCTCCTCTTCCTCCTTCTTCTTCTTCCTCTTCCTCTTCCCCTCCTCTTCTCCCTCCACTTCCTTCCTCCTCCTCCTCCTCCTCCTCCTCCTCTCCTCTCCCTCCTCCTCTCCTCCTCCTCCTCCTCCTCCTCCTTTTCTTTAGACAGGGTCTCACTCTGTCACCCAGGGTGAAGTGCAGTGGCACAATCACAGCTCACTGCAGTCTTGATCTCCCAGGTGCCAGTGACCTTCTTACCTCAGCCCCCTAAGCAGCTGGGACTACAGGTGTGCACCACCATGCCCTGCTAATTTTATTAATTTTTGTAGAGATGAGGTCTCACTAAGTTGCCTAGTTGGTCTGGAACTTCTGAGCTCAAGCAATCTGCCCGCCTCGGCCTCTCAAAGTGTTAGGATTACAGGCATGTACCACCGCGCCCAGCCTCATTTATCTTTATATGCAGCCCATTTCAAATGTTCATTTTATAAATGTGCTATGAAAAAAAATAACTTTTTTTTTTTTTTTTTTTTTGAGACGGAGTCTCGCTCAGTCGCCTAGGCTGGAGTGCAGTGGCACGATCTCGGTTCACTGCAAGCTCCGCCTCCCGGATTCACGCCATTCTCCTGCCTCAGCCTCCCAAGTAGCTGGGACTACAGGTGCCCGCCCCCACGCCCGGCTAATTTTTTTTTTTTTTTTGCGTTTTCAGTAGAGACGGGGTTTCACCGTATTAGCCAGGATGGTCTCGATCGCCTGACCTCGTGATCCACCTGCCTTGGCCTCCCAAAGTGCTGGGATTACAGGCGTGAGCCACCGCGCCCGGCAAAACTAGCATATTTTTTATGCCTTATATGCTAGAGTTACAATGTGTATAATGGCATAAATCCCTCCAGTTGTTCAAGTTTGTTTTAATTTCAGGGCTGAAAATGAGTGTAAAACTTAGCTAATTCAACTACCATCAAATGATAAAATCATCTCTACAATAAACCTTGCTAAGTAAATGTTCAGTTTCTGAACAAAGAGTTCCAGTGAAACAATGTGCCCTAAACTTTCTTAGAGGAATGTTTGATCTCACTATGAATATCTCCATAAGACAGTTCAGATTCTACATACTTCTACCTACCAATGCTTAATCCATCTCAGGGGTACAATCAAAACATGTATTGATAGCTCATCTAGCATTTGTATATAGTGATGCCATGCCTGAATCTTAACTCTTTCAGACTAAATCATCCCTGCTTTCTTCAAATGTTTCTCATGTGACACTATGATTAATCATGTCCCCACATTTTAAGCATTCTCTAGTTCATTTATGTCCCTTTGAAAATACGGTGCCCAGAGCAAACTAAACATATGTTCAATTATGATCCTAGATAATCCCAAAACTTCAGGCTCCCACTATGTTCTATGAACAAAATGCTCTGCTGTAAACATACATAACTTTATTATCAAGTCATCTATAATGCATCTCACTCATGCATTAATACAACATTTTGGCTGTAATATTTAACTGACTTAAACACCACTTAACATATTTAGAAACAGTTGTCCTATTTAGAAATTGTTAGTTTTATGTTACCCTTGTTTTTAATAGCTTGACAAGCCTTGTTTAGCAACCATGTAGTTTTTTCAAAGCTAAGCCCTTTCTGCTTGGGGTTGTGGTATTTTCTTTTTAGGTTTCACAATATTTTGATTTAGTCTCTATATACTTAAAAAAAAGAGAATTTCTCATCTTTCTAATCAATATGAAACTGGTATATACACAATCTCAAAATTCAAGTTCGTAGTGGTTTTTATAGTCCAAATATGTATTTGTATGTGTATGTGTGTGTGGAGGGAGGTGGGTGTATGCACACACACACACACACTCTCACACACACGGCAGGAGATCTGAGAAATACAGTATAGTTAAATTTTTAAAAGTACAACTTACCAATAGAATTAAAGAAGATATAATACCATTTTTGCTTAGACAAATGGTAAACAGAATAAAAAAGCCACCCAAAGTCAGCAAGGATGAACCTAACTCAGGATGACAGATGTATAAATTGATACAACTTTCTTAAGGCAAAATGGATTAATGCCATAAAGCATCAAAATATACACATATTTGATTCAGCAATTCCACCGCAGGAATTTATCCTCGAGAGATAGAAAATTAGTTAAATAAGTACGTACATCTATAAATGGAATAATATTTGGCCATTAGTATAATGAAGAATCATATTTTCTGACATGGAAGATGTTCATATTATAAAACCAAGTGTGAAATACAGGTCATAAAACAGTTTGAGAAATACATAATCATGTATTTATGTGCCTATTTGAGTGTAGAAAAAACAAATCTCAGTAAATAATACCAAAATGACATTAGTGATGATCTTTTTGTGTTAGAATTACAGACAACTAATTACCTTGGCTCTGTTTATCTAGATTTTTCTAGTTTCCTAATGTGAACATACACGGCAAAATAAGGGGTAGGAGAAGAAAGGATATTTTTTAATATGAGGAGGGTCTCATTTTATTATCTCCCCTTTCTAGCTAGTTTTTTAAATCATAGCAGTATACTTAAAATATAAGAAGTAAAAAATGTACAGGGAGAGGAAGAAGGAAAAATGAAACTGTGAGGTACCCCAATACCCCAATGCAATTTTAAGTGTTTCCTTTTCATAATAATTTTAATGAGTCATTAATGAAATTATGTTGTGGCTGAATAATATGCAATTGCAATGTCATTAAATATATTTATCAACGGTAATTGAACCAGATAAACTATTTTGGTTTATCAAATTAAGTCCTATTCAAATTTTTTGCAATTAAGAACTCCTTAAATTAGCTTTTAAGTATGTGTTACTCATCTTGTAGTACTTTATCTTAGATCTTCCTGCAACAATTAGGAACTCCAATCTCTACGTGTTTGACAATAGTTACCACCATTTTTGAATTCCATATTGCATCTTTGTTGCAAGGAAATAATTTTTAGGCAGACTGAGCACTCCTCATTTTAAAATTTGTATCATTTCTCTCTTTTTGTTATTAATAAAAACGTATCTTATTAGATAATCTGGCAAAAAATATATATATAGAATAAAAACTATCCTATTACCCACTGCCCTAAGATAACAACTGATGAAGCATCAATGCATTTTTTTCAAGTCATCTCCCTGTGGCATATATTTTGGATCACTTTAATATTAATAATTTCCTATAATATATATGTATGCTACCACATCAGAAATGTTTTACATATTATTAAAAATCTTCTTCAAGATTTTTAAAATGACTCTTAGTCCACTCACATAATAAGTTAACTTTTTTCTCCTATTGGATATAATTTATATTACCTTTAAAAAGGAACATTCTCAAAGATGATCATGCTAGCCCATTTTAATAGCTCTATTGCAGGAATTTGATTTCAATAACTAAGTAGGTAAGTAGATAAATTTCTCCACAATAGAAAATTATAAAAGTTTGATTATAAAACCAATTCCTATCTTGATACTCCATTATAAATTCCTTGAAATTATACTTTATATAAAAATTTGATTAAATTCAAGCAAACATGAGAAGTTTGGTATAAATAAGATTCATTTTAAAAAAAGTAACTGACTTAAAACTAAATTTCTTTCCAGACCAGTTAAAAGGATTAATGGCATAATAAATACAGGATAGCCAAACAGTATAAAGCCAACTTGTACACCAGAGCAAGTTAAGTTTTGATATGTATACTATAGATTTGCCTAAAATAAAACACATTTGTAAATAATTTAATTGGTTTTGCATCCTTGCAGCACAATTAAAAAATAAAAGTGTATTTCCTATTCTTAACTTTTGGATGTTGTTTCCTCCACTGCTTCCAGTCTACAGACATCATTCTAATTTCTTCCCAACTGTTTCTTCACTTTCTTTAATTCCTCTGCCTGAACCTCATATAGCCATCTATGATCTCTGCTCTTTCTCCCTCTTTGGGTACTTACTCTATTTGCCTCTTTTTCCTTTCCTTTTTCCGTCTGCTAACATGCCCTTACTGTTTCAGCTGTTTTTAGGCCACATTTGCATTGGCAAATAGCAAGAGATGAACTAGATAAGTAAGAAGCAGATTTCAGGCCAGGCAAAGGGGCAGAGAGCACACAAGCATCAGATGAGCATATGAAAAATTCATAAAGGGAAATATGCTTTTTTAGCTTTCTAGATTAGAAATAAAAACAGGGTTTAATGGCTTCCCTTGAACAGAAATGTAGAAGTTGGAGGAGAACTAAACCTTATATACCAAACCAAAAAAATAAGGATTGTAAGCTGTTTGAATTGTATTTAGAGAAAGGGTGATGGTGCTCAATGCAAAATTGACTAACCCTTGCTAGAGAGAAGAAAGATGTTAAAGGTTATATGAAAGTTCTTACTACTCATATTGTTCCCTCATTATCCACAGTATGGAGAACTATGGATCCTTCCAAAACAAGTTTAAAGGGAATCTCTCTTATGAGATCCCTCTTTACTTGCAGTTTAGCTATGCAGCATTGATTAATCTCTCTTCTATACCCCAGCTCCCATTACATGGCATGTACTGCTTTGTGAGCCTGTTTCAGTGACATATTTATGAAAATATTGCTTCATCTTTCCATTCCAACTTTCACGGACTACTTGCCTATACTTTGAAGGAGATGGAGTATGTTTGTGGAAATTGGAATACATACTAAGTTAACATTATAAAGGACTGGAATATGTGTTTCTTATCCAAATGCATCCCTGATATTATTTACGCAATATTTTATCAATTATGGTCAATTCCCCCTGAAATTGAGACTTACAATGTTCTTCATAATGTCAAATAGTTTCCACCAATTTCTTTTGGCTTCTGATCTTTGTACTGTTTGTTTACTATAATGTCTTCTCTTAAAATGTTTTTACAGAGATAAAATTCGCGTAATGTAACATTTACCATTTAACCTTTTTAAAGCATACAATTCAATGGTTTTTAGTATATTTCACAAAATTGTGCAGTCACCACCACTCCAGAATATTTTCATCAAAAGAAACTCCATACCCATTAAGCAATAACTCTCCATTCCCCTCTGCACCTGGCTCCTATGAACCTCTAATCTACTTTCTGTTTCTGTGGATTTGCCTATTCTGGACATTTCATATATATGAAGGCACAGAACGTTGCAAGCCTTTTGTATATGACTTCTTTCACTTAGCATATTTTCAAAGTTCATCCAACTTGTCACATGTATTAGAACTTCATTCCTTTTAATACCTGAATAATATTCCATTTATGGTTATGAGAGATTTTGTTTAATCGAATTATCAGTTAATGAACATTTGAGTTGTTTCTACTTTGGGGCTATTACAAATAATGCTGCTATGAACTTGTGTACATGATTTTGTGTAAACACATGTTTTTAATTCTGATAAAGAGTTTTATCTTTTTGAATGCAATTCAAGATACCATGAAGCCTACATTTCAATAGACAGTGGGGCAGTTTCGCTTTGTTTGCTTAAATCACTTGCACACCTTGGTTCAGTCATTATTATCCAAACTATTCATCAAAATAGAAAAAAAGTGGAAGGGGCCATATACTAAACGAACAACATAGTAGAATAAAACTAAGGAGAGCATGTTAGAACACAGATTGGCTAACAGTGATCACAATATTATATGCTTGCTCTCATTGCTAGAGAATGAAAAAATGCATTGCTAGAGAATGAAAAAATACATACTGTACACTGTAATGGTCATTTTGTATATTCTTATTTTAAGGAAGATGTCTTAGAGAAAAATGGAACTACAACCAATCAGCAATAAACAAATCATTAAATGTTTGTCATCACTGATATATTTTCAGTAATTTTATAATGTTTGCTACATTTGACTGGCCTCATAAAATCCAGATCAATTACCTGAAAATTGTGTAAAACACCCATTCACAAGAAAATCAACCATAAAATAAAATTTTATATCAATGGCCTTCTAGAAAACAAAGTATAAACATTATCAGCTTCAACACAGTAATAAACTGGAATGTGTAGGAAAATAAGAAAATTTCAAAGGTCGATTTTAGAAATGCAGCAGGATTATATGCAAAAATAAAAGAAGAAAAGAGTGGCTATTAGAGAAAATGTGAAATGTTAGACATTACTTGATTATTAAAATTTCAAAGCACATAAAAATCTTTGTTTTTGAGTCAGTAGAGTGGTTCGCCAAAAATGAGTCAGGAATACCAAACTTCTAGTATATTACTCAAATTTAACTGCTCTCTATCTCCATACAGCAAGACGATGCTAGATGAGCAGAGAAATAATGCAATTCGAGAAATTAAGTAATTCCCATAATTATACTGCAATAAACAAAAAGGTAAGAAGAAAATCCAAAACACCTAACAATACCAAAAGCTGTTACCCAAATATTTTTTCCAAGCAGATATGTGAAATACTACTATATAAGGTTGTCAAGAATTGGGAAAAGTAAAAATATATCAGTTGGTATATAATGACATTGCCAGGCATGACAGGGAGCTTCAGGAGGCCTCTGAAATTGCTGTATTCCTTTAGGAATAACTCGACAGTGGCCAGGAGCAGTGTAAGACCACAACGTACAGTACACAGAAGTGAAGAGATTACAAAACACTTCCAGGGCATTACAGTGCTGAGCTCCAAGAGATGCTTTGGGCTTAAAATAAATAGGCCAGGGGGACTAACAAGCATAGTAGTTGTGGTTAGGAGTTACGAGACAGTCCCTGTGCTAGGCATTTCATCATGCTCACAACTACACTATATGGAAAGAACTGTCATCATCCCTACTTCATTGACAAGCAGATTGAGGCTCAAAGAAGAAAATGCTGTCTGACTTCAGATCCTGAGTTCAACAATGCTGTCCATGTTAAGAGAGTAGGAGATATCAAAAATGGAAGAGATGTATCTGGTAATCACAAAAAGCTAGTAATAATTAGCTTTTAGAAATCAGGCGGTGACATCTTTTATGTGACCAGAAATGACTTATGTAACTTTGCTAGTTAGGTCACAGCCAACTTTTAGTATGCAGTCTTTCTGTTTCATCCCATCAGCGTGTCATAAACTGTCAAGAGTGTGAAAAATGCCATCCAAATCTCAACTTTTCACTAACAGAGCAAGGAGGTGCCTCCTCTGAACGGTTGCTTCTGTCATCCCAAGGCTCTGTTGGAGGTTGATGCCAGTGTGACGTGCATTCCCCAGATGATCTGAACTAAAACCATGTTTGTCATTCTCATAATGTTTCAGCTTCTGTCAGGAACTTAATTTAACTGGCGTTGAGACTTTTAGAACAATTTTTTTCAGGAGCTGGAGCTCTATGTACAAAACATACAGAAGTTCTCAAAGCTGACAAAGGAACCAGGCAATACAAGTTGGGTTTTCCCATGAAAAATAGTGAATTTTCATTTATTCTTTTTTATTGTGGTATTTTGCTGTGTTCTCTACGGTTATGACCACATGTTTTATAGGTGGCCAATAGCTAAAGACCCTTCAATGTATTGGTTAGGAGCATGGTTTCTGAAATTGGACTGTCTGCATTTTGGTTTCAACTGTCACTAACTGTGGGACCAGGGGCAAGAAACATTACCCTTCATTTGTATCCTCAGAGCTAAATTAAGATTTTTGTTACTTGAGTACAAAAGGAAGAAACAAACTAAATAAGAAACAAAAAAGGGAGTAGTGATTCATGGTTTTTTTATAATAATCACCTTTCAAACAATCAAAATATATTTTTAATCAATCAAGAGCACTAGATTATACCTATGCTTATAAATGCCTGTTGATACTGGGTACAGTGGCTCATGCCTGTAATCCCAGCACTTTGGGAGGCTGAGGTAGGTGAATCACTTGAGCCTAGGAGTTTGAGATCAGCCTGGGCAACATGGGAAAACCCTGTCTCTATTTAAAAACAGAAAAATAAATACATGTTGAATGGTCAGGTATATACATATATCTGATGTTCAAGAAAACCTGATAAAAAAAGAATACTTGTAGGTCATGAATATACTATATAGATATATATATTCCTTTATATATCTATATCTAGCTCTATATCTATCTATATATAAGAGCTAGATATATCTAAATATATAGTTAGATATATATAGATATATAAAGGAATATATATTTAGCTATATCTAGAGCAAGATACAGATATCTCCTAATTCTGTCTAAAATATCTTTACACAGAATTGTGAGAATTTTTAGACAGAATATATATAGATACATGTAGATATACTCACATATATATCATATATATATATACCACAATTCTATCTAAAGATATTTTAACAAAAGTCCTGCTTATTTTTTGCAATGCATATTTTGGGTTACAAAAACAGGCAATCCTGTCAAAAATGTCCTTTTCATCTGGTTTGACAAAATAAGTATCTAATTCAAGACCAATCACTGCATCTGATTCTGTTTCTTCAGTCATCCTTAATATAGTTCAGTCATTTTTCCAGACAGTGACTTGTTGAAGAGACCAGGCCTGCTGTTCCACAGAATGTCTCACGTGTGTTATTTGTCTGATTGCAACCATGTGATGATATCTCCCTTGCTCTTCTATCTCCTATATCTCTTAATGATCTGATGTTGGTAAAACTTTTTTGACTAGACTCCATTGTGAAAGTTGCTCATTATATTTTGCATTATATTACAGGGCATATAACAACTGACTGACTACTGGAATAGGATGGAAATAGTAAGATCCCTCCAATGTGTGTTTCTTTCCTTTGATTAGAAAGTTACGTGTGTGATTCCACCTTGACATTATACAATTATCCAGCCCCTCATTATCAAATTTATTAATCCTAAATCGTTGCCTGAATCAATAATTTTATATTTGGATGTTTTTATTAGTTTTGATTATTAACTTTGTTTGTTTCAGTTTGTTTCTACTTAGATAATGCGAGTGAATCCACTTAGGCCAGGTATTTTGCTCATGTGGAAGGTAATCTCTCTAGGCTTACACCTTCAATTGTCAGGTTGAAACCTTAATTTTAACTTTAGGGGCATGGTGTTGTAGCTCAACCTTCAAAGCTAACAGGGAGTCATTTCCTTCTGAGCCTAACTTAGTAACAGTGGTGGTATAATAATAACTAAAGAAAAATACTAAATTTATTTAGGATAAATAACAGTAGTGGCAATCATCCATCTAGGGCTTACTACAGGTACCAAACACTGGACTTAGTTCTTACTTTTTTAATCCTCACAATAATATTATGAAGTATTTAATGCCCATTTTACAAATGAGGAAACTAAGGCACAAAGAAGTTAGAAAACTTTTTCAGGGTTAGGCACGGGGGTCTTGGAATTCAAAATCATCTTGTCTATTTAACATCTTTTCTCTTAATGACTATGCTGTAATAGTATCTTAAAGTTCCTCTTTGAATAGCATAAAAACTTACAAAAGTATACACTTGTGCATACTGTATACTTCTCTTTCAACAACTAAGCATGACTGCTTCTCCATACCACGTATCTGAAACATGTTACATTCTGAGATTAGCAGTTTCTGTGTTGTAGCACAAGAGGAGCTCATCTTGGTGGACAGAGGCCAGGAAGATCCTAGTAGGTAGCAACAAGTTCGCTAAGGGTAAAGGTCAGTTTACTTTCCTACCTTATCAGTAGCCAGCTGATGTGTTGATGTTCAATGTGATGTGTAGAATAGGAAAGCATGTCCAAAGCCAATTCCAAAGACTAAGTCATTCATGAAAACAACTGTGTTGATTTTTTAGTATTTTGTACTGTGAAGAAAATGAGGTTATTCTGATTTTTTATTTCTTTATCGATCATACACTTTTGTTTGTCTGTTTGGAAAAAAGTTTTTGCCTATGTTAGAGGCTCCTCTCATTTTTATTTCACAATCCTGCTGCCAATTCATAACTTTCTGTGTATTTCTTAGACATTTAATGAAAAGCTGAGAAGTACCCCATTAGAAAATCATCTCTGTTGTCATGTTTACCTAGACAGTCCTCCACACACTTTGTAAGTTGCCACCTTCTGAAGGGATTGGTCCTCAAATTTAGTCTCTACTTTTGATTTACAATTTTCTGTGAAAAAAAAATTAAGCCATTATCCTCTGTGCTTCTGGTATTGAGCTGATTCCACTGAATCAGTCAGCCATGCAAGGAAGAAGAAATTGACAGACAAATTCAATAAATAGCATTGTGCTGAACTTGCTGAGTCTCCAAACAAGAAGGAAGTAAGCACAAATGAGCCATGTAGGTGCATCTCACCTACAATGGAGGGAAATCAATATTTTCCAAGTGACAAGAGGACAAACCAGGAGGAGGAGAAGAGCAAAAAAGTATATTAATGTTAACTTGAATGAGAATTCTGCCAACAATGGAGACAGGAAGGAAAGTTGAATAATTATGCATACATGTGTTCCACATAGGGATATGCATCACGAAGTCCCTGAAAGATGGACAAAGATGCCCAGCTGTGAACGTTGGCAAGAGGGGAAGACAAGAAAGAAAAAAAACAATGATAAGAAAAGAAAATGTTTTATGGCAAATAGAACCTGCTGAAAACTGCCTTCTTTTTTGTATTTTTCAATAAGCTGTTGAGTGGGAACTTTTGCTCCACTCCATATATGTATATATTTTTAACTAAGCAACAGTTTGCATGTGTTTTAACTTCAAAAGTCATTTTCTTAGTATTTAAAAAACCAACTCAATAGGCATTTTGTTCATTATTAATATGGGTGACAGTCTTTTGAGAATAAGTTTGCACCACCTTTCTCTAACAAGAAAAGAGAAACAATTAAATTATATATTTAAATGATGTTTATCAGACTCTCAAATGACTCAGGATACTAAGATTTTAGGAACTCTTATAGCCTTTAAAATTCACGTGGTGAAAATGTGTGGGTTCTAAAACACATATCTCCCTCCTCCTCTCTTGCTTTTTTGGCATATTTTTACCAAACATACCAGTTTTTCTCAATCTTGTTGCCTATTTATTTGTATAATAGTTTTTGTAAGCTATAGATGGATATCTTGAGCCATCCTGTGGCATATGGATTTTTTTTAAGCAACTGAATTAATCTATACTATATCACTATACTTGTAGACCAAACCCTTGTCTGGAGTGCAGTAGCTCGCCCAGGCTAGAGTGCAGTGGAGCAATCTCGGCTCACTGTAACCTCTGCCTCCCGGGTTCAAGTGATTCTCTTGCCTCCGCCTCCTGAGTAGCTGGGATTACAGGCACGCACCACCATGCCCAGCTAATTTTTGTAGTTTTAGTAGAGACAGGGTTTCACCATGTTGTCCAGACGAATCCCTTCGTCTACAAGTATAGTGATATAGTATAGATTAGTATACCAAAGGGATTTAAAATGAAAAAATGACTTTAGAAAGTAACCAATGTGTTAGTTTACAACAAAAGCTATTTATTGAGAACTTCTACTTACAATGCACTATGCCACAGAGATCATAAAAAATAGAAGAGTCTTACTTTCTAAATACTTATCACTTAATTGACCCATCATGACAAACTTTTTAAAAGATCACAAATTAAGCAAAGAAGGCTGCCGCAGTGGCTCACGCCTGTAATCCCAGCACTTTGGGAGGCAGAGGCAGGTGGATCCCTTGAGGCCAGGAGTTCGAGACCAGCCTGGCCAATGTGGTGAAACCCTGTCTCTGCTAAAAAATACAAAAAAAAAAAATTGCTGGATGTGGTGGCTTGCACCTGTTATCCCATCTGCTCAGGAGGCTGAGGCAGGAAAATCACTTTTACCTGGCAGGCAGAGGTTCCCGTGAGCCAAGATGGTGCTACTGCACTCCACTCTGGGCAGCAGAGCAAGACACTCAAAAAAAAAAAAAAAAAAAAACCAAATTAATTAATTAGCTAAGCAAAAAGATATTCAAAATTATAATGCAGACAATGTTAAAAAGATATGACATGAATTCAACATATTTACATATACATGTGTTTTCAACATATAAAAGTTTAGAGACATACAAAAAGCAATATTTTTGAAATTATTAATTTCAGTTGCCAGAATTACCATACTGGTAATTACCATATGGTTGCCAGAATTACCATAATGGCATACTCATCTGATATGTCAAATCTTTCAAATCAAGATTTAATTTTTTTTTTTTTTTTTTTTTTTTTTGAGACAGAGTCTGGCTCTGTCACCCAGACTGGAGTGCAGTGACACAATCTCTGCTCACTGCAACCTATGCCTCCTGGGTTCAAGCGATTCTCCTGCCTCGGCTTCCTGAGTAGCTGGGATTACAGGCATGCACCACCATGCCTGGCTAATTTTTGTGTTTTTAGTAGAGACGGGATTTCACCATGTTGTCCAGGATGATCTCAAATGCCTGACCTCATGATCCGCCCGCCTTCGCCTCCCAAAGTCCTAGGATTACAGGAGTGAGTCACCGTGCCTGGCCAAGATTTAATTTTTTGATGAGAAAAATAAACATGAAATAATATGTAATTGTGAACTCACTGCATATACTTAAATGTATATAATAATATATAATTGTGAAATTCATTGCTAAAGGAGTTCAGAAGTAGTGATTCCTAATAGAAGAGTCAGAGAATAGAAAGTTTAGAATACTATTATAGAAAACTTTCATGTGACTATGTTTTAGTAAATAACAACTATAGTGTAGATAAAAGGTAGTTATGATAATATCTAATGGACATGATTCAATTAGAACATAAATTACATATTCTCCGTGTAGTATTGAGATTTGGTCACATAATTTATAAAACATAATCTGTAAACACTGGTTTATCCAAAAGTCCACATGAAAAGAGAGCTCACTGTGACAACCGCACAGCTCAATTGACATGAAAGTGTTCAGCTGATATCTTCATAATTAACCATTTACAGCACTAAACATTATAGTGACTCTGATAAACAGGCAAAGTGGATGATGTACACATAAAACTTTTAGGCATCTCTCTTCTTCTCACCTTAGTCTCCCTAGGATGTACATTCTAATCTTTCTATGGAGGAAATAAGAAATTATATCCACTTGGAGTTGTTTATCCAATTAGATGTTTGGATTTGCAGTAATTTATTCTCACTTCCCAAACCCTTCTACTCCTCATCCTGTGCCCTTTGACACATTATCAAGATGGATCATCAATACTCAGATAGGATATAATCCCCATTCTTGAATTCCTAGCATTATGTTCTAGGAATTAACCAGACTTATCACAGGGACATGGGTTATGGATACTGCAATATTTAACATTTTTAATAGGAAGCTTGACAGTAAACTGTAGTATTTATGTGCAGAATTTCTGCTTCTCAGGTCACATGACTTCCCTCCTCCCTCCTCAAATTTCTCTTCCCTCCCTCCCAAGGGATATCTTTTCAAACCTTTTTTTTTTTTTTTAAAGGCCCATATACTTGACATTTTAACTTGCTGAGAATGCCATTGGAGACAGCTTTAATAAAGGAGAAATATGGTGATTCATTGGTTGTTAGCATTTATCTATGAGGGAGAAAAGTAAGTAGCCAGACTGAGAAAAAAAAAAGCAAATAAGTAACAGTGTTTCTTTAGTTTTGGTGAAAAGAGAACAAACATAGATCCTGAAACAATTACAGATTTGAGGAACAAATGATGTCTAGATTAATTCCTGGTTGTTTTTGTTTGTTTGTTTGTTTGCTCATTTGTTTTTTAATGAATTCTCTCTCTGTCATCCAGGCTGGAATGCAGTGGTGTAATCTAGGCTCACTGTAACCTCCGCCTCCTGGGTTCAAGTGATTCTCCTGCCTCAGTCTCCCAAGTAGCTGAGATTATAGGCACCCACCACCACACCTGGCTAATTTTTTTTTTTATTTTTAGTAGAGAAACGGTTTCACCATTTTGGCCAGGCTGCTCTTCAGCTCCTGAGCTCAAGTGATCTCCCTGCCTCGGCCTCCCAAAGTAGTGGGATTATAGGTGTGAGCCACCATTTGCAGCCTGATTTCTTGATTTTTAGATGAAGATGTGGGTATGACATGAACTTTTGTAGACTGAAGAAAGAATAGAAAAGTCTATCTACCTCCCTAAGATCCAAAATGGGTTGTTTTCTCTCAAATGAGTCTCCAGAGGATGTTTATTTCTATGTTTATATAAAATAAAATAATGCTAACCTTTATTAAGTGAAGGCAAAGAAAAAGAAATTCTTCTTTCTTATATACCTCATAAGAAAAAAGGTACATCAAGATAGATATTATTATCCTTACTTTATTTTCAGAAAGTTGTTAACTAACCAGGATAACAAATGGTGGTACCACAATTTAAAACCAGGTGTGTTATGCTATAAGCCCAGCTTTTTGTTTTTGGTTCAACATGTAGTAGTACTGCATTAAGAGGAACATAGTAAAGTGGCAAGCAGAACTTCACAGTGGCATGACAAAGATTTCCTTTATTAGGCAGGCTCAGCCAATTAAATGTCTAGGACAAACAAACCTGAATATTCAAAAAATGGACTTCCAACCAAGAAAATCCTGTCCCCATCTACTTAGTGACCATCCCAAAGACTAATTCAACTGGCTCATCAGTCCTGGAAGTTGCTACAATTAAGACCAAGAGGTGAAGTTAAATATCTCCTCATAAGACATCAATAGTTCAAGAAAAACAACTTGAAGAGACACATCTTATTGAGATGTTTGTTGCTCACATTGCAAAAGAAGCTGAGTTGGGCCTTTTATCACTTCACTGGGACAAGGACTAGATAGATATACAGAATAGGACTGAAGGGAATCCTGAGAGTCTTTGGAAAGTTACACTTGGGGTCAACTATAAAATGAAAACTAAGAGCACAACAGAAAAACCATCTATTTTAAAAATGATCACTGAATAATCTTGTAGAGAATTTACAAGTATCATAGTTTACAATTACTTACTATGTTTTTAAGGAAGATTTGTACTAAAACATTTTGGATGGTATCACAAAATCTGGTCACCACCTGACTTCTAGATTTGAATATGGCAGAAACATTTGACCACAAAGAAAATTTTCTTCTAAGTTTAGCTAATCTAAGAGAGAAAGTTATATCCTATGTTGATATTTTTGAAAAAAATCCCCACGCCTACCTCAAGATGCATGGCTTTGGGAAAATATAGCTTAACTAAGGAGATACAAAAGAACTTGACAGGGCACTTTGATAGGGCTCCATCAATCCCCTGACACAATCTAAGCCTCTAAGATCTAAGTCCTCTTATAACTGATGGGACTGTAATCCCAGTGGTTTCCTTTGATTTGACCATGAAATATTACAAAAGCAATATCTGAGAGTCCAATCACCACCTCATGCCCAGGGCAAGACAGTGGTTTAAAAAAAAAAAAAAAAAAAAAAGGTTCTGTAGTGTTTCTGATACCCTTACAATGCTCCTTCTAATAAATGAGAAATCATAAATAATCACTTAATTGCAATAATCACAATAATCACACAGTGAATAATTATCAATACAGTTGTCAAGTTGAGGGGCTCAAATATGCCTATGGAAAAATACTCAACCTCAATAATCAAATAAGAGTAAGCTAAAACAATAATGAGGTTTTTATTTTAAAATTCAACTGGAAGTATTTCCATATATTTTTGGTAGGGTAAATTTGTATGCACAAAGATATTTATCATAGTGTAACTTTAATGTACAAATTGCAAGACAACCAAATCACACATCTCCATCAGTAAGTGATTATTGTATCTCTATTCAACGACTTGAAACTTTAGGACAATGATGAGGGTCAATATATAGTTCAATATATTATTGAGTGAAAACAGGTAGATATTATAAACTCCATTTAGGAAAATTAGAGAAATAGTACATATAAAAATTCATAAATAAATATCTGGAATAAATTTTTGTTAAAAATCTTAGTAAGGCCATTTTAAGAAAGTCGAATTGTGGAGGATTCTAATCATCTTTACCTATTTTTCTATTTTGCTTGTAATAGCTACAGTAATGAGCTTTATTACTGTTATAATCAGAAAAAAACTTGTAATTTTCATTTTGGGAAATGTTAAAGCCAAATCGAGAAAGTACTCATTAGAATTTATCACAGTATTATAATATTTTAATAACATTTTTCATGATTATAAAATTATTTAATGATTGCAAATTTAGAATCATACTGAAGTACTGTTTTACAACCTGTTAACCTGTTTTTTTCTACTTAACATCTTGTGAACATGTTACCATATTTCCAAATATTCTTCACAACACATGATTTTAGTAACGTTTTAGTATTCATTGCATAACGTCTTGGTCATTAACATTTAAATTCTGGTATAGAAAGTAATGACATAGCATGATTCTGGATTACAAAAAGGTGTTTATTGATGAATAAATCTCAGATGTCCACATAAGGTTAGGGTTCTCAAGTCAGATAGAGTTGCCTCATAATTCTTAGCCTCCAATAAGACACATTCTTTAGTTGGGGACCCCACTAGCTGGTTCAGCTGTAGAATATCAGTGACCACACCCAGAAGCACTAATACAACCAAGGTAATCTAGGAAGAAAAGTCTCAATTGGCTGTTTTCTTGGCTATTTATGTAACCTATACTTTCCTTATTAAAATGACAATGACAAGTAATTACATAGAACATTAAAAATGTGAATCCATTTCACTTTTTTATAATAAACCTATGATGTAGGTGCTATTATTATCCTTATTTAACAAATGAAGAAGTGGAGGCAAAGAGAGGTTATATAGCTAGAGAAAGATAATACAGCAGGTTACTACAGAGACAGAAATTGAATCCATATTCTTATCTTTAAAATAATAAGCACATTCACAAAATTTGAGGTTCATTCAAGAATATATTCTTACTTCTCAGAAGATTCAAGATTACAGCCCAGCTGTAAACATGTATTCTTCCCATTACACTCCACTCTCTCCTAGTAACAATAACAAAATGATCTTTATGGAGTAACAATAACAAAATGAATAACAAAATGATCTACTGTTCATTTTGTTATTTAATTCAAGGGGCAGAGAAAGGACATCACATTTGTCCCTGTTTCTGGAGGCAGTTAATTCTAAAGAGTTTTATTATACAGACACCAAACAGTTTACAGAAACAGCATGACATTTCTTTTTCTACCATCTATATTCTGCCTACTACTGTCACCAAAAGCAGAGAGGTCCCTAAGTTCATAAGAAGTGGTCTAAATAATATTCAGATTTATACAAAGAAAAACAGAGAACTTCAACTTCAGAGATAGTACTTCAGGAGGGAACAGGTACCGACTGAACACAGCCTACATGCCTGTGAACTAACACTTCACATAGGTAATGACTGTTGATTTGCATGCTAAACAACTGCACATCAAGAGGCAGCTGAACTGTAAGAAATGAGTGGAATAGAAGGAACTAAGTCATGACCTGCCCCTCCCAGCACCCTCCAAAGGAATGTAATTTATTCTGGGTCTTCCTGAGCTCCATTTTCTGTCACTCTAGCCTTCAGTCTTCCTCAAGCAAATCTCATGGTTCCAGCTAGAAAATGACCACAATGAACAATAGTTCCCCCGTCCTTGTCATCATGTCTGTAAGCATGTAGACACAGGGCATATTAACAGATATTTTAGGCAATTTGCAAAATCTCTCTGAAAATGAAGGAAAGTAGGGCTCCACAGGACATAACAAGTACTTCTGTCCACCCCCACACTTAAAGCCAAGTGATGTATTAATAAAAGGCAATCCCATATATATATATCCTTTAACTCTCTGTGCCTCTAACTGTCTAGGAACAACCTTAATCCCCCCTTCCCCAATGCACACACTTTAAACTGGCTATTGGGTACTAGGCTTAGTACCTGGGTGACAATCTGTACACCAAACCCCCATGACACTAGTTTACCTATATAACAAATCTGTATATGTATCGTTGAACCTAAAATAAAAGTTAAAGTAAATAAATAAATAAACTGGCTATGATAGGTCATGGGGCAGGGGAACTAATAGTCCTGAATGCAAAGCTCTACTACAAACTATCTTTCCATCTACAATAGTCAATTAACTCCTGAGTCTCATTTCATGATTTCTTAAAAATAAAGGTGTAGACTCTATAATCCATCAGGTCTCTTTTCTCCAAAATGATAGTTTTAATTAAATCTATTACATCATAGACATAGTTATACTTAATCAATTTCAGAACCCTGACAAAGAAAGGTGTGATTCTTTGCAGGACCTCATTGTATCATGATCTCCCATACCATTCCTAAGTGATTTCTTAAGGCAACTCGAAAAGGTGACATCAAAATCCTGAAGTATTTACAGCCACCGAAATGATTCCTTTGATGTTCTTCTGAGAGGTTAAAATGGTGCCATTTCCTGTCTGTCATTCTTAGTCTGGTAAACTAATCAGTACCCAGCACCCAGCATGTCTTAGGCTGTGGGGCAGTGAACAAATCAGTGATTTAGAGATGCTGAAATGCATACTGTGGAATTACCAAACTGTGGAAATTCATCCAGGAGAACATACCTTATTTCAAGAATATAAATGAATTAATCAGTAAGCATGCCACCCACATACCAGAAACATCCCTGATTAAACTTAATGTAGTGAATTTGTGCAATCACCACCAAACTAACCATTGATTAAACAAAGGCCTCTGAGTACTAATTCTTTTAATGTACAGTTTATTTCTGTTCTCCTTTGAAGGATACACCTCTGAAAACTTTGCTAGTTTTGGGGACACATCCACATTTGAAATTCAGTCTGGGTTTATTTCTCAAGGAGGCCCATTTCTTTCACAGGCAGTGCAATTAAGGAATCAGACATTTAGACAGATGCCTATTTGGTGAATCTGTCATAGTGGCACTAAGAATTCCCTGCTACCTTGTGGATTGGCAGAGAAACCTATTGAGCACAAGATAAGCAGCCACCTAATTTCTCCTCCCCACATATAAAAAAAGGAGGAGCAACTACCCCAGGCTGCTTATTCCAGAGACAAGAGTTCAAGAGTGAATTGCACCAAAGATTCAATTCTCATATATCTTACATGTTTTAATTTCAGAAATAATGCTGTTTGCATGTAGGTGGCTGATAAAGAAGGTAAGGGAGTTGCATACCATGTTATAAAAACTTTGATTCTCCAAGAGTGGTTCTTTATTTTCTTCTCTTGATTGATAGATAAATAGATGATATATAGGTAGGTAGGCAGGTAGAGAGACAGAAATAGAGATACATCACATTAACTAGGACTTAGTCTATCTAAAAAATCTACTTACAGAGACTGAGACTATAGTTTAACAATAGTATACCCTGCATTTACTGAGTTAATATTATGTAACAGATACTATTAATATAATAAAAGAATCAAATTTCTGCTCCCAAGGAGCTTAAAATTTAGTGGCAGTAACTGGGTGTAACATCTCTGGACTGAAAACGTTGTGCCTGGTAATTTTTCAGGCTCTCATTCTAATTCCTGAGAAGTCACACTCATGTAAATACTAGATATTGAAAAGCATATTTTTAGACTTAAAACTGAGCATGAAATCTACAATCCTGATCCATAATAACATATAGGTTTGCTCTCTCAAGTCAAAGCACGAGAATGGAAAGAAAGGGAACCCCTCCCTCACCATAACAGGCCTGGCTAATGTTCTCTTAGTCTTACAGAATAGTCCTACCTGTATCATTGAACAACTATTTAAATGCACATTTAATTGTGCTATAATGCCTAGAAAAGCATATTGATCAGACAGTAAATTCTTAACATACGTTAGTAAAACATGTTCAGGTCAAAAACATTGACTGCTCTCACAGCCCACATCCATTCCATGATCAATTCCTATGAACTACACCTTCTATGTACTGCTGCCATATATCCAGAACATGATCACTTCTCATTACCTCCATCACTATAACTCTAGCATAAGAGTCAACAGGTTCCATAGGAAATTATTATGATACAAAAATATTAAAGGACTGTTATACATAAGATGAAAAGCCTGTTATACATATGATGAAAAGATGAAAATTTCCCTGTGACTCTTGGTGGTAGAATCAAAACCAATAAAGTGTCATTTTTTCAATGTACATAAGAAAATCCAATATTCTCTGACAACAGGTTACTTTAAGAAGCAATGGGTGTTTTCAAGTAGTTGTAGAAGAATGTTTTAGAGAGGAATTAGCAAGGTCAACCAAAAATGGGAAAAGGAGAGGAAATAGCTTAGAAGATATTGTTCCATCCAATCCTGCAATTCTAGGCTTTCAAATTGTAACTTTCTTATAAAGTTCATGAGTCACAGATGAGATATGATTGTCATGTATAACAGACATGACATGTTTATAATACTGTAGAACCATGAAACAATATCCTATTAGAAATTGGGATGCAATTCAAATATTCCTTTCATTCCAAATGAATCTCTCCTGCTTTGATTTGTATACATCATTTCAGGACTTCGAAAACCAGCTGGGAAATTGCTGATTTGTCTGCAGTATGAATTTCTTTGTTAGGAAAGAAAATGGCTCTTTGAAATAGTGTTCTTCCTATGAGAAGAGGAGATATTTATGCTTGTTTTCCAAACACACACAGGTCAATTCAAAGGGAACCTACTTATTCCTCGAGTAAAAAGCAGTATCACCGTAGGAAATGGTTCTTTCAGTGGCTGACACTAAATTTCTATACACAACAGTCGTAAGTTGGCACAGAAACCAGGAAAGGAGGTGAATGCTATCTTTCCGACACAGGCAAAGTTCACTCATTAGAAGTTCTTTACATATTTGAAAGGAAAATTCCCCTGGCACCATCTTTCTTTCTTTACAAGACATATCTATGCCAAAAAATGCATTTAATTCTTAATTTGATTCCCTGTAAAATTCTATAAAAATAAATTGAATCACAGTAATGTTTGCTCATATTTGAAGAGCAATAAAAATAATTTTTGCTATTTTGTCATTGGTTTTAGTATCGGAGAAGCCATACTCCTTTGATGTCTAAAAATTCCAAGCCAAGCAAACCAACTGCTTGACTGTGGTGGCAGCTGCTATTCTGCTGTTGACTGTCACCTTCCCAGAACTCTTCAGAGATCCTTCTGAGAAGACTCCAATATTGTGGTATTTCTAAAATGCTCAAAATAGCAATGCTGTTCCTTACCAATGAATTGGTTTGCACAGAAGCCATTATAAATTCTTCAATGGCAGTGCTCAGTAAATGAAACTTTTAATTAATTTGATCCTAGTTCATTAAGGCTCCTTGTCTCAGATATACAGGCACCTCAATCACAGCTAACAGCCCTTACTTAAAAATCCCCCAACAGGACCAAATCTCCATCCTGTTGGGGGGAGATTTGATTTTTAGGAAGAGTTAAAAAATTATCAGAGCAAGATAACTTCTCTGATAAATGAAGAAAAGTAGGCTTAAAGAGCAAAATTAGTCATAAAGAGAACTATTTCCATAGGTGTTTTGAAACTTAAGTCTGAGACTCATTTTTAAGGAGAAATCCAAAACATGCCTTGATAAATGTTTAAAGAAGCCACTTTAAGAAAAACAACACTTGTGCATGAAATAAAATTCAACAGCCCTCATGATGAAAACTGTCAACAAATTTGGTATAAAAGGAACATTCCTCAACATGATAAAGGCCATATATGACAAACTCACAGCTAACATCGTACTGAATGTGGTAAAACTGAAAGTCTTTCCAGTAAGACCTAGAAGAAGACAAAGATGCCCACATTCACCACTTCCATTCAACATAGTACTGGCAGTCCCAGTCAGAGCTATTAGGAAAGAGAAAGAAAGAAAGGACATCCAAATTGAAAAGCAAGTCAAATTATTTTTGTTTTCAGATGACATGATTTTTTATTTTAGGAAATCTAAAGACTCTACAAAAAAACTCTTAAATCAGATACACAAATTCAATAAAGTTGCAGAATATAAAATCAACATACAAAAATCAGTAGCATGTCAGTATACTAGCAGGGATCAACCTGAAAAAGAAATCAAGAAAGCAATCCTATTTACAATAGCTACAAAAAAAAAGTATAGGAAAACATTTAACCAAAGACATGGAAGATCTCCACCAAAAAAAAAAAAATATATATATATATATATATATATATATATATAAAAAATATAAAACACTGATGAGGGAAATGGAAAAGGACATAAAAAATGAAGAAATACCCCATGTTTATGAATTAGAAGAATTCATATTTCTAAAATATTTATACTACCCAAAGCAATCAACAGACTGATTGCAATCCTTATCAAAATACCAATGGCATTCTTTACAAAAACGGAAAATACAATCCCAAAATTTGTATAAAACCACAAAAGACCTTGAATAATTAAAGCAATTCCGAGCAAAAAGAATAAAGCTGGAGGCAGAGGCATCATACTATGCGATTTCAAATTATATTACAAAGTCATAGTAACACAAACAACATGATACTGGCATAAAAACAGACACATGGACGAATGGAACAAAACAGAGAACCGAGAAATAAATCCATGCACTTATAGCCAACTTATTTTTAGCAAAAGCTCCAAGAGCATGTAGTCTCATTTAAAAATGGTGCTGACACAATGTGCAATTGCAAAATTACAGAACCAGCCCAAATGCTTGTCAATCAATGAGTGGATAAAGAAAATGTGTTATATACACCATGTAATATTACTCAACCATAAAAAGGAATGAAATAATGGTATTCACAGCAACCTGGATGGAATTGGAGACTATTATTCTACGTGAAGTAACTCAAAAACGGAAACCCAAACATGGTATGTTCTCACTCATAAGTGAGAGCTAAGCTATGGGGGCGCAAAGGCATAAGAAGGATTCAATGGACTTTGGGGACTCAGGAGAAAGGGTGCGAGCTGGGTGAGGGATAAAAGATTACACATTGGATATAGTGTACACTGCCTGGGTGATGGGGGCACCAAAATCTCAGAAATCAACACTAAAGAACTTATTCATGTAACAAAATACCACCTGTTCCCCCAAAACCTACTGAAATAAAAAATGAATTTTAAAAATGGTGTTGGGAAAACTGGACATCTATATACAGGAAAAAGAAACTAGATTCTCATCTTTCACCGTATAAAAAAATTAACTCAAAATGGATTAAAGACTTAAATGTAAGACCTGAAACTATGAAACTACCAGAGGAAATGATACAGAATATTGGTCTCAAAAAGATTTTTGAGGTAAGGCCTCAAAAGCACAGGCAACAAAAACGAAAAACCAAAAATAGACAAATTGGATTGCATGAAGCTACATTAAGCATTTTAAGCTTCTGTACTGCAAACAATTAACAAAGTGAAGAGACAACCTACAAAACAGGAGGCAATATTTGCAAACTTTCCATATGAAAAGAGGTTAATTACCAGAATACACGAGAAACCCAAACAACTCAACAGCAAAAATAAAACAAAACAAATAATGTCATTAAAAAATAGGCAAAGGACCCTAATAGACATTTTTTAAAAGAACACAAACAAATGGCCAATGAGTATATTAAAAAATTTTCAACATCACTAACCATCAAGAAAAGTGCAAGTAAAAAACACAGTGAGAAATAACCTCACCCCACTTAGAATGGCTATTATCAAAAAGACAAAAAAAAAACACACACTGGCAAGAACGCAAAGAAAGGGGAAAGCTTATACACTGTGGGAAGGTAAAAGTAGCACAGCCACTATGGAAAAAAAGTAAGGAGTTTCCTCAAAAAACTACAAATAGAATTACCATATGATCCAGCAATGTCATTGCTAGGTGTATATCCAAAAGAAAGAAAATCAGTATATGGAACAGATATCCGCACTGCCATATTTACTGCAGCACTATTCATAATAACCAAGATAGGAAATTAATCTTCATGTCCCTGAAGAAATGAATGGATAGAAAAAATGTAGTATAGATAAACACAATGGAATATTTTTTGGCCATAAGACAGAATGAAATTCTGTCATTTGCTCCAACAGGAAACTGGAGGTCATTATGTTAAGTGAAATAAGCCAGGCACAAAAAGACAACACATGTTTTCACTCATATATGGCAACTAAAAAAGTAGATTTCATGGAGGTAGAGAGTAGGATGATGGTTACCAGAGGCTTGGAAAGGAAAGCAGAGGCAGATGAAGAGAAGTTAGTTAAAGGCACAAAAATATAGTCAGATAGAAGAAATAAGTTCTAATATTTGACTCTACAATAAGGAAGTTATAATTAACAGTAATTTATTGTATATTTGAAAACAGCTAGAAGATTTGCAGTATTCCCAACACAAAGAAAAAATAAATGTTTGAGGTAATAGATATCCCAATTACTCTAATTTGATCATTACTACATTGTATACAGATATCAAAATATCATATGCACTCCAAGAATATGTAAAACTATGATAATCAATTTAAGATTTTTAATAAAAAAAGAAAAATGACACTTTAACGAATCATCATATAATATGTTCAGTGATTATTGAATGACTAAAGAATGGTTGGGTGCATTTGTTGTAAAATGTAAAAAAATCAGCCTCATTTTGAGTCATATTTCACATGATAAAAATATCATCTCTCCATGTATATTTTCAGTGAGTATTTATTCATTATTTTTGTGTCACTGTTAAGAGCTAACAACATAATATTTTTTATTATACACAGTCCTTGCCCACATGTAGTTCACAGTCTACTCAGCAACTGTTTTAAAATATAGGATATATTAAAATTAATGTTTGGGAGCAAAATACTGCTAATTTTTCTCTTCTTATAAGACATAAATTTTAGCTGGACATATGGCCACAAGGAAAAGGTCTGTATCTTCCAGTCTTTTTTGCAGCCACACAGGGCCATGTGACTAAGCACTGATCCATAGGATTAACCAGTGCAGTTGTACCACAATGACTGGGAAGTTTCCTTACAAGGAAGTAATTGTACCTTTTCACATTCTGCTCGGAATGTGACTATAACACATTGTCCTTATGACAAAAGCTATGTCTGACAAATCCTGGATCCCTGACATCATGGAACACTACAGCAGCTTTGGAATGCCTATCTCAAGTTTTAATTCAAAGAGAAAAATATAGTTGTATCTCATTTAAGCTTCTGATCTTATGAATTTTCTGTTTCTTGCAGCCAAGTCTAACCCTAACTAAGCATAGTATTAAAAAAGTGTTATTTAAAGTCATCTTTAGTCTGATAGGATAGTTACCAGTAACAATTCTGAAGGGAAAATGCATATTTGCAGAACAGTAACAACAAAAAAACCATAGGACTGCAAGTTTATCTCACATCATTGTGTATCTCACATTTGTGAACCTCAAAAATCCACTGGGCAGAAAAAGGACAGATGGTTAATTATCATGGTACATATAAGAACACGGCACAGAGAGATTGTAAGACAGGCCCGAGCTCATAAAATCCACTCTTCTTTTTAGTGAGAACCTACATGGGCTTTTTGCCTTACCTCAGCATGAGAGCTTTTATTCCCTTAAGTAAAGTTGCAAAGAAGGCCAAGTGGGCTCTGGCAGTGTTTCATCATTTAGCGAAGTCTGCAGTAGAGAAAGAATATGAAAAGAAAGAAAGAAAGAAAGAGAGAGAGAGAGAGAGAGAGAGAGAGAAATGCTTTTACTTCTCTGAATCTAGATGCAGATAAAGTTGGAAAGAAAGGAGAAATTATCTGGAAAAACTGGTCCAGTTGGAGATACAGAGCAGACAATGGAAGACACATTCTAGATATCTCCTCTCATTACTTTATATAGTGTTGAGTTTTCCATAAACGGAAAGTGTTGTGCAGAAGGGTTTAGAAATATATTTGCAATATTCACATTAAAAGTGAAGGGAAACATACAGGGAATAAGAAAAGGGAAAACTCTGAATCTGGCGGAGGAAAAAAAAATCCACTTTACCAGCTGGAGAAAAGCCTGGGTAATAAGTAGAGTCAATATATTTGTGAGGCAAGTTGCAAAAAGGCACTGAAGATGGGAGAGGGAAAGCAAAAGGAAGACGACAGCATTTGGGGACTTATTGGGCAAAAATAAAATCGCTTTCAACATGCATCCCACACACAGATACTCAGGCAGATTTATTTGATCAGTTCTGACAATAATAAAAAGTAGTACAAATGGAAGGTGCCCAGCCATTCTCAAGGTAGACAGTTCTGTCTGAAAATTTAACATCTAACTTCCACATCTGGGCAATACTCCACTTAGAGGAAAGCACAGTGAAGCAAGTGGGCCTTCACTATTCCATAGCATTTTAGAACTGTTTCAGACTGAAATTCTGCAGACTGGAATAGTTGGTGTTGATAGTTAATGGTTGATGCAGAAGCTTCTATCCCAGATGGTAAATGTAGCAAGTTACATTAAAATAAAATAGTAGAAAGTTATTAACATAGAGAATGCTCACTTCCTTCTTCCAGAGAGCTTTCTCAAAGCCCCATCACCAAAGCCTATCACATAAATAATGTAAAAGGTGTTATTTAATAAAATCTTATATATGAATACCAGCTGGCTGGACAATAAGAGCACATGCAGTAACATATCCATGCCATTAAGACAAGGATACCTCATGGGACTTTGAGAATTTTACTCTGTAGTAGAGAAACCAACGTGTATGAAATTGTTTTAAATTTAATTGGCAGGTTCTATGATTTCTGTTCAACAAAACAAATATAGTACAAATTCTCTAACAACTTTGAGTAACTACGTAACACCAAATACCACAAATGAGACTAGTATGCAATAAACTACATGGGAAAAAAATTAGGGATTTTTCTACCTCCAAATGTGGTGTGTTCACTTATTTTGACAATTGTAATTTAGTTTTTAATTATTCATCATATGGTAGTGAATATGCTGCACAGTATTTCATAAAGAAATGAAAACTTACGCCGGGTGCAGTGGCTCACACCTGTAATCCTAGCACTTTGGGAGGCTGAGGCAGTCAGATCACTTGAGATCAGGAGTTTGAGACCACCCTGGCCAACGTGGTGAAACCTTGTCTCTACTTTAAAAATGCAAAAAATTAGCCAAGAATGGTGGCGGGCACTTGTAATCCCAGCTACTTAGGAGGCTGAGGCAGGAGAATCACTGGAAACTGGGAGGCAGAGGTTACAGTGAGCCGAGATCGCACCACTGCACTCCAGCCTGGGTGACAGACAGCGAGACTCCATCTCAAAAAATAAATAAATAAAATAAAAATAAAAGAAGAGAAAACTTAATCTGTAATGGGGAGTTCTATTAGCAGGCAACACTGTATTAAATATTTGCTTGGAATAATGCAAAAGCAAGAAATTTATAGCAGGGATCCATATGAGTGAGCTTTCACAAGACTGTAACGGGAGACAGCCAACTCTAATCCTTAATGTCTATACCCTGTTTTCCCTTCTGCTGCTTACCTCATCTGCCACAAGGATTTTTTTATTGTTCTTAAAGCTCATCCTAATAACACCTTGAATTTGAAAAATGTCTTAAAATGTACAACATATTTCACATTTATTATCTTAATTTAATCCGGAGGTTCTCAACCGTGAGCAATGTTACATCCCCAGGAAGCCGGAAAAAAATGACAATGCCTGAAAACATTTTTGGTTATCACAACTGGGGAGGTGCTACAGGGTAGAGGCCAGGATAGCTGCTGAACTTCCTACAATGAGCAGGACAGCCTCCTACAACAAACAATCACCTGGCGCAAAATATCAATGGGCTGGAGTTGAGAAACTTCAGCTACAGGATTTCATCCTATAGCTACATTATGTGGTAGAAGGTAAAAGAACTGCTATCCCCATTCTTGGGAAAGAAAATGGTGCCCACAAGCTCTCTAAATTATACAAAACTGTATTGGAGCCAAGGATCTTATTTCAGTGTATATTTCATAAAACAATACAAAATCCCAATGACCTGTGAAAATCATGGGAAAGCTCAGTGACTAAAAAATCTTGAAAATAACAAAGAATGACATTCACATCAACAGTGGAAACACACAACAAAGAAGAGTGGGAAGGGGACAACTATCTGCTCTTCCCACAATGCAGCGGATGGGAAGGAATGCAAAGATACGAGGATATGAACCCCAGGTCTGCTGCTCACTCACCAGCTGATAGGGTATGGCTGCGTCCCCTGCCCAAATCTCATCTTGAATTGTAGCTCCCATAATTCCCACATGTTGTGGGAGGGACTCGGTGGGAGAAAATTGAATCATGGGGGTGGTTTGCCCCATACTATTCTCGTGGTTGTGAATACATCTCACGAGATCTGATGGTTTTACAAGGGATTCCTCTTTTGCTTGGCGCTCATTGTTTCTTGCCTGCAGCCATGTAAGATGTGCCTTTTGCCTTCCACCATGATTATGAGGCCTCTCCAGACACATGGAACTGCTGAGTCCATTAAGCCTCTTTTTCTTTATAAATTACCCAGTCTTGGGTATGTCTTTATCAGCAACGTGAAAACGGACTAATGCACCAGCTATAGACTTTTGGCTGTGTTGCCTTTGGCACTTAACATTTGCAACTCTGAGATTAGTTTTCCCAACTTGTAACATGAGAATAGCTAAATAAGAATTCCTATGAAAAGCTCTTTATAAAACATCAGGCACTGTCCAAAATGTTTATTATCTTCAACGTTAGTGATGATTTTCACTGACTTCTCCCTTCCTCCTTGCTGATTGGTTAGCAGACTCCTTATTTACGTTCACAGACTGACCACACAAAACCTAGGCTTATGAGCAAAAGCAGATACATAGCCAGGTGCCATAAAGATGCTGAGGAGAAGGGAATATGTGGAGAGGTGTGGCTAAAACCACAAGTTCTGAAGACAAATGGCCTGAAATTTACAGATTAAAAAAAAAAAAAATCACTAAATAACCCATTACTAGAGCAATATAGCTTTGGGTACATTGTTTAACCTCTGTATGTCTTTGTCTTCTTACTTGCAGAATAGCACTTATGACTCATAAGGTTGTAAGAAACAAATGAAATAATAAATGAAAAAGAACAATGTAAGAGTACACAATCAATCCCCCTTAGGCCACACAGTGCTCTAAGTGCCTGAAAAACACTGGTGGACAAGATAGAAAAGTTTTCTACCCTGATAAATCTTACATTTCAATGGGAGAGAAATAAGAAATCAATATATAAATAATACAAATAACAAAAAATAAAATATAAAAAGGTTAGGAACTCAGGCTAAGACATGAGATGCCAGTTCAAAGTATCTGTGAAGCAAAAGATTAGAGTTCCCAGAAATAAATTGAGAAATAGGCTGCATGAATGAAATTACTGAATACAGGATTTGCAATTCAGGAAGTTCAGAGTCAATTATATTATGTGTGGTAGGTTCATAAACATGAGCAAACACAGTGCATCTAGCAGGATCAGATTATTAAAAAGGTAAGAAACCATTATCCAGTTGTTTTCTTAAGCAATAGTTAATGCTAAAATATTTCATCCAACAACTATCTAGACGTACTTCTTACTTATTAGGAAGTAATTTCCTAAATGCATACTGAGACAGAAAAAAATAAGAAAATCTCTGCTAATATTCAATGAAACTTCTAAAATCCAAAGATCAGAAAGTCCAGTCTATCACTGATGGGCATTTGAGTTGGTTCCAAGTTTTTACTATTGTGAACAGTGCTGCAATAAACATACATGTGCATGTGTCTTTACAGTAGAATGATTTATAATGCTTTGGGTATACACCCAGTAATGGGATTGCTGGGTCAAATGGTGTTTCTGGTTCTAGATCCTTGAGAAATCGCCACGCTGTCTTCCACAATGGTTGAACTAATTTACACTCCCACCAACGGTGTAAAAGCGTTCCTATTTCTTCACATCCTCTCCAGCATCTGTTGTTTCCTGAGTTATTTAGTTATTTATTTTGAGATGGACTCTCGCTCTATTGCCCAGGCTGGAGTGCAATGGCGCATTCTCAGCTCACTGCAACTTCCGCAGAACAAGGCTGGAGGCATCAAGCTATCTGACTTCAAACTATACAACAAGGCTACAGTAACCAAAAAAGCATGGTACTGGTACCAAAACAGATATATAGACAAATGGAACAGGACAGAGGCCTCAGAAGTAATGCCTCACATCTACACCCATCTGATCCTTGACTAATCTGACAAAAACAAGCAATGGAGAAAGGATTCCCTATTTAATAAATGGTGTTGGGAAAACTGGCTAGTCATAGGCAGAAAACTGAAACTGGAACCCATCCTTACACCTTATACAAAAATTAACTCAAGCTGGATTAAAGACTTAAACCTAAGACCTAAAACCATAAAAACAACAGAAGAAAACCTAGGCAATACCATTTAGGACATAGGCATGGGCAAAGACTTCATGACTAAAACACCAAAAGCAATGGCAACAAAAGCCAAGATTGACAAATTGGATCTAATTAAAGAGATTCCTCACAGCAAAAGAAACTATCATCTGAGTGAACAGGCAACCTACAGAATGGGAGAAAATTTTTTCAATCCATCCATCTGACAAAGGGCTCATACCCAGAATCTACAAGGAATTTGAAGAAATTTTCAAGGAAAAAACAACCCCATCAAAAAGTGGGCAAATGATACGAACAGACACTTCTCAAAAGAAGACATTTATGCAGCCAAGAAACATACGAAAAACGCTCATCATCCCTGGTCATTAGAGAAATGCAAATCAAAACCACAATGAGATACCATCTCACGCCAGTTAGACTGGAGATCATTAAAAAGTCAGGAAACAACAAATGCTGGAGAGGATGAGGAGAAACAGGAACACTTTTACACTGTTAGTGGGACTGTAAATTAGTTCAACCATTGTAGAAGATAGTGTGGGGATTCCTCAAGCATCTACAACCAGAAATACCATTTGATCCAATAATCCCATTACTGGGTATATACCCAAAGGATTATAAATTATTCTACTATAATGACACATGCACATGTATGTCTATTGCAGCACTGTTCACAATAACAAAGACTTGGAACCAACCCATATGCCCATCAATGACAGACTGGATAAAGAAAATGTGGCACATATACACTACGGAATACTATGCAGCCATTAAAAAAGGACGAGTCATGAAGTTGGAAATCATCATTCTCAGCAAACTAGCATAGGAACAGAAAACCCAACACCGCATGTTCTTACTCATAAGTGGGAGTTGAACAATGAGAACACATGGACACAGGGAGGGAAACATCACACACCAGGGCCTGTAGCAGGGTGGGGGGCTAGAGGAGGGATAGCATTAGGAGAAATACCCAATGTAGATGTTGGGTTGATGGGTGCAGCACACCACCATGGTATGTGTATACCTATGTAACAAACCTGTATGTTCTGCACATGTATCCCAGAACTTAAAGTATAATAAACAAAAATAATGAATTAAAAAAAATCAGAAAGTAATAGGACACCTATCAACTATGCAGAAATAACTGAAAATGTTAAATTAGTAAGAAATCTTGAGCAGATGCGGTGGCTCATGCCAGTAATACCAGCAATTATGAAGGCTGAGGCGGGAGGATAAATTACATCCAGGAGGTTGAGGCTGCAGTGAGCCGAGATGGCACCACTGTCCTCCAGCCTGGGTGACAGAATGTGACTCTCTCTCAATAAAAAAATAAAAAAGAAAAGAAAGAAAAAAAGAAAAAATGATCGTGGCTCAATATGACCAAACTGATTCTAATAAAGAGGAGATCAGTAGTAGTAGTAGTAGGAAGTTATATTGTTTCAATAGAATTATTTCATTAAGAAAAATTAGTCAGCAGACCTCTTTAGCTGTTGAATTTATAAAAGGATAAAGAAAATTTTAGAATTATGGTATAAATCGTGTGGCAGAATATTTGTTCTTTTGTTTTGTTCACTAAAACAATGTGTTACAACTTTTTAATTCTGGTCTCAGCTCTCATAAATACCATACCATCAACTCCTGTCAAAAATAAACATTTTAAAAGGCTATAAGGCTACTTTTATGTGATATGAAGTCACTGTTCATTCTCATGAACAGAAAAATAAGGTAGCAGGAATAGAATTCATTCACACTCTTTGTATAATGCTGACAAATGCACAAAGTTCTTCAATATGATTAGAATAATTACACAGCACAAAGTAGACTGGGGATTTAGGATTATCTAGTTACCTTGACCAATTCCAATTCAATTGAAAAAAAAAAAAATGAAACTACTAATTCTAGATTCCAGGAATGCTCTTTGGTTCCTAAACTATTTGCAGTAGCCATTTATATTCCTGAAACTAATGATACAACTACTTAATATGGGTTTTTTTCATTGTGCTTTGCATGTATTACTGCTATTCTTTTGTGAATATGATAGTCTCTAAAAGGTAAAAAAAAATTAAAAATCAGCTTTAAAGACTAAGAACTTATTTAAAGACTAAATAAGAAAACATACCAAAAAGCAAAGAAGTATTAAATAATTTGGGAAACAATCTAGCTTTCTGAAGTCTTTCGACAACAATAATATTGATGATTTCAGAAAGAACCAAATGTTACAGTGTTTTGGAAGACAAATCAGTGGATCATCAAATATCATCATCAAGCCAAGAGGTACTTAAAGGGATTCAGCATTTATATCACCTTTCTTAGTGTGTGAGTTAAGTTTCATAGTAGACAGGAGTCTAAATCATTAGCCATATTAAATCTACATTTTAACTCCCCCAGACAGGACATATTAACATGTAAAATCAAAGAGATGGTCTATGAAATAGTAGTAAGAGTTACCTTAGCTTTCCAATAAATATCTTCTAATTTTTTTTCTTTTTCTTATTCATGTATGGAACATAGTCAATGGAAGTGCAAAAAGAACACAAGTGACAGAGAAGACTAAGTATTTTTTACTTTTATCAATATGTAAATTCAGATTTTTGGAAACATGTTTAGAAATATCAAAAATGTTATATATTAATAAAGCAATAGGATCCCAAAAAAGAGATACATAAAAACGTAATAAAGGTGATTTAAAAACCTAAATGCTTTGCTGAAGATCCATTTGAAAATGAAGTCCATTTTATTTCTCACTGGACTTAATACATTATAATAAAAAACTTTATCAAGAGTATACTTTCACCACTCAACTATATTGGAGGGAAAAATAAATTCAATCATTTCATTAGAGACTGTTGTTTCTAATATCTGCAATGTCTTCATTCATTGAATCAGTGTGTATCTGGCAATATCCTGATTCCTGTAAATGTGAATGTATAGTTTGAGCAGAAATCATCACAGGTTACACTGAAATACATACACACTATTGATTTGAATTAACCTAAAGTTAAATAAATAAAATTAAATCAATGAAACTGAGTTTGATGTACTCACTTTCCTAACAGCTATTTTTCAGTATATAAAATAAATTCAATGAAAAATAAACACATCAACTAGACAACTGATTGAAACGGGAAAACAGCCTTCTCTTTATAATACTTATGTTTCATGATGTGGCTTCAATAAAACTACACCAACATTATTCTCTAATATAATCTGTGGTGTGTAATGTACAGAAAAATATAAAACCCACCTACAAAATGTATTGTGAATTTAAAAAAAAATAAGTAATACTAAATTAACTTTTAAAAATAAAACATCTTGCTTTTGGCAACATGTCACTCTAAGAGAGGAAACTACATAATATATTATAATAAGGGCTAAATTAAATAACAATGCTTCATTTCTCTCCTATCCAAATAGAGAAATGGCAATGGCTCTATAAAAAAAAAAGTGAAGGGAAAGTCAAATTCATTCTTTTCATTTCCTTATAAAAGTCTCCTCAATGACTTTGATTATGAAAAGACGTATTTCCTAAAGGACATTAGAGATGCATCCCTGAAAGCCCTGTTTCCAGACTCTGACCTCAAATGCAGGTGAGAAAACTTAGAACCAAAATGAGAACACAAAAATTAGAATAATTGAAGAAAACAGTTTTAAGTAGATCTTCTCTCATTTACTTGGTAACCTTTAGCTTTGCTGTTATTAGTAAACAATACCTTGGGAATATAACATCAGTGGATTTCATTAGCATTCCTGCAGCAAATATTTAATATCCTAGGTGGCCATGCTGAACTTCCCAAATGTTAATTGATGCTATTACCAATTGCTTGTGGCATATTCAAGGTGTATCAGGAAATTAACAACAGAGCTTATAGGACAGGGGATGCATTTTAATAATTGGTCAGATAATCGGTTTTCCATTAGCTTCTTTTCTATAGTAAAAAGAAGGATGTTCTTATTTGGAACTTGTAAAATACTTAGATACGACACTATGTACATAGGTGCCAATATAATATTAGCATTATCAGCAGAATTTCTCTTACTCAGACTTATGCATAAAATTTGCAGGTGTCTTTACTAATTATTCCTTTAAAATGATCTCTTCTTTTCTTCATTAACTAGAACTAGAGCAAAATCAGTAAAAGGGTCTATTTTAAATTACTAGGTATTATATTGATCATTGGATAGTATGTTCTGGATTCCATGATCACTGTCTACTTTTGTCTACATTCAGGACTGTTAAGATTATAGGAGTTAAAACACATTCTTTGAGGGATAACATTTAGTATGTTTTAAATATGCATAATGCAGTCCAAAACCAAATGAACATGCAAATAGTGTGACAAAATGCAAATTCCTTCACGAGCAAGGGTTCCAAAACAGTTTGGTTATTTCCCACATAGTGATGTTTCCATACATGTAATGTGTAGTGATCAGATCAGGGTAATTATCATATGCATCATCCTGAACATTTATCATTTCACTGTGTTGGGAACATTCAATATCCTCCCTCTAGCTATGTGAAACTATATATTATTGTTAACTACAGTCATCCCACAGTGCTATAGAAATGCTATTATTAACTTCATTTTATAGATTAAAAAATAAGAGGCTTACAGCATAAATAACTTGCTAATATGGATGACAGCTGAAATTTTAATCTAATTTTGTTTAACTACAAGTACTCTATCTGCTCTTCCTAGGAGAAATAACACTGAGGCCATGATTCAGAAAATCTGGGTTCTAGTCACATTTCGCTATTAATTAGCTATGCCATTTAAGGGAAAATGTAGAATCTCTCTCTTCTTCTCTAGTCTATTAATTGAAGGAGCAGTAATTCTCATGAAATTAAATCTTTATATTTGTAATTGATCACACAGAAATGAATATGATTTTTACAAAGAAAAGTTAAATTATAAGGGGACAATTACATGAAATTTTATTCGATCAAATGAGCCATCTTCTCTATATAAGATCCAAAACCCATATTGAAAACAGTAATATTTTGGAGCAATGCACAAAGCACTGGAAGTGGATAAGGAAATACTAAGAGCTTTCTTATTTTAAAATCCATGCATTGCTTTACATCAATTTCTGGCAGACATCCTGGCTAAAGCAGGAATTGAAAATTATTCAAAATCCCTCTATAGGAATCTTGAAAAAAAATCTGAAATCAATAAAAATATTCATTATGTAGAAAATAAGGCATAAGAATATTCCTTGTTTGTTTTAAAGAAAAGGTCTATGGCAAGAGGCGTTGTGGTACTATGACTGAAAACTGAAGCCACCACATAATGGGACAACTATTACCCACTCTATTATCTTCAGCACCTGAAATTTCTGTTTGGTTGATTTCTTTCCAGCTCATTTAATCTCATTTACATATTTTACCAAGACCCATTTTATCCCACCATTTAATTCTTTGCCCAACCTATGCTGTTTCAACTACTCTTCTCTCTTTGTGCTTCCTGTAAATCTCAACAAATGACTAAACTTGACTCTATGAGCTAGATTCTTTGGCCCAAGCCCTACCCATTGTATAACCAAAAATAAGTGAGTCTGTCTCCTTGAACTTTCTATCTCCTCACTTTCAGATGCACTAACTGACCTGGAAAAAAAAATACACTTTCTAGTCATGAGATCACTTCTAACTGGTGTATTACCCTATTTCAGAGGTCTGAAGATTATTTTAATCTAACTGTATTAGACCCTGTATGTACAGTGTCCTTTGTATGTGATACTACATGCCTGCTTCCAGATGTGATTTTTCATTTTTCATATACTCCTCTCCCAGCCCCAACCTTCTCAAAATAGTTCATCAATCCCTCTAAATAGTGCTAGTGACAGAAGCTACCTATTTCTTCACTTTTTAAACCCTTCTACAATGTTTTTAAAATTTATTGTATTTTCTTTAATTGACAAATCATAATTATGCATATTCAGGAGATACATAATGTTTCAATATATGCAATGTATAGTAATGAGATCAGGGTCCAGTGTTTTTAAGGTAATTCATCTCAGACAATAGATAAGATGACTTTGCTTTTAGTAGCTACTATTTTCAGTCTCATTAGAAAACTCCTTATGCATTTGGAGGGTATGAGGGAATACCTTTCGTATCTGCACTGTGGCGTTTTCCATTCACAACCTAATTTCCTATTAAAACAAATCCTCTTCTTAAAATTCAGCTGAATTTTACTACACCAAGCCAACACTAATATAAACAAGCTACAATATCCTATTTTATATTGTCAGGAGAATGCATGTTTGTTCTGTCACTTTAACAGGCTTTTCTTTCTACAAATCCACCAAGTGGCTATTTTCAGTGTTAACATAAGAGAGTGCTCAAGCTTATCACCCAAACTTCCAGATATGATGAATGGCCAAGGCAAAAAACATATTTGTTAAGGAAGCAACCCATATATAGCTTGTAGAGCTTTGACTGATCGTGTTTACTCAATGGATACAAATGTTATTGGCCTTTAAAAAATATTTGGGGGGTTTACGTCCTGTTTTCTTTTCCTTTCTGAAAATGGCTTTTTCAGACCAGCATCTGCACAGGCTTACACAATGCAATGGTATAGAGTAGCCGTTATCAGCAGTTTTGTATATACAAAATTGATTCATTTATTCTAGAATGTGATGAAGTATAGAAATGGTTCACGCCTAAGTGTAAGTCCTCACTATTACTCTTTTTTTCAGGGCTATTTGTTGTCTATATTACTTACATCAACACAAACCAAAGTAATTTGGTTAAATAAACTGAGAAGCTTGAATTTGATTCTGGCACCAAACATTAGCTTCTTTTTATATCGTGACCACATTATTTAGTTGTCTACATATAAAATAAAGATTTATTCATAGAGCTAATGATTCAAGAATTACTAATTGAGTGTCTATTATGAACTAGGAACTTTTATAGGTTCTTACTTTATTGCACTGAAGAAACCAGTCTCAGCTCTCACACAGCTTACAACCTAGCATGAGGAGATAGTAAACAAATACACATATCCCATGTCAGATGGTGATAAATGCCATGGACGAATGAGAGACTGCAGAGGGGGTACAGCTATTCTTCTAGAGAAGGAAAACAAGCCATGCAGGTATCTGAGGGGAAGAATAATTCAAGGAGAGGAAACACATGCATTAAGTCTTGAGAGAATTATAGAGAAAATTTAATAGTAATAATATGAAAATTCTTTGATGACTTTAGTAAGACTATTATTATCATAGCTTCTAAGTTCCTCACTTTCTGCCACTTTTGCTGGCTAGACATGGCTTGCTATTTGTTCCCCAAAATATAACTCATAATGACACTGTAAAGTCAAGAATAACTGCTGTCACTCAAATAATATGTATAAGGCAACTTATAATCATTTGTTCCATAGCTCAGTTTTAGAGCCATTTTATCATAGAGAATGCATTCCTTAGCAATTTTCCTTTTAATCAAAAATGTTCCCGAATATGACAAGAAATTCCCAAATCTAGACTACAACATCAGCCAAAGTAGAAAAATAGCAATTTCCCCTGTAAAACTGATTTCAAAACTATCATCATCTGTCATCATCATCATCAATCACAAGAGGAAACTGCTTTGGTAGCATTATTTTAAGTCCATATTTAACTAGATGACAGCTTAACCTTCTTAGGGAAGCAGAGTAATCTCTCCTGACAACACCAACCAAGTACAGAAAAGCAGATTTGCTCTAATGTAGAAATTGGCTTTCATCTGATTTTATAAACACACTGTGGCATCTGATGATTCAATAGGTACTTGGGTTTTTCTTTTGAACATTCAACACTCTAGCAGAGCTGGTAAAGATGGCGTACTCAAGAATTATTGCAGTCACTGCATCAGCATTAGCTTATCAACAGAATTGGCTATGTATGACATCCAGCTAGAAAGGCATCCATGCAAATCTCCCTTCCAGAGAAAGAAAAGGCACCTGTGTAAATATATAGTAGAACACAATGCATATGTGCTTTGTGCATGGCATTCACATTCATTTCCCATTCTATGCTTGTACTTAACTGACGTCCTCCACTTGCTGTTCACATTCATGCCCTAAGACTTTTCTTGTCTTTATGTGTATGGTTGCACTACTTACTCAATTTGCAGTGAACATCTCCACCAAGTCTGTATGTCCAAATCTCAGCCACACTACACTGAACAAATCTACTGCCAACTCATTCCACAAACATTCCCTGAATCCCCCGAGAGGATTTTTCGCCTCCTCTGAATGCCCCATCAAACTTCATCTATGCCTCTTGTAGGAACTCATCTTCTAATAGAATCATTTGTTTGAACCCACCATCCCCTCTCTCCTTTTCATGTTAAAAAGCCCTTTGTGGGTAATTATTATAAGCTGTTCGCCTTTTAATTTTTATTTGTCTTGGTATTTCCTATAATAGTATATACACATTGCATTGCTGCAAATACATGTAATAAATCAGCAAATACTACATTTACTAACAATTCTGCAACTTCAAACTAATTCCTGAGTTATAAATGTGCCTACCACTATACCCAGCACAGCTATGGGTCAGAACGAAAGTAACTATCTATGGAAGTTACTTAAGGCAAATGTTAAACACAGCAATCTTATTACTCAAAAAAAATGTAGTATGTTTGCAAAAATATCTTCCCATTATAAGTTTCCTTTCAGGATAAGGGGTATTAAAAGTGTTTTCCTTATTATCTCCACAATTGCTAGCCCATTGTCTTGATGACAATTTGTTGAATGAATATGTAAATGATTGCATGATTTTGTAAACTTTACACTATCTCTGCCACAGAATCTAAACATTTTGGGGAGGGAAGGTAGTTGCAGGATAAGAATGTCCAAAATATGCAATTGCATTGTATGATAATTTTTTTTAAAACACATAAATGCTATTAAACAGAAACCTAGCAGAAAATACAGGGTTAAAATTTTTATCTGTACCTAAGGAAAATAATTGGGACCACTGACATTCTGAAAAACTAACATCCAGAAAGGTATTTATCTAAGAGCATCTGACAGTGTGAGAATGTGAGAGTGTAAAGTAGAACACGCATGTGTGCACACAGATGTACCTCTCTGTGTGCCTGTTGCTGGTAAAGTTGAAAGAAGAGGTGAGAGAAAAGGAATAATTCTCAAAAAAGGAACTCCATTTATTACTAGGATTTAAGTATGAATTCATGAAAAAATATAAAAACTTCAGCAGAGCTAGACAGTTCATGATTACTTGTAGAAGACAGGTAGCTGAAAGCTTATAATTTTTCGTAACATGACCAATGACACTCAGTTAATAAAATATTGGGTTAAATTTCGAAATTTTCACCCTACAGTCTTCTGTCTAAAGAAGAAAATACATATACCCATTTTTATTATTTTAAATCAAAATGCTAAGAGTTCTAAAAACATGTACATGGTACATTTCTAAAACTCAATGTACATTACTATTTTCTTTTACTTATTTCAGTGTCTATACTTCTGAAGAATAGTTGCAACAGTTTCAATGCAATAGGAGTTATTGGAAAATTAAGTATAGCAGGAGAATCACCCTCTGGGTCAGTGTACACACTGTCATTGCCTTTTTCTGAAAACATGAGAACAATCACTTGAGAATCTATGAATTGTGATATTTCCCAACCTGGCTGCATTATTCATCTTATCGTCAGAATGAATAACTGGCACAAAGCAGCTACTCTGAAAGTGTTTGTTAAACTGTGCTGGAAATTGCATCAATCTGTCTATTTTGCCCACATATAAGATCTAAAATAAATTAGGGACCTCCCTAGCCTCAGTTTCATCCCTAATAAAATATAGTGACTTTATCTTCTACTAAGTATCTCCCAAAATATATCTCATAGAATACTGATTATTAAATATATAGGAGGAGTGAGTTCTATAATCTAGATATGGGAACAATTCTGTTTGAAACAGTGATAAAATTTTAGCTGTAAGACTCTCAGGGTATTTAACATTAAACCATTCATTGTACCTATTGTGGAAGATGGATAGTATTTCTCAATTTATTTGACTTTAGAATGCTTTTTAATTAAAATATCATAGTAGGTTGATTAAACCTTCCCATAGCTGTTGAACATTAAATATCACGAATTCTTTAAGTTTATATGTTATATAAGCACTTATTTTCATTTACTAGCTCTAAAAGTATTTTCCTGGAACCATCACAGCATTTTCAGATTCAGAGAACAAGCCCTTGAGCAATCGCTACATGTTTCCATGGTTGGGCTGACTTATCCTGTTCCCTCCCCTTGTTTGTCTCTCTCCTGATGGGTCATACTTTGTTTAACCTTTCCTTTTATTTAATGTCTTTATTCTCTTGATAATCATAATTTCCTCTCTAAACCAGGACTGTCCAATGGAAATATAATGCATGACACATATGCAGTTGGAAATTTTCTAGCAGTAACATTTAAAAAGTAAAGAGATAGGAATAAAATTAAGTTTAATAACATTTTATTTAACCTAATATACTCAAAATATCATTTCAGCAGAGAAACAATATAATAGTGAAATAGTTCATATTCCTTTTTTTGTACTTATCTTCTGAAATCTGATGTTCATTTTTCACTTACAGCACATATCACTTTGGGGACACATTTCAATTTCCCAATAGCCACATGTAAGTAGTGGCTGACACACTGGATAGCACAGCTCTAAAACACATACAGCAGTTCTCACTTATTCATGGTTTTGCTTTCCACAGACCTGTGGTCACCCACAGTCCAAAAATAGGTGAGTATAGTATAATAAGGTATTTTGAGATGAGACAGAAAGACCACATTTACATAGCTTTTATTACAGTATGATGTTATAATTGTTCCATTTTATTAATAGCTATTAATTTCTTACTGTGCCTAATTTATAAATTAAACTTTATCATAGGTATGTATGTATAGGAAAAACATAGTACATATAAGGGTTTAGTACCATCTGCAGGCATCTACTTGGAGTTGTGGTATGACCTGTGGATAAGGGAGAACTACTGTACAACTCCTCAACATGTTACTTAAAATGCACAAATTAGGCTGAATAACATATTAAGTGCAGTTATTCAAAGATACATTCTGCTTTTTCATAAGGTTTTTACATTGCTTTCAGCTTTGTCTCCAATATTTTCCTTTGGGCAAAGAGTCTATACTGCAGAAGTATGGCAACTTACACCATTGGCAATGTCTTCAACACTGACTACTCTATCAAATGAGAGTTTGAACAATGATCTTTCTACATGTAAAATACTAAAGGTTTCAAGAATAATGCATGTAGAAACCTCAGAATTTTCATTTTTCCCTTATCATTGAGAAAAGCATTTTTTAACTTGTCCATAGTGAACTACACTATCCGTCCACTCCATTTTGTTCATTTACTCGTTACTAACAAGCTTTAACACAACGATGTCCAATCTTTTGGCTTCCCTGGGCCACATGGGAAGAAGAAGAGTTGTCTTGGGCCATACATAAAATACACTAACAATAGCTGATAAGCTTAAAAAAAAAAAAAAAAAAAAAAAAAAAAAAAAAAGCAATCTCATAATGTTTAAATAAAGTTTATGAATTTGTCTTGGGCCACAATAAAAGCTGTCCTGGGCTGCATGTTGCTCATGAGCCACAGGTTAAACAAGCTTGCTTTAATCCTGTAATACAGTCCACATATGGGCCTAGAAATTCATCATATAAAAATGAATATTAAGGTTCCACTTCTAACAGAACCTCCTATCTTATTTGGGAGAGAAAAATCTAGTAATAACCCAGAGCAGTGGTTGCTGACGTAAGAAAAATACATACAGTTACAAAGTAAAGTCGACAATACCTTGGATAGTCAGGGAAGTCTGCAAAGAGCTAGGCCTTAACAAAGGTAGGTCTCAAAAGAAAGCTATGCATTTGCCAGGTTTAAGAGGACAGTGGCAGAGGATAATAATACATTCCATGGAGGGAGAACAGTTATTTGCTAAGTATGGAAGTATACAAATACAGAAGCATGGAGGGCTGAGATGATGAGGCAACTTAGACCATGCTCAGCTTGCACCAGATTTTGCATACCAGGCTAAGCAAGTCAGCTGAAATATTTTAAGGAGAAATGTTACAGATCAGAGCCTTCAAATTTCCCATCTTTTGTTCTAAATTCCTGCTGTACTTTGGAATATCTATGTGAGTAGATTTTGACTGAACTGTTATACGTGATTAGTGTTTTTATGGAAAGTTCGTCAACTCTCAAGATACTGGTTCCCTGTGAGACCATGAGGATCTGAATAAAACTTCTTTAACTGCAGCAAGTAATTTGTGATGCAGGATATTATTAGTCTCCTTACAGTTTTTACTCCCATATGCGGAAGGGTGAAATGTCCAGATCCATCTTTATTCATATTGTATCTATAGATAGACACACTCAATAGAGCACAGGAAGATTGAATTGACTATTCAGGGACAATTTTCTTACCTCTACAAGTTTAAATGATGCTTACTATGGTGTATCCATATATATTTTGACCCTGTAATCTGCTATGAACTCACTGGAGAATTGATGTTAAAAAAGTATCTCTGCTTCATATTTACCTATGTAACAAACCTGCACATCCTGCATATGTACCCTTGAAATGAAAAGTTGGAGAAAAACATTGTGCTTTAAGCTTACTTTTCTTATGAACCCTTTCCTAATGAATCCCTTCTATCTTGAGTCTGAATAACATATATAGCCTCTGCCTCACCAACTTCATGTTATGATACATGGACCAAATCAGATGAAACATGTGAATGCATAGAGTACATTCTATGACATGGTAGTAGCCATTATGGTTGTCATTACTGTTATTTATATTAATATTAAATATACATTACAGAAGCAAAGCAAGAATGGTCAAAGAAAATGTCTATCGTTTTGTGGTTTCTATTAGAGACTTCTTTCTGACCCTTAATTTTAAAAATTATTATCCATTTGATGTCTTTTAAAATAATTGTGTTCTTCCCAGTACTAATATGTTTTTGATGGTCTTTCACCCAATACCTAAGACCAAGTATGCAGATGCAGACATGCTCTTTTTGTTCCTGTATTCCTCAACATTTAGGAATTGTGTTTGAAGTTAAATAAATGATGGCATGAGATGACTTATCCAATAGGGCAGAAAACAAGAAGATAAGTGAGATCCTTTGAAAAGGAACAGAAATAATTGGCCCACACACTGCAAACAAAGCACTCAGGAAAAATCAAGCCTAGACCTGTATTACCTTGTCTGGCATACCGTTTTAATTCTAGAAAATAATTCAACTGAACAAGCCTGGATTGCTTAGAAGAGCATGACTTGTGCCAAAGCAGGGAACATGGGGAAGAGAAGTACACAATCTAATTGGGAGGCAGATACAGAAAGAATGTGTTTGGTCACAAAGCAATGTGTTCTAGATGAGCTCCAGTGGAAAGACAAGCTGACAGTAGTGACCTAAAGAGTTCTGACTGCAGACATCTGAAAGACATGGCAGAAGATGCAGACATTAAGCTAAACATTAGAAGCCAAACACAGCTTCGGCAGGTAAGAACTGGAAGGAAGGGGTATCCCCGGAAAAGAGAATGAATGAGCAAAGACAGAGAGATAGGAGCAAATAATGAGTGAAATGGCAAGTGATAATAAGTAGCAGGAGGATAAGGAACATATGATGAGTTGACGGTTAGAAAAGCGGAGAAATAATCATGGGAACACTCTTGATGTCAGCATTGTAACTATCTACCCAATGCCTGGAATACCAAGCAATAAAATGTAAGCAATAAAACTGAAATTAATTTACTACAGTAATTATGATATTTACAACTTTTCTAATTAGTAGTACACTGGCCCCTGAAAATAAGTAGACCTAAGTGCTCTATTTACATATTCATATAATCTCTTTTAATTGTTTATTTTTAAATATTTCCCTTAAAATTTGTTTATACTGATTTGCATTCTTTTGAAGGGGAATAACACACTTATATATTGCCTTTGTCAACGCCATGCTGAAAACCGCCCTTTGCCATAAAAAGATATTTTTACTAATGGCATATAATCAAACATGCACTTCATTAGTCATTAAAACTTACTACAAATATTCAACAGCTATGTAGCAATTGCAATGAAAAGAATGAAATTGATTTCAAACTGTAATGCCTGTGATTTGTCTCATAAAACACAGGAAAAAACTCCCTGTGAAAAGAAATAAGATATGCAAAGAACATTTTATTCTCACTAGATTTACAAATGTTTAAAATATAATTTTTATTTTTATTTTTATTTTTTTTTTGAGACGAAGTCTTGCTCTGTCGCCCAGGCTGGAGTGCAATGGCCGAATCTCAGCTCACTGCAAGCTCCACGTCCCGGGTTTACGCCATTCTCCTGCCTCAGCCTCCCGAGTAGCTGGGACTATAGGCGCCCGCCACCTCGCCCGGCTAGTTTTTTGTATTTTTTTTTTTTTTTAGTAGAGACGGGGTTTCATCGTGTTAGCCAAGATGGTCTCGATCTCCTGACCTCGTGATCCTCCCGTCTCGGCCTCCCAAAGTGCTGGGATTACAGGCTTGAGCCACCGCGCCCGGCCATAAAATATAATTTTTAATATTTAGTATTCAAAACTAAATTTTTAAAATGATGTTAGTGTCTTAATAAGCTTAGTTGCTCGACGTTACCATTTTCATACATTAGTTATATAGTTTTCCTAAACAATGCAATGACTAAGCTTCCATATGTAGGTTGAATCACATGAAACCAACACTGTCTAGCTATTGTTCACCTACAAAATGACAGTTTTGTAGGTTTACTCTAAGATACTAAAAATCATAAAATCATAGGATTTCAGAGTTAAAAAAAAACTTTGAGAAATCTAGTGGAGTCTTTGGCCTGGTTTATAAAAATTCCTTCTAGTATGAAATAATGGTCATTTGATATCTACTGTTGGTATATTTGGAAAAAGGAGCTTAAAATAATACGTGAACAGGAACAAAAGGAGCATTTAATGCAAAATAAGCCCAATACCCAAATTAAATGGATTTTTCCCCTTATTATCCCACTTTAGATAAGATTTCGTTTTAACTAAAGGAACGGAAAAGGAAAAAAGAAAACATATCTCAAATTAATATCTAACCCCACAATATGAAAGGCAACTGAAAATAATTTAGTTTTTTAAATGACCAGAGTAAAGGGCATCCAGGACTTACTATCTAGACTAACAATATAATGCATTTATTTCTCTAATTTCAAACGAAAGGAACTAAGATTAGCATTCTTAGATAACACTCTTTCATGTAAGTAGCCTAGAAGAATCAAGTGAATTATTCAAATCCAGAAAGGAAAACCACTAAGAAAATAGATCTTTTAATGCTCTTCAGCCTGCAACCTATCCAGGAAGAGAGAAATCAGATAAAAGATAACCTTGAGCTAACAAGGTTATGAGGGATTCTTTCAAAATGAATGATTTTAAGATGGGTCAATCCTGAGTTTTTATGTCAGGTAGGGCAAAAGGGTACAGAGGAGACTTCCTTCTTAGATCTGTTCCCATCCCATAAAATTCAGCAAGAAAACAAGAACGTTGTTGACCAAATAAATTAATTGTACCCTTTGATTGTTTTATCCCTATAAATGAACTTACCTTTTTCTCCCTTGTTCTCTGACACTTCTTAATTTATTAATTACAATAGGAAGACTGCTATTGCAGTCTTACCAATACAAAATTATTAACCTCTAACTTAGCTTTTTGAACTATGAAATAAAAGGAACCTAAGAGATCACAGGATTCACCTCACTGACTATAAATAAGGATCTGAGCTTAGGGAAACTGAATTGCCCAAGATCCCATAGCTTATAAGAGCAAGATCAGGCCCCACAAGACTTGCTCTACACTGCTGGCCTATAGGGCGATGGCCTAGCAGGATAGGATACTATCCCTTTTGTTTTAATTTCATCGTTTTTGCTATGAGATTTGAGAGTATGTGTGTCTGTGCATGGATCTGTGTGTAGCTTAGACAAGCATTAGCAAGGTTAGGACTCAATGTTATACTCATTAATTAATCTTTCTTAAATGATCAGTAATCCTTTTTAAGTCCAAGGATCGTCCACATAAATCAAACTCTGTAATGCCACAGGATTATTGGCAACTGGGTAACTAAATACAAATCACATTATTAACGAAGAATTACCAAAGTATAAATTGCTAAAGGAATCAAAGAAATTAATAATTCTCCAGTATATGATATATGCACTAAATTAAAATATATTAAAACAGAGAACTTTGTACAAAATAAAAAGGTATTAGGTTGACTAACTTAAAAGATGACTATTGAGAATTTTTCTAATAAAACCAGAGCCGGGCCGGGTGCGGTGGCTCACGCCTGTAATCCCAGCACTTTGGGAGGCCGAGGTGGGCGCAGGAGATCGAGACCATCCTGGCTAACACGGTGAAACCCCGTCTCTACTAAAAATACAAAAAAAATTAGCTGGGCGTGGTGGCGGGCGCCTGTAGTCCCAGCTACTTGGGAGGCTGAGGCAGGAGAATGGCGTAAACCCGGGAGGCAGAGCTTGCAGTGAGCCGAGATCGCGCCACTGCACCCCAGCCTGGGCGACAGAGCGAGACTCCGTCTCAAAAAACAAACAAACAACAAACAAACAAACAAAAAAACAGAGCCAATTGATAATTTAAAATGACAACATATAAAATAATTTTTACAGGAGTAAGTTAGGTTCCAAAACGCAGTTTGGCAACATTTGCATTTTTAACACAGCAAAATATACACATTTTATTAAAAATCACCAAATATTTAAAGCCAAACAAATAGCTGAAGGCAAAGCATTAAATACACTGAAGATTGTATTTAGCAATTCAGATAACAAATTTAAGATATTTTCTAAGATTTTTTTATTTTGAAAAATCTACCATTTTATTATACATCAGCAATTGAAATTGTATTATTAAAAATTTTCTATTATTCATTTTATTTGCAAATAATTTTTGGATTAAATCTTACATTAAAATTCACCTATTTTATAATTTAATAGAAAATATACTGCTGTTGCATTATTTATACATTGTTTATATAAGATTTAGCTATAAATTCCATAATTCATAAGGAAAAGCAGTCCTGTCAAAATCAGTAATCAAAACTGTTATACAGTTCCTAGAAGATAATACGTATTTATTTATTCCTTCACCATGTAATTACTTACTTATTTAAATAAAATGGTACATATTCCAAAATATGTTATTCCTCAAATTCGATTGTTCATAGCCTGCAAATTTAAAAGATGAATTTTACAATGAGGAATAAACCTAGACTTTTTTTCTTTAAAGTAGTCAGTTAATTTCCAGGGGTATCACTGGTTTTATAAAAAGTCTCAATGGCAAGTCCTGTTAAAAAACGTTCTTTGCTGAATTTACAGAGGACCTGATTTTATTATGATATTTTATAATCTGTTTAATAAGTTACCCTGATGACTAAGAAAATTATCACAGTAAATCTATTTTTAAAATGGCCTATAGGCTGATTTAAATCTGAATATCTGAAGTAAGCAAAATTAATTATTTAATCTTCATATGAAAGTCAAACTGTCTCACTTGAAATTAAGGGACAAATTTCATCAGATCACCAAAAAAACCAATATTCATTCCTTACAAAATACATGAAAACAACTCCCTTCTTATCACTTACCATTTCTTTAAAATCCCTGCCAAATTTTTAGACCAGAAATAAAATATTTTTTAAAACCTGAAATCTATCCTTCAAGAAGGTTACATTAAATAAGTCAGAGAAGATGCACAACAATTATAAAGCTTTTAAATAGCGTAAGGGCAATCCAAGTTTAGAAATCCCTCTCTGTTTTTACTTTCAAAGATTTTACACTAAACCTTTCTCCTTTTTGCTTTTCCTTTTGTTTTTGTTTTTCAGACAGTGTCTTGCTCTGTCGCTGAGTCTGGAGTGCAGTGGTAGGTTATATAGCTTACTGCAGCTTCAACTCCTGGCCTCAAGCGATCCTACTGCTTCAGTCTCTGGAGTTTCTGGGACTACATGCATGAGAAACTGCATCCAGCTTACAGTGAACCTTTCTAAATTTAAACTCCATGTGATATTCTTCCTCCCTCTCACCCCTCCTAAGTAGCCAATCCACCACTAAGTCGAGACCATTTTACTTCATTCACATCTCTTCATCTTCACCACCACCTGGCCACAATGTACCACTCCTGACTCCACCTACTTTAGTAGCTAGTATGATCATCCCTCCTATCTCTCAACCCTCTTAAGATGCTTTACTGTCTTCCCATTACTCATAGAGAGAAGGCCAAAATTCTTTAATTGGCCTATAAATCCCCACACTGTCTGGCCTTTGCCAAATATTCCCACCATCTCATCTTCTACCATCCTCCATCTTGCTCTCTGCAGTTCAGCTACACTGAAGAAGTTTCAATTCTTAAAATGTGCCATGCTCCTTCCCATTTCAGGGTGTTTGTACGCACGCTTTCTTCTGGCCTGATCTCTCTTAACCCTCTTCTACCTATTCATTCTATCTCCATACTTGATATGTGATCTCCCTTGCTATCTCCCTCTCTTTTATGATGTGTGATTTGTGACTACAGCCTTAACTGCCCACTAAATGAGAGTGGCATCCTGATGTCTAGTGTAGAGCCTTACATCCAGTAGATATTAGTGAGTGAAATTAAAGTGAATAAATAAAAATGATAGTTTGAGGACATGCTTTTTTAGTGTCCCATTTGGACACCGACACGGCTTGTGTTGCGTTCCCAAGGGAAATAATTAACATTATTCCTGAGCCTCCAAACAAAAAGTACTGGGTTCAATAACGACCTTTTTAAAATGCTCACTGCTTCTTGAAGACTAAAACAAAACAAAACTATTTACTCTTCACATGTAGTTCAACGAATTGAACACAGCAGGTGTTGAATAAATATGTATAGAATAAAGTCAGTTTCACTTTATAGGGATTTTCAATTTACAATATGCTTCCATACACATGATGTCATTTAGACTGTATGTCAAGCATTAAATGACATTAAATGAGCACCTAATGGCATTATCCCAGTTCACAGATAAGGAAGTAAAGTAAGAGAGGTTCAGTGGGTAGCCTGTGGTGGACTCTCCTATCTCCAGCTCCTATGTACTTCCTGCCAAATGACAGATTTTTAGCAGTGACCCAGAGGATGTAAACTTAACAACTGCTCCCAATGAGACTATTCTGTAACTTCATAATAATTATGATTATGTTGCTGCTACACAGTATTTTCATAATTATGTGTACAACTTATAATACCTTATATCTAAAGAAGTACTCACTTAACATCCCTCAAAACTCAACTTGACCAACCTCAATTTCCTGAACCCTTCTCCATTGAATTAAGATGGCCCACTGCTGTATCTCCTATAATAACATTTCTACTTGCACTAAATTTTTTGACTAGTTTACTGAAATCTTTCCGTCAACTACATTGTATGTGCACTGAAGCAAGACGATGCCTCATGTTTCTATTCCAGCACTTAGAACAATGCCTCTCTCAGAGTGGCCACTGAAAACCTGGGTGCTAAGTGGATGTACTGTAATAGAAAATAAGTGAGTTAATATTAAATAAATGATAGTAGATACATGAATTAACCCAAGAATATGCATAGTACTAGATGCTCTTGTTATTTCTAAATTAACAATATTTACAATCTAGTGGGATCATTTTACTGAAATCTAGTTCTCTAGTTGGCATAGTAACCATTAATTAAAATACATAATCAAGTGTTCATCATATAGGATAGCAAAGCTCCTCTTACTAGAGTTAACAGACAACACAATTTGCATTGGGGAGAAATTTTATTTTAAGCAGAGAGAAGAGTTCAAAAATTTATAAAAAACAATTATAGGAATTATTAGAAAAAGCAGCAGAAAATAAAAAGATACTGAATGTGTTAATGTCAAAATTTTAAAATATTAAATATTTACTGGAGCATGTTGAAACACAGGCTAAGATATTCCTTTCCTGGGTAGATATCTGAGGTTCTGTGTTTGTAACTGTATTAAAGTTAACTTGGATAGTAATAAACTGCTTAATCTAAATAGTTTTTAGGTTATCATAGTATGCATAATCCTAATATGCATAACCTAGATAAATGTATAAATTAATAATGTTGGCATCATTACATCTCAAACTATTCACAATAACCATTCATTTCAAACTCTAGTCAAAAAACAAATAGAATGGGCGAAAATAAATCCTTTTTGTCTCTGAAATGTATAAACTTACAGGTCTTCTCTGCCACTTGGTTCTTTTGTTAGTTCTGAGTAAGCTCTGAGATAGCAGATGTTATCTATACAACAGATAAGCCAAGATAAATAAGAACTCAATTTTTCCAAATAAGTATGGCCCTTTTTTCACACAAAAAAAATAAACTCAGGGCAATACTGTTCAACGCAAGTGAACAGATTTTGTCAAAGCTTCAAGCAACAAGAAAGGCAAGTTTCTGGTCTCCAGTTAGCATAAACTTGAATCTTCTGTGAGTGAGAAAATACTGAGAGTACAATCACATGTTCCTCTGGCAAAGAAATTGGTGCTACTTCTTAAACAAGAGAAAAAGAGAAGAGAAAAAAGTAAAAGAGAAATATGCTCTTTGTGAAGATCACACATAAAATGATCAAGCTTCTTTTGGAGTAGCTGATAAAGATTAAAATAAAATTTCTTTATGACAAAGGCAATCAACAATGCATCTGCCTCATGCTAAAGAAAATTATTTGACTTTTTCCTAATGCTGGGTATTGTACCCAACCCTGCCAGTTTCATAAAAGGGCATTTAATGAAATTTCTTATTAGAATCATCAGCATAAATCCCCATCAACAATTTCTTGGTCCACTGTTGGGAATAAAGGCAAATCAGATAAGTAGCTCTGTATATAAATGAGATGAGCAGAGACTCCACAAGTTTGTAAGTCTTAGCCAAACACAATGAAAAAACTTCCTCTTTTTTTTTTTTTTTTTTTGAGCCGGACTTTCGCTCTTGTTGCCCAGGCTAGAATGCAATGGTGTGTTCTTACCTCACTGCAACCTCGTCCTCCTGGGTTCAAGTGATTCTCCTGCCTCAGCCTCCCAAGTAGCTGGGATTACAGGTGTGTGCCACTATTCCCAGCTAATTTTGTATTTTTAGTAGAGACGGGGTTTCACCATGTTGGTCAGGTTGGTCTCAAACTCCTGACCTCATGATCCACTTGCCTTGGTCTCCCAAGACAATTTCTTAAATGCATATCCATTACTGGTTTTCTTGCCAAATGGCACATTGCCATTTCAGAATCTACCAGACAAATTCTCAGCTGAAAACAAGGAAAAATTGCTAGATACCTAACAGAGCAAGGAATTATATGGCATTGCTGTAATCGTGAAGAAGCATTAGCAATACTAAGTGCATAAAGTAGATTTTCCATGTGATTTTTTTGTTTGATTTTCTTCTACCTTTTTCTGTGTATTTCACTTCTTATTTTAAATGGGCATGGATAATTCTGAGAAAGGAAAACTCACTGGGCTCAAATTAGGGAGTCCTGACTTTTCCATTGACTTTCTTAGAAAAGTCTTTACTTATCATAATGAACTTCTTCATCCACAAAATTACAGGAGTAAGCTAGATGACCTTCATGTCCCTGCAACAGGTAATAACTATGACCTAGGATGATTCTATTATACGGCTGCTTTGTTAAAAGGTTTAGTTGGGGGTGAGGAGGTGGGCGCTGAAATTAGCACCAAGAAAATGGTCTGAAGATTTTCAACAGATTTGATTTCTCAAACCATCTATGCCTATCCTGGTTCACTGGAAATAATCCTTAAATAAATACTACTATTCCTAAATTAAGTAGTACATGCTGAATAGTATTGGCCTAGTTCAGAAAAGTCATCTATATGCTAATCAATGCATATAGCCCTAAGGGAGAATGCAGAATATATCACAAGACTGCAAAAAACAAAAACAGGCAAAGGCTTTTTAATCGACCACTTAAGAGGTTATGTAGAGGCCAACGGTGGAGTTATGAAGTGTGTTTCTAGTCGAGAATGCCATCTACTGACAATAAAATACTCAATATTCATATCATTTTATTGAGTGAAGAGTCAACAGTGGATTTCAGACTGGGATCAGTGAAGAATCTGGTATGTAAAAATAAAAGCCCGTCAATTCTTAGCATCCCTTTGGGGTTTCTGTGGGTATATGTTTAATAACTGTCATATCTCAAGACAGTTCAGTCTGACCCCTATTTAGTTTAAAAATATAATCATAGCAGCCAGAGCAGCTAGCCATGCTTGAATAGTTTGAATGCTCTTAACAGGTGCCCCATTAACCAATTTCTGTGCATGCACTCAGATATCTATCAGAAGTGTTCAATTCATTTCAGAAAAGAGAATAGGGACTATTCATAAAAGTAGAATCTGTCTTCCTGGGTCAAAAACCTCCTCTATCTATTCTTTGCATTCAAACTTTCTTATGACTTCCCACTCATAATAAAGTCATCTAATTTAGAGCTTGTTAATCCCTTGGTCAAGCCATTATTTAGAGGTAGAGGGTGATAAGAGCTAAGAAAAAGACTTGATCTCAATTATAATTAAAAAATGCAAATGAAAACAAATATATTTTCACTCTTAATGTTTTCATCTATTGAGTTGGCAAAGATCAAAAGTGTTACACTGTTGATAAATGCCTGGGGTAATAGACATTCACATACATTTTTGGTGAATGGCTTCATTAGGACAAACTCTATGGAGTTATTTTGCAATATTTACAAAAAGTAAAAACAGCCTACCTATTTTTAGCTATATAGTGTTTAGACAACCTGTTACTGGTCAGAATAGCTACCAAAATAGGGTTGCTGTAAAGATAAGATGAGATAATGCATGTAAAGAGTATAGAAAAAAAGACTTGCATTGTACTAGTATTAATAAACATTGATAAATCTTACCAGTTGTTCTCATGCATTCACTCATCAAACGTGTAGTATGCTATACAACACAGTATAGTGGAAAAGATCTTAAGCTTTGCAGTTAGAGATACTTGAGTGCTAAGTTCAACCACTCTGAATGTTTTATATGGCCCTGTAAACCCTATAAAATTGGAATCAATTATTAATAATTATATAATTATTTAGCAGGCTTTAGACAGTTAAATGAGGCATTGACTATAAAAATTAGTGCAATTTCTGGTTCAGGTAATTTTTTTTATTATTCTTATTGGATGATGATGATGATGTGATCAAGTCATTTTAGAAAATACTACAAAATTTCAGACAGGTCTCAGAAGACAGTCATATTCACAAAGGTTTAAGAAAAGTATATGTGTGCACTATATATCTCTATATCTGAAACACGGTATTTAAATGCTCTCTGATAAGCTCTGTCAGTTAGGAAAAATTATTTACAGAAATATATAATTCATGTATAATCCTATATGTTAATTTCATACGAATGTGTTGTATTGTGTTAATAAATATCTAAAAGGCTACGAAAAAATACCAAAATACTTGCACTGTGAATTGCAATTAGCATAATTTTATCAGGACATAACTGATTGAATAAACCGAAGAGTACTTTAAATATTTTCTGACTTTTTCTTCTCTTTCTATAGTAAAATTACATTTTAATCATTATCAACCGTTCTTTTTAGCTAAATGACCAAAAGAAAAAAAAGTGAAGAAAATGTACATTTATTTGACTTTAACCCAAAATAACCAATTTGATTCTTGTGAGCCTTGGATGTTGCTAAGGTACATTTCTTTTTTTTTTTTTTTTTTTTTTTTTTTGAGACGGAGTCTCGCTCTGTCGCCCGGGCTGGAGTGCAGTGGCCGGATCCCAGCTCACTGCAAGCTCCGCCTCCCGGGTTTACGCCATTCTCCTGCCTCAGCCTACCGAATAGCTGGGACTACAGGCGCCCGCCACCTCGCCCGGCTAGTTTTTTTGTATTTTTTTTAGTAGAGACGGGGTTTCACCGTGTTAGCCAGGATGGTCTCGATCTCCTGACCTCGTGATCCGCCCGCCTCGGCCTCCCAGAGTGCTGGGATTACAGGCTTGAGCCACCGCGCCCGGCCTGCTAAGGTGCATTTCTTAAATTATAGCAGCAATTTTTCCTCAGAAATCTTCTAATTTTGTTCCAATCACCGTAGTCAAGTTTACGTTATTTCCTTGCATAGATATACTGCTTCCTCAGAGAACTCTTGAGAATAGAAACTCTTTATCAGATGATTGAATATCAGTGAGATGACTAGCCAGTTAGGTTAAAAATATTTTTAAAAATTTACATTTAAACAAAAAGGAGATCATCTGAATGACAAAATATGGGGAGTTAAGGGGATGGATTAGGGAAATTTCCTCCCAGTCCTCTTCTCTGAGCATCTCCATGCCTAAGCATGGCAATTGTACTATCATGCTATTCAGAGCCAAGCTGTCCTACTTGGTAACCACCACTAGCCAGATGTGACTATTGAGTATTTGCAATGTGGCTAGTATGAATTGAAGATTTAGAGCAAAAAATGAGTGTAAAGTATCTAATTGGTAATTGTTTTAACATTGGTGCAGTTGAATGATAATATTTGTTGACATATTGTGTTAAATAAAAGGATTTATTAAAGTAAATATCACCTGTTTCATTTTACTTTTGGGTGTGACTACCAAAAAAGATTAAATTATATTTTTGATTCACATCATATTTCTTATTCTGTTTGTTGGTTTTTTTGAAACAGAGTCTCACTTTGTCGCCCAGGCTGGAGTGCAGTGGCATGATCATGACTCATAGCAGCCTCGACCCCCGGGCTCAAGTGATCCTGTCACTTCAGTCTCCTGATTAACTGGGACTAGAGGCGTGCACCACCATGCTCAAGCCAATTTTTGTATTTTTTTGTAAAGACAGGGTTTTTGCTATGTTGCCCATGCTGGTCTCAAACTCCTGGGCTCAAGCAATCCATCTGCCTCGGCCTGCCAAAGTGCTGGGATTACAGGTGTGAGCCATCGCACCCATCCGTCACATCATGTTTCTGTTAAACAGTGCAGACACATAACATTATTATTCATGACACAGGTGTATGACATGTGTTCTTTTGTATGCACCTGTGGGTGCTCTGATGGTTCCAGAGATTAAGTTGGTCTCTAAAAGGAAAGAACCCATATTATCAGTACAATCCTATCTTCACTGGGCATGGGAAGGCTGGCGCATTCCCATTATGTGGGTCCAAATTTTCCCCTCTCAAATTGAGGCACTGCCCAGCACGGTGTTGAAATCAGAAAGCTTGAGTTTCCAGCTGGTATACTTGGACAAATCACCTAAACCTTCTGAGTCCCTTTTCTTATCTGCAAATTTCTTGTTGTCTACCTGAACAACCAAATTGCTGTGAAAATCACACAAGGTATATATGAGAGCTCTTCAGGTTGTACACACTATGGCACTTGAGGTGCTATTAATATTTAGTTTTATCTAAACAAATCGCATTTGGAAAAACTGATCATTGGCAACCCATCCAAATTGGAGCAAAAATACCACACCTGTGCTGTCAATGCACTGCTGTGTAAGACAGGTGACAGCTGATTTGTTCAATCATAAGTCACACTGGGATTGCTCAGAAATGGTATATTTTCAAAACAAGTAAATAGAGTTGGGATCTCTAGTAATGCTTAACAATGATGACCACAGTAACAGCATTCAGAGTAGAGAAACTTTAGGTTAAGAACAGATTACAATTCCATGATGATGATGGTTTCCTGATAACTGATAGGGCTGTCTCCCTCATGTTCTCATGCATTCACTCATCAAACATTTGGAGTACGCTATACAACACAGCATAGTGGAAAAGATGTTAAGCTTTGAAGCTGGAGATACTTGATTGTTAAGTTCAACTACTTGGAATGTTTTATATGGGACTATAAACCCTGTAAAATTGGAATAAATTATTAATAATTATTATTACTTATTCAGCAGGTTTTAGGACAATTAAATGAAGCATTGATTATAAAAATTAGCACAATTTCTGGTGCGTAGTACTCAGTAAATATTAGTTAAAATAATAATACTTACTCTTATTTATTTACTATATAAACATGAAGATACTTTAAGACAGAGGCTCTGCCCTCAAGATATTATCTAGACTATTATCTTTCAGCTGTAACTAAGGAAGTCTTAGATTAAACATTTTCAAATATGTAAATAACTATATGAATATTAGGCTGGAATTCTAATGTTTAGCACTGTATAATTAGAGTCTTGATTCTTATAAGGGCCTATTCAAGAAGCCTCATGACTTTTATGAACTGAAATGCATTTTACCTAACATTTCATTTAATCAGTCTTTTAACACTGGACTTCAGGAAGCTCATGTGGAAACAGTGGTTCCCTCTGCTACCACTCTTAAAGCTAGGCTAAGTATCCTATAAATTGGACCTCCTTTGAAATCATTTTTTAATAACACCCAAAACCCATTATCACCACATCCTAATGCAATAATCATTTACTGTGGTCCTATGAGATAAATGATGAAATACATCAATAACTTCTCAACTCCTTTCATAGACCTGGTTCAATAAACTCTTAGTATGAACAAACATCATCTTAGCCAACTTATTTTTTCTACAACAAATGAATGAGTGGTAAGGAATTCCAGAGAAAGGCCCTATAGGCCAATTCTGCAAGACTAATGCATTAGCGTCCTCAAAATAAAAGTTGCAGCAATTTGTAATCATTCTTATATACAGCAGAAGCAAACAGGATCCACGCGGATGCAGAAAAGCGGTTCTGACATCTATCATCAAAATGAATCACTGATTTTCTCTTAGTTTGTAGCTCTAAATTAATTTGGGATGTCCAAATTTCCATATTCTAGAATAACCACCATCAAATCAATCAACCCAATCCTATTTAATAAATATTAATTGGGTAATAGAAGAAAATCTCATTCTCAAAAGACTCACAATGTTGTTTTTAAATAAGTCTAAATTCTAACAGTCATTCATATATATTACAAGTTGTTATAAATATTCCACCTAAAGCTCAGCTCTCAGGAAATTAATCATCAGACCCTCAGTCTTCTGATCTATAAATGAAGATAATAATATGTCTATAATACCATCATTTGATACATTAGAAATAATGTATATAAATCCCTTATCAAAGTCTTATCATTACTGATGATGATGTTTTCTTTATTTGCTAAGGTAGAGAGATCTGCAAACTTGTTCATAAAGGGCCAGATGATATACACTTTCAGCCTTGCAGGCCATACAGTCTCTCTCAGAGCTACTTACCTCTAATGTTGTAGTGTAAAAACAGCCAATACTTAAACAAATGAGTGAGACTGTGTCCCAATAAAACTTTATGAACAAGGAAATTTAAATGCTATATAATTTTACTGTGAATGAAATATTATTATTATTTTGATTTTTCCACCACTAAAAATGTAAAAACCACATTTAGGTTGGGGGCAACACAAAAAGAAGAAGAGAAACAAACTTGGCCAGTGGGCTATGGATTGCCAATTCCTTGGCTGGAGGAGTCTGATCAAAATGTATACAAATTAAATATAAAATAATTTGACCAATTTATTTTTGAAAAAAATCACTTGTAACTAGAAATGTTTTATACCACACACAAAACCATATTATTTTCATTTACTTAACTTTAAATTCTGTTAGTAATCTTTGGAAAAAATAAACATTTTGTTTCACTATTTAAACACCCTTAATTTGCAGATTTTTCAGTAATATTTTACTTTTAGTATCAAAAGTTCAACTATGGTACTTCAAAGCACTGCAAACAAATTTACTTTGAGTGTTTGTTAAACATATTGCTTATTTTCCTTACTAAATTAACTGTGGTTTGTGAAACAAATGAATCCAACAATACAAGATGTAGAAACAATTTTCAATAAATAGGTCTTCGTTTACTATTTAATCTCCTTTCTGCCACTGACTTAAAAGCATCTGCCAGGAAGAGGTGCAAACACCGTATTTCTACAGTTACATAATGTTAATTATAATGGAATTACACTACAAATAAAATTTTAATCATGCTGGCCTCTCTTCTCTGTGTTCTTATTACTTACCCACACACTCCCAATCCATTAAATCTGTGCTGCAGCATTAAAATGGGTGGAAGTGCAGGGAGAGAGAAGATGAATCTGATTTGGTCAAAAGGTCAAGGCACAATAATTTACTCAAATAAGTAAAGTGGGGCATAATCTTTTCATCCTTTCATACCATATGTTTTTAATGCTGGATTATGTGCAAAATGAACAAAGACACTAAATATTAGTCAGCTATGATGAGACTATGAAGCTGGCTGACAAAAGCACCTAAGGATGGACTGTTGAGGTTCATATCACTTGCTCTCTTGGCATCAAATTAGTTTGGAACTATTTACCTAGCATTCCTAATCTATCCATATTTTATCATCTACCAACTTATCTTCTTGAATGTATTTACAATGAAAAGTAAAGATAAATAATAGAAGTCTGCAAATCCACAAAATAGGTCTCTTTCCTTTTTTTTGATATTACATGCCATTGGTCCCCAAATAATTAAAGAATCATCACAACGAATGCACATATCTGCAAAAAAATAAATACAGTTAGTAACAGAATGCAGCATAAAATAGGGTACATTCTATTACATTCTATACAGCAAGACTGACTTGTTTTTGTGAGCTCAGTCATTTACATATCTGTGTGACATTAGATAATTTACACAACACTCTGTGCCTCAATTTCTTCATTTATAAAATGGAAATAATGATCACAGCTACTGCAAAGAGTTACAAAAATTAAAGTAGTTAATATTTTTAAAGTTCTTGTAACAGTATCTGGTATGTAATAAGAATTATCTGCATTTGTTAAATAAAACAAAGGCTAAAATTCTTATTCAATACTATATAGTCTATATTACTGCTTTATAATACTTGCATTTTCATAGGTCACTACTAAATGGCTCTTTTTAGATCTCAGTGAGAAAGTTTTAATAAACTTAATAAAGTTCTTAATGAAGAACTTAATAGCCCTATCCATGATAAATATTTGCCTATGATGTAGGTGCAATGGAAATCTAAGGGTTGTTTGCCTCAGATACCACTACCTCTGAGCACAGTTAATGAAATGAAATTACAGGGCAATAGGGCACTTATTTCTAAAGCAGCTAATAATTAAGGCACCGTTAACCAGCAGTGTAGAAGATTTGACTTCCCCATAGTAACCCTGAAAATCTGCCACTTCAGTAGCTCCTGCTCTGTATGTAAAGTGGTTATGCTCAATCCAGTGCTTTTTCCTCTTCCAAAAATCCACTTAAACTATGGTTTCCAAACTCACAATTCCTCATCAATAAACATGATAAGATTCTTACGGAGCCCAAATAACAGCATACTACTTTGCTAACTATGATAGGGAGTGTCAAAATGTAGATGAGGCAAGTAATACCTTCGAGGATATTATAATCTATCTGAAGAAATAAAACATAATAACATAAACAAGTAAGAACGTAATGGCAACATAAAACCATACAGCAAGGAGGTAAGAATGATATATGTAAAAAAAGCAAACGTGGGTGCCATATTTTGATGTCTTATATCTACACAATGCTTTCACCAGTATTTAAACATATTTATTCCCCCATCCCACTCTAGCCTGGCAAATAATCCCTGGTAAACAAATTATGTTGGTATTACAGATTACCAAACAGAGCCTCAGAAAATCTAAGTAACTTGCTCAAGGTCTTCAAGTTAGAGGAAAAGCTATAGTGCAAAATCCAGATCCTTGTACTCAAATTCATGATTTTAAAACTACAGCGGGGTCACTCTATCTCCTAAAAGGAGAAACCCATAAGATTCAAGTACTTCATGACAACTTGCTAAACAGAAGATGTGAGCCAGTTCATGATGAGTGGGGTCAGATGTGGGCAAGCTGATGGCAAAGGAAGGTCACCTCAAATGGGGAATGGTGTCAAGGCAGACATGAACAGTAAAAAGTGCAGCACAGTAAAGAGTAAGTTTAGATCAATGACTTTAAACGGAGTGCTTGGGGAAGAGGCCTATGCTGACAAAGAATAGAAAAGTCATGAGCTAGTATTGTTCTTTTTCTATTGGCTGTACCCAAGATAAGGGGGAAGGACCTGGGTTTTGTTTATTTGTTTTTGTGTTTGTTTGTTTGTTTTGTTTTGTTTTTGGGGTGGATTCTCACTTTGTCGCCCAGGCTGGAGTGCAGCAGCTCGATCTCGGCTCACTGCAACCTCTGCCTCCTGGGTTTAAGCAATTCTCTGCCTCAGCCTCCTGAGTAGCTGGGATTACAGGCACCTACCACCATGCCCGGCTACTTTTTTGTATTTTTAGTAGAGAGGGGGGTTTCACCATCTTGGCCAGGCTGGTCTTGAACTCCTGACCTCGTGATCCACCCGCCTTGGCCTCCCAAAATGCTGGGATTTCAGGCGTGAGCCACCACGCCCGACAGGACCTGGGTTTTAAAGCAATTGCATTGAGCATTACCAAGCTAAATTCAAACGTTAGTACTTTTTTTTTTTTTTTTTTTTAGACGGAGTCTTGCTCAGTCACCCAGGCTGGAGTGCAGTGGTGCCATCTCGGCTCGCTGCAAGCTCCGCCTCCTAGGTTCATGCCATTCTCCTGCCTCAGCCTCCCGAGTAGCTGGGATTACAGGTGCCCACCACCACACCCGGCTAATTTTTTGTATTTTTAGTAGAGACGGGGTTTCACCATGTTAGCCAGGATGGTCTCAATCTCCTGACCTCGTGATCTGCCCACCTCGGCCTCCCAAAGTGCTGGGATTACAGGCATGAGCCACCACCCCCGGCCCAAACCTTAGTACTTCTAAGATCATTTTATGTTTCTTGAATATCTAATATGACTTACATACTCAGTGAATCTGATTAATTCGGGAATCCCAGCGCCAACTGATACCCCATATTGAGCTGACAGAATGTACTAAGTAAATCTTAACATTTACTGCACACTTACGATGTTAGAAGCATTGTGCTAAAGTCTTCTATATTACCTCATTTAATCTTCACAACAACCATAGTGGGTGTATCAAGGATTCCCAAGACTAGCCCTCTACTCAGAGATTCACTAGAACTCACAGGACTCAGAATCTAAGTTGTACTCATGGCAAAAACGTATGACAACTATGCAGTAATGGTACACAGTTGGATAACAAGGGAAAAGACCCAGGTAGAATCTGGAGGAACTCATGTGCAAGCTTCCTTGTGCTCCCTCTCTCTCCCATGAGGTGGTCTCACAGACTGTCGTCCTTCCCAGGAACAAAAATGCAGCAACACATGTGGACTATTTCCATCCAGGGATGTCTATTAGGGACTCAGTGCCCAGGTGGGTATTTTATTGACAGGAGCAGGTGAGGAAGGAGAAGCTGGTCACGTAGGCATGCTCTGCTTACTGTTGATGCTCAGGACACACCACCCAAAAATACGACTGTAGAAGACCAGAATGTGCCACCCCGAAATATATTTCTTTGGCATACATTTGGCTGGTTATTCTAAGAAATTGCAGCCACAGGAGTAGCTCTGAAAAGCTGTCCTTTTGTAAAAGAAACTTACATCTATAAAAGAAATCTACATTAGTAAAAATATCTATATGAGGGCTACTCCAGATAACTTTTATTACCTGAAAGACATTTATCTACATAAGAAGATACTCTGTATACACTTCACTCTCCTATATCTTATCTCTCCACACCTAGCGGCCCCCCAAGAAGCCCCAAATTCGTATCCCTTTGTGTAAGCTCAGGACGCTAAATAAGCTTCAATCATCTGACCCTTCTTCGAGTTGTGGGACCCCATTTTGTGGGATGGCTGCACTTACACATGTAATTAGGGTTTTTTCTCTGTTAACCAGCCTTGTGTCAATTGAATTTGTAGCCCAGCCAAGAACCTAAAAGGAAAGAGGGAAGACATTTTCCCTCCCTTATACTACCATGTACCACAATTCCAAACTCCCAGAAGGATGCAGGCATGCAGCATAAACCACACTGTACAGTCTAGGCATGGTGATCCGCTGTAATCAGTCAGGGAGAATTTTGTATCAGTACCAGCCTCGATCCCAGATGCCAGCCAAGGGACAGTCTCATAAGCAGGCCTCTGTAAGAATAACATTCTCAGGCCTACTCTGTCAACTCTTTTCGGCACGGGAGGCAAGAATAATTATCATTCCACATAGATGAAGCAACTGAGACACAGAAACATTAAGTGGCTCACCTAGGGTCCTCAATATTCTAAAAGTGTGTCAGCTTGACATCGCCTAAAAACCGACACTGAGTTAAGGGCTTATATACAAGAAGTTTAGTTTTAGAAGGGATACCGTGAAACAGAAGGGGGAAAGACACATGGAGGGATGCCTAGGAAACATGGGAAAAGCAGGGATGGAAAGCTAATCCAAGGGAGGGTTATTAAACTGGTAACCACCATGGGCACCCACAGGGCAACTGGACGGAACAGTGTAAAATTACCTTCCAAGTTGTCCACCTAAAGCAGTAAAGAAGAGGAGTGCCTTTACTTACTGGCTCTCCAGTAAGTACACTGAATCTTCTTTGGTGAAGGTTCTCAGAAGCTATTAGCTCTCAATGTTTGGTAAACCCTAACACAGAAAACAAGCCCTAAGCAGAATGCAACCTGATTTTGCAGCTAAAGTGGGAGCCAAAATTTGCATCCAAAGAATGCCAAATGGGGCATAAAACATGGTAGCACAAGCAATGTGACTTCCCTGTGATATACTTAAGTCATTGGAGTGGGTTTCTGTCAGATTCTTTTATGATGGATTAGAAGTCTGTAGTGGCTTTTAGGGGTTGGGGAAGGGAATAAACAATGTAGACAAACATAATGGTGTTAATTCCAGTATTTGTTTAGTTTAGAGAAAGATGACAGAATGAAAATTTGACTTACAAATTGCATGCATCTCAGCATTCTTTTCAGGAAGCACATTTGATAAGGCCAACAATAGGTTATTTATAAAGGTAAGTTTCACTAGGGAGACTGAATCTGACTCATTTTTCTGTTTGGTACCCTGGGGTGTGTGTGGGGGAGGTGGCTGGGGGGTTGGGTGTATAAATTCTTATATCCCTTAAGAATTTTATTGAGATATTATTCATATAATATAAAATTCACCCCTTCAAGTTATACAACTCATGCATTGGTTCTGTGCCTATGTAAAAAAATTAAAAATAAAGTATACAATTCAATGGTTTTTAGTACTTTCCAAGAGTTTCCATCCAATTTCAGAACATTTTCATCTCCACAAAAATCAGCCCACATACATTTATTCTCATGTTTTCTTTGGAGTCACTGCCTATTCTCCTCTCCTCTCAGCCCCTGGCAACTACTTATCTATTTTCTGTCTCTATGGACTTGCCTAATGTGGACATGTCATATAAACAGTATCATATAATATGTGATCTTTTGTGACTACTTTCTCTCACTTAGCAGAATGTTTCCAAGGTTTATCCATGTTGTAGCATCAGTATTCCTCTTCATTGCTGAATAGTATTCCGCTATATGGATATACACACATTTTGTGTACTAACTTATCAGTTAATGAACATCTGGGTTGATTCCAGTTTTGGGCAACTATGAATCATGCTGCTATAAACATTCATACACAGGTTTTGGTGTTCACGTATGTTTTCATTTCTCTTGGGTATACACCTAGTAGTGGCATTACTGGGTGAAATGGCAACTCTATTTTAGCATTTTGAGGAATTGTTAAGATGTCTACCAAATTGGCTGCATTATTTTATCATTCTACCACCAGTGTATGATGTTTTCAATTTTTGCACATTTTTCTTATTATTTAAAAAGAGTTATTAGTGTCTTTTAACCATCCTAGTGATTGTAACAGGGTATCTCACTGTGATTTTATTTGCATTTACCTGATGACTAATCATTTTGAGCATCATTTCATATGCATGCTGGCTACTAGTACATTTTCTTTGAAGCTGTGTCTATTCAAATCCTTTGCCATGTTTTAACTTGGTTATTATCCTTGTTATTGTTGACTTGTAAGATACTTTATGTATTCTAGATATAAGTCCCGTATCAGATATATATGTACAAGTATTTTCTCCAACACCTTAGGATGGTTTTTATTGCTTGAATGGTAGCCTTTGAAAGAATTTTTTTTTTATTTTGATAAAGTGCAATCTATCTTTTCCTTTCGTCACTTGTCTTTTTTTTTTTTTTTTTTTTTTTTGGTCTTATCTAAAGAGAATGCCTAATCCAACGTCATAAAGATTTTCTCCCAAGTTTTCTTCTCAGAGTTTTGGCTCTTATATTTAGATGATTTGTAATTAATTTAAAGTTAGTATTTGTTTATTGTGTGAGGTAGGGGATCTGAGATATTTTGAGCTATACATCAGCTAAAAGACAGAAATGTTAATGTGAATGAAAAATGTAACCTAAAATCTGAAATGTAGAAGTTTTCAGGTTTCCTCAGAGGAAAAACAAATGTTTCCCTTTACATTAAATTTCCATCTCCACAAACTGCCAATAAAAGGCCCACAAATCTGAGATGCATCAATGTTTTCATTCTTTTAACATAAGGAAGATATTTCAGTACAACCAATAGTATTCTGTCAATTATATATAATACCTCTCCAAAATTTCTCTATTAGATGTTTCATCAAAACTCTGCAGGCAATGACTACTTAGAAACAAGGCAGAATCACTCAAGGAGGATTATTTAATGGCCCCACCCCAAACCTTACATTTTGGCTTGAGATGAAGTATTAATATGCATCAAGATTGTCCTTTCATAAAATGAACAGAAATGTACACTTCTCTACCTTTTTTCTGATAAAGATACTATCAGAAATCTGAGTTCTAATTCTTGTTTTTTCCAGAGTCGTTCTCCTTGGATACCTAAAATGTATCCTGAGAAAAAAGTTAATAATGAAGACAACAGTAACAGTTACTTGTATTTTTAGCAATTGGCAATTATTGAGTGCTTTCTATACGCTATAGTATGGTGTCAAGCTCCTTGCAATTATTATCTATGTAAGTATCACAACAATGAGGATATATCTTTATTTCCTTTTTTCAGATGATCAAACTGAGGCTTCGAAAGGTTAATTGATTTGCTAATACAAGGTTGAAACAGAAGTAAAACAGAACTGAAAGGAAGTAAAACAGAACTGAAGGTCCTTAGCTTCCACGGAAAATACTGATGTCATTCATTGCCTTTCTTACATATCTTGACAAAGTAGGCAGATACAAATATTTGAAGACCAGTAAATTCAATGGAATCAATACCTTGGCTAAGAAACTTTCTCATTTAATGTACTCAATATTCCTGGAAACGTATTATGAATAAGGTAAGTACCCTGAGGGTTACAAAATATAAGGAATTTGTCAATTAGTAATTGTTATCATAGTGGGAAAACAAAAACATCCTCACCTACATAGAACACAAGGCAGGTGGTGATAAGTGTTCACAGTATGATGAATGATTACTGGAGGGAGAGTGTAATTCCAAATGAGAAGATTTGGGAAAACCCAGAAAATGGACAAACTGACACCAGGAATGTGTGATTTGAGCTCCACTTTAAAATGGAGGTTGGATTTCAGTGAAAGTAAAAGAACATGACAAGAGAGGAAGACAGTATACCAGAGGAGAAAACACTCTGAGCTATGGCAGAGAAGAAATGAGTAGCTGTATTTGTCTAACAGCAAGTACTGAAATATTGATCAATTCATTTAAACATTTGACCTGAACAAGCAAAAAACCAATATTTTCTTGGGTAATAGGAAGTAGAAAGAGAATCTGAAACAAATAAGATGTAAGAAGGTATTTATCATAGGGAAATAAAAATAAGATTGTATGAATTTGGCAAAGTAAATTTCATTAAGTTTAATGTCTATATTTCTGAAAAAATGCCATCTTTTGCTGGAAATATTTGATGGCTTAAGATCCACCTCAAAACAACCATAAAAATTAATGCTTAAATCAGGCTGAAATGTGAATAATGATTATGAGTTCTAAGTAAATAAACAAATCAGGCATAAATTACCTTGCCATAATTAAAACAAAAATAAAGCCATTATTTTATTATTTTATTGTTGATATGAGCATAAATTAAAGATTCTTTCAAGAGAATGTGGTTGAAAAAACAGGTAGAGATAACACCAAAACTCTAGGAGAGGTTGTTTAGTAATCACTTCAGTGGATAACTGAGAGGGCCTCAAAATAATAAACAGGAAGAGAATGCAATGGCCTGAAAAATCCAACATAACACAAACGGTAGATCTGCCTTTCTGTAGCAATGAAAGGTATACGAATAGAAAGAAAATGCAAGTAAAAGAAATAAACTCACTTAGAGAACATCTGACTGTTCATGTGTATTTCTAGAAATTTTCTGTATCACTGGGACACAAAAATCCAAAACAATTTTATACATGTGTATGTATTTCTTTGGAGCCCTTAAAACAGTGTTAAGCAATAGCCAAGATAGATGATTGTGTTAAACAAGGAACTGGTTAAAATATAAATCACTAACCCTCTACCTCCAGAGTTACTGTAAACATCAAGCTAGACACAAAAGGATCAGCATTGAGCCAACTCACCATTTCTATGAATCTAAGCATTTATGGAAGATAAAATCTTCCTCATGGAAATAGGCTAAAAATTAGCTCTCTAATGTTGCAAGCCCTTTGTAATCCTAGGAGGAAGCTGAGCCCAAAGCTTATCATTTCTTTAAACCTTTCACACCTTCGACTCTAGCATTCTCTTTAACAGATGCTCCTCACATCTCACATGCCGTTGCACAGCTTCCTACAATTCCTAAATATAGAAAGGAAGATGACACATTTTAGTACTAACTGATAAGCAAAATTGGAATTGCTATAGGAAAATCTGATAAACCGCTCCTATCATGATGAAAAATGGAGGGACTTCATTCGTGATAGAAGAATTCTAGGGAGTAGAATTGTAGACTGGAATCAATCCTTCTTTGTTGCATGTAAACATTTACTCCACTTTTCTATAAGGGAAAAAGATCCCTTTGGTGTAGTACTACACACATGTGTGTAAGAATAATATATAAACAGTTGGAGATGTGGAATTTTTATAGTTACCACCAATATTTATGCCAATCTGTAAATTTCTACATGTTTAGACTTGGCTATGTGTCAAAAAATATTTTTTTTATTTTTTAATATATGGATTCTCACTATATTGCCCAGGTTGGATGGCATGTGGTGACCATTCACAGGTGTGTTCACAGCACACCACATCCTTGAACTCCTGGGCCCGAGGGATCCTCTTCCTTCAGCCTCCCGAGTAGCAGGGACTACAGGTACATGCCACCATGCCTGGCTAGACTTATGCTTTAAAAGAAGTGATAAAATAGTGTATACATGTTTGCAATTTCATAGAAAATAAAAATATACCCTATTATATCATTCTAAAGTACATCTTTTTAACTTTTAATTCATATGTTACTAGTTGTACCTTAAAATTACATTGCACATTTTAACAGTGTATACATTCTTAGCTCCCCTTGACTCCACAGTAAAAAGCAGTGATTAAATTGTCTCTTCCTAAGTTTAGGCAATAAAACCTCTCTCATGCCTATATACATTCTTTACATGCATTTCCCTTTCCCTGAAGCACTCTCCCCCTTGATCTTCACATGCCTGTTTTTCTCATCCTGTGAAATTCAGTGGAAATGACTTTTTGTCAGAAATACCAGCCTTCCAATTTTTCACAAATTTAGTTATTTATCTGTTACTTGACTCTCTCTGATAGACTTTAAACTCCCTAAGTGGTAGATGTACATTTGATTTATTTACCACTCTCTTTTTACTCCCAGCATCTAGGTAGGCACTCAAATGTTTATTAAACTAATATACTCGTGGGTATGTTTATATCTCGACTGGTGCAAAAAGTTAATCGTTGTTCTAAGGTCACCTGTGTATTTCTTTTTGTATTGCTGTATTTTCCAAATTTTCTAAAATGAACACATATTACTTCAGAAATCCCTCGTTAAAGAGATTTCTCTCTCTCTCTCTCTCTCTCTCTCTTTATAATGCTTTTCTCAGGCCTTTGGTTTTGTGATACTCTCTGGATATTTGAGTCAAAGGCAGTGATTCGCAGCTTGGCCACCAGAATGTGAGTATTAGTCACATCTATGGAGAAGACATTGGAATATCTTGTAGTCCTGAAAGTGATTATGATTTTCAAAGATTACTCAAAAAGGAAAGTTTGTTTTTTTTTTAATTGATAACACTTTGTACGAGATTGTTTCAAAAGCATGAAATCACTTCTGGAGGTAACAGCAATAAATCTTTTTCTTAAATGGCATCAATGGCAGAATCCATAAAGGAACAAGATTAACTCGTCCTAGAACTAGACCAGCCCTCAAGGTCAGAAAGGCGACAAGACAGGGAGCCCAGTCAGAAAACGCACTGCTTGCAAGTATGGTAACAAATAAAGAGCAACCTTGTAGAAATAGAGACAGAAGTCCAAAAGCAGACAAGAGAGGGTTGTTGAAGCATGAGGAAGAAGACTCATGTCACAGAAAAGCCCAGGAGCATCAATCAAAGTGCTGGGAAGCAGACTGAATTTCAGGGGCTGAATTTCAATCCTTGGGAGAGAAACTTTAAGTTAGATAAAGTGTCATCCTACATTTAATGTAGGATCCTAAAGGAACAACTGAGATAGAGTAGAAAGATCTACTTTTCAGAATGTGGGGCCAAGAGCCTCTAATATAAAAGAGAAGTCTAGTTATTTGAAGTCATAAAATAAAACCCAAACTTGTAGCAGACACAATCCACCAATAAGCTAAAGGGTAGTGGATTGCAGCTCCATCAAACCTGCTAAGAAAGGGCAAGATCTGTTCAAGAAAAGTTGGTAGAGACTGCAAGACTTTTCAAGAGGCCATAACTATAGGTGAGGAGGGGTATGCAGACTGGAACCAGCCAGGGCGTAATATCAACTATAAGTAAATTAAGGGAACTCTTTTGTTTTTAGGTTTAAAAATAGTTTATTGGGACATTTTCCATTATAAAAGTAACACACACTATGAAAATTTGAGGGTAGAAATCCAGCACCCGTAATTTCATTAACAAAAGATTAACATTGCTAATATGCTTATGTAATTACTCATTCTAGGTGTTGATTCGTGTTTGTTTCACATTCTTTTTTTGTTTAACTTTCATTTTAGGTTCAGGGGTACATGTGAGGGTTTGTTACATAGGTAAACTCATGTTACGGGAGTCTGTGGTACAGATTATTTCATCACCCAGGAATTAAGCCCAGTACCCAATAGTTATCTTTTCTACTCTCCCTCCTTCCACCCTCCACCCTCAAGTAGACCTCAAGTGTCTGTTGTTTCCACATCTGTGTTCGTAAATTCTCATCATTTCGCTCCTACTTATAAGTGAAAAATGTGGTATTTGGTTTTCTGTTCTAGTGTTTGCTGATGATAATAGCCTCCAGCTCCATCCATGTTGCCACAGAAGACATAATCTCATCCTTGTTTATGGCTGCATAGTATTTCATGGTGTATATGTTCCATATTTTCTTTATCCAATCTATCACTGATGGGCATTTAGGCTGATTCCATGTCTTTGCTATTGTGAAGAGTGCTGCAATGAACAATCGTGTGCATGTGTCTTTACGGTAGAATGATTTATATTCCTTGGGCATATACTCAGTAATGGGATTGCTGGATCAAATGGGAGTTCTGCTTTTAGCTCTTTGAGGAATTGCCATACTGCTTTTCACAATGGTTGAACTAATTTACATTCCCACCAAAAGTACAGAAGTTTAAGGGAACTTTTTTTTTTTTTTTTTTTTTTTTTTTTTTGAGATAGAGTCTCACTCTGTCACGCAGGCTGGAGTGCAGTGGCACAATCTCGGCTCACCACGACCTCCAAATCCCGGGTTCAAGTGATTCTCCTGCCTCAATCTCCCAAGTAGCTGGGACTACAGGCGCGTGCCACCAAACCAGGCTAATTTTTTGTATTTTCAGTAGAGATGGGGTCACACCGTGTTAGCAAGCATGGTCTCAATCTCCTGACCTCGTGATCTGCCTCGTGATCCACCTCAGCCTCCCAAAGTGCTGGGATTACAGGCATGAGCCACCGTGCTCGGCCTAAGGGAACTCGTAACACTGTTGGTGGGAATATAAATTAGAACAACCGTTTCAGAAAACAATTTGGCAATACTAGTAAAGTTGACACACATACCCTACAACCCAGTGATTCAACATCTGTGGGAATATGCCCTAGACAAATGGTTGTATCAGGAGGCTGTATATACCAGGAAAAACTCACTGCTGTGGTTTCCCAAAAAGAAGCTTAAATGTCCAGTAATACAAGAACAGGTAAATATATCATGGTGCAGTCAGAAAAAAGTGTTACACTGCCTTTAAAATCAATGAACTGGAATCCATGTTGATCACATCAAATACAGAGGGAAGCAGGCCAGCAGCCAAGGATATTGTATTATAGCATGTCATTTAAATATATGTTAACACCACCAAATACTATATATTTTTTGATAAATGAATTTGTAACAAAAGTATAAACTCATGAATAAGAAGGAAACATTCACTTTGGAATATTTAATACATCTGAAGAGGCAGAAAAAGAAGAGATTGAGGTGAGAAAGGCTTTATTTGTATCTGTAGTTTAAGAATTCAACTGTGTCTGTAACTGAACTGAATCTAAAGCAAAACAATCCCATTTTTTCAAAGGTTGTGAATCCATGGATATAAATTGATATTAACTTCTATACGTTATATTTTGAATATTTATAATTTAGTTTTAAAAATTAAAATCCTAAAAGAATATTTCCTTTTTTGCAAAACGTTCTCTTTTTGAGTGACCTCCAACATTCTGAATCACTATTAAATAGGAATATCAGATTATGTTTAACAATGCTAAAGAGTATATTGGGATTTTTTTTTAATGTACCTATTGGGATGCAGCCTAACACTCTCCTCACAGATATGCTATCCTACCTAAGGGTTTGATGGTTTTTACTTGATCATTATGATTGATTTCAAGAGACTGAGTGGATTGGCTCTATGCTTTTCTTTCTGACTTTGTGATTTTTTTGTGTGTGTGTCAAATTGTACTTTAGGAAGATGTATACTGTGATGTCAACTCATAATGTCAAAATTCAGTCACGCATAATTTTCCTCTCCTTCAATCTGAGAAACTGTCTGTTTTGCTACCATTACTAATTTTTGAAAGGTAAAGAAAGATGGAGGCATGGACATCACCGCTTTCTAGAAAAGAAAATGACAGACATTTATAAAAACTCAATATTAAACACATGGAAATTCTGATCATTTTTCTGATCACGGATGACTACCATGAAGACATATTTAAAACTGGTCACTACAATCTACTCATCAGGTGTCTAAATTGAGAGAAAAACACCCACTGCTCTGAAGTGCTAACCTGTTCGAGTATGTAAAAATATGTAGACTTCAGACTTCAATTGAAGTGTTTATACTTGTATCCCCTTAAGCTACCACTGAACCAGATTTCCATACTCAGGAAGCGACGTACTTTCACCACATTACTCATCTTATCTTTAGGAGATCCAGGAGCGAATCTTGAGCAAATATACATTTAAAAAAATCAGTCCCACCTCCCAATCATGGAGACCACTTAGGTTAGGCCCAGGACGAAAATTTATCACTATGAAATTAGAATGAAACAAACATAATACTCCACTAGATGACATGATGCAATGAATCACAGTATGAAATAAGCCTCCAAGCATTTTCTATCCTAATTTCTGAACATGGTAAGGGCTATAGTATGTCAATGAGCCCATCGTGGTTTGTTGCCGACCTCATTCCAACTTCTGTCATTTTAAAAAGGTGTATGAAATATAAGAAAACAACAACAACAACAAAAACACATCCACAACAGATTTTGTTACTTTATGCTCCTAGAAAAATCAACTTCCTATGAGAAAGGCTCTAACTTATTTCACCAAGGTACCATTTAATTGTACAAAAACAAAACTTGCTTTTCAGGGTGAAAGCTGACTTTTGGTGACTGGCATTTGGGAACACCCATGGGAGCCTGGAGAGCATTTTATCTGTTGGCAACAGAAACCCTTACACTGCACTCTGCATCAGCTAAATTTGAGACTTTGGCAACTTGAGTTTATATATTAATGCTGATTGCAACTTCTTGGTGAAGAAACACTGCTGAAGGTACAGGTGTAGACCACATTCCAGCTTTTTATTTCCCCTAGAAAATAACACACATCTGCTTACTGTACAGTAATTACTGAATAGTAATTAGAATTTAGCTTTGGGATTAAAATAACAAATGGAATTTTTAGGAAATGGCTCAGAGGGAACAAGTGAAGCCTGAAGTCCTATGACATTTTACAAGGCTCCAGGGAGACAAGGGGTAAATAAAGCAGAAAGAATATTGGACTGCAAGTTACAAGCCCCAAGTTCTCAGTCGTGTTCAACAGACCAGCTTTGTGAAGTTAGACAAAACATCTCATTTCTCTGGCCTCAACTTCCTCATCCATAAATTAAATGTGCTTGACTAAAGACAACTAAAACTCTCAACTCCAACATTCTCAGTGTGTCCTGACTTTCTGATACTTTAAAACAGTAATTTCATTCAGTGAACCAGATTCCTAACTTGCTAACTAATACCTAACCAACCACAGCATTTATAAGATTGATACCCATCCTGAGAAGATACTTAGGAGGTTTAAAATGGAAAAATTCATTATTTCATTTCAGGAAAAAAAAATCCATATTAATATCATGGGTGCTTTGATGATCTCAAAGATTCATAAAAATCTCCAATGATCTGTGGATCACATTTTGGGAAACATTATTTTCAATCAAAAATCTCAACCCAAGCTATATATGGGATTTGCACAAGGTGAGTTTAGAAAATAATTGGTTCTCATCTCAGATGAATTAAATCAGAATCTCTGAGAGTGGGGATATATCATTGCCATTTTTTAAAGTCCTCAGTCAATTCAAATGTGCAAAAATTGAAAAAAAAAACCACTATTTTAAACTAAATTAAAATTTATTTAAAAATTGATAGGTCGCTGATATGGTTTGGCTGTGTCCCCACCCAAATCTCACCTTGAATTGTAATAATCCTCATGTGCCAAGGGCAGGGCCAGGTAGAGATAATTGAATCATGGGGTTGGTTTCCTTCATACTGTTCTTGTGGTAGTGAGTAAGTCTCATAAGATCTGATGGTTTTATAAATAGGAGTTCCCCTGCACAAGCCCTCTAGACTGCTGTCATGTAAGACGTGACTTTGCTCCTCATTTGCCTTCTGCCATGACTGTGAGGTCTCTCTAGCCATGTGGAACTGTGAGTTAATCAAACCTCTTTCCTTTATAAGTTATCCAGTCTTGGGTATGTCTTTATTGGCAACATGACAACAGACTAATACAGAAGCATTTTAAGTTCATTCAAGAAGCCTTTCAACATGACGAGGAGGTCTGATGTGGTGTCTCATGCCTGTAATCACAGCACTTTGGGAGGTTAAGACAGGAGGATTACTTGAGGCTAGGAGTTTGAGAACAGCCTCAATATAGTGAGACCCCATCTCTACAAAAAGTACACACAAAAACACAGCCAGGTATGGTGGCACACATCTGTAATCCCAGCTATTCTGGAGGCTGAGGTCGGAGGATTGCTTGAGCCCAGGAGTTTGAGGTTATAGTGAGCTGTGATTGTGTCACTGCACTCCAGCCTGGGCAATAGAGCAAGACCACACCTCAAAAGGAAAAAAAAAATGAGAAAAGAACAGTTTTAAAGCATCAGAATCAGGATACCTGTACTGAGCTAAATGCAAAAATGACAACAGAAATGATTAATGTAGGGGAATTTTTAAAAACATATACTATACAGTACATGTCACAGAGTTGGCCTTAGCCAATCCATAAGTCTGCTTATAGAGAGTACTTGGCAAATGCTTGTTAAATAATTGACTGACTAAACGAGTTGGTGACTCATGAGTCATGTCACGGCTGGCATGTGGAAGAATGTTACAGACTGAGATTTCAATATTTTAAACTAACAACCAAGAAAAAAATAAAAATTTAAATGCAATGTAAGGAATTCACTAAATTTTTCCTTTACATTCCTCATTAGTAGTTGGTACAGACAAATTTGTGTTATCATACAGGTTTTAGAATGCCTTACATGTGAAAAAAAATTTTTTAAAGGGTTTATTATAATTCATGTAGGAAAACATACACAGTTTTCTATTGATAAGGGAAGAAAATCAATGTGGGGCATAGAGTGACATAAAACTACACATGCATATGGTAGGTTAAGTTTTCTCTGAACCTACAGAAAAAGGGAGAACTAAAGCAATAGATGCTGCCTGACAGAGTTTAGATTTCTGTCCTCACCCAAATCTCAAGTTGAATTGTAATCCCCAATGCTGGAGATGGGGCCTGGTGGGGTGTTTGGATCATGGGGGCGGATCCCTAATGGCTTGGTGTTGTCTTTGTGATAGTGAGTTTTCACAAGATCTGGTCATTTAAAAGTGTGTGGCACCTGCCTCACGCCCATCCCCTGCCACACTCTCTCTTGCTTCTGCTTTTGACACGTGATGTGCCTGGTCCTACTTTGTCCTCTGCCATAAGTAAAAGCTTCCTGAAGCCTCTCCAGGAGCAGATGCTGGTACAATGCCACCTGTACAGCTTGCAGAACTGTGAGCCAATTAAACCTCTTTTCTTATAAATTACCCAGTCTCAGGTATTTCTTGACAGCAATGCAAGAATGGCCTAATACACACTGCCTGACTCAAGAATTCTCTGAAAACCCAAGTATCAGGAAAATTGCTTTATGGGCTAAATACAATTGTTCGATAAACATTAGTTGAAAACACAATTTGTTTGTCTTCTATGATTTTATTTTTGGAGATACAACAGTTAATAACAAAATGCCTTTGTTTCCAAAGACCTTTTGATGTAGTAGAGGAAATGGGCAGATTCAAAAAGACAAAAGATGTCAAGAAAGCCGTGAAACAAAGCAGACGACTAGGAAATAGATGAGTCTTATCATAGAGAAGAGTGAAGCAAAGTTGAGACCCTCACTCTTGCTGCACTGGATTGTAAATCCCAGGAAAGGTTTAACACTTAAGTTTTGTGTTAGCCTCTGTTTTTTAGGAACTCAAGGCTAAGACATGGATTTTTACATGATATCAATGGAGATAATCTTCAATTTTTTAATAGGTGAATCATCTGTTATAAAGACTACACTGGCTACATTGTGTGGAAAATGTACTGTGGGGGGCCAAGACTGAAGGTAAGGAGACCATTAAGGAAGCTAACTTGGTGATTTAGGCAGACAATGGTATGCCGGAACCTTGGACTATATTGGGAATGGTGCAGCGTGCTGTCACCTCCTCCAGCTCCTCAGGGTCCTAGGAAGTCTATTTTCCTACAATACTAATAAGTTTGTATTTACTCTGTGAAACATCATGCATATACTTTTATGTATTTTCTATGTAATCATGGCTTGTGGTCATCTTTTCATGTAGGTAAATATAGATCTATCATATCATTTTTTAAAATCAGCTTCACATATTCTATTGTATAGACAAGCATAATTCTTTCAACCATAACTTCTTAAAACAAGACTCTGGTGAACTACATTGGATAGACAGATAGATACAGGGACACACATATCTTACACACCTCGGTAAATAGTTTTGTAAGACACTAAAAGTAGAGATTCTAGGTTAAAGTGTGTATCAGCCAGGAAAGGTTAGGCTGTGTTTTGATAATAATACCAATACAAAATAAAATTAAAATAAAGCTCTCGGGGACTTATGGAAAATTTTCTTACTCATATTACACATCCAATATGGGCCCAAAGAGAGCACTTGCTTATCAAAGTCAATAGGGACCCAGTTTGACAGAATAGCTTCATTTAGAACACTGCCTGTTTCATAACAGGAGGAAAGAAGGAGCACAGGAATTGCCAACTGATTCTTAAAACTTTTCCCCATATGTTGTACTTATTACTTCTGTGATTAAATTTTAGCTTTATCAATAGAGCTACTACAAAATCAAGTGTTGGACCCTGAATAAAATATAAAGTCAAAATCTCAGCTGTGCATCTCCCCACCTAGCCTTTTCATTGAGAAGATACCATTTGTTTCCAGGGTAAATCATAGTAAGTGGCAAACTACCCAGCACAGGGTTGAAGGAGACCACAGTGCTTAAAAAACAAAAAATTAGCCGGGTGTGGTGGTAGACGCCTGTAGTCCCAGCTACTCGGGAGGCTGAGGCAGGAGAATGGGGTGAACCCGGGAGGTGGAGCTTGCAGTGAGCTGAGATCGCACCACTGCACTCCAGCCTAGGGGACAGAGCAAGACTCCATCTCAAAAACAAACAAACAAACAAACAAACAAACAAAAAACAGGGACTTTTTTGTTACTAGGCAGACTCATTGTTACCATTATACACCTAGATGATGCTGATGGTATGGAATACTGTTTGAACTTTAAGTCTTAGTTTCATCATCTATAAAAGGGGTATAACACTCCCTATAGGAGAGGCTAGTTATTTGATCAGTCAACTTGATTATATTTCCTAAGCTCCCTAGCAGTTAGATGTAACCAAATGATGGGTTCTCCCAAAGGGAATGTGGATAAAGAGATAGGTGCCTCTCCCAGTGCCCACTCATGTAAAAGATCTGTGCTATCCTCACCTTCTCTCTCTCTGTTGTTGTGTCAGATGGACAGAAAGAATGTAGCACAGGACTCAGAGGCTCTGTAAAATAGTGGGCCAAAAATAGAAGGATGCATTTGTATTCGACTGCTAGGCGATATTAAAATATCTATTGTGTTAATATACTGAGATTTGGGGGGCTACGGCTTATAGCATTTAGCCTACCCAGGCTACAGGAATAAACTTCAGAGATAATGTGAATTTGGTTGCAGACCAACAGAATAATATCACAATAAAGTGAGGCACACAAAGTTTTTGGTTTCCCTGTGCATATAAAAGTCACATTTACACTATACTGTAGTCTATTTGGTGTGCATTGCTTTTTAGCATTAAGTCTTAAAAACAATGTACATACTTCATTTAAACATACTTTATTGCTAAAAAATGCTAACAATCATCTGAGCCTTCAGTGAGTTGTAATCTTTGTTGCTGGTAGAAGGTCTTTTCTCAATATTATGGCTGCTGACTAATCAGGGTGGTGTTTGCTAAAGGTTTGGGGTCAGTGTGACCATTTCTGAAAATAAGACAATAATGTTTGCTGCATAGATAGACTCTTCCTTTCAAGAAAGATTTCTATGTATCATGTGGTGCTGTTTGCAAGCATTTGACCCACAGTAGAACTTATTTCAAAATGCAGTCAATTCTCTCAAACTCTATTGCTCCTTTATCACTGAGGTCTATGTAATATTCTAAATCCTGTGCTGTTATGTCAACAATGTTCAGAGTATCTTCACCAGGAGTAGATTTCATCTCAGAAAACCACTTTGTTTGCTCATTCATCAGAACCAACTCTTTATCCATTCTAACTTTATCATGAGATTGCAACAATTTCAGTCACATCTGAAGGCTCTGCTTCTAATTCCAGTTCTCTTGCTCTTTCAACCACATCAGCAGTTACTTTCTGCACTGAAATCTTGAACCCCTATAAGTCATCCACAAGGGTCAGAATAAACTTCTTCCAAACTTCTGGTAATGTTACTGTTTTGGGCTCCTCCCTTGATTCACAAATGTACTTAATGGCATATAAAATGGTGAATTCTTCCTAGAAGGTTTTAAATTTACTTTGCCCAGATCCATCAGAGGAATCACTGTCTATGACACTGATAGCCTTATGAAGTATATCTCTTAAATAATTAGAGCTGAAAGTCAAAATTACTCCTTGATCCATGAACTGCAGAATAGATACCATGTTAGCAGGCAAGGAGATAATATCAATCTTGTATATCTCCATCAGAGCTCTGAGGTGACCAAGTGCATTGTTGATGAGCAGTAATATTTTGAAAATAATTCCTAAGATTTTTAGAATGGTCAATGAGCATTGGCTTCAACTTAAAGTCACCAGTTACATTAGCTCCTAACAAGAGAATCAGCCCATCCTTCGAGGCTCTGAATTCAGGCAATGACTTCTCCTCTCTAACTATGAAAATCCTAGATGGTATTTTCTTCCAATAGAAGGCTGTTTCATCTACATCAAAAATCTCGTTTGGTGTAGCTACCTTCAATGATCTTAACTAGAGCTTCTGCATAACTTGTTGTAGCTTCTACATCACACTTCCTGGTTTCTTTACATTTCTGAACCAACCTCTGCTGGCTTCAAATGTTTCTTTTTGCAGTTTCCTTACCCCTCTATCTTCACATAATAGAAGAGAGTTCGTTCCTGGCTCTGGATTAGGGTTAGGTTTTTAAGGGAATGTTGCGGTTGGTTTGACCTTCTATCCAGACCACTGAAACTTTCTCCATCTTATCACTAAGGCTGTTTCACTTTCTTATCATTTGTGTGTTCACTTTTAGTTTTCAATAAGAACTTTTCCCTTGTTTTCACAACTTAGCTGTTTGATGCCAGAGACCTACTTTTTTTGGCCTATTCTCAGCTTTCAACATGCGTTGCTCACTAAGCTTAATCATTTCTAGCTTTTGATTTAAAGTGAGAGATGTATGACTCTTCCTTTCACTTGAACACTTCAAGGCCATTGGAGGGTTTTTAATCGGCCTAATTTCAATATTATTGTGTCTCAGGGAATAGTGAGGTCCTAACAGAGACAGAGAGACTAGGAACGGCTGGTAGCTGCTGTAGTCAGAACACACTCAACACTTACCAATTAAGTTCACTGTCTTTTATGAGTTTGGTTCATGGCACCCCCCAAATTTACAATAGTAACATAAAAGGTCACTGATCACAAATCATTTCAACAATATAGTAATAATGAGAAAGCACGCAATATTGAGAGAATTATCAAAGTGTTACAAAGAGACACAAAGTGAGCACATGCTGTTGGAAAAATGGCACTAATAGCCTTGCTCAACTCAGGATTGCCACTTCAAATTCTTAAAAAAAAAAAAAAAAAAAAAGGAGTAACTACAAAGTGTAATAATGCAAACTGCAATCAGATGAGGTATTCCTGTATTGTATTTCTATACTAGGGCAGTTTACAAAGATTAAATGTGAAAAATGAAAGAAAACTCCTATCACAGTATCCATAAACAATGCATACTAAGCAAATACTAGCTATACTTATTATCACTATTCTAATATTACCAGTTGATAGGTCTGAATATTTCATTATTCAAGTCAGTCTCAACTTGTATGGGGCCATAACTGATCAATAAACATATTTAAGACAAAACCTACTTCAAAAGTCATTCCTGGTATCACTGTCTTAGCATCAAACGCAAATATTGTTCAAAGAAAAACCAAATATGTCTTCCTATTTTTTTTCAGTAAAAATCCAATCCTTAAAAATGTTATTTCAGGGTAAAGGAGTACTCACATTCATTATTTAGAGAACACTGACACAAATGTATATTGATTTTAGGTTTTATAATGAAATTTGCTTGATGTAGTTTTCTTCACAAATGAAATGAACATTGACCTGCCTGATTGCATATTGACAATAAAATCATCTCTAGATACAGAAGCCTTTGTAGATACTGTCAAAGAAAGTTAGACATGATGAGTGAGCTCTTTTATAAGTTGACAGTATTAGAGTTGACCCTAACTTTGATCTTGCCCTATTGTTTGGAAAGAGACTGCAGTGAGGTATTACTTCTCTTCTTCACTTTACCTCAAAATAGCCTTGTTTCAATAATTTGCTTGGTAAGAAGTAGAAGAGGAGAGGGCCCATGGAAGGAAAAAGAACATCATAAGAGCTTGTATCTATAAAACAAATAAAGGTAAAACACTCTCACCTGTCAGTAAAAATAACTGCCTACAAAGAAACAGAACTGGAATAACTTTCCGAGTATTTGCCACCTTCCTACTTTAAATGCAAAGTAATAAAGTGCATTCAGTTGTTTTGTATTTCCTCAAAATGACTTTTATCTTTCAGAACTGCTGATTAAGTGATTCTTTGGTTACTTTCATAGGATACACCATTTTATCCACTCATTACAGAAGTTTATTTAATAATCTAATGCTTCTAAAATAAACAAACAGCTGGTTTTTTGAAAACCGTGTATATGTCACTTTACTGGAACAAATATTATTAGCTTCATTCTGGGTGTCTAGTATGCTTATTGGACTCCAAGGCAGAAAAACTGAGGGACTATGTTTTAAAATTGCATGAGCACACTTGTCATTCATTACTAAATGGCCATTCTTTGCCTGTCACTGTGTTAGTCCCTTGAAAATAAGAGAGACATCAACTCTGCCCTTTGGGAGCTAACAATTGAGTGAGAACTTGAGCAGGTTTTATTTGAGGCCCAAACCAGTTCCAGGAATACAGAAGTCCCCACAGTTATGGGCTCTCACGTCTCTGGTAGAAGTCTGAGTTAAAGAAAAACCACCTGATTCCCAAAATATTCAAAGAAGCATAAAATTAGGTTTAATTTTGTAATTACATTACAAAATATTAATTATATTACAATTATATTACATATATTTTGTAATTATGTTACAAAATAGTTTAAATTAGTAATTATACTTCCCTACATTATCATGTATTTTTTCACTGTTGGAAAAAAATATAGTAATATTGATATTTAGAAATAAAAAACTTTTTGTTATTAAAAATATCTTGGATATGGCAGAAAACGATCCATGTATTTAAAAGTATGATGAGTAGGCTAAAAAGCAATTTAAAACCAACAGTCCCTAATAAAAAGCAATACAAAAATCTTGCTAGACAATTGGTGTTTACACGACCTCTTCTCACCAAAAAGACAAAAGATAATTCATGTTTTTGAAAAAAGTAATGATTCTATTAAGGAGAACCAAAGTAATTTCCAGCCTATATCTGTCTACTACAAATAAACAAATACTTAAATATAAATTAAATAAGTATGTTTCAAAGTAAGTATTAGATTTCATAGGATTCTGTATTGATAATTATGAGACATTCATTCATATGTTATTAGGGCCAGAAATCCTGTCCTAACTCAGCTTTCTCAATTATCCACTCAGTAAGTTACTATTCAAACTCCAAGTGGTTCTTCAGGAGCTGACATGTTGATATTCCTCCGAAAAAGCTGGCATTATCACTTGAGAGGCCTTGCATCATTTGAGAATAATGAGTAGGCTAAAAAGAAGTTTAACACCAATAGATCTTTAAAAAAACAAACAAACAAACAAAAATGAACACAGGAGCATTTCTCCTTCGTGACCTATATCTGAAAAGAGGAAAAAGATTTATAAGTAATTGTTTTTTTCCTTACTTTAATAATAGTTGTTTAAAGATCGTGTTTATGAATTTTGAGGCCTGTGTGCAGTTTTAAAAGCCATCCAGAAGTTTTGCTTTGCTTAACCAATAAAACAAGTAGAGATACACAAAAGTGCAAAACTCCAAGAAGAATCTGTGAACAAATCCTACAACTGCAAAAAGAAACAGTTGAATTAGCTATTTTTAGGATCAAAAGAGAAGCTTATATGAGTTTTCTGTGTAGTTACATATAATTTTATTAAATGTGTATAATAACTTCAAAGGAATTAATTCATTGTTAAAAGTTGAAGGTATTGAATGTTTGGGAATAATTAAAAAGATGTACGCAATTCTTGCTGAGTAATGAGTATGTCAAGAAACATGAATTTTACTGAACCTATTTATTAAAGTGTATACATCAAAGATCTTAAAAGTTAACTACTCTGCATTTTTAGGTATTCACATGACTCCTGATGGAATATAACAATAAGTGAATATAAAAACTCAGATACAAAACCAAACACTTCATGTTCTCACTCATAGGTGGGAATTGAACAATGAGATCACTTAAGACACAGGAAGGGAAACATCACACACTGGGGCCTGTTGGGGGTGGGGGGAGGAGGGAGGGGTAGCATTAGGAGATATACCTAATGTAAATGATGAGTTAATGGGTGCAGCACACCAACATGGGACATGTATACATATGTAACAAATCTGCACGTTGAGCACATGTACCCTAGAACATAAAGCATAATAATTAAAAAAAAAACTCAGATACAAGTTATAAAACAACTTACTATTAAATTTAAGAATTTAAATAATTTTTTATGACATTTACATGATAAACTTTTGAATATATGTTTAAAATACACTCATATCACTCATATTCATATATACATAAATATGAAGCTATGAAAGAAAAGGGAAGAAATATGCAGTAAGAAACTTTAGGCCTGTAATTTGAACTTATGTGTCAGATTTCTCATCTGTATAAAGAGGTTATACTTAACATTCTGTTTACTGGCATCTACCAAAAGGAGTGTTATTCATCTGGTTTGGACAATCATACGGCATTAGTTGGGCCACACCTCTTAAGAGTTGTGCTTTCAAGGAGGTCAGAAGGTCCATGTACCTAGATATGTTGTAGCTTTTTCTCTTTTTCTTTCCCAATATGATGAATTGGAGTAGTGACCTGCCTTAGTGCCTCCTCCCTCTACAAAGGTATAAGGATACATCTATTCAGGAATGTACTGGAACAGGTACATTTTCTCTAATTAACTTAGAGAAAATAGAGGCTTTCTCATGGTCCATGATATTATACTGCTGTTGTGCCTTGGCCAAAGCCCCAGGTAAATATAACATGCTCTACTTTGCTTTCTTTTCCCTTTTTAAGCATCCATTTCTCTCAGTAATATGATAGGAAGGAGAAGTATCTGGGCCAAGCAGAATTTGGATATTATTCACATGCATGGCTATCATAACATCATAATAGCACCCCATTTCTCCGGATCTAGTTGTAAGACCTAGCACAGTATCTTTTAAACAGTGTGCATCAGTGAAATGGTAGGTAGTGATACACATTCTCTCTAAAAGAGCCAAACAGTCACTACGTGATCATTTAGTCCTAATGCTTTCATTTTACACACCTGAAAATGTTAAATATTGTGTAAAAGTCAACATACATGTATAGAAATACACACAGGTATATATTTTAATATTAAGTTGTAATTGTGGCCAGGCGGAAGGACTCACGCTAGTAATCCTAGCACTTTGGGAGGCCGAGGTGGGCAGATAACTTGACGTCAGCAGTTCGAGACCAGCCTGGCCAACATGGTGAAACCCCATCTCTACTAAAAATGCAAAAAAAAAAAAAAAAATAGCCAGGCATGGTGGCATGCACCTGTAGTCGCAGCTACTCGGGAGGCTAAGCCAGGAGAATCTCTTGAACCTGGGAGGTGGAGGTTGCAGTGAGCCGAGATGATGCCACTGCACTCCAGCCTGGGTGACAGAGTGAGACACCATCTCAAAATGAAAAGAAAAAATGTAATTGTAATAAAAAACATATGGCAATTCTCTGGTTAAATAAGCACCTAATAATAGGGAAAGAGCAATATCTTGGGGGTCCGTAAGTTACATTTAAAGTTCAAGTTTCATCATTATCTAGCTATGTGACCTTAAGTAAATTACTAAGCTTCTCTGAAACTTAAATTTCTATAGTCTGCAAATGGAAGGGAATGAATTATCAGTGCTGCAAAGTGAAGGGAATGAATTATCAGTGATGCACAAACACTGGCTGTAAAAGAATCCATCACCTTGAGACTTTGGAAACACCTAGACTCAGTAATTAAGTCTTGAGTAAGGTTCTAACAGTCTGATCAGGTTTCAAACCCACTTACAAATTGATCCTATTTTAACAATCCTGCTTCTAAGCTGAAACTCAAGGTAAATGACTTGCCCAAGTCTACACAGCTAGTTACTAATGAGGCTGAAATTAGAACAAATATTTCTTTTTTTTTTTGAGACGGAGTCTCGCTCTGTAGCCCAGGCTGGAGTGCAGTGGCCGGATCTCAGCTCACTGCAAGCTCCGCCTCCCGGGTTCACGCCATTCTCCGGCCTCAGCCTCCCGAGTAGCTGGGACTACAGGCGCTGCCACCTCGCCCGGCTATTTTTTGTATTTCTTAGTAGAGACGGGGTTTCACCGTGTTAGCCAGGATGGTCTCGATCTCCTGACCTCGTGATCCGCCCATCTCGGCCTCCCAAAGTGCTGGGATTACAGGCTTGAGCCACCGCGCCCGGCCAGAACAAGTATTTCTAACTCCCACCCCCATGGTTTTCTCACAGAAAGCATAAACAACCACTCATTAAGCTGATTATCCTGCTACTTTAATAAGAACTAGGAACCTTAAAGACTGGGAACCCTGAAAATACACACTTTTTCTCCAACCAGAAAATGTTTCTGGATCTATATGTATCCTTCAAAATGAAGAATTGCTTAATGGCTGCTAAAGCTAGAGGTAGAAACAGCAGTTCTTTGGTGGTGGGGAGGGGGTGTCATAATTCCTTCAAAAAGCAAAAGAAAAATGCCTGTAGGAAAGTCTCCTTCTAACAAGTGATTCTAGTAGATGAGTTAAGAGCTTCTGTCTTCTAGTTGGAGATACTAAAAATAGCCTCCCCTGTAAGATTTAAGCCATTTTAATATATTTTATTTTATACATGGGAAGTGTAGAGGAGTTTGAGAAGGATTGGGAAAATAAGATAACTAAGAATTTTTTAGATGAACCAAATCATGCATTATGTCAGTTTCTGTATATTATCATAAATGGCTCACTGTCTATCTGATAAAACCTATCATATAATACCTGAAGCAGGGAGAAAAGTCTGAAATTTTTAAGTGGTAAAGACTAAAAATAAAAATTAAAAAAAATCTTTTTTGCCAGCAGCACATGCCAGCTGAAGGATTCTCAAGGCTTTATATTGTGAGGTCACCCACTAGCACTTCACTTTTGGGTACTTCCAGCCGCCTGCTGGACCTGGCCATCAATCACTCTCTAAGTAAAGCAGCTCTTCTGCAAAGAAATGAATCTTTTCAGAACTGGTTATTTTTAGCAATACTTTGGCAAATATTTAAACCGTCACTGACTGGAGGAAGAAAGTACCTGGATGTAATTAGCATCTTTGCTAATTCTCTGTATTTTCAGATCTGCATTTTGAATTCTCTTCTTGTTTATTTGAACTGTTGATTAAGTGATTCTCTGCCAGTTAATGTATGCATTCACCGAACTATTGATTACTTCAAATGACTGCCTTGAATATTTACTGCTGGTTAAATATTTTAAATTTCTACCAACATTATCTTGTACCCAATTAAGAACTCATTGAGGCAGTTTTTTTTTTTTTTAACTTCTCTTTCATTTTAGGGAGTATTCTTGAAGCTAATTACAGGTAAGACTTACTTGTTTCCCTGATTTTAAGGTTTAACTTTCTGGAGGGCAAATGCCCTGTCCTGTGGGAGGTTACTAACAAGAGCTTAGTGTAGAGTGTAGCGTGGGGTGTTGGACATAGAAGGAATGGAGAATAGGCTACTCTATTCGTGCCTCTTCTCTCTCTCCAGCTTCTTTAATTAGTTCCCTTGGCATTTCTCAGGGAAAAAAGGTGGCACAATCCCCCTAAAGTCTCACATTCACCCACCCACTACTTCCTTTTAAAAATAAGTTTACTTTAAAACTCATTTCTAGTGAATTTTATAACCAGACTTTCTACCACACAATTTAACATTATAGCTGTAGTGGAGTCAAAAAAATTCTTGAAGCCCAAATGTGCAATTCTTACCTGCTTCTCTACTGAAGCGTAAGGGGGCTATGGACCAAAGTATCACATTCAAAATGCACCACATTCATTCAGGACCAAGAGAGAAGAGATTCTTTTGAACTGCAAGAAATATATTGTCTTTACCCCAACAGACACTATAAAATTGAGGCATCAATAACACTTTGTCTCTGCAGAGCATTTAAAACTTCCATCCTGCTTTACAATATATTAATCTAGCTGGTCCTCACAACCACTTTGTGAGGTGCTATTTCAGGGTTTCTCAACCTTGGCACTATTGACCTTTGGGCCAGATCTTTCTTTGTTGAAGGGGTGGTCCTGTGCATTGTAAGATGTTTTGGGTCATCCCTGGGTTGTACCTACTAAATGTTAGTAATATAATCCCTCCCCCTCAATACACACACACAACTAAAAATGCCTCCAGAAATTGCCAAATGTCCCAGGAGGGAACAGAGAGTGGCAAAGTTGTTCTCAGTTGGGAACCAGTGATTTATCTATAATCCTCATTTTATGAAGGGCCTGTTGCTAGAAATATTTAAGTGACTTACCAAAGTTTACTAGGACTTTGATTTATCCCCTTACTTAACCTCTCTAAACCATCAGCACATCTTTAACTCTATCTCTAAATATATCTCAAAATCTATCCACTCATCTCCATCTCTACTACCACCACATAGAACAATGAATCATCTCTTGCTTGGGCTACAGTAATAACTTCCTACTGAGGATCCTTACTATCTCTTTATCCTCGTAAATCCATTCTTTACATACTGCAGGGGTAATATTTTTTAAATAAACTAAATCATAACCCTGTGCAGCTTAAAGACTCCAATGCTGTCCCACTGCATCAAAAATAAAATCCAAACTACTCATCTTTTTTTATTTCTCTGATATCTCGTCCTCACCCAACATACTCATCACAATGACCTTCATATGCTTAGAATATGACAAGTTCATTGCCACTTTGGAGTCTCTACACAAGTTATTCGCTCTGTTAAGAATGTCCTTAACCTTCATTGGTGGTTTCATCAGATCTCAGCTAAACCAACTACCTAACCTAAAGTAACAACTTACACATTTCCTATTTTAATTCTCTGCATACCATGTATTAGGTGTTTGTCTTGATTATTCACATGCTATGTTATTTACTATCTGTCTTCTTCACAGAAATGTACACTCTAGGAGAACAGGGGTGTCTTGTCTATATTTTGACTATTTTGTTCATCACTATATTCCCTGAACCAGAACAGTTTGGCACACAGGAGGCACTCAATTAGCACATGTTAAATAAAAGCATTAAATAATGACAAACCATTATTTAATGACTCCCTGTAGTCATGGAGTCAGAAGCAGAATCCAGGTGTTTCATTCTATTATACTGCTAAATTCCAATCACTTCAAAGCTATCGATCCATAAAAATATTTATAATAGAAATATGGTAGGGACAGGGGGAGAGAAGGTAAGGTGGGATCTCTGCAGTAGAAAAACTCACAATCAAAGGGGAGTCCCACACACACACACACACACACAGAGACACACACACACATACTTTAAAAGTACATGTGAGAAATGCCAAAATTTGGTATGAACATAATACAATTGGGAAGAAGGAAGTAGAGGGTGGAGTCACAGAATCCTTCATGCAAGAGGCTAGCTAAAGCTGCATTTTGAAGAACACATAGTTCAATACGTATTTCAGCAAACTGCAGGCTATCAACACTTTGGTCTTTAAGAGGTCTGGACTAAGAATGCCAAGTGAGGGGGAATTCCTCCTAGCTAGAGACAATGAGCTAATTATACTGCTTATATGTTTGCTGTAGGTATTCTGACATCTCTTGGCCACGGGCTGCATGACCCAGAAAGACACTTCTTCCTTGCCTGAGTGAAACAATGATTCAGCTTCCCCAGTCATTTCTTTGTGTGCCTGCTCAGAACAAAAGCTGTCATCTGTGCTGAATGTTGCCAATGTGGCCCTCGGCTGGTATATTGGAATAGCTCTGAATGGGATGAGAACATAAAACTAGTATCTTTTGTGATAAGCACAATTTAAGAACTTGGGATCTGTGACAATAATGACTAAATGATAAGAGCTGGTTTTCAAATAAAGTGTAATGGGCAGTCTGAAAAATAGCTCTGAAAATGAAACTCAAACTGAAGCAAATTAAGTCTCGAGTATATTCTATGCAAGTCCCTGATGATGGGGAAGGGGGAGGAGGAAATATATTTTATTTCTTTATACTCTCTTTTTCTTCTTGACTGATTCCATGCTAATTCAGAGCTCCAAAGTTATTTATAAATTTGGATATTTGGAAATAAATATTTTCTGGGATCTTAATTAGAACAAACATTTTGACATTCTGATATAATATATCTCTATATGATTTCACAACCATAAGTAAAGCCATAGGTAAAATTACTGTAAAGTTAGTAAAAATCAACATGATACAAATACTTTCAGCCTGCATGTACCTACTAGAAAACAGCATAATACAAACTTGAAAGCTGACAACGGTTTCAATTCTACGTGTAATTCTGTTCAAACATTAAAACGACTCATCATCCAAAGTCATTATTTTTTGCTGTGATATGAGAAGATACATATTTCAAATGATAATAAAATTGAGAGTAACCAAGTTAATAGGAAAAGACTGAAACTTTCCAAGGAGCATTAGCAAGAAGACAACTACACTTTACTCCTTGTATGACAGTATGGCAGATTTATGGTTCAATATGAATTTGTCACTAATCAAGGACCCCATGTGGTAAAACTGAAATATCTTCTATACTGTTACCCTCAAGAGATTTCTACATTGCCAACGTTCCCCACTTTTCTTTTTCTTTTCTTTTTTTTTTTTTTTTTTCTTTTTTTTAGAGGGAGTCTCTGTTGCTTCTGTTCCTCTGTTGCCCAGGCGGGAATGCAGTGGCATGATCTCAGCTCACTGCAACCTCTGCCTCCTGGGTTCAAGTGATTCTCCTGCCTCAGCCTCACAAGTAGCTGAGATTACAGGCATGCAACACCACTCCTGGCTAATTTTTGTATTTTTAGTAGAGACGGGGTTTCACCATGTTGGCCAGATTGGTCTCGAACTCCTGACCTCAAGTGATCCGCCTGCCTCGGCCTCCCAAAGTGCTGTTATTACAAGCGTGAGCCACCGTGCCTGGACAGAATCCTGTACTTTAAGAAGTATGTATCTATATCCATCAGTTTTCATTTTTTCACAAGACTGGTATTTTTTTATTTAGGATACAGCTGAAAGCAGAAAATTTATGCCAGAAAACCTTAAATTCAAATCCAGATCTGACCATTGATGAGATATTTTAACACGGAAGACTGACAAAACCTATGAGTCTCCAGCTTTCCATTTATAAAATGAAGCAGGCAACTCCTATCCCCACAGGATTATTTCTCAGATTACCAGAAATGTACTGCATTAAGGCATAGAACTATGATCCTGGCACATGATATGTACTCAATAAATGTTAAATGCAGAATAATTCATATGGATTCTTTCCTGCTCCTTCTTTCATAAATGTATATCAATTAATTCAGGCTGGCAAATCAAGAAAGAATGAAAAGAAAATGACAGCCTTTGCAATTTAAAAGTGGGCCATCACCCTCCACTACATACACAGGATGAATCCAGGTAAACAGAGCATCCGTGGAAAGCTAGAAAGAGCAGTAGAGGCCCAGGGTCAGTATGGAGAAGAGAGAACTAGGGAAGTGATGCCAAATTGTGAAAGTTCCTTAATAGTCGCTATAACTTCAAGAAAGTTTCTTCCTTGATTTGCTAATGAAATAGTTCTGAGTCCAGGCATTTCTTCTTCTTTTTTTCCCTTTTTTTTTTTTTTTTTTTTTTTGTGTGTGTGTGTGTGTGTGTGTGTGTGTGTGTGTATGTGAGACTGAGTTTCGCTTTTGTTGCCCAAGCTGGAGTGCAGTGGCATGATGGCATGATCTCAGCTTACTGCAACCTCCGCCTCCCGGGTTCAAGCGATTCTCCTGCCTCAGCCTTCCTGAGTAGCTGGGATTACAGGCATGCGCCACCATGCCCGGCTAATTTTGTATTTTTAGTAGAGATGGGATTTCTCCATGTTGGTCAGGCTAGTCTCAAACTCCTGACCTCATATGATTCGCCCACCTCAGCCTCCCAAAGTGCTGAGATTACAGGAGTGAGCCACCATGCCCAGCCCAGGCATTTCTTTTTCATATGATAGAAATGGATCACTGCTTAGAGCATAAACAAGATAGGAGTGATTCACACATAACACACCCCAGTCAACAAAGTCAATGGCCTTCCAAAAAGATCCCTTGTCTGTATTTCTTTATGCTTGGCATAGGGTAAGTACTAGTAATTGTTGAATGATGAATGAATGGTACCAGCAAAAATTGTTGAAAATAAATCAGAGGTTACATGACTAGCACTATAGTAGATGCTCAATAAATACTTTCTGTATTGACCATATAAATGAAGTGATGAAGAAATTATAAAATGATGGAAGGATTGAACAAATGCATAGAGAGTCCATTAAAACCAACCAACCAATGAATAAAAGAACAACTATGTTCTCAGATTATACTGTAAGTAAAAGATTTTAAAGTCCATGATAGAAGCCAGGATTCACAGTAGGGTTCATGGAAAAGTAAAAATATAAAGTTGGCCATGTCAATAAATACTCTTACACCACTTTTATTCTCTCCACTCTCAGCACTTCACACACATACCTCACATCAGTCCTTTCCAAGTAAGACATAAAAGCCAGAGTATCTAAAAAATAGCAAAGAGACATCAATTCCAGCCTGTTCCCTTTACAGAATATAATTAGTAGATGACATATAGCTCCGTATAAATTAGGGTCTTCTGAATTTTCATTAAGCATAGATACCACGGGTTACAGGACCTGCAGAAGTTTACTTATTCCTATGTCATCTCTAGATTTCTTCCAGAAGTTTATACTCAAAAATGGATCAAACATGTGAGTATTTACCAAAAGCTTAACAATATATAAGGTAATGCCACAATCCTTACTGATAATTCACAGAGAAAGTTGATTTCTTTTATTTCCTGCCAAGAATGTAATTCCATCTCCAGAAATAAGTTCGTTCAGAAGATGCTTTAGGCTGCTTCAAGCCAAACTAGGTAACTAAGTGTCACTGAATATTTTCTCTTAAAATATTGGGAAGCCAAGCTCCTTTGTTTTTGATGGCAAACCTCCAGAAGTAGAACAGCCATGTGATTTCCAGAGTGACACTTGTCAGTGGTGGGCTTACTGATATTCTGGAATCAGAACAAGTGCTAAACATATAAAGGTGTTAAATATTTCCCTTCCTGTGTAGGTAACCAAACTTAGAAACACATGCTAATTTTCCTCCCATATGTCTTATCTTAGGCTATAAAATTCTATATTGCATCAGAATAGCAGTTATTTCCAAATATTAAGGAGAACAGTATGGAAGTTCCTTGAAAAACTAAAAATATAACTACCATATGATCCAGGAATATATACCACTGCTGGTTATATATCCAAAGGAACTGAAACAATACATCAAGGGGACATCTTCATTCCCATGTTTGTTGAAGCATTTTTCACAATGGCTACAATATGGAATCAAGCTAAATATCCATCAATGGGTGAACAGATAAAGAAAATGTGGTATATGTAGACAATGGAATAATATTCAGACATGAAAAAGAATGAAATCCTGTCATTTTGGACAACATGGATAAATCTGGAGGATGTCATACTAAGTGAAATAATCCAGGCATAGAACGACAAATACTGCATGATCTCACTTATATGTGGAATCTAAAAAAGTTGAACTCACAGAAGTAGAGACTATAAGGATGGTTTCCAGAGACTGCGAGTATAGGAAGGGAGGAATGAGGATAAAGGGTATAAAGTCTCAGATAGACTGGAGGAAGAATAGGTTTTGAGATCTGTTGCACAGCAAGGTGACTATTTTATATATATATATGTATATATCTATGTATCTATAATCAATACTAATGTATATATCAAAATAACTAAGAAGAGAGGCCAGGTGTGGTGGCTTACGCCTGTAATCCCAGTACTTTGGGAGGCCGAGGTGGGTGGATCACCTGAGGTCAGGAGTTCAAGACCAGCCCGGCCAACATGGAGAAACCCTGTCTCTACTAAAAATACAAAAATACCCGGGCATGGTGGTGCATGCCTGTAATCCCAGCTACCCGGGAGGCTGAGGCAGGAGAATCACTTGAACCTAGGAGGCAGAGGTTGCCATAAGTTGAGATCGTGCCATTGCACTCCAGCCTGGACAACAAGAGCGAAACTCCATCTCAAAAATAAATAAACGAATAAATATAACTAAGAAAATAAATTTTAAATGGCTCATCATAAAAAATTAAGTGAGGTGATGGATACATTAACTTGATTTAATCATTCTACATTGTACACATATATCAAAACACATTTTACTCTATAAATGTATACGATTATGATTTCCCAATCAAAAATGTTAATAATAAAATATTAATACATGACAATAAAACTTTTATTTTTGTAAGACAGTCAAACTCCTCACAAATTGAACTTTTTCATTATAATGCACATGCTAGTACTCTGGTAGCATACTGAATGAAAGAGCTAATGCTCAAGAAAATATTAAAAAATCTATTCAACATCTCTTAACATCTACACTTCCTCTATGACCTGCATTTAGTAGTAATCTATAAATTGTTTCATCTTAGTAATTTGTACTCATTTGTTTTGCCACATGTCTTTTAACTCATTAAACATAAGCACCAGTGGAGCCAGAATTGCTAGAGTAGAATCTATCCATCTTCTGATTCCCTCTTTCTGATTTCATGAGAAATTTATAGTTGATTACAAAACTACATTTATACTCTAGGAAGAAAAATTAAAGGATGAAATTCAATAACTACCTTCTTGAGTATTCATTTCTAATTACCACAACCTAGTTCTCAGAGCTAAACCACAGGTTTATAAATTTCTTTTTAAAATATTTTTTGCATGTCTATATATTAATAGCAAGAAAATTTCAAACTCAACATAGAGTGCCCTGTGTAAGGCACACAGTTGCTGTCTAACCAATGGCCATCATCTTTTTTTTACCCAACGGAAGAGTATGAGTATGAATTTTTTTTGAGAGTTTATCTCTCTCTCCTCAAACCTGATGATGTGACTAAAGGTTAAATCCAAATTAGTCTAAACCAGGACTCTATAAAGCAAAGCAGGATATTTGTTTTGTAAGTACAGTTTTATTAGAACAAAGTCACACCATCCTTTTATAGAGAGTCTCTGGTTGCTTCTGTGCTACAAAGGCTATATTAGGTCATTCTTGCATTGCTATAAAGAAATACCTGAGGCTGTGTAACTTATAAAGAAAACAGCTTTAATTGGGTCATGGTTCTGCAGGCCATATAAGCATGGCACCAGCATCTACTCGGCTTCTGGAGAGGCCTCAGAGAGATTTTACTCACAGCAGAAGGTGAAGCAGGAGCAGGCAGGTCACATGGCAACAGCAGAAGCAAGGGGGTGCAGTGGGAAGTGTCACACACATTTAAACAGGCAGATCTCACAAGAAGTCACTCGCTATTGCAAAGAGAGCACCAAGCCATGAGGGATTCACTTCAATGACCCAAACACCTCCCACCAGGACCCACTTCCAACAGTGGAGATTACAATTCAATATGAGATTTAAAGGGGACAGCAACCAAACTATACTACTGGCAAAGTTGACTAACTGCAACAGAGACTGTATTGCCTGCAAAGCCTAAAGTACTTACCCTCTGGCCCTTTACAGAAAAAGTTTGCCAATACTTGGTATAAACTAATCCTGATTACTCCATTCCGCTTACCAATAATTGGTTTGAATAAAAGCATATGACACAATCCCAGCCAATAAGAGCACATGAAAACGTCTGTGAAACGTTATGGGGAACGCTTACTGGCTAATTGAGAGAAACATTCAGCCCAATAGAGGTTCTCTTTAAGTACAATAATAAAGCTGATCACATTTAAGCCTGATGAGTCAGTGTGTACTTTTACCTGTGGCCAAAAACTTCCTAATAACGTTCCCATTTCATGGAATGTAAGTGAAAGAAACAACTAGCGAGCGAGAGTCGGAACAGATGCGGGTAGCCATTAATAAGACTAAAGAAGTAGCTCCCCTAAAAAGGCATTTACTTTTTATAATAATGCAGGCTTGGAGGGATGACTGAAGAGCCACATTGGTCTCTACAAAACACAGCGAGAATTCTGCTTCTATTGCATTTTTTAAAATTCTACCCTAAGAAATCAATACTTGATAATTAGCCATGATTGCAAACAATCACTAAGATAGCCATACATTTTTAAACAAAATGAAAGATTATTTCACATGAAACAGACTAAGTAGAGGCTGGATAACTTATAAAGAAAATAGTTTTAATGGGTTCCTGGTCCTGCAGGCCATATAAGCATGGCACCAGCATCTACTTGGCTTCTGGGGAGGCCTCAGAGAGATTTTACTCATAGCAGAAGGTGAAGCAGGAGCAGGCAGGTCACATGGTGAAAGCAGAAGCAAGGGGATAGGGTGAGAAGTGTCACACACATTTAAGCAGGTAACTTGTAAGTTACCCTCCTCTAGATAGTTAGATGTGACTAGAGAAAGAAAGGATAACTAAATTTTCATTTACTTAAAAAATTTCCTATCAATGAATATAGTCTGATTTAAGACAGTCCCATTTAAAGTGGCATTCATTCAACAGATAATTACTGAGCATCCACTGTACACTTCGTACTTGAGATATAGCAGAAGACAACCAAAAATGACCCTTGTTATTGAGGAATTCATATTATAGTGGGAACAGCCCAATGAAAATCCAAAACAGTAAATAAGCAATGAAAACAGTGCGATGAAGGAAACATAGGACGGTAAAGGAAAATGGTACTATTGGAGGGATTCCGGGGAAAGGGGTATCTGCATAGATTCAATGGGATACAATTTGAGCAAAGATGTGAAGGAATTAAAAGGAGGTGACTTGGTAGTCAGAAGATCCAGAGAAAGTAAAATGTAAAACACATGTTCATGCCTAACATATTCAAGGCCACTGTGGTTTGGAAAAAGTAAGAGGAATAGCAGTAGTAGAAGAAATTATAGGCCCACATTAAGTAAAAATCTGTAAGTTATTGTAAAGACTTTGGCTTATGCTCAGGGTGAAATGGAAGATCACTGCAAGACTTGAACAGAGAAGTGCTATGACCTGATACACAATTTAAAAAGATCACACTATGCAGAGACTAGACCATAGTGATGGGAGTGGAGAACAATGAAATGCAGGAGAGCTGGCAAAAGGTATTAAAGTAGCACAACAGAGATATTGGTAGATGCGGAGGTGGTAAAAGGCTGCCTATTTCTGAGAAAGAGACAGAGACAGAGACAGAGAAAGAGAGAAAGAGAGGAGAGTGTGTGTCCATTTAAATTTTTTAAATTTTCAAGTAACTTCAAGTATTTTCTAGTAATTTTCAAAAATTTCCAAACTAAAAATTGCTAGGAACAGTAAAGAATACACCTAAATCTCCTATCTAGTTTCCAGTATTGCAGCAACCAAATACTACAAACTGGGTGGCTTAAAACAAGAGTTTATTGTCTCACAGTTCCAGAGGCTAGAAGTCTGAAATCAAGGTGTGAGCAGGGTCATGCTCCCTCTAAAATTTGTCATGAAAACTTCTTCACGGCTTCTGGTGGTTTGCTAGCAAACTTTGGCATTCCTCGGCTTGCAGCTCCATAACTCCAATCTCTGCCTCTGTTTTCACATGGCATTGTGCCTGCCTGTCAATCTTCGCATGGCCCTTGCCTTATAATGATGCCAATCATAGTGGGTTGGGGGCCCACTCTACTCCAGTATGACATTATCTAAACTAATTACACATACAACAATCCTATTTACAAATAAAGTCATATTCTGAGGGACTGGTGACTGGTGGTGAGGATTTCAATATATCTGTTTTGGCAGGACACAATTCAACCAATAACAATTTATTCTTCTTTTTTTTTTTTTTTTTTTTTTTTTTTTTTGTGATCCAAAGAGGTAAATTTATTTAGTACAAGTCAAATAGCAAGTAAATAGCAGAACCAGGACAAAATTCAGAAATTTGGAGACCAAGTTCAGTACTCTTCCCATTTCACCTTGAAGTGCTCCACACACACTTAAAAAATTGAATTGAAGTAAATTGATTCAACTGAGGTTATTATGGTGAAAGAGAAATGACAAGTTTCCAAAGACCCAGCGATGTGTTGAGAGTACAGTACCATAAAGAATATCCCTGGTCAAGTCATCATATTAAACTCTTCTTTAAATATAACATTGTATCCCATTTGATTTCTTTCCTTTCTTTTCTGTTGACATGGGGTCTCGCTCTGTCCCCCAGGCTGGAGTGCAGTGGTGCGATCATGGTTTCCTCCAGCCTCAACCTCTCAGGCTCAAGTGATTTTTGGTCCTTAGTTTCCTGAGGAGCTGGGACTACAGGAGCACACCACCACACCTGGCTAATTTTTTTTTTTTTTTTTTCAAGAGATAGGATCTCCTTGTGTTGCCCAGGCTAGTCCCAAACTCCTGGGCTCAAGTGATCCTCCTGCCTCAGCCTCCCAAAGTGCTGGGATTACAGACATGAACCACCATGCCTGGCCCAATTCACTTTCTATAATTATACATATAATTATTTTCCCTGAACATTTGAGACAGACAACATGATGATGAGCCTTGTATCTAGATATTTCAGTATTTCCTCTAAACAGGGACATTTTCTTATATACCCATAGTACAGTTACTAACTTCATTGAACTGAAAACAGTCACACATCACTTAACAACAAGGATGTGTTTTGAGAAATGTATCATTAGGCAATTTCATCATTGTGGGAATATTACAGAGTGTATTTACACAAGCCTAGATGATACAGCCTACTACACACATAGGCTAGGTGGGATAGCATATTGCTCCTAGGTTATACTTGCAAACAGTATATAAGTTATACATTGTATTGTATATATATTGTATACAGGTTACACATGCAAACCTGTATAGCATGTAACTGTCCCAAATACTGTGGGCAACTGTAACATAATGGTATTTGTGTATCTAAACATATTTAAACATAGAAAGATACAGTATAAATATAGTATTATAATATTATAGGGGCCTTAGTCATGCATATGTGATGCATTATTGACAGAAACATCATTATATGGTGCATGATTATATTTGTACTGAACAGTTATCTAATCTGCTGGCTGTGTTTCAATGTTGTTAATTCACCCAGTAATATTACTTTTAACATTGTATATCTTCCACTTCAAGATCCAGTCTACGGCTGCATACTGCACTTAGTTTTCACATCTCTTTATTATAGTATCCTTTAAACAGTAAACCTTTCCAGCATTTTTTTCTTTCACTATACTTATACTTTTGAAGAATAAAGTTGATGAGTCATTTTTATAGTCCTTTCTATCACTCTGATGTTCTTTATCAGAAGTGTTTTTCCCCCCTTCTCCTTCAAACTTAGAAGTGTTTTATTTTGTGTGTGTGTGTGTGTGTGTGTGTGTGTGTGTGTGTGTGTTTTAATAGAAGAGTACTGAGGCTTTAGGACGAGTCAGAGCCAGATCAGTCCATAAATGACAATGCCGCAGATGCTAGGATATGTGGAGGGAATTTTCCAAAAAGAAAGAAATTCTGTACTGAAGAGATAATAGATAAGGGGGTGCAGCTTGAAGTCTAAGTTTTCTCGGGGGATGGAACTATGGAGAAACTTGTGTTGCAGGAGAATATGGGCAAAGAAAGAAGCTGTCAACTCCAGTAAAGATGCACCTTAAGTGAGGGAAAGATTGGGTATTCCCAAGGCTGATGCACTAAGAGAGAAATAAGGAAATCAGAGCGAGGGCAAAAGGCAGTACTGAATTTCAGCAGTTGTCATCTTAATAGTAAAGCTGTATTAGAAGTCTGTTATATGCCTGGATCACATGGCAAAACACACATCCACACTCACAACCACACTAGTACACGACAAAACACACATACACACTCTCACACCCACACTACGTCACCCATCACAACAACAAATGTTTGACCTCATTATTTATTTTTTTTATGTGGCGGGGAGCTAATGGTGGTTTTGGTGTAAAGTTAGAAAGTAGAAAAGAAAAATCAGTAAGCCATTCACAGAGTAAGTAAACATGTGTGTGGCTCAAAACAAATCAAATTATTGCTCTGTATAACTCCAACTGCTCTCACAAGTAGCAGAATTTTGTTAAATAGATAACCTCACCCACTTTCCAATTCAGTTGTATGCAGTTTGGGGCATGAACTTGGAAGACCTGAATTGCCCAGTATGACTAGGTAAGAAAAAAATTTAAATATTTGAGGGCCAGAGGTGTCATGGAAGAGAGGGATCAACCTAGTGGCAGCACCACATGAGTAGAGAAGGGAGGTTTGAGAGGTCTCTGGTCAAAGCAGCCCAAAGGGAACGTAGAGGACAATTACTAAGAATGGCTTTTAAAATCATTTGCTATGGGGTGTGCTCCCACCTTTCTCCAGCTTGTATCACTTAGAAAATCTTTAATGTAGGGGCTACACTGCTCAGTAATGGTTTTCTTGTGAAAACAGATTATTTTGGGTAAATTTGAGAATGGTCTGGTAGTTGAGTTCTATGTCTGGGTTAATGCCAAAACACACACACACACACATTAAAAATACATTATAAATTGGGCATGGTTCCACGTGACTGTAGTCACAGCTACTAGGAAGGCTGGGGCAGGAGGGTCGCTTGAGCCCAGGAGTTCGAGGCCAGCCTGGGCAACATAGCAAGACAGACCCCATCTCTTCAAAACCAAACAAAAACAAAAACAAAAGTACATTATGCCACTAAGCTTGAGATGAGGATAGAGGAGATTCTGAGAGAGTCAAGCACTGCGAAATCACAAAAATTCCTTGAAAACTCAAGACTTTCAAGGGCCTTGAATTGGTGAGATGAAAGTCAAGAACTTCAGACATAAAGACCAACCCTGCTAATACATGGATATATGTGAACTATATAAAAAATTGTACTAAGGTAGGGGTGTGTGTGTCTATGAGATATATATTTGTGTGTGTGTGTGTGTGTGCACACGCATAAAGTCCTGACCCCAAACCATACACCAATGTACGCACTATGCTGCAAGGTTGAATTTAGAAAATATCAAGCCCAAACAAAGCTGTAGAAATGTAATAGGCTGAGGATGGATGGTGAGATCTGCTAGGATGAATGGAGAACGGGGGTCCTATAACTTCATCTTTTATTGCCCTCCCACCCACCACCCAAGCAGACTTTCCCATAGCTCTGAGATGCTGGCCTGGAACTATAGACTAGAGTATTCACATTCAGTACCCAGTTCTAAAGGAAGTAATGTGCTGCAGAAAAAAAAAAATGGAGAAATCTCTCTAGCTCCTAAAGACCCTTTAAGCCCACGGCAGAACTCCAGCTCAACTTTTTGAAGCATTTTATCTATTTTATTTTCCCTGTGTAGTGTAGGACACCTCCTTCGGTTTTTGTGCTTCCTCTAGAAAAATTCCTTTTTAATCAATATTTCAGAAAAAAAAAAACCCACAAAGACACACACACACACACACACACACACACACACACACAAAAGTCAGATGTGGGAACCCTAGATCCACCCAACTGCTTAGATTGACTCTTGTCATTTCTACTCTTCTTTGAATTTTACTAAATCAATGAGATGAAATGTCTCAGGAAATATTTGACCATTATCCTTCTAGTGGAACAGACTGAGCAGGGCAAAGGTTAGAGCGGGGCAGAAGGCTTCTTGCCAACGCTCACACATAAACTCACAGAGGACTCTGGGGTAGAATCTCAAACACTGATTCAGTGACCTTGAAATGGACTATTAAGAAAGCACAGTGTATCTGCAGGAAAGCAGAGTCTCACAGCACTTGTTCATCATCACCTTCCTGTATGAGGAGACACTGGTCCAAGCCTTTGTGTCACAACTGATTTGAGGAGCAATGATGAGTCTCTAAAGTCATCAGATCAGATGATAAAAACTTACCTCTGGTAACCACAGGTCTAAAATTTGGCATCCATCCTTGGCAGAAGGTTACTGACTAGATAGTCACCTGAGAATCACTCACTGAAAGTTCGTTATTTGAGTTTTACAAAGAACATTAGAAAATATTTCAGTCACTTTAAAAAATGAATAACACAGGAATGGACACAGAGTTCTATGGAAAGTTGTATTTTTCATGAATAATGAAGAGCGCCATGTTGCTGAGAGAGAGGAAAGTCAGAATGGGGCTCCAGTCCCTCATTTTTTTGTTTTTGTTATTGTTTTTCAGGGTCAACATATAGGTGAGAGGAATATGGCCTTGCCTGACTCCTCTCTCGGGGTATCAGTGTCTCTCAACCATCAGCCCATTCCATGGATCAAACTGATTCGTGTATCTGACGTACTACAACACTGACCCTCTCTATCCCAGCACTACTATATACACCTTAACTCAATTTGTTGTGCCTGTTATTGCACTGAGTACCATCCCAGAGAGATCTGCCGAGTTCTTCAGCTGGTTAGCCTCTTCTGTTTGAAGGTACTCAGGCATGGACTCCAACTTCCAGGTCAGCCTTCTAGCGGCAGGCATCGGTGAAGGACTTGTTCTTCCCTAACTCCTTGCACTGTGTTTTACGTCAAGAGCATCTTTCTCTCCACACATCACAGACCCCTGCCTGGGCACACCCTGCATGTGGAAGCTGGCAACCTTTTCTTTTTTAGCCTGGATGTCAATAAGCATTTGAAGACATGAGTCAAAAAGAAACTGGATTTTCAGATTTTGGAAAACAAAAAAAGAAGGAAAGGTCATTTCCAAAACATCTCAGGCCAGGTTATTGGCTGAATTTTCTGAATTCCATAGAATTACTTAATGATGAACAAGGCAAAATCCTCAGTCCCTCCAGAGCACTGAAGGGGAAGCAGAGCAGCTGCAGTGTACATAGCATCTCCCAAATATCAAGAACTTGGGACATGATTTGCAGCGCAAGTAAAGTTAACTCTCTTAGGAGGGCACAGGGAAGTCTTTGTAGCTTACAGTCTTAGTCTGTGGCAGCTGTTCCCCAAGAGAGTCTCCCTTTGTTTTATTATCAATGTGAAGCCCATTGCCATCCAAAGACTAATGCAGGCTAAAGAATTCCTACTGCTTCCTCAGCTGCAACCTGTATCCCACGCCAAGGCCCAGCTCCATCATCTTTCTGCAACTTTGCCCTAATTACTGCCTTTCTATCTGGCTCAGAGATAACCTGAGAGGCCAGATTTCAACCCTCTCTCCTTCTCAGATTAAGACCTAGAGAGTATCCCTCCCTGGAACCCAGAAACAAGTATAGTTGCTCACCCAACCTGAAATTCTACACCTGAAATGGCACTGCAGCAGAAATAGCTAAAAGATTTCTGGACTTTATTTACCTATTGAGGCCCAGAGATCTTTGGAAGCCTCCATGCCTCCAGCTCCCAATCTTCCCCAGGACAGCCTGACCTTCTCATCATATGTCCTAGTCTCTATCTTTCCTGAAGAATTTGTTTTCAGCAAGGGAATGAGGAAGGAACTTGGACACGGCCTTCAACATAGGCTCACAGAACAAGAGAAGGACCAGGCCTACAGCATCCTAGAGACTCTTGCTGATGCAGCCTAAAGATAAATTATTAGGAACCTCTCAATTGAAAGGTAAATATGGACTCTCAAGGACTTCCATGTCGAAGGGCCAGAGCAACAAGGATCTCAAGTGGATTGTACTGATGCACCCAGGAAAATTCTATTTAGAAGATGCAGAAAATTTCACCTAGGGAATGAACTGGGGAAGGGCTCAAAAGATAACCAATCAAGGGGCTCAGAAAGCCTCCTTGATCCTTCCTTGATCCAGGCACTTGACAAGTAGGGCAAACCCACTTTTTTTTCTCCCTTTTCATTCTTGCTGTCATTTTAAAACCCACTTGATTTGCTTTCACAAGTGGCAGAAGTGGGGTGCACTTCTCATGGTCCTTGAATCCATAAAACCATGGTGTCAAAAGAGAACATCTCAATCCTGGCCTTTTCACCATGCCACCTTTCCCTACTCAGAAACCCATGTTTCAGAGGCAGACTCAAAATCTGAGCTGAGAGAAAACAGATAATTATGGGAGAAAAATGTGGCATCTAGTCCTCTCCTGTGGGTAAGCAAGGCTAGTGGCACAAGGTGGTCCTGCTTTGATATTTGCAAGGGCCTTGCATAGACTCATTAGGTTAGGGCAGACGGAAAATACATCTCTGCACATAGTAAATATTGTCACCTCTCACACACTACAACTAAGACAGAACCTGGCAGAATGTGACTAAAATGGGGGCCAAAAGGGCAACCCAGAGCTAACTATAAGTTAAACAACAGCAGATCGTGAACCCAGGAATAAGAATCGGAATTGTGCCCCAGGGGACGGACTCCAGCCATAGCAGAGGCGTGCTTCAGAGACTAGAGCTACGAGGTGAAGTTAGAGGTGCCTTCAAGGACCAATGGTTCCAAGGATATGGCATAATTAAGGCTATGGAGTCCCACATGCCTCATAAAACAAAACCAGAAAATCAAATAAATTAAGCACTCTGAGAACTAATTAGCTTAGAATCTCCCAAATATTCAATGACAATTTGGGTAGTCTAAGGGCTATAATAACCAAGAAATACTTTGTACCATTATTGGCAGTCCAAGATCTCCGGAAATCATGCCCTGAAGACCATCTTTCTTCTTAGTTAAAACTCTAAATAGAGGCACAGTCTGACAGCCGGGCTCATGATCGTACCACTTAAGTGCCCACTGACCCAGAAAATTTGCTAATGGCTCACAGCCTCATCCCCATAGCATACACTGTGGGGATATGGCACCTTCCCATGTTTTATAGATCCACTTAGAGTACATAGAAAGTACCCTTGGGTAGCAAGAGCTCGAATGCCCTAAGTTTCAGGCCCTCCTGAAAGATCTGGGATACCAATTTACAGCAAAGTGAAAAAAAATGGGAATCCTATAATAGCCGTATCCAATTAGTAAAGAATCCAGAATTTGGACACAGGATTGGGGACTTCACACACTAGAGGGAAAGCACTTTCCTGCAAAGTTCATAGGAAGAGAGAGACCCTGGTGAGCAATGTGTCCCAATTTCTGCCCCAAAGAAGACAGGCTCCTCAAAAAACTAAATTCAGAGAATGGATGAGTCATTTGTCTCAGTGGATACATCCCAAGAGAGAAAACAAAAGCCAGTAAGGTGCCCTGCTAATGCCAAATCAATGTCAGCCTCTGAAAAAAGCCCAGGCCAGGCCCCATTCAAACCAAAGTTGTCTCTGAGTGGTGTGGACACTGAAGATAACATGACAGTCACACAATGACGAATCTAGGCCCAGGCAGAGCTTGGAGGTAAACGGTGCCGTGATTGTAGACCACTCTCCCTTCTTAAGCAAAGCAATGTAACAAAAGCCACTTCCTGCAGCCTTCACACAGATTTTGAGGACCTGAATTTTTGGAGAAGGGGCAGCATCTTTGTCCATTTGTGCTGTTATAAACAAATAACACAGACTGGGTCATTCATAAATATAGAAATTTGTTTCTCACACTTCTGGAGGCTGGGAAGTCCAAGACCAAGGTGCCAGCAGGTTCAGTGTCTAGTGAAGGCAGCTCTCTGTGTCCAAGATGGTGCCCTGTTGCTGCATCCTCCAGAGGATGATGTTGTGTCCTTACATGAAGGGATGGAGGGGTAACTCGCCCCCTCCAGGCCTTTTATAGGGCACTTCATCACCTCCTAAGGGCCCTCCCTCATAATATTGTTTCACCTGAGATTAAATGTCAACATGAGTTTTGGAGGGGACACAAACATTCCAACCATAACAAGCAAGTGGTTCATAAACAGGAACAGAGGTCCTAGCAACACTGAAAAAGTCAATAGTGTCTGAAGCATCCTCCTTCCATACTTCCCAATTAGCCTGTGTTCCCAAGCTGGCTCCACCAACAGGTGTCTAGGTTTCGAGATACCACAGCTCACCCTCACCCATGCTCTGGGCTCTGTCTCTTTGGGCTGTCATTTCTACTGGGCTAAAAGTCCTCCTTCATCCCTTCCTGGAAGGGAAGTTCTTTTTAATGAAAATTTCAGGCTGGTGTGGTGGCTCACTCCTGTAAAATTCTCACCCTTGGGAGGCCAAAGCTGGTGGATTATTTGAGCCTAGGAGTTTCAAACCAGCCTGGGCAATATGGTGAAACCTCGTTTCTACCAAAATAATAATAATAAAATGCAAAAATTAGCCAGGTGTGATGGTGTGTGATAGTGGTCCCAGCTACTCAGGAGGCTGAGATGGGAGGATCGCTTAAACCCAAGAGATTGATGCAGCAGTAAGCCATGATCACGCTGCTGCACTCTAGCCTAGGTGACAGAGCGAGACCCCATCTCAAAAAAAGAAAAAACAAAAAAAGAAAATTGCAGTTTATGTGAACAAAATATATTTCACTACGCTGTTCTCTGAAGAGGACAGTCTCTGTTATCCTATCCAAAAATATTTTTTTCCAAATGTATTTGTTTCTTCTAATAGGAGAGTAGTATCTTCCATCTCTGACACATTTGGGGTAAAGGCTTATGGCATCTTTGTAGCTTGGGGTGGTTATGTGAGCATCATTCTCAAATATGACATTCCATGTATGGCTTTGGTTGCATGGCCATTATTCCACTTATATACAGTCTAGATATCAAAGAGCTGTTCTCTTTCCCAGTGGCCACAAAATTCTTAATTTATTTGAGGTCAGTGTTGACAAGCACACAAACAGATAAAGACTAACAACTAGATTCTCTATTGTCTCTCACCTAACAGAGAACAGGTCTCTATAAACAATGAACCCACTTATAGATATTACCAAATGGTCAGACCTTAAATTCCCAAATCATTCCTGTCAATAAGGGGGAATAATTTATTGGGCAAAATGAGCCCAAAACATAAGAGCCGTGGAATTAGTAGAGAGGAAAACTGAAATCAGAAAAACAAAGTTAGCAAAATCCTATTGTTATTATGGATTCATCTCTGGGAACCAAGACAAAACATATGTAGAAGAAAATTTCCCGTGAAGTACATTCCTACACGATAAATTTTGCCTTGCTTTGTCAGTTGAACCCACTGGATATCTCAGTGGAGGACCTCCAAAGCTGTTAAAATTAATTTTAAAAAAAGAAAGGTAAAATCACAGCTGTCATACATGTATAAGATTAATAGGTGTTAAAGATTTTATTTTACTCATAATAAGAGATCCAGTCAAATGTTATAGCTGCTTTCTCTTTCTGGATATGTTTTGAAAATATATCCAAGGATTTCCTAAAAGACTGAATGTATAATGTATAATGAAGAATCTTCTTTAGAGAAGATATGAGTTAGAAGTAAAATTTTATCTTCCTACCATATGGATATAGTTCTTTTTCATCCAGCATTTTTATAGTTGATTTTCAGTATTTGTGAACACCAAAAGCATGTTCAGTATAATCTGAAACAAAGAAGAGAGCACCTGCTGTTAGGAACAGTCATTTTAAGTTGAACAAAACCATTCAGGAGAGAAAATAAAAACACGTGCTGAGTTGGTGGCTTTATCTCAAAAGAACCAGTTCTCAACCAAGACAAAAACAAACTCATGGGGAAGTTTTGCTTGGAAAGTAGCTTCAATATTATTTAATACCAGTAACTGGATTATAGGAAGACATATATTACTTTATTAATCTTACAATGAGTCATATAACCGATGGCATTTTGACTAATTGACTCATAATTTTAAACACTAACTTCATAACATATACAATAAGCTGTATATTCAACAGTTGTATTTGGCTGGTTACCCCATAATTATAAGGAGTAGTTCAGATAGTTCATAATATATATGGATGGGTAGATATTACATAGTGGCTATTTATTAATGAAAAGATGAAAAGACATAACTTGGAATTTCTTATTTAGTAATGAAGAAATAAACAAGCTACAACTAATGTTAGATTTCCAGACTTTATTAAAAATAATCAACAACTTTATATCATCTCAATTCAATTAGTGTTGTGAATTTATTGAGAATTATTTTTATATCCAAAAATTGATATATATATGTGTATATGTGTGGTGTGTGGTGTGTGTGTGTGTGTGCGCGAGTGTGTATGTGTAAAAAAAGAGAGAGAGAGAGAGACTCAAGTAAAGAAAAAGCAAGTCACAGTTGATAACTAATTTTCCACCTACAAATGGCTATCACTGTCTGGATGTTGAAATAGGAACCACCTAGTATACTTGCTGAGAATTCCAACCTCAGAAATACTGTCCAAAACATGTTGGAATGTATGTGTTAACGTGGTGGAACTTGTAGTTTATGATAAAATTACACTTTGATAGAACCCGTTGATTCTATTACATTATTTTCTCAGGAATTCATCATTATTGAAATGGATTTACTGTGGTTACTGTAAATGCCTAGAAGCATTCAGTATTTATTCTTGCAGAGGAACCAGCAATAACATATAGATCACCATCTAAAATTGGGTCATACTATTTGCTTATGGAGTGTTATACTTTACATATGCAAATGTGACTATCATACCACCAATACTGGTGCAACTGCTATATTCTCTGACTGGGAACTTATTTTCATTAGCCCCTACTTTGTTCACCCAAGCTGTGATCAACAAGGAAAAATGTTTTTAATAGTCCAGTTAAAAGGACAATATGGTAGTTGAAAACAGAATGAAAGGTACTAATCCATCAGTGATGAAAAGCAAGTTTGGCTTTGTTAACACTAACTAATTAATAAGCCAAACAGCCCTTGTATTTAAAATGTAATCATTTACAAAGGCAGCAAAGTTACAGGAGGAAATAGCACTGGATTAGTAGTCAGGGGACTCAGAGCCTCATTCCAAGGACAATTGCCTTCACTTCCCTATGTTTTCCACTTTTGCCCTCAAAAATAAACTAAGTATTTGCTGGTGGAGTTCCACTCAATCGGCTTCTGGTGTTTGACACATTCTACTAAAGGTGAATTTTCAGAATGTCACACAAGGTACCTGTTCCTTTATACACCCCTTATCAGTGACATCTCATCACCTCTCACTACCCACATATCTGGTACACAGTTTGGCCAATAGTCTTTATATATTTGGGGGCCTTCTAAAATCCCTGGGGATAATCACATTTGTTTTCTTAATCCTCTTTGAGGAATTGTGCTCTTATTCATGAGTGTCTCTTTCAGCACCTAATATATTTTTTCAATAATGCATCAATCAATTTTAAATAATTAGAAAGTATTTTTCAACATAGTTATGACAATCTCCCAAACAAAGTTTTTTTTTAGGTCATGCTGGAGTCATAAAACTAATGATTTTGCAAGTTCACTTTAGGCAGAAACATTTTATGTCAGCAGATAAAGCACATTTCACTGATAAACTAAAAACAAACAAGTTTCCCATGTAGTTGTCCTTAATAAGAAGTTAAACACAATGAATCCAGTCTAATCATGAGTAGTAACCAGATGACTAGGCAATATTTGACACATGACTTATCTGTCAATGCTCATAGCCACGTACTCAATTCACTCTGGGTTTGACCTTGATTGTCTTACAGACTCTGTCAATCACGATGGCATGTGATTCTTTAATCCAAGGTAAATTTCCTCTGTAACTACAATCAGATGGTTTCTAAGGCATCACTGTCAGTCACTCAGTTATCCCCAAAGGTAGGCTTTCTATAAGTGTGCGTGATAGTCAACAAACCTTCAGTTAAAATGCCAGTGGAAGATAATTTATGCTGTACTTGACATAAGTTTGCTGGAAAGAACGAGCTTTCAGGAGAGACTAATTCAAGAAACTGGATTGGGAAACTTGGATAAGGAAAGTCAAGAGTAACCCTAAAACTCAAACTAATCAGTAACTCTCTTGCAATCAAGCCTGTTACACAGTTTTCAGGGAAGTAAAATCCTCTTACTAGACCCATCAATGAGCAAGTGGACCCAAAGTATGTGTTTCTTATTTGAAAAGCATGAGATAAAATTTGTGTTAAAAGACAGTCAAGTTTGAATCCCGGTTCTACTATTTCACTATTGATAAGGTTAAACTTTACATCTCACTTTTCTAACCTGTAAAGTAACATATCCTTCTAGACTATTGTGAAGAATGAATTTGATAATAAATGTAAATATACCTAGTATCACACATGACCTAGTAAAGTGGTCCCTTAATGTTAGTTCCATCCCTATCCTTCTAGAAAACATTTTAATTTAAAAAGAAATGTTTTAGGTTAGATGTATTATTTACCAGATTAGGAAATTTAAACTCTTTAAAAAAAATCTATAAAAATCAGAGAGCTCTTAATTAGGACTCTCTTTTATCTACCATGTAGATACAATCAACATACATGCACCATCTAATTCAGCAGCCATAAGCTACCTATGGCTACGGAGCCCTTGAAATGTTGCTAATCTGAATTGAGATGTGCTGTAAGTAAAATATACAGTAGATTTATAAGGCGTAGTACAAAAAATGTAAAATATTTCACTTATCATTTTTACAACTGAGTACCTATGAAGTAATAATTGTTTTACATAAAATATATTACTAATATTAATTTTACCTATTTCTTGTTGTTGTTTGTGGCTCCTGGAAAAAGTAAATTTGGCTATGTAGCTCACATAACATTTCTAAATGATAGTGCTAGTATATATAGTTGCTTTTTAATGAATGTCTGAATAAACAAATTTGGTAGGTGCTTTCGGAATTATACCTGTAGACCATCTTACTAAACACAGTCCTTGGAAATGAAAATACACAGTGAGTATAAATTGGTGAATATTAAAAGCTTTGAAGAGAGAGTACTATGAGAAAAATAAAAGTTCAGCATAAAATTGCTAATGGTGGTGTTGGACATGAAAAACACATTGTCTTCAATGACATTCATAGTGTACACTCTTAATAGGGTAATATTTTTTGTTATAGCTACTACAGGGAAAGCATTCATCCATGCTGGAAGTTGAAGTTTATTATCTCAACTTCATTGGAGGTACAAGGTATTGTATTAATGAAATCTAAGTCTCTTCTCTCCTTACCAATTCATCCTATTTGGGGCATTATGGGACTGTCAGCTAAACAGTTTTATTTTATTCAAAGAACAGAAGACCAGGAAGCAACGTTTCTTATTTCCCTCCCACCAAAAATACTCTCGTGGATAATTTTTATTTGACCAGAAATATTTTAATCATGTGAGCACTTAATAAGGTACAAATAATTATGTGCAATTACATGATAATTACTCTCAACATAATTACCACACCAGTGCAGCTTTGTTAGAGATAATCAGATAGCTACTGGTGAACTGCAAATTAATTGATAACAGGACATTTATAATTGCAAATGATCATGATTACCTTGGAGTATGAGCACATTAGAAATGTGAGTAGGATGGCAGGAGGATCAGAGACATTCGTTTAACAGAAATGTCATAGAATAAGTAAGATTAGATCATAAATCTACTGGACTCAGTTCCAACCTAAAGGATGCTCTGTGTCTGCTATTTGCAGATTTTTTGGTCATATGTCATTTAGTATATACACAGCCTATATTGGGTTAGTCTACCAATCAGAGATTTTCTTCCTGTGTGCACCATCTGTGTTGTAGTCTGACTGTATTTATAGGCATCTTAGTAGCAAATTACACTTTTAGAGTTAGACGATAACAGAATGCCTACCCTCCCAAAAAGATACAGATGCCAAGAGGTAAAAATGTCTTAAGATCATACACACAATGAGTGACGGGCCTACAGAATTTCAATTCTCCTCATTTCCAGTCTAGAACTGCATTAAATTAACATGGCACAAACCTAATTTCTTCACATACTATTTTACAACATTGTCATACTTGAACATTGACCCTCAAATACATATTTAATCATTGATTCAAGCCTAACATAGGTCTCTGTTTTAAGGCCATCCTAAACATTAATATCTGAGAATTCATTGGTTTGATGTTAATTGCAAGTTTTTTCTAAATCACACTAATATGAACATGAATCTATTAAAGCAAACACTACTTTCCATGGTAGAATGCCTATCACACTTTATGAAACACTCTTCCTATTCCACATTCCGACTGTATGCCAGAATGTTTCTATAATTCTTTGAGTTTAAGATGGCTTAGAATAGCACTCTGCACTTCAGAAAACAAAAAAAAGTATGCACTTTTGTGTAGAGCAATGTATTATCCACTAATTCAAAGACATATGTGTTACAGCCCTGTCCCTTGAGAAGCTCAAAGCTCTCATAGAGTATAAAAGCCTTACACAAATACCTTCAACAACAGGCAGCATGAAATGCATGCTATGAAAGTGGTGCATCCTGCTACAGAATTTCACAGGTCCTAGCTACCATTCCAGGATGAAGTGAATGGTAACGACTTCAAAAATAAAGGAGAAATGAGCTGGGGCTTGAAGGGTATTCAAATTTAGGAATATGGAGTAAGGACATATAAGGTAGTATATGAAAAAAATTTTAAATCCAGATGACAGAGAAAGAAAAGCAAGCAATTGTGATGGTTAAATTTTATGCATCACCTTGGCTAGGCTATGGGGCCCAGTAGTTTGGTAAAATACTAGTCTTGATATCGCTTTGAAAGTATTTTGTTGATGGGATTAACATCTATAATCAATTTAGTTTAAGTAAAAGAGATTATCCTCCTTAATGTGGGGGATCTTCATCCAACCAGTTGAAGGCCTTAAGTGTAAAAACTGAAGTTTCCTGGAGATACACACACACACACACACACACACACACACACACACACAAAATCCTATTGGTTCTGCTTCTCTAAAGAGCCCTGGCAGATACAGCATATTAAGATAAAAGTAAGTAGCCAAACACAAGAGCAAAGGAAAATGACTGGAAGTTAGATTTGGAATAGACAGCACAGGTGTGCTGAATAGCCCGCTAAAGAATTCAGATGTCTGGAAGAATTCAGGGAGGAGCCCCAGAAAGTGTGTTGAGCAGAGGAGCAAAAGCAGCCCAAGAAGTGCACTGAGGAGACAAGTGTGAGTAGTATTTCTGATGGATGAGAGGAAAAAAGATATGAGATGTTCAGAAACCAGGTGGAATGTTATTAACAATATTTAATCGCTAACCTTCCCAAATCAATAAAATCCATGAAAATCACATTGAAAATGTTGAATTCCATCCTGTAATAAAATAATATGGTGATAAAGTCATACATTCTTACCTCTACATTTAAGAGCTCTTTTGAGAAAACACTTGGTTGTAGCAACTCTTGCTTTAAACTTTTGTTTTCATGATTCTTTAATGGATACACAGTCTACTATTACTACTATTACTCATATCTCCTGCTTTCATCCACATTTAACTATCTGACATACAAGGAAGTGGGCATCAAGTGCCCTTTATTAAAAAAAAAATTCTCTCTGATTCCTGAGTGATTTTTTTTTTTTTTTTTTTAGACGGAGTCTCGCTCTGTCGCCCAGGCTGGAGTGCAGTGGCCGGATCTCAGCTCACTGCAAGCTCCGCCTCCCGGGTTTACGCCATTCTCCTGCCTCAGCCTCCCGAGTAGCTGGGACTACAGGCACCTGCCACCATGCCTGGCTAGTTTTTTGTATTTTTAGTAGAGATGGAGTTTCACCGTGTTAGCCAGGATGGTCTCGATCTCCTGACCTCGTGATCCGCCCGTCTTGGCCTCCCAAAGTGTTGAGTGATTTTTTTACCTTTATATTTCTGCATGCTGTTACATGTGTCTATAGGTTTTCTTGGGTACAAAGATCACTCTTTGTTGATTTTCTCCTGACTTCCATTTGACAGGAAAGTTGTTTCTCAAAATATTCTTATAAATTCAGAAAGGGTTCCAATTTCTTGATATTGACCTTGAAGTGTGTTTATTTCTTGCATTACTTGTGCTAGTATAGTTTCTTTCATATTTAAGTTGGTTTTTAAAGCAATGAATCCCCTAAGCTATATCAAGTATCTTAAAATATAACCGCTGAAATTAGAAAGCAAAAATAAAAGTGATAATCTTGGTCCAGTTTGCTTGTGGCATATCATGCTAATCTGTTGACACTTTTTCTTAAAGCAGTGTTATACTAATTACCATCATTAGCAAACATCCTCCATAATGTTGGCCATATGTGCATACCACCAGAACTGTTTACTTAGCATTGTTAAATTCATATTTTAAATTTAAATATGTATTTTCCATTTGTCTTAATGAATAGACTCAAGGAAGCCATGGACTTGCCATGCTGGTTATAGTTTCCTAATATACACAATAATATATACATATTTTTACTATTAAAACAAAAGCTAATCTTAGGTATGTCACCCAAAACAATCATAGTACCATTCACTAAGTGGTATATATATTCTACTTAGTAAACTCATTAGTAAGTACATATTAGACCCTTTATTTTTATATTCTACTATTCCTTACTGGGACAGTGGTAGAAAGTATATCATGTGAAGCCCTGACAAATACTCATTCGTTTCCTATGAAAAACATCCCCCTACTGTTGAAGAATCTGCTCATCCTAGAAGTCCTGTCATTGGCTACATAGTTAATGCATGTTCTGTGTGATTTCAGGAAGCATGACAAGTACTTGGGCATGGAAGCTACAAGGCAGTGCATTTAGACTCAACATATAAAAAGAATCATTTCTACCAAAAGGATTACAAAATGATTCTGTACTAGTTAGGCTTTGATTCACATACATGGAATAAACCATATTTTCAGGTAACTTGAGTTCATGAGATTTACTTTAAAGATAAAGGGGTTGGTAAAAAGGGCAGATAATCTTCTCCTGACTCTACTAACTACTTTCTTTACATTGAATTTTATGCTGCGCTATCCGCATGCCTGTAATATCATTGCCCTCTCTCTGTGCCTTTTAGCTTTAGTCCAACCACTCTCTGCTCATTCTGTCTGTATTATCAGATCAGGTTAGGATGCCATGACATATTCAACACACCAGCTAGCCAGAGCTCTTGCCAAGTCACCTACTAAGGATCACAGTTGGGGACAGGGAGCCACCTCTGGTTCATTACATCATGGTGAGTGAAATGAAGTCATCTGGTATCAAGCAGTAGTTACTACTCAAGCTCAATCCTCTGCATGGCATGGAGGAAGCCTGTCTCGGACCTTCTACTTCAAACTTTTCCCCGTATTCTTAATTTTATTCTCTCAGCTTTCTTGTATGGAATTTACAATCTAATAAGATAAATAAAATTTCTATACAAATATAAACAGTGTTAGGCCATTTGAAATGCATGTCATAACAATGGACCAAAGTGCTACAGAATTTCCCAGACTTTTTTTCCTGGTTGAAATGAAGCAAAATTACTAAGGAGAAGGATTGTAAACTCGCCCATGAAGGATTAGTGATTTCCATGTTTAGGAAAAACAAGCTAGGATATTGTAGACAGGGAATCCTACAAAAAAAATCCAACGTCACAAAGAAAAGGCAAGCTATCGGCAGAGTAAAGTTTAGGAGACTAACGAACATTCTCAAGTTTCCTAAAATAGGAGAGTGAACCTAGAAGGTAGCTTTTATAGCACATTCATTAGAGATCTTATTTTATAAATTAAATAAATGTCTTATACATATTCCTCTAGATCAAATATTTATGTCCCCTGCAAATTCAAATGCTGAAATCCTAATCACCAATGTAATAGAGATATTGTTTGAATGTTTGTCCCCACCCAAATCTCATGTTGAATTGTAAACCCCAGTGTTGGAGATGGGGCCTGGTGGAAAGTGGTTGGATCATGGGGGAGGATCCCTCATGGCTTTGAGGTGTCCTTACAATAATGAGTGTCCATATACGGTTGTTTGAAAAGATGTGGCAGTTTCCCACTCTCTTGCTCCTGCTTTTGCCACGTGATGTGCCTGCTCCTGCTTTGCCTTCTGCCTTTAGTGAAAGCTCCCTGAGGCCTCTCCAGAAGCTGAGCAGATGCCAATGCCCTGTTTATACCACCTGCAGAACCGTGAGTCAATTAAACCTCTTTTTAAAATAAATTACCCAGTCTCAGATATTCCTTTCTGGCATGAAACGAACTTGAGATGTTCATTTCTGGCAACACAAGAATGGCCTATCACAGATACTGTTAGGAGGTAAGGCCTTTGGTCGATGATTAGATCATGAGGGTGGAACCCTCTTGAATGAGATTAGTGCCCTCATCAAAGAGACTCAGGAGAGTTCTCTGATCCCTTACACCCTGTGAGAACTCAGAGAGAAGAAGGCTGGCTATGAACCAGGAAGTGCACCCTCACCAGACATCAATTTGCCAGCTCCTTGATCTTGAAAATCCCAGTCTCCAGAATTTTGAGAAATAAGTGTCTGTTGCATATAAGTCACCCAGTCTATGGTATGCTGTTAGAGAAGCATGAATGAACATGCATATTTATAAGAAAAGAAATGGCCTAGTTTTCTTATCCACCTCCATCTAGGGGTATTACAATTTTACAATCAGTTGTTCAATCTGAATGAACAACTATAGCCTCTTTTCCACGGACAAGACAGTAAGTGACATATTCTGCAAAAATATATCACTTATAGCAAGTTACTGCACCCTTCCACCTTAAAAGTAAAAATAAAAGAATGTGGGCCTTATCAGTCCCTTATTCAACTACTCACCAAACAAGGTGAGGCTCAACGACACTCATTTAGCTTGTAGCTGATGGTGCTTGTAAAATGTGCTAGAGGGATGCAAAAACTTCTTACCTCAAGATCTGCACACTTCTAGTTGACTCTCACACCCTATTTGACAACAGAATAAAACAACAATAATAGCAACAACAGCTACCTTCTTTGAGAAATTATTTTTCCAGATTCTGTATTTTAACATTGCATATGCATAATTTTAATTATTTTTTCCTTTAGTTATTTTTCAAATTTTATTTTATCTTTTAAAGTTCAAGTCAACTGGATTTTAGATTTAATTCTTATAATAATCATATGAGGTAAACTATTGTTATTATTTCTATTTAACAAATGAGGAATCAGAGTGTTCAAGTCAAACCAAATTATAACAGGAAGTAAGTAGCTGAGCTGAGCTTCGAACATCCGAAAGATTTTCTCTACATCATACTTGCCACAGTATAACCAACTTCAACTTTGCTTCACACTGATCCAACTCCTGGGAATATTCAATCTATCCCTTTCTATCCATTAACAGTTTGATAACCCCACAAAAAGCTCTGCCTAAGATAAACAAACCATTAAAATAAATACTTCAATAAAAATCTAGAATAAGTACTGTGGAAACTCTGAGAAAGGAGTGTTTAATTCTGCAAATATATTCTCATACAGGTAAATTACACTATGGGATGAAAAATAATTGATCATTCAGATTCCCAGAGGTTCTATGCACTGGCTTCTCACCATTCTGTATGTCTTGGCTAAAGTCCATCGACCAGCTAGTACCATCCCTAATTAGCAACTTAGTAGATTATGCCTATGTTGACATTTTTGTTCAAGCCAAATGGTCTGTTTGCTCAGTTGATCACTGTGTCCTCGTTAGGAGTTCTTAGCCCATCAAAATCATATTTGATGAGTCTGGCAAAGTACTCAACTGTATTTGTGTTCTCTTTTGTTCTAATGCTAATCATTGAGGATTTTAACCATCCTTCTGATGAACTGAAAAGCTCCAATTTAGAAATCCAAATAAACCAATCTTCTGTGTGATGACTGATATCAGCACAATCTACCAAGTTACAGATCACTGATAGTTGTTCTGATCTGTAGTGCCAATCACACCTGTTATATAAGCTTAAAATGTCAATCATCTTTGCCTTTCTTCTCTTTTGGCCCCTACATGCCATCAGGAACCAAGTACTGTTTTCACTTTCACAATCTCTCTTTCTCATTTGTCTCTTTTCCAATTCCTTTTCCTCTACTCCAATCCAGGTTTTTACTACCTCTTGCTTGGTCTATTTAATTGCCTTCTAACTTGGCTCTCCATCTCGTGCAACCTGCTATACATTGCAGCTAGAGCAGTTGTCCTGATGGAAATCAACCACTCATGTCCCTCTCATATTCAGAAATCTTTAAAGCTCCCTACCGTCTATGAAAAGAACGTCAGTCTTACTTAGCCAAGTATTAAACGGCTTTCATGGGCTGGCCTACTTGCAACCAGTTTTCTTTTTTTTTTTCTTTTAAATTTCAATCGTTTTTAGGGTACAGGTGGTTTTTGGTTACATGGGTAAGTTCTTCAGTGGTAATTTCCAGGATTCTGGTGGTACACCAATCACCCAAGGAATGAACACTGTACCCAATATGTAGTCTTTTATCCCTCACCCCATTGCACCCTTCCCCTCAAGTCCCCAAAGTCCATTAAATCATTCTGATGCCTTTGCATCCTCAGAGCTTGGCTCCCACTTAAAGTGAGAAAATACAAAATTTGGTTTTCCATTCCTGAGTTACTTCACTTAGAATAATGGCCTCCAGCTCCATCTAAGTTGCTGCAAAAGACATTATTTCGTTTCTTTTTATGGCTAAGTAGTATTCCATGTGTATATGCCCCATTTTCTTTATCCACTCATTGGTTTGCAACCAATTTTCCAATCTTTCTTCATAAATTCATATACTCAAAAGAGAAAGATCAACTTACAATAAAACTTGACTTAGTAAATAGCTTTCCCCTGGATGCAGTAGAGCAGTGGTTTTCAAACATTCAGGTCCATCAGAATCACGTGGAGTGCTTCCTGAAACACAGATTCTGAGCACGGGATCCAGAAATTTCTGATTCAGGAGCTCAGGAATGAAGTCTGAGACTCTGTGTTTCTAGCAAGTTCCTAGGTGCTCCTGTTCCAAGGAACAATGGTCTAGACTACAGCACCACAGAACCAAGAGTCTAGACTAGAACCCAATAGTCAATATTAATACCAAACACACAAAGAGCTCACTGCATACTGTTCAGTAAGTAACTCAAGTAAATACAGTATATGAATGATCTTTTCTTGATTTTTATGGTTTTTTATGTGACTGGAGTCTATGTTTCCCTCATAACTATGAGCAGATTCTAACAGTGAATGTGCTTACCTGTGCTTTGGGATGTATCATTCAGAATATCTCTAAGAATTGGTTTGGCTTAGGATCTCAGTCATACAGGTAGAATATAGACAATAATGTCCCACTGACTGTTTCTAACCCAAATTGGAAAGAGCTCTACTTTTTCCAATCATTAAAGCAATGACTGTTCACCATTCAAATATTTCAGAATATATAAAAATAAAGTTAAAACTCTTCACTCTGTAATTTCATCCCTTAATTCTTGAACTTGGTATTAGTTTCACATTCTTTTCTTTTTCCACACACACAAGACAGACAAAAACACAAAGATGTGGAATTATAAAAATGGGATCACATATTACATCCTATTTTATGAGTGTTTTTGTCCTCTGAAAATGTAATGGCATTTTTCCAAGTCCCTACATGTAGACCTACCTCATCATTATTTATTTTAACATTTTTAGTAAGAATAAATCATTTTTCTTTATCTATCCATTTCCTAGTGGACATTTAGGTGCATGGTTTTTGGATGTAATCAAAAATACCACAATAAACATTTGTTTACACATGACTTTGTGTTTATAAATAATTCCTGTCTTACAGAACTTAATGTTTTAAAGAAACATGTTTCTCTATTACAGTTATTCGACTTGAATCAGGCTGAGGAAGTCCTTCCTTAAAAGTAAGAAACATTCTAAATAAACTGTTCTTTGGAACACACACACACACAAAAAAAAGTGAGAAACATTCTGTATTTTTGTATAGTAGTATGTGATTGTTTCTATATTTAAATTTCAGATTAATGTGTTTTTGTTTGAAGTGGTATTGATCTAAGTGTTAAAATAGACCATTTTTTTCAGTATTTGCTGAGTTATCAATCCATATTACAATTCATTTTATACGACATTTAATATCCACTTAAATTTATAACTATGGTTTGTTCTATTTCTATTGATCTATCTACATCTGCGTAAGTTTTTACTGACAGTACATTTTAAAATATTTTGGCTTTTAAATTCACATTTATATCTAGTAAAGTCTCCCATTCCCTCTTCCACAAGGCTCTGTTCACTTCCTACATTTCTCTATAGCCACTTTTTTCTCCACATCAAATTTAGGTTCATTAAGTTCTGCCCTTATTCTAAGCAAAAAACAAAAACAGAAAAACTAAAGATTTTTACTTGAACTTCAGTAAATTTATAGATTAATGTGGGCACACGTGACATCCTTAGAATGACAGGACTTCCCATTTAGGAACAGAGTGTGTTTGCTTTTCAATCAAGCCATTGTTTATATTATTTAGTGAATGGTACTTTTTTTTCATGTAGGTCTTGATGATTTCCTAAGTCTCCTAAGTTTAATTTTTTTGTATCTCTTTCTCCTGTGAATATAATATTATTTCTTTTTTTATTTTATTTATTTATTTATGGGTTTTTTTTTTTTTTGGAGACGGAGTTTCGCTCTTGTTGCCCAGGCTGAAGTGCAGTGGCGTGATCTCTGCTCACTGCAACCTCAGCTCCCCGGGTTCACGCCATTCTCCTGCCTCAGCCTCCCGAGTACCTGGGACTACAGGTGCCCATCACAACACCCGGGTAATTTTTGTATTTTTAGTAGAGACAGGGTTTCACCGTGTTAGCCAAGATGGTCTCAATCTCCTGATCTTCTGATCCGCCCACCTCGGTCTCCCAGAGTGCTGGGATTACAGGCGTGAGCCACCACGCTGGGCCTCTCTTTTTTGATTCTTACAAGTATGAGTTAATAACTAGTTTTGTTTATCTTATCTCTCATCATGTTAGTAAACTCATTAGTTCTAAAAGCTTTTAATTGTAAAACTTTATTGAAGAACCCAAATACAATCTGAAAATAGTAATATTTGTCCTTTCCCACTATTTATTCTTAATTCTGTTTTCATTTTACCAACTACCATCTTCAGAGCATTGTTGACTAACAGCATTGATAAAGAGTATTTCTGTTCTTTCTCTAACTTAAAACAGAAACAGTTTTACTGTTTACAGTGAATTGTTACATTCACTACCGTTTTTCATCTTTCGTAGTAACTTGAAAGTTTCTAGGCTGGGCGCGGTGGCTCATGCCTACGCTTGTAATCCCAGCACTTTGGGAGGCCGAGGCGGGTGGATCACGAGGTCAGCAGATCGAGACCATCCTGGCTAACACGGTGAAACTCCGTCTCTAGGGCGTGGTGACAGGCGACTGTAGTCCCAGTTACTCAGGTGGCTGAGGCAGGAGAATCGCTTGAAACCAGGAGGTGGAGGTTGCAGCAAGCCAAGATCGCGCCACTGTCCTCCAGCCTGGGCAACAGAGGGAGACTCCGTTTCAAAGAAAAAAAAAAAAAGTTTATTTTATCATTCCTAATGTTTCATGAATGTTACTGGGGAATGTCTATTTGATTTTATCAAAAGGCTTTAAACATCTTTCAAAATAGTGTTACGGAATTTCTTATTTCTCTTTAAAATGTATTATAAATAATTATATTAATGTACCTCTGAATACTGAACTCTTCTTGCATTTTTAGAATAAATACACTTGGTAAGTGCATATCATTCTTTTAACATAATGATGCATGTGATTCAATCATATTTACAAGAGTAATAATAAGGAAGCTAGTCTACAATTTTTGTTATTGTTACTTCGTACAGCCTTTCTAAAATTTGACAATATATTTATGCTAGCCTCTCAAAACATGAACTTTAAATAAGATAGAAAATGTTCCCTGTTACTTTTAGTTTTAAAATTCTGAAACATTTTAAATCACTTGGTAATGATTTGTTTCTTGAGCTTCAGCACTTAACTATGAAGCCATCTGAATCTGTGTATTTTGCACAACTGAGGGTAAATCTAAGACAATCTTTTTTTATTTGCTTTATCTTGGCAATTCATTTAAGCCGGAAATTTTTCTTTTCCTGAAAAAACGAAGTGGTTCTTTCTTTTTCCAAGCAAATCACCAATTCTGCTTGCAAGTATGCATTCATAACAAGCACCACTGATTTTGAAAATGTATTACATACATATGGTACTATCTCCTTTAAATTTAATATTATACATTTACAAACTCTTTTTTTTTAATCAGAAACAACAAAGCTTTGTTGATTTTACAAGTCTTTTCAAATATGGGGTATTTTTAATTCTATATATTTTGTATGTAAACAAGTCATTAATTTCTACTTTTAAATAATTATTCTCTTTTTATTAATTTATTTTGTTTTATAATGTTCATTTTCTAGCTTCTCGAGTTAAATGTTTAGATTACTTAATTTCAATCTTTCATATTTAAAAATGTTGCATTTACATTTTAAAAATCTCTCAGTAAACATCTGACCACATATTAGAATCCTGAATAATTATTTTCTGTGACTTGTTTTAAAGACAGTTCATAGTATAATTGATTTCCTCTTAAACCTAAAAGCCATTCACAAGTTTCTTTGTTTAATTTTAATTTCCAAGTAGTTCATATTTTTGGCCCTTGCCAATTTATAATTTTATTGCTCTTTAATTAGACAATAAAACTTGTAAGATATTTAACATTTGATATTTGAAATTTCCTTTACACATATGATCAAATTTCATAAACATTCCAAAAATGTTTCTGAAATAATATACAGTCTACATTTGTAGAGTATAACTTTCCAACCATGGAGACAAGGTCTTGCTCTGTCACCCAGGTCAGAGTGGAGTGCAATGGCCTCATCATAGCTTAGTATAACCTTGAACTCCTGGACTCAAGCAATCCGCCTGTCTCAGCCTAGCTAGGACCATAAGCATGCAACACTATGCCCAGCTCATTTTTTCATTAATTTGTAGAGATGGAGTCTTCCTATGTTGCCTAGTCTGTTGAACACCTGGCCTCAAGTGATCCTTCTCCTTCAGGGACTACAGGCATAAGCCACCAGGCCTGGTCTTGAAATAAATCTTAACTGAATGACAATAATCAAACCAGGGGTTCTCAAATGAGGAAAAGTAAACATCATATACTATTAGAAGCCAGGTGGAAATATCAAAATGGGTCAGGGTGAAAACAGAAGTATCTTGTTCGAATGTTTTCATTTATTTTTAGTCATCATATTAACTTTATTTTACAATTAAAATGTTATTAAATGACCAGGTAAAAAGTTTATGGTTATCAAAGCATTGGTATGAGCTTAAAATTGTGGAAAATATTACATGATTTGTCTTGGATTTTTTTACCTAGTTCAATTCTGGGAAATGTATTAAAATTTCCCTGTCTGGTAATAGTTTCATTAATTTCTTCTTGAATGTTTATGCTTCCAATTCATCATAATGTGTGCTTTTCAGTGCACAAAAGTTTGATGCTATTATACCTTGTTTAATGGCGGATGTTTTTTGTAAAAATAGCCCTATATGCCATCTAATTATTTATTATTTGAAGTGTATTGTACTAATGGTATTGTTACCTGTTACCTTTTTATTTTTGGTGGTGGTTGTCATGGGAGGCTCTGTTATATTTTTCCACATCCATTCATTCCATGAGGTGGCAATCATTTTTGAACCAATGTCCAATCATGCCAAAAGCTGCAGATATAATAGTGAAAAACTTTCTAATCACATTGTGCCATTTTTTTAAAAAGTTTTCTTTTAAACAGCATGGAATTGGTTTATCCTTTTTAAGCTAATGTAAGAATGTTTTATAATTTAAGATTTAATTTACCTACTTTAATTGTAACATATTTTGTATATATATTTTTAAATTTACTTTTATTACATCTATGTCAGACATATACAACATATTTTGATATACATATACACAGTGAAATAATTACTACCATCAAACTACATTCTATCACTTATAGTTGTTTGTTTATATTTTCTCATTGTTTCATTCTTCCAAATTTTTACTCTACTATTAAAGCTTTCTGTTTCTTCTTATTTATTATTTTCCATTCTCTAGCCATTCAGGAGTTATTCATCTTACTTCTACTTCACTGTTGGTAATCTTTAAATACATAAGCATATGTAATTAATGTTTCTCCATCAATCTCAATAATTAAACTGTCTCTAAGAGCTCCCCCTTCAGGAACCAGGCTAGGCATTTACAAGCTTCTATGTCTTCAGTGATTCCCTTACACTACACAGCATTCACCACAACATACACACAGCACCTAGCTTCTCTTGAAATAAGCTAGAATTTACTTTTAGACAAAAATGATTGCATTATGGTCCTTGCAGTTGAGGATCCTTTCTTAACCATTTCATTAATATTTCATAACTTATATTATCAATAATTTAATTGTAATATATTTTATTGAACTCATTACTCTCAGGTTACCAAATTTGGCTATCAGGTCACTTGGGGAGCTTATTAAAAATACAGACTACTGGGACTTATCTCAGGTTTACACTTTCATAATCTCTCACTTTGGACTCCAGGAATCAGCATTTAAAGTCTCCTTGGCAGAATTCTCTTGCTTGTTATCTTTTCATTTTTTGATATTAATGATTATCAAAAATAATAGATAATAACCAAAAAGTCCTAAGAGGTGTGAGATGAGATCTCATTGTGGTTTTGATTTGCATTTCCCTGATGAATACTAATGTTGAGGAAGGATGTGGTGAAAAGGGAACCCTTAAACATTGTTGATGGGGATATACGTTGATACTATGCATTATAATGAACATACCATTATGCAAAACAGTAAAGATTCCTCAAAAAGTTAAAAACAGAACAGTCATATGACCCAGCAATTCCACTTCTGGGTATATATCCAAAAGAAATAAAATAGCTGTCTCGAAGAGACAGTTGAACTTCCATGTTCATTACAGCATTATTCATAATAGCCCTGATACTGAAGAAATTGTGATACACACATCACAATTGTGGTATATATAAAATATAGCATATAATATTAATAGTAATATATAATAATATTCCACACAGCTGAACATTTTTCAGTCTTCAAAAAAAATCCTGCCAGTTGCAACAACACCAATGAGTCTAGAGGACATTATTATGCAAAGTGAAGTAAGCCAGGCACAGAAAGACAAATACTGCATGATCTCACTTATATGTGGAATCCAGAAGGGTTGAACTCATAGAAACAGAAAATAGAATGGTGGTTACCAGGGGACAGGTGTGGGGATAACAGGGAGGTTTTGGTCAAAGGGCACAAACTTTGAATAATTTCTGGATACCTAATGAATGAATGATTTCTGACCTAATGTACAGCATGGTGAATATAGTTAATAGTAATGTATTGTATACTTGAAATTTGCAAAAAGAGTATATCTTAAGTATTCTCACCACAACAAAAAAAAAAGGTAATTATGTGAGGTGATGAAGATGTTAACTAACTTGATTGTGGTAATCATGCCACAATGTACACATATGTCAAAATAATCAAGTTGTATACCTTAAATGTACGCAGTTTTTATTTTTCAATTATTCTTCAATAAAGCTGGCAAAAGAAAATGTCCTTAGGTGACTTTTTTTTTTTTTTTTTTTAAGATGCAGTCTTGCTCTTGTCACCCAGGCGGGAGTGCAATGGCACAATCTCAGCTCACTGCAACCTCTGCTTCCTGGGTTCAAGGAATTCTCCTGCCTCAGCCTCCGGAGTAGCTGGGATTACAGGCACCCACCACCACACCCAGCTAATTTTTGTATTTTTAGTAGAGATGGGGTTTCACCATGTTGGCCAGGCTGGTCTCAAACTCCTGACATCAGATGATCCACCTGCCTCGGCCTCCCAAAGTGCCGGGATGACAGGCGTGAGCCACCAGGCCTGGCCACCTTAGGTGATGTTAATGCAATCTGCCCACAGGGCCAGTCTTGTAGCAGCATTTGTGACCCATATATTTTGCACCCCTTCTCATATTGTGACTTACTTGTGATACATTTTGACTCATTTTCATTTTGGCTACAGTACATCCTTAAGTCTCTCCCACTACCTCCTATTGTTTTATTTTGTTTTTTTTAAAACAGTGTATTTGCAGAATACTTTGAGTCTTTTTATGTATCAAAATACACATTTTTCCATCAAACATGAGCAAACTGTGTCTGGTGAGAGAATACTATGGTTGCAACCCCTTTTACTCACAGTTCTGAAAGGAATGTTGCATTGTCCTCTAGCATTTTGTGTGGTAGATGAGAAACTGGATAACAGTCAAATTCTCTTTTCCTTGAAGGTAACCAATACTTTTTCAGTGTCAACTTTTGTATACATTTTCTCCTTACCTTGGAATTCAAAATTTCATCATGGTATGTCTAAAAGATTTTATTTTCATTAATCTTCACCAGCCTGTGGTGAGTTCATTTAATGTGAAGGCTTTAAGAATTAGGTTCGGCTTAGAGGAAATGGTAATCTATTATTTCTCCTTCCTCACATCTGTTCTCTATTTCTAAAATTCCTATTATTAGCTATGAGATGAGCCCCAAAACCTATCCTATGTGTGTCATCTTCTCTCTTATAAAATCTCTTTTTTACTTACAGTTATGCAAATTTGGTCAGCTTTCCAATTAATTAATTTGGTTTCCAGTAGCATCCAGTAGCATCCGTTCTGATATTTACTATCTCTACTAAAGGGTATACTTTTTTGTTGTTCTTTTTTTCCTCAAGCAATCTCTCTTTCTTCTTTAATTGTGCTTTCCTTTTTTCTATTATTTCAATATTTTGGGGGGTACAGGTGGTGTTTTATTACATGGATAGTTCTTTAGTGGTGATTTCTGGGATTTTGGTGCACTCATCACCCAAGCAGTGTACACTGTACCCAACATGTAGTCTTTTATCCCCCATCTACCTCCCACCCTTTCCCCTGAATCCCCAAAGTCCATTTCATCATTCTTATACCTTTGCATCCTCATAGCTTAGCTCTCACTTTTAGTTCCTTAAGGAATGTCCATACTGTTTTCCATAGTGGTTGTACTAGTTTACATTCTCACCAGCAGTGTAAACGTGTTACTTTTCACCACATTCATGCCAACATCTATTATTTTTTGACTTTTTAATAATAGTCATTCTGACTGGTGTGAGATGGTATCTCAGTGTGGTTTTATTTTGCATTTCCCTGATAACTAGTGATGTGAAGCATTTTTTCATATGTTTGTTGGCTGTTTGTATATCTTCATTTGTGAATTGTCTATTCACATCCTTTGTGCACTTTTTGATGGGATTATTAGGTTTTCTTCTTGAGTTCCTTGCAGATTCTGGATATTTTAGTCCTTTGTTGGATGCAGTTTGCAAATATTTTCTCCCATTCTGTGGGTTGTCTGTTTACTTGTTGATTATTTCTTTTGCTGTGCAGAAGCTTTTTAGTTTAATTAGGTCTCATTTATTTATTTCGGTTTTTCTTGCATTTGCTTTTGGGTCCTTAGTCATGAATTATTTCCCTAAGCCAATGTCTAGAAGAGTTTTTCTGATGTATCTTCTAGAATTTCTATCATTTCATGTCTTATATTTAAGCCTCTGATGAATCTTGAGTTGATTTTTGTATAAGGTGAAAGATGAGGACCCAGCTTCATTCTTCTACATGTGGCTTGCCAGTTTTCCCTGCACCATTTATTGAATAAGGTGTCCTTTCCCCACTTTATGTTTTTGTATGCTTTGTGGAAGATCAGTTGGCTATGAGTATTTGGCTTTATTTCTGGGTTCCCTATTCTGTTCCATTGGTTTACTTGGCTATTTTTATACCAGTACCATGTTGATTTGGTAACTATAGCCTTGTAGTATAATTTGAGACAGGGTCTTGTTTTGTTGCTCAGGCTGGGGTGCAGTGGCATGATCTTCACTTACTGCAACTTCGGCCTCCTGGCTTCAAGCTAGCCTTCCACCTCAGCCTCCAGAGTAGCTGGGACTACAGGTGTGCCCTACCACACCTAGCTAATTTTTGTATATTTTGCAGAGATGGGGTCTCCCTGTGTTGCCCAGGCTGGCAAAAACTCCTGGACTCAAGTCACCCACCTGCCTCTGCTTCCCAAAGTGCTGGGATTACAGGCCTAAGCCACCACACCCAGCCCTGTTTTCTTATTGTTTCTTTTATTTGATAAATGTGATATCCTTCTGAGTTGGACAGGAAACTTCCATATAATTATTGTTCTCTCCTATATTCAACTTTAAATTTTCTCCAAACATTTGTGGTTATGGGCTTTGACAAGTGACATAGCCAGCAGAATAGCAACAGCATCTTTCTCCATTCCCTAAATTTGAATGACACATACTATTGAGTCAATAAACAGGTCAGAACAGCTCCCCCACATCTCTTTGCACAATGATAGCTCTGGAGACTCCTCAAGATTTGAGGTAGATGACTGGGGAGCCTTATGGGTTTTCCAGTTGTGGGACACAGTTTTCCCTCCTATATTATTTGATAGGTAGTTGGGAGAAAGATAGATCAAAAACAAAACTAAAACAAAACAAAACCTGCTTAAATTGCCATCATGGTCTTATCCCCAAATTTATTGACAATAAAAGGATTCTGTTATCATTTAAAAACATGCATACATGTGCATATATGAGAACATGCATACATGTGCTGCATATATGAGAACATTCATAAGACATATTTTTTCAATAAATGGATAGAACTCTGAACAAAAACTACTTGATTCTTGATCAGATGGAAACCTCATGTTGATAAACAAAAATGAGTAATTCAAGTACAAACATAGTTGAAATCACAATGTGCTGAAATGAGTATAATGCATATAGGAAAACTACACTAAATTATGTGGTATTTTATTATCATTCACACCTACACTACATTTAGTTTGAAATTTGAATTCTCACTGAAAAAGAATAAAACTAAATAAATAAATTTTAAAGATACAATTTTAACAGACATAAGATCAATTTAAAATGGCAGTGGTTTTACCTTAATTTGGGGATGCAAACATTCTAATCAATCAATTTATGTCAAAGAACTGAGACAGATTATCCCAGGTTTATTTTAAAAGAGATTAACTGAGTTGACCTAAGTAGTTTATCTGATTACTGTCATGGAAGAACACTGTGCCCATCAAAACAGCAAGATACAGGAATTCCTCAACTCTAACATACACAAACCTCACAATTCGTAACTATACTGGCTCCTAGTATTTGATGTTTTTACTACTTAACATATTTAAAGTATGTCTTCTGTCCTCATCATACTTAGAGTTATCTTTTCACCTCTCATTTCAATCAGTCTTTTTCCAGAACTCGGAACTCCTCTGTGCTTTATTTCACCCAGAAAAAATTATGATCATGGACCAGTCTTACTCCAACATTCATGATGACTGGAGTTCACGTCAAAAGTGGAGTCATTCTTGACACCTCTCTCTGCCTCCGCCAACACACCAGTCACACACCAGGCTGGTTCCTTGTACCTCTTGTCTATTTCTCAGATGTCTCTCCGCCTCCACTGTCCCCACTCTATTACAAGTCATACCTGACCCTGAGCAGTTCTCTCTGCTTCCTCTACTTGTTCTTCATGAAGCACTAAAATTATCTTTTTAAAAGAGCTGGTGATGATATTTTTCTGTGTATAGCCTTTCAATAACCTTCCAGTTATTTCTTATAATGCAGCCCAGAAAACTTACCATGGCCAAAAAATTCATGTTCCAGCCCCTCCTTCCTTTCCATCCTTATCCTCCAGCATCCCCTTCCTTCAGCCACAATGACTTTCTATTCATCCCTAAAATTTCAATGATTTCCACTTCCTGTACCTCCTCAGATACTATCCCTTTAAAATAAAAAGAAATCTCCCCTAGGTCATGCCTAGCTAAGACTTACTTGTCCGAGAAGCCTCTATCTTTGACTCCCCTCTTTTACTCACTCATAATATTCACTTTAACCACTGAACACAACCATAAGTAAACAAAAGTATGATTAGTTATTTAGCTTCTATTCTCCCAACTCAGAACATACGCTCCAGGCAAAAGGGATTATGCCTTCTTGTTCATCCTGTATCCTAAGGATCTGGTAGAGCTTTGTGTACAGAAGGAAGGTGTTCAATACATATTGATTGAATTTAGGAACCAAATGTGACGAATGGAAATCAAGGGGAGCTGCAAACTTAATAATACACACCCATATACATTCCTGAGCCACCTGAGAGACACTCAACAAATGACAACAGATGTCAAGGCCTTGCTGAGGAAGTTTAAGAGACCCCTTCTTTGGTTTGGAAACATTGCTAGAGCTGTGTGATGATACAAACATAAACAGGTGATCAGAGTGATGATTATGAGAGATGCAGCAATAACAGTAACAACTTACTGAGAGCTTACTGGTGTTAGATGTCATGCAGTTGATGTGGAATCTGTCACTTATTCCACATCATAAATAACAGTGAGCAGTATTATAATCTCCATTTTAAAAATGTTCACACTGAGACTCAGAAAAGTTATTTGGCTTGCCTGAAGTCATAGCAAGATTAACTAATATAAGGCCATCCAGGACATGAAGTTTTGTCTGACTCTGGATCCTTATAGCTCTTAACCAGTATACAAGACTCTCTCCTCATTTTGCCACCAGCTTATGTTTGACCTTGGCCAAGAGACCTCTCCTACTTAGTTCACAATTGCTTTTTCAGTAAAACGATGGTTTAAGTCCAGGTGACCGCCAAACTGCCTTCCACCTCCAACATTCAAGAGAATGCATATTTATAGAGTCATAAAAGGATCACAGTGAGATTGACATTCAATGATAAAAAATTTAAAATTATAATTTAGTAACATGTTCTTCCCAGTCTACTTTAGCTTTTCCATAAGCAAATCAGGAAACTATGCATTTGACTAAACTATTATCTCTCAAGCCATTTTATTAATACAGGCATAAGAAATTAGGAAGACAGAGAGGAAACACAAAGCAAAGAAAAAGAATTTGGGTGAGTTTTGAAGTCCAATAACAAGAGAAAAGAAATAGTCATTTTCTAATTTGCAAATTACATAACCAGCCAAAGCAGGTGGTCCAAGGTTAAACAGAAATGAGGGCAAGGTTTGTTAAAGGATTAAACTAAATGTTTAAAAACAACAATGACACAAAAAACAGAAAACAAAAAACAAAAACAAAAAAAAACAAAGAAAAAAAACGAGCTGTATCAAATTGACCTTCTTATTCAGATAAAAAATGATTGTGGGACAAACGTAATCCATTCAAACATAACTTTAAAAATAAAACAAGATGTGTTAATGGCTGCTTATATATCTCATATTCTATAAATCATCTGCAAAAAAAAATACGGCCCACCTCACACAGTAAGATGCTGCAATAGTCCTCAGGGAAAGCAGTGAAGGGGAATGCTCAAAATGCTTGATAGATAGATAATCCATTTAATGTAAAATCTCCAGGGCAGGAAAATGAGATACCTTTCACAGCAACTATCTCAAAGCCAACCTTCTGGTGCCTTTTGTATCCTTTCCCAATGCTCAGAGGCCCCTGCAATTCTTTCCCAATGTTCAGGTTGAACTGGCGTTTTTTTTTTTGTTTTTTTTTGTTTTTTTTTTGAGACGGAGTCTCGCTCTGTCACCCAGGCTGGAGTGCAGTGGAGCGATCTTGGCTCACTGCAAGCTCCGCCTCCCAGGTTCAGGCCATTCTCCTGCCTCAGCCTCCTCAGTAGCTGGGACTACAGTCACCCACTACCACGCCCGGCTAATTTTTTGTATTTTTAGTAGAGACGGGGTTGAACTGGCTTTTGTGTCACTTTTTGAAAAGCTTGAAAAAGTACACGATATAGGTCAGAATAAGTAGACAATTTATGCCTAACAATTTTTATTCTGTTTTGATATTGTTAAAATATTAAGAAAGTTCATAAGGAAGAATCTGGGGCACAGATATAAGGTTCAGGGATATGTTGGGGCTTATTATTTTCTTTTAAAAATGCAAAAAATATTTAAGAGAGCAATGTGTTCATACGGAAAAGGGAAAGATTCTGGTAAAAAGTATACAGTATAATTCTGGAGCATCAGTCTTACACAACTCTCTCTCAGATCAGATCCGGTCTTGTGCTAAGAGAGTCAAGGTGCTCCAGGAAGAAGTTATAGGCTTGACACCAAGAGGTCTGACTTGTTCTGAGCCTTCATCTTTACCCCACTTGCTGCCTCTCGGGATTCCAACTTCATACACTAGAGCTCAGAGATTGTAAAATGAAAGCCTGTGAGTCAAATCTGGCTCACAGGTATGTCCTGTCTAGCCCACCAACGATGCCTACACTGACTATGCTTTAAAAAGAATGTTGAATTTGTTGCCAACATTTTTAAAGCTGGAGATTTCACTCTTCCGAAAACAAAACCAACAAAACAAAAAAAATGAGGAGTAACAGATTCCACGCTTTTCTGCAGAAATTGAAGATCTAGAAACAATGGGTTCTCTTTCCCAAATGACAAGAGTGAGTTAATGCTCACCAGCAGTGCGTGCCGCATGTTTTCTGGACTTTTTCTACGTAGGCTCAAAAACTCATCTATTCTGTGACTACTCTAATTCTCACATTTAGGAAACCTGCTGCTGTTTATGAATGCTGCTGATGTGGACATATTTACTTCCTTGTATCAGTGAGGATTCACTCCATTTAGTCTAGGTTCTTTTCAGATGTGGAAGAGGAAACAATAAGAGAACAACCTGCCCAACCATTTTCATCTAAGGGGTAAGCATTTTACAATGGTTGTCTTTATTGCAGCAGCTGAATGTGTCCCCCATAATTATTTTACCAGTGTTTGAGACCACAACCACATTCATGTGGTAAGAAATTGTTAAATCAAAGCTTTTATTTCTTAATTATTAATGAAATATATTTTATGAAACATGGGGTATGTTTGTACTGAAATAATGATAGACAAATAATGAAGGATGGTAAACTTTTGGAAACATATCTAAACTTCTTACATTAATACTTCGGGGGAAAAAATTCTCCCTTTGTAAATCATTTGTTACAAGTTTCTTTTTATTTCTGGAACATAAAATTTGATCTGTCACTTTGCCACCCTGTCCTATTTACCAGGGCTTAAAAGGCCCTTCACACATTTTCATTTCCCATATATGCAGCATATGCAAAATTAAAGAACATTATGTATGAAATCCTGGCAGCTTCTATTAAATTGAATTCAAAAATTTGTAATTTAGGGTTTGAGGTTGAGGCTCCACTCTAATTTCATGATTAATGAAATTGTCCTTCCTAATTTGGGGTTCTTTTCATTCATTTTGATAGATTTCTGAGAATGATTTTGTGTGTGTGTCAATTTATCCATGTTTCTTAAATGAAAACAATGATTTATTTGATACCGACGTGTGAAAGACTATTAATTTCTAAGAAAATCCAAAGAGAAAATTGTGAAGTCAGGAACAAAATCAAGATAAACTGAAAACATTCATTCAAAACTATAACTTAGTGATGAGAATTTGAAATTAGTATAGAGTATAAAAGTTATATTTATTGAACACCTCCTCTAGACCAGTATTGTTTTAAGACATCTCATAGGACATTTTACTTGATTTTCACAAAAGCACATTTTTATAGATGAGAAAATACATTCATATCTTAGCTTGTTCAAAGTCATCCAGATAGTAACAGTAAAGTGAGATTTTGAACTCGAAAACTATTTCAAAGTTTTTTTTCGTTTTTTCACTTCTATTTTCCTTTAACAGCTTAAGTCTCCATTGACTCCAGGAACTCCTTCCCTAAGCCATCTTTTCCTCAGATAGTTCTGAATAATCCCATACAGTTTTGCCAACTCTCTTCTCACTACCCCCATAAACACATGTACACTAGACTTCCCCACCTGTCTCATTTCTCGTCGGAGTGCACACCTCCTCCCTCTACCTTCATACCGCATATCTTTAAAATCCTCCTCCTCTAAGAAGCCATCACTCATCAATCTCAACCCAGTCTCACATTTATTATCCACTAGGTCTTATGTAATCTCATTATATTAATGTGTGCTTACTTCATTTATTTTACTTTTAAATATCTTCTTCCATTTTTAAATGTGTAAGACAGAAATTTCAGAACAGGAACCAGAGCTTCTCTTTCTTTAGTCAAGACACATTAGACTCGATGACACACATATCTGAAAATGAAATCTATTTGGTAAACCGACGAAACAGAAGTGCAAGGAGGCAGGCAAAAAGAAAAGGAAGAAGGTCATTAGGAAAACTGGAAGAGGTACAGACATGCAGATGAGAAATATTCATGATCCCAAAACGGTTCCCAGAGACAAAATAAGCATCCCAGAGGGTCAGACTTCCCTTTCCCCAAATAGCCAGGAATATCCCTAGCACTCCATAGCTCTTAGTAATCTCATAAGGAGTGATTGGATCATGGTCTCTTAATACACATCATCCTTCTTCATGGTGTCTTTCAACTGCAGAACTACCAAAACTGGGGCCAGAAGATTCACATATTCCTATCCTAACTCTGCCCAGAGTTAATGCTATGTTGGTGATAACTTGCCTTCTCTCTGCCTCCATCTCATCTCTAAAACATTTACCGAGGGTCTACAATGGATCTTACAGACCTATGCAAACAAATGCCTCTCCAAATCGGGCTTCATGTACAGTTGTATTTCTCATTTTTCCGATTTATCTCTTGATGTTCCACATGCATGATGGACAGGAGGTCCACCGAGGACATCCACACGAGGGAGTAGACAGAAATCCGATCACTGCCATGGCTTATCGCTGCCACACGGTGGCGCTACTTAAGGACGCTGCTGAGGAAGGCGCTGGACAATGAACTCTACTGTATACAGGTTTTTACACAGACCCCACATGGCCTATGAAGAGCAATTTCACTTCCTGAATGCTAAGCTCATCGAAGACGCCCAGCACTTGGGCTTCCAAGGTTCCCATGGTTCCGTTTTTTTAATCCCACAAATAGCCACCTCCTAAGTCCCCAGCTGGTTATGGAAGCACTGAGACAGGAATGGCTCTGGCACCTACCATCTCTCCAAAACTTCATTTCTTTTCCCTCAAAGATACTAAGCATTTTTGCTTTTCACCCTGATTATACCCCTTCTGAAGCAGCGATGCCATTGGTCTGCCCTCAGGGGAAAATCTCACATAAATGATTCTAAGGGGAGTGATTCTGAACTCTCTTACTGGAGAAGAGAAAAAGCAACCTGAGCTAACCACCCCCTCATCTATAAAACAATGTAGAACTGTGTTAAATGTTTTGATGGAAAAGCAAAGGTGCTATAACAACACAGTCGAGGGAATCCTCCTGTAGACTGGAGGGTCAAGAAGGTGGTGCTTTCTGAGGAAATGGCATCTATTCTGAGATCTTAAGGATGAACAGGAATCATTTGGAGGCATTTCACATAAAATGCACCACAGTTCAAAGACTCTGGTGCAGACAAAAGCTAGTTCTGTTGGAGGAAGCAAAAGACCAGTGTGGTTTCACAGTAGAGAGCACGGGGAGAGTGAGAAGATGAACCCAACCTGGAGGTCCAGATCACGGGGCGCTTGGCTAGCATGGTCACCAAGACCCTTCCCGATCACTGTTTTAGGATTCAGTGCCCACTGGCGACATCACTGAAATACTTAATTCACTTAAAACACTTAATTCACTTAAAAACAGTTTTCAGTCAAGTCAGGCAAAAGAAAAACAGCTGTGTTCACAAAAGAAAAAGAGCTGTGTTCTATAATACATAGATTGTTGTAGGTGCCCTCTGTTCTTATCCCCAATCTGCTGAGGAGCTGCTCCTGGGGGACTCCAATGTCTCCGATCTCACCAAAGTCACCTCCCAGGTACGGATAATCTGTGTTCACATGTCCTGTGGCACCAGGTGTCCCACACCCCCATAAAAGAGCCTCTGCAATCAGAAGGTAAGAGGTCAGGTAATTGAGTCAAATTTTCATTGCTGCACAGGAATTAATTAATGCAGGCAGGTAAGCACTGGAATAGAGAGAGACAGAGATGGGGAAATTAGGTTTAAAATTAGCTTTCTGAACATAATCAGAAGATTATGTATAAGGTTTACTGTATTATGATCCCAAGCTTTTTCTGAAAACAAATCTTTCGGGGAAAAATAGTTAAATTAAAATGGCAAGATGCCAAAGTCTAGGTCACAAAAACACTTAAAAAATTTTGAAAGGTATCTGAAGGAGATGGATGATGGGAGAGGTTTTTTGTTATTGTCAGATTTAGGACACTGGTGTTTTTCTGCCATCTATCAAATCTATTTACCATGAGCAGGACTTTTTTTCTCCGGGCAGGCCCATACAGATAGAGATTCTAGTGATTTCATTTCCTCCGTATTTCTGGTACTTTTGTGGATCACACAGAGGATGATTAAATGGCTTTTCTGTATTGTTTGTTAAATTTGACTCTTCCCACGAATTGGGGGTGGTTCCCATGGGAACCTCTGAACGTGGAATAAGAGCAAAACAGATCGCAGACAATCATTCAAGTCTCTATTGAAAGCACACTTGGCAAAATACTTTATTCACTATTTCTGTAGAAGCAATTCTCTATACATAATAAATTTGAGATCTAAGGAAGTAAAAGTCTGTTTTGCCGTTGTTGTTTAATGCTCATCCCAACTAAAGATCTTAGTACTTATTCCACTTTTTCAAAAAGTTATTTTGCACACAGATTCAGACAAGGATATTATGCCAGAAACCATCTCTAATGTCACTTGAGCAAAATACGCCACTGTAGATTGAATGGTCCAGGATGGAAGAGAATATATTTTTGGAAAGGAGAAAAATTACCATATCCTTTTTTTTTTTTTTTTTTTTTTTTTGAGACAGTCTCACTCTGTCACCCAGGCTGGAGTGCAGAGGCACAACTGGCTCACTGCAAGCTCTGCTTCCTGGGTTCAAGCAATTCTCCTGCCTCAGCTTCCCGAGTAGCTAAGGATTACAGGCGCCCACCACCACACCCGGCTAATGTTCGTGTTTTTTGTAGAGACGGGGGTTTCACCATGTTGGCCAGGCTGGTCCCGAACTCTTGGCCTCAAGTGATCCTCCCGCCTTTATCCATTGTATCACAGACAACAGGAATTATTTCAAAAAATAACAGAATATAAATGTTAATACATTAACCAACATATATTGCTTCAAACAAGTATGATTTACATAAGGTAGAGCTAAAGAGAAGTTACAAAAATAATTCTCATATACACTTGTGATTTTTCATTTGATCACAAAAACTTTTTTAAGTTCCTTAAGCTAAAGATCCCACACTGCTGTCTACCTAATACCATTACCACTATGTGAAATTTACACATGACTTTCCACATTTCCGGGGCTACAGCTGAAGCCAACACACTCTCTCACCTAGGAAACAGAAATAGCCTCATAACTGTTCTGCTCTCTTTCACCCCAGATACTTCTCTATGTAGCAGCCAGAGCAGTATCTAAAAGACAAATAGATTATTTAAACACTTCAACTACCTCCCACTTCAGAATAAAGTACACTTTTACTATGGTTTAGCACTCCCTTTGTGAGGGGGCCATTGTTTAATTTCATTTCTATCTCCTTCCCACAAACTCCTCAAAAAGTTACTTTGCTCTCTATCTCCAATTGCTCTCTGCCGATATTCATATTTAAAATCACTCTAATCAGGTTTGCACCTCCAACACTCCCATAAAACTGTATTTATGAAAGTCAAGAATTCTCCCAAAGTTACCACATCTAACGACCAATTGTTGGGAGTTGCCTTTGACATCGTTTGTCACTTCCTCCTCCTAGATACTGTTTTCATCCATTTAGTTTGTAGGGCATTTTCCTTCTTCCTCCTGGGTTGCTCCTCTTCTTCCACACATTGTAACGATGTAGTAATGCTATCTTCGGTCACCCCTTCTACTACATTCACTCCCATGGTGATCTAATTTGCCTTGAGGTTTTAAATACCATTGGTATGCCAATAACTCTTACATTTCTGTCTCCATTCAAGACTTCTTCTCAACTCCAGACTCTTATATCCAACTCCTTATTTCACTTCATTCCCTGGATTCTCTATTATTGAGCTATTGCCACAAAACTTCCGCATAACAGACCACCTCCAAATTCATTGACTTACAACAGTAGCTATTAATGCTCCTGAATCTGTAGGGTCTGGTAAAATCTAAAGCAGGCTCCACGGGCAGCCCTCCTTCCAACTGTGGGATGAGTTGGGCTTAGCTGGGGTGGCTCTGTGTCACTTGCATTCACTTGGTGTCCAGGCTAAGAGGGCAAAGGCTGCCCCAGGAAAGCTCTTCTCATGATAATGACTGAATCACAAAAGGCTGAGCCTGACCTGTGAGTACATTTCAGTCTCCTTCTTCTGTCTCACCTCGACATGACCCACCAGCCAGAGCCAGTCATACTGCCAAGCCTAACTCAGGAAAGCAGATACAGAAGTATGCCCTGGGAACAGTGGGTGTCTCCCACTTTACACAGCCACTCCTCACCCCATCCAATCCTGTTCCAGCACTAGTCTTTCCCATCTCAATCTTCTATTTTTTCAGGACAAAACACTTGACATCACATCCTGGATTCTTCTTTCTCTCATACTTCACTTCTGAAGCCTTCTAAATATATTCAGAATCTGGCAAAGTCCCATCATCTCTACCATGCCCCTGTAAGAGCTACCGGAGTGTGGCTCATGGCTTATTCCATTATTCTGCAAACAAGTCACCCTGCTCCTAACTTGGCTCCACCCCTCCCCAGTCTATGCACCCCAAAGCCACCTACCAGACAGCACCTCATATCAATCAAACTGAAGTCCTGACAGTGGTTTATAAAGACTGGCCTGACGCCACCTCTAATCACTTCTCTAACCTCTTCTCCCACCTCACTCATCTCACTCACTCTGTTCCAGTTATAGAGGCTTTCTTGAGGCTCTTTGAGCAAGCCAGGCCTACTACTACCTTATGACTTTTGTACTAGCTCTTACCTGTGCCTGGTAATTCCTTCTCCCACATGCCCATCTGACAAACTCACCCCGTCTCCTTCAATATTTTGTTTAAATGCCACCTGCTCTATGAGACCTACCTTGACCTCACTATTTTACACTGTAACCCACTCACTCCAGCACTCCTACCTCCCTGCTTACACACACTTTTTGTAACACTGATCAGTTAATATTGTACATAATTTACTTAGAAAAGATCATGCATTATTGTCTTAGTCTGTTGCTGATAACAAAATAAACTGAAACTGGGTAATTTATAAAGAAAATACATTTATTTCTTACAGTTATGGAGGCTGAAAACAGAGAGGCCACATCTGGTGGGGGCGTTCTTGCTGGTGGGGACTCTCAGCAGGGTCCCAAGGTGGCACAGGGTGTCACATGGCTGAGTGTCCTAGCTCAGGTCTCTTTTCCTTTTCTTACAAAGCCACCAGTCCCACTTTCATGACAACTCATTAGTCCATTAAGTCATTAATCCATTAATCCATGAGTGGATGAATCCATTCTTGAGGGCAGATCCCTCAGGGTCCAATCACCTCTTAAAGGCCCCACTTCTCAATTCTGCTACATTGGGGATTAAATTTAAACATGAGTTTTGGAGAGGACAACTATGCAAAACATTGCAAATATGTTGGCTGATGTATCCCAAGAACCTTGGATAGCACCTGGAACATAGATGGCTACAAAAATGTATTCAGTCATTTATCCCCTTTCTCAGCCAGACTGAGCTTGTTTTGGCCCCAGAGCCCTGGCCCATGCTGTTCCTTCTGCCTGGATACTTCTTTGTTCAGACAGTCTCTTAGCTGCCTCCCTGTCAGCATTCAAATCTCTGTCCACATACCACTTCCTCATAGACATTTCGTCCTTCTTGCCTCTTAGTCCCATTTTCCTATTCATCGTTTTCTTCATGCTTCCACATAGTCAAAAATATTTACTTGTTGGCCAAGAGAGGTGGCTCATGCCTGTAATCCCGGCACTTTGGGAGGCTGAGGTGGGCAGATCACTTGAAGTCAGGAGTTCCAGACCAGCCTGGCCAACATGGCAGAACCCCGTCTCTACTAAAAATACAAAAATTAGCCATCTAAAAAAATATATTACTTGCTTACTAGCTATTGTCTGTCTTCTCCTATGGGGTCCATGAGAACACGGAATTTGTCCATTTTGCTCATCCCTGTATCCTCAACTTACTTATGATAGTTCCCAGTGGACCAGTAGGAACTCAAAAAGTATCTTCTAAATAAATAAACATCCTCCCCAAAAGAGAAAGCAAACAAATCTTGTCCTCCTAATGTGGAAGAAAAATGGTAATTGCATTGAAGGGAGGGCAAGCTTTAAGAAATTAAACAGAGTGAACATGAGTTTTGTGGTTAAACAGAATGTTCTCCAGTTTAGTCATCCTTAAAAGCTGCAGGAGAGTGCCCTGCTCTTCCAAGATAACATGCTTGAGAATGACTTTAAGAGTAAAACCAAGAAAAATAATCTTCTGGTGCTCATTTTAGGTTGAGTAATTTCCTCAATAAGAAAACATGCATAAAATGAACAAGCAAGTTATCTGATGTTTCAAATGATTAAGTGCAAGCTGAGATAGCTTTGAAGTAGCTGCTACAGAATCCCCATGGGAGGATCTGTAGACAAATAATCAGCCTGGCCCATAGAAATAGATTTCTCCAACAAGGGGGAAAAAAATAGAAAAACATATGTCTTACAACTGGTACAGATACTTACAGTTTCAAATATCCCAAAAAATTGCAAAGAAAAAAAGAAATATTAATTTTCCAAGAATGTTCAGAAGTCTATTTATGTTAAGAAATAAGTTGGTTTAGGATATATTACAATTAATAAACAACTAATATTTAGCTGACATTTTTATTTTTTTACTTATTAAAAACACTGTTATAGATGCTTTATATGGATTTAACAGTGTTCTATGAAGTAAATGATCTATCCCTATATTAGAAATGATGAAACAGAAGCAGAAATAGTTGAGGCAACTTTGCTCTAGAGCATATGCTCTTAACCTCTGTGGTAAATGCTTCTTAAAGGATAATATCAATTTACTGAATGCTCACAATGCGTCAAGTATGTTGCTAAGCATTTTGTAGAATATCAGATTTTAAATGTATATGAATAAACCTAATCATTACATTTAAACTGTAACCTTGCATATATTCAGCTTACTCGGTAACACAGGAAAAAAAAAAAAGCTATGCCCACCCCATTCCCTGTTGAATTTGCATTGAAACTCAAAGGTCTGCCCGACAACCTTGTAGAAATAATTTTTGGTTATTTCACCAGCATGAGTCAGGCTTCTGGTTATGTTATCAGCATGAGGAAGTGAAAATACACAAGTCAATTATACAACCTGCAACTACACAACCTGCAGTTGCACAACCTACTACTACACAACCTGGTTATTGTCTTTATACTAAACATTAAATTAATTTTATGTTACAGGGAAAAGTCATTGCATCAAATCATATAAATATAAACATCACTATTCTTAAAAACTGCAAGCTTCATAGCATTTATAAATACAGATTAAAAAATTACACATGACCTAGAGTAGTATCTACATAGCATGCTGTTTTAAAAACATCAAATAGTGTTACAGAATGTCAAGCAATATTTCCTGTGGCCTGAGGGAATGCAATTTTCTAACTATGAAGGTCTCCATCTTCAGCATATAAACCTGAAGGTGCTTTTAGGGGACAGCAGTAAAAATGTGAGCTAGTGGGGCCTCTGAAGTATGCATTCATCTCAAATTGACAATTTATGGTCAGTAACATACTTCTCAATGTATCTCTCTACAGACTAAAAGTTGCCATTGAACTTACCCTCATATAAATGTGCTCTGCATGAAAACAGACAAATAGAAGTGTGTACCCCTTAGAACAAAATAAAACCACTGCGTATGATCATGGGATTTCTACAATATTAGCAGTCTTTGCACTACTCCACTACTTGACCAAATCTGAAGGCCACCAGAAGGCAGACAGAGCATTTCTGAAATGATATAATAACCTAATAGCTGACCCAAAAGTTTCACACACTGGGAAATTTGCCTGATTCACTGATATCACACACATAAAAAACCTCTCAGATTAGAGCAGAATCAACAAAATATATAAAACTCGATACAAGTAAAGAAAGTTTATAATACTTCAGTGTTTGAAATTACAGTAAGAGAATTAATGGATTTACTACATACACACACACACACACACATATACACACACACACACAGTCACAGCAGAAAGGGGATGTAACGTTCAATTGACATCCAAAGGTAATTCCGCTAAATGTTAAAAAGTATTAAATATACATTTCACAGAAAATTACATTTGTCCTTGACTTTTGCTTGTCTCTGATCCACATTATTAACACATCATAATACAATATAAATGCCACACATTGGAACTGTCCCAAGGCATCTAGTTATATGGAAGGAGGGACGCATTAACATTCACCGACTCATTTAATTTCGTCATCTGATAATTATTAAGTCCATTTATCAAGCCTCATAAGATTTACACAAACTGGGTAATTTTACCCTACTGTCACAGCCCAAGAAACAGTGTACATTTAAAACCAGAAGTTAGAACATTACAGTTAGACCTACTAATATGTTTTTCTTTTTTTTCTTTTTTTTCTTTTTTTTTTTTTTTTTTTTTTTGAGAAAGAGTCTCACTCTGTCACCCAGGCTGGAGTGCAGTGGTGCAATCTCAACTCACTGCAACCTCCACCTTCTGAGCTCAAGTGATTTCTACCCCAGCCATCTGAGCAGCTGGGACTACAGGCACACACCACCAAGTCCGTCTACGTTTTTTAAATTTTCTGTAGAAACAGGGTACCCCTATAATGCCCAGGCTACTCTCAAACTCCTGGGCTCAAGCGACCCTCTCACCTAGGCCTCCCAAAGTGCTGAGATTATGGGAGCGAGCCACTGTGCCTGGTCTTACTGTTTTCCTGAATAATCTTATCTGAATGTGACCAGCTTCCATAGCCCAAGAAGCAGCGTATGTTTAAGGTGAAATCTGCAGAATTGCAATCAGTCCCACTACTATTTTCTGAATTATCATTGGCGATAAAGTCCCACCACCAATCAACCATATGGGAGCCATGAAATAATTCCAACTTGAGACACACGATACATGCCTTAAGATAAGAAGAAAAACAGCACTAGGAGCCAGCTTTAGAGAAATCAGTATCAATAGAAGTAGTGTGGGAGTGAAAGAGAATCAATTAGAAGAATCGCAATGAAACAGACAAGGAATTTGAAAACAGGAGAGGAGTTTTTAATGAGGACAGATGGACTGGGAGAAAAGTCTTCTAGGTAGAAGATACAACACAAGGAAAGACACAGAGCCTGGAAATTGTGAGATCCATTTGGGAAAAGGCCGTCTTGTTTGATCAGAGCAGTAAGTATGAAATACAGAGAGGACACTGAAAGGAAGCACATCTCCAAAGGGAGACTAGAATTGTGTCATAAAGGCCTCAATTCAGGCTGAGGAGCCTGTGACTAATTTGAAAGATAATGGTGAGCCAGTGAAGCCTGTTGAGATGGGAAATAATGGGATTGAAGCATTGACTGAGAAAGACCTCACTGGCACCTCTACAAAAAATGGGCGAGGAAGGTTAAACAGTGGAGGATTGGAAAGGGGGAAATATGTGTTGGAAGATGTTACCATAGGTGGTCATAAAAAATAATTAACAAATAAAAGTCATTTCCATTTATGATACATAAAAATTAATGAGCCCCTAGCTTCTGGTCTGGCTTCTAGAGTACTTAATGTTGGTCTGTTAAAATTACTGCGATTTTTTTTTTTTTTTGCTAGTGTTAATTTGTTAATTTGCTTTTATTTTTTAGTCCAAGATATGAAGAACACACATGGTTAAAATCAGAAATAGCATGAAAATCCAAACTAAAGGGCTGGAATGCTCCTCTGATGTATGCTGAGGGTAGAAAAATAATAGTAATTAAAAAATAAAGTGCTGGAATACTTAAACAATTGGACATTTTCCATAGTACTATGGAATGAGGCCAGGTGCAGTGGCTCACTCCCGTAATCCCAGCACTTTGGGAGGCCGATCACGAGGTCAAGAGATCGAGACCATCCTGGTCAACATGATGAAACCCCATCTCTGCTAAAAATACAAAAATTAGCTGGGCGTGGTGGTGAGTGCCTATAGTTCCAGCTACTCGGGACGCTGAGGCAGGAGAATCGCTTGAACCTGGGAGGCAGAGGTTGCAGTGAGCCAAGATCGCGACTGCACTCCAGCCTGGGTGACAGAGTAAGCCTCCATCTCAAAAAACAAAACAAAACAACAACAACAACAAAAAAAACTGTGGAATGAAGTGTGAGCTCTAAAAACAAAAGAAAGTGATATTTACTAATTATCTGCTAGGTACCAGGCTTTACAACTTCCCTGAGAAGTATTGATAGTCACCATTTTACAGATAAGGTGACATATAACTAACATATATCAGGGAAGGGACCAGACCTCTCTGGCTGAAAAGTCATATCATCTTTTTTTTCCACCACACTACATTTGAACAAATGATAAACTGCAGGCTATAACCATTAGGGAGTTAGGAAATCAATATTGTGGGTCATGACCAGTATATAATTTACAATGGGATAAAATGTAAAATATCAAGTAAGCACTGATTATAATAAGGGTAACTAATATTTTATGAACTGTTAGTTTCATATATATGTGTTTGTATGTGTGCATTTACTGGAACAGGATATAAAATATATTTACTATTTTAGAGAAGAGCAAAACAAATTGGAAATCTACTATACAGATACTATATACATAGATATTACTGTAGATAGTAATATCTATCTACAACATATAGATATTGCTCAGGTTACCTTTAGAAATAAATTTTAGTCTAATCAAAAATACTTCAATCTGTAGTAGCTAAAAAAAAAATACTAACAGCAGTTACTCTAGGTTTAGCATATGATGACAGAATTAATAAAATAGTCAATTATTCACTAAAGCTACAGTAAACAAAAATCAATAATTAACATCAATAGAAGTCTTAGCTTCCTATGTACTCCTCAGATATAGATGAAAATATTATTTTAAAAATAAAATAAATATAAATTAAAATAATGTAGCAATTTTACCTGTTTTCCAAATGATTTCTAAATTTATGTAGCTATTTTCTTAAAATGGTTAATTATCAATTCTCAAATAAAAGTATTAAAGATTAAAAAACAAAACTAATGGCAAGACTTCATTTAAAAAAAAAATAAGAAGCATGATTCCAGTGTACTAATTACAACATCCCGAGTTTGTTTTCTAGTCTATTATGCTAGGTTATGTGACCTTTGTCAAATTACTTAAGGCTTCTAATCCCCAAATATTCTTATATTAAAAGTGGGAATGATAATAATAACATATTTCATAAGGTAGATAAGGAGAAACCCTATGTAAAGTGCTGAGCAAGAATGCCAAGCTCTTAGAAAATGTTCAACAAATAGGATTGAAATTTTATTTCATGTATAATGCTTGGCATGATTAATTTACGCCAAAAGCCAATTGTTGCTGCCAGTAAATTTCATAATTAAACTGAATGTGAGGCGGAATCGTAAAAGCTAAAGTTTGAGGGTATTTCACCTTATTCCCGATTTTTCTCAATTTGCCAGTCCTTTCTTGTCTTCTTGCTCTCTGTGAACTTAAAAAAATTAAAAGCTCAATCTCACTTTGCTGCACTATTATGTTTTGTATGATTATTTCCAAGCCTCTAACTGGCGAAGCCTTGATTCTCAGTCCTGAAGGATTAACGGTAGCACAGGGAGTGCAGAGAGATGCAATGTGACAAGGCCAGAGTTGCTAGGCCTGCAACATGACCAACGGTAGCTTAAAATTCCCTAAATGGGTTCAGATCACTGTGGTATGATAAATGTGTGGACTGCTTTATAAAGAATCACGTAACAGTGATTTATTTCTGGGGGGGAACAAAATGCCAACAGAATTAATTTGATGAAGTGACAAGAGAACACAGACTTTAGTTGTGGGTCACAAACGCTCTTCATCTTTCTGCTACTATATTTCCAAATGAGCAAAGGAATTGTGAAGTTGAAAACCACTCTCTTTGGGGAGAAAATTATGAATAAGAAGCCCAGAGCACCAGAGAGAACCTCCACCTGAACATCCACTCTCTTGAGACCACCTCCCTCCAATATTGTTTCATCAGCAGTGCTTTCCTAGGGGGGAGAAAATGACGTATATCATGGTACAAAACCCTTATTGTGGTATCCGATCTTCCCTGCACATATATTCTTATTTATGATAGTAAAATAAATCCAACATGAACAGGACGGCTTCGATGTTGAGAAATCCCTCCTGAGAAACTCTGGGCAGATTTTTCTCTCTTAAGAAGCTTAGAGCTGATATGGCTTTGATAGATACAATTCCAATTTTTGATTTAATTCAATAAACTTAATTGAGAACTTGCTATGTGCTGGGCACTGGTTTATCTTTGAGTTCTCAATTCCAGGTTTGAGAACAATTATTAACATTAGGATGTGGGGTCAGAGGGATGAGTACAATACAAGTCATGTCCTTAGTAATCCATGTCACTGTGTAGGTGGAGTTGAATTAACTACTATAGTTAGGCGAGTGTCACATGCAACCCTTTCAATGATCCTTTGCCACCCATCCCTGAACCCCTTGATCTGCGTGTCCAGCCAAGGTTGATGATCCTTCCACAATAAGAACAATTCTTCATTCTAGTGCGTGTCTTTCCCTTTTAGAAACTCTATGAAAATCCCATAAGGTAGGAACCAACAAAGTCTAAGACACCATCAGTGGGAGTGATTAATCATGGGAACTGTCAACTTAAAACTTCCAAGTAAAAGAAACTCATTTTACTGACCTACAAGTGGGAGAGTAATTTTAAGGCTGGAAGCTAGACCCTTCAGTATCCAGAAAAATTCCCAGACCTGATATGTAAGCTGTGGCCAAAGAAATAGATCACAGGCCACACTAAAATTGTGAACTTCATGGCAATTGCTCCAGTCCCACCAGCTCCACATACCTAAATCATGAAGGCTTGATAGGTAGGTATGCTCATCTCCTACACCCTCTATTTCTTTCTCACCTGCAGAAGAAAGGGATGGAGCTTTGCTCATGTCTAATTCTACTTTATCTTCTTATTTCAAAAATATTGCTGTAAACTCAGAAAGGAGGCTCAGAACCCTTACTTCCCCTCACACTATTTGCTGCTACGGTTCAACTATGTACGCCTGAGTAGCCCTAAAAAGTAACCAAAATATTATGGTAAATCAATTCCACCAAACTTGAGTTAGTCATTAAAATTAGTCACGGATACCTTTAATTAGCATCTTACCTTTAATGGCTCATGGCAATGTAAGAACTCAGGCCCTGGAGGACACAGCACAGCAATTTGCTTACTGATTCTGCACTTATAACAACAGAATGTTGGGCAATCATTTAACTCTAAACTCAATTTCTTCATCTACAAATCGGAGATAATAATAACTCATATGTTTGTAAATAAAGAACAGGGTGCAATGCCTAGCACACAACATACATTTAACAAATATTTATCATTGATAAATTAATAGAATCGTATAATAAGAGGAGTGAGAATTTAGACGTTGATGATCTGGGCTCAAAATTACAATCTGCTGGTGATTCTCTGAGCCTCAGTTTTTTTGTTTTTTTTTTTTTTTTGAGATGGAGTCTCTCTGTGTCTACCAGACTGCAGTGCAGTGGCACAATCTTGGCTCACTGCAAGCTCCGCCTCCCAGGTGCACACCATTCTTCTACCTCAGCCTCCCAAGTAGCTGGGACTACAGGTGTCCGCCACCATGCCTGGCTAATTTTTTGTATTTTTAGTAGAGACAGGGTTTCACCATGTTAGCCAGGATGGTCTCGATCTCCTGACCTCGTGATCCACCTGCCTCGGCCTCCAGATTTTTTATGTCTAAATCAAGAATAGTATCACCTCCTTCTAAGGAGAATAATAATCTGATTAATGATTAATTAAGGAGAATATGAATCTGATAATATTCTTAGCTGTTGTGAAAATTAAACAAGAAAATGAGCATTATTGAACCTAACACAGTTTTGGCACATAGCTTATGCAAAATCAGATTGACAAACTTTGGTTTAACTTCATTAGCCACCAAAATATTTCTGAAGGTAACTGCAAACCAAATCCACAAATAGAATAAGACAAACAGAACAGTTTTATTAATTGATCTGGCCATGGTTAATTCCAAGTAAAAAAGAAAATGGGAAACATAAAACAGAAAAAAATCCAGTCTCTAAAACGAACATGAACCCAAAATCATGAGATGGTCAGCAAGGCTGTACGGCAGTACAGTGAAACATCCAGAGAGAGTGAGCATGGTGCTCCCAGTGACCTTGAGAAAAATCGCTTACGTAATGAAGGCACAAAGCATGGCTTACATTTGAATCTAGTTGAGAGAGAAATAGAGGTTAGGGCCATAGAGCACTCATTTTGCTCCTTCAGAGGAGAGTAGAAGTAAAGTACAGTGTCATTGCCTGGCAATTGCAAAAAATAGAGGCAGCCTATTTACAATATTTGAAAGTTACATGGAAATTCACTCCTTAATTCTCTCTCAAGATCTCACATTATATTCCTGAAAGCAACCTTAGTTTCCACGATGTCCTCCTTCTCTGCTTCTTTCTTCTCCTCCTACTCCTTCAGCCCCCTCTCCTCCTCATTTTTGTTCTTCTATCATTTGCAGAGGCAGCTGTAGTAGTTTGTAAACTGGCAATGGAGCAGACGATTTAAAAGGGAGTGAAAAATGAAAGCATTTCAGCTGGGCACAGAGGCTTTCGCCTGTAATCCCAGCAGTTTGGGAGGCCTAGGTGGGCAGATCACTTGAGGTCAGGATGTCATGACCAGCCTGGCCAACATGGTGAAACTCCATCTCTACTAAAAATACAAAATTAGCCAGGAGTGGTGGCGGGCACCTGTAATCCCAGCTATTGGGGAGGCTGAGGCAGGAGAATCGCTTGAACCCAGGCAGTGAGGTTGCAGTGAGCTGTGATCATGCCATTGCACTCCAGCCTGGGCAAAAGAATAAGACTCTGTCTTTAAAAAAGAAAGAAAAAAAGAAGAAGAGGAGTTGGGAGCAAGATGGCCGAATAGGAAGAGCTCCAGCCTCCAGCTCCCAGCGCGAGTGACACAGAAGACAGGTGATTTCTGCATTATCAACTGAGGTACCGGGTTCATCTCACTGGGGAGTGCCGGACAGTTGGCGCTGGTCTGCGGATGCAGCCCGACCAGCAAGAGCTGAAGCAGGGCAAGGCATCGCCTCACCTGGGAAGCAAAAGGGGGAAGGGAATCCCTTTTCCTAGCCAAGGGAAACTGAGACACACAACACCTGGAAAATCGGGTAACTCCCACCCTAATACTGCGCTTTACCAATGGTCTTAGCAAATGGCACACCAGGAGATTATATCCCACACCTGGCCCGGAGCATCCCACGCCCACAGAGCCTCCCTCATTGCTAGCACAGCAGTCTGAGATCTAACTGCAAAGCGGCAGCGAGGCTGGGGGAGGGGCGCCCACCATTGCTGAGGCTTAAGTAGGTAAAGAAAGCCTCCAGGAAGCTCAAACTGGGTGGAGCCCACCTCAGCTCAAGGAGGCCTGCCTGTCTCTGTAGACTCCACCCCTGGGTGGAGTCTGACAGCTGTCTGACAGCTTTGAGGAGGGCAGTGGATCTCCCAGGATGGAGGTTGAGATCTGAGAACGGACAGACTGCCTGCTCAAGTGGGTCCCTGACCCCTGAGTAGCCTAACTGGGAGACGTCCCCCACTAGGTGCAGACTGACACCTCACACCTCACACGGCGGGGTACACCCATGATACAAAGCTTCCAGAGCAAGAATCAGACAGCAGCACTCGCTGTTCAGCAATATTCTATCTTCTGCAGCCTCTGCTGCTGATACCCAGGCAAACAGGGTCTGGAGTGGACCTCTAGCAATCTCCAACAGACCTACAGCTGACAGTCCTGACTGTTAGAAGGAAAACTAACAAACAAAGGACACCTACACCAAAACCCTATCAGTACGTCACCAGCATCAAAGTCCAAAGGCAGATAAAACCACAAAGATGGGGAAAAAGCAGGGCAGAAAAGCTGGAAATTCAAAAAATCGGAGCGCATCTCCCCCTCCAAAGGAACGCAGCTCATCGCCAGCAATGGATCAAACCTGGACAGAGAATGACTTTGACGAGTTGAGAGGATAAGGCTTCAGTCGATCAAACTTCTCAGAGCTAAAGGAGGAACTAAATACCCAGCGCAAAGAAACTAAAAATCTTGAAAAAAGAATGGAAGAATGGATAACTAGAATAATCAATGCAGAGAAGGCCATAAACGAACTGACAGAGATAAAAACCATGACACGAGAGATACGTGACAAATGCACAAGCTTCAGTAACCGACTCGATCAACTGGAAGAAAGAGTATCAATGATGGAAGATCAAATGAATAAAATGAAGAGAGAAGTCAAGAGAAAAAAAAGGAAAAAGAAATGAATAAAGCCTTCAAGAAATATGGGATTATGTGAAAAGACCAAATCTACATCTGATTGGTGTGCCTGAAAGTGAGGGGGGAAATGGAACCAAGTTGGAAAACACTCTGCAGGATATCATCCAGGAGAACTTCCCCAACCTAGTAAAGCAGGCCAACATTCAAATTCAGGAAATACAAAGAACGCCACAAAGATACTCCTCGAGAAGAGCAACTCCAAGACACATAATTGTCAGATTCACCAGAGGTGAAATGAAGGAAAAAATCTTAAGGGCAGCCAGAGAGAAAGGTCGGGTTACCCACAAAGGGAAGCCCATCAGACTAACAGCAGATCTCTTGGCAGAAACTCTACAAGCCAGAAGAGAGTGGGGGCCAATATTCAACATTCTTAAAGAAAAGAATTTTAAACCCAGAATTTCATATCCAGCCAAACTAAGTTTCATAAGTGAAGGAGAAATAAAATCCTTTACAGACAAGCAAATGCTTAGAGATTTTGTCACCACCAGGCCTGCCCTACAAGAGATCCTGAAGGAAGCAATAAACATGGAAAGGAACAACCGGTACCAGCCATTGCAAAAACATGCCAAAATGTAAAGACCATCGATGCTAGGAAGAAACTGCATCAACTAACGAGCAAAATAACCAGCTAATATCACAATGACAGGATCAAGTTCACACATAACAATATTAACCTTAAATGTAAATGGACTAAATGGTCCAATTAAAAGACACAGACTGGCAAATTGGATAAAGAGTCAAGACCCATTAGTTTGCTGTATTCAGGAGACCCATCTCACATGCAGAGACACACATAGGCTCAAAATAAAGGGATGGAGGAAGATCTACCAAGCAAATGGAGAACAAAAAAAAGCAGGGGTTGCAATACTAGTCTCTCATAAAACAGACTTTAAACCATCAAAGATCAAAAGAGACAAAGAAGGCCATTACACAATGGTAAAGGGATCAATTCAACAGGAAGAGCTAACTATCCTAAATATCTATGCGCCCAATATAGGAGCACCCAGATTCATAAAGCAAGTCCTTAGAGACTTACAAAGAGACTTAGACTCCCACACAATAATGAGACTTCAACACCCCACTGTCAACATTAGAAAGATCAACGAGACAGAAAGTTAACAAGGATATCCAGGAATTGAACTCAACTCTGCATCAAGCAGACCTAATAGACATCTACAGAACTCTCCACCCCAAATCAACAGAATATACATTCTTCTCAGCACCACGTCGCACTTATTCCAAAATTGACCACATAGTTGGAAGTAAAGCACTCCTCAGCAAACGTAAAAAGAACAGAAATTATAACAAACTGTCTCTCAGACCACAGTGCAATCAAACTAGAACTCAGGACTAAGAAAATCAATCAAAACCACTCAACTACATGGAAACTGAACAACCTGCTCCTGAATGACTACTCGGTACATAACGAAATGAAGGCAGAAATAAAGATGTTCTTTGAAACCAATGAGAGCAAAGATACAACATACCAGAATCTCTGGGACACATTTAAAGCAGTGTGTAGAGGGAAATTTATAGCACTAAATGCCCACAAGAGAAAGCTGGAAAGATCTAAAATTGACACCTTAACATCGCAATTAAAAGAACTAGAGAAGAAAGAGCAAACACATTCAAAAGCTAGCAGAAGGCAAGAAATAACTAAGATCAGAGCAGAACTGGAGGAGATAGAGACACAAAAACCCTCGAAAAAATCAGTGAATCCAGGAGCTGGTTTTTTGAAAAGATCAACAAAATTGATAGACAGCTAGCAAGATTAATAAAGAAGAAAAGAGAGAAGAATCAAATAGATGCAATAAAAAATGATAAAGGGGCTATCACCACTGACCACACAGAAATACAAACTACCATCAGAGAATACTATAAACACCTCTACGCAAATAAACTAGAAAGCCTAGAAGAAATGGATAATTTCCTGGACACTTACACCCTCCCAAGACTAAACCAGGAAGAAGTTGAATCCCTGAATAGACCAATAGCAGGCTCTGAAATTGAGGCAATAATTAATAGCCTACCAACCAAAAAAAGTCCAGGACCAGACGGATTCACAGCCGAATTCTACCAGAGGTACAAGGAGGAGCTGGTACCATTACTTCTGAAACTATTCCAATTAATAGAAAAAGAGGGAATCCTCCCTAACTCATTTTATGAGGCCAACATCATCCTGATATCAAAGCCTCGCAGAGACACAACAAAAAAAGAGAATTTTAGACCAATATCCCTGATGAACATATATGCAAAAATCCTCAATAAAACACTGGCAAACCGAATCCAGCAGCACATCAAAAAGCTTATCCACCATGATCAAGTGGGCTTCATCCCTGGGATGCAAGGCTGGTTCAACATACCCAAATCAATAAACGTAATCCAGCATATAAACAGAACCAAAGACAAAAACCACATGAGTATCTCAATAGATGCAGAAAAGGCCTTTGACAAAATTCAACAGCCCTTCATGCTAAAAACTCTCAATAAATTCGGTATTGATGGAACATATCTCAAAATAATAAGAGCTATTTATGACAAACCCACAGCCAATATACTGAATGGGCAAAAACTGGAAGCATTCCCTTTGAAAACTGGCACAAGACAGGCATGCCCTCTCTCACCACTCCTATTCAACATAGTGTTGGAAGTTCTGGCTAGGGCAATCAGGCAAGAAAAAGAAATAAAGGGTACTCAGTTAGGAAAAGAGGAAGTCAAATTATCCCTGTTTGCAGATGACATGATTGTATATTTAGAAAACTCCATCATCTCAGCCCAAAATCTCCTTAAGCTGATAAGAAACTTCAGCAAAGTCTCACGATACAAACTTAATATGCAAAAATCACAAGCATTCTTATTATACACCAGTAACAGACAGAGAGCCAAATCATGAATGAACTTCCATTCACAATTGCTTCAAAGAGAATAACATATCTAGCAATCCAACTTACAAGGGATGTAAAGGACCTCTTCAAGGAGAACTACAAACCAGTGAAATAAAAGTGAAATAAAAGAGGACACAAAAAAATGGAACAACATACCATGCTCATGGATAGGAAGAATCAGTATTGTGAAAATGGCCATACTGCCCAAAGTAATTTATAGATTCAATGCCATTCCCATCAAGCTACCAATGACTTTCGTCACAGAATTGGTAAAAACTGCTTTAAAGTTCATATGGATCCAAAAAAGAGCCCGCATTGCCAAGACAATCCTAAGTCAAAAGAACAAAGCTGGAGGCATCACACTACCTGACTTCAAACTATACTACAAGGCTACAGTAACCAAAACAGCATGGTACTGGTACCAAAACAGAGATATAGACCAATGGAACAGAACAGAGTCCTCAGAAATAATACCACACATCTACAGCCATCTGATCTTTGACAAACCTGACAAAAACAAGAAATGGGGAAAGGATTCCCTATTTAATAAATGATGCTGGGAAAATTGGCTAGCCATAAGTAGAAAGCTGAAACTGGATCCTTTCCTTACTCCTTATACGAAAATTAATTCAAGATGGATTAGAGACTTAAATGTTAGACCTAAAACCATAAAAAACCATAGAAGAAAACCTAGGTAATACCATTCAGGACGTAGGCATGGGCAAGGACTTCATGTCTAAAACACCAAAAGCAACGGCAACAAAAGCGAAAATTGAAAAATGGGATCTAATTAAACTAAAGAACATCTGCACAGCAAAAGAAACTACCATCAGAGTGAACAGACAACCTACAGAATGGGAGAAAATTTTTGTAATCTACTCATCTGACAAAGGGCTAATATCCAGAACCTACAAAGAACTCAAACAAATTTACGAGAAAAAAACAACCCCATCAAAAAGTGGGCAAAGGATATGAACATACATTTCTCAATAGAAGACATGCATACAGCCAACAGATACATGAAAAAAATGCTCGTCATCACTGGCCATCAGAGAAATGCAAATCAAAACCACAATGAGATACCATCTCACACCAGTTAGAATGGCAATCATTAAAAAGTCAGGAAACAACAGGTGCTGGAGAGGATGTGGAGAAATAGGAAGACTTTTACACTGTTGGTGGGATTGTAAACTGGTTCAACCATTGTGGAAAACAGTATGGCGATTCCTCAAGGATCTATAACTAGAAATACCATATGACCCAGCCATCCCATTACTGGGTATATACCCAAAGGATTATAAATTATGCTGCTATAAAGACACATGCACACGGATGTTTATTGCGGCACCACTCACAATAGCAAAGACTTAGAATCAACCCAAATGTCCATCAGTGACAGACTATTTTAAGAAAATGTGGCACATATACATCATGGAATACTATGCAGCCATAAAAAAGGATGAGTTAGTGTCCTTTGTAGGGACATGGGTGCTGCTGGAAACCATCATTCTCAGCAAACTTTTGCAAGAACAGAAAACCAAACACCACATGTTTTCACTCATAGGTGGGAATTGAACAATGAGATCACTTGTACGTGGGAAAGGGAACATCACACAGTGGGGCCTATTATGGGGAGGGAGGAGGAGAGAGGGATGGCACTGGGAGTTATAACTGATGTAAATGACAAGTTTATGGGTGCTGACGAGTTGATGGGTGCAGCACACCAACATGGCACATGTATACATATGTAACAAACCTGCACGTTGTGCACATGTACCCTAGAACTTAAAGTATTAAAAAAAAAAAAAAAGAATTAAAAAAAAGGAAAGAAAGAATATCCAAAAGTCAGGAGGGCAGACAAAGTCTCTAGCTCTAAAAACAAAACCAGAAAGCTGGTATATTTTGGAGAAATTATGAAATATTTTTACAAAAAGATATCATTTGTGCCAATCATATGTAGAAACAGATGCTTCCACAAATATTGGAAAAAAATACAAGCACCCACACTGTTTATATCCTTTACTTCCTTCTTTGGCTGTATGACCAATCAAAATAGCCCCATGCTAAACCAAAGCAGTGTCCATCACATTTACATGTGGACAGTTAATATGCCTATGACAGAAATCATTAAAATGTGAAAAAATGAATGTGAGATGCATCAGGATGAAGAAATACATAATGATGGCAGTGAGGTCTAATGACCAGCAGGTTTGGATTTATAAAACCACTCTCAGTTCCTGATTAAACTACTAATTGTTGGTGGTTTAGAGCATTTCAATCTTTACTACTGAAGACGGATTCATAAAATGGATGCAACTGTCAAAAGGTTTAAACATTTTGGAGGCAATCATAAGAATGCCAATTAAAAAGTATTTCATAGTGAGAATACATCTGCCTGAACACCAGTACGGGGTAATTCTGCTTGTAGTAAACCTGAGAACAGTGAAAGTGTAGTTATGTAGTTACCAGTTTGAGACTCAGGGAGCTATATGATTTTAGAATATGAGTTAAAGATTAATCTAAAAAGGCTCAGTGAACTTTCCATGGTTTCTTCCACTTTATAGCTGTATTCATTTCCTACTACTGATGTGACAAATTGCCACAAATGTAGTAATTTAAAGCAATATACATTTACTATCTTACAGTTCTGGAAATCAGAAGTCTAAAATGGGACTCACTGAGCTACAATTAAGACTGGGCTGGGCTTCCTTCCTGTTCCTTTTGGAGGATCCATAAGAGAGTCTGTTTTCTTGGCTTTTCCAGCTTCTAGGGACTGACCTTGATCCTTGGCTCATGTTCCTCTTTCATCTTCAAAGTCAGCAATCACATAATCACAACTCCTGTCCCTATCTTTCATTTATAAGTACCCTTATAAAATATTGGGTCCACCAGGATAATCCAGAATTTTTTCCTAATTTTAAGATCCTTACCTTCATCATATTGGCAGAGTCCCTTTTGCCATGTGAGGTAGCATATTCAGCGGTTCCAGAAATTAGGACACTGGCATCTTTGGGGCAGGGCCAGCATTCTGCCTATCACAATACCCCACATAACAACATTGTAGAAATGCTAAGGTGCTCTGCATTTTAGGATTTTTTTTCTCCAACTCGCCCAGCAACTGATATTCCAGCTGAAGAACAGGAGTAAGTAATATTTCATTTGAAAGTTTCACATAACCCGTAACCTTGAAGACTGTATACTGAGTGTGCTCCAGGCTGGCAGATTATAAAACAGGATCTTTAAAGAAAAGAAGCTGGAATTCTTAACACAATCAAAAGATGTTCCATCACAATGAAACAGCCAACTCATACACACATCAAAAACCTGGGCGTACATAAGTAGAGATCACATGAACAAGCAGTTCAGGGAATAAAAGGAATAATTTTTCTGAGTGCAAAATATAAATTTTGAGGCATACACCAGCTTTGTACCAAGAAAGAAAGGAGCCATGCTTTCATATATACCTCGTTCTTAACTGGCCTATGCTATGAATGTGTATGTTCCCCCAAAATTCATATCTTGAAATCCTAATACCCAAGGTGATGCTATTAAAAGTTGGGGCTTTTGGGGAGGTAATTAGGATATGAATGGGATTAGTGTCCTTATAAAAGAGGCTCCAGAGAGCTCTGTTACCTCCTCTACCCATGTGAGAATACAGTAAGAAGGTCCATCTACGAACCAGGAAGTGGGCCCTCCCCAAAAGGGTCTGAAGTTGCTGTGATCTTGGACTTCCAAGTCCCTAGAATTGTAAGAAATAAATTTCTGTTGTTTAGAAGCTACCCAGATAATGGTAACTTGTTATAGCAGCCTGAATGAACTAAGACAGTCTGATCTGGGCAACAGAGGCACTCATCTTCTGTTAATCATATAAAACGAAAGCTCTGTTTTCTCATCAATCCATAAATAAGGATTTTAAAAGGTACATTATTTCAGTTGGTGTATTAGCTTGTTCTCACACTGCTAATAAAGACATACCTGAGGCTGGGCAATTTATAAAGAAAAAGAGGTTTAATGGAATCTCAGTTCCACATGGCTGGGGAGGCCTCACAATCATGGTGGAAGGCAAAGGAGAAGCAAAGGCACATCTTACATGGTGGCAGGCAAGAGGGCTTGTGCAGGAGAACTCCTCTTTATAAAGCCATCAGATCTTGTGAGACTTATTATAAGAACAGCACGGTAAAGACCTGCACCCATGATTCAATTACCTCCCACTGGGTTCCCTCCATGACATGGGGGAATTATAGGGGTTACAATTCAAGATGAAATTTGGATGGGGACACAGACAAACCGTATCAGGTGGGTTTTGTGGATTGGAAGGAAAAGATGCACACATCTGTGATAGGTTCCTGACTGATTTAGACAACAAAACACATCAGAAGCAGAGTGGTTACACAAAGGAAGAGTGTGCACTGTGCACACTGGCATAGTTTTTCCCAGGTTCTTGGTTCTGGAGCCATCCAGTTGGCCTGACACTCCCCAACCAAGCAGTCTTGCAAGAATGCCCTTCAACTCAAGTTGCCATCATCATCACATTAGAATCTCAATGACAATCTATGTCTACCACTCCCAAGCTATGTTCAACTTTTGGGATAGCTCGAGGTAGTTTGCAGTTTCAATATTTGATTGCATTACATTCCTTTTCATTATGTTATATCTTTGCAAAGCTGGGTTCATAGCCATTGCTGTAATAAAATGTGCTTCATGAAAATCAGTGCAGACAGGGAATCAGGTAGCAGTGTCCAATCTAATTCCAATGTATGTGAAGTCATTCTGGGCCCAAAAGGAGGATATATCCCATTAGTAAGCAATGGTGGTTATTTAAGAAAAAAAAATTTATTTCAATTTGTGTGTTTTTTTTAAAAGATATATATTTTTTTCAAATTATGTTAGTACATAAATTCTTATTCACTTGTTTCAACCTACCTACCTAATGAATAATACTACTTAATGTTGAGTATTCTCTTTGGCCTAGGGGTGTGATGAAAATATTACAAATATACTACGGGCACTATGAACCAGGATCTATGCTCTTCCATTTAAAGGAATATTTATAAACATTGGTTCTCCTGGTTCATTAAGCAAACCCAATACTCAGAAGGCCACATTCTCCCCCATTTGTTAGAGGAAAAAAGATGCACTACCCAAGTGCCCTGGAAAAAATCTTTGTCCTGCTTTCCTGAAAATCCACTCCCCATAAAACCATACACAGAAAAACTGTCTTTGCTTTGGCTACTCTATTAGTCAGAGCTCTCCAGAGAAAGAAAACCCATAGGCGAGATAGATAGATAGATAGATAGATAGATAGATAGATAGATAGATAGATAGATAGATAGATAGAAGAAAATTTATTATAAAGAATTAGCTCATAGGATTATGGAGACTGCAAAGTTCCAAAATTTGCCATCTATAAGCTGGAGATCCAGAGAAGAGCTAATGGTGTAATTCCAGTTCAAGTCTGAAGACCTGATAACCAGGATGGTATAAATACCAGTTCCAGGGCAGGGAAGACCAATGTCCCAGATCAACCAGCAGGCAGGAAGAGAAAGGGACAAATTCTTAATTCTTCCCCCTTTGGTATTTTTGTTCTATTCATGCCCTCAGTGAATTGCATGATGCCCACTCACAACCTGCTTTACTGAGTCCATTTATTCTAATGGTGTTCTCAACCTAAAACACCTTCACAGTAACACCCAGAAACAATGTTTTGTCCAGGCACCCCATGATACAGTCAAGTTGACATAAAATTAACCATTTCAGCTGCCAAGCATCTGAAGCTTCTTCCTCTTTTGAGATACCCCCACTATAAGAAGACATACTGGGGCCGGGCATGGTAGCTCACACCTGTAATCCCGGTACTTTGGGAGGCCAAGGCTAGTGGATCACTTGAGGTCAGGAGTTCAAGACCAGCCTGGCCAACATGGTGAAACCCTGCCTCTAGTAAAAAAAAAAAAGAAAACCATGAAAATTAGCCAGGCGTGATGGTTGGCGCCTGTAGTCCCAGCAACTAGGGAACTGAGGCAGGAGAATCGGTTGAACCTGGCAGGTAGAGGTTGCAGTGAGCCGAGATTGCACCACTACACTTCAGCCTGTGCAACAGAGCGAGACTCCATCTGAATGAAAGAAAGGGAGGGAGGGAGGGAGGGAAGGAAAGAAGGAAGGAAAGGGGAGGGAGGGAGGGAGGGAGGGAAGGACAGAAGAAGGAAGGAAGGAAGGAAGGAAGGAAGGAAGGAAGGAAGGAAGGAAGGAAGGAAGGAAGGAAGGAAGGAAGGAAGGAAGGGAGGGAGGGAGGGAGGGAGGGAAGGGAGGGAGGGAGGAGAGAGAGAGAGCGAGAGAGAGCGAGAAAGAAAGAAAGAAAGAAAGAAAGAAAGAAAGAAAGAAAGAAAGAAAGAAAGAAAGAAAGAAAGAAAGAAAAAAAGAAAGAAAAGAAAGAAAGAAAGAAAGAAAGAAAGAAAGAAAAAGAAAGAAAGAAAGAAAGAAAAAGAAAGAAAGAAAGAAAGAAAGAAAGAAAGAAAGAAAGAAAGAAAGAAAGAGAGAGAGAGAAAGAAAGAACGGACATACATATTGGGAGATGATCACATTCCAGTTAGAAGCTAAATGAGCCGACTACTTACTTTCCCAGCCTCTTTGCAGCTTAGTTACCAACGGCTGATACATGCTCAGCCAATGAGATGCACTGTCCCCAGGGCTCTGAATTCGGATCCAAACAAGCAGATATTAAGGAGCAGTATTTACATAGTGGCAACACAGGCAGTTGCAACACTCAGGTGCAGTAGGTAGGAGTGGGGTAGGGTGTTCACAACACTACTCCCTTGCCTGCCTGGCCCGCTTTGGCTTTGTCCGTGCCATCATCCAAGACTGACTGTCCTATCTCCCTGCTGGACTCAAAATCTTTCAAAAAATTCATTTCTTCCTCCTTAAATCATCTGCAATACTTTTCTATCACTTGTGAAAAAGCCATGATGTGCATAGCTCCCCAAATGCAATCTTCTTTCTACACAAGGTTTGTAAACTTTCCAATGTGATAAAGTTACATATAATAACTCACAAATATAACTTAAGCAAGTAAATCGCCTGCAGACAATAAAATTCATTTTTAATAAAGCATCTTTCTAATCCCTTCACCCCCAAATTATCATTTACAAGGAACGAAAATATAGACAAGACATCCGACCTGGAACACCTCATACTTCCAGAGTTAAGAAACAGAAGAAGTGGTTTCTGTCTTCCCTTCACACATTCCCTTTGTCTGCAGTGGCAAGGCAGTGCCCATTGCTGATATATCTGGTTAGTTCATTTAGAATAAGACTTAAATCACTTGCATTTTATAGGTAAAGCTGACATAACCTTAAGTAGAGCAATATGAAATGTGCCACTGAAAGGTATGAAATTGACATTTCATGTCCAATTTAGATACAGCTAGATGACCTCAGTCTAAAGGAGCCATTTTAAATAAGGGACAGAGTTTTATTTTTTGACAGATGGGTGCCCTGGCTAGAGAATTTATTTAGGTTATATCTGAACTAAAGTGTGATCTACACAATTATTTTGATTCAATGGCTCTAGATACTGGGAAAATATTTTCCTGCTCCTAGATTCTAATTTTTCATGTCACAAATGTCCTATTTAAGAACTGTGGGGTTTGGTTTTGTTTTGTTTGCATTTCAACAATCATATAAAACTGGATGGCATGCAACCAGTTTTTCAAACTAATAATCTCTCTATTTTCATCTTTACTTATTGCATGTTGTTGGATAAGAACAGACTTTATAATTAATGACTTTCCACAGTACACTAATACAAAAGTAAACAGAATCAATTCTTTTGAGTGGTATCTGTAATTACAAATAGCATAAACTGTGTTGTCCCTATTTATACAACTGGAATACCCTTGGATTTGTTTGATTTTGTTCTTTTTTTTTAAACCCAGGAAGCAAGCAATGTAACCATTTAATTGTCTAAGACGTATACTCTCAAAACCAATTATCACGTCGCTTCTCAAATAAAACAACTTTCTGAATATGAAATATGCTTTAAACCAAGCATTACCAGAGACAGCCTTTGCATTTTTGTCAACTTCTCCAAAACACAAACAAGAATGGAAGAGTATCACCAAGATATACACAGAGCCCAAATAATAGAGTACGAAACATTAATTAATTAGTTATTAGTTGGCTATATCACTTACTAATTGGACAGTTTCTCCTAATAATTCAGTGTATATTTTAGTAATTTGTTCAGTCATTAGTGAAAGAAACAACACAAACTAGTATAACCCAAAAAGAAATTTAATAGTTTACATAACAGAATACTGGGACAACCTTGCTTCAGGTACAGGTTCATCCAGGAGCACAAATGATATAACGTCTCTCAACTCTGGTCTTCATTGAATTAACTACATTTTGAAAAGGTCCCTTTCTATAGTATGGCAAAATTATGGCCAAGAACTTGGGATTACACCCTTACACCTCCAAATACAAAAGTAAAGAAAGAAAAGAGCCTCAGAATTAGTATCAGCAGATCTGACTAGATTGACCTGGGGTCATGAGCCCACATCTGGATAAGACTTATGGCCAAATGCCTCTGAGAGGCTATGTCTGTATCACAAACCCAACCCTACAACCAGGATGAACCAAACACCTCTCAGAAAAAAAACAGATCAAACATGGAGAAAGCACATCCCCTAGAGAAAATTAGGAATATTTACCAGAAAGGTGATGAAAAATGAACTCAGACGGGTCACTGCTATTTAAGAGCACTAGCCTGCCTCTCTAGTCTCTCCAATTCACTGTAGACCAGGAACCATTTTCCATACTTGTGGTAACCCCATTTGTTCTGAACAACAAATCTGCACACAGGTCAGGCAATTAGAGCTACACTTGTGAAGACAGAGAGTGTATTTTACATGATAAGGTTCCCCTAGTACCCCTTCGTCTGCATTGACCAGCCCCATTTCCCCACTTTCTCAAATAAAAAGCTCTGCCCCACACTTTAGCTCCATTACCAGCCTCGGAAATACAACAAATATGCGTTGATTACTCTCACTGTTTCTCTGATGCTTCTTCCTGGTAAAAACAAGTCTAAAGTTCTGTACTACAAATTTACCATCAAATTCTCTCTGGCTCACATATGCTACCATTGTCTTACATTTCCAATTTTCATGGCTTAAAAACTACCATTACATCTTACAGAATAAAGATTTACTATCTTGAAGTTGATGTTAAATTGGCCCTAACTTTTTCAGACTTTAAGATAGATAGCACTTGTATTTTACATAACACTGCTAGGAAAAATAACATTCTGATGAACATCCCTCTTTCCAAGTTCCTGATGTTCATTTTAACCCCATCTCCTCCTGTCTCGAGCTTTTATCCTATATTCATGCCCTCTCCTCCTCTTTATCTCATCTGGGTTCCTCAAGGTCCACACAGGCCATCTCTAATGCTCTCCTGCCTGGCCCTGCCACATTCTTTTCAATGCTGGCCCCCAGAATACTTTTATTTTGAGGATTTTGTTGCACTTCACTAGATCAGGGTTTTCCAGCCTTGACACTACTGACATTTGGGGCTTGATAACTCTTTGTTGTAAGGGGCTGTGATGGTCAATTTTATATATCAACTTGACTGGGCCACAGGTTGACTAGACATTTGGTCAAATGTAATTCAGGGTGTGTCTGTGAGGATATTTTGGATGAGGTTAACATTTGAATCTCCGGACTAAGTAAAGCAGATTGCCCTCCATAATGTGGGAGGTCCTCATCCAATCAACTGGTGCTCAAAATAGGACAAAAAGTTGAGTAAGAGAAAACTCCTGCATGATTCCCACATAAGCTGGGCCATCATGTATGTTCTGTTTCTCTGGAGAATTCTGACTAACACAAGGCTCCCTTTGCACTGAGGATGTTCAGCAGCATCCCTGGCCTCTAATCACTAGATGCCAGTGGCATCCCCTTAGTTATTACAACCAAAAATAGGACCAGTCATTGTCAAATAGCCCCTGGAGACCAAGATGCCCCTAGTTGGGAATCACTGCATTAGAGCTTGGCTGGAGACACCATCAAGACAGCTGAGGACATAAAACTTCCTTAGAAACCTGAGAAATTTTTAGTAGTGATTACACCATCATTCACAGTACTCATGTCTCCCTAAATGAAGGATTTCTCCATGCTCCCTTCTTGTAGCTTTTCCATGTGTCAGACTGGATCCTATCATCCATCCACCTGTCTGCCTTTCTTTGAAAAGCAGTGGTTTTCAGATGCAGACTGGGTACGAATTCAATCACCTAGGAGGCTCGCTCAGCACACCAGTGCCCTGGAGATTCTGATTTAATAAACCTCATTGTGAGGCCAGAGAATCTCTATTAATAAAAAGTTTCATGGGTAATTCTGATACATAACCTCAATAGGAGAACAATTTCCTTAAAACTGCAGCAAGCACTGAGGGGCAAATGACACAAATGCCTCTAGACACAAGCAAGTCATCTACCTCTTAATGGAGGTCGGAACATTCCCCAACTCCTGACTTGACAGTCTTTTCCAATAAGTGAAGAAGGATCATGAAATGGGCTGGTTTTTTAACCAGCTTAGGTCAATTTTTTAAAATTTCATCAGTTTTAAAATGATTGCCTTTCATAATAGAGAAATGAGATAAGTCATAGAAGAGAAAAATAGCCTTTATAAGAGACATAGTCAATTTTCATAGGAAAATCATAAGAAAACAATAGAGCTTTAAATCTAATTCTGGAAAATGACTCTTAATAAATCAAAAGATTGTTAAAGGACTTAGCCAGTGATAAATTAGAAAAAGGAAAATAATCTTAAATTAAATAATTCATGAACTCAGGCACACAAGTAATTTCCTAACAACAATTCAAGTTGCAAGACATATATTTATTTTGCTATGTTAGAATATAAATTTCTCATCCTCAAGGGCTTTCATTTGTCCGGTTTAAAATTCTACAGCAAATCAGTAAATATTAAGGATAATGTTACACCTAAAATTTTCCTCAAAATAAAATATATGTATAGCTAGGAAAAACAGAAATCAGAAACTCATTTCAAAAAAGAAAAGCTTTCAAAAAGCTTTGTAGAAATTTTGAGCTATACTCTTTTGAGAATAGATTGACATTGGAATGTGCAATTTGCTCCTCATCACTGTTTGCAAAATACCATCATTATGTTATTCCAGTCCTCTGCTAGCAACAGTCATAAAATGTATGGAGATCTCCATGCATTTTATGACTCCATCTGATGAGACAATGACACTTAAGAAATCTTAAGAATTACTTGGGAAAAGAGACATTACAGAAAATGCCCTTTGATTCTAAACAACTATAACATAAAGAAGACAGTCCAGGTCACTTTATCTTCCTCTAAGGAGAAAATGAAGTAACTAAAGCTAGAATTAATTACAGATAGGAGGGAATGAACCCATTAAGTGTTGAAGTTCCAACCAACCCTTAGTTGCTTCCTCCTCCTGCTTCTCAACTCCTGCTATACAACCTACTACTGATTGCTCTGGTGTCCTAATATCAAATCCTTCATTTCTGTCCCTCTGCATGCCTCCTACTTCTTTCTTATTTCTCAGTTTCATTATCTTCTTGTTCTGTAAAACCATCCAAGAACCAATTTCTCTTTGACATTCACTCTGGCAGCCTGTCCCAATTGTTGGAAAGTTGTTTGGCCAACTGTTCTTGACTTGCTATCACTTTTTCAAAATCTATCACATCTTATTTCCCCTATAGTTTCTGGACAGAGGGAAAGTCTACAAAAACAGAGAAATGGGCCCTGTCATCCACAATGAGGATCCATCAGAAGTTCTAAAGAAGCGACTTTATGACAGTAATCGTATTAGAGAAAACCCCATTCACTGTGAAAATATAAATATGAGTGAGAAAATGGCAGAAGGTTTTAAACTCCTGCACTAAGGAAAAATGATGACAATCTTGGATGCTGGCCAATCACAAACACTCATTCTCTATCCCCGTCCAGAGAGTACAGCATGATCACTATCCTCATCACAATGGCAAATTGTAATGAAACCTCTGAGGATATTAGAGAGAAAGACCTTGCTTTCTGGATTGTCAAAACAATTATAATAAAGCAGCTGCTCACCTTCATTTGAGGAATATAACACATTATCTCTCTTCTTCACAGCAAACCTATTTCTGGATGTCTGCTATTGGATAACAAACTACGGGGAAACCTAGTGACTTATTACCGTGGATTACTGCCCCTCATGTTTCTGTGAGTGGTCTGGGCTCAGCTGGGCAGTTGTGCCTTGGCATCACTCATGCCATTTCAGTCAGATAGCACTTCAGACTGAAATGAACTAATGGTTCGGTTGGGTGGGGATGTCCAAGGTAATTTACAAGTCTGGCACATTAGCTGGGAGAGCTAGAATAGCAGCTGGCTGGCCAGGAATTGATCTTTCTCCATGTGGTTAGCTTGGGCTTCCTCACAGCATAATGATCAGACTTCTTACATGGCAGTAGCTTCCCCTAGAGTGAAGATGCCAAGAAAACAAGGTGGACACTGCAAGGCTCCTTATGACTTGGCCGCAGAAGTTATGCAGGATCTCCCCGACTGCATCTGCCAGTTATCCAAGGAAAACACAGAATCAGCATGGGAAATATGAACACATAGGGTATGAACTTCCAGAAGCTCTCTGAGCTATCTTAGCTAATACAATGCCCACTAGGTAAATTAGGAGATGTACTGTTGCTCTCAGATTACAAATAAGAAAAAAGCTCACTGATTCTAGATCTGAGATCCAAGACCTAGAAAGTGTCTGAACTGGGACAGGAATCTGAGTATTCAGACGCCAAGTTCACTGTTTTGCTGGCATCAAGCAGGTGGTAAACTTAAAATGGATTATACTTAAAAAACTAACTGGGGTTTTCATCCAAATGTTAGTTTCATCTGCAATTAATCAATCATCCATAGAATGGACATTTTACAGGAGTTTGCTGTCTAACGTAAATCACATCTTTTGCTGAGAGCAATCAACTTTCCTTTAGGAAAACTGCTCCTTCATGCTGGATTTGTGACACCCTACTTTACCCTAGCTAACAGCAACATGAGCTCAAGTATTCTCTCTCATCTGAATCTTACTGCTACTAGAAGTTTATGTATTCTAATGGAAATGGCCAAGAAAGACTGTCAAAGAAGTGTTGCTACTGAGACCCATTCTTTCCCCCAATTATTCCCAAGGCCTGATACTCTGTCACCTGATACCCTTCCTATTAATTTCCTTTATGTTGATGTAAGACTGAGTCTATGGGCTGCAGATCAGAGACACTGAATACGAGGAAGATAACTAGTTATTGTGCACACCAGATTTGGTGTCTAATTTGACTTAGTTGAAATAAAACTCTACCACTTCCTTACTAGGTGTATGTATCCTTAGACAAGTTTCTTAACTTCTCTGAAACTCTTCTTCATCTGTAGAACAAAATTAATACTATCACCTTCTTCAAAGAGTTGCAAAGATTAAATGAGATAATACAAGTAAAGTACTATGTTTGGCTTGAAATAAACACAAAACATGTCAGCTATTATATTTAATATTACAGGTCCATAATCCCTTATCTGCAGCTCTAATATGCAAAATGCTCTGAAAAACCAAACACATTGTCAGCCCAACCTGACCTCAGCTGAAAAAAGATGCTCTTTATGATCTTTATCCCATTCAAGCACTAAGAAATGTCAACGTGCTTGGCCATTGCCCAAGATTCTCTATTGGAATGTCCCATAGCATACAGCACTAGTAGCATACTACCGTTCTACAATCTAAAGTTCTAAACTACATTTGACCCCAAGGGTTTCAGATAAGAGACTATAGATATGTAAGTTATTATTATTCAAAAAACCTGTTTATTCAAAAAATAAACACCACACAGTTCTCTCTAGGGTGATCCCACAAAACTTAGACAATGTATTAAAACACAGAAAATTACACTAGAGCCAATTTCAGTAACAAATAAACATTTTATTCTGAACTAATACTGCTTATATAGGCAAATTGTGCCAAAGGAACAAATTTACATATAACTTGATAAGCTGCAAATATCCTACTTCTAGTTAAGGCATGTAATTAGAACTGCATCTCCTGGATTTTTAATTTAGAGTGTGTTTAAGAATTCTATTTTATTACCTGAATTAAATACCGTTGGTTTTATACTTGTAGGTTTCTCGCAGGTTTGCTGTTCACTCATATTGTATCCTCTTACTCATACTGAATCAGAGGTTGATATTTGAATCCCATCTTGGGACTGCTGCTCCTGCTTATAGTGTCAGTTCTGGCCCTCAATGGTTCAGAGCTCCAGAAAAGCAGACTAAACTACTGTGGCATATTTTCTTTAGGGTTAAATTTTAATTTCAGAAGAAAAATCCTGAGACTATGTTTTGAAAATAAAAAAGAAAAGTTGATGACAAAAGTGTGCAAACCCCCATACAATACAAACAGGAATTATTCAAATGATAGTAACATATGGACAAAGCCACATTACTTATGATAATGAAGAAAGTTATGATGTGCTCTATCACTTTACCACTAGTTATTTACATCTTTTAAAATAATTTTTTAAGATGTATTCCAATTCACAGTGCAAATAGTTTTGACAGCAAGCAATTGATAATACGTAAAATTTACTTATAATGCCAGTTTTGAAAACCTTCATTTAAGGAAGCATGTCTATCTGCCACAAATGCAATATTCATTAACAAAACCACCAATATAAGTGGGTTTGAAAGGATCTACCTGTTAATATAACCATTTATACATACTATGTGATTTTATGTACAATCTGGTTAAGTAGGTAGGTAAATGAAGGAAACTGAGTTATAGGAAAGCCAGAAAGGTTTCTCAAGGTCATGAGGTTAACTGCCAAGCAGATGATGCAAAAAAAAAATTGTTAAAAACAATCTAACTTTAATAACAGGGTGAAGAGCTTCTCTCCAAAGTCTCCAGCATATTTTTGGTTTTCATGAATTTTTCAGACAGCATCTGTTTTTAAGTAAGTAGAAACATACTCAGGGAAAATAAGGCTTGTTAGAAGAAATTAAAGTCAAAGTCCATAAACATGCCCTCTTTACATGTGTGCTAAAGGAAATTTAATGCCACCAACACTTGATTATTTCCTAGAATGAAAGAGAATGCAAAATAGATACCTAAAACAACTTTATCTATCCCTGCACCACGCAGAACTACTGGTTCTCACAAGTCTACCAAGGAAGCCAACAGTTATGTTGTTTCTCATTACAAATAGCTGCACCCAATGCCCACGGAAAGTCTCTGCACACGATGTTATTTTTTGGCAGGTTTGGACAAGCATCTGCAATGTTCTATGGGATCTTAATGGTATCACAAGAAGGCTTTCCTACTATCAAAAAATAACAACAAATGTAGAATGTTAAAGCTCAGGAAATGTTAGCTTCATAAAGTTTATGAAATTGTTTTTTTTTTCTTTTCCTAAATAGTTTATGTGCAAGAATTCTTGGCACTGAGCAGCTAAATTGAAATTGGCATATATTTCCAATGTTACTATATTATGAATGAATAAATGAGGCATTTCCCAAACATTTGACCACAGAAAATGTTAGTCTGTAGCTCCTCCATGTTCCATGAAGTACATTTTGGATAAGTATTCTCTAAGATACATCTAATATTACAGACACATCTTAATCAATCCATAGATCTAAGAGTCCTATAAAACCAAAATCTAGCTAGTTTGTTAAAGTTTCCATTGATAGGACACTCACTACATGTTGTGGAAACACACTCATTGATGAATGATTTCATTCAGTTGGCTCTTTACGGTTTTCTTTAATATGTCTTAGATCTTACCCCTGTGCAAATGCAAAGCAGATCTAAAAGTTTCAGTGAAACACTCTCTGAAAAAGCCTGCAATTTGAAAGAGAAATTAGGGTGTGGAAATAAATATCTTTTAACAACACAAACTTCATATTTTCCCCGCTTTGCTTGAAAGAGTGGCATTCAGAGGAAGAACAAAATTCAGTAACAAGTTATCTTCTTCCACTTGAAATTGTTTCATGTAAATGAAGACATCGATTACATCCCCCTGCACTGAATTTACACCACCATAAGCTAAACATCCTAAGTTATTCTTGAGACGTGGTATGGATAACATCATCATCCAAACTGACCTCCTCATGATATCAGCTTGTTTGACAAAATCTGTCTTAGTGTAGTTCACAGTCTTCAGATTGTGATCATATCTCAGTGCAGGATTAATATTGACCAGGTTTCCACTGGATCCAAGCCCTAGCTCTGCCATTCACTACCTTTAAGAGTTTTACAAGTTACTTACCTTTCTAAGCCTCGCCCTATTCAACAGTAAAAGAGTAATAATAATTCTTGCCATGGTGAGGTTTCTGTAAACATTAAATTTAAACTATTGAATCTGCTGCATAATAAGTATTCAATAAATATTAGCTAGTATCAATATGTCCATTTTGGAAATATGTGTTTTCTTCTGGCCAGTTTAAAAAAGTAGAATTCACCAAGTGCTCAAAAATGACTGATTGGCTCAGGGTTGCAATCAGCAGGTAAATGGAACAATGAGAAAAGAAACTGGCAGACGGTTAAAAATAAGCCACAAATTATCTGCAAGCAGATAAAGCCCTGACTGTATAATCATTACCAACCAGACTCTATCTTCGTCTTTCCATGTAGTAACGTGTCACTTTCTTTAAAAGTTTCAGTGAAACACTCTCAGCAAAAGCCTGCAATTTGAAAGAGAAATTAGGGTGTGGAAATAAATATCTTTTAACAACACAAACTTCATATTTTCCCCGCTCTGCTTGAAAGAGTGGCATTCAGAGGAAGAACAAAATTCAGTAACAAGTTATCTTCTACTCTTGGTTTGATGCCACTCAGCTTTGAGCTTGCTTTTGACTACACCAGTGGAGCTCGCAATCTTTCAATTTGGTGCATGACTTAAAGTTCCCTGTGGCACCTTTTAAGCACTGGCAGATTTCTACAACAATGATGAATGTGGCTCCATTTAGTTCAAACCTTTAGCATCCTATAGGTGCAAGAATTCTTGGCACTGAGTAGCTAAATTGAAATTGGCATAAATTTCCAATATGGAATCTGATCCTTCTATAATTGGTGGGGTTGTGGGGAACTCTTGGCAGGAGTGTAAAGAGTGAAGATACTCGAATTATCTCTCCTGTAATTTTTTTGATATTTTAGAAATATTCTTGATTTTTTTAAACAATCAAAAAAAGTAATAGAGAAAAGAGATTCGTTTCAATCGTGGTCTTGTTCTCAAAGGATTGTGACACATCACACAAGTTCAATTAGCCTGAATTTTCCATTATATCAGGAGCATGTTATTCTACCCTCCCTCTTTCCACTTAATTTGATCAAATATTGAGTTCATTAAAAAATTTAATAAAAGGGAGGGGCGGCACCCACTAGGCTGTGAAGGATGATTCACAGCAAGGTACTTCTGAAATTTCTTGATGCACTTGCTCTTTCTCAACACCCTGGTCACCCCTTCACCCACAGCACATTGGGGCTGTGATGGGAACCCGACAAAGGGCAGCTGATCCACAGGGTGTCAGGTGGATTCCAGCAAGGGCACTGCCCACAAAGATGCAAAGATGGTAACTTAACTAATCCAGTCTTCTCTTGAGAAGAGAGCTAGCAATTAATTGAGAAAGGAGAAAAACTCAAACCACAAAGATGAAAAAGACACAATAAACAGTTAAACCAAATTAACTATGTAACCATGAAAACTGGATCCTCAAACTGCTACGACTCCTAATCAGATAAAAGTCACAAAGGACCTTCTAGTTCCAAACCACCCTCCATCTAGGTGAGGTCAAGGTGTGCCACAGTTGTGCAGCTTTCCCAGAATTCCCATCAGAATCTCCCATGTGGACAGTATTTCTCATCTCCTTATTTCTGTATTTCACCTTTTGATAAACCCCCAGCAGTTAAAGGAACCTAAATAAGTATCTACTGCTTGCAAACAAAGGAGGTCAAAGCACATTTAAAGTAAGAAAAATACTACTTGATGAATTTTCAACCAGGTTTGAAGCTATATTCTCCTCACCTCCTCTCAACTTTGCCATACACAGCACTCCATTTTGTATATCAAATTACCTTAAATTACCATTCTAGTCAAAACAATTATGTGCTAAGGAGCTAACACCATCAAGCACAGGGCTACAGAACTGCAAGATGCTCAATAAATCTTATTAGTTAATGATTAAATAAAGTTCACAGGACACAAAAATTATTAAATCAATATTTCTTAATTATATGGCATAAATCTACTAGAAACTCAGATATCTACTTATTGCTCAGAAAGTACAAGAAAAGGTGCCAGATAAAGAAACTGAAATTAGAATTCATCCATATATTTACTAAGCACTTTAATCCTAGGAAATCTGCAACACTCTGACATGTGCCATGTATTGGGTGCAGAAACAAGATAGAATCATAGGCCATTATCTTAAGGAGCTATAGGCAGTATGGACATCCTAACATACAGTAGAGATTTATTTTTTTTCATTTTCCATCCTATCACATAAGAGCTTGTAGGTTTTAAGTGGTTAGAGATCCTAAGAGGCCCTAAGGAAAAACTATGTTCACTGGAGGACATTCTGTAAAGACAGTGAATTTTTTAATACTCAGACATTCAAATAACTGTATTCAGGAGTCCACAGACAATGGCTGCTTGCAAAAGCTTTTAGTACAACAGAGTCACAATTAGTGCTGATCACACTCATCAGGAGGGATATTCTAAATGTGATGGGGTTTTTAACATTAAAACACACACGCACACATGTACCCCACACACACACACACACACCGGAAATAAAAACCAAGCAACTTAGAAATCTTCATAGAAGGCCGGGCACGGTGGCTTATGCCTGTAATCCCAACACTCTGGGAGGCCGAGGGGGGCGGATCACGAGGTCAGGAAATCGAGACCATCCTGGCTAACACGGTGAAACCCTGTCTCTACTAAAAATACAGAAAATTGGCCGGGCATGGCGGCAGGCGCCTGTAATCCCAGCTACTTTGGAGGCTGAGGCAGGAGAATGGTGAGAACCTGGGAGGCGGTGCTTGCAGTGAGCTGAGATAGAGCCACTGCACTCCAGCCTGGGCGAGAGAACAAGACTCCATCTCCAAAAAAAAAAAAAAAAAAAAAAGAAAGAAAAGAAGAAAAAGAAAAAAGAAATCTTCATAGAAATCTGTGCCCAAAGGAATTGAAGTCAGGATGTCAAAGATTTAGATCTTGAAGTGATATCTGCACTGCCATGATCATTGGAGTTTACTTAATTCATGATAGTCAAGATATGGAAACAACCTAAGTATCTATCAATAAATGAATAAAGAAAATGTGGCATGCATACACACACACACACACACACACACACACACACACACACAGATAGAATAGAACATTATTCAGCCTTGAAAAAGAAGGAAATCCTGCCATATGTGACAACACACATGTACCTGGAAGACATTATGCTAAGTGAAATAAGCCTGTTACAGAAGGTCAAATACTGGGTGATTCTACTTATATAAGACATCTAAAATAGTCAAACTCCGAAACAAAGAGTAGAATGGTGGCTTACAGAACCTATAGAGGAAGGATAAATGGAGAGTTATTGTTCAAGGACACAAAGGGTATACAATTTCAATATGCAAGATGAATAAGTGCTAGAGATCTGCTGCACGACATAGTGCCTATAGTTAACAATACTGTTTTATGCACTTAAAAATCTGTTAAGCAAATAGATGTCAAGTGATCTTATCAGCAAAAACATGGAGCAGGGGCAGGAAGAAACTTCTGGAGAGAACAGATATATTTATTACCTTAATTGTACTGATTGTCTCATGGATCTCTGCATATATTAAAATTCACAAATTGAATATATTAAATATGTGTAGATTTTTGTACATCAACTACACTTTAATCAAGCTGTTTTTTTGTTGGTTGGTAGGTTGTTTTTCACTCTGTCTCCCAGGCTGGAGTGCAGTAGCATGAACACAGCTTACTGTAGCCTCAACCTCCTGGGCACAAGGGATCCTCCTGCTTCAGCCTCCCATGTAGCTGGGACCACAGTCACGCATCACCATACCAGATAATGTTGTTGTTGTTGTTGTTCAGACAAGGAGTTCATTTTGTTGCTCAAGCTGGTCTTGAACTCCTGGGCTCAAGGGTCCTCCTGCCTCAGCCTCCCAAAGTGTGGGATTATAGGTGTGAGCCATCGTACCTAGCTTAAGGGGTGTGTGTGTGTTTGTGTGTGTGTGTGTTTTAAATAAATCTATGCAGACAAAGGCTTTTAAAAATGCATGACCTCAAAGATAAAAGAATCCTCTATCTGCCAAGAAAGTAATCATTACCTAAAACTCCCCTTTTTAATAACATACTGATTGACCTCAGTGGCATGGCTAACAGGGTTGAGAAGTGACAGTGGAAGTTGATGCTGGCATCTTATCCCGCATTACTGCCTTGTTCATATTTTTTAGATAATCCCTTCCCCCCACTCTCATCACCTCTCCAAAATCTGTCAGAGGGTTGGGAATTTTACATGACTTCTGGCACACTCTTTGACAGGGTATATCGTTAATCTACTGCTAAGTGATTTTTTTCCCTTTATTTTCATTCCACAATCAAGCCTGGCCACAGTCTTCTGGCATCTTTGCTTTTTGTCTTTGTGGAATTGTTAGAATTTTTCCTGGATTCTTGGCTTTGACTATCCCACATCTTAAATTCTTATATCTGATTATATATTTAAAAATTTGCCAGGGCCTAATCAAGACGAATTAATTTAGCCATGCACCATCTTCAGTGCTTTTAGTTTGCCACACATTGCAGTTTTACTTACAGAGTCAGGTTGACCAGTGCTATGATATCAAGCTGTCTGGTCATCCCAAACATAGTTTTGATTAGTTAAGTGGTACAGGACAAGAGCTGTAAGTCCGAAACTCTAACAATCATTTCTTGGTCCCAAAACACAAAGTAAATTTCTAAGGGAATCCCCTACAATAAATCATCATATGTCAGCGACTAATTACAGCTAGTGTAGTGCTAGAAAACTACAGCATCTCAATTAATCTTGCGAGATGTCAGTTCAGAAACATGAGAGTAGGGTCAGCATGGGAGGATATACCACAGCTGGACAGAGCAGTAGCAAAGACATCTGAGCATCCATCTAAGTAAAGGGATGCAAAGGCTGGACCAACCAAAGAAAGGGACCCTTCCAAACAAGAACTGCCTAAATTTGCCTGGATACTGACCAGAAAAACCTGTTTGATGCATAAAAAATTAGTAAAGTCAAGTGATTCTGATGGTCACTTGCAATGATGCAATAAAAGGGAAAACTCCTCTGGAAGCAGGCAGAGCTATGTCACTCTGCGGTGCAGAGGGGATAGTTACGTGACCTTGAGAAATGCACTCAGCCTTTTTGAACTTAAATATCCAAAATTACAAAGTGAGGATAGTTATTCCCATTTTGGAAGGTTGTTGTAAAGATTAGAAATAATATGCAAGGGTGTCAGGCACACAGTCAATGCTCAAAAAGAGCTAAATTTACTATAAACTCCACTGTGCCTGGCTGAGGGTTCTTAGAAGATCAGCTAGGTTATCACTTCGCTGAGGATACCTTATGTCAAGAACATACTGTCCCGGCTTCTACTTGCTGTGTAATTCAAAGACCAGTATGGCTTGTCTAGTCATGCCAAGTCTCACCGACAGTACCCAATATCTCATAATATAACATGGCAATCTTGAACTGAGACATTCAGTGAGCTCTTATTGAATGAGAATTCCATTCTTATTGAATGGAAAGAATGAGAACAACAGTCAACCATAAACCTTGCACAAGAATGCCTAACATAAGCTGTTTTACCTGGGTACATGATCACTTGTGAGGCTTTGTGAAAGTTGCAAATGTTGACAGATTGTAAAATGAACATCTATTAATTGCCAAGGAGCATCAACTCAAACGTTATGACAACCTTGCTTTGAGAATGTAAATTATGATAATTTCTTTGCAGGGCAATCTGGAAATAATTATAAAAGTTTTTAAATGTACAATACAGTATTTTTGACCAAACAAATTCCAATTCTTCTTTCAGGAATTTATCCTACAGATATAATCACACATGTTTTTAAAGATATTGTTTATCATAGCAAAAGTCTGTAAAGAACAAATTATTGTGAGCAAGTTCTAGTATTGTGGCCTTTATACAAAGGAATAAATACTCTTGGCAGGGAAGAATTAGCTATGTACAGATTAATGTAGACTGACATCTAAGATACATCTTTAAGTGAAAAAAAAATTCCATGCCATCATTTTTTATAGTAAGCACTCAGATTTTTTTAACTGACCAAATCAGTTACACGTGCCCATATAACAATAAAGATCTCTGAAATGATAAACAAATAATAGTAACATTGTCTCTAGGGAAAAGAGCAGAAAGCGACAAAAGGCAAACAGTTTTGACCAGGTACCCTTTCATACTATTAAAATGTGCAATCATAGACAAATAACCTTTAAAGAAAAATAATCTTAAAATACAAAGGGCTAAAATGGCAAACTGAAATGGAAAGTTCAGACACTATCCAGGGAAATTAAACATTAGTAACCAGAACAAATTAATCAAGGTATCAGACACCACTTCTTGAGCAGAAGGAGACATTTTTTCTTCCAAATTATATGGATAATTACCTTTAACTCTTCCTCTTCATTTCAACAATGCAGAATGAAGGTTGTACACTTCAGTTTTTCAGACTGTGAAATGGAAACTCTGCCAAGTTACGAGTTTGACATTTGCTTATATTCTTCAGTGAAAGGTTCTAAATACAACACAAGTTCTATAGTAACCAACTTACAATTCTATAGGACTGGAGGATATGGGTCCTCTGCCACATACTTTTTTTTTTTTTTTTTTTTTTGAGACGGAGTGCAGTGGTGTGCACAGGCTGGGTGCAGTGGTGTGATCTCAGCTCACTGAAACCTCCACCTCCCAGGTTCAAGCGATTCTCCTGCCTCAGCCTCCTGAGTAGCTGGGTTTACAGGCACATGCCACCACGCCTGGCTAATTTTTGTATTTTTAGTAAAGACGGGGTTTCACCCAGGCTGGTCAGGCTGGTCTTGAATTTCTGACCTCGTGATCCACCCACCTTGGCTTCCCAAAGTGCTGGGATTACAGGGCATATAATTTCTTATACTTGAAATTATATATTCACCATATCCAGTGCTGTACTGACTTCTAGTATTTGGTAAGAGGGAAGAAGGAAGAAAGGGAGGAAGGGAAAAAAGAAGGAAAGAAGAGAGGGAGGGAGAGAAGGAAGGAAGAAGGGAGGGAAGGAAGGAGGGAGGAAGGAAGTCATTAAAATTCACAAAGTCAGTGAGTCTAGACTTTCAAGTGGCTTCAGATGTAGAGAAAGCCTCCCAAAGTATGAGGAGCCTCACACTAACTCTCTCTGATTCTCAGTTTTCTCATCTAGGACCCAGGGCCATCACTGTATCTAGTTCGTAGGATTATTACAGGTTTAAATGAGATAATAGAAACATTTCGTGACTTCCTTGGTAAATTGTAAATGTTCAATTAATACTACTCATTATGATTAAAATTCACTTAGACGGTATTTCACTCAGTTTTAAGATCTCTAGACGAATATTTATGAGCCAGCCTTAGCTAGCAGTCCCACACTCGTGATAGTCATACACAAACTTAAAAAATTATTTATCGGCCAGGCGCAGTAGCTCATAGCTGTAATCCCAGCACTTTGGGAGGCTGACACAGGCTGATCACCTAAGGTCATGAGTTCAAGACCAGCCTGGACAACATGGAGAAACCTCCTCTCTGCTAAAAGTACAAAAATTAGCTGGGCATGGTGGCGTGCGCCTGTAATCCCAGCTACTTGGAAGGCTGAGACAGGAGAATCGCTTGATCCCAGGAGGCGACCACACAGTCAGCCGAGATCATGTCATGCACTCCAGCCTGGGAGACAGAGTGAGAGTTTGTCTCAAAAACAAACAAACAAAAATATATATATATATACACACACACATATATATATAACCTAAATGCCTCATGTTGTAGTTTAAATAATATGGAAGTTAAACATTTAAAAACTAGTAAAGTGTGAAACTAATGTTTCTCCTTTAACATACTCTCAAAGTAGAATCCAGCTAAACTATCCTCATTTACCCAGTGTTATTTATCCTATATGATTCTATTTAGAGCCTCCTTCACTCAGCTGAGTCTAAGAATTTCCTGACCCCTGACAACTTGACTGTTTGTACATTAGGTTATAAGTCAAGCTCTTACTTGCCTACGGCCCCTTACATGTTGTCTTCTTTGCCTGGAACTTTCTTCCCTATGTACATTAAAATGTAAATCAGGTTATGAGTCAAGCTCTTACTTGCCTACTGCCCCTTACATGCTGTCTTCTTTGCCTGGAACTTTCTTCCTTAGTTAGTTTCATACAACTTCCCTTGTATGGCTAGTTTCATCTCAAGTTTGGGGGTCTCAAAATTCACATTTACCAAGAAGCCTTTCTTGACTCTGCCACCTACACTAGATCCTGCCCACAAAGCTCCATCTCAGCACTTTCCTTTTCTCCTTCAGAGCCCCTATACAGTTTATAATTTTTTAAAGTATTAATTGTTTAACTCTTTTTGGGTAACCCCTAACAAACCCTAAGCTCTATGATGGCAAGTTCCATGTCTGACTTATTTTCTTTTTTACCCATAGGACCTAGCTTGGTCCTACAGCTTAGTAGCACTTGGTATCTGTAGGTTAAATGGAAAAATGAAGTGGATTCTAGAAATAGACTATTTTCCCATTTCTCTAAATTATCCTACTTGGACTGGAAGACAAAAGCCAGACCCGGAAGCCTATACCACTACAAATTTCCAGGGAGTAACAAATTCCATCTTTGAACTTTCTGTGTTCCCATTTACTCTATATGGCATCTATGAAATTGCCCAATGCCTAGGGAAACATCAGTAGTGTTGGAGATTTCAGTATTTGGTACGATCCATCACTCATCATTCTGCAAAAGTCTAACAGTGGATTTTGTGGATAAGGACATCCAAATAAAATTATGCTAAAAACAGCTAGAGAAACTTTCTTATACAGGAAGAATAAGGAATATTGGTGTAGTAGTCAGGGTTCTCCACAGAAACAAAACCAACAGGATGGACTAGATGTATACATGGAGACAGAGAGACAGAAAGAAAGAGACACATTAAGGAATTGGCTCACGTGATTATGGAGGTTGGCAAGCACAAAATCTGCAGGGTAGGTTAACAGGCTGGACAAGCAATGAAGAGTTAATGTCACAGCCAGAGACCAAAAGCTGTCTGCTAGCAGAATTCTTTCTCCTGGGAGATCATTTTTTTCTGACGGCCCTCTGCTGACTGAATGTGGCCCACCCACATTATGGATCTGCTTTATTCAAAGTCCACTGATTTAAATGTTAATCTCATCTTTAAAATATCTTCATAGCATCATTCAGACATGTTTGACCAAATATCCAGACCTAGACTGGTTGACATATAAAAATAACCATCACACTTGGACCCTGTAATGTCATTTACATATTAGTCAATTTATCTTCTCTGGCAAAATGAAAGACATGCAACTGAAAACTTTTTCTAAATGTCATAACAAGATGCAAAGGCATGTACTTTTAAAATGAAACATCATGTTCTGAGTGACTAATAAGCATGCATTTGAACCCGTACATAAATGCCTTTCACTGAGTTTTATTCAGTAGTCAAAATCATTCTTTTATTTTTGTTTAAATTTCTGGCCAGAGGAACCAAAAAAACCATCAAACTTCATATTTTCTGGAAGTTTAGCAACATTTGGAAGCCTATCTGTAGGAAAAATATATGTAAACAGTGAATTTGGAATATTCAAATATATTCAGATTAATGAACAACATATAATTTACACGCACAAATTACCAATCTACTATAACTACAAAAATTCTGTTTACATTCATATGCAAATGTTTGGTTGAAAATCTTCCCATTTTAAAATGGTTCTTAACATTTGGAATACTTTCCTAAACCCCCATCATTTGTGAAGATTCACCTTCCTTGCAATAAAATGTGCTTCAGAAAGTAACGTGTACATACTAAGGGGTTTTAAGCATACACTGATCACTAAACATAAAAGCTTCTGTCTTAACCAGGATTCCAAATTGGTTAAGAGCTTTAGTTCACAATCAGGGATCTGATTGTGATATCAGATCTGATATCATACCTGGGATCTGATATGATATCAGTATTGACATTTCTTAGCTGCATGACCCGAGACAAATAACTTACTTTCTGATTCTCAGTTTTCTGATTTAGGACCCAGAGGTCATCACAGCATCTAGCTCATAGGATTATTATAGGTTTAAATGAGATAATATAATAAAAACATTTAGTGAATTCCTTGGTACATTGTAAATGTTCAATTAATAATACTCATTATGATTAAAATTCACTTAGACAACCAATGTATTTTTATCTAAGAGCGTCTGTAATAGCTGGGGTATTTTTTCTAAGAAAAAGTTTTTATCATAATCAGAAAAAAAGATATTTAAAAACATACCCTGAAAATATGATGATACATATGTAAGTTGAGTAAAGCCACCTGACAGATGTGAAACTAAAAAAACTGGGTGATGTGGAACACATTGTTAAATAAATAAATTATCCAAAATGTAGTCCAAAGAAAATTACATTGCATCTATGATCCTAAACCCTGTGTGTCTAATAAAATCACCTGGGAAATTTTAAAATATTCCATTAGCCTGTGAAGTGGTAAAATATATGTGTTTGTTCTACACCCCATTTCCTGACATAAAACTCCTAAAATCCTTGGAATCTCCAAAGGAAAATCTTTTGTATGCTAATTAGCAGATGAATGGCTGGCAGCTACTAGGTAACTTTAGGATGGGGGCTGCTCACCAGAAAGACCAAGATATAATTAGAGGGTTGGGACTTTCAGCCCCCTCCCCCAACCTCCTAGAAGAGGGACGGAAGGTTAAGTTGATCACCAATGGCCAATACTTTGATCAATCATGCCTACCTAATGAAGCTTCCAGAAAAATGCAGGACAGCGTTCAGATCCACTTCCAGACAGCTTAACACAAAAGGTTCCTGGAGAGTAGTGTGCCCAGAAAGGGCATGCAACCTCCGGGGCCTTTCCCCAATACCTCACCCTCTGAATCTCTTCCTTTCTAACATCCTTTATAATAAACCAGTAAACGTGTTTCCCTGAGCTCTGTGAGAAGCTCTAGCAAATTAAATGAACCCAAGGAGGAGGGGGTTGTGGGAACACCAATTTATAGCTGGTCTGTTTTAAAAGTGCCAGTAAAACAGGCAACCAGAGGCTTGCCTTTGGCATTGGGAGTGGGGGACAGTCTTGTGGGACGGAGCCCTCGACCTCTGTGATCTGAGACTATCTCTAGGTAGAGAGTGTCAGTACTGAACTGAATTAGAGGACACTGACTTATTGTCCACTGGAAAACTGATTGCTTCCTTGATGTGTGGGGGATTCCCCCACACATTTGGTCACAAAAATCTTCTCTATTGATTGTTTTTGAGTGAGAGAATAGAAAACGCATTTTGAGTTTGTTTCTCCCACACAGAAGCCACCCCAACCCCAGATCGATTAACCGGATTATTCTAATGAGCAGCCAGGGCTGAAAGCTATAACATTAGATATTTAGTAAAGAGTCTTTGTGTTGGGTAGGAAGTTGGCAAGGGGGATAGAGAAGGAAGATTGTTCCATAGACAAGTAAGTTTTAGAAACATGCATTTCACAATGCACATAAAGATTCTGAAAAATTCTCATGTAAGAAAACCTGTTTTAAAATCCTGAATTTCCTAAGTTAATTTTTGTTAAGAACATTTTTAAAGGGAATCCTATTTATATCTACCTAGAAGAATTAGTGTTCCACAGAACATGCTTTAGCTCTCAAACCTGGCTGAACATCAGAATCACATGGGGAGCCTATTCAACTACAGTTTCCTAAAACTCATTCCCAGACACTCTGATTCAGTATTATCTAGAGTGGGGCTGTGAAATTTTCTTTTCTTTCAAAGCTCCCAGGTGTTTCTGAGGATCACGTTTTGTAGCAATTACCCTATAGAGTTTATATTTAGTTCCATAAACACGTCCCCCCTCCTCCACTTCCAAGCTGGGGACAGGAACGGGTCTTTCCACTAGATATGAGGCCTCCTGCAATGCTTTGCTTCTAACATTAGCTGAATAAGAGTTTAGTGGTGATGGCTATGTGTGAAAGAGCATTTGAAGATAATTAGTATTGGGGTCCAACCCAATTATGAATGCCAGGCCCAAGTTAAACTCAGAGGCTTTACATGTAGGTTACTATAAAGCACCATAGAGAAATATTTAAGTATCACTGCATAAATATCAAGACTCATGGTTCCCAGAGTTAATAAGACCAAGTTTACAGGCTGGGCACAAAAAGCTAAATGCCCACCCTAACTGTGATAATAATTTCTAGAAACACATTTGCAAAAGAGTCTTTAAGTATTAGCTAGAACAAGAAGGGACTTTTTAGGTGTTGATTTTATGAAACAATCTGAAGGCACTGGACAATATGAATTATTCAGAGAAGGCACAAGCTTTTAAAAGAAGCAACATGGCAGCTGTGGTTGTATGGAATGTTAGAATTCCCTTTGAATAAAACTATACACCACAACTTGAAAAGCAAGTAGAGAGATTTACACACCTAATTTGCAAGGTACCTTTCTACATTCTGCAGAATACAGAGATGTGAGTACTTACTATAAACTGTGGAAAATGCCATGGGCTGTTTAAGGGGATGAATTTTCCAAAGTCCTAGACAGGCCTCAAAAGGCACGCTGAAAAGGTAACTTGTGTGTCTTGTGCTGTGGATGTTCCTAACAGAAAGCTAAGAGGATAAACAGGGTTACCTGGAAAAACCTCCATTTCTCTTTATAGTTCCTTGGTTGCAAGCAAGAATAACCAACTCTGGTAACCTAAGCAAAAAGAGACTATCAAAAGGATATTAAGATCGCATGGAATAGAAGGAAGAACTAGACGGCCAAGCAGCTCCAAAGCCCTCAGTGGAGATACCATTAATATTGGACCACACACCACGTTCAGTCGGGCCAGGACACTGACACAGCAAAAAGCATAAATCTACTAACCATTTCTTCATCCTTATGTTACTGAGCCCAAGATTCTACATATGAGGAGAGGGTCTGATCATTGCAACTTCGGTCACATGCCTGCATGATGTACTGGAGCAATGAGAAGAGCCTGGCTGAAGGCTCATCAGAGAGGCCTCATGGTCCACTTCCTATTAGGAGGGTGGGCTGAGGTTTCATCATCCAACAAGACTGCAAACAGGGGAAGAGGTTTTGCTGTTAGAAAATAAAACTTGTTCCTGTGATTAAAAATAAATGTCCACTACAATATCAATGGCTACTACTTGAAATGTTGTCAAACAACATTAAATTTAATAATGTCTAAGGACAGCAAATGTTATTAGCAAAGGAATGCACCTCAGTCACAAGAGAGAAACACAGAATGATGCCAGAAAATATATTGGTCAGCAGATCAGCACTGTCTACCTTGTCATAAAAACCTCTGCCATATAAAACATTCAAATGTTTTTAAATGGAGGAAAAAAAAGAGTGCCTTGTACTCAACTGAAATTGTCCATTTGGAAACCTACAACTTACATGAGATGTCTTCTCATATTACAATATAAAAGCACTTAATTACATTGTGAGATTTTTTTTTTTCATTATGTACATAATGCTTTGTTGTTTGCTTATTTTCTTGGTTCTCTAATTTAAGCCCCAAATTACTTGTTAATCCCTTTGCATACTGGAATTAAATATGAAATACATTAAGCAAATATAAATATCTTATATAGAAAATGCAAATGCACTTTCATACCCAGTTGACTGTTATCCTCCATAATTAACATGAGACATAATAGCAAATAACTAATCATAGACCAGGCATACATCTCAAAGCTTAGACAGGTTATGGATGTCACTCCACATACCACCCCCAGTCCGTCATTCAGCTCTCTATACTGAAATCAGGCAGATCCTTCAGAGTTAACAATCTGATGTCACCCCAGCCCCTTAAAATCTTGCAATGGCTTTCTACAACATAAAGAGTATCTCCCGATTTCCTCATATTCCCCAATTTGTCCCATTTGCTAGAGATGCTACTTTGCACAATGCCATAATGCAACAGTCACAGTCATTGCTTGTTGGTGGTCCAACTCTTGGGATAGCATTCACATTCTAGTCTATGACACTATGTAAGTGAAGGCCCTACTGCCACCCTCCCATACCCCAGCGTCCACTCATACCTTTGGCATTCTCTGCCATTTTTCCTCATAAGTCCATGGCCATTGTACATACTATACCTTCTTTCTTAATTTTATTTATTGATTTATTCGTTGAGACAAGGTCTTGCTCTGTCATCCAGACTGGAGTGCAGTGGCAGGATCACAGCACACTGTAGCCTCAACTTCCCTAGCTCAAGTGATCCTCCCACCTCAGCCTCCCAAGTAGCTAGGACTGCAGGTGTGCACCAACACACCAGCCAGTTTTTGTATTTTTTTGTTGTTTTTGAGACGGGGTTTGCCATGTTGACCAGTCTGGTCTCAAACTCCTCAGCTCAAGTGATCTGCCCACCTCGGCCTCAAAAATTCCTGGGATTACAGGTGTGAGCCACCACCTGGCCACCCTCTGTCTTAAGTGCTCTTTCCAAACCCAATCTGAAAACTGCTCATGTTTCTTCTTTATCTTATCAATTATTTCCCATAATATCAATGAAACTACCACCATTATATTCCATATCACACTGTAATTTGAGTTTTCTTTTTACATCAAGCAAAAAGCTCTTTGAAAGCACAAGTAACATGCCTTATATATGTGCAAGAAGTCTAACTTTAAAACTGTCTATGTAGGACCTCAGTAAAGGCTGACCAATCACATTGATGAGTGGGATAATAGATGTGATACTTGGGGTTCTCGACCTTCAGCATAAAGAAAAATGGTTCGAGTTATTTCCCCACTAAGGGCTTCAAGCAAAAACTGATGACAACATGTTTTCACAAATGATAAAGCCTCCCTCCAATGATTTTCAAAGCATTGTCTATTCCATTCATATTGACTATATTCTACCTGCATTTTTAAAAATTTGTGTATCTGTGTCTTAAACGATATAGACTCTGATTATCATTTGGCCACACTCAACTGTACACATCCTTCATCCTTTAGTATTGGGTCCTTACTATACAATTAAGCAGGCTGTATACATGCTTGACATTTAGGCCTCATAGCAGGGAACCAGTTGTTTCAGTTAGTTAAGAATACAATGCAAATCAATGTCTATCAATCTTTAATAAAAATCTATTGATAAAATGAAAATCCTGATATAGTGCATCTGGGTGAGGAAAAAAGTTCTGCATTTCTCACAAGCTCCTTGGAGATGCCAATCAATGGGCTACAATTATATCACAGCCATGGGCAAATTTCTTATATAAATGATACTCTATTCTGAACTATAGATCATGTACTTAGACTGTATAACTAGACCCAACTAGAATGCATGCTTTTAATCAATGAAATGCAGCATACATAACATCAAAGATCAATATCAAACTCAAATAGTCCCTATTGATGGACAATTTATTATGTTATATTCAGATATAAGGGAAACAGCCCTTCCACCCGCTTCAGTTGCTCAACCCTGGTAATTCAGGCAATTGAGAGTAGTGAAATCCATCAGTGTAATTATATTTCTATAGCTCTTTTTAATATCTAAAAGCCTAAGAAAGCAGAATTGGCTGAATTTCTACCATCCTTTCCATTGAAAGTATATATTTTAGGTCTTTCATGAATACTGGTCTGGTGCTCAGAAGAATTACTTAGAAACTATAGTAGAGAGTGCATCTTGGAAATTATCTAACAGGGGAGAATACTAGGGCATGAATAATTAGAAGCCTGCAGTCAGGCCAATTTCCATAATGAGACCATAATCAGATTCTATAGGATATACATAAATGGATGGGGGTCTCTCTCCAGGAATTAAGACACTGATGTCAGTTAGCTTAGTAACTTACCAGAAGAAAAAGAATGGAAAACAGTAAATTCCCATTGTATGTGTTAGAAATACAGAAAGAAACATATAAAAGTAATTAAGACATCTAAGTAATAAGGTCTAATGATGAGCTCTAAACAAAACAGTTTTTGATATAAACATTCTTTGGATCCCATACAATAGGTAGTAAACCAACATACAAAGATGAAACAGAGAAACATTCAAAACAAACTTACTACCAATGTTTCATTCTTGAAAGGCTGTAAAAACACATAGGAAGTAAAATAACATTAACGCGTTTCTCTTCAGATATGTTAAACTCCTTCTTACATGCATGCTAATAATATACCAGTCATTATTGTTATGCTTGCTAAGTTTTAAAATTCAAAGCACCTATAAAGTGACTGCTATTCTCTGGAGTAAACAGAAATTCATTTCCCAGTACTGTCAGTATTACAAATAAAAAATGTGTAAATCTTTTATAAAATTTCAATCACATTTGACTGAAAGCAACTGGAAACATTTTTATATTTCTCCTCTGTCACATGTCAGCATTTCTTTTACAGGATGGCAAGATGGGCTATAGCTGAAGTAGAAAGAATACAGATGAGAGCCTATTCAGTAATTCATTCTTTCTAATAAATAAGATTCTTGACCATAGCCAAAACCATTTCTCCAAAATGAAATCTCAAATAGTGCTAATCTCATCTCAGTTCTGATACAGTGGCTCGCAATAATAGTCAACCATAAAACAACGCACTATGGAAATGTTGCCTTCCTCTGTCTCTACACAGAGAGGTCTGCATTGTCTATCCTGCAGATAAAAGCACAGAAGCAAACATAAATCACTTTATACAGTATTTTAAAATAATGAAATTTCGTATTTGTAAATCATAACATCCACATATTTCATCTACAACACAAGCGTCATATTGAATAAATGCATTGAAAGGGTAAAATCATAATGATAAACAGCATTTTTAGGGAAGGTCTAATTATACACCTGGCACAAGGCTATGTGTATATACAATTAAGTCACTTTAGTCTTCACAACCCTACAGGAATTCCTCCATTATATGTAGGAGGAAAATGAAGCTAAAACAGGTTAAATGACTTGATCTAATGTTACATACCAACATTAATATAGATTTGTATATATATTAAATATATAAGCAGTAGAGACAGGATATGAATCACTGAGTCATTCTAAATCACCAAGTCTGCCTCCAGCCTTTCCTACATATCACATAAAATAGTGTTTTCCAGCTGTGGAGACTAAACACCAACCTAAAACATGGGATTCATTATTTTGGGGAGTACATTATATTATATTTCTTTTCTTAAGAGTTTACCTTAATATGTTGATTTAAGTAGCCACATTATAAGAAACCTATAAAAATTTGTAAAAATTCATTAATTCAGAAGAACAGGAAAAGGTTCTTCTCTAAAAATACTAATGTTTAAAAGAAAAGTATTAATTTCACTTATACCACATACTATAAACAATAATATACTGGTGAATTTCAATTATTACAAGAATTGAGTAGAATTAACAGAACTGTGAATTGTCAATGACCTCACAGTACGTATACACACATTACAGCCACCTTAATAGTATCCATAATTGTTTTCTTATCGGGAATTCTGACCACTGGGTTTAAAAAAGAAAATGAAAGGAAAATACCAAGGCTTTTAAGTTAGATTCTAGTAACTGGTAAGACCTTGAAACGTGATGAAAAAAATAGAAAAGAAAAACTCTTTATACCGTAGACTATGTTGTATTATTCTGAGCACAGGATTCTGAATGAAGTTTATTGTACTATAGGTAAGATAGCCAACATTCCACACTATAACACAGAAATTTTCACAAACATGATGCTGCTGCAAAGCATATCACAAATACATGTCACAATATTATCAAAGCAGGTTATTTTCTATTTCTGCTATGGTATAGTGACATCTTACTCTCAGTACCTCAGCCAGGAAGTAGGGAGGTAAAACTGAGTACGGTGAAAATGGATATGAAACATCCATGCCATTATTCTCACACACACACACACACACAAACACACACACACACACACACACGAAAAACAGGCAGGGAGGGGAGAAACAGGCCGCTTCAGTCTCACTCCGAACCTGTTTACTCTTACTAAGAATGTTTGAACAGCTTGTGTATTTTATTTTTCCAGTTCACAAATGGTAGGAAACAGTAAGTAGAAAAGGCTAGTTCACCAAAGCAAAAGATACATATGACGATTGTCTGAAAGGCAGCAGAAAGCAGACAGAGGTCACCAGTGTTGGTCTCAACATTCCAGCTGTACTCCATGGGATCCTGTTGCATCCCCCAGTGTCACAGGAAATGTGTCAAAGAATGTTGAAACAATGAACAACAAATACATAAAACATTTAAGGATACTACGTTCTGTTTAAGTTGTAAAGATGGTAGTATAGGGCTCATTTACCTAATGCTTACAAGGTGCCATGTACACTGCCCTAAAGTCTTAAATGTATATCATTAATGTTCACAGCCTATCTGTAAGATTTCACTTCACAGATTTTAAAAACTGCCTTTGAAAAAGTAAGAACGTGTTTGAGATCACACAGCTAGTAAGAGACAAAACAAGGATTCAAACCAGGTCTGTCTGATTCCAAGGCCCATACTCTATTCTAAACCACCAAATTATGTTTATCATGGTGATCTCGTGTCATCAAGAAGTAAATTATATTTAGTCACCTGCTTAAGCAGAAAATGAATACATTTTACAGGGATATCCATTTTTAAAAGCTATTGTTATATTAAAAACAAACTTTCATTTACCATTACTTAGATCCAAGAATTCTAGATGACCTTGTTAGTACTATAATTTTTTCACTAAGAATTAGATGTGCAACTTAAGTAATCACTGTCTCTATGAAGTTGCCATTCACCCAATTAAATACATTAAAAATAATGCTTGGACTCCCAATTAGTTCACTAATCTGTAAGGAGTCTAGAATCAATATCTAGCTAATAGCTAATCAAATGAGTGACTAAAGACTAAAAAATTCATATTTATAATTAATAGTTGAAGACCCATCATAATATAGATAACAATACAAATTTGCACAACTCAAAATGATGGCAGTGTGCCTAGAATCAAGTCTTACAGAACATACTTGGTGATTTGAGTCATATCATTGTTTTGTTTGATTGTCTTCTTGTCCAAACTGGACCCATCTCAGCATAAGCACACATGCAACACCTGTCCTCACTGGAAATTTCCATGACAAACCTGAAAGGCACAGGCAACATGGATACTCACGATTTATATTAATACAAGTGTGCAAGGTACAAAGTATTTTTATATACAAAAGTTCAGCCCAAAGGTAGAGAGAATACGTTACTGTGGTTAAGAACAACAACCAAAAAAATTTATATGATTTTTTTAAACTCAAGATCATTATAGAATGATGATTAATAATGGAGTAGTGATTCTACTGCCCTAACCTTCATTTTCTTATGAACCAAAAAAAAGACAAAATATTTGCATTTTGGTCCCCCAAATGTGCCACTTTTATTTAATTAATAAAAATAATGAAAATACATACTTAGGGGCTACACACTGATATTGATCTTGCCCAAATATGGAAAATATTTTCTTTCCAAACTATGAAAATGTGTTGAGTCTGGCTTAAATATGCAAGAAAAAACAAACGGTTTCTAAAAAGGAACTAATCCTGCAGTCAATTCCAGCTTTTTCCAGTTTCAAAGACCAAGTAATTATCGCAAATATTTCCTAATCACTCTCACTGACTTGCTTGCCCCACTTACCACAAACTCTGAGTAACAACGCTTATGCTCCATGAACATATATTCTCTGAGTGTAACTGTATTTTTGGCATCTACTATGTTTTAGGCAAGAGATACTTAAAGGTGAATAACAATAATCAATAACAAAAACTGTGTACCGGATGCTTACTAGGATTCGGGCACGTACTACTAGTACTTTGCATGTAGTACTCTACATAATCTTCACAAAACTCGTGTGCCTTAGACAGTGTTATAGATGTGTCCTTCACTAAACTAAGTGATTTAATTTATGATGCCTTTTAATTACCTGACAACCCTACAAAGCACGTATTATCCTACTACACAGATGATGAATCTGTAACCTAGAAAAGTTAGGTTACTTGCTCACAATCACACAACTAGTACAAAATGGATCTAGGATTGGTAAAAATTTTGCCTCCCAACTTCAAGCTGTTATCCACCGTCTCAAGGAACTTCCATTATACTGAGTGCCATGTGAAATGAGAGCTATTACAATGTAGAAGGCAAGGCAACAAATTTGTCCTGGCTTGATCAGGACTTTTCTGGTTTAAAAAATGAATGTCCAGCATCTTGGGAACCCCTCTGTCCTGGGAAAAGCAAGAGAGATGGTCACTGTCATGACAGATATTATATCAGTGGCATGGAAACAAGTACAGTGAGAGTATGTACAGGGGACGGAGCCATTCTTTATGCCTCAATAGTATTGAAAGAGGCTTAACTTAGTGACATTTGAGTTGAGCATTGTGCAAACTATAATAAACACAGTAGAAAAGGACAGCAAGAGGAGACCAAAGAGACAGGCAATGTAAACAGAGTCATGAAAAAAAAAAAAAAAAAAGTCACATGAAAACTTCCAGGATGGGTGATTAGATTGTTACAGTTGATCTGCAAGCCAGAGGGAGGATAGAAACAGGGAAGTAATGCTGGAAAAGAAAGCATCATCCAGGAGGGACCACAGGCAATCTTGGAAGAGGGTATTAAGCCTGAGGATGTGATTTCACCTCATTTCCCTTCCATAACACTGTAAGGAGAGATAAGCTTTGAGAATAATTAACACCTTTGGGTTTATAATTTAGTGAGAGCTCTATGTGCCTGGGTAGGGATATGCCAAATGGTTCTTGACTGGAAGTCTGATGCATTACGAGGGAGTGGAACTGTTAGGCACACAACCCAAGTAACAGAAGATGAGCTCAGGGAAACAAACAAACAAACAAATAAAACCCCCACTCCCATCCTTATCCAGTATTCTTTCCTCTTTTTTGCTTGGTCTAATAAATCAGTATTCACTTTAAGTGATAAAAATCCAACCCAAATCAGCTCACGTCAAAGAGTGATTTATGAATCTGAGGAGCTGCAAAATCACCAGGTGATATGGTTTGGCTCTGTGTCCCCACCCAAATCTTATCTCAAATTGTAATCCCTGGACTCCCCAAGTGTTAAGGGTGGGACCTGATGGGAGGTGACTGGATCATGGGAGCAGTTCCCTCATGCTGTTTTCGTGATAGTGAATGATTCTCACGAGAACTGATGGTTTTATAAGGGGATTTTCCTCCTTTGCTCATTCACTCTCTCTTGCTTGCTGCCAGGTAAGAAATACCTTTGCTTCTCTCTCCCCTTCCACCATGATTTTAAGTGTCCTGAGGCCTCCCAAGCCATAGAGAACTGTGAATCCATCAAACCTCTTTCCTTTATAAATCACCCAGTATTGGGTAGTTCTTTATAACGATGTGAGAATGGACTAATGCAGTAAATTGGTACTGCAGAGAGTGGGGTACTGTTATAAAGATACCTGAAAATGTGGAAGCAACTTTGTAACTGGGTAACAGATAGAGCTGGAACAGTTTGGAGGGCTCAGAAGAAAACAGGAAGATGTCGGAAAGTTTCGAACTTACTAGAGACTTGGAGGACTCAGAAGAGAGAAAGATGTGGGAAAGTCTGGAACTTCCTAGAGACTTGTCGAATGGTTTTGGCCAAAAGGCTAATAATGATTTGGACAATGAAGTCCAGGTCAGATGGAGATGAGGAACTTATTGAGAACTGGAGCAAAGGTCACTCTTGCTATGCTTTAGCAAAGAGACTAGCAGAATTTTGCCCTTGCCCTAGAGATCTGTGGAACTTTAAACTTGAGTATGATGATCTGAAATTGGAAATTATGTTTAAAAGGGAAGCAGGGCATAAAGGTTTGAAAAATTTGCAGTCTGATGATGCTGTAGAAAAGAAAACCCATTTTCTGGGGAGAAATTCAAGCCAGCTGCAGAAATCTGCAGAAGTAATGAGGAGCGAGGACAATGGGGAAAATGTCTTCAAGGCAAGACAGAGATCTTGGTGGCAGCCCCTCCCATCACAGGCCCGGAGGCCTAGGAGGGAAAAACGGTTTCTTGGGCAAGGCACCGGGCCCCCTGCTGTGCACAGCCTAGGGACTTGGTGCCCTGCATCCCAGCTGCTCCAACTGTAGCTAAAAGGGGCCAAGGTATAGCTCAAGCTGTTGCTTCAGAAGGTGTAAGTCCTAAGCCTTGACAAGTTCCCCATGGTATTGGTCCTGTGGGTGTGCAGAAGACAAGAATTAAGGTTTGGGAACCTCTGCCTAGATTTCAGTAGATGTATGTAAATGCCTGGATGTCCAGGCAAGACGTGTGATGCAGGGGCAGAGCCCTCATGAAGAACCTCTGTTAGGGCAGTGCAGAAGGGAAATGGGGGATGGAGCCCCCAACACAGTCACCACTGGGACACTGCCTAGTGGAGCTGTGAGAAGAGGGCTATGGTCCTCTAGACCCCAGAATAGTATATCCACTGAGAGCTTGTACTGTGCATGAAAGCAGACACTCAACTCCAGCCATGAAAGCAGCTGGGAGGGGGGCTGTAGCCTGCAAAGCCACAGGGGCGGAACTGCCCCAGACAGTGGGAGCCCACCTCCTGCATCAGCATGACTTGAACTTGAGACATGGAGTCAAAGAAGATCATTTCAGAGCTTTAAGATTTAATAACTGCTCTGCCTGGTTTCAGAATGGCATAGGGCCTGTAACCCCTTCGTTTTGGCTGATTTCTCCCATTTGGCATAAGAATATTTACCCAATCCCTGTACTCCCACTGTGTCTCAGAAGTAACTAACTTGTTTTTTATTTTACAGGCTCATAGGTAGAAGGCACTTGCCTTGTCTCAGATGAGGCTTTGGACTGTGGACTTTTGAGCTAATGCCAAAATGGGTTAAGATTCTGGGGGCCTGTTGGGAAGGTATGTTGAAATGTGAAAAGACATGATATTTGGAGGGCCAGGGGCAGAATGATATGGTTTGGCTCTGTCTCTCCACACAAATCTCATCTATTGAAACGTAATTCCTATAATGCACATATGTCAAGGGTGGGACGTGGTAGGAGGTGATTGTATTGTGGGAGCAGTTTCCCCCATGCTGTTCTCAAGATTGTGAGTTCTCATGAGATCTGATGGTTTTATAAGGGGCTCTTCCTCCTTTGGTGTCTCTTGCCTGCCACCATGTAAGACATGCCTTTGCTTCTCTCGTGCCTTCTGTCATGATTGTAAATTTCCTGAGGCCATGTGTAACTGAGTGAATTGAACTCTTTCCTTTATAAGTTACCCAGTCTCAGGCAGTTCTTTATAGCAGTGTGAGAACAGCCTAATATAGCAGGTTAACTCACTTTAGACATAGCCAGATTAATGGGCTCACATGATGCAAGAGGAGCTGGTTTTGCTCCATCATGCCCCTTGCTACCATTCTGTTGGCTTCATTCTCAAGTAATATGTGGTGACCCCAGCAGCTCTAGGTTCTTTTTTTGGTGGTAAGACAGCTGTAGCAGTGGCAGGCCCACATGCTCCCTGGTTCTAATCTCCTTATCTATAGGAATTAGTTCAAGGGCATGCATGGAACCCAACTAGAGCCACTGAGAAAAAGCAAAGCATCTCACTGCAGTGGTTCTCACTGGGGCCATGTCTGTTCTGTTCTAGAAGCAATTACTGTGGACAGGAAAAGTCAATGCTCTTCCCGACAAGACCTGGTTCCCATGCTCCAATCCTTAAATGGGAAATGGAATCCCACCCAGACCATATGCACTAAGAATGGGATAGTAATAGAGGTCAAAATTAAAAAGAAGCAAGGGAATGGGCATTTATTAGCCAAATAACCAAATTCCATGCTCTCTTTTCCCCATACCTAGAGAATTCGCTGATATTCTCACATGCTCTCATTGGAAATCTATGACAAAGACTGACTAGTTATTTACCAAACCTGTTTTCCTTTCACCCTTCTCCCCCAGGCACTCTGCCAGATGCCACTTCTCAGTTTCCCTTGTAGCAAAGGATGTCTAAATGACTGAGGTCCACCCCAGGGAATATGGGCAGAAGTCATGATAATCACTTGCAGGCTGTACCTACAACAACCTCCAATGAGACTTCTCTGGATTATTTATCGCCTCACATTCTGTATCTTGAATGAATGATGAGGACTCTAGGTATTTAAAGAAGAACAAAGCCACAAAACTCTAAGGAACCTGATTCCCTGAATGACCCCATGGACAGCCACTCAATCAGGACCTAGTCTACGAGTACTGAACTACCACACAGGAGCAAGAAGTAAAAAGTTAAAATAAGTAACTGAAAATTAAGAGCTTATCTATTATAGCAGCTCATGTTAGCCTGTTACAAAGCCCTGTGGAATTTGGCTGAAAACATGACAGTAACCATGTGAAAACCTTTCCAGCCCTCCAACCCCATTAAATCATAAGAAGGGGCTTGAAACACACACACATACACACACACACACACACACACGTAGACATAAATGGCACAGAAGTGGGAAAAATTGGAAGAAAGGAGTTCAGAAAAAAAAAAGCAAATTTCTCAGGACATGAGGCTCAAGGAAACTAAAGAGGAAATGAACAGGGGCTCCTGGGAAAGAAGTGACTGGTAAGTATACAGTATTTATGCCTACCTACATAGTAAGAAGATATATATCATTAACTAATTGTGAAGATGCAACAAATACATACTGAACAAGAGGAAAAAACTGACTCTTTAATGTTGGAACAACAACTATCTTAGCAAAAAGTATACTCTTAATATTGACCACGACACATTTCCACTGCAGCCATTGGGAACCGAAATTGTAACAGGCATTTTTATGAAAGACAAATACATAGGAAACATAAGATGAGGCAGATTCTCTAATGGAAATGGGCCAACAGGATGAGAACAAGAGGGATCATTTTCTTTTAGAGGGGTACCTGGGATATATATGCAGTCCCCTTGGTCATGCAGAAAATAAAGATAAATAAATACATAAATAAAAAATAATTTTGCAAACCTCAGTATGTTACGGATTACATCTTTCTTTTCTACTTTAGTATTTTAAAAAATTCTCCTGGAAACATTTTTTATATATAGGCAAAAGTAAAAAGTGGTCCAATGGCTTAAATAAGAAAAGTATTGAGGCAAAAGCAAAAAAAGCTGTTAAAAAAATCAATTCTGGAGAGAGAGAACCTGGTTCAGATCCCAGCTCTGCTACTTACTAGCTATGATGAACAAATAACTTAGTTTCTCTATGCCTAGTTTTCCTCATCTGTACAACAGAGATAATAACAGAAGGGCAAAGTAGGGCAAAGTGCTTTAAAAAGTATCTCAGAAATAGTAAGCACTATGTATGTATTAACTGCTTCTATTATTATTTATTGTATCCATTCCAGTTTTTCTACCAGAAAAAAAAAAAAAAACAAGGGTTAGTAGAAGAAAGGGAAGTAACAGTCACTGAATATGGAAGAAATATCACATATAGTAATAAAATGTCAGAAAATGCTAGTTGCTCCCCCAACAATTTCTTCTCCTTCCTGGATAACATTTCTAGACTGTATTTCCCAGCCTCCTTAATAGCAACATACATCCACAAAGAGCTGGGTTCTGGCCAGTGCAATGTAAGGAAATGTAATATGCACTCATTCCAGTTTTGGGCAATTAACATCCTTCCAAGTCTTCCTCTTTCCAATGGCTTGATGCAAGTAAGCACGGTGACCCTGCTGAAGATGGCAAGGGCACAGAACAGATGAAGGCTGGGTCTCTGAATCACACTTTGAAGGAGTACTGCCATGATCACCCATTCTGGGACTTCATACAACCGAGAAATAAATATATTTCACATCTCAGGCGGTATCCTTTTTGGATCCATTATAGCTGTTAAAAAGCCAATCTAATAGAGCCAAGCTCTTGACCCATGTTGACTCATGCTCTCATGTTTAATCCCTATCATGATGCCTTAAAATAGATGTTATACCAATTTTATAGCTAAAGAAACTCAGGCTCACAGAAATTAAGGAACTACATTGCCCAGCACTGTAAATGTCATAAATGATGGAGCCAGATTTGGATCTGGGTTAATCTCCTTCAAGGTTTATGAACTTTCCAGCCTCTACACAACACTGCAATGTGGAAAGTGTCCTTCCGATCCTCCCTCATTTACTCCTTGGATTCTTCACTTCCTGACCATTGGTACTTAATCTTTAAACTGAAACTCCATTTTTAAAAATTTGCCTGTGTATCTACTTTGGGAGATCTAAGATGACATCTCCAAAACGCATTCATCCCTTATAGCTCATTCTATCCACATATGAGTCCATGACAGGACAACAAGTGTGCTTAATCTATTTGTTACAGAAGATATAGAAGTGTAGCAGTTTTACAACTGGCTAGAGTATCAGAGATAATGAACGGCACAGCAGAGATAAGGAGAGAAAGATTTTAAAAATATCAAACCAGCAGTGATCTTTAAAGTGTGGTACACACCCCAGGGGCTGTGCAAAACGATCCACTGGGATACATAACAACAGCATGAGAACTTCTATTTCATAATTTTTGCTTTATTCATCTTTTTTTGTTTCTTTTTCTGTGTGTTTTACAAGTAGTGTATCATATAACAGCATGTCTTCAGTTTATAAATAAATGTTATTGATATATTCTGATAGTAACCAATAATAATGAAGATCGATACATCTAGGCAGTAAATCCTGCCTCCTTGCCTCCTTCACTAGGCTTAAAACATAGCATTATAGGGAAAAATGAACAAAAAAGAACAAAAAAATCAGTGTGTAGAGACAACCCCCGCCTATCATATGAAATAGGTTCATTCAACTAAAATAATATAAAAGCAAGTTTGTACAAAATATTAATTTTTTAAGATAAGAGAGATAGAAGCTAATGTATATTATGTCTGTCTACAAATATAACAAAGAAAAACCAACAAGTTAAAATCATAATCAGACAAACTTGTAGAAAAGTCAGTACCATGCATGGGAATTTTCTGCTGAGAAGCTTTATTTTTTTAAGACCTAAATTGAAGGAATGGATGTCCTGTATACATTTCAGAAGAAAAATTGCAGCCAAAAGATTTAGTGCTTAGAGCGGAAAAGAAATCAGAAGACCTACTTTTGAACAAAAAGGAGACAGAAGTAGATAAAATAAGTGAATGATAAAAAATCCAACATCATTTGAAAGGTTTGTTCTCTAATCACTCTTAATTATCTGCCAATATGAAATGACTATGGAAAAAGGTACTGAATTGACTCCCAATTGACTTGAAAAGTTTTACAACTCAAAGAAACTGAAAAGTGTTGTTTAAAAAAAAAAAAAACTGCAAATAAGAAAATTTACCTCTGTTGAAACTTACATGTGGCTCTGACACGCACCCTTAAGCAAGTCACTTCTCTTAGACTCTTAGTTTTTAACTGAAAAGGTCGGTTTTTCCATCCTTGCCAGCTACCTCCCAGGGTTCAGGAAAAACAATGAGGTTTATCATCATCATCTCTCCTCAACAAGACAGAGCAGCTGAAACCAGCTTCAACAAACAAATCAATAGCTATTTCATAAGGTAGCAAATATAATAGTCTCATGAAACTTGTTTTTGATCCTTACAATCTTACCTACTCCTGCGACCCATTGCAGAGATTCCCACAAAATCTTTAAAGAAATCAAGATAAAAATAGCAAGAATAAACTTATGGGTAACATGTGAATTTTCTCATGAATGCCACCCAAATCACTTCAAGGTGCCTGTCCTCATGACACACTGTTCTTTTTCACCCACTTGGGTAGAGACAGAGAAAGACAGAACAAACTTGCTATTAGCCAGACTTGGGAACGCTATTGTGTGGACCTGCTCATACGCAACCTACACAGTCTTTACGCTCCTACCCCACTCCCTAAAGGACATAAACCACAAACCTCAAAAAAAAAAAAAAAAAAAAAAAATACAAGCACTTTCCAAATTATCTTACGTGGGTGTCCAAACGACTCAGTTATGTGGCGTTACTCCTTAAACTATACAGCTCCCACTACAGTAAACTGCAAGAGCTTCCCATGCAATTAAATGACACTGTTACTCTGACAAACATGTCCCCGCCCCTATGTTGATTCCAGCAGGAAAACTAGAAAAAGTTCCACGAACATTCCTTTCAGGAACTCCTCTTTACAAATAAAGCTCCAACACACCTCAAGATCCAGCCCACTCTCCTCCACGCAGACCACACACCCAAGGTGCTCAGTCACATTGATTCGCCCTACACAACCTCCGCAAGCTTTTTCGCACCAAATCTGGAGACCCTGGCCAGCAAGCAACCGCCTTATCTTCCCGATGCGCGAAGCCGCCTCCTCGCAGGAGCTCCGCTGTGCTGCAAAATGTTTTCATGCAGCCGACTCTCTGGCTGGTTCAGAGAGATTCAGGAGCCCACGTCCTCCTACACTCACCTCCACACCTTTCATAAATAGTAAAATATATACACGAAGCACAAGAGAGAAAATGTACGAAGGTTTTGAGCCCTCCGTTCCAGAAGGAGCGCCAGTGGATTGGTGTCTGTGGGGCGCCTGGCGCACAGCTCGCTGCTGTCTGGGTCCGGGGAGGAGACAAGACGGTTGTCTTGCCCCTCAAAAGAAACTGGAAATCCCCCAGAAGTTGTTGGAAACGAATGCCACCCCACAAGCTCCCCTGGCAGAGACTGGGGAGTCAGGTACCTTCCGTAAGAGCAGGCACCTGGTCTGTCACTCGCCGCCGTAGCCCCAGCGCTTAGCACCCAGCCTGGCACACAGTGGACGCTCCAAAAATCAGTGTCTGTTTCCACACGGCTCCTTCCATCACGGCTACGAGCTCCTGTTCCTTTAGTCCCAATTCCCTTCAAACCCCAAGTTCGCCTCCCTCTGCTGTGGGCTGTAACTGGGCTATCAGAAGAAAACCCCCGCCAAGAACCCGGCGCCAGAGGTGAGGGCGCACGGAGAAGGGGCAGTGGCCAGAACCAGTTGGAGGAGCTGATTTTAAGGGTTCCCGAAGCATTCCGGGCTCTGGGTTCCTTGTTTTGTGGCTGCCTCGCAGCGCAACAAACTTATTTTCTGACTAAGAAGGAGAAGAAGGGTCGCTGTGGGGTGACGGTGGCGTCGTCGGGGCCCTGAGTCCTTCTGGGCTCAGGCGTTCAGCTCCCGCTGGTCCGACCCTGCAGGGCTGTCAGGCTCTGGGCTGTAGGGCCCCATATACGTCGTCCAGCTCTGCAGGAGTGAGAGCCCCAGGAAGCCTCTCTGTCCTTCAGGCAGCCTGCGCGGACCCTGCCCTTTCCCCCCAAATCCGCGAGCCAGGTCCCCGGGACATTGCGCGCCCACGCCGGAGCCGGACCCAAACAGCTCGCGCCTCACTTACCTCAGCACCTGGGCGCTGGGCTGGCGAGAGCCTCGGGTGCCGCGCCGGCACAGTCCGAGGGGCCCGGTGTAGTGGCGAAAGCTCCCTACTTGTAACCAATCCTGGTGTTGAACCCAGTGCTCTGTCTGGTGCGGCGCTCCCCTCCCTCCTGGCGCTCGCGGCGGCTGGAAAAACCTGGCGCGCCGGAGTTCAGGCTGCCGGCTCCTTAGCCGCAGGGAGGGGGAGAATCGCGGGGAGGGGGAGAGGCGCGGGCGGGTGAGTAGGGGCGGGAGACGAGAGGGGAGGAGGAGAGGCACGGGAGGCCGGGAGCCCGCGCGCAGCGGAGCCGGGCATGCTCAGTGCGCGGCCGGAGAAGGAGAGCGCTGGGGCGCAGCACCTGCTAGGTGCTGCCGAGAGGAGGCAGCCCCAGGTCCCCAACGCGCGAAATTAGGAAAGGGCACCTCTCCTGATTCTTAGGCAAGAGAAGATTATCAACGTGCAGCGACGTAGGGGTTGTGCTGTTCAGCGGCTAGGGATAAGCCGAGACGATTCTCCTTCGTTTGCAACCCTAATGTCGGGGCACCAGGAGGCGCGACCTTCCTTGGTACCCGAACCTCTGGCCTCCGGGAGACGCGGAATTCGGGGGATCGTTAAGGCGCACTGGCCATGGAAACAAATGCTTCTGCGTCTGGGCTGAAAATTGTCGAACCAGGGAATGTGGGTGGGCGGGTGGCATTGAACTCAAGCCAGAAGAGGGGCTCTGGGAGGTTTTTACCTGCCTGTCCTTAGGCGAAGGACATTGGCTAGACAGGCTGCGTTACAGACCTGAAGTCTCACCCATGCAACATGCTTTCAGGTTGGAATGTGGGGCGGGGGGCGGGGAAGGTCAGAGGGAACAGTTGCTATAAAATAGGTACAAGGATCAATTTGTGGTGTCTTGGTCGCGGGGGTGAGGCATGTTGAAAGCCTTGTTATTCGAAAGAATGTGCTTTGAACGACGTTATCATGGTCATTCTACATTATGAATCTACTGTTTCCTTGCAGAAGTGGCTCCCTTTGCCCCAACTCCAAACCTCAGGGTAACCGTAGAGATTGGCTGCAATGCCCCAGCCCCTAACCAGCACTGTGCAAAGTGACTTTGACAGGCAGAGAAAAGCCAACCCAGTCGAACTCGTCTGGAAAGCATTTCCAGCAACCCAGAGGAGCCTCTGTTTCTCTCTCTGGGAAAAAGCCCCAGGGGTTTTGCTGAACCCAGGTCTTCCTGCTCATCTCTCAGCAGTTCAGAGCTACATAAACAACTTCTGACCACTTACACAATCATGTAAACCTACCCTGACATCTCCATTATGTGTAAAAGATGTTAACTGGAAAACTATTTTTAAACTACTGTAGTAAGCAAATAAACATCCAACTCCAACATGTATGTGCAGCAGCTTTATTAGTTCATTCAATGTTGGTTTGGTTTGGTTTTTTGTCTTTTGCTTTTTAAAATTAATTATTATTTTTATAATTCCTGTTCTGGAAGTGGGCAAATCCAGACTAGTGATAGGTATTGTTGTGTTCAAATTTTTCATCACTTGAAATTCCATGACTTTCATGATTGCTGAGATTAATGCTAAAGAAAGTTACCCCCACCCCCACCCCACCCCAACCTCCCCACCAAAGTTTCCTGATTACTTAAAGTTGGAGAGAGATTTTAAGGCTTTTCCCTCCCTCCTTGCCTGCTATGTTTCTGTAATAGAGGCACTTTTGCAAAACTGGAATGTTGGTGGTGCAGGTGTTTTCCATGGTAGACAACCACTGAGGATCAATGGTTCCCAGGTTCCCACTCACTTTGAAGGCTTTTGTGCTTCTGCCAGAACCATGATATACTACCTGTACTACGTATGATTTTTTTTAGATTGATTATTTTTCTGCAACGAGTCAATTAAAAGTACGTATATATAACTTTTAGTAAGACCGCTTATCAAAATATGCTTCACCAGAAGTTCTCCAGAAAATATTCCTGTGTAACCGTGCATACTCCTAACACATTAAAGGGAAATGTCGTGTTTTAGACTGGACACAGAATTTCAGAAAAGAACAAAGAATAAAATATGCTGTCACATTTCCCACTGGAACTATAAATTGAAGCAATGTTCAAAGTTGTATGACAATTTCAGGCATTAACTGTATTTCTAAATTTCAAATGTACATATTTTCTTTCCATTCTCCCCTTTGGCCCTTATTCTGTGCCTACTATATGGTAGGCATTGTCTTTTAGTAGATTCTGGGAAACAAACTAAACATGACCAAGACTTGCTCCACAGTTCACCGTGTAGTTAGGAAAACAGGCATTGTGTATCTGGAGAGACAGATTTGGGTCATGTTGAGGGGATGTCAGTTAAACGTTAAGTTAGGAGGAGGCATTTTTCTTTTCACCAACACACCCCCACTGATCCAATGCTAAGCTTGTTCAGTACCTCCCCAACATTTTCTCTAAAACAGCAGCTAGTTTAAAATGCAGCCAATAATCCAGTCCCTTTTTTCCATCCTGCAGGGAAGAAGCAATGCTCAGCTGCCACTTCTGCCAAGATAGAAAGCCTCTCACCGAAGCTCCCAGGATTGGGGAGTGTTCCTAATAGACTCAGCCCCTGTCAGGAGACAGAAATGGTTTATTTTGATGACAGTAGCCTCACACGTGTGTCTCTACATATCCAGGACCCCGGCTGCATGTCAGTTTCTTGATCAGGGGACCTGTGATTGGGATTCTCTGGAGGGGAATGTTCCAAATGAATCAATTAACGCCGCCAGCAGCAAGTTCAATACCACTGCACTGAGACCCAGCTCTGTATCATTGCATGAATGAATTACTGGTGCTCATGTAATTTGCAAATAATCATCATTATAACACAGTGGAAAATTTCTCCTGCCCATTTAGCCTGAGTAGCACCTGAACAGAGAGCTGCAATAACCCTCACAACACCCTCCAAAATAACTATTTACACATATGTGAAGTTTTACATCCAGGTCTTTTAATATGGGAGTATCTACATGGACACAAGGTCACCTCTTACACTCATTAAACCAACTGAATGAGGTCTGATAACTCTTAAGGGAAATCAACGCTGAAACTGCTTTTGACTTTTTGGAGACATGAATGGAATACATCATCAGGTTTTACTCAGCATGCAACAGTTCTGCAAACTCCAGAAAGGGCCTCTCTCTGTCCCACTCCCCCATTACGCCTGCTGTATTCCTTCCCTACACATCTGAGGATTTGATGAGTGGGGATTTACTATAAGAGGAGGAAAGAGGAAAAGCATCACAGGAAAAGAAATACCTCTTTTCTGACCACATCTGATTTGATGCAATTTTCTCCTTACTCCTGGCATCCAGTGGGATTTTAAAAAACTCATACATACCATCTTTCTTTGTTCTAAATGACTTGAATAAGGTTGTTCAATGACAGGAGTGACTCAGTCAGATAAAAATATGTAGGTTTTATAATTACAGTTTTACTTGTTTAATGTGTAGGTACCTGAATAGATCTTCAAGCATAAAGTAGCACTTGTATCCCATCCCTGATTTTAAAATATAAACCCAAGTTTGCTTTAATTAAGTAGATAAATCAGTATTTTAATAAAGAATTATATCAAGAAGGGGTTTGTGTTCAGTTTCAAACTGGAGTATAATAAAATAGAACTCAACTAAGGATTTTCAGACCAGCCTTGCAAAGCTTCCTCCTATGCAATTGTTTTAGGTGACTGATTGACACTTAAGCTTTAAACTAAGGACATTGGACTAATAATGGTCCCATATTGGGATAATGATAATTAGCACACAAAAGCACAGTTAATTGCCATGAAGGTTGCAACACAGACTGACAGATACAGTCAAAGTAAACTAGAAGCCTGACACCCCAGCCAAGATTCCTTTATAAACATGGCTGTGAGACACCCACTGAATTTAAACATAATAAGGTGGAATTAGGGATCAATCAACTGTTTTCTTAGCCATATGTTTTCCAGATTTTTTTGGATTCTTTATACAAAATCCAAAAATAATTGTTCCAAAGGTCTTCAGTTGCAAAAGTATTTATAGTTGATTTCTGTCGTCCTCAGTAATTATGTTGTATAAAGTCACTACAAACTGTGGAGACAATAGAGGGTTATGTTCCTGACAGCCTCTAGTAACAAGATTTTCATCAACTGATAAAGATACCTTTTTTAATATATACTGTTGATTCATTAACATAGAACTTATGGCCTGCAGCACTGTAATTCTTGCCTGAACAAAACTTATCTAACACATGTATTTTCTCTGTGAGGCACATCACAGCTTTCTTTTGCTTAGGAATGCTAGACAGCACTCCAGCTCTATGCTTGAGGCCATTTTAAGCAGCAAAATCACCAACAGAAAAACCCAAAATTTGAGAAACATGCACTAAATATACTGCAAAAAGGAGACTTTTTTAGAATATGAGAGCTGAAACAAGAATACAGAGCATCACTTTGCTGGATCTCAGCTGGGAATGTGTGCATTGGGCAACTAAAATTTTCATTCTCTGTGCATCTACAAATACCTCTGTGTGTCTACAAGTGTCTACTCAAGTGCCTTAAGTATTGACTTTGGAGTTATAAGTAAATTTTAGCAAGTGGGCAAATTCACAAATATGGTATCTGTGAATAATAAGGGTCAACTGTACCAAATGTCTCCTTTAAACGGCCACATCCGCCCATATGGTATGCGATTCAATTTAGAGACATTCAATTTATACAGAATTCATCAAATCATTTATCTTTTCATCTTATCCTAAACAATTTACACTCTATTCACTTAACTGTAATATACTTTCTTCAATATTTTCATTTTGTTCATATTTTTAATATCAGTTTCTTCATATTCAATGTGTCCTGAACTTTTTTGTCATTCAATAGTTATATATCCCCTCACTTTTAAAAGCTGCTTAATATTCCATTTCAAAATATACTACAGATAACTCAATCAGTTCTCTATTGTTGAGCATTCAAATTGTTTGTGTTCTGCTATGATAAATAACTCATTGATAAATACACTGAAGTTAAATTTTACACACATTTTAAATTATTAACTCAGAATAAATTCCTAGAACTTGATCTAGTAGGTCAAAAAGTGTGTTAGTCCATTTTCACACTTCTGATAAAGACATATCAGAGACTGGGTAATTTACAAAAGAACGAGGTTTAACTGCAGTCACAGTTGCACGTGGCTTGGGAAGCCTCACAGGCATGGTGGAAGGCAAGGAGGAGCAAGTCACATCTTACATGGAGGGCAGCAGACAAAGAGAGGAGAGAACTCGTGCAGAGAAACTCTAGTTTTCAAAACCATCAGATCTTGTGAGACACATTCACTATCACAAGAACAGCACAGGAAAGACCTGCTACCATGATTCAGTTGTCTCCCACTGGGTCGCTCCCACAACACATAGGAATTATGGGTGGGAACAGGGAGTCAAACCATATCAAAAGTATTGTGACTTTCCTCATTCATAATTATTAGATTCTGTCTGGTAGATGTCCATGATAAACAATTAGAGGTAATGAGGGCTGGGCTCTAGGCCTCATACTCATCACCCTCAAAATAATGTAGTAAATTATAAGAAGAGATAATTCAAGGCTAAATTCTGCACACATAACAACATAGCAGACATTAAAATACAGTCATTCAAACTGTAAGCTCAATAAAATCCCAACTCTCTGTCCTTACAGTTTCTCCAATAGCCCTTTGAATCAAAGATTCACCAGAGGCAAATGCGACAATATTGCAAGGGCAGGATTCAATTAAAGTCTTACTTAGAGTCAGGCAAAAAAACTCTCTGAAAACTGCTCAACACAGAACTGATTGGAATCAAAATCACAAAACATGATTCCTAAGAATATAGGTTAATGGGCTCACCAGATTTTCTTTCTGTGCTATGCAAGGGCAAAACTCACTGTGCAGTATTTCTAGCCAGACCCGTATCTTAAACACCAATCATTTCGCCAGAGACAATAATCATTCACCAGTGATAATAATCATTGCTATGTTCAATTGTGCCAATTAGCAAGGCTTGTATTGTTAATAGTAAATACTGTTAATTGAATCTCAAGTGAGTTTCAGATAAGACGTTTACAGATGCTACCTTCCCTCTGCAATATGTATTCCTGATTAGGGCTCTGCAAATGTTAACAGCAGTACCCTTATAGGTTAAAACCAATACACACAAAAACACATGCAAACACACAACCATCAGCCATACATCACACTATATATAACATCTTTAAAAAAATTAAATGCAACATGGAAAGGTTATGTTTGTTTTTAGTATGATACTTATTCATTTTGCCAAAGTTCATGTCAATTTACTCTCTCAACATAGTGTATTTTTTCAGTTCTTTGCATACTTGCTGAGTATTACAAGTTTATTTATATCTTTTATAATTTGTGGACATAAAGTGTTTCTTGTTTTCCTTTTTTAAAAATTTCTAGTGAGGTTAAAGTTTTTATATGTTTATATGTTATATGCATTTTATAGATTGCCTCTGTGTTCCTTATTTATTTACTTGAGCTTTCATGTTTATCCTAGAGATTAGCCAAAGATTTCAGAATATTTAAGGTAGTAAACTTTTATCTGTTGAAAATATTTCTTTCTATTTGCCTTTTCACTTTAGAAATCTGTACTCCCAGTGTTTTAGGAGGCCGAGGTGGGTGGATCACCTGAGGTAGTAGTTTTTCTTTACATTTCTATCTTTGGTGTCATAGACTTAAAGTATATCCTCGGATTCTGACATATAGAATCAAAATGTAAGGAGTCCAATGGACCCACTCCCAAGCAAAACAAGCATAAATGGAGGTGAAAATTATTTAAACACACACACATTTAAAAACTCTGGAAGTGGTTTTAAGGACATATATATCAATGAAGAAATATTTATTCAAGAAAATCTAGTAAAACTCATTAAGAACGGTGAGAGTCTGTGGCATTTGTACCATAACCTTCTCCCTGTCAGCTCAGCATGGCGGAAACTCCACTCCAGGTGAGCACAGCCAAGAACATAGCAGTACCCTTCACTCCCCAGGCAACCCCAGAACCCAGTAAAAGGAATATGGTATCTTTCTGGGAGGGACATACCTTTAGCATTTCTTATCTTCCCCACAATTACCTGTTGCACAGGCTAAATATATCAGGAGTGTGGCCAGGAGGTCAAGGCTACCTTCTTTCACTCAGCCCCCATTCATAGAACAGGGAGATTCTTTCTAGCCAATTGCCCTAAACACAGCTCGTTTGTAAGGAGAAGGTTCTCTGTCAAAAGAGGTAAGCCTAGAATACCAGAGGCTGCTGCCCCCACCAAAATTCCTTCTAAATCTAGGGTGTCACTCAGAGAGAAGCATACAACTGTCCCCACAACTAGTTCCAAAGCCATGGCTCAGAGACTTGGTCCAGGGGGAGAGAGAGGTCATAAGAAAATAAAAAAATAAACAAGAAAACTTACTTTACTTTAAACGGAGTGTAGAAAAGTTCAATTTTAAGGATCTCAATATCAAAGGAGATTTTGGTAGAAAGCAATTAGGAAGAGGATGGTACCTTCATGAGGGATTTAAGCTAAACCACAAACCAGTAAGCTTATCAGAGAAAAAAAAGAGAGCTAAGAAGAGCCTTCTTTGGGTCCAAGCAAACCCCAGACATTCATCTCAAAATTACCCCATAAAGGAACCCAAGTTTAATTGAATTGTTTTCAATCTAGGGAGCAATTTATGCTCCAGGGCATTGTATAAACAATAGATCAATCAGTTGGGAATTAGTAGAGCTTAACAGCTGGATGTGATCATGGAAACAGAGACTGGAAGAGAGCCCTTCTAAAAGCATTGTATTGGAGGCTGACTGCACATGTCAGCCTGCACCCTGTAAGGAGCAAAATCAGAGTCTTCATACTGTGAGGAAAATAGACTCTATTATAATAGCCCAGCAAGTGACTATACAAATAAACATGCAAACAACAATAAACATGTGAGGCAGAAGGGGGCCCTCCAGAGTTGTAACAATATATTATCTAAAATTAAGTTTTCAACAACAAATTATGAGACATGCAAAGAAACAGGAAAGTGATTCATACAAGAGAAAATAAAAGCAGGCAACAGAAACTACCTGTGAGAGAAACCAGATGTCAGATTTAGCAGAAAATAAAAAAGAAAACCGTCAAAGTAACTATTATAAATATGTTCACAGAACTAAAGGAAAGAATGATTAAAGAAGTAAAAGAAGACATGATAGCCATGTTGCTTCAAACAGAGAATGTCAGCTGGGTCTTGTGGCTCACACCTGATATCCCAGCACCTTGGGAGGCTGAGGTGGAAGGATTGCTGAGCCCAGGAGTTCAAGACCAGCCTGAGCAATACAGTGAGACCCCTGTCAGTACAAAAATAAAAAATAAAAATAAAAGTAAAAAATTAGCCAGAGTTGGTGGTGCACCTGTAGTCCTAGCCACTTGGGAGGCAGAGGTGGGAGGATCACCTGAGCCTGGGAGGTCAAGGCTTCAGTGAGCCATGATGGTCCCACTGCACTCCAGCCTGGGCAACAGAGCAAGACCCTGTTTCAAAAACAAAAAACACCACCAACAAAAACAAATAGAGAATGTCCATAAAGTGATAGAAATTATTTTCAAAACAACCAGTGATTTTTCTGGAGTCTAAAAGTAGAGTAACCAAAATGAAACTTGTACATAATATCCAAAGCAGCACTATTCACAATAGCCAAAAAGTAGAAGCAACCGCAATATCCATCAAATGATGACTAAGTAAACAAAGTATGGCATATTCACACAATGGAATATTATTTAGCTCTAAAAAAGTCATAAATTAATGATACATGATACAATGTGTCTGAACCTTGAAAAATTTATGCTAACTCAAAGAAGGCAGTAAAAAGACCACATCTTATATGATTCCATTTATATAAAATATCCAGAACAGGGAAATCTGAGATACAAAGTAGATTAGTGGTCACTTACGGCTAGCGGTTTGGGGAAGACAAGGAGCTAGGAGAAAGATAGCTAAAGGGTACAAGTTTTATTTTGTACCCTATTTAGCTATGAAAAAGTTCTGAAATTGATTTTAGTGATGGCTGCACAATCTTGAGAATACACTAAAAACCAAGTGCATGGTATGTGGGTTTTATCTTAACAGAGCAGTTACCAAAAAAACAATTCCCGATTCAAGGAACATAAATAGCCACTTATCTTTCCTCCTACCATATTTATGCTTTTATTTTTTAAATAGTCATCTTTAATTCTTCTGGCATTAACTTTTGCTTTATTGGTGATTTTTGTTTTTTTAACTAAACAGTTAGACGGTTGTACGAATATCATTGTTTATGGTGGTTTAGCCATAACAATATCAATTCTACTTTTGTGAAAGAAATAAAGGTGTTTTTGAATTTTATGAAAAAAGTGCTAATTAAAAGGAACACAAGATACCAAAAGGAATAACTTCAAGAAATAGCACTTGCAGATGTGAGGGCAATCTGGTGGCGACATCTATCACCCCATTGATCACCAGGGTTGAATTGGCTGATCTGGCTGACTAGGCAGGTGTCCCCTTCCTCACTGCTCCATGTGTGTCCCTCCAGAAGCTGCGCATTTGGTGGAAAAGGATGACCATCCCCCGTAGAGGAGGACCTGTCTTCCGTCAAGGGTATACGAATAGCTGCGTTCCCCTGCTAGAACCTCCAAACAAGCTCTTAAGAAAGAGCACTTGCCTGGAAACATTTTACTTAAAAATCCTGCTTTGAGGAGGAATAAGTATGAAATAAGTGGGTGACTTAAGTCTTCGAAGAAAAGAGTCTTTCAAACAAGTTGGGAGTCAGATTACTCTCATTAAAGTACCCTGAGAGCAAACTGATGAAACAGCAGTAAGGGCAAGAGAGGTGCGGGGGTATCAGGTAACAAGGCATTTGCTGCTGAAATTAAAATGACATCAAGTCATGCATATTCTATTTTTCTAAGAAATTTGCTTTTCAACGAATCTGAAATGCTAATTTTTTATTTGATAAAATATAACATGCATTTAAATATATATCCAGGTTACTTACTTATATTCCTGTAGACATACATTAGTGTTCATGTTCACTAATTTTATATATATGTATATTTAAAATATTTGTTAGGACAAGAAACCTTTTGATTCTTCTTTCACTGTAAATTCTGGGCTATTTTTGTTGATTGATATTTGGAATAAATATTACAATAATTTTGTAAGGTTAATTATTATTGATATTTTTATTTGAATTGTTCAAGATACGGAAAACTAATGATAGTAATAGCAAATATACATTTATTTAGTGCTTTTGATGTGTCAGACAATAAGTTTAATCTTTACATACCCTTTATCAATTTATCTTTTTAAGACCTCTATAGGGTAGGTAGGCTGTGTGTGCATGTTTGTGTGCGTGTGTGTTTAACTTTTTAAATTGCGAAATAAACATATATAGGAAAGTGCGTAAGTATAAATTGGCTAGGCGCAGTGGCTCATGCCTGTAATCCCAGCACTTTGGGAGGCTGAGGTAGATGGATAACCTGAGGTCAGGAACTCAAGACCAGCCTGGCCAATATAGTGAAACCCCGTCTCTACTAAAAATACAAAAATTAGCTGGGTGAGGTGGCATAAGCCTGTAGTCCCAGCAACTCAAGAGCCTGAGGCCGGATAATTGCTTGAACCCAAGAGCCAGAGGTTGCAGTGAGTCTAGATCGTGCCACTACACTCCAGCCTGGGCAACAGAGTGAGACTCTGTCTCAAAATAAAATAAAATAAAATAAAATAAAATAAAATAAAATAAAATAAAAAAAAATATAAAAAAAGAACAAAGAAAAGAAAATTGCATAAACATAAATGTAGAGATCAACACATTGTTACAAATCGAACCTTTGTGCAACTAGTAAGTTTATCAAGAAATAAAACATTTTCAGAACCCTGAAAACTTCTTCATACCCTCTTCCCGTTACTACTCCATCCTAAACAATGTACTCCGCAACATTATTATTCATCCTGCCTGCTCTATGTTCTTTTCTTTCCCTCTTTGTCTTTTCTTGGAATAATTGTTTTTATCAATCAATTTCCCCCTTTATTAGTTTGATAGTTATGTCGTCTTTTATTCTTCTTTTAAAGTCACCCTAGAGATTACAAATTCATCCTTGATAAACTAAGTTTAATGTTCCCTGGAATTTTTACCCTTTCTCCAGTAACTCAAGACGCTTAGAACATTTTAACTCCATGTATACTCCTTCAAACTTATTGCTCTTAGAATTGTGATTTTAATATCTCTCTTCTTTCTCCCTCTCTCTAGCTCTCTAACTGGTACCTATTATTTTCCTATGTGTCTATCAGATACACTGAGGCACTGTTGCTACTGTTTTATGTAATTATTATGCATTTATATTTACCCACCTATTCACCCTTTGATTCTCTTCATCTTTCCTGCATCTCTTATCTTTTAATCTAGATTTATTTAGAATTGTCAGTGTTAAGGATATTCTGTTGATTCGTTCTCGCTTACATTACTTTTCTGAAAGTTTTAAAATTTTTTCTTCGTTTATAAATTATATATTGGCTGCACTTGGGGTTATATGATTTCTCTATTACTCTAGGAAAAAAATTCAAAGCTTACAGGTTTAAACAATGCTTTTATTCGATGAGATTCTGTATGTCAGCAATTTGGATTGATTCTTCTGTAAGTCCTGCCCATATTACTAATGTGGAAGCTTAACTTGGGCTGTTTTAAGATTTTTTTTTTTTTTTTTTCACATTTTGTGTTACATGAAAGACAATACATTGTTTGGACATTCTTTTTTTATTTTTTTATTTTTTTTTGAGATGAAGCCTCCCTCTGTTGCCCAGGCTAGAGTGCAGTAGCGCGATCTCGACTCACTGTAACCTCTGCCTCCTGGGTTCAAGTGAATCTTCTGCTTCAGCCTCCTGAGTAGCTGGGATTACAGGCGTGCACCAGCCGCCTGGCTAATTTTTGTATTTTTAGTGGGACGGGGTTTCACCATGTTGGTTAGGCTGGTCTCGAACTCCTGACCTCACTATCCGCCCACCTCAGCCTCCCAAAGTACTGGGATTACAGGCATGAGCCACCATGCCTGGCCTGGTTGGACATTCTTTACGTGGTTTTGCATTCTTAAGGAAGCTAGCCCTGGATTCTTCACTCACTCTTGTGCAGTGCAGCTGCAAAGCCTCTTAATACTATACATATGATTCCCTAAATATAACTTCCATTACATTTTGTTGGTTAAAGAAGTTCTAAGACAAACTCTGATTCAAAGTGAGGAAGAAATGAAGAAGAAATACACTCCATCTCTTGAAGAAAGGAAAAAAAAGTTGTAGTGTCAATGGGTGTGCGTATACGAATGGGAGGAATTTGTGGCTAATTTTGTTAATACCACAATATGTCATCTGGTTACAAATTATTCATATTTTCTTCACGTGCAAAATATGCTCATAAGTCCTGAGGACTCTCAAATATCTCATTCGATTGTAGCATCAGGCTCACAGTTTTGGATCTTTTGATCTGCATCCAGGCCTGATAATGACAAGGCTTTTAGAGTACAGCTCTTCCTCTATGGCATCTCTTCTGAACTCAGAAAAAGACTTTTGAACTTAAAAGACACATAAAAAGCCTCCATACACCCAGAATACAATGGTGAGACAAGGATAGGATAACTTAATAGAAACTCCGTTTAAAAGAGGAAGATTGAGAAGCATATATCAATCATCAGTTCAGAGATTTTTTTGAAATGTAGGCACACACTTATTGTTAGTTTCTCCTCCTCCAGATGCAGAGAATGCTCCTTACTTGTGATCCATTTACACTACCTAGGAATAGTGTTTTAGTCCAATGTTGTCTGAGTCTCTGGCTTTACTCCCTCAATAATCATTCCTTTTCTATATGAAAAGGTCTATTTTGCAGCTACATCTATTTCTCATCGTTCCTCTTCCCATAGTTATAAGCTCAGAGGCCATCTTTTACATGATGTCTCATGTAAAAGAGTCTCAGCCTCTTTTAGACCAAACTAGAGTGTTTTGTTTCATAAATACAATTATCCTTAAAACGTTGTGGATTTCCTTTAAATCTTATTGGGTGACACTCTAAATCCTCAAAGCCATGTGTGCAATTATTTTCAAGACAGATCTGTCTCTGCTTTGGTCATGTCTGGCAGCTGGGAGTCAATAGTCTTAAAATTCCTCGGTCAAACTGTGAGGGTCCACTAGCCTTCTTCTTAAATCTTTCTGAGGTTTTACTAAAGTATTTTAGAGCCACACCCATGGGTTGACCTTTACTGAGACTAATTCTTACACTGAGAATATTTTGCTAGCTGGAAGAATAGGGGATGAAAAATAGTTTTATTTTACAAGCCAGAAAGTCCCAGGCCCTTTACATTTCCTCTAAATTCTGCTTGGAAACCAACATTGTCAACATTCTGTTCCAGATTGCCTTATTTAGATCTACACATTCATTAAATGAATTTCTGTCTTTTAAGTAACTTCAGGTTACAGTTTCACCTGCCACTGCATTACATAAGTCACCATTTTCTAGCCTCCTGTAGATGTTTTCCCATTGCCTTTCCTGCTTACAGTGTGAGTTTCCTCCACAATTTTCCAGGCTTCACTCAACACCAAATCCCAAGGTCAGTGGCATATGTTTTATGTTTTTATTACAGCAGCAACATAATCTTAGATATCAAATTTTGTATGAGTTATTGCTACTGCTTAATATGTGATCCTAATGTTTGAATGCCTTAAAACAATGCATTTGTTTATTTATTTAAAACAATGCATTCAGTTTATTTGCTCACAATTCTATGGTTCAGCAATTTGGTCTGGATTCAGCTGGATGGTTCTTCCGTTTGTCCTTGCTGCAGTGACTTATGCAGCTGCAGTCATTTAATTGCTCAATCGGGGCTAGTCATACGTCTTATAGTTGGTGTTGGCTGTTCATTGGTCCTGTCTCTTCATATGGCCTCTCATCTTTAAGGAGGCTAGTCTCAGTTTCCTCACATGGCAGTCTGTAGCAGCACGAGAGTGGGAGCTAAAATTCCAAAGCTTCTTGAGGTCTGTGCTCAGAAATCCCATATCCAAACTTCTTCCTCATTCTCATTCCCACTAGCCAAAACAGATCACAAGGCCAGACCAAATTCAAGGAGATGAAGTACTACACTTTACTTTCCAATACAATAAGCAACAAAGTCACATTGCAAAATAATTTTCATTCAGGAATGAGAGAAATTTCTGGCCATTTTATTTTGCGATGTAACATATCATTGATAAAGTTTCTTAAATATATGACTTCTTATCTCTTTTACATCTTGTAAAACTTCTATGCATTATATTTTCAGATACTGCTCCTGCCTGATTCCTTCTATAGTTTCCTTTTGAACTCCAATGACCTATCTGCTGTTAGGCCTTCTTACTTTATTTCCTAGTTTTATTGCTCTCCCTTTATTTTTTCTCTTTCCTTTTACTTTTGCTCCTTAATATTCAACCTTGATAATTTCTTCTGATTCATATATTAGTTTACTATCTTTCTCTCCAACTATGCTTAATCTGCTTTCATAATATCCAATGAGTGTGTAACTCCAATTTTTGTGCTTTCAATTCCATTTGATACTAAAACAAAAATCCTAATCTTATCTTTTTTGAGCATAATAATCTTAGTTATTTTAAAGTCTGGTTTTAATAGCTCCATTATTCAGAACCCTTATGAATCATTTCTTATTTCTATTGTCTGTTCTCTCACTCTCCATTAATGCAGACTTTCCTCCTCATGGGACTGGTTCTTTTTGATTCAGTGTGAGACATTTTGTCTGAAAAGTTGTAGAAATAATTTGAGACCTAGGATGATATGGCATTTTTCTAGACAGCATTTATATTTGATTCTGACACGTGGCCAGGTGAAATATCTATCTCAGTTTACCTTAATCCTGTTGTAAGGATTACAGGTCATACTCTTCCTAAAGAGCAGCCTGACATGATCCTAACCCACAAAATGGTGGGTTTACCAACCTACCCTTTTTAGAAGTCCTAGACTCCCCTTACACAATGAAACTGTTAAAAGCACTGATAATTTTCCCTGTCTTTTAGCACCTCTACCAGAATTAGAAATGGACTTAGAGAAACAACAGCCCCCAAGTCCATTCTTACCTTCCTGACTTTCCTATGTAAAGCTCTTCATTGTCTTGTTAACTCTCCAATGCCTGCAAATGGTAGGGTTTTTCTTTTCTGTCATTTTGCAAGCCAAGAAACCCCAGCTGGCAGTGATACTCTGCCTGGGCCTCATTCGGCCACACTGATGTGTCTCAGCTTGCCTGTGTTATAGTTTGTAACTGCATTTAGTGGTTCCCGAGCTCTTGTACCATCCCCCCAAAGAATAACAATATACGGGACATTGAAGAGTGAGGAGGGCAGAAAAGGATTTTCTTGAACGATGAAAATGGCTATCAGTGGAGAGGAGACACGGCGGGATGGATCCTCTACCAGAAGGTGAGATAGTTCCCCCTGTGTGGCTGGTTCTGGGGCCTTTTATGGACTCAGAATAGGAAGTGTGTGCTGATTGGTTTGTGAGTGTGCAAAAAAGTCTAAAGGGAAGACATCATGCAAAGCTGGGCAAGACAGTGTAGAAAAACCAATTAGCAAAGGATAGGTATATGTAAAATAGGTGAAAGGTGGAGACCAGTCAGAGGAAAGCATGCCAAACAGGAAGACAAATTCTCAATCGGGTCCAAGGATGTAACTTGTAGCTTGGCTTTCAGACTTTAAACTGTCTTCGTCTTGCAGATGGGGTTTCACCAGGGACCCACACCTGTCTGCTTAGAATTTCTCTGCCTCCTGCCTTTATCACAAGCATACTTTTAAAAAGAATTTATTCAGTTTGTCATCAATGAGATGGGTGGTATTAATTACCTAGTCTGCCCTTAACTGAGTAGATGTCTCAGCAGTTTCTGTTATTATCCTGTTTTACTGATTAGGAAACTTAACCATGTTCACACATGTAATGAATGAGAGATTGAAGGAAATTGACATGTTTACAGTGCTAGGCTTGCTAATTTGATAATGCTCTTTTTTTGCTATTATAGGTTTTTATTTTAAAAGAAAAGAAAAAAAGCAAAATCTACCAATAATTTTATTTGTAGCTCAATTAATATGTATTAACCATTTATGTATGAAGCACTCAATAAAGTACTAGGGAGCAATAATGTAGAGACAAAGCACGTAAGATGCTTTCTCTTTCTCAATTCTCAATCTGATAGTTAGGATAAAGCTACTATAGTTCATAAATATAGATGGTTATTATTTTTATTTAGCCTATGACATGCAAGAGTAATTCTTTTGGATCAAATGCAAATTCTATTGAACAAACATATATTTATGTCCAAACATATCTATTTATTCATCTATCTTTGTAATGAGAAATATCTGCTATTAAGCCTATACTTCATTATCTCTCCAAGTGTGGTTAAGGATCTCTTAAATCAGAATCACATGCAGTGGTTGTTAAAAATTAGACTCCGGGATCCAGCCCAATTTAAGAAACTATGAATTTCTTTTGGTAAGGCCCTTGGAAACTACAGAAACACCCAGATGATTTTCATGCACATTAAATATGGATATTGACTACCTTAAATATATTTGGGTTATTTATATCGCCTAAAATAACTTCTCTCATAGCTTATTTTTTCTTAGGCATTTTATCCTTTTTGGGGACTTTAATTACCATCTGGATGTGGATAAATGTCAAATTTTTGTTCTTATTCTAAACCTTTCTCCTGAGAACTGGATTTATATGTCCATTTGCCTTCAGAACAAATCTGTGTGAATGTGTCATAGGCAAGAACGTCTAAAATGTGCCAATTTTCTGGACTATTCTCTTAACTCACTCCCCATTTGGTCATACTTCTTAGTTGCCCTCAGAGTAAAAGGCTTTACTGTTCATCCATCTCCCCAAGCAAAGAAGATCATCTTCACCCTAAATTCCTCTATCTTGTTTTATCCTCATGCAACATACTGATGAAATTCAAAGTCTGGTTTGGTAAATTTCATAGATATATCCCAAGTCAATTAAATTCTTTCCGTGTCTATTGATATAATATAGGCTTTAGACTTCTCTAGGTTGGATAATAGAACTTACTTTAAAATATAAAGCATTTTATATTTTAAAAGTCCTAGATTCCCCTTACTCCAGGAAGCTGTTAAAAGTACTGATAATTTTCCCTGTCTTTCAGCACCTCTTCCAGAATCATAAATGGCCTTAGAGAAATAGAGCTCTTCATTGCCTTGTTAGCTCTCTGATGCTTGCAAATGATGTAGGATTTTTCTTCTCAGTCACTTTGCAAGCTGGGGACCCTTGACCAGCAGCGACACCCCACCCGGGCCTCACTCTTCCATGCTAGCATGCCCCAGCTTGCCTGTGTTATAGTTTGTACCTGTGTTCAGCGGTTCTCAAGCTCTTGGATCATGCCCCAAAAGAATGAGGATATGCGGGACATTGAAGGGTGAGGAGGGCAGAGGAGGATTATATTGAGCTACGAAAATGGCTTTCAGTGGAAAGGGGACAGGGAGGGATGGATACCCTACTTGTCTTACCCTACCCATCCTACCTTATCCTTAAAATATAAAGCATTTTATATTGTAGGCTCTTGTACCTGTGAGCACCAAATCAGAATCACCTGCCATGATGGTTAAAAATTCATGTAACTGGGCCCTACTTCATACTTACTAAATTGTAGCTATAGGAGTGGGACACAGGAATCTATTGTTTAACATATATCTCTGGGTAATTCTAATGCACATTTAATCTTCCACTTATAAAGCTGGATGCTTTCACTAGAGACAGCAAAGAGGGGTTAAATATAGAATAAGGCAATTGAATAGCGTGCATAAATAATGTCAGATGTGAAAGAAACGAGAGAGATAACAACTCTTAACTGCACAGAGGAAAAGCTGAGACATAGAGGGTCACCCAGCTAGTCAGTGATAAATTCAGAAAAAGAAGCCAGATTAGGTGACTTTCAATCAAGCGCTTTATTATACTGTACTGCTTCCCTCTTTTCAGTATGTTCCAAACTAGAGATTATTTTAGGAAACTTATTTAGACCAACTAGAATTTGGTAATGATGTTATAAATACCCCAATGCTACCTCTCATGTAAAATATGTAACTTGTTCATGTTTTTGTTAAAAAGAAATCAGCTATTTTCTTTTATGGTCAAGATTTTGAAATGTTTCTAAAGAAAACCAGTGCATACTTTTTATAAAGGAAAAATGTACTTCATAGGTTTTTGAATGTAAACCACAAATGTAATTGAAATCATTTTAATTGTAAGGCAAGACTGAATTTACATCCTAGGAAAAGTCAATGTAAGCAATTATAAGAAACTCCTAAAGCTTATGCACTCAAAGAATGCAAAGATATTTTAATTGAGATTTAAAGACACCATCTACCTAGAAATCTTAAAGGAAGAATCTACTTGTTTAACTTCATTATCTAGCTCTGAACTTGACATTGTGATAAAAAAGTAATGGTTTCCTTCCAATTATTAAAGAGGCATGTATTTTAGAAAAGGGAAGAGATGTTTAAATGCCTTATTAAAACTTGTTCAAAATGTCTCGCATAAACCAAAGAAAAGTTTCAAATTTGGTGGAAAAAAATAGCAGTTTCAAGATTTGTGAAACTGAAACTTTATTAGCACTCTAAATTTTCTTGAAAATATCTAACAAACTTTTGCCCATGGATGAAAGGAAACGAAGTATCATTTGGCTCTGTGTTCCCACCGAAATCTCATCTCAAATTGTAATCCCGCACGTGTCAAGGGCTGTAATCCCCACTTGTTGAGGGACAGAAGTGATTGGATTATGGCGCAGTTTCCCCGCTGCTGTTCTCATGATAGTGAGTGAGTCTCACAAGATCTGATGGTTCTAAAAGTGGCACTTTTTCCTCTGTCCGCTTTTATTCTCTCTCCTGCCACCTTGTGAAGAAGGTGCTTGCTCCTCTTCACCTTCCACCATGATTCTAAGTCTCTCCAGGCCTCCCCCACCACAAGGAACTGTGAGTCAATTAAACCTCTTTCCTTTACAAATTACCCAGTCTAGGGTATTTCTTTACAGCAGTGTGAAAATGGACTAATACAATCATCATCCTCAAATAGTCGCTTATTGGGCAGATCCTGTGAGCCCAGGGCTCAGGTAAGGGCTTTCTCAGTGTTCCTGCTTAGTAGTCCTGTTGTAGTCAGACAAGACTCTCTGGGTGAGAAGGTTTCTTGCCCCCCTTTCCCTGGGGAGGTAGATTTTGCTACTACACTTTCCCCTGAAGTAGTGAATCTTTTGCTTGGGCCTTGGGAACTGGAGTATTTCATACTCTTCCTCCAGTAGATTAAGCGTCTAAAATATTCTTTCTTTCTTTCTCTCTTTCACTCTCTTTCTTTCTTTCCTTTCTTTCTTTTCTTTCCTTTCTTTCTTTCTTTCTTTCTTTCTTTTTTATTTCTTTCTCTTTCTTTTGTCTTTCTTTCATTCTCTTTCTTTTCTCTCTCTTTCTTTTCTTTTCTTTCTTGTTTTGAGACAAGTTCTCACTGTCACCCAGGCTGGAGTGCAGTGGTATAATCATGGCTCATTGCAGCCTTGACTTCCTAGTTCAACTTATCCTCCCACCTCAACCTCCCAAGTAGGTGGGACTATAGACATGTGCCACCATGCCCAGGTTGGCTCATTTTTAAATTTTTTGTAGAGAGAGGGTCTGGCTACGTTGCCCAAGCTGGTCTCAAACTTCTGCGCTCAAGCGATCCTCCTGCTTGAGTCTCCCAAAGTGGTGGGATTGTGTCTGTCTTTGAATTAGAGTGTAATCCATTTAGATTGTATGTGATTATACATTTGTTAAACCTAAATACACCATCTTGTCCTTCGTTTTCTATTTGACCCATCTTTCTTTGTTCCTTTTTTTCTGCCTTATTTTGGATTGAATATTTTTAGAGAGAATTTTATTCTTTCTTCTACTGGCTTTTTAGTGATGCTCTTTTGTCATATATTTCATTTCTTTGCATGTTTTAAAACAATATTTAAAAATATTTACCAGAACAGGCAATAGTCTCCTAAATATTACTTTTAAAGTGTAACATTTAACAACATATCTTCCTGAAGACATTAGGAAGTTGTTATTACTTCAGCCTGAACTAAACACCTTTTAGTGTGAGTCTCTTGGGGACAAAGCCCACCAAATTTTATTTTTCCAGAATTTTTTTATATGCTATTATTGCTGAAGATTTAGAATTCTAGGATGGCTTCTAGGATGACTTTTTTACATGTTTAAGAATAATTCCTTTTCTTCTATTTTTACTGTTTCTAATAAGTCAGTTATAATTTATCCTAGTCCTCTGAAAGTAGTATTCCTTCTTTGCTTTGTTTTCCTGCTGGCTGCTTTTGAAGATTTGATTTTTTATCCTTGGATTTTAGCAACTTGTCTATCATGCACCTAATAGTTCATACAACATATTATTTGCAATTATTCTGCTTGTTGTTTTCTGAACTTATTTTGAGGTTGATTATTTTCTTCAAATTTGGAAAATTTTCAGATATTATCTCTTCAAATATTTCCATTGCCCCATTCTCTCTTTCCTAGGACTCCTTTTACATGTATATTAGATTATGTGATACTGTCCTATAGTTTAGATATTCTGTTCTACTTTTCAAAATTAATAGACTTTATTTTTCAGAGTAGCCTTAAGTTTACAGAAAAATTGAATAGAAAATACATAGACAGGTGCAGTGGCTCACACCTGTAATCCCAACAGTTTGGGAGGTTGAGGCAGGCAGATCACCTCAGGTCAGGAGTTTGAGACCAGCCTGGTCAACATGGTATAAATCCATCTCTACTAAAAATACAAAAATTATTTGGGCATGGGGGCATGTGACTCTAGTCCCAGTTATTCTGGAGGCTGAGGTAAGAGAATCACTTGAACCCAGGATGTGGAGGCTTCAGTAAGCAAAGATCACACCACTGCACTCCAGCTTAGGGGACAGAGAGACTCCACCTCAAAAAAACAAAAACAAACAAACAAAAAAACCCCACAAAAACATAAAAAACCCAAATACAGAGAGTTCTCATGCTACCACTCCCACCCCCAGCACACACACACAGTTTCCCCTATTATTAAAGTCTTACCTTAGTATGGTACCTTTATCTCAACTGGGGAGCCAATATTTATACAGTATAATGAACCAAAACCCATGGTTTACATTAGGGTTCACTTGTGGTGTACGTTCTGTGGATTTTGAGAAATGTATATGGTACACATACACTATTATAGCATCATACACTATAGTCTTACTGCCCTAAAAATACCTTTTGCTTGACCTTTCCTGGAGCACCTATTTATCCTTCCCTGGAAGCCACTGATTTTTTACTGTCTCCATAGTTTGGTCTTTTTCCAGAATGTCATATAGTCAGAACCATATAGGATGTAGCCTTTCAGATTGGCTTCTTTCAATTAGCAATATGCATTTAAGATTATTCCTTGTCTTTTCATAGCTTGATAGGTCATTTCTTTTTAATCACCAAATAGTATTACATTGGCTGGATATACCAGTTTGTGTATCCATTCAACTACTAAAGCACATCTTGGTTGCTTCCAAATTTTGGCAATAATGAATAAAACTGCTATAATCATTTGTGGTTTTTGATGGACATAAATTTTTGGCTCATTTGGGTAAATACCAAGGAGTATGATTGCTGTATCTTATGCTAAGAGTATGTTAGTTTTGTAAGAAACTGCCAAAGTATCTTCCAATTTGGCTGTGCCATTTTGCATCCCTAGCAGCAGTGAATTAGAGTTCCTATTGCTCCACATCCTCACTAGTATTTGGTGCTGTCAGTGTTTTGAACTTTAGGCATTCAAATAGGTATGTAGTAGTATCTCATGGATGTTTTATTACGCTGGTGTGAAAGGGATTGCACCAACCTAATAGTATGCTATTTCCTAAAGGCATACAATATTTAGCATCTTTTCTGCTTTTATAAATTTTTTTTTTAGAAAGTTGAAATCTCACTGTGTTGCCCAGACTGGTCTCAAATTCATGGGCTCAAACAATTCTCCCACTTCAGCCTCTCAAGTAGCTGGAACTATAAGCACACAGCAACATGCCTGGCTTGGGAGCATGTTTAATATGTCCATTTGTCATCAGTTTATCTTGGTGAGGTGTCTGTTCAGATCTTTTAATCATTTTTGGACTGTGTTGTGTGTTTGCTTTTGTGGAGTTTTAAGACTTCTTTGTATATTTTCAACAAAAGTCCTTTATCAGATATGTGTTTTGCTAAGATTTTCTTTTAGTCTTTTGCTTATCTTTTCATTCTCTTAACAGTATCTTTTGCAGAGCGAAAGTTTTTATATTTGATCAAGTCCAACTTTAAGTTTTTCTTCATGAATTGCACTTCTGGTGTTTTATCTAAAAAGTCATTGGCAAACTCAGGATCACCTAGTTTGTCTCCTATGCTATCTAGGAGTTTTACCGTTTTGCATTTTACATTTAGTTCTATAATACATTTTGAGTTGATTTTTGTGAAAGGTGTAAAGTCAACGTTTACATTCATTTTTGACCTGTGAATGTCAGTTTTTGCAGCACCATTTGTTGAAAAGCTATTTTTTAAATTAGTTTTTTTTTCCTCTGAAATAAATTTAAATAGTTTCTATTGGCCTGTTTTTAAGTTCATTGATCTTTTCTTTTTCTGTGTCCAGTGTTCTGTTAAGCACACCCATAGAATTTGCATTTTTGATATTGCCCTTTTTAGTTGTAGAGTTTCTATTATATCCATTTTTAAACTTCCCATTTTGTCTTGAAGTTCTCCATCTCTTTCCTCATTCTGTTCATCCATTATTGGGTATGATTTAAGCTGTTTTTAGTCATTTTGAAGTTCTTGTCTACGAAGTCTAACATATAGTAGAATTACATATTAAAAGTAATGGCAAAAACTGCAATAACTTTTGCTTCAGCCTAATATATTATCTGTGTGTATGTCTCTGTTGATTCCTTTAGCTCTTGGTTATGGGTTATAGTTCTCTGCTTCCTTGCACACCTAGAAAACACTATTCTGTGCTGTACAGTGTTGGTGTTGTATTTAGACATTTCCGATATTGTTATTTTCCTTTAAAGAATGTTGACTTTTCTTCTGGAAGGAAGGAATTTATTGGCAGTTCACTTTAGTCATATTGAAGCTCAGTTTTAGACTTGCTAAGATGGGTTTACTTTAGTTTGCCCTTAGTTCCAAGGCAACGTTGTTTGTCTTTGTACGTGTTCCTTACTCTGAAGTAATAGACTTTTGGGCGTTTCAATGGAAAGGTCAATGTATTTATCAAGTACCTCTAAGTTGATAGGATTGTACCTCAACTCTCCCTAGCACTGGACAACTGTTACTGTTGGAAGCTCTGCTTAGCTATTTAGCCACCCAGATGTAGCTTTATGATTTAAAATTCTTACCTTGTACATTTGCAGTTTAGGACTCAGTCAAGAATATGAGGTGAATCTGCATTCATGTTTAAAATGTTCCCACCTGAAGTTGACTTATTTTAGAGGGTTTTTCAATGTTAAGTCAATCTAGTGGTCCTGAACTCCAATCTCTGTTTCCACAGCCCTACCTCTTTACTCTTCTTTCCCTGTGTCATAGTGAACCGGGATGTTACCTGAGGGAGAGAGTTTAGGTAAATATAGGGTCCACCTATTGTGATTGCCTTCTTTCACAGATTTAAAATTGTTATCTGAAGGGGAATTCAGCTGATATAAGATACTATTTCCTTAATGGAAGTAGAATACCTCCCTTGGTATTTGGTTATTTGGTTTTCTTCCTTGTAATTTTCAGTGCTGGACATTCTGTATGAAAAATTGTAGTCTTTTCTAACTCTTTAAGGACTTTTTTTTTTCTAGGAACATTTAAAGCACAGGCCTATTACTTTAATACAATTAAGCATTGAGAGGCTCCAAAGCCATATTTCATGTGTTTATACAGAATCTGAAATGGGCACTCAGCAAAGGTCTTACTCATGATCAGAAAGAAAGGGGAGTTCATTGGGAAATCATTTGGATCTTGTATGATTATCAATAGGATTATTTTATCAACCACTATGATATCCTACACTAGACATGTATTATTGCTCCCTGCAATGATTGAAGATTTATTGAAAGCATTTATTATCTATAAAATATATTAGAATTCCAATAGATATTAAAATGTCCCTCATACTAATCTTAGATAACTTTTAGTTTCTCAGATCTTAGATGTCAGGATATTCAGGGAGCTGAAATCTCATGAGGAAGAATACAGTATAGCAGAACAAGTCTGAATTGGATTTTTAAAAAAATAGCCCAAGTAATTTAGCTAACCAACATTCAAATCCCAAAGATAATTTACACATACAGAAGCACAGGCCATTGACTGCATTGTATTTGACTAAATGAAATGTCCAGGTGATAGCTTTATGATTTTCCCCCAAAACAATAACTTTACTAAAAACAGGGGTGTATGTTGCTATGTTTTCACATTTGGTAGGCTAAAAAGTTCTGTTTCAGTGGTTTGCCAACTCCAAAAATTATATATTTTTTAGCAGATGTCCAATGTGTAAGATGGTTCAAATTTGATGTGCTCTAGTTAAAGTAGGTGTGAAAATGGAACTGTTTCATACTTTGGACCCTCCAGTTTTTAGGGTGTATACGTTTTTCAGCACCTTCAGAGGACTTGAGATGAGGTCTCCAAAAAATGAAAGAGAAGCCTCAAAATATAAGTTAATAAATATTTGATTGAGTATGTTACAAACATATTTTGTTAACTTCACTTTCCAAAATAGTTCATCACTTATGAGAACATTATGAAGGTTAGGCTTTTCTCACTTTGCAAGAATCCTTGAATATGCATTATGATTGCTGAGAAATCATAGGCAATAAGTTAAATGAGTTTCTCACAGCCACATAATTTTAAAAACAAAGTTAAAAATTATTTTTAACATTGTATTTACTGTGTAATGTGAGTTTATTTTAATGTTTCATAAAATCTTTATAGGAAGGGGTCAAAAATCACAACTGCTTGGCAGCTCCTCTGACGTGTTCATTTTTGCAGAGATTTAAGGGGGTACAGTTAGACAACCACAGGAGTTAGTGAACTCCTAAGTCTCTAGCTTCGTTTCATTTATGCTATGCACTCAGTCTATATCAGGAATTACATGTGGTTGTTACATAGTGAGTAAGATGGAACCAGGTTTCCATCTTATATTATGGTTAGGATTATTAATGGCAATATGTAATGGTTATCTAAGTTAGGAAACAGTTTAGTACGGAAGTGAAAATAATTATTGCATAACATGCAACTTGTCCTTCAATAACATTAGCTCAGACATTAAAAATAACTAGGATGAGGTGAGGGAAGATAATTGAAACTCTGGACTCCACCTCTATGTCAGACCACTCTGTGGTTTCAGCTTACTTATCACCTATCTTATGAACCAAAGTGCATACAAATACAACCTAAACTCCTCGGGTAAAAGATGTTCTTATAATTAACGCACTAGGGAAATAACAACACACAGCATCTGATTTTATACTATGGCCCTGAGTTCTGAAAAAATACAATCTCTTTGGTTTTTAATTGAATGTCCTAAAACCTGTTAAATGTAATTCTAGATCTCTACGTCAAGAGCAGTGCATTTGCTTAGCTAGTTTTAAAGGCAATTAATTAAAGGTCAATGAGAAAAAGTATACTATCGCAAAAGAAATAAGAGAAAGAAGAAGAAAAGAAGCTTATTAGAATACAAACCTTTCTGAGAAATTTACAACCCAAGGTATCATGAAACAGCCTTAGCTAGAAGCATTTGCTGCTTAGTCTTGGTAATTTAAGCTCTGAAAACAATTTAAGTATAATATTTTTGTTGGAAAGTTGTCTCAGCTCAGGAGAATTTTACATTTTTAACTAATGTTATTGCTGTGCATGGCCCTTTTATGTATCTTAGTAGTTGACTTATTGTTAAAAATTTGACCTTGATTGGGATCATAGAGCCCTAACTTGCGTACCAAGTGCACCCTTTTATTCTTTTGGAGGAGTCACAAAAATAACGCATGTGGATTTATTCTTCAAATAGCTAAGCATAATGTATTTGTCCTTCTCCTTAATATTGACGGAATACTATATCCTGGCAACTTTGCTGTAACCTGTTATTACCTGAATAAGCCTTATTTGTTATTCATAAGCTTTCAAGTACTTACTACTTCGTCTTTTTTTTTTTACCCCTCATTGCCTATAATTGCTTCTTAAATGCTTTCAAATAAAACTTCTTTACTTATCATTTCTATTCTTTATAAAATCATTCCCTGTAGTCAAGGTGAATCATTGCCACCTCCTTTCTTACTGTTTTGTGCTAAACAAGCATATTTTCCTGCCGCCTATGTGAGTAATTTCTTTAGTGCTGTTGTAAGAAAAGTCTCTAAGCCCACTGAAACCAGTCTTACAAGGATTGCTGAAAGACTACTTCTCAGTATGTACAGAATTTTGCAATATTTGCATCTCTGTGTACTTACCATAGACCCTAAAGTAACTAAATGAAGGTATATAGTTTCATTTATATGTTGAAGACCCTACTGTGACAGAGGTCACTGTTTAATTGATTATATTTTCCTCAAAATATAAGGGACTTTTGTGGAGAAGATATGATAGAACTGGCTTTAATTTTTCTGTTTATTTTATTACCATTGAATACATTCAAACACAAAAGCTCAAAGAAATAGGCATTTGATTGGCTTGGTTCTAAGGTATGAAGGACGAGAGTTGTTAGTATCTAATTTGCATAGGAGAAAGAGAAAGTAAAAAGTCTAATTCAATCAAGCAGTAAAAGAGTTTGGTCCCAGTTATTCAAATCTGTCAAAAGAGTAGATAGATGTATCGATGCTTTATGTCAGGGCTGCTTCTTGAATCTACTCTTCCCATAGACCATTTTGGCATAGGAGCACTAGAGTAAATGCACTTCCTTCTTGACTAAATTACCTCGAACTTTATGCATATGCAGCTAGTCATTTAAACATGTCAAGAATAAAGGAAATAAATCTTCAGGGACTGTTGGATCCATCTCTGAATAATAGCTGGGCCATCACTGAAGCCAGTGAAATACTGCAAAGATGTGGTCTTGGCTCACTGTGTATTGAAAGTTGAATAGTGTTCACAGAGCATTGAATTCAAGTAGAGGGTTCATGCAATACATGCCCTTAGCAAGAGTTCATGCACTGGGTGCAAGATTGATTACATATTTCATGAAAGCCACACTCTCAAACTACTAATGAAAGGTTCCTCTTACTTAAGGCCAGCAAACCAAAAATTGCCTGCTAAGCAGAAAGTAAGTATATTAAGAAACAAAGCACCAGAGATGCACTTTGTATTGGAGATTCTCCAACTTGATAAAGAAAAGGAAAAGAAATCACGGGCTGCAAAATACTATAACCAAAATCGACCTGCTACCTAAAATTGCAATAAGATGAGAATTCATTCATTTATATAAAAACATTTTTTGAGCATCGACAACATACCAGGCAACACTAGGACAATGTTATGGGGTGATGCTATTTTGCTCACTTTTTAAAGTCCAGTACTTATTTGTTTTATGTGCTTAACACACTGTCCTTGCCTTCTAGTAACAGGACTTGTATTCCAATGACTAGAATATAAGATACTCTTTTAGATAATAATTATAAGTGAGAAGTCATGGTCAAATATTATGCTTTTTTTTTTTTTTTTTTTTTTTGGACGAAGTCTCTCTCTACGGCCAGGTTGGAGTGTGGTGGCAAAATCTTGGCTCCCTGCAACCTCTGTCTCATGGGTTCAAGTGATTCTCTTGCCTCAGCCTCCCAACTAGCTGGGACTACAGGTGTGCAGCACCATGCCCAACTACGTTTTGTATTTTTAGTAGAGATGGGGGGTTTCACCATGTTGGCCAGGATGGTCTCGATCTCCTGACCTCGTGATCTACCTGCCTCGGCCTCCCAAAGTGCTGGGATTACAGGTGTGAGCCACCATGCCCGGCCTAAATATTATGCTTTTGATATGTTAAATATTTATTCGTCCTCTCCATCCTTGACTTTTTTGGAGTTTCAACAGTATTTTCTATTTGTCTACCATTCCTCCCAATATAATGATATTTGTATAAAGTAATTGTCTATTATTCTTCCCTCCCCCACACACTCATATTTGAAAATCAAATCCCATGTCACAGGGGAAGCCTGGCAATCACAATAGGGCAGTGGCTCAGATTTAAATTTTTCATCTCATCTTCAAATAACAGAATACATGTAGTCCCAGAAATACTGGCAGAATTGAAAAAAGACATTCATTAGACATTACTTTGTTATGTGTAAACACTTGAAACATTTCATAATTTTTGTTTAGTAGTTCCTATTATTTTTTCTTTTTTGAGATGGAGTTTCGCTCTCATTGCCCAGGCTGGAGTGAAATGGCGCAATCTTGGTTCACCGCAACCTTTGCCTCCTGGGTTCAAGCAATCCTCCTGCCTCAGCCTCCCAAGAAGCTGGGATCACAGGCATGCACCACCACGCCTGGTGTGAGCATCAGTGGATAATATATACCTACCATGTTTGCATATGATTATGACTGTGTTGATTTCTGTAATCAAGTCAATGGCTTATTTATTTGTTGATGATGGTTGTTTTTACTAGAGCCCATTATCATCACAAAAATATGTTTAAAACTCTCACGATCTTGAGAACCCTGACAAGAAAAAATACTACTTTCTAGACTAAACAGCAACAATATTAATAAGCTAGGCCCTACTATGCTCTGGGGAATTAGCAGAAAATTCATTAACAATATTTTTGGTCTATTTAATATCAATTCTAATCGTTGGTTAATCTGTCCATCGGTCAGTAGGCTTCACTTTTAGTGCCTATCGATATAGAAAGTGGACTTGCAAGTACAGGTAAATTTGGCACACATTACAGTTCTTAGCTGAGACCTCAGACTCAGTAATTTTTTGTTTTTAGAAATCTTTTTTTTTTTTGGCAACCATTACCAAACTATAAATGAGCTTCATTCATTTGCCATGTGGTTGTTCATAAGACAAATGTCCAAGTGGATCAGATTTCTGCAATTGCTAGGATTCTTGAGAGGTTCCCTAGCCTCCATTCACCTAGCTATCTGTCTCTTTATTTAGGGATGTGTCTTTGCATGGTACTCTGTTTTAGCATTAGGCATTTTTTGAAGGGTTAAGGGTCATGTATGTTAACAGAGTGTGTGGGGAGCACTCCTATAGCACTTTCACTTTCTAAGTATCAATAACAGAAATGTGAGAAAATCACACGTGGAAATCTCATGCTTCTAGCAACATTCACAGTCCTTCCATCTGCATTATTTTCAAGTATTTAACTCAGATTATCTAGTTGCAAATTGAATGCTTTAAGGCATTCTGGCTCCATTTGAGAGAAACACTTTGTTTTGACCTTTTGGTTTCCTCTCCACCTCTTGCATTGCTTCTGTCTGCAACATGCTTGGGTAATTTTTTGAGACACCAATTTATAATTCCTTGGCAAACATCAGATGGTGTGAAAATGTGAATATGTTAATGATGTTAATACACAGATTATACATTCAAATGACTGCAACTTAAGTGTATAATGTATTTTAGTTATTTTATTCCTTAAACTGTTCATCATAACATTCAGGTACAAAATCTTTCCCTCTTTTTACTTTTAGAAATAAAACCAACATTATATACGAAATTTTTAAAGGTAGCATTTTGGGCTTGCAAATATAGCAGATTTAGTTGCTTTTAAGTCTTTATTTGATCAGTTTTAACAACTTTAATACTACTGAGGTTGCTAAATTGCTGTTAAGTCTCCATTTATGTTTTGTTTTAAAGAACTCAGAGTAGCACACATTTATCCTGAAATACTTGCAAAATTAGGTGATAAGAAAGTCAGATCATTGCCTGTCTGTGTGAATAATATTAACACCACTAATATGGTAATCTATGATTATTGATGACAACTTAGATCTCCTCCACATTGCTTTTTTACAGAGATGTACAGTTTAGAAAATGATTATTCATATGTTAACTTATTTTTATTTGATAGTCATGATTATTACCATTTCCTTCTTCATGATTATCTTCATCAAGGATTTACTTATTGTTTACACAATACAAAGCACTGCAAGAGGAATTGATAGATGCAAAATGTTATCTCTGATCTTAAAGATAATGGGAGAAATTCTCCTTTTTAACTAGCAAATGTATAGGTGACTTGAAATTTTATTATGCCAAATTTTCATCTGATTGCAGTGAATTAGGGCGATACCTTCATGATCAAAAAGGGAAAACGAGGCCTAAAATAAGTAAAAGTAGCTTAATCAAGGGAAAAAAAAAGCATTAAAAGTATTAATCTAATTCTGCTAGTAGTCTAGAATATTCCTTATCAGAATACTCTCTTTTGGGGAAAAAAAACTAAAACATTAGAATATTTTAATAATTGAGAGGCAATTTTTTGAAAGCAAAGCAAAATAAAGTTCTTTTGTGGATGGATAAGAATGCAAATATTATTTAAAATTAATTTCAATCTTTCCTTCAAAGTTAACAACAAAACAGGCAAACAAAGGACACCAAACTACCATCTTGCTTTCCTCTGATTATTTATAAAGGAAACTGGCACTAAGTAAAGATGCCTGAAATCTCAGTGTTCTCTACTGACTCCAAAATTAGCTATAGATTCTGTTTTAGTTTGTGTCATTAGACTATGTCTCAGGAAAATAATTTCACAAGAGATCTATTTGGATTAAAAATGCATCCTGATGACTCCTTTCATTGCAACGAACAACCAAATTAGTCTCTGTGTGTTCCTTTCCAGAAAGCATATAATAGGATAAATGATATTTACAGCAACTGCCTCTGAAGAACTCAAATACACTCTAAATCTACTGTTCTTTTGGCAAAGATGAATATTGATATTTTACTCCATGTCTACCAGTGTCCTGGAAACATGTGATTGTACCTTCACCCTTTCACTCTCCTGATTAGATATTACTGCATCAGGTTGCATAATTTTAATCTGAAGGTCACAGTCAGTGCTTCTGATCACCAGTGCCCCTACTCACATCCTTCCCTTGTCGGCCCTGTCAGAATTTGAGGCTTTCTGTACATTCTCTTGGTTAGGGGCTGTCTATGGTAGGACTGCTATTGTATACAAGTGATAAACCTTGAATGATGTTATACTGTACCAGATAACTCACAAAGTTTTGCTCATATCTTGGGATCTGATGCTAAACACCTCTGGCAACCATTTGAAGAACATCAAGATTTTCCCAGGCCTAATGCAGTGGCTCATACCTGTAATTCCAACACTTTGAGAGGCTGAGGCAGAAGTATTACTTGAGGCTAGGAGTTTGAGCTTAGCCTGAGCAATATAGCAAGACCCTGTCTTTAGTGGGGGAAAAAAATTAGCCAGGCATGGTAGCCTACTCCTGTAGTCACAGCTACTAGGGTGGCTAAAGTGGGAGAATTGCTTGATCCCAAGACTTCTAGGTTACAATTATCTATCATTGCACCACTGCACTCCAGACTGGGCAATAGAGAGACTCTCATCTCTAAAACAAACAAACAAAAAAGACTTGGCCACCTCCTTCTGTTACCTTAGGTAAGTGCAGTAGTGTGGTATTCAGTAACCTAAAAGGCACTCCTCCTTACCAGAACTGTACCAAAACCCATATTCTGGACAGCGTAATACTTTGGCAGCCTTTCAAACCAATATGCAGTAAATATGTTTTGTTTTCTTTTATCTCTCTTTTTCTTTCCTTCCTTCCTTCCTTCTTTTATCTTTTTTTCTTTCCTTCTTTCTTTCTTTCCTTGTTTCTTTCTTTTTTCCTTTCTTTCACAGGGTCTCAATCTGTCACCCAGGCTGGAGTATGGTGGCAAAATCACAGCTCACTGCTTGGTCTCTTGGGCTCAAGGGATTCTCTCACCTCAGCATCCTGAGTAGCTGGGACTACAGGCACACCCACACCCCCGCTGCCAATGCCTGGCTAACTTTTTACTTTTTATAAAGGTGGGATCTCACTATATTTCCTAGGCTAGTTTCAAACTTTGGGGCTCAAGCAATCCTCCTGCCTCAGCCTCCCAAACTGCTAGGATTACAGGCATGAGCCACTGCACCCAGACAGTAAATATGTTTTCAGTTTTAGAAGACAGTATAGTCTGAGGTTTGTATAGAAAATAGATGGAGATGGAGGACCATGGCTGGTTAGCATTTTTCATCCTCTACTTTGTTTTCCTAAACAATTCACTTTCATGACAAATTAGTAGACGCTAATCGGAAAAACAATACTACTCAGATACCCACCCTGATTTTCCTTAGAAGATAGCTCAGAGGCTCCTCTTCCATTAGCATGTCACTTGGAGGTCTTATCCCCAACCTGGTGACTTATCCAAGTAGTCCTTTTAAAGGAAACTTTCCTGTCAATGACTCTGTTAAATATATTTTTTTTCATCTCATTGTATTTTCATGTAATTTTTTTATCACCCTGGTAAAGGTTTAGTGTCCTTCATGATATGACACTCCATGGGGCTACTGCTTAATCCCATTCTGCCCTCATCCCAAATTAATGTCAAATCTTACTGGTCTCAAAGCTCCCATCATTTGCATGAGACACAGACTATTAGGAATGATGTCTTAGTCCAATCCAATCTCCTTCATATAAAGATGAGAAAATGGAGTGCCCAGAGGAAATATGCTTGACAGGGAAAAATGCTTAATTTGCGTGAGGTCATCCAGTATATGGAGTGTCAGAAGTAGGTCTTCTGATCCTATCCCTGTGCTTATTCTGTAAGTGTAACTGGATTAAGAAATGATGTTAATGAAGTGAATAAAATATTGGCTCTCATACACCCTTAGAAGTTAAAAAAAATCATATTAAAGGTTATCCAAGATCCCTTTTGATGTTTTAACCTTCTAATTTTGACTCTGTAAAGCATATTTTTGGGTCTTCATTATACTTTCCATTTTTCCCCTTTTCCCCTCTGCCTGGGAACGTCTCACATCCATCTAGTTAACTACTATGCTGTCACTGTATGCTATCCTAGGCATCACTTTCTTGGAAGAATCCTTTTCTGAGTATCCATATTATGTTTTCTAAAATATCCTTCTTCTAAGTAACACTCATCTCTATTGTAATTAATATGAATTTATGTGTTTCACATTTTGTCCTGCACATTATACTGCAAGCTCTGATGATGGCAGGGATCACATCTGTTTTGATGATTTCTTCTACATTCTTTTGAAAATTACACTAACTTTGGCCAAAGTTTTTCTCTTGTGACCGGGTTTAACCCATGAGCCCCCAACACCTGTGTGGTTGAGTTTAGGCGTGACAGTGAAATCGTTAAACTGAACATGGTGAGGAAGGTACTGTTTTCCTCTTGGTTAGTAGATCATGTGGATATAATTCCAGAATTATCTAATGCCCTGCATCCACCTTCATCACAGCAGCTGGCCCAAGGGAATAAGATCAACATGCATAATCAGGGATAAGATAAAGTATAAAAGAGAGAGAGAGAGAGAGAAAGAAAGAGAGAAAGAGAGAAAGAGAGAAAGAGAGAAAGAGAGAGAGAAAGAAAGAAAGAGAAAGAAAGAGAGAAAGAAAGAAAGAAAGAAAGAAAAAGAAAGAAAGAAAGAAAGAAAGAAAAAAGAAAGAAAGAAAGAAAGAAAGAAAGAAAGAAAGAAAGAAAGAAAGAAAGAAAGAAAGAAAGAGAGAGAGAAAAAGAAAAAGAAAGGAGAGAAAGAAAGAAGTGCAAGGTATTGGAGTCCCTGGTGTTGTGGTATCCAAAGACTGGCTCCATTTCTGCCCCATCTACGATTTGGTTAAATTAGTCAAAACATTCAATTTTTAATTTCTTTTTCGTTTTGTTTAAGCTAGTATGGGTTCTGTTTATTTCAGCAACAACTAAATTTCTAATTAATTCATTGTATTAATAGCACCAATTACAATGCTACACACACTCAACTAGTTCTTGAATAAAGAATGAATAAATATCTTTGAACCAGAACTGAAAATTAAATATCTCTTAAGAAGGGGTGTTCATGTTGGTTCTAATTCATGACTTGTGGATCAACTGAGATTTAAATATGCTAAATATTTGATAATTTTATTGATTAAATTACTCATATGACTTTAGAAGTACCTTATAAAGCAAGATATGTGGAAACTTGAAACTAAGGGTAACTAATTATCAATCTTTTTTTATGAATCCAACTGAATTCTTATATGATGGCTAAAACTTACAGGAATTAAAAACTAGAACGAAATACAGCAGGATACCAAACAAAAATCAATCCTGTATCCCAGCAATTCATATACACCTTAAACGTATCTCACCACATGATACAATGGGTGACTTGTTAACTGTTAGAGAGTATGAGAATAAAGAATTCATGAATCATCTTGTCTGAAGTCCTGTTTCTTTATCTGTAAGTAGAGACGATAATTTTGGTGTGGACATTTATCAGACGTTGGCTGTCTTGCATGCAAATCCTTTTATTACTAGTACTCCTTCCTAGTTCACCTTGCAGACATTTTTTGTGGGGCACTTAATGCAGAGTTTGGACCATGGGCCCACTGTTATAACCTGGTGAGTAACATGGCTTCTGGCATGCAGTGAGACTACTAAATACTTGTGAAATGAATACGTAAATTACGGAGAGAACTGAAAATGTGAAACCATAATGTAGCCTCATACAATTTTGCATACTTTATGGAGGCAAATCCCATGTTTAGTGGTTAATGTGGACATTGAACTATATACATTTATGTTTATACCAAAAATGCTCAGTATAACAGAAATATTCCTTCTTGGAAACAGCTTGACTTCACTATACACAGAGAGTTTAACTCACCTTCAAGTTGTATCCATCACAATTAATTAATCCATATTTTACATATGACTTTGGAGAGCACCCTCTGAAATGCAGGCAAGGCCATTTGGTTCAAGAGGCCCCATCCCATTCTTTATTCAACACAACTTTCTTCATTGAGGTCCTTCCACATGTACTTCACAACCTGGATAGCTGTGGAAAGTAATCAGTCTGGCACAAAAACGCAGCCCACAGACTTAGGGCCCACGTAATTTTTATTCAGATCTAATCTGCTGTAATTGTTTGGCCACTTGATGCTGTCCGTAACATTTGTAATTTTTCACTGTTCAGTATCCGACTCCCTCATCCACTTGGTGATAGTATCCTGATTGTGATTGTGATGTTCACTCCTTCTCTCCCCTCACTTAGCGTTTGTGCTTCTGGTGAAGCTAAACCCAGTCCCAATTTAAGCAGATTAGCACATTCAATTCGCAGGGCCACAGGTAGGGTTTCAAGGCACAGGAACCAAGGAGAGCCAATTAGTTATGAGCAGACATTTAATGAGGGCTTCTAAGAAAGAAGCTTTCTGACACTCTTAAGAGAGCTGTCAGAAATAATGTTCTCTTGACTTGTAGGAAGAGAACAAAGTGGTTTGTAGCTCTTGTAACTGCTGGTGGCCATTTTGTGAAAGCATTAAGATGAAACAGCCATTGCAAAAGATGACACAGAAATATAGAAATAAATTGGATCTTTGTAATATCATTGGTCTGCTTGATCTTGATGAACCTTTAGTCCTTACAGTTACTTGTGTCATTAACTACCTCTATTGTTTAATCCTATTTGAAAGAGACATTCTTTCATTTATAACTGAAAGCTTTCTAATGAGTCATCTGCTTTGCTGGAGCTCAGATTAAATTGAGTCCTTTGTCACAAAGGCATCCATGACCTAAACTCATAATAATCACCCAGTGTTTCTTTTCTATCACCCAATGTTCCATCTTTTAAATCACCCAAATGTCTCTGTGTTTTCCAATAAAGGATGTGCTTGGGGTGTAAGTACTGGCTAGAAATTTTTTCAGTTCCAAGTGATAGAAAATCAAACCAAGTTTACTTAAACAGAAAAAGGAAATTTATTACTCATATCACTGAAAAATTTTAGAAAACTTTTGATTTAGGGATTCAAACAATATTGACAGATCATATTTTACGTCCATCCCTTGGTTGTGCAATTAAATTGGTTTAATTCTCAGGTTCCACCAAGAGCCATCAGCAGCTCCAGGCCTATGTCATTTGGCCTCCAGGTTCAGCAAGAAAGAAAACAAGCTTTCCTTAGACTAATTTGGAAAAATAACTCTTAGCCCTGATCTCTTTGATCGAAATTGGGTTACCTCCTGTCCCTGAATTACCATGGTAAAGAGTATAGAGGCTGAAGTCACATGTCAGTTCAGGAAGTCAGAGATGGAAACAATTCTGCCTGAAGTTCTTGCACTATGACTGGGAACAGGAATGTGGTTCACTAGAGGAAAACAGAGGTCTTTGGATTAGACTAAGTTAAAACAGATGAGAAGTGCAGACAGTAAATACCTGCTGCATTTTACAAACAAAAGCCAAATTCTAAGCATTTTAGAGTTGCATTTTGAACTATGGCTCCTATACTTACACAATTTTAGAGTTAGATGAGTCCTTAAGACTTGACCTTCTGAGAAGTGGAGAATATTTTTGTGGGATCAGGATCATATAAGAAGTTGGTGACAGAGCCGAGAATAGAACTCATGGCTACTCACTCTCAAGAAAATTGATTTTTTGGGGGGTATGCCTCTAGATTTATAGAAAGAGTATGCACACCAAAGTTACAAAGATCTCTGAGTCCTAGTTCCTTCCTTGTTAAAGGGTGATAAGCTTACTTAGGGGATTAAATCGGATATGAAATGCCATTAATGTACCATATACACAGTCTAGAACAAAGGTGATCCTATTATGACTCTAATTGCAGTTTTTTTTTTCTTTAAGAAATTTACTTCTCTATATAATCAAAAGATCATGGAAGTGGTACTATTCTGTTTTCACGGACGACATAGCCATCTTTTCTGTACATTAAATCACAGCATCTTCATCTTATTCTCAGAAAGCTTTCAAGAGAGTTGTTATTAGACACATAAATGCCTCTAAGTACTGGGATCATATTATCTAAAAAGTGAATAGCCTTCAAAGACAAGAAAGAGCTGGTTTAAGAAATCAAGGTTTATCCACTGAGACATTGGACTGTCTTTCTGGGACTAACCTCAGGCAAGTGTTACCTTTGGCATGCCCCTTAACTTTTCTGTAAAATGAAGATATCTTTCCACTCTTCCACACTGAGATATTGGGACAATCAAATCAGACATTATGTATTAAAGTATTTGGGAAACTGTAAAGTAATATAAAATTTTAAGAAAAAACATATTTTCTGCACATTAGTAAACCTGATTGATACATAAAGCAATTTCCTTTATATTGTTAAACATTTTATCATTGTTTAATATATCTATATTTATCAGCCAATTATGAAGTAGACTGAACAATATGAAATTGCTATTTTGGTTTTATTTGTCACTAAATCTAATAAAGAATTTAGTGCAAAGTATAAATGCTTTCTAGTGTTTATCTCTTCTATGGATAGCAAAATTACTTCTTCTCTCTTTTCTGTATGTGTGATGACTTGTTTCAGAAAGAAAAGAGAGACTCTGATTTTTCTCCTTAATATTACTTCTTTATATGTTCTCCTTCTATTTTTATAGTTAAAATAATGTTCTCGTTTTAGTAGTTCACAAACTTGGTTGAAATTTGAATCTCTTGGGAGCTTAAAAATATTCTGATGTCCAGGCTGTTCCCCAGATCAATGACATGGCAGTATCTGTGGTTGGGACCCAGACATCAGTACATCAGTACAAGTCCCCATGTTATTTCAATATCCAGCCAAATGTGAGAACTGTTGCTATTCCAAGGTCACTCAACAATGGTACTTAACTAAGAAATGGGCAGGATAGTAGAAATTTTTTTCTAGGAGAGTTCTGAGATTTAATTTTAACAAAAACTTTAAAGGTTGGTATCAAATTTATTTGTTATAAGGTCTCATTTTCAATTTTCTAATGTTTTTAGTGAGAAATAAAAGGAAGAACAAAATTTCAGTGACATTTTCTGTGTGCTCTGTAGAAACTATTATCACATCCCTGAAAATCATATTTTCACCTCTGAAGGTGTATTTCCATGGGTTTTTTGGTGGCATCACGGTTCCAGTGTATGATTCACACTTTCAAAATAAGCCATGTCACCCTTTCCTCATGTGTCTTTTCCCTCCTAAAAACTTTCACCTGCAATTGCATCTTTTAAAAGCATGTTTTCTGTCTTTTGTGGTGCAAAACATAAATGCCATGAAAAAAAAAAGTTAAGAAGGGAAAATAAGGTCTGAAATTTTGTAAGTAAGACTACAGAAATTCTTGATAAAGGGCCTGTTCCGGCATTCTCTTATGCTTTCTAATTCAACTCAATGAAGAGTTGACAATTCACCATACCAGAAGCACAAAATGAGAAATTTTGAGGGCCAATGCACAAAGACAGTTTCCTAAATAGATTGAGGAAAAGAAGTGTACTATAACAGGTATATATGACTGTGATACACAGTAGGAACTTCTGAGGTCAGGAAGCTTGAAATTTAAAATCCCCAAACTTTTCTGTCCAGTGGTCTGTATGGAGAAAGGATTGTGTCTGCCTGTGGTTTTTTACTTATATGCACAGTTCGAGCATCAGGCATGTCATCTTACTGGGTTTGAGGTTTGGTCCTACTTATTGTCAGTGCCCAAAATTGTGTTTCTCTCCTGGAGGCTAGAAGGGAAAAAAGAAAGTATAATAAAAGAGAGAAAGAAAATGACTGAAGAGTGGTATTAAAATTTTGTGTATGAAAAGTGAAAATAGTAAGAACTATGATTTTTAACTGATTTTTAAATTTTCAACTAATTTGCTTCAAAGTTGAGTGGTGTCCACCTTGGAAAAAAAAAAAGAAAGAAAAAACACCCTCAAATTAGAGTGCTTATAAAAAAAAGAAAATTAACTAAAATATACTTGGAGGAAAAGGAAAGAAAAAGGAGAGATCCGAGGGTTTTTTTTTTTTAAACTGCTATTTATTTGACAAAATACATTTGAATTTAATTAAAAATGGCAATTACTTGTACATACATTATTTCAAAATATTTTCACTAAGCACCAAATAGAATAGTCCCCCAATCTTTTCACTGATAAAAGATTGCCTTTGAAAGAATGCCTAAAACAATCAGTTTATTTAGGTTTTTAAGAAATAAATCTAAAGCTGCCAATTAGGATTTCTAGTTACCATGAGAAGATTCAGTTAACAACCTTGAAGTAATATAATATGAGCTTTTAAAAACTTTGTTTGACCTATACATCCTAACTGAGAGGATTTGTTGGCCTCAGGCTGCTAATCACATGTCCATGTGCAGGTCTCTCTCTCTCTCTCTCTCTCTCACACACACACACACACACACACACACCACTGAGAAATAAGTATCATGTGTAAATGATAAAGACTATATGGTCCCTGTATATTTAAGGGGAATAATATCTAATTCTCATGACTGCAGTATTAGTGAATACACGAATGAAACTGAGAGCTTGCTCTGAGCTATTCTTTTATTCTCTACTAAATGGGACCATTAGCTTCTGGACAGGGGAAAATAATGGTATATTCATTTCACGTGTCTGATAGTGTCTTGCTCCCAGTAATGATAAGGAAACAATGCACATTAGCACATTTGACTACATAAGCCAGGAGAGTAGAATATCTGAGTGAGTGAGGCTCCTTCTAAGACACATTAGAGAGCAGTGGTGATTACGGTAAATTGGAGAGTAAATACTCATCTAAGGCGTGTAAATGGTACTTAGATCCAGCTGATTGTGATCATATGAAAATGTGAAGCAAGAGCTTCTAGATCTTCTAATTTTTTGTTTTATAAGAGGAGCCAGAAAGCTGGTATTTTATGTGAAGTATGCCGAGTATTTAATTTTGGGAGATAATTAAATGCATCAAAATGTGAGCTACATAATATACATTCGACTATGGCCAAATATGGTACATAGGTCACAACTTTACAGATATCTGATTTCTTTGTATTTTAATCACTCAGCTGTGTGATTTATTTTTGCAACTCTCATAAGTCTTTAATTGATTCTCAATCCTACTTTGACATTTATCAAGAGTTGTTGGTTGTACTTACACTAATAACCTATGCCTTCAAATTAACACTGAGTTCTTAAAATCTAATGACTGTTTCTTCAGCTGTATAGAGGGAATGAAATAGGACCTACCTCGATGATTATTTTTTGTGTTAAATTAGTTAATATATGCCAGCTCCTCATGCTTTGTAAGTAGTAAATGTGTTTACTATTATAATAAGTCTATGTTGGAGTACCCAACACATCTCTCCAAAGATTATCATAAAGGAGATGCTTTGAAAATATGAGTTGATTGATTGATCAATAAGTTTATGACAACAAATATCCATTGAAGAACTTTTCTCATCCTTTGCCACTTGGACATGACCTAGGATTAGGAGGATATGATTGAGAATAATTAGATTTTAGTTTAAGCCTCTGATAGCATGTGAAAGCTTAATTTTTGAAATAATTATAGTATAAACATTTTTACAATAAATAAAATATGTCTAAATAGCTTCATAAATATTTAAACAGCTAATCCACAAATCCACCTGTGCTCTCTAGGCAGCATAGTTTGAAAGCACGAGCATTTTTTTAGCAGCATGCACACCATTAGTGCACATTATTTATACAAATGCAACTCTTTTCTCAGGCCAAGCCACTCCCCATTTAGAGAGAAGCTTAGTGGTCAGACTTACAAAAAAATACAACTGTTTCCTCCCTGGATCTGTAGCTCAAATGACTGAAGGACAAACCTAGGAAGTTACCCTTATGCAGGAATAATATGAGTAGAAATACTGTGTGAAGAAATAGGCTACTGAACAATGATAGAGTAGTTTTAGGTATTATGGGAATCATTTCTCCCCCTTTGCGGATCAGTTTTGTTAACTGTAATGTACATGAATTTGACTCAATGATATTTCTTTTCTAGTTTCAAAATCTGTGATTAGAATGTTAATAGCTGACACATATAAATGTAATTGTAGAAACAAGTTTTTTTTCTGTTTTCAGTTTCACTGGAATAAAATAATGTTCTAGTCAGTGTGCAGAAGTACATGCTCCTTTTCTTCAAGGAGTTTAACATTTATTATATGACTGTCTAAATATGAGGAAATATCACACAAGGAGGAGACAAAAACACGAGAACAATTTATAGAATATAAAATTTTTTGATATTTCTTCAGAGACTTGTTATAAATGCTAACATCTGAAGATATGAAGAAAGACTTCATGGCTTAGGTTTACTTAGACAAAAAGAAAGCTGAGGGCTCTGAAGAAGGAGCAAATAATTTAAAGATCTAGAATACATGTTAGTTTGATTTTGGGGAAGAGTAGCAAGCAGATAATAATAAGAAAAAAAGTCCCTGCTTATGCACTTTTTATTCAGAGATGGACCAGGCACAAGAGTGTGACAAAGCACTGAATTCTTTAGAACAATTCAAGCCCACAGTCCAGTGGCTACTTCATTTTTCATTGTCAGGAGATACTGGTTTCTCTCTGTTTCCTTCTCTGTATAAGTCATGTGAGGCGTGTAAGCCCACTTTTCACACACTAAGAAAACATTAAAATGTGGTAGAACTTAGTATTTAAATTACTAATGTAAAAGCCAGTTTTCTTGTGAAAATGCTATTAAAAAGTCCAGGTCTTATGAAAATCTGCTCCTAGTTGCACAGAAATGTTTAAAAGGTCCTGGTAGGATTTTTCTAATATGATAGGGGCAGATAAGGTTCATTGTCTGTTAGAGAATCAATAGAGTAATGAGAATGACATGGTTTTATTTTATTCAGTTTCTTTACCTCATAATACACACATTGCAATTTGGAGAAAATAGAGTTAAATTTAGAAACAACATACCCTATCATGAACATGGCACATAACATTAATATGTAGATGCATCTGTAGATATACCTTACAAACCTCAAATGGCCCATAGCTCATGATCTCAAAAGTGTATTAGAGAAAATTATAAAAATACAAAGATAAATGGAAACAAGTAGTAGGTGGCTAATATACTCAGATCGTGACAAATGAAGTTGACAAACTGTAAGTGTTGGCAGCTGGCTTAGTCAGTTAGGGTTGTTATAACAGAATACCATAGACTTGGTGGCTTATAAACAACAGAGCTTTATTTCTCACTGTTTGGGAGGCTGGGAAGTCCAAGAACGAGGTGCCGCAGATCTGGTGTTTGGTGAGGGACACTTTCTGTTTTCTCTACAGCTGTACTTTTACTGTGTCCTCACAGGTGGAAGAGGGAAGGGAGTGCTCTGTGGTCTCTTTTATAAGGATATTATTCCCATTTATTAGCCACCCTTCCCCCATGAGCTAACCATTTCCCACAGGCCCCACCTCCAAATACCATCAGCCATCACATTGAAGGTTAGTTTCAACATATAAATTTTGGGTGGGACCCAAACATTCAGTCTATAGCAACTACCCAAAAAACATAATTTAAGAGGCCAATCTAACTAACGATGTATAAATAATCTTCAGTTTCTTACGAATGTAAATATACCTTCTTTTTAAAAGCACATGGAACATTCATAAAAATTAGCCAAATATTAGGCTAGAAGTAATTTCAATAAATTTATAGAGGTGAAAAAACACAGATAATATTCCCATGATGGTGCAGAAAATCTATGACCGACAAACAGAATCAGTCCCCCACAAAAAATTCTTCCTCTTAGGGATTTAAATGCTCTCTCTTGAACACCTCTTAGTTCAAAGAGGAAAAACCAAAACTGGAGAGAAAGATTTACAAAGAAAAATTAAAAATAAAAATAATATCTATTAGAACCCAGGGGACATAATGCTCTGAGGGAAACTCATAACCTTAAAACTTATATTCATTTTTTTTTTTAAAAAAAAGAATAAGGACAAATAAATTATCAGATGCAAAATAATTAGAAAAAATAAAATACACTAATAAAAGGTCTAAGTAAGGAATTTATAATAAAGATATATGCAAAAATAAATTATTGTGAAAACTTAAAAACAGTAGAAGCAATATGCAAACAGATGTTGGGAGTAGAACAGTAAAATAAACAACTGATTAATCACAGAAAGGAAAATGTGGGAGGCTGTGGTGAGAGGATCACTTGAGCCCTGGAATTTGGGCATCATAGCTAGATTATATCTCTAAAAATAAATAATTTAAAAAGAAAGAAAGGAAAATTATTATGATTATTTGTACAAATAAATTTAGACACCTGAATGAAAGGTATAATTTTATAGGAAAATATAATTATCAAAACAGACTTTAAAAAAATAATTCAAATTAATCTATTTTCATTTAAGAAATGTTGAATGCTATCAAGAAGATCCCACTCAAAAACCTCAGGCTCAGATTGTTACACAGGGGGTTTAATCAAATTTTTAAATAATTGTAATGTTCTTTATTATAGCATGTAAAAAATAAAGGTAGATTTACAAACTATCTTAAGACACTGAGTGTATTATTGATATAAAAACCTGACAAAGATTGTACTAAACACAAAAATCTTACGTATTTTATTATTTATTAAAAATATAAAATAAAATATTTATAACTCAAATTAAGCAGTTCTTGTAAACCATGCCACATTACAATCTAGTATGGATTATTTCAGGAATGCAAGGATGGCTTAATTAAGTAGGAATTTATTAATATGATTCCATTTGATAAGAAATCTATGGAAAAATAATTTTATCATCTGTGCAGATGTTTATCAATAAACAATTATTGATAAGTGCACAACAAAATCTAAGTGATGGATTCCTCCTTCAACACAATGAAAAAGATTAGGTTCTGCTAAAACATAATTATTAGATGATAATTATTTTGTGTGCAATTGATAAACATAATGACTGCAATTTAATATGGAATTTGTATTAGTTTGTGTGGTTTCTTTTTTTTTAGATTTTTAATCTTTTGAAACAAGAAGGGCAAGTTTTCTCACAATTAAAGAAAATCTTTAGCCATATACAAAGAATATAATTTTAAAAATAAACGTCTACAGAAGTATCTTTTCTTTGGGCACATAATTGCTGGTTTAGAGGCTTCAATACTTGCTATGCTTTCCTCTGTGTCAAGGTAACACAGAATAGCTATAAGTGCTCTATAGAGAAGTAGTGAAAATATTTATTCTCTGTATAATCCTTGAAGGAATAAGTGTGCTCTGATTCAGGCTTGGGGCATGCCTCCCACTCCAACTCGGCAATAATCCCCATATTCTCTCTAAATAAAATGAACATACACATAGGGATAGTTAGTGAATTAATAGAAAATGGAAACAGAGTCTGGAAACTTTCGTTATTTACCAAACACTGAATCACAAGCTTTTCTATGCCAGGGAGGAATTGAGGAGCAAATCAGTGCAGTCTACTGGCTCCACAACTTGCTCGTTGTATAGGGCTGCTAGATTTAGCAGCTAGAAATACAGGATGCCCAGTTAAATGTGAATTTCAGATTAGCAATTTTTTTTTAGTATAATTATATTTTGTGTAATATTTGGGACACATGACCAGGATGGCCTCAATATTCTCTAGCTTGACTAAACTTTAGTTTTCTTCCTGACTCTTGGCCCTTGACTTTCATTTTCTTAAGAACATTTGCTTTAGAAGCTTGAAATTGTGTATCTGTTCTCTACCCCTTTGATATATGAATCTTCTATATCCCAGAAATGTCTTTCTCAAGGACCTGAGAGCTATCCCTTCGAAATGTGATTATTAGGAAAGTCAGGGTCTGTATCTCCCAGTCTCTGTGAGGGGGCAGAGGCCTAATTTTAATAAGCACCAATTAGCAAACACAAATGGCCTAGTCACATTGAACAACCTGCTCCCAACATTCTCTAGTACCTTTCTGCTACCTCACCCAGCAATTAAAAACTCTTGTTTCATCCAAATTGTGTTCAGCCTCTTTTCCGTATTGAAATAGTCTCTCTCCCCATTGCAATAATCATGAATAGTATTTCTTGCCTGTTTAAATGGTCCAGGGCAAATTTTCTTTTGCACATACATATACTACATATTTGGGACATTATATTTAAAATTTATTTGTCATTTGTCTGAATTCCAATTTAGTTTTTTTTTTTTTTTTTTTTGTATGTTTTGTCTGACAACCCTATAGCTGGGGTAACATGGGATAATTTTGGATAGGCCAGGATCTACATCACCGTTTCCTTGTCTGCAAAATTAGATGATCCTATTATTGTATATGGTTTGTTGGGATTAAATTATGTACTCCCTACGAGTCTCTTAGCATAATCTTTGGCACACAGGAAACACATAATCAATGATTGCTGATGCTGTTCTTGTGTTCATTAACAGGAAAAGAAGTTGATAATACCTGATGTGGTTCCTGCGTCATTAGCTTTCATATCAAGATGATCAGTTCACAGAGTGGGTGCCTATTTCTCTCCCCTACAGTAGCAGTTAATGAAACAAATAAAAATTGTGTGTTTAAAAAAAATTTATATTCACAAAATAGTTTTCGCCATCTCTTTCTTTAGCAGGCTCACAATTATTTAGCATCTGTGGGAGAGAGTTCCAGTTAACAGGAATGACAGATTAACTACTTCCTTTCGGTATAATAGGAATTACACCTGAAATATATGACTGTAACTGTACATTACTGATCACTGCACAATTCAACAACTGCAAACTACATCTTGGTTCTATCAAGGACCTAGCTCCATTCTTAGCCTTGCTTTTTCATTAGTCCATTTTTCAACAACTTGTGTTGACTGAGGTAAAGGATAGCAAGGAAAAATTAAGCCCATTCCTTATCTAGTCATCTGTGGTACAGATGTTTGCTCATTCCAAAGTAAAGTAATTGGTAACAGTTTGAATGTCTTGGAGTATTGACCTCTGCTATCCTACTTATTTTAGAAAAGGAAAAGGCAAGTAGTGAACTGACTAAAGGACTGAAGGGACCAAGAGAATGAGGACAAATAGGAATCATGCCTAGATAAAAAATAAATTGCTCCCACCTAGGTGAGAGTTGCACAAAACTTAGTCAGTACCTCCATGTGTGGACTCTGCACCTCAGTGGGAAGACACACACACACATCTCATTAATGCTTGTAGTACTAAAACTATCTTAATATATTTCCAATAGAATACCTACTAGTTTATGATTCACATACTGTGTCAAGTTTAATCTTACAGTTTCATAATGAAGTATGGAGATACAAAGTATTATTTGCTTTTTTTAAACGTGGGGTAAATGCATTCATAAGTGTTTTATGATTTACACAGTGAGGATGTCTGACTAATGTAGTTCATATCCCATGCCTAATATTGTACAAAGTATATAACTTCATGACTACATATTTAGTCATACAATAAGACATTTCGAATGGGTATTATGGTGTAAGTGTGTGTGTGTGCATGCAAGTTTATATGTGTATCTTAAAAGTTTTACCTAATTTTACATTCATAATTCTCTATGAAGAGGACAAAGCAAGTTTTTTTTTCCTTTTAACTCTTATTCTCATTTCATTGAAAAATGCAGAGCATTCTTACTCAAGTCTGCAAGTTAAATGTTAGGGCTGGGATTGGAGCATAAATCTTCCAATTCCCTGTCTGAATTTACTGTCATTGATAATTTTTTATAATATTAAAATTAATTAAAAATATATTTTAGTTCTATACCACTGATTAGAAACTAGGATCAACAAACAAACAACAACAACAAAAATCAGCTTCTGCTGTGAAATGGCACGGTACATATTCTATTTGCTTTTATATGGAAGGTTCTCAATATCTGAGAATACCCAGTGGATCAGTCATGATTCTATTAGAGAAGCAGAACTCACTAGGAGTGATATGGGTTGCACGGTAGTCAAATCTGGAATAATTCTGAAAGTTGGTTGGGCAGTCTATACAAGCTGCTGCCTCTGCATCCACTGTTGAGGCTTAAGTCATCACAGATCTGCCATACTGGCAGTGGAGAAATAAAGCCACATGCAGATGAGAGCAAGGAGAAGCTGGGACCCATGAGGACAACTAGAATTCTCAAGGACACACTAGAACCCATATCTACCACCCCCCACCGCCATCTCCAACTGGAATAGCTTGGGTGACTTGCAAGAGAACCTGATATTCCTCATGATGAAGCTATGACACATTTGGCCCAGGATTAGAAGTTGAAGGAAGACGTCTGGCTAGAAGAGCTGTGGATCTGGGTGTTGCTCCATGCCAAGGAGGTGAGCTGGCACATCAATGCCAACACCTGTAAGAAGCCATGGTACTTGGAGCCCAGCAATGATCTCCAAAACATAATATATATATATATATATGTAAATTCTGTCTTACTTTCACCTTCCAAATCTTGTGTAAAATGTCTCTTGTGCCCAATGATATCCTGGAGACATACAGGGAAAGGAATTCCAAAAAAGCAATGTAAGTGTAGCTACATTTGCACCACATAAAAGTACCATCTGCCAAGGGTGGTGGCTCATGCCTGTAATACCAGCACTTTGGAAGGCTGAATTGGGAAAATAGCCTGATGTCAGGAGTTCCAGACCACCCTGGGCAACACAGAGAGACCCCATCTCTACAAAAAATCAAATAATTAGCTGGGCGTAGTGGTGCACACCCATAGTCCTAGCTATACAGGAGTCTGAGGTAGGAGGATTGCTTTAGCGCAGGAGTTCCAGGCTGTAGTGATCTATGATCACACCACTGCACTCTAGCCTGGGTGACAGCATGAGACCCTGCCTCTAAAATGAATAAATAAATAAAAATTTTAAAAGGTATTGGAAAAAAGACATTGAACAAAACCCATTTAAAATGCACATGAATACATCATTGGGGTTTTTAGGGTTAAAAAAATAAAGTGTAATTGAGATTTTTTTCTTTATTTTCTTTTTTATTTTTTTGAGACAGAGTCTTGCTCTGTTGCCCATGCTGGAATGCAGTGGTGTGATCTGGGCTCACTGGAAGCTCCGCCTCCCAAGTTCACGCCATTCTCCTGCCTCAGCCTCCCGAGTAGCTGGGGCTACAGGCACCCACCACCGCACCTGGCTAATTTTTTGTATTTTTAATAGAGACGGAGTTTCACCGTGGTCTCGATCTCCTGACCTCATGATCTGCCCGCCTCGGCCTCCCAAAGTGCTGGGATGACAGGCATGAGCCACCGTGCCCGGCTGAGATTTTTTCTTGAAAAATAAAGCTAAAATTTACGAAAATAAGTATTTTATTTTATTTAGTAAAATGTATGTCCTAATTTCAAGTATGTGTTTATTTCTCAGGAAGGACAAACACGTTATTAAATGTTGATTTTGGTTTTTCTCATATTAGTTTTTCAACAACAGTATAGATAACACAGTATGATACTATTTACTTCTCATTTAATTTTCCCAGAAAGATCATAATGAGACTAATTTTTGAAAAAAGAAATTTGTGGGCATCTCAAGATTTTCATAAATTTCCACAAGGACTCCTTTTAATTATTTGAGGTTGAAAGCATTCCTATTTGAGTTGTCTATTTTGTCTCGGTCTGCATTAATTTTCTTTTCATTTTTAACTGGCCTAACTCGCCAACATCAATGGATTTGTCTATAATTGGTTCATTCTTTAAAATTATCTCAATGACTTCAAGATATCCTCCATTTTGTGCAAGATTTGGAATTGTTTACTACATGTTACTATGCTGACTTACAAAGTCATTAATAGTCATAGACACACAGTAATAAGCTGTAAAGAATGGTTAAGTTGGAATTATTTTTATAAATGGTTGGTTCATTAGTGAATACTGTGTAATTAATAATCACTTAACTCCTCCATAGTAGATATATGGCCTAGGCTCAGATAAACTCTCTGATAATGAAGACTCTCTGAAGACTATTTAGTAAATAGAAATAATCAATTTCCTATAAACAAGAAACTTCAGGGAAAGACAATGTGATCCCTTTACAAGTTGACAGTGCATTTTATATGAAATGTCTCAAATCCAGAGAAATTTGCAACTCTTTATTTCCCAGAGTTCAATGGCATCATTTTAAAAACCTCCCTATTTTTTCTTCCAGTGATGGTAAAAACCTATCTCCTAACCTAAGTCTAAGTGGAAAAATGTCATTGTTCTGACAATGGTTTTCTTCACTGTTGACCCATTAAAAAAAAATAGAATCTGAAATTATTCATCTATGATATCTATAACTTAATTCATAAGATAGTTCTTAAATAAATATGAAATGGAATTTTTTATCATTATAGTACTCACTTTCCAAAGTAACCAGCTAACCATATATAAATGTTTATATTTTCAAAATCATTATCCATTGTTTTTCTGGAAATGATGTAAATATATGGCTTTTCAAAACAGATACCTAATCTATTAACATTTAATTAGACTCATTAGAAATTTTAAAGGCCATTTGACTTGAAAGCATTGGGCTTTGAAGAGAAAGAAAGGTTTATCTCAGAATTCCAAAATGTAAGGTTTACAACGATCACAACTATCATAAGGTTTACAACTATCACTACAGCAAGAAGGTTGTAAGAGGGAGCAAAAAATTTGTACTGTAAAGCTATAGGACAGGGAAGATGAATAGTGAAATCACTTTCTTACTACCCAATGTAAGATTTTGACTAGAATAAATGGAAGATTCACAGAGGATGAGATAAGAGCATTGATGCTCATGGGTGCCTAATAAGGGCAAACCTAGTCTAACTCTTTCATGAATAGTTTGGGGGGCATCCCAGTGCATAAGAGCTTATATCATGGAAGATGGCCAACCTCTTATAAACTAGAGACCTGCATCTAACATGACACTGAAGCATCGTGACACCTAAGTAGTAGTAGAATGGCAATGACTGTGGGAGATTTCTTGACCTGAAGGCAGTTTAACAAGTCTCAGTCAGGTGTTGAAAAAGCCGTTGGGAGTCTGTGAGCTACACAACCATCAGTATAGCAATGGTAAGAAGGACACTGGATAAAAAGAGGACTTGAGTTCAGACAAGACGTGCAGAGGGCCTCAACTATGCAGATGGGAGGTAGGAAGAACAGAGGCTGACAGCTTAAGACTAAGCATGAACAGGCGCCTCAACAGAGGCAATGAGGATCAAAGGCAGCACATGGCGCTGAGGCCAAGATATGCAGCATTCCCTTACCTCATCCCTAGGAACATAGATGATCTATGGCAGAGTGTGAAAGAAGAGGGGGTGGGGAAGGAGGAGGAATCCCATAATTATGGAATACTTCCTCAAAAGTGACTGAATTTTAAATAAGGGGTGACCAATACACTTTGAATCCACAAATGTGATTATTTTCAGTAATCTATTGAAATGGTAACTCCTGAGCTATATTGAATTTAGTTACTAAAAACTCAAGTTACGTATTTTCTCACCAATGTTGTCTATACATTTCAACATTGCTACATGTTGATTTGACCCAGTAAGTTACCATCTAAGAATTTATCCAGGATAAATACATGGTCACACCAAGAAGCAAAGATATGTGTATAAGAATGTTAACTTAGCTTTTCACTTAATAGCAAATTACTGGAAGAAATCTACATGGCCACGTAAAGGGATCCATGAAAATGAATTGTGGTACTTCCATACAATGGAATAATAGTCAGCTGTCAAATAGATGCTCAGCAATTTGCATTTTGTAATGGGCTTTATTAAAATTTAATTAAGATAATTTAGCAGGTTACAATAAAAATGTAAAAGTTTGGTGACAAATTCCCACAGTATTTAGCTTATCCTTGGTATTCATTATAAAGTTCATTGTTGCCTACTGTATCATGGATAGGAAAAATTTTTATCATGAAACTTTTTTATTACATTTGTAATGCCCTGTTTAAATAAGATTTCTTTCAAGTATGTACTGCATTGAAGAATGTTTATTATAAATGTATCAACCTATTTAAAATACTGTGAACAATGAAGATACAACCTTAGCAAATCATTGTTTCATTATTTTGAATACTAGAGAGAACAGTATTAAAATGTTCTTACTTCTTAGGGTTGCTGTAAAATACCAGTAGGACTTACATAACTAAATTACAAGTAAATCCCCTAATGCTTGGGGAATGAGGGGTTCTGTTTAATTAAATATTCTATTTTACTCAGTTATCACATAAGTCTTACATGGTTTTCAGCTTTAAAGTATTTGAACATAAATTAAAAAATGAAATACAGTAAAAATAAAACCCAGAATAGAACATAATTTAATTTTGATTCATTTGCAATTCATTGACTTTCAGCATCATGGAAGAAACTGTTAGATAACACCAACCTGAGAGTTACGGCACGTAAACAAAACCATGTAGCTTTTTTGAATTTACCCACTGTATTAGTCAGCTTGGGCTGCTATAACAGAATACTGTAGACAGGTTTAAACAATAGGAATTTATTTCTAACAGTTCAGGAGGCTGGGAAGTACAACATGGAGATGCTGACGACTGATTTGGTTGCCTAGTGAGGGCCTTCTTTCTGGCTTGCAGACAACTGACTGTCTTCATGATGTGTCTTCCCATGGCAGGGAGAGACATAGAAGAGGAGAGAGCAAGAATGAGAGAGAGAGAGAGTGAGTGAGAGAGAGAGTAAGCTCTGCTCTCTCCTCCCTTTCTTATAAAATCACTAATTCCCATCATGGGGGTCCTACCTTCATCTAAGCCAAATTGCTTCTCAAAGATTCCACCTCCAAATACTATCACATTAAGGGTTAGCACTTCAACAAATAAATGTTTGAGGAAGACACATTCAGTCCATAGCAACCACCTACTTCATGATGGAGAAAATCTGAGCCCAAAGAGGGAAAAAATTCACAAGCCTAGAATCACACATAATTATTGGCAGAACTCAGCTGGGCCCTCAGTCGCCCAATCCATAGTTAATAAACCCCCACAGTACTCTCTCATAGCACACATTTCCCTTCCTTATGATACAGTCACACACTGCATAAGGATGTTTCCATCAATCATGGACCGTATATATGATGGTGACCCTTTAAGATTATAATGGAGCTGAAAAATTACTACCGCATAGTAACATCATAGATGCCATAATGTCATACAGCAACCCATTAATCACCTGTTCGTGGTGATGCTGGTAGAAACAAACTTACTGCACTGCCAGTTGTATAGACGTATAGCAAGTACAATTATGTACGGTACATAATACTTCATCAAAAATAACTATGCTACTGGTTTATGTATTTACTATACTATATTTTTTATTGATTATTTTAGAGTGCACTTCTTCCAGTTACACAAAAAAAGTTAGTTATAAAACAGCCTCAGGCAGGTCCCTCAGGAGGAACTGCAGAAGAAGGCATTGCTCTCTTAGGGGATGACAGCTCCATGCCTGTTATTGTCCCTGAAGACCTTCCAGTAGGACAAGATGAAGAAGTCGAAGACAGTGATATTAATGACCCTGACTCCGTGTAGATCTAGGTTAATATGTGTGTTTATGTTCCACTTTTTAATAAAGTTTAAAAAGTAAATAACATTTTAAATAGAAAAAAGCTTATGGTATAAAATGTGAGCAATAGCATTTATTATATATTATATATATATCTATTTTTATTGTTGCCAATTACTAGCGTTATAACTAAGAAACTGAACTTTTTGTTACACAGATCCGATTGTATTATTTTTTATTAAATTGTAACCCATATAGAAGACATATGGAACATGACAGTGCTATAGACTATGTCTCTTTGGTTTACTCGTTGGACATATGCTTTACATACAAAAAGTTATTTTGATTCACCATATGTGATCCATATTTAAATGTGGAAATGGAGCCTCACAGGAGATGTATCAAAATAGCACATGCAAACATTTACTATTTGTGCCAGTAAGTGGATCTTTAGCAGAAAACTCAAAAACTACCATATGCAGCAGCTGTTATTCAGTGGACCAAAAATAACGGCCTAGAACAATGCAGGCTGCAGTTTCAGCATATTTGAACTCCATCCACCTAGCAAATACTTATTTCTCAAAATTCATTCAGATGCCTAAAAGGCCCTTCATTCGCAATTAACCATTGTAATTGTTCCAACCCAGACATGCTATTTAGGGAGAAGTACTCTGGAGAAGAAGTTTCCTGAGCTATCAGGCAATTGTGAGTGAAGGAAGGGGTGACAGAAAACAGATTGTCCATTCCCCAGGACAATTTTTGGAACTCCACACAAAATACTTTTTAATAAATCTCTGGATGGCAAATATGACTGAGACAATACCATGTACTATGCAAGAATATTAACTAGTTTATTAATAATTGGATGCCTCTCTGAAATAAAAGGGCTGTTTCCCATATTGAATATTTTTTATGCTCAGGTATTTTTGTCTGCTGAGATATTCAACATGAGCATGTGTTATTATTTGTTGGAATACACACCGAAAGTTAATTTCTAGTGCAGTGTCACAATAATGTAGAAAACGCTGACCATCGTCACAATGGTAGTAGGAAAAAGAGTGCTCAGCAAACAGTCACTGGCTTTGAACTCCAGGCCTATCACAGGCTTATATGCAAGCCCTTAGAAGGAATAAGCCTTGATTTCATCTCTTACAAAGTTTGATAGTAATATGTACTTATGATTATTTCAAAGGGTCATTGTGGGGCTGATTGTACAATGTTGACTACTACTACTACTATCTGGCATCATTCATTCAATTCACACTCTGTTAGAAGTTGTGACACTATGTCATGTCATTATGTTATTTAATCCTCAAACCAACATACAAGATTGTTTATTTCTATGCAGCATTAACACATATATATATACCCCCAAGTCTCAGTGACTTAACACAACACACTCTGATACGGAGGCAGGTGAACCTTCAGAGAAGCTCTCCAGTGTGCTGTGACTGAGAGATTCAGGCTGCTTCAATTTTGTGATGCCACCATGTCCATAAGTCCTTAAATCTAGAGAAGAAAGATCTGGAGACCTGCTCTCTGCCCTTAAATGCTTTAACCCAGGGGTGACCCAGAAGAGCCGATTGTCCATCAGTATCACATGGCCCTGCCAAATTGCAGGGTGCACAAATTATGAAAGAGCTGATGGCTATTGGAGGAACAGTCAGCATATCTGCCACAGATCATGTGATTTTCCCTGTTTTATAAGTGATAGAACTAAAGCTCAAAGACATTAGGTAAATTACCTAGGAAAGTCATACAGCTGTTTAGTACGGAGACTTCATTTTCATACCAAGTCTGTTTGGTTTCAGGTCTTTCTCTTAACTGTAAGCTTTATTAATATTTTGATAACTTATTTTCACATATTAGTGAATGACAATAGACCTATGAAAGGTATGATTTTAAAAATAATTCTTCCTTAGCTAATGACCTTCTCAGATGGTGAGAAAAGAATTATTTCATCTAGGTTCTTCTTTCATATCATGAAAAAAGTTCTTATTGTTTAATTTTAAAAATGTGGATGTTAATACTTAAATTACTCAGATACTTTTGTAATACAAATTATTTAAAATAAAAAAACAAAATTTGGAATATAAACTTTGGATATTTTAGATAAACATAAGCATATTGTTCAAAGTAGAAGAAATAAATAAATGTCTACTTTGGATGTAGGAAAGAGTAACTATTTTGGTACCTTTATGCAGAAGTTAGAAATCCAACAGTTCTTGCCATCTTGATTGCAACTTTTTCTTCACTGAGCTTCTGGGAAGTGCATGAGAAAGTAGGCAAAAAATTCTCATGCTATTAAATAGCAAAATAAATAAACAATAATATACTAATGTAATAAGAATTGTAAAGTGGAACAATAGATAAATCAGCCATAGCCAGAACCAAAATATGTAATGTAATACTAGAACACAACATATAGCTTAATAATTTGACATTGTATATGGTAAATGCTTGTTTGACATATTTGTACTCTTATTTATGGCTTTTCAAAGAACTGCAAGAACAGTGGGATCAATCAAACAGACTTTGATAAGAAAAAATAGACTATGATAGACTATGATTATGTTACTTTTGCAGATGGCCACAGGCAAATAAAATTGTATCTGAAAACAAGAACGCTGATTTTATTGGACATACGGGTCATCTCCTAAAGTAGCATGGAATTCTGAAAAAAATGTGAGTATCACATAATTCTGGGAAGTGCTTTTATTATAACTATTGATAAGATTAGTTTATGTAATAGCATAATCTTTCTCCATCTTCCATGAAATATACTCAAGAATCACAATCTTTGCTCTTTGCAAGAATTTAGATACCCCAGTTCCTTCTTTCAAATCAATCTTTTAGATAAAGCCCACTCTTCTATGTGTTTTCCTTTTCTTTCTTTTTTTTTTTTTTTGTGACAGGATCTTGGTGTCACCCCAGGCTGGAGGCAGTGGTGTGATCATAGCTTACTGTAACCTTGAGCACATAGTCTCAAGTGATCCTGCTGCCTGAGCTTCCCAAGTAGCTGGTACTACAGGCACTAGCCACCACGCCTGTCTAACTGTTTTATTTTTAGTTTTTGTAGAGATGAAGGTCTTGCTATGTTGCCCAGGCTGGTCTAGAACCCCTGGCCTCAAGCAATCCTCCTGCCTCAGCCTTCCAAATCACTGAGATCACAGGTATGAGAAACTTTGTCCAGCCTGGTCTTATTATAAATTTAAAAAAAACATTTGGTATGATTTGGAGATATACTAATTATGTATAAAGATATATTATGGAAACAGATACATGTGGTTATACATGGCCAACTGAGAGAAGGAATGGCATCAAAGGCGGTTAACATCTGTTTAGTCTAAAATGTTCCAAGCACTCTAAGCTTTCACATGATTTGCATAATAATAAGTTAATAATAACAATGATAGCTTGTCTTTATTGTGTGACTTTTTCTTTACTGAGCCTTGTGCAGGGTTGTTTACATGCATGAACTCATTTGGTTCTTACAGTCTATGAGGATGGGGTTATTATTGATAAAACCTGGTGCTTGAAACAGTGAAGTAAGTTGTCAAAAGTCACACAACTTTCGTGGGACAGGGGTGAATTTCGAGCCCATGGCTCTGTGATTTCAAAATATATTTGGAATTTTTTTTTCTTTATACTAGAACGCTCCTTTGCCTGCTTTGTTCTTCAGCTGCAGGCTATGAGCACTCGTGTCACTGTCTTACCCAAGGGTTGGAGTTAGGGTTAGGGAACAGTGTTTTTTTATGCTAACAGAGTTGTCAATGGCATAGTTGGAAACAGCTGATTCCAGCACAGTGTCCATGATAAATCTCTCCAAATGAGGCTCAAGGAGATTCATTTGTTTTTCGTTTTCAAGTGAAAAGCATTAGAGCATTTCATTCTCTTTAGAGAAGAGATTAGAGAAGAACAATTAAGGGACAAGGCTATTCTCCAAGGCTGGCAGAGCCACCATAAAATACTGTACATCCTCTTTAAAATGGGGATCTTGGCTCCTACTAATGAGGGAAAAACTTTTCTCAAATTACTACTTAATGTCATGTGAAATATATGAAAAGCACTATTAAATTGATTTTAAGGGTCTTGTTGAAAGCACTGTCTGTTATATCATTTCACAGTTCCTATTCAAGTTTCCACATTAGGAAGAAAGTTCTTTTTGGAATTTATTTTCAGGAAAGCCCTCTCCCCTAAGGAACTGTATGCTTGTCTTATTAACATGCTTCATTTTTACCCTGGTAGTTGGGAAGCTCAGACGCAGCATGAATGGTCTATCAAAGCAATCATTTAGCATCTGTGGCAGAGGCTCTTTTTCCTATTTCCCCTTCCCACTGAAAACACAATTAGGGCATACTTTCCAGCCTCCCTTGAAGGTAGTTGGGTCCATATAACTGATTATAATCAATGAAATGTAGGTAAAAGTGATGTGTGTTATATTCAGGCCTGGCTACATACTGCTGATCTTCTCTTCCTTCCCCAAAATTCCCCTCTAATTAACAAGGGCTAGGGTCATCTTGGAATGTATGTATCGAAGACAGCAGAGCCCTTTTCAACCCCAATATCCCACTCCCTGCCCACAGTTATACCTTACATGAGCAAGAAATAAACTTTTAATGCACAAAGCCACCAAGGCTTTGGAGTGTATCAGTTACAGCAACAACTATCCTATTGATTAACAGACTGGAAACAGACTTTGAGTGTTGCTATAACAAAAATTATAGCATAGTAGGTTCTGCTTAACACAGACATCTGGGATTCCAGGTTGATAGAGGCTCTGCCATCCTTAAAACATCCCTTCCAAGGTTTCCCTTTGCTTGGTAGTTCATAAGTAGGTGACAAAAAGACTGATGTCAGAGGCAAAAAAAAAAGCATAGAAATCCAACTTTCTCCACCGGGTGCGGTGGCTCATGCCTGAATTCCCAGCGCTTCGGGAGGCTAAGGTGGGCAGATCATGAGGTCGGGAGTTTGAGAACAGCCTGGTTAATACGGTGAAACCCCAGCTCTACTAAAAATACAAAAATTAGCCGGGCGTGGTGGTGGACGCCTGTAGTCTCAGCTACTCGGGTGGCTGAGGCAGGAGAATCGCTTGAACCCAGGAGGCAGAGGTTGCAGCGAGCGGAGATCACACCATTGCACTCCAACCTGGGTGACTGAATGAGACTCTCAAAACAAACAAAAAGGAATGCAAGTTCCTCAGAGGCAAAAATATTTGTTTGCCTGTTAATAACCTGGGCCAGGTGTGGTAGCTCACGCCTGTAATCCCAGCACTTTGGGAGGTCGAGGAGGGTGGATCATCTCAGGTCAGGAGTTCCAGACCAGCCTGGCCAAAGTGGTAAAACCTCATCTCTACTAAAAATACAAAAAATTAGTTGGGCATAGTGGGGCATGCCTGTAGTCTCCGGTACTTGGGAGGCTGAGGTAGGAGAATCGCTTGAACCTGGGAGACGGAGGTTTCAGTGAGCCGAGATCACACCACTGCACTCCAGCCTAGGTGACAGAGCGAGACTCCATCTCAATAGTAATACTAATTTGGAAGGCAGATAACATACATAAAAAAGATTTTGGCTATAAGAAAAAGGATTGAAAAAGAATATTGAGCACTGGTTGTCCCTAGTTGAGCAAAACATGGTATCATAAGACACAGATCAGTTTGAAAAATAATTAACTGTTGTGCACAGAGAATATAAGGAAGTAAAATGCGTTTAGAAATTTGAGGTCCTGCAGGATTTGAGAAAGTTGTACTTCTGGATAACAAACAGGAAGTAAAATAGAACTCTGAGTAACAAAGTTATGTTTTGATTTAACCTTGTAGCAAAGTCCAGTTGGGATAGGGCTTACCAGTTAAATTGGAAGGCATCAAGATAGCTGACGCAAAATAGGCAAGCCTCTGAATTGGGGCTTAGCTTAGGCGACTTCTTCCTTTCACCCATGAAAGAATTCAAGGATGAGCTCGTGGTGTTAAACAGCAACTTGTATCGAAGCGGCAGTGCACAGCAGCAGCAGCAGAGGTACTTCTTGTGGAGCAGGGCTCCTTGCCAGGCAGTGTGCCTAGAGTAGCAGCTGAGAGGCAGTTCTGCATTCACATTTACACTCACTTTTAACCATATGCAAATTAAGCGGCAGTATACGAAGAAATTTCTAGGAAAAGGGTGGTAACTTGCAGGTTGTTGTGTCCCCGGAATTGGTGGGTGCTTGGACTCGTTGGCTTCAAGAATGAAGCTGCGGACCCTCGCAGTGAGTGTTTGGAGTTTCTTTCTCCAGGTGGGTTCGTGGTCTCGCTGACTTCAGTAGTGAAGCCGCAGACCTTCCTGGTGAGTGTTACGGCTCTTTAAGGCAGCACATCTAGAGTTGTTCGTTCTTCCCATCCGAAGCTCGTGGTCTTCCTGGCTTCAGGAGTAAGGCTGCAGAACTTCGGGATGCCTGTTACAACTTACAAAGGCGGCAAGTACATAAAGAGCGAGAAAGAGCAAGATTCATTGGGAAGAACCGAAGAACAAAGCTTCCACAGCATGCAAGGTGACCAGAGTAGGTTGCTACTACTGGCTCATGTACCCTGCTTTTATTCCCTTATCTGTAACCAGAGTGGATTGCCGCTGCTGGTTCGGGCAGCCTGCTTTTACTCCCTTATCTGACCCCCCCACATCATGCTGATTGGTCCATTTTACAGAGAACTGATTGGTCCATTTTACAGAGAGCTGATAGGTCTGTTTTGACAGGGTGCTGATTGGTGCATTTACAAACCTTGAGCTAGACACAGAGTGCTGATTGGTGCATTTACAATCCTCCAGCTAGACGTAAAAGTTCTCCAAGTTCCCTCCAGATTAGCTAGACACGGAGCACAGATTCCTGCTTTTACAAACCTTGAACTAGACACAGGGTGCTGTTTGGTGCATTTACAAACCTTGAGCTAGACACAAAGTGCTGATTGGTGCATTTACAATCCTCCAGCTAGACATAAAAGTTCTCCAAGTCCCCACCCCGGCTCAGGAGCCCAGCTGACTTTGCCTAGTGGATCCCCCGCCAGCTGAGCTGCCTGCCAGTCTGACGCCAGGTGCGTAAGGTGGATGGGACCGGGCACCACGGAGCAGGGGTCGGCGCCCCTTGGGGAGGCTGAGGCCGCCTGGGAACTCACGGGGGATGGGGGGTGGGGTTGGGGGGCTCCGGCATGGCGGGCTGCAGGTCCTGAGCCCTGCCGCTGGGGGAGGTGGCTGAGGCCCGGCGAGAATTCGAGCGCTGCGCGGGCAGGCCGGCAGTCCTGGGGGACCAGGCGCACCCTCCGCAGTTGCTGGCCGGGGTGCTAAGCCCCTCACTGCCCCGGCCCGGCCACTCCCAGTGCGGGGCCCGCGGAGCCCGCGCCCACCCAGAGCTCCCACTGCCCTGCAAGCGCCCTGCGCAACCTGGGTTCCCGCCCGCGCCTCTCCCTCCACACCTCCTGGCAAGCAGAGGGAGCCGACTCTGGCCTCGGCCAGCCCAAGAGGGGCTCCCACAGAGCAGCGGCGGACTGAAGAGCTAAAGCATGGCCAGAGTGGGCGCCTAGGCCGAGGAGGCGCCTAGAGCGAAGAAGGGCTGCCAGCACGCTGTCACCTCTCAGTTGGGTCATTGTCATGAAAAGGAGTGGCAACTTCTGGGTGTGGCTATGGCCATGATAAGCTGAAGTGACACACTGATGGGTGTGTCTTATGGAAAGCTACTTCCACCTGGGCCCTGTTTTAGTTCTCAATTTGGTCCAGTATCTGAGCCCTGCCTCTCAAGTCAAATCCCACCTCCTACATCATAGCCACCCTTTATATCCAAGAGAGAGGCATGTGAAAGAAAAGCAAACAAAGGAAAAAAACAAAACACAGACACACTTGTAAACTATGTCTCAGAACAACCTTGGCTATCAGAACATGAAATTGGCTGAAGGCAAACAAATAAGATGCCTACTAAGATTTTTAAGGTATTGCATTTGTAAAAACTCCACTCACCTAGACTAAAAAAATGTAAATTTGATTTCTTGAGGCTTAGGATGGGCAGAAAGCCCCTTGTGGAAGTGAGCCACCACTGAGAAATGCCCCTTCTCATCACCCACTTCAGATGTGCCCAAAAAACAATAGGCATGAAAAAAAAAAAAAAAAACTAGAGGCAGAGTCAGAGGATGTAGAAAACAACGACAACTCCCCTAGCTCCAAGACAAAATCAAGCTCTAATTAAGAAACTCACCCCACTGCCAGGGCAGACGTGTCCACAAGGATTTCATAGTTCTGTGGATCAGTGACATAACTGTTGCCTGTTTTTCCCTTTTCTAAAGGGATTTTTTTTTTTTTTTTTTGAGAATATCTTGTTACTGCTTCTTTTGATGCTGTGTGTGTGTGTGCGCGCGCACATGTGCTGAGGTGGGAGAAGATTACTTTGCCCTTTCAGTCATTGGTGGCTGATCTATGAGGAGCCATATGGGGTTCTTATGGAACCATGTGTACTTCACCCAGAGATCTCAGAAGCTGAGCTACCTATAAAAGACTAGGTGGGATTTGGGAAGGAGATGGATGAATTCTATGTGTGAGATGAAGAGTAAACCAGATATTTGATGATCAGCAACGTGAATTGTGGCAGAGACTGGCTAGCTATTTACCAAATGAATTCCATTTTGTTTTCCCTTGAGGCATATAGTGAGATCTTATTTTCCAGCATCCGTTGCAGTTAGTTGTGGCCATATGACTGAGTTTATGCCAAAGGAATGCAAGCTGAAGTGATTTTTATTATTTTCAGGCTTGGCCCATAAAAATTTCCTGTGCAATTCTATCTTTCTTGTCCCCTAGCTGCTGATAGGGGACTCAACATTCTGGGAAAACTTGCAAAGAATATGTGGAAGATGGAAAAGCCCTGGCAGCATAGGTCCTTGAATAACTGCATGGAGTAGGTTCCTACTCCTGCTCTAAACGACCTTTGCTTGAGAGAAGAATAAACTTTGATTTTTGCTAATCCATTGAGATTTCAGGTTTTCATTTATAATAGCAACTGGCATTATCTCGCCCCATTTCGTTATTTTGAATTAACTACAATTTTTAATTATATATTTTGAAAGTCTTGAATCTTTTCCATAGAGAGAAGCAGGTGTAAATATTAAAAAAATCCAAGTAAAGTAGATGACTGTGAATTCATGTCCCCAGGAGATAGTCTAATTTACTTCCATGAAATTAGGAAATTCAGTTCTTATTGCAGTTTTAGTGAGTTAAGAAAAGTAAATGTAACTGTTACCGGTATAACTGTATATTTTTAATAATCTATTTGCCTAAATATTATATTCCTAATACTAACAGATATTCTAAAGGAGCAATTACTTTTATAAACTCTGCAGTGTCCAACAGACTTTTCTAGTTAGATACTATTATTATTTATTTTTATGCTATGCATGGTCAGGTCAATCCTAAAGAATAATGCAGAACTGTCTCAATACTCAATGCTTTTGTCTCCACTAATGGAGATATTTTTTCTGTCCTGAACTCAGACCACATGAAGCTACAAACTATAAAACTTCAGAAATGATTTCCAGCCATCCCTGGCTGGAGCACAGTAGCCAACCTTTTCAACAAATTCCTGCCCAAATTTCTTTTGAACACCACCATGGTCTCCTAAGTCCCTATCCACTAATGATTAAGGCACTTCTCATAATGACAATTTTGCTTCACTCAGCTTGGCTTAGCCATTGCAATATTCCCTCTATTCTTGACACTCTCACTTCAGCTAATTTCTGACTCCCTTATTTCAGCTAATACTAGTCTTATAATTACCATGACTTGAAACCTTATAGTCAATTTAATACCATCTTCTCTCAAACCCTGTGCATCCATCCAATCAATTTCCAAATTACATATATTCTACCTTCACAAAGTTTCCACATCTTTAACCTTCTTTCTATTCCTGCTGCCTACACATCAGCTCAGATCCTCATTACTTTCCTACCTTCCTTACTATAAAAACTGAGTAATTGGCTTCTGCACTTCTATCGCTCTCCATTGCAATCCACCCTACACACTGCTGCAAGGTTTAGCTCTCTAAGCTGCATTTCTGATCAGAAAATCAGACTCTACAGATAAAAGAAGCCTTAAAAGTTAACTGATACAACCTTTTTTTTCTTTTAATATCTTAATAAATATTAGCTTGGATATATGCATTGTTTGTTTTATTAAAGAAATAATAAATGGTTAAAAAATTAAACAGTATGAAAGAGCTCAAAATAAAAAGTTAAAATTTCACTCCTCCCCTCTACCTCCAGTTTTACTACTCAGAAGCAATGGCTGTATTCACTTTTTAGTTTTAGTTTTTTTCTTCTTCTGGTGGTTATCATTATAGCTCCATATAGTATAGGATTTTATTTCTAAATGTAATAACTTTTCACACAATCTCTATTGACCTCCCACTATGAAACAGGAGTAAATTGGTGCACTTACCCCTTTTACCCACGTTTTAACTTTTGTTAGTTATATTACTGTCTTCTTTTTCATGTTTCCAAGGCTTCTGTGATTTAAATTGTGTTCTATAATTATGTCTTCAATGCTTTGCATATAGCTTAAGTCTAAAAATTGGGGAATAAACCCTTGCATTTAAAATATTATGATTATTAACTTACATCACTGTAGAATCAAGTAGTGTAGTTAGAACTTTGCAAAGGGAAATGAGAATGAGCTAAAAGAGGTAGAAGAGGGCCGCCACACGCAGTTGAACAGGTTGAGTATTGTACACAGGCATTTGGCCAAAGGTGTGAGTGAAGCCTAAAATTCCATGCACTACGCTTTGTGCCTTAGCATGCTGTTATTATATTTGCCCAATTTTCGTGAAAGCTCTATATGTGCTAGTTGGGGCCCTAAGTGGAAAGAAAATAGGTGAATTCAAGATCCCTAAAACCAATTAAAGTTTTAAGAGAGAGAGTATGGTAAATATTACAAGAGATTAAATAAGAAGAATATTGTGGTATTTTTCATTGATTACCAGTAGATTATTGGATATTGGTGGCCTTAGCAAGAGCAGTTATATTGAATTTGTTGGGGTGGAAGTCAGGTTTTTAGTGCCTTAATGAGAGAGTACAGAGGTGGTAAAGCCTGAACATATAGGCAATTCTTTCAAAAAATTTGGATTTCCAAGGAAGAGAGATTGTTTGATAATTGGATAGTCAAACCTAGTAACGTTTTTGTTTTTAATTTCTTTTGTTGATTTTGTGTTTAAATATGCCTTCAACATCTAACAAAAGTATTAACTTACTTTGTTCATGTATGATTTCATTTTTAATAATTAACTTCTAAATCCATCTGCTATATGTTTTTGTATGTGGTAGTATATGCTGTAGACTGAATGTTTATGTCTCCTCCAAATTCAGTTGTTAAATTCTAATACTCGATATGATGGTATATGAAGGTGGGGGTCTGTGTGAGTTGATTAGATCATGAGGATGGAGCTCTCAGGAATGGGATTAGTGTCCTTATAGAAGAAACCCTTGACAGCTCCTTTGTCCCTTCTGCCATAAAAGGATATGGCTAAGAAACAGCTGTATATGAACCAGGAAATAGGCCTTCATCAGACACCAAATCTACCAGTGCTTTGATCTAGGACTTTGCAGACTTCAGAGCTGTGAGAAATGAATTTCTGTTGTTTATAAGCTACCCACTCTATGGTATTTTCATTATAGCAGCCCAAACAAAGACATTTTAAGTCCATAATTTGAACTATTTATAAACAGCCAGTTGTGGCAATAATCCATTTTTCCCCTACTGAGTTGTAATGTAACTTTTATCTCATAATCCATTTTTATTTTGGGGGTGGGAGGCATTTCTCAGATTTTTTTATTCCCCTAATCTTACTCTCCGAGTCAATACCAACCTAACTGAATTAAACTCTACTATTTGTTGATGGCTTTTAATCAGAAACTCCAAGACAAAGCTAAGGAATGCATTCTTTGCTTAGATCTTTGAATTCTGTTTAAATCCGTTTGCATGGGTTAGAAACATTCATTATCTGAAAGTTGAATACCCATTTTTAGTCCTGGCTTTCTACAATTTTTCTGTCATCATTTTCAGTTCTTTATCCTTTTTATCTGTTCTGGAAAAGGATCTCACAGTCTTCTTCCAATGATTATATTTTCTGCAATGTCAGTTCAACTCATTACTGCCAACAGTTTTGCCACTCCTTATTTAGTTTTCTTATCTCACCCAGCAAAGTATACCTCTAAATTGTGACTGCACGTCACCTATAGTCTTTTGTTTTTGTTATTCCATAATCGTTAAAGTCTATTTAGAACATAAAGCTAATTTTTGACATTTTATCTTCCTTTATGAAATGCTTTTAGAATATATTTTTATGTATATTATGAATACAAAATTAACATTCTTAATGGCACAAAATCTTGAATTGCCTTTTTTCCTCTTTATACTGTGTTTAACTTTGAGCAAAAGGTTGTTTATCTTACTCTGTTTTACTTAGAAATGGGACTGTGGATTCCTTGTTGTTACACCCCACATGGCTGCTGCTCAATTTTCCTTTCAAATGGAAGCCATCATGGTTTTGTAGAACCTCTAGTTGAATAGCAGGTATTCAATCGTTGTTTATCAAATATGGCTGTCTTTTATAGCCATATTTGGTTCTGTCTTGAGGAGGATACATCTGATGTTACCTGATTATAGGACAATTCAGAAGTCACTTTATTCCTTGTTAATTTGAAGATGTGCTAGTTTTTGTTTTGTTAAATGAGTGGAAGGAAAAGGAAAACTTCCCCGGATTCCCTACTCTCTGTTTGCTCCTCTCTTGCTTCCTTCCTACCACCAGGTCCTCATCCTAGAACACAATGTACACCACCCCTGCCTGTCTTCCACTCCCTCTGCCATTTTGTATCCATGGATATTGAAGGGGTATAGGAAGAAAGGTTTCAAGGTGAGAGACTCAGTAGTAAAGTAGCCTTAATTGCTGAAAATGTAGGTGGCTTATGCCTGTAATCTCAACCCTTTGGGAGGCCAAGGCAGATGAATCACTTGAGATCAGGAGTTTGAGAGCAACCTGGCCAACCTGAAGAAACCTCATCTCTACTAAAAATACAGAAATTGCCTGTAGTCCCACCTACTTGGGAGGCTGAGGCAGGAGAATCACTTGAACCTGGGAGGTGGAGGTTGCAGTGAGCCGAGATGGCGCCACTGCACTCCAGCCTGGGCAAAGAGTGAGACTCCATCTAAAAAAATATATATATATATTAGCTGATGTAGAGAGTTAGGAAGAGAGACAAGAGGAAGGTGGATGGTGAAGATCAGCTTTCAAGTAGGTGAAAGTTATTCATTTTTGAGACTTTGGAAATCTCCCTGTAACTTTTGGAAAAAGGACTTTGGAAAGAGGACTTTGGAAATCTCCCTGTAACTTTTGTTATGGAAATGCTATATGGCCCTATTTCCATTTACGATAGAGAAAATTCCTTCCAATTTCTGTCTGAATTTTGTGCTTATAAAGTTTATGTCTCCTTAGATTGGCAGTTGGTGGTTAATTTGATGTTTCATGCATACCACACAACTGTCTCAAAACTGTCAATAACTCATCCATTGCTTAATGAATAGAATACGGTAAGCCCTTGCCCCCACAGCCTTCTATGACATTGCCTCCACCTACCATCTTATCTCTTTGAAAATCCCTTCATGTGTCCTATTCTACTGCCAAATTGCTTTCACCTTTTTATATGTATCCTTTCACTCCCTGCCTCCATTCCTTTTTGCATCTCATTCCCTCCACTTGTTGCAATTGTGCCCATCTTTGAAGGGAACTCTCTCTTCACTGGCCAACTTCACATGGCTGCCACATGATCGTTGATGTGAATGTCAGGTGTTTATATGCACTTTTGTTTTTCTTCTGAGACAGAATCTCGCTCTGTCACCCAGGCTGTAGTGCAGTGGCACTGCAACCTTGACCTCCCTGGCTCAAGCAGTCTTCCCGCCTCAGCCTCCCAGGTAGCTGAGGCTACAGTAGTATGCCACCATTCCAGGCTGATTCTTTACTTTTTTATAGAGGCGAGGTCCCTCTGTGTTGCTCAGTCTGGTCTCAAACTCTTGGGCTCAAGCAATCTTCTCGCGTTAGCCTCCCAAAGTGCTGAGATCAGCACTGTGTCTTGCCCACAGATTGTTTGTTAACCATGACCTGTACACCGTGTTAGATTCTACTTCTGAAATCTATGTAAATCTATGTTCTTAGGCCGCAAATATTTTTAACATTTAAAATGTGTGAAATAATAGTAATAACTAGATTAGTACAAACAGTAACAACAATAGTCACAATCATTCTAATCAGTAGAAGAGTCAGACTTGAACCTCATCTCTGTTCACTGGGCTGGTGCCCCAGCAGTTTCCTTTAACAGGTACGGCTGGTATTATTTTTCCTTTACAGGTGTGTCAACCACAGAATGGTTGCTTTTTAATAGGCAGCTTGCAGCATATCTTCTCTGTATTTTATTCTTCTCTTAACTGCTACTGCTTCTACAAAAGCAGCAGATGTACTGCAGCTGTTCTTTTGTACAAGGAAGTGGATGAGTTTCCCTTGTAGTCTTTATTGCAAGCATATATGTGCTTTGCCCAGCAACTTTATTGGTTTATTTGTTTCCTTCTCTGGGCTTCTTTTCCTTTTTCAGTGTTTTTTTTCTCTCTCTCTCTGTACATGTATGTCCAGTCATTTCCATTTATCTCATTATCAAAGAACTTTGCTACATAAATAGCCATTTATGACACACTCTGATCTCATGTCCCCCATCTATTACCAAGAGAAGTAATGCTTCAAGTTAGTCCCAAGCTTCCAGTTGCTCTGCAAGTCTGGTAATCATCTAAATGACAGCAGTGACATTTGGAAGTACAGAATTTCCTTGACTGGTTTATAAACTCATCTTATATTTTTTCATTTGTTGACATCTAGTAGCTTGGCAATAAAGTGTTTCTTGAAGCCTTGGTGAAGCCCGATTTGGGATACAAAACCAATTCAACATCAAGAGTTTCACTGAAGAAGAGGCAGTAAACCAGTTTAATGGAAATTGAAGGTGTGAGAGCAGGTGTGAGAGCAGGAAAAGTTAGACCTGGGTCTAAGTGTCATGATTCTGATATAACAGTTTAGATCTCAGCTTCTCTATATACTAGATATGTGATTTTAGGCAATCACTCTAAAATCTTAACCACTCTGAAATTTATTTTCCTTATTGCTAATGGAAGTTTAATAAGCTAATGGAATATAAAGGACTTAGAATCATGTTTGAATTAAAGTTGATATTATTATTACTGCCCCAGATCTGCCACTGTATTTTTATGTGATTCTATATATGTTATTATACATTAATTGACTTTGTAGGGCCTTTGTTTCCTTCTCTATAAAATTAAGGAATTTGTCAGGTAAGTTTTAAGGCTCATTTTACTTTTTAAACTTTATTTTTTCAATTGGTAGAATAATGATTGGTTTGTTCTCATTCTGCTATGATTGTAAGTCTAACGAATCTTAAATCTTCAGGCCATAGCTGCAACAGTTCAATATCAGTTCTATACCAGACAGGTAATTGAAATGTGGCCTGGCAGACGTTCACAACATCATCTCTCTTGGCCTGTTAGTCAGTCAATGGAAAAGTGGTCCTATTCTCTAGATTTGGGAAAGCCTGACATAAATCATTAAGACAAGCAGAGTTGCAGGCAAATGACTGATTTTATGTATTATTTCCATAGTCAACTATAATAATGGCTTATTGTATATAAATGTCATTTAGTAACAAGTCCTTGAGGAAGGCACTGTTCTACCCACAGTGTATCTCTGGCTTACAGCTTAGTTTGATAGAACATTAAGGCAGAGCTCAGAAGTGAGTAAGAGCATGGCAAGCTTCACTGTGGTTGTATCCTAACGTGAAAATCTACTAATTTTTCATCTCCCTGGGACACTTAACCTAGTTTCTGATTTATCTTCTCATGCTGGGTAGAAAAAAGTTTTTAGGGTCTTTCAAATGATAAAACCCATAAAAATTCTGGGAGATATATGGAAAGGTAAATAGGAAACATAGTTGTGTGACCTTTGGAAAGTAGCTAAACTAACATGGGTTTGTTTCTCCATCCATAAAAATAAGGGGTGGATCCAGATGACCAGTTTCTGAGGCAGAACTTCTATCTCTAAAAAGTTCTTAAGCTCATGATTTTAAGCATTAAAATCATGGGTCAGTGTGTCAAAGATGGAGGTTTCTGTATCCCAAGTTCATTAATTCTGATTAGGTTAAACAAGAGTAAGACTTGAAAATATACATTTTAACATGTACTCAGGTGATTCTATTGCCAATACTTATGGCTTATGCTTTGGGAACCATTACAAAGTCTCCCCCATTTCAATAAGTTGATGATATATTGACATTGTTTGATTTATAACTTTTATGATTATGGATGAAACAACTATTAGTGATTCATGCTAAAATTACAATAATAATTACATTGATATACTTATTATTTAAAATGGATTGGATGACAAAAGACTTACAATTTACCTCTGCTTTCATGAAGTTCACGTATCCTAAGAATTGATAGGATACTATTTCCCTGAAAAGACAGGACTTCGGAAGGACTTTTCTGTAAAATAATATCATATTTTTCCTCTCTAAGAAGCCTCTCAGTGCAGTTCATATTTCTCCCAGGTAAATTGCTCATAAATCCACATCCAGGAAAAACTTGTGAAAACAGAAACACATTCCTGGAGGAATTCTTGTTTTTTTAAAAATATATCTTAGAAGATTAATTGTTTTTGAAAATCATTTGATATAACCATATAGAGAAAACTATCTAGTTAACTTTGGGCATTATAGTATTCTCTTTTTTTTCAGTCTGTATACAATAGAGTAGTGGTTAAGGGTGGAGAAGTTGGACTCAGATAAATTTCGGTCAAATTTTTGCTCTACCGCTTAGCAGCTGTTTATCATTGGAAAGTTATATGGTCTTTCTAAGCTTCAGTTTGTAAAAAGGGGGTAAAACTGTGCCTAACTCAGGGTTGTTTTGGAAGTTAAATGAGGTAATGTATCTGTATTGCTGCACAATGCCTTACATATGAGTGCTTAAAAATGATTAATTTTGAGTATTTTTATGGACAGGAAAGTAAACCTTATATATACTCTTTATATTTTATGTTTACATTTCTATATCTTTACAGAAGAAAATACTTTATATTTGCATAAACCTGTATTATGACCTGCAAATTGCTTTAGTATATAAAGTCTCACTTGATGTACACAATGAAATTATGACATAGGCAGGCCAGGTATTACTTCACTTGGGCTACTTACAATTCAGGATTAAAGTGTGTATTACATGTGCAAATGATAACACTAGGATGATAACTTGAGTTTCTTAATGCCTATTTCAAACATCCAGTTATTCAGAAAATATTTATTGAATATACACTCTATTCAAAGGTTTATCATAGAAGTTGGAGATGTGAACAGCCCTACCTTCAAGGAGCTAGCAATGAAGCTTTCCTCTGAAGGAAATGAGACTTCATATATGGGATTTAAGACTCAGGACTGCAATAATGACTATAATGATGATAATCATCATGATGCTGGTGCAATAACCACCCATTATGGGTCACCTAAATGTGCATTAGGAATTGTCACAGAATAGTGCTTTTTTTCCTTTTTTCTAATTTTACCTAGAAAGAGAGAGGGACATAAAGATTATGTAGTAAACAGTTATATACATATTACAGCTAGCAGTTTAAACAGAGCACTGTAGACTGGCTGAATCCAAATCCTGTGGTCTTAACTACTACTTTTTATTGCCTTTCAGGGCCACGCTAAAGCTTGCTGTAGCTGTAGCATTTTATCAATATGTCAGTCTTCATTCCTCCACTGTTGATAGACTGTCATAGTGAATCTGGATTTTCAAAATTACTTAATTTAACGTCACTTGTTCAGACTTTTCTGTGTGTGTTTCTGAACTAACTGGAGTGGTACCATGATGGTTCATCTTGGAAGTGGAAGGAATCACAAAAGCAGCTTTCACTTCTCTCTTTCAGAGCTACCTGGCCACTGCTAGGACCATATGGTGTCCCTGTGTGAAAGAGAAAAAAAGATGCCTTCTTTGCATGACCCACCTGAATCCCAACAGGGGTGGGACTAACTTGAAAACTTCCTAGTGCAGACCAATGTAGCACTCACCAACCTGAGTTTTGGATTGGGGAGCTGAACTCAGCTTGGATTTAAGTCCCTATTTACAGTCTTGGGCTGGCGCCTCGTTCAGGATACAACCTGTACAACTGTACCCTGCACCCCTTTGGGGCTGTAGCATTTAGCATCTCTGCCCCTCCATTTCCCCCTCAAGGTGTTATACTTGAAGTTATCTGACAAAGTTCTACAAACAAAAAACCACATAGAAAATAGTGTATTGGACATTATATATATATACACACACACATATATATATGTATGTTTAACTTAGATCCCTGTATGTGGACATCCACACATAGATGGCAACAATATACATGAAAACTGAAACTATCCTGGACATAATTTATCTTTTTCAACTGTTAATGGACATGGCCTTTATTTGAAAGCAATTTAATTAATGAGATTAGTGCCCCTGAAATTCTTCACTGATGAAATAAAGGAATCCATATACACTGATGTCTTACAAGGATGTTTCCCCCAGTTTAATATATTTTTCAAATACCAGTCATTGATCATTCACTCATCACAATTAAAAGAATAAATCCTAAAATTAGCTGTGAATTTCAAGAGAAACAAAACAAAAGCAAACATATTTGATGGTGATTTAGAGTTAAATCATATCGAGGTTTGTGTTCCAAGAGATTTGTTTGTCAAACAGGAAAAATAAAAAATACAACTTACTTTGATGCTGCTCAAAAGCCCGAGGCAGTTTCTACCCCATTTGTATTTCTGGATTTTTTTCAGCCCCATCTGTTTATTTTATATTGAGCAATCGTAGCAAAACAGAAAGCCAGCTTTTGAGGATCTAAAAGCAGGTGGGATTTGGAGATAATTTGAAAGGCATAATGACAAATTCTCAGAATAGAGGATCTCATAGTGGCTGATACTATTGTTATTTGGCATTTTATATTTCCTTTAAGTTTGTGTATTTGTATGAGGGAAAATTTACTTGTAGCCCGAACATCTGAGATGTTTAGAAATCTTACGAATTGAGACACTTAATTAAAAAAAATTTTTTTTTAACTGTGAGACATGATTTTGGGTTTTTAAAGACAAGGGGAGGGGGCTCAGCTTTCTCAGATTACTCTAATGAATTCCCAGATTATAACAAAACCCAGGAGATCTACTTTAAACTTTCTTCCTTAAATATCTACACATTTGATTCTGATGTAGTGCATCTTAAGAGATTAGATAGTACAGAATTTTATTTAAGTACTAACTTTATTCCAGAACAGGAAAAGTAGTAATATTTAGAATATCATGTATTTAAAAGGAGACATATTTTCCAAAAAAGAAGAAAAAAGATGGCAACATTACCTTGCCTTTCATTTGACCTTTTGTGTAATGGCAACATTTTGATATAAACTCATTCTTGCCAAAGAGTCTGAACAAATGTCTGTGGTTTTCCTGGAATTCTGCCAAAGAGCAGTGCAGTTTTTTATGACTTGCCTCAACACACAGGGACAATGGTGACTACCATGGAAAACTTACACACCCCTTTCATTATAGGTGAGCAGAGTGACTTCTCCTCATCCACAGGGTGAAGACTACCAGTGACAATGAGTCCAGTTTCTAATTAGGCACACATCATCATCTCCAGTTTCTATGTTCTGTGCTCATAGAGGGCTGTTCAGGCTGTTAGTTTGCTCTGGATGAGGGCTGGTATTGGGCATCCTGCTAATGGTTAGCACACAAAACACTTTCTGCCTTCCAAGGAAGGGTGTCTCCAAGGTGACCAGAAAGACATGCATAGATGGATACATAGCTGCATTTTTAACTCACTGACAAACTTTAGTCAGTCAGATAAGGTTAGACTACAATGCAGTAACAATGATTCCCAAATCTTAGTCACTTAATACAATCAGAGTTTTACATAAACTCTAATTTCAGTGCCTATGGGGGCAGCACTTCCATATCTTACAGCTCTGCCATCTGAAATGGATTGTAACGATACCACTAGAAAAAGAGGAACTCACTGTCCCAGCCCAGACATGAAACATGTATTTTCTGTCAGTATCCATTGGCAAAGCTACATCCATGTTTCCAGCATACAGGCAAGGAAGGCTGGAAATGTAGGGAGGTGTATGGAATAGTTGGGGGGCGCTAAATATTCTTTAACAACTACTCTGTAAAAATCTGGGGTCTTTGACTAAAACAGATAAAGATTTTTAAAAAAGAGAAAAAACTTTGGCTTTGCATCTCACCTGAGGTTAGGCTTGGAAGCTGTTTTCTTCTGGTGAAATCTTTAAAAATGTAAGGATAGATAGAATTTATTGAGCTTATTTCTCTACTTTGAGCAGAGCAATCAGTCATTAATTTACTTTAGCCATCTGATTCAAATGAATCTGTTAACTTATACTAATACCCACAGTTCCAATGGAATAGCATTAGGAGCTTAAGCTCTAGGGACAGACGGCTTAGCTTCAAAACGTCTCTTTACTTGTTAGCTGCTCCTTGGGCAAGCTGTATCATCTCTCTGAGACCAAGTTTCCACACCTGTGAAAAACAAGAAATGGTCCTAATAAGAGATCAGCTAAGTGGGCTAACATAAGAAGCAGTGCATAGTGCAGCATTTGATACATAGTCAATACTCCATAATGCATAGATATTTCAGATACAAACAGTTGAGACACTCATGTATTTGTTTTTATGGGGTTTCTTGGGATCTTGTGTCAGTTCATGAGTCATGACAAATAGCAATAGTTGTTGTGGGTAGACTCTTCATAAGTTTGTACTCTATGCATTTGTAGCCAGAGAGAGAGTACTGAAATAAATGAAGAATCATAGAGGGGCTCCACAAAGAAACTTGTTAAATCCCTGAAGATCCAAAGTTAAGAACTACATCTCAAAACCTCATCATATCCTCAAAACTGCTAACTCATGCTTGGCAACAAACTTTTCTTAATTGAGTTTTTAATGCATGAATGACTTAGGTAGTATCTTTAAAAATAATGTCTGTTATTGTGTTTGAGAGGCAGCCCACAAGATCTAAATTGATTAATTTTCTTGTGCTATAGCCACACTGAACCCTGAACCAAAATCCATGCCTCTTAATGCTGTAAACTTTCTCTACATGTTTTTACGTTAACCACCAAACCTCACAAAACGACTATTACATTTTTTTTTGCCAAATAATTAGCTACTCTTTCCAAACAATATTTTCTAAAGTTGTTATATTTAATACTTTTTATTTCTTTTTATTTGACTTTCACCTTGGAAGCTTTCAATGGGAAAGAGTGTATCAACTCCAAACTACTAATTCCGATATAATCCCAATTGCATTAAAATGACTGAGATTTATTTGTGAATGGCTGAGATATTAGATTGGCAATAAGCTATAGAATTTGAGTACCTCCGTTTTGTGTATCTTGATTATATCTAATGAGATATTTTCTGGAACAAAGAAGCTTCATGCATTGTGTTTACGATTCTACATCAAAACCACATTGTGTCGGCCAAAAGGGTTCTTCTCATTAATTGGATGATTGCGAGTGTAGTAATCAGTGAAAAGGTTTAAAAAGGCGCCAGAAGTCAGTTTCTCTTGTGTCACTGGGGGCTAGAATTTGAGTTTCATTTATTCATTTATTTATGTGAGAAGAGTTGATACCAATTAAACAAAAACAAGTCCAAATGCTAAGAATATACCCTGTAATGCAAAAATAAATTAGCATTTATATTCTTTAAAAACATTCACAAATGAGTGCATTCCACTCTAACTAATGGCACTTATATTAATATTTATGGGCTGTGGGATATCATTGTCCATTAAGTAGCTCTTTATTTTAGAGTATGCATAAGAAATGACACGGAAGAAACTTTCTCCAAACTGCAGAATAAGTTAACACAGTCTAGGTTTGAAAATAAATGGTGTAGAGGGTTAAAGTCTTAATTATATAAGAATTTCACATGATACATAAACAGCTGTTACATATTAATCTAGAGGAACTCAGGAAGCAAGAAATCATTGGGGATCAAATAAAGGGCAAAATTTTCAACAAACAAAGTGTCAGAAGAGCCTGGTATGAAATTGAAGCAAAAAGCTGGCATCTGCCAAGGTAAGAATCTTGATTAAAGTTGCTCAAATTGTAAAGTTGTTACAGTCTGGAAAATCAGCTCCCAGCAGCAGACTGCTGAGGATGTTTAACAGGTGGACTGGTTGGATTCTGTAAAGCTCTTAACTATACTGAGGATGGAAAAAAAAGTTCAATATTTTAATGATGAATTAACTTCATATACCCTTTGGAGACTGCTCCCTAATGTGTCTTGAAAATAAAAATGTTTATCATGTCAAAGACTGATAGAAGCTACAGACTTGGGAAGCCTCCTGCAATTGGAATTCTTATTGGACTACCTAGCTATCATATAGAAGTTGTCATACAGAGGTCATGGACAAGATAGAGCAGGGGCCCTGGCATGGTGTGAGGGTTTGCTGTGACCAGAGACTGGCATGGGCAGTGAGTCAGAAAGGCAGATAAATAAAACAAAGTTAAGGAATATGCAATTATAATTCAGAGAAGTCAGTACTAAACACTAGCAAAACAGTATCCTTGAAACCAAGCCTCTGTTTGATCCAACCAAATGTTTCAGATAGAAATGCATGAACCATCCTGAGCAACACTGAGGCAAGAGCAGATAAGTGATTGCACCTAAGTAGAAAAAGCAACTCGAGGTAGACCAGGTAGATCTTGATGATAGATTGAATGACATAGCACCCAGGGTTGTCTGTTGTCTCACCTGTGGAAGCCCAGAACTGTGGTTTTTTTCATTTCCATGGCCACCTCTCACTTTAATGTGATATATTTTTAATATTATTTCAGTTTCATTTTCTGTGACGTGAATTGAGACTGTCAGGTTTTATTCAAGACTTTAATTCCAGAAGAGAAATATGATCAAACTTACTGTACTTCCTTTAGTCTGTTCACTACTTTCTTGTCTCACTAGGCTGCATTGATACTGGGAAAATGAGGGCTTTATAGCCAATTGTTGTGAGTTTGAAACTTGACATCACCTTCCTTTCTCAATGTTAGTAAGAAATTTGAATGCTCAGAGAAGTTTAACTTCCCTGAGTTCCAAATCCCTCTTACCTGAAATGTGAACAAAAGATGTATCCCCAGCATTAAGAGTTACATGATAATGGCTGGACATGTTGGCTCATGCCTGTAATCCCAGGACTTTGGGAGGCCAAGGCAGGTGGATCACCTGAGGTCAGGAGTTCGAGACCAGCCTGGCCAGCATGGCGAAACCCTGTTTCTATTAAAAACACACACACCAAATTAGGCCAGGCATATTGGCTCACCCCTGTAATGCCAGCACTTCTGGAGGCTGAGCCCGGTGGATCACCTGCAGTCGAGTTCGAGACCAGCCTGGCCAACATGGTGAAACCCCATCTCTATTAAAAATACAAAAATTAGCCAGGGGTGGTAGTGTGTAGTGGTACACACCTGTAGTCCCAACTACTCGGGATGCTGAGGCATGAGAATCGCTTGAACCTGGGAGGTGGAGGTTGCAGTGAGCCAAGATGGTGTCACTGCACTCCAACCTGGGCGACAAAGCAAAAGTGTGTCTCCAAAAAGAAAACAAAAATAGCGTTATATGACAATGTATGAAAAGTACCATTCAATGGAAGATACAACATATGAACAGCTTAATTATAATTATTGTTTCCATCTTCTGAATCCTCTCTTAATTACTGCAAAAAAGAGAATACAGCATCATACCCACAGAACTAACAGTTGGGAGGAACTGATAGTGACCTCCTTGTTTAGATTGAACATGTACTCTCCAGATTGCCAGTCACTATGCAATTTTGTTTATTCATTTACATTGTGTCTTAGTACCTTTATGTTGCTATAAAGGAATATCTGAGGCTAGGTGATTTATAAAGAAAAGAGGTTTATTTGGCTCATGGTTCTGCACACTGTACAAGAAGCATGGTGCCAGTTTCTGCTTCAGGAAGCTTCCACCCATGGCAGAAGGCAAAGGGGAGACGGCATGTAGAGATCACATGGCCAGAGAAGAAACAAAAGAGAGGGAAAGAAGATGCCAGGCCCTTTTTAAATGATCAGTTCTTGTGGGGATTAATAGAGTGAGAATTTACCATCACTGTGAAGACAGTACCAAGTCATTTATAAGGAATCCATCCCCATGACCCAAATGCCTCCCATTAGGCCCCTGCTCCAGCACTGGGAATTAAATTTCAACATGACACTTGGCAGGGCCAAGCAAACTATATCCAAACCGTAGCACATTACCTGCCTGTTTTTTATAGGCAAATGAATGGGTCTCTCTTATGTGAAGTCACATATAAGTGTTTGTCGGGACCTCAGATTTTACAAAATTCACATGTATAAAAATGAAGTGACCTGGCAAAATTCCTTGAACATAGCATTTGACAATTGAATGATCCTTGTATTTTTATTTATTTATTTTTTGAGACAGGGTCTCACTCTGTTACCCAAGCTGGAGTGCAGTGGCATGATCATGGCTCACTGCAGCCTCAACCTCCCAGGCTCAAGTGATCCTCTCACATCAGCCTCCCTAGTAGCTAGGACTACAGGCATGCAACTGGAGAGGCATTAACCACACCTAGCTAATTTAAAAAATTTTGTTGTTGTTGTAGAGATGGGGTCTCACTACGTTGCCCAGGCTAGTCTCAAACTCCTGGACTCAAGTGATCCTCCAACCTCAGCCTCCAAATGTGTTGAGATCATAGGCATGAGCCACCATGCCCAGCCCTAGTATCTTTGTGCTAAAGCCTCAATACCTAACAATCATTTTCCACCCATTTTCATTCTGATATTAAATCATTTTTCCTTTGTTGACATTTTCACGTAGAATTTGGAGTAGGACGAAACTTTAAGACTTCCCATGACATACCAGTTACTTGTCAAATGATAAAACTGAGTCCTATAAAAGGAAAGATATTAGTGTGATAACATGGTGGCAGAACCAGGAACGAAACCTGGGCCACTTTATTTACTGTTTAAAGCTTTTCCCACTTCATTTCTAGTTTTATCCTGAATGAGTTTACGCATAAAGCACTTAGTACTGTGCTTGGCACAGAGTCAATATTCAATGAAAATTAGGTATCAGAATTATTTTTATCTCTTTCCTTTATTCATACTGTTTTCTGTGCCTACACTATTCTATTCTTTTTAATTAATCATGGACTGACCTGCACTTCAAACTTGGTACTCATTTATTGTTGCCACATATGCAATTCTGGCTCTTTCTCCTATGAAATCCAACAGGGCTTACTTTCCCTATCACTGGCTAACAATCTATTGCCTGGTGTTGTTACTGAGTTTCTTTTTATATTTCCTCCCCCCTGAAAAATCCATTCCATCTGGAGATAGGGGGATCTTTACATTGTGCATATACTGCAGTGTGATCAATATTTTACTGGTGGATTGAGAGACATGGACACATGCTCTTCGAGATTTCTAAGTGACACATCCGTAAAACTGGTGCCAACTTGGTACACCCATATCCTGTGTCATCTATAGTTGAGAACACCAGAGCACCACAGCAATCTTATGACAAACAAAAATTTAAGTTAGCTGGATAGAAAATACTTTTATCTTTTCTAGAATGACTAAGCTTGAAATTTATAAGTACAGTGCCTATGCAATCCCTTAATGAAGAGAATATGAATACTTTGCTCCAGTCATAGCATTTCAGAAACTAGATGATCCATTACAGTGACAAATAAACGCACACTGGCTACACATCTGTCGATGATTAGAAAATGGGTCATATTGCTAATGTAGAAGGTGAGTGTGAGAACCAGAAGTAGAAATTGTTAAGGAATAATTTATAAACAAGTGCTTACTTATTCAGCAGTGCATGCCTAAAGTGGTTTCTCTTATTTTTACCTCAATGATGAGAGCTCTCCCCAAAATGGACTTGCCACATTTAGGGTAAAGACATACACTTTGATTAAACTGCATGCAAATCCGTTAATCATGAATAATAATGCATCCTTGAGATGCAGCCATAGTTTTGCAACACAGAGTTCTTTTTCTTTGTGCTTTAACAATTCTAATCTGCAGCAAATGTGAATTTTAATACTTTTAATACAGCAGGTATGTGTGTCATAATGGGGCATATAATGTGATACCATCAAAATGGAACCAATGGTTGTCAAGAACGTTAGAGCTCAAAAAGGCCTTGGTCTGAGTAGAAACGAATAGGACTGTGTTATAAGAACTTCAACACTCAAAAAAAAAAAAAAAAAAAAAAAACCACAAATCATTTTAGAAGTTAGCTCAATGTGAAACTGTTTCTGATTTCTTTCCTCCTCCTTCTGTTCTTGGCTTCCATTTGACTTATGAATCTGAGCAAGATCAAGGTAACTTTGGATTAATGGAAAATGTGGCAGCAGATTGCAGAGTGCTTTCTTCTGAGTGTTAAGACTTGCAGTGTGTTTTAAGTAGAAAGCAAGATCAAGCTCCTAAGTGTAACTGATAAACTTATACAGTAAATCAGTGAGTAAGAGTGAATGATACACCAGGTAAATCTTGAGAATAAGTTACATCTCTGACATGAACAAAATTACTTTAAGTCTTATAGCATACTTCAAATCTTTCTGATATTAGTTACCCAAGAGATTGTGAACCAAGTGTCATTTTTAAAGTACAGTAGCTGCTAGATTTTTCCCTCTCATTTAATCTTATATAATATTCCTTATTGGATTTCCCCAAATGCTGTTTTAATCACAGTAGAATACTGGCAGAAGGATACCATAAAGTTTACATTATCTTTTGAAAAGTATATAAGTTGCTTCCTATGTAAAATAAACATTGATACACTCATTACACACCTGTGTCCGTTAAGTGAATCTAAAATTAGTGTTGAGACAGAAGGATTAATGCTAAGACTGGGAAGTCTTTACAAATATTCAACCCTCAGGTATTGAGAATCTACCATGCTGTATGACACACTATAAAAAGTCTTTATTCACTTTAGTCGTGTGGTGAACATTCATTGAGACTCTATTACGTGCAAGACAGTGTGGGTGTGGCTGGACATACAGAAGAACTTGTCGCTATACTCCAAGCATTGTGGTCTTAATGGGAGGTAACACATAACAGAGGTTATTAGCATCCCCTAATAGATATGAAATTTTGTTGTTATCACAAAAGTAGGCAGGTCAGGATGGAGAATAAGCACTGTACTTGGTGATTTGTTATCACTGACAATTTTCAAGATTTCATCTTCTGTAGAAGGATAGAACCAGAGAGTTGGTTGGAAGGGGGATACTAAGAGAGAATCAGGGAAAAAACACAGGCAGTGAATAATCTGGATAAAAAGACTTAAGATTGAGCCTGGTTATGCTACTCTTGGGCTATTCACTTCAAACTTCTGTATATTATTTTTGTGTTTGTGGAGATTAAAAATAGAGCCTACCTCTTAGGGATGTTGTGAAAATTAAATGAGATATTGAGCTAATCCTTGTAAAAAATTAGCATTGTGCCTTGCACCTGTGTTTTATCAATGTCAGTTGTTGTTATTATAACTGTTGTTCCATTACATGATCTCAGAGATGAAGGTGCTATACTTAGGTTATTAGCAATCAGTGTTAATAAGACTGAAGCCTCAATAGAATAAGTGTGCCCCAAAGCCAGACCATAAGGTTGATTTTTTTTAAATGAGTGAAATCAGAGGTAACAAATACACTGAGGGCAGACTATCTCTAAAGAAGTTTGATCGTGTGGGAATAAGAAAAAAAAAGGTGAGCTTATGAAGAAGCAGAGCAGAATTGGAGCCCATTTACACATGACAATGACTCAAGAATATCTGTAAGCTTGCAGAGCAGAGTCTAGGTAAAGAGTGTGTTTGGAAATAAATGAAGGAAGAGATCAGGAGAGGAAGACATGCATACAAATGTAAAGCAATTTCCACACATAACAGATATCCGGGGGAAATGTTTACACATGCAAAGATTCTGTGTACACACACATTCTTTCTTGGAAGAGCAGTGAGGAAGCAAGTGATGGAAAGCGAATTAGACCAAGTGAAAATTTCAATAAATTTACTGAGCTCTTTCAAGTGCTACCATATATACTCACTGTTCTTAATGGGCACTCTGAGAAGAATTGAAATGCATTATATATATGATCTATATGCATATAGAGAAACAGAGTACTAAGGACGGAGAGAAAGACTATTTCACATGAGTTATTTGCTCTTTTTAGTCAATAGAGCAGGGCAACTAAGGTTTCAAAAGATATAATTCATACTCAATATGAAAATGTAACTGAAGGGAAACTGAATTTCTGAAAATTTGAGATATGAAAACTTTCTGTGGATAGTTGATGATGTCTCTTCTTATTTTATGGGCTCCATTTGGCATTTCAGCAGGAAAATCTTTGTAAAACAGAATATCCATCTTCAGTATATTTGTGTTTCATGTGACCAGCCTGCATCTCTCCCTTCTGGTGACAGCCCCATAGTTTCTGTGTCTGAAACTCCTCTTTTACTCTCAGTCCTGCAGTTCAGATGGGGCTGATCAAATCCCCACCTCCTTGGGTACTCTTGTGATCCAACCTTAGCCAGTCAGAGTCTTAGTTTTGGTGTCCCAAGTTTGGAGAATAAGAAGCAATCCTGCAACTTCTGCTGAAACTTTTGGGAAAGAGGATTTCTTCCTACTGGGATTGTTAAGATGGTTGAATGTAGGCCTTGGGTTATAGTGGCTATGACCAGGACTAAAGCCTTGCTGAGAATGAAGCCTGCACATAATTTTCGATAACATTGTTTGAGCATCTAGATTCAGCCAAGCCTAAAGACTGTCCCTAGACTTTACATAAGAGAGCCAAGTCAGTTTGAACTAAGTTTCTGTCATTCGCACGCAGAAAGCCTTGGCTGTAAGTGACAGCACAGTGTCTGGTCTTCAGACAGTACAAACTCATTGTATTCTTCCTGTCAACCATCTTCCTATTGTGTAGCCCCATTGTCGATCATTTCAACTATATTCTTATCTTTAGCAACCTCGAGTGTCCAACTTGACTTTTGACTCAACTATTTATTTGATATTATCAACCCTGTATGCAAAGATTGAGACAAAAGATTTTTTTTTTAATTCTGTATGCTTTAGAAATACAATTTTCCTTTTGACATTTCTTCAGGAGACTGAGTAGAGAAGTGAATTAATTTTAATTATTTTTACAAGTAAGACTATGTTTTGAATAGAACGATTATTGAGGCAGCACAGTGAGACTGTGGCTTTTCTAAAGGTTAAGCTTGTAAATACATAAATGCGATACAAAGATATTTTGATATAGATGAAAGCAAGATACACTGGGGAAACAAAATAGGAGGCAGTCAGTTGCACAGGGGGAAAGTATCAGAAGAAGTTTCATAGGGCAAAGCATCTGTTTTCCAGCTATTAGGTTGTTTTCTGTGGATGGGTTGGAGCTAGGAAAGCAGAGAGAGATGCTGGTGAACAGATGACGCAGCATGACATGGCAGTACATATTTAAAGTATGTATTGAAAGAAATACTTCAAAAACAGAAAACAAAAACAAAACAAAACAAAATTTAAAAAAAGTAGCCAGGTGTGGTGGTGGGCGCCTGTTATCTCAGTTACTTGGGAGGCTGAGGCAGGAGAATCACTTAAACCCAGGAGGTGGAGGTTGCAGTGAGCTGAGATTGTGCTGGGTGAAAGAGGAAAAAACTCCGTCTCAAAAAAAAAAAAAAAAAAAAAAAAAATAGAAAGAAGGAAAGAAAGAAATACTTAATAAGTAAAGTTAAACAGAGTAGCTATAAAAATGCCTTAACTTAACAAATTATGTTTTCAACTGGCTTCAAAAAAATTTGAACATCTAAATTACTTTAAAAATGAAGAAACTTCTTTTTACCCTTTTGATTCAACCAAACAAACTACGAGAGTTTTCATGCACCCAGCATGCGTTGTCTTGTCCCAGGTGGTGAAATTACAAAGGTGGTTGGATTATGAAAGCCATAAGCCACACAAGATTTAAACCTTTGGTAGATCTTGTATGGCTTATGGTTTTCATAATCCAACCACCAGTAGACTATGGAACTACTACGATGTTGGTAATAATTCCAGAAGTAACACACTTGTTTTATGTTATCGTCGTTCACACTCCTGTTCTAAGGAAAAAATATGAAGTATTTAGACCATGAAGAGCATCTTCCCAAAGCAGAAAGACATGATTATACTTGTAAAATTTGTGTATTTATACCTACAAATGTGAGACTCTATACTACTGTACCTGTAGCACACAGCACTATGTCTGACACAAGAGACACTAGATAAATATTTGTTGAATGAATAAATAAATAAATAAACTAATGTGATTTTGTCATTCTTGGAGTTATGCCATGGAACCATTAAATATGCAAATGTGTCTACAATGAACTATTTTAGGTGCTTCTGTAATTAAAGGCGTGTTGGATGCACTTTAAGGAGTCACTTAATGTTGAATTATGCTTAATGATGGGTTGTATTTCAACAAAGTAGTAATATACTTCAGAACGTAGCTTAGCGGTGCCTAGTTGACACTAAATCTCCTGAATAAAATATAAAACGTTCAATAAAGAATACATATGTTGAATTTGCTGACACCCGACATATGGATATCTGGATAGGTCTAGATAGTTTATGGCCTTAAAAAAATTTGCCTAAATGCTTTGCTGAGTATATGCAGAACCAATCAGTACTTTCTTTGTCTTAAAAACAAACAAACAAACAAAAAAAACAAAAAAAACCAATAGATTTAGACGGATACCATGGCTCAGTGATCAAATACTAGGATGTAGGAGTTCAGCGTATAATAGGTATAAATACGTTTTTCAAGAATGACAGTTGGTGACTGTGATGATGTTGGTGAGGATAATAGTAATGGTGATGATGATGGTGATAAGACACTAGTGAATCAATTGCAATCACTGTGCTGTATTCTGAATCTTGTCTTGCAGAGTCAGGAAATGGCACAGACATTAAAATCAATTTTCTTGTTGACTAGTTCCTAGGAAAAAGAGCTCCAGATGAATTTTAACTGTCTAATGACACATTTTTATGGCTAAGGCATTATGAAAACTGCTATCAAGGTACAGGACCAATAAGAAAATGCGTGGTATAGAAAGCCAAATGACTGCATGCCCAATCTGTTACCGGTATCTGGGAAAATTCAGCTTCTGCTTCAGGCTAGTGTCTTGAGGTGTATGAGAATTCCAGGCTCTCTGACTTTAGTTAACCTCTTTCACAGATGAAGCCAAAAAGAAAGAAACATGGATAGTAACTGTTGCAAAGACATATTTCAAAGTCATTAAATGCACATTAATAATCTTCAGAATGTATAATTTTGTAGGTGACAGATACTATTTTTACAGCTGTTCTTTAGAGAAAGAATAAGTTTCTCTTCATTAAAGACTAATGAGTGACATTACATTTAAGTGTTCACATTAGATATGCTTCTTTGAATTTAATGATGGGGCAATGAGGCCTTTAATTAAATACTCAAAAATCTCCACTGGGAGAAACAAAACACATTTATCTGCAATTTAAAAAAAAATAATGGAATCCATCTGTTATATAATCAAATTTTAAATTTTTTAATATTCAGGCATATTGTCATTGTACCTCTGAAAGCTTAGTTCTCGATATTCTAAAACGTATTGGCACAACAAAGTAAGTAATACAGTGATTTGTGCTTTATTGTATTCTTTTTGTTCTGTTTCTGTAACTTGAATATTCACTATGGAGTAATGAAAAATTCCCTGTAACCCTTGGGTTGTTTCTAAGTTACTGTTATGGTCTCAATATCCCACAATAATGGCAAATCTTCAAGCAATAATTGAAAGAAAAATAATTATAAGATTAAAGATTGCTATCTAGAAATTGGATTATAACTAGTTTCCTAAATTATCATCTTCCTAAATTAGTTTTCCCCCATTTTAGACAATAGTATGTCCATTTACCCTATGCTAGAATCCATTATGTATTTATTAAAAATATAAAATGTAATTAAAGTTATTAAATTTTAAAAAATACTAAAATATTAAAATAGAAGCATAATAACGTTACTGGATTTTCATAATAAGTCATACTTAAATGAAATAATTTTCTCATCAGAAAATATTATTGTAAAGATTTTATAGTTTCTGGAAAACCTGGAAGGGAAAAGCAGTAGTTAGATGCAGAATAATTAAGACTACAATACATCAATATATCACCTGGGATATGTACTGAGCACACAGTTTTGTTTTTAGCTCTTGCTTTTGTCTAGTTTGGCTAATGGTCACCATTTCCACAAATATCAAAGAACATAGCAACATGTCATTTTAAAAAATGATAAAGAGTAAAAATGATTTGGAAGGATGAGAAGGAAAAAAAATAACTCAGTCCATTTTGATGGACTTATGATAAAATCTTTCTTTAGGCAAAAGCTTGAGAAGCCTACCGATGTGGGATTAGATACAATTAGATGAGACTCAAAGCAGATACTACAAAGCTTGTGTGAGGCTGCTAATTATTTGTGGTTGATTTTTGTATTTTTCATGGAGCTCAAATCTAATATACAGGCTACCTTCACTTAACAGTTTTGCTGAGAATTTCTACTAAAAAAGAGGCATTTTTTTCAGCAGACCAACCAATGAAAGGGCTTGGGGGTGGGGGAGAGTACACATTTTCCTGAATTAAGTTGGGAAAAGTAATTTCTGAAGCTTCCATAAATTAGGTACCATTTGAGATAAATAAGGAATCTTGCAGCTCCATGCCTTTGTGAATAAAAAAGAATTATCTTAATATATTTTGATGTTGTATTATGGGTTGTAAAACATTAAGGATTATTCAAGAGTGAGGCAGTAGTTCACTTAATATCAGATGTAACGTTACCAATCCAACTCTGATTTTAGATGCAGAATCAGGTCTACCTTTATATGATTTTTACCCAATGCACTATGAAAAACTATTTTGCTCAGATACATTGCAGTAAAGGGAAGATCAATATGAAATAGTCTGTGATAATATTATAAATAATAAATATTATTATTTCACATATATTTATTATATAAAAGTCATATTTTAATTCTAGAAAGTTCATTTGCATTTTTAAAAATCAGTCTTTGTCCATTATCACAGTTTTAAAACCCCAAGATTCTACTCTTCGTTAAACACATATTTCAGTCACAGACCCCATCTGATCTCTGCTGATATCACAGGGATTGGGGAGCAGTGGACCCTTTTACCTCACGGTGGGGATGAAAGTCCAAGCTTTCAGCCTTCTCTGATACCACCCTGGTGATGGTGTAGGGATGGGTGTTGGGGTGATTTCTTACAGTCTGGCAAGAAGACCAACTCCATCTTTGCAGGTGGTGTGTGGGTGGTGTCACAATTTTTTTCCATGGAAAAAATTTTCTATGACTGGAGTAAAGCAGTTAAGGTATAAGTTTTCTGTCTTGTTAAGCTGCCCCTTTCCTGGTTCTCTGGCTAGAGAGAACAAAAACTCTAGGCTTTATGGGTTTTATTTTTTTTTGTCTGCACCTCTTGATGTTTCCAGGTTGCCAGATTCTTCAGCCCAAAGTCTAGAATAGATGAGGCAAAAAGAAAATCCAGAAAACTCGTGTTTGTTCCTTTGGTCTTGAGGCCCCTGTTGCATCTGCCTTCTCTCCACCCTTTGAAGACTCCTATTATTATATATGTAACTAACATGATATTAATTATACTTAGTGAGAGGAATAGGGAGGTGTATATTTATTCCATCTTCCTGGAAGATTGTTTTTAATAAACACTGTAAGTACTCTGGTTGTTGCAAGGAAACAAAACAGGATATATTAATATATTTAGTTTTTTGGCCTGGTGCAATGGCTCACGCCTGTAATTCCAGCACTTTGGGAAGCAGAAGCGGGTGGATCACCTAAGGTCGGGAGTTCGAGACGAGCCTGAACAACATGGTGAAACCCTGTCTGTACTAAAAATACAAAATTAGCTGGGCCTGGTGGCGCATGCCTGTAATCCCAGCTACTTGGGAGGTTGAGGCAGGAGAATTGCTTGAACCTGGGAGGCTGAGGTTGGAGTGAGCCCAGATTATACCATTGCACTACAGCCTGGGCAACAAGAGTGATACTCTATCTCAAAAAAAAAAAAAAGTGTGTGTGTGTGTGTGTGTGTGTGTGTGTGTATATATGTATATATTTAGTTTTTTTCTTACACATACATTTAAAAATGTATTTTAAAATAATATATAACCATTATTTTTCTTTTTAAGTTTGAGGTATATTGTTCTACAGAAATTCCTTAAGCCTCCATATAGCTACAAACTATAGTAGTATGTGTGTGTGTCTGTGTGTGTTGGTGCGTGCACAGACATGCATTTTTATTTGGGGATATTTCCTTTCTTATTATCTTTCTCCCACAGAATTGTTCACAAGTGCTCATGTGAATGTCTTGAATTTTCAAAAAAAAAAAAAAAGACAATTTGGTACTATCACACGGATCATGAATTATTTTACAATTTCCCTTCTCTTATCAGATTGATTTTCTATGTCATTTCCCTTTTGGCATATATAAGGCATACTCCTTAACTAAAACATTGCCATTTATATTTTCTTTTTTTTCTTTCTATACTTTGCAGTTAGGAATTTTCTAATTACATTTATATTTTCCTAGCAAATTTTTTACATCTAATAATATTTTGTCTAGTTTATCCTGGTAACAAAGAAATATTTTTTTTCACCTAACAAAAATATGGAAAATTAAAACAAATGCTGTGCACGCAATTACTTATGTGCAATAAAAAAGTGAAAAGTGGTTCAGAGTCTGTCCTATAGCAAATCCTGAAACTCTCACGTGTTCAGATTCTCTGACTTGCTGCTTATTTTTTGTAAATAAAGTTTTATTGGGAGACAACTATCCTCATTATTTAAGTATGGTCTATGACTGGTTTCATGCTACCATGGCAGAGTTGAGTAGTTGTGACAGAGACCTCATGGTCCCCAACACCTGGAATACTTACTCTCTGGCCCTTTGTGGAAAACATTTGCAGCTCTCTAGTTTAGAGGATAACAATGCCTCAAATCTCTAGAGAAATAATGTGAATGTATGTAATACTCATTTATTCTGAAAGATCTCTATGTCTACATATGGTAATATTGTAAGAATGTGTGCTAAATTTAATATTTAATGCTAGGAGAAGAATGTCAGACTAATATGATGTTATTACATGTAGAGATGGTCTTCGAAGTTGCAAATATGGAATAATAAAAAAATCCTCTCTTGGTATTTTGCTTTGGCTTTTGTGGGAATATATCCCCTTGGGTTTTCTTTTTCCATTCTGACAATCCTTCTCTGTTTCTTTTGCAGGTGTGTCTACTTTTATCAGTCATTATATGTAGTTCCAGAAAGCCCTTGACTTCATCTCAATCCATCTCTTCGGCAGTCTTGCCCATATGAACAACTTTATTTAACATTTACTCATGTGACAGCCAATATCTCTAGCACAGACTTCTGCTTTCAGATCCATGCTTGTATATTCACTTGCCTACTAGACTTGACTTGACTGTCTGTAAGGCCAAAAAAAATCTAGCAAATTCAAGACTGATCTTACCAGCCCTAATCTCCTCTGCTTCCATTGTTCTCTGTCTCTGAATGGTTCCACCATCTGCCACATTGAGCAAGCCAAAAACCACAGAGTCATCTTTTGTCTTTAGTCTTCTTCAGTTTCACTATATTTGTTATGCTATTGATTTTTATTTGTTTTAATCTGGCTTTGGTGTTCTTTGTCAAAATAAGTATTCTTTTTTATACATTCTAGAAATTTCACTGCAATTATCTCTTCAAATATTTTTCTTTTCCTTTCTTCTCTATTTTCTGTTTGGTATCTCTACTTATTCTGTTCTTTGTCTTTGTCATATTTTCCATTCCACATTCTTCCTTTGATCCATGTAGATCTGCTGATATATTTTCTAGTTCAAAATCCTCTCTTCTACAATGTATAATAGCTGTTTGAAAACATTAAATTTTTAATTGAATTTTTTTAATTTTAGAAGTTATATTTCATTCATTTTAAAATCTGTTATTTCTCCATGATGATCTATTGTTTTGCCATGATTTTGAGTCTGTAACCTATAATTTTGTTTTGTCTTATTTTTTTTAATTTTTAATTTTTAAGTTTTTTTTCTTTTCTTTTCTTTTTTTGAGTCAGAGTCTCTCTTTGTTTCCTAGGCTGGAGTACAGTGGCACAACCTCGGCTCACTGCAACCTTTGCCTCCTGGTTTCGAGCGATTCTCCTGCCTCAGCTTTTCTAGTAGCTGATATTACAGGTGCCCACCACCACGCCTGGCTATTTTTTGTACTTTTAGTAGAAATGGGGTTACACCATATTGGCCAGGCTGGTCTCGAACTCCTGACCTCAGCCTGTAATTTATAATTTTAAACATTCTCATTTTACTGTCTTTTCCAAATTTTTCTGTTATTTAAGTTCTTTTCTGAGCTACTTTTCCTTTCATGAGTCTATCAGGAAGTCTTTCTTCTTTATTGGCTCTTGGACAGTTTTAAAAAAATTTTTTAGATGTTTGTGTTGTACATTTACCCAACATTTTTCATCTGTTTGTATTTTTAGAGATGGGGTATTACTGTGTTGCCCAGGCTAGACTCAAACTTGTGGACTCAAGAAATCCTCTTGGCTTAGTTTCCAGAGTAGCTGGAATTACTGGCATGAATCACAGTGCCCGACATATTTGCTGAACATTTTAATATGTTTGTAGTGATGGGCATTATCAGCTTAGCTCAATTTCCATGTTGAAATCAACTAAGTTATCTTTTCATAAACAATCGTGGTAATATTATCCCTCTGTTAAAATACTCTAATAGCTTTGCTATACTCTTTAGATAATGCTAAAATTTTTACTCTAACTGGAAATGTTTGGCTATTTCAATCTCTCAAGCCCTACCTTGTAAAATTCTTCCCCTTACTTTCTCTGCTTCAGCCACTCTGGCCTTGCTTTATTGACCGTATGCTCTTGCATTATATTCTCCACATGTGCTGTGCCTTCTGTGTCTAGAACATTCTTTCTGGTCTTCTTCACTAATCGAGTTTATTGATTTCACTACCCAAATCTCAGTTTAAAGGCTGCTCCTTGAAGAAGTCTTCTCTGACCCTCAGTTATTGCTTAGGATTCTTTGCTCATGTGATTATACTTTTTTTCTTCAGACCCTTTATTATAGTTTGTAATTATGTCATCGGCAGTGTGATAATTAGTTTAATAACCACTTCCACCCCCATAGACTATAAGCTCCTTGAGAGCAAAGGAGAAAGGGCACTATTTGTTTGCTTTTAGACTCAGGGGGACTCCCTCTGTTGCCCAGGCTGATCTCTTAACTCCTGGCCTCAAGTGATCCTGTCGCCTCAGCCTCCTGAGTAGCTGGGACTATAGGCATGTGCCCATCATCACTGTTTATTTTGATTGATGATTTAGCACCAGAGTCCAGCATCCATTAGGTTCTTACCAAAATTTGTTAGGGAATTGTTTGATTCTATCATATTGGTTGAGGGAAGATTCCTTTTGTACTGAGTTAATGTTTATTAGGTGTGCATAATCGTAAATTCATTAATCTAAATATATCAAAATTAAAGCTATCATATTTGATTCCGAATTTGGCCAAGATTATAACAATTTGATAAAATTCATGTTTATTTCACATTACCCTTGACACAAATTGGAAAAAAAAATGAGAAAGTAAGAGTGCTATTTAATGAGAATATTTAGAAAAGAAGAGTTCACCCCATTAGACAGAACCAAAGTATATTATCACATAGATATAGCACCAATGGATTCACAGACCATCTGTTCTGCCATCTAAAACTAATTAAATTTAAAAAAATTTGAGCAATTAAGAAACAACTATCAGCCTAAAGTCTGAATCAAGAATGATTTGATAATAAAAACTATAGCTATTACAAATACACTTAACTAGGAAGTACCTGAGTAAAAGTCTACAAGTCATTAAAGTAGTATTGAAAGACTGAAATACAGTGCATGAATATTAGTGGAAAAATTACCAAGGGGTAACTGTTACCTGTAGCACTGGAGCACTCTATTAGTCTAATGAATTTATCCTATCTAAGAAACAACAGCACTCAATTTTAATGGTTTTAGAAAAACTCATAATATACTTTTGAACTATTAAATACCAGTATATTTAACTGCAAAGTAGAAAAGCAAAGACATTTCTTTATTACGTATTGGATACCTAGTTTTAATTCTTGGTATAATCTTCAATAAATCTATGTTGATTATTTGGTTTTCAGTGAAATAACAGAACTGTTGAAACTTCTGCTTATGCTGTGTAGGTGTGGAGATAAAGTACTTTTCATTTAGCATTATATATATATATATATATATTTCTTTTTTTGAGATGGAATCTTGCTCTGTGCCTAGGCTGGAATGCAGTGGAGGGATCTCGGCTCGCTGCAACCTCCGCCTCCCAGGTTCAGGTGATTCTTGTGCCTCAACCTCCCAAGTAGCTGGGATTACAGGAGTGTTCCACCATGCCTGGCCAAGCAGAGTACTTGCATTAACACATTGTTAACAATGCTTGCAGTGTTAACAGCTCACAAAGCATTTACACATATACATATGTATCATTTGACCCTTCTAAAACCTGTTAAGTTAGTCAAGAGGATGGGATTGGCCTTATTAGATAGAGGAAGAAATGGAGACTTTGATCGGATAATGGGTTCAAGGTTACATAGATGGATCTTAACTTAGTTATTCTAACTCTTAAATTCCTACCCTTCTTACCTCATTATGCATTTTCTGTTTGTCAGATAATTAACATCTTTATATGCTTAATCTTGATAGTAAATAATACTCATTTGGGGAATATTATGTTAAGATTTTTTTCTATTAGAACAAATTACATTAAATCTCTTTGCCAACCAGTAGATAGCTGAGCATATGTTTTCACAGATTCTTGAAGTACTAGTCATATTGTTCTTACATGTGGTAACAGCAATAAAAATCTAGTTTAAAGGCAGAAAGTCTTCACTGTAGGAGATGTATAATTACATGTCTCTGAGAATGTAGTATACGAACACAAATAAGAATAGAAAAGTCCTAACCACTCTCCTGAAACTCATCAACATTTTTCAGAGTATGACTGGATCACTGCTTTAGTATCATTTGTCTGTACTCATTGCAAACAAAAACTCTCTGGTCCTATTCAGCCTATACCTGCAGAGGCAATGCCTGGGGATCTGAATATTTTTATGAGCTCCTCCTGAGAAAATTATTCACAATTCGGTTTTAGAACCACTACCTTGGTGAATCTTTAAATATGTGGAAGATAATTCGAAAGTGGAATGAAATCAAGTGTTTTGACATAATGAGCTTTAAAAAAATCAATAAGCAAGTAACATGAGTTTTTACCATCTTAATTTAGTAAACAAAAATATCAAGTTCCAGTCAGTATTATTCTAGGCAATGTAACAAACAAAAGTATCTTAAATCCATGCAAAAGTTGATTTTTAGAAATTTATATTCAGAATAAAGTTGTTAGCATAATTCCTTTTACTCAGTATTTGACCCTGAAAACAAACAGAACTTTTATGGCTCACATCAACCCAGAATGGGAAGAATCAACAATGATGTTATATTATGGCATGGACAATTGTCTTCTCTGTGTTTATAACTAAACCATAGGCTCCAGTTTAAAATGGCATCTGGCTAGTTGTCCCTAAGGCAGTCTCTACCAGCTTCCCTCTAAAATAGCTATTAAGACACAGGAAAACTCAAAACATCACAAAAAATTAAGACCGACAGAGCCTATTGCTAGAAAATGGGAGGAATTTCCACTAACTATAAGCTGATGGAATTGGATTGAGAGAAAAAAAAAATGGAGGTTTCATGAAAGAGAATAACCTCATATTACTGAAAAAAGATAGGAAGGCACTTTGTTTTCCATAGGTCCCCATTCTCTTCTTTGATGCCTTTTCTTTTTCTTTCCTACGCAGTCTGCTCCCTGTACCTAAATCCTAGGATCTTAGAGAGCCACCATCCTTTTTCTCTCTTATAATAACATATAGTTGTTGCTTTTATATGTAATCCCAGTCTCCTTTCCTGTAGCAAGGAAGTAGAAAAGATGCGGGAACAATACATGCAGTAGATTTTCCTGAACTGTTTTGATTTACAGGGTAAGACCTCCAGAGTGTGGGAGGAAAGACACCTCTTTTAATTCCAACAGAAAAGACCGTTGGAATTGGGCCAAGAACTGTGCACGTCCATTTACTTTTCAAATATAGACCTGAGAAGAGGATTAAATTTGTAATCAAATGGACAATAGCTAGGGCCAAGGGCATCCTGCTAATTGGTAAATGCTGTAAATGGGATGGATCTTCACTTATACAAGAAGGAAAATAAAACAACATGTGTCCGATTAAAATTTAATTGCCATACAGGGAAAGGGAAACTAGAAAATCATTTTGAAGGATCATTTAAAAAGCATTTAAAACAATGATTTATTAAAGAAACCAGAAGAAAATGTTAAAATATTTCACCTTGAGTTTAACACTATATGCAACAAAAGATGGTGTCTATGCATACATGAGCAGCAAGTATGGAGAACAAATGGGATCAGATACAAAACAAAAGGAGAATGGACTGACAATAAAACAAGACATATAGACCAAAGGCAGAGAAGATAAAAAGCTGATCAAGGTAAGATAGTAGATACAGTAAATTACATTGCAAAAGCATAATTAAAATTTGCATTGGAGGCAGTAAAGATAAAAACTACTATTGCAGCAAATAAAACCATTCATGTGTGGCACAAAATTGAGATGTCATTCCTGAAAACAAAGGAGAAAGACAAAGTGATTAAAAAGAAACACTCTTCCAGAAAAAGTGAAGTATATGGCAGTTGGAGAATGGAAATCTAAAATGAATATCTGGGGTTTTCCCAAAGAAGAAACCAGAACAATTGGAATGAAAGTTATCATTTAACAAAGAAACAACTGATTAAATCTTCCACAATTGATTAAACTATGAACCTAAAAATAAAAATGCTCCAGAGTATCTCCAGAAAGTAAAATTAGAAGGACCTAACCAGGGCAAGAATCTAATTAGGAAAATTAATGTAAGCATTCTTAAAAGCATTCAGGCAAAGAAGCAGGTTACCAATAGATGAACAACTTGAACTGGCCTCAGACTTCTCCACTGCAATATTATTTTGTTGCAGGAAGTCAGGGACCCCGAATGGAGGGACCGGCTGAAGCCGCGGCAGAAGAAGGTAAATTGTGAAGATTTCATGGACATTTATTAGTTCCCCAAATTAATACTTTTATAATTTCTTACACCTGTCTTTACTGTAATCTCTGAACATAAATTGTGAAGATTTCATGGACACTTATCACTTCCCCAGTGAATACCCCTGTGTTTTCCTATGCCTATCTTTAATCTCTTAATCCCGTCATCATCTTTGTAAACTGAGGTGGATGAATGTCACCTCAGGACCCTGTGATTGTGTCAACTGCACAAATTGTTTGTAGAGCGTGTGTGCTTGAACAATATGAAATCTGGGCATCTTAAAAAAAGAACAGGATAACAGCGATGTTCAGGGAACAAGAGAGGTAACTTTGAACTGGCCGCCGGTGAGCTGGACGGAACAGAGCTATATTCCTCATCTTTCATAAGCAAATAGGAGAAATATCGCTGAATTCTTTTTCTCAGCAAGGAGCATCCCTGAGAAAGAGAATGCGCCCTGAAGGTAGGCCTATAGACGGCCCCTTTTAAGGCGTCCAGGCTTTTATGGTTGAAGCTCAAGGGATGAAATAAGCCCTGGTCTCCTATAGTGCTCCCAGGATTACTAGGATGGGAAAATTCTCACCTAATAAATTGTGGTCAGACAGGTTACCTGCTCTCAAACACTGTTTCCTGATAAGATGTCATCAATGACAATGCGTGCCTGATACTTCATTAGCAATTTTAATTTCTCCTCATCCGGTGGTCCTGTTTTCTCACCCTGCCTCCATTTGCTTTGTGATATTTTATTACCTTGTGAAGTATTTGATCTCTGTGACCCACACCCTGTTCATGCACTCCCTCCCCTTTTGAAAATCGCTAATAAAAGCTTGGTGATTTTATGGCTCGGGGAACATCACGGATCCTGCCGACATGGGATGTCTCCCCCGGACACCCAGCTTTAAACTTCTCTTGTGCTCTTTCCCTTTATTTCTCAACCCAGCCGAGACACTTGGGAAATAGAAAAGAACCCATGTTAAACATCGGGACCGGGTTCTCCCAATATTAATTGATTGAAGACAATTGAACAATATTCTTAGAATTTTGATGTGGTGAATTTGAGACCTAAAATTTGTAAGCCCAATATTCCTCCATGTATGAAGGCAACAGGGGGACAGTCTCAGATATGAAAGTACTTAAAAATGTATGCTGTGTTTATGTCTAACTTTAAAATAAATTTAAATCATAAAACAGCTGAGAAATGAGTAAAATTTTAGAACTCTAAAATGAGGAAAATTACAGTCTAAGAGATTTAATGAATTTTGAAATTATTTAAATAATTGTTTCAAATGTTCTCTCAAAACTAGTAGATGAAATGAAAATTTTAATGTAATAATTTAGGCCTAAAACCACATCTCAGATGAACAGGAGTAGGTTTTAAGCAGGCAAAGAAATACAAGTTTGCTGAATTGGTTGCCTTTTGTTAATAGATAATAAAGAATATAGTGAAATAATTTCATGACATAAAGATGGATTATTAGAGGTTGTCATGAATACAAACAGCAACTATTTAAAATTTTAAAACTGGAGAAGTTACTTCCAAATCCCTAAAGATTAGCAAGTTTTTTTCTATAGAAAAAGACAGAAACAGGCAAATTCCAGAATATATTTAAAAAAGTCACTTATGAAAATAAGTACGAAAGGATTAAACTCTTCTATTAGAAGATAAATACAACTGGATTTGGCTTGCAATCCCATATATAAATATATAAACCACAATAGAGAAAAATAATGAAGATACAATTATGATAAAGTATTAAAAATTAAAGAATAAAAACAATTTGCCTAGCAACACACACAAAAACAAGGTGGTGGTAAACTATTTCAAATAAAGTAGAATTCGAAAGCATTAGATGGGATGAAAAAAGGTAAATAAACTTCTGAAAAATCTATAGAAAAAAGAATAAAAATGTAAATAAAAATAAATCTAAATTGACAAGAAATAATAAAATAAGCCTTGTCCCACCAAGTGTTAAAGCATTCTGTATTTCAATGAACAGAAGAATCATTGATTGTAATATAAGCCATTGTTTTATCAACCACTGAAAAGAAAAAAAAACTTGTAATTTTCTGTCATGCTAAGAATCATTCCCTTTCAGAAAATGTTAGCATATGAAAAATTGTGTATCTTAGAGTTGATGAAATACAGTTTTATAAAGCTTTCATAATTAAAATAGGATTGTGCTAGGCACAAATTATAAAAACAGAAATGCAAAGGAGCATAAATGAAATGTGTTTATATGAATATGACCTTATAAACTATATAAGATTTTAATTCATAATATTACATCCTAAAGCAAGTATAACAAACTAACTGGAAATATATAGAATACTCAATAAATGGTGGGAAGGAAAATTATACATTTTGATAAAACTGTCAAGTTAATGTTCACTGGACGGATGTATTTGGCAAGATATTAAAATGATATAATAAAGAACAAACACATGAACATTTAAATGACCTTGGATGGTTAGATTAATTACTAAAACACTGGGGGAAAATAACAAAGAAAAAATAGAGGTATTTAACTCTGTGAAAATTTAAGATTTTTGAACATTACAAACAATTAAAAGCTAAAAATTAGGTTGACGCATATTATATCACTTTTTTTTGCAAGTCAGCATGGTCGCTTATTGTAAACTATAAGTAAGTTGGAAGAAAATTTAAAGAATATGAAAATTAAAGGTTGAATTTCTTGGATTGATTTTTAAAAATTTTAAAATTAGGATAAATACAGTAATACCCAATGGAAAAAATAATTTGAAAATAATGGAAAAATATTGAAAGACAATAAAGAGTAATTTTTGGAAGAAATGGAAATGGCCAAGAAACATAAAGACATTTCAACTTAACATATATTTCAGATAAAAAATAATTAGAAGTGAATACACCAAAATGTTAATTGTGATTATTTCTGGGTTTGGGAAATATTGATGATTTTAATTTTTGAGTTTATATTTTGTTTTGCTTGTACTTTTCTTTATTTTAAAAATATTCTTAAATGAACAAGACTTCTTCTTGAACATCGGCAATATACATATACGGTCATGTATTGCATAGTACTATTTTGGTCAATGATGGGCAGCATGTATCATGGTAGTCTCCTAAGATTATAATGGGGCTGAAAAATTCCTATTGCCTAGTGACATTATAGCTGTCCTATAATGTCACAACACAACACATTACTGACATGTGTGTGGTGATGCTGTTTACAAACCTACTGTGCTGCCAGTCATATAAAAACAGCACATACAATTAGGTGCAGTACATCATTCTTGATATGATAATAAACGACTAAGTTACTGGTTTAGGTATTTACTATACTATATATTTTAACCTTATTTTAGAGTATACTCTTTCTACTTACAAAAAAAATAGATAAGGTAAGTGTAAAACAGTCTCAAGCAGGTCCTCAGGAGGTATTCCAGAAGAAGGCATTGCTATAATAGGAGATGACAGCTCCATGTATGTTACTGTTCCTGAAGACCTTCCAGTGGGACAGGATGTAGAAGTGGAAGACATTGATATTGATGATCCTGACCCTGTGTAGGCCTAGGCCAGTGTGTGTTTGTGTTCTAGTTTTTAACCAAAAAGTTTAAAAAGTATAAAGGAAAAATTAAAAAATTTAAAAATAGGAAAATGCTTATACAGTAAGGATTATAAAGAAAGAATATTTTTGTACAGTTGTACGGAATGTTTGTTCTAAGCTAAGTGTTTTACAAAAGAGTCAAAAAATTAAAAACATTCAAAAGTTTATAAAGTCGAAAAATTACAGTAAGCTAAGGTTAATTTATTATGGAAGAAAGAAAAATATTTTAGAAATAAACTTGGTGCAGACTAGTGCACAGTGTTCATAAAGTCTGCAAGGGTGCATCATAACGTCCCAGGCTTCGCATTCACTCAGCACTCACTCAGTCTCCCGGAGCAACCTCCATTCCTGCATGCTTTATTCTTGGTAAGTGCCCTGTACGTGTGTACCATCTAAAAAATCTTTTATACTATATTGTTACTGTACGTTTTTTATCTTTAGATGTGTTTAGATATATAGATACTTACCATTGTGTTACAGTTGCCTACAGTATTTAGTCCAGTAACATGCTGTACAGGTTTGCAGCCTAAGAACCATGGGCCTACACCATACAGCCTAGGTGTGCATAGCCTATACCAACCAGATTTATGTAAGTATTGTTCATTCAATGACAAAATTGTCTAATGAGGCCTTTCTCAAAAAGTATCCTCATTGTTAGGCAATGTATGACTGTATATGTGTATGCATATGTATATTCATATGTGTGTGTGTGTATATATATATATTTTATATATATAATGATTGGGATAGCAGCAGATAGTAACTCATCACAAATAACAGAATAAGAGAAAATGAGCCTGACTGTTGAACGTTTCTGTTGGCTGGAGTTGGGATGGAGGGGCAAAAAGCCACTTTCCTCTCTGAACTCTATCAGCATAGTGTATGTTCTACAGGTGAGGTTGGCTGTGGGGGACTTGACATCACTTTTACCTTAGTAACACTGAAGGCCTCAACGCACCATAAGTGAAGATGTCTAAAGAAAAAAAAATGAGTGAGATTGTTTGCCTAATGTGAGGGTTCAGGCCCTTTAATATCACTGGCAGCCTCTGTTTTTGTGTGTGTCTTTCACACTACCTCTTATGTGGTTAATTTAAAGCAACAAAAGCATACTCTGGTCATTAACATTTTACATAGGAAAATGAAACTCGTAGTAAAGAAATTGAGATGCTGAAATTGCTAATACATCACAACTCCTAGTAATTCCTGTTACTTTCAATTGTGTATATTAGTAGGACTCCAAAAATTGAAATGACATCTAGATCAGTGGTCCTCAACGTGTCGTCCCCAAAGCAGCAGCAGCATCACATGGGGATTTGTTAGAAACACATTCTCATCCCCCACCCACAGCTACTGAGTCAGAAACTCTAGGATTGGAGTCCAGGGATTAGTGTTTTTTAAGACTTCCTGGTGACTTTCCCCCTTTTTTTACACATTGAAGGAACAGGCTTATTTTTAGCAAATAAGTTATCTGGAATTTTATATGATACTGTATATAACGTATTTGATGATATATATATATATATCACCAAATATATTTATATAACACACACACACATATATATATATAAAACCAAAGTAAGAAGAATATCAGATTTCATTTAATTATCCAAAGCAGCAAATTATATCTCAAAAGCAAGAGTATTTTCCAGGGCCCTTGCCCATTAGGTGTTTCTTGTGCCTTAAAAGCTTCAGCTTGTCACTTCACAATTTATGCTCACTTACTAAGGACCCTCAGATATCCTATAGTAAAGAAGCTTTATTTGAACAAAATAGATTTTCCACATATACCTAATAACATCATTTAGAACTACTGTCCAACAAATAATACTTTGGGACATTCTAGCTTCTTCCTCTCCATGTCCAGCAGAGAAAGAGAACAGATTTGTATTCTAAGTTGGTATATTAGTAGTCAAGTGTCCCCCATCCCCAATTTTATTAAAGTATAATTGATGTACAAAAAGCTGCACAGGGGAAGTTATTGCTTAATGAGTATAAAGTTCCAGTTATAGAGATAAGAAAGTTCCAGAGATATTTTGTTATAACATAGTCACATATGTTACAACTTAGTCATGCTTTTGAAGCTTTTTGCCATGTTGACCAGGCTAATCTTGAACTCCTGGGCCCAAGTGATCCGCCTGCCTTGGCCTCCCAAAGTGCTGGGATTACAGGCCTGAGCCCCAGTGCCTGGCCTTGAAGCTTCTTTTCTTTAGCACAAATAGGGAGGACATTGTTTTAAGGCATAAAAGGAAACATAACATACCATATAATCTTGTGATAAATAAGAATTAGTGCCGCCATATTCCCATGGGGAATGTGCTTAAAATAATAACTAATTTTATTAGCAAGGTCCCTATGGAATATGAAGATCTTGGCTATTCCCTTTGAAAAAACTCCCAAAAACTTTGCAGCAATAAATAAATAAATACATAGGAATGAGAGATGTCGATTTATTTTTTTTGTTGTTTATTTCATTTTGGAAGTTTAGAAAAGTCTTATGATTTCCTTGATCTGGGCTGGGCATGGTGGCTTACGCCTGTAATTCCAACACTTTGGGAGTCCAACGTGGACGGATCACTAAAAATACAAAAATTAGCAGGGCACGGTGGTGTGTGCCTGCAGTCCCAGCTACTCGGGAGGCTGATGCAGGAGGATTGCTTGAACCCAGGAGGCAGAGGTTGCAGCGAGCCAGGATTGCACCACTGCACTCCAGCCTGGGCAACAGAGTGAGACTCCATCTCAAAAAAAAAAAAAAAAAAGAGTCCAGATTTAACCTTGAAATTGGTTTCTATCTTATGACTTCTGTGCTTGCTTCTAGGCCCTCTACCTGGAATGGTGTTCCCTTTATCTTTATATAGTGGATCATTCTCATCATTCGGGATTCATCTCAGAGAGGCCTTACTTGTGCACCAACTCTAACTAAGCTGCCTTAGCTCCCAATATCACTGTCTATGTCAATTATGTTCCTTTTATTTTATTTGTAGTGTTTACAGCTATTGGATACCATCTTGCATGATTTATTGATGGAACTGTTTATTTCTATCATCTCGTTTTTCTTGAAGGCAAGTTGTAGAGCAGGCAGAGTCTTTGTCTTGATGACCACTGTCACCGCCACATAGAATAATGCTGGGCACATGGTAGGCCCTTGGTTAGTAGCTGCTGAAGGAAAGCAGAAAAAGTGATGTTGTATACAAGTGTTCAGCAAACTTTTCTGTAAAGGTTTGGATAGTAAATATTTTAGACTTCTCTTATAATTACCTCTGTTGGTGACAGTGCAAAAGCAGCCAGGGATAATATATAAATGAATGAGCATGGCTGTGTTTCAATACAATTTCATTTATTTAAAAAGGAGCTGGGCTGAATTTGGCTTGCAAGTCATAGTTTGACACATCCATTCTAATGTATCATCGAACAAGCATCATCCATTGGGCTGGAAACTTCCCATCATCAAAACAGTGAGTCAACTGCAACAGAGCAACACAGGCACTATAAACCTTGAGGCATTTGGAATATTCCTCCTCCTAATTATGTTTTAAAATAAACTTGTTATTTTATTATAAGTAATGGCAAAAACCACAATTACTTTTGCAACAATCTAAAAGAAGAGTTTTAGATTGACATACACACAAAAAAAAATTTGCAAAGGGAGTACTGAGAGTTTCCACATATCCTACACCCAGTTTTCCCTGTTATTAACATCTTACATCATATAGTTGACTTGTTACAATTCATGAACCAATATTAATACATACTTATAAACTAAAACCTATAGTTTATTAGATTTCCTTAATTTTTACCTAATGCACTTTTCTCCGTTTCAGGAACCCATCCAGGGTGTAACGTGTTACATTTGGTACTAATGACTCAGTGCCAATTATTTTTAAGGACATAAATTGTCTCTTGTCTGTCATTTTCCCCCCATTTCCTCTCTTCTTTCTCTTTTCCCTTCCTCTTTACTCTCCTTCCCAGTCTGGTATGAAATCTGGTGGTAGCAACTGGAGCAGGTTACAAGATGCTCAGGAAGGCAGCAGAGCATAGCGGAAATAACACTAAATTAAGACTTGATTTCCGCTCGTCGCTGTGAGTCTTTGGGATGCATTACTGAATTCCATAAACACCAGTTTCCCTGTTTCTAAGTTAAGAATGCTAAAAACTCCCCTGTCTGTTTCAAGCGACTGTTTCAAGAGCAAGTGAGCTATTTTATGTGAAAACACTTTGCCTGAAAGCATTTTGTATTCTAAAACACAATTCAGATATAAGGATTGTCATTATTGTCAAAGATTAGAGTTGTGAGGGCAAAGTACCAATTCTTCCTTCCTGACTTCAAAATTGGAAACTACTGATATTAATTAGTTCAATCCATGGCAAAGAGCAATAGGCAGTGTTAAGATTAAATTTTAAAGCACTTTATGCAGGCAGAGTTCCTAATGATATTTTATACTTCAGACAAAATTGAATAATCATTAGATATTTTACTGCCAAAATAAAATTTAAGCAGATAAAAATGTATCTTCTGTTTAAAATTCATCATGGGGAATGATAGAATTTTTTATATCAACATGGACTTTTTCCATGAATAGACTCAGTCTTGAGCCAACGCGATCTTCTTCCACATATATCAGCATTTGAAAGTGTTACCTGTTTTCCAAGTGTAATGTAAGTAACATAAATATTGATTGGAAAAGCCCCTGTTGTGACTCTGAAAGTGAAAAACACTTCAAAGATGCTTATAAATAAATTAGAAAGTCAGGTGAGTCTCCATCAGAATTATTTGAATGTTTAGCCTTCTTCCCCCTGCTTTAAAGTCTGTAGGTTTTTTTTTTTTCCTTGTTGGAGATCTTTCCCATGTCACAAATTACAGACTCTTCATTGCATAGTAAATGCCTTGGATTTGACTAAATTCTCTAAAGAGTCTAGGCCAATTTCTTATCATCCTGTGCAAGTACATTTTTGCATTTTGTGAAAATACTTTCCATGGTACTTCTGGCCATTGTGCAGCCTACTCTACTAACTATAACTGTGAGGATTTCTCAGATGCTCTAGAGTAGCACCCATCCAATAGGACTTTCTGTAAAGATGGGAATGTCCATCTGCCCTGTCCAGCATGGCAGCCACTAGCCACATGTGGATAGTGAACACTTGAAATGTGGCTAGTACAACTGAGGAATTTACTTGCTAATTTTAAAAAATGTAATTGATTTAAAGTTGAATTTAAATGAGCACACATGGCTAGTAGCTTCCATATTGGATAGCATAGATCTAGAGTGTTCTTTTGCTCCATGCTTGTAAAACTTAAAGGCAGTGTAGAAAATCTAAATTTTATTTTCATTAAAGTCTAGTTACGGAATCTTGGAACCTTCCACCCACTATCCATGCATGACAACCATATTTTGACTCTTGCAATTTTTGGAAAATCATCATAGAAATGAATGTACACAAAATCTGGGGACAAGTTTCCTGATTTTTAAAATCAGAAAAACAACTACATTGGAAATTCAGATCTCTCTTCTCGTATGTTCTTCAGTTAGTTTTTGTCTAGTATTTGTTCACTCTCATAATCTAGGCCCTGCCTGCATGGCAGTCTGAGTCAGCTTAACATAAATAAGTACTGGGGCATTGCACATACACAACCTACATGTGTTCACGCAAACAACACTGTAATGGAATAGGTGAGAATCCTTTTACTTGTTGTCAAACTAGAATCACTGCAATCCTTGGGCAACTCATCTCAGTTCTTAGGACTTTTTTTCCCTTTTTAAATCTGTAAACTAATTTGATGATAGAATGTTTCAAGGCCATCCCATCTCTCCAGCACAGTGATCTGGTGTATTCCACTAATTGTGAATCATTGGTTCTCACTGAGATGTAGTACAGTATAAGCATTATTTACATAACCAGAGTCACCAAATATTGATGACTTGCTATATTCTAGGCCCCATGCTAGGTGCTTATCTCATACCCTGCCCTAACAATAACCTGAAGAGAGGTAACTGCTAATATTATCCAATTTTCCAGATGAGAAAACTGAGTTGACTTGGTTGGAAAGCAGAAAAGCCAAGGTTTGAACCCAGGTAGCTGGATACCAAAGCTTTTGTAATCAATGCAGTCATTATACCACATGGTGTTGGCAAAAACTGAGTGAAGAAATTCATGATTTTCCAGCAGCTGAAGTACTTTCTATCTTGTAATGAACTTGACCCATTAAATTTATGGTGTTTGGACAAAATTCTCCTTAATATTTGAGTAGACAGTTTAAAAGAAAATAAAAATGTGAAAACAAATAGATTTTCACAGAATGCCTCCTTCCCTGGCAGCAGTGCCCTAGAGATAGAAGGTTTTGAAAATGAGTCTCCTGTGAAGGGGTTGACATATCTTCAGAGGTCTAATTTATTCTGAATTGTTCTCAATTGCTTTCTATTTGAGAAGATGGCAGCACTCCCAATGGTGCCAAAATAGGCCATATCATGGATGGTTTAGAAAATAAAGTCTATTAAAACCAGAAAATTCAGCAGTAGAAAAGTGACAATGATAGTATGACTTGCTAACATTAATTAAATACTTACTATGTGCCAGATATTTGTTCTAAGCACTGTATGTAACTAGTGATGTGGGGTTTTTTTTGTTTTACATTTTATCTGAGAGTCATTTCTGTAAAGTAAATGTTATCGTTGTACTCTTGCTATTGATGACAAAATGGAAGCACAGAGGGTTTAGAATATCTGCCCCAAGGTTATTCAGATGGTGAGTGGTGGAGCAGGGAATGACACCCAGGCAGCTCACATCTATTAGGCTAGGCTGTCTCTGTGTTAGGAATCCTCAGTTTGGGACACAGAAGGCCTGCCCTCACATGGCCTTTATTAGCAACTGTATTTCCATTTTTTTGTTTATTTGTTTGTTTCCACAAGAGATTGCCCAAGGAAAAAGAGAGAGAGAGAGAAAAAAATCCAATTATAAAGATGAATGAGATTCAGATCCAAATAACATGAGGAAATAAAGAAACTTGGGCTCTGAGAGGTGAAGCCATTTGCTATATATAACAACATGCTTCCTAAGTTATTAGAAGTCTGAATATTAACTGTCTTTTTACATTTATAAATGAAATCCTTTTATTTTCTGATTGGTAGGCAGTCAGGTAATGAGGGAAAAGGATAAGTTGAGAAATTATTCAGGTTTCTATCTGATTTAAAAGAAAACAAAGTTTCAATTTAACAGGGGACTTCAGGGACACTCTTTTTTGTGATTCATCTTTTAAGAGACTTCATAGCTATATAAAAAGGGTTAAAAACCTCTAGGAATAGAATAGTAGATATAACTATTTATTAACAGGAGAAAAACAGCATTTTGATACATTAAAACAAAGATTTCTATAGGCTATGAATGGAATTGGCACACCTAATAGTGTTTTAGACATTCCATTATGTTAATCCTCATGACCTTAGCAGAAAGGTTCTACACCAGTAGACACACAGAACACTCTAATTAAAAACAAACACTTCCATATTTAACAAAGGTTAATCTCACAGGTAAAAACATCCAAAGAGTGATGTATTTTTTTTATCAATAATACCCATTTTTTCCCAGCTGAACAATCATCAGATGACTTTTGCAGGGTCATGCTATACACAAAATAATAAATACAACTTTGATGGTTTGACTTATTAAATTATTTGTGGTCATATCTATACTTTTAACTCTACCAATGTAAACAGAATTTACATAGAAGTAATATTATTAAGCCAGAAAATCGTCCAGTCCACTCAGAAACAGAACAGTCTTGAATTGAAATAAGGCAGGATAATTTCTTTCTTTAATGAATACTATGAGCTGGAATTATGGCTAGCTCCACAGCAACATGAGCATAAAAGTCCTGAAGGTATTTCAACACCAGTTCACACGTAATGGATCAAGAACCCTGGGGTAGATTCAGAAAACTTCAATAGAAGACCGAGTTCCGCCATGTAGGCAACTCAAACAGTTACTTAATTTCTTCTTAGAAATTAGCAACGTAATACTCTTTTGACTATCCTCATTAGATGACTATGAAAAGCAAGTCAGATTATCCAGATTAAAGGACTTTACAAATTGTAAGACAGATAAAAGATATTCTTACTTTGTATATCCAAGGAAGAACAGGACACTAGAGACTTTTTCTGTAAGGTCAGTGAAATCCTAGCTCTCTGTCCGTTTAAATGTTCCATCTACTCCTTGCATGACATGATGTTTATAACAGTCTTCTCAAGGCAGGGATAGTTTAATCATCTGGTCACAGTAGGGTAACAAACTCTCAAAATCAGCATTTACACATGACCGTTAGGGCATTGTTTGTAGTGTAGAACACTGATATGTCTAGATCCTTATACCATGTTCATACAAGGGTAAGAATATCTCTACACTGCTTCCAGACAATCCACTTAAGTTGAATTCTACCAGGTTAACCAACGAAAGGCTACCACTAACACCCTTAATGCTAATTAATATGGTAAGTGGATGTAAAATACTACTTACAGCTGTCTACCTCTGGTGTGTAACTTTTGACTAGATGAGGCCTTTTAAATATTAGCTAAACACCTGGTGACTGTATTTCTCATTTGATAACTATCTCTCAGTTCAGAAGAACACACACACACACACACACACACACACACACACACACACAGCCTGTGCTGAAGTATGTTAAAGTAAGTTATAGGCAACAAAGAGTAAATCAGTTAGAAGGTTCAGTGATTCACATAATGTAACCTGAAATCTAATAAATATCTTAATGACTGTCATATTTATCTCTTGGTCTTGCTTTATGGAAAGCACCTGCATTGTTGGCAGACAGCAATTATTTATGGTGAAGCCTAGAACTTCTATTTTGAAATTATCTATCTCTGAATATGATTTTGTATGAAATAATAAAGTAATTCCTATAACTTATCAAATGAATTTGCCCCTGAAATCTCATCAGTTTAACAGACTCGAATATTGTATAGTATAATTTAATTTAAAACAAAGCAAAAGGAAAAAACCCTGTAAGCTAAGCACACATGAAAATTCAAGCAAAAAATATTATTTAGGTCATCCAGTTTGACTTCAGTGTTTGAAAGGAAGAAGCACCCCTGTGCAAGAAGTATTTGGGAAACTAATAGTTTAGTTTCCTATTAAATCATGTTAATTTTTGACCACATAAAATAAACATGTTAAATGATGAATAGTTTCTCCAACTTGATTGATAATGTGTCTGCGAAGTTTTTATGTAAAGGTTATTCCCTTTAATATTAATAACTTTTTAATGTAATGTAGAGAAACGATTTAAAAATTTTATTCTAGTTCCAAAACTGAATTACACTTGAATTTGACTTTCAGTTGTCCAGCTATTTAGCTCTGTGCTCATAAGAATTTCTTCAGGGTTATTTTTCATAACTTTTAAGAGATTTCCAATAAATGTTAGTGGCAACTTATATTTATTGAGCATTTATTTATGGTACGTGCAAGTTGCTTTATCATCTCATTGTTCTCAAAATAACTCTATGATATTATCATCTATATTTCAGCAATTAGCACACCAAGGTACAAATAATCATTTAAGGCCACATAGCTAGTAAAGGGCAGATATTTGATATTAACCCACGTAATAGTTCCATAATCTGTGATCTGGAAAGGTATTTTAATCTATCTTTGATATATATTGAAGCAGATTTTTAGGCAAGGCATTTTTTTTTTTTTTGCTAAATCCCACAAATTAATTCAATTAATGATTTGAAAGATTTGAGAGGCTGAATTGGTTTAAATTTGAATAGAACATTAAAAAAAAAACCCACCTGGTTGGAGAGACTAGGTCATTTTGCAATTTTGAATAAAATAAAAACGATTTCGTATTTCTAAGTTGCTTTCTCTCAGTTTGCTTCTACAGATTCAGAAGAACTTGGTCACAGTTTTCGTCTTTCATATAGTCTTGGATTCAATAGATGGGCCATCCCAGTATCCCTGTATAATTATAAATACTCTAAAATGATTTAAAGACATGGACAAATTAGAGTCCCTTCGTTTTGAAAGGTCTAGATCCAATTGACAGTTTCTTCTGGGCATTTTGTTGTTCTTGTCTTATGGATAGATTTGCACCTTTTTTTTTTTTTTTTTTTTTAAATCTCAAGGTGCTAAGAAGGTTAAGTCAGGGTGGCCACGCTGTGTCCACTGTGCTGGAGTAAGCATTGGGCTTCCTCAGTAGGTGGCACTCTTTCCTTCTATCTACAAATCTTAAAGTCCTAACATAATATTGGGGAATTGGTGCCATTTGGTGCCATTTTCCAGGAAAAAATGTGAAATAGATGCCAGGGCCAACTGGTTGGTATTCAGAGTATTGCTTTTTCCTTTTCTTTTGAAAAAAGCATTGTTAAATTCTAAAAAGTACCACATTGACCAAATTGTCACTAAAATCTGGCCAAAGTTCTGACTCTCTACTTCTAGTTTATACCGTCATAGAGGATGTGTGACATGTTCTGCCTCCAAATAGTTATTGCAGTTATTAAATACTTACTGACATACATTAAAATTGTGTGGGTAGAAAAACTTAGCAACATCAGATTCTCAAATGAGAACTGGACTATATTCTTTCTGATTTTTACTATTTTATGCACCAATAAATAATTATCCTTTACTTTTGGGTTATACAGTACTAGTATTATTTATTTATTTATTTATGACAGAGTCTCACTATGTCACCCAGGCTGGAGTGCAGTGGCGCGAACTCGGCTCACTGCAAGCTCCGCCTCCCAGGTTCATGCCATTCTCCTGCATCAGCCTCCCGAGTAGCTGGGACTACAGGCTCCCACCACCACTCCGGGCTAATTTTTTGTATTTTTAGTAGAGACGGGATTTTACCGTGTTAGCCAGGATGGTGTCGATCTTCTGACCTCGTGATCCACCCGCCTCGGCCTCCCAAAGTGCTGGGATTACAGGTGTGAGCTACCGCGCCCCACCACTACTAGTATCTTTGATAATAGCAATCACTATTAGTTAATCATCATGTTGTTCTGCATGGCCAAAGCCTTTCGTGTTTCTTACATAACATCTATGTTTTATGACATCTTGCCTGTCAGTGGACTTGAAATGCTACTTCTGCGTGATCCTTTGATTAGAACCATCAGCATCACCTGGGAGCTTATTAGAAGGGCAAATTTCTAATTTGACCCTTAGAAATATGACCCCTTGGGGTCATGCCATTCTCCTGTCTCAGCATCCCGAGTAGCTGGGACTACAGGTGCCCCCACCACACCCGGCTAATTTTTTTTATATTTTTAGTAGAGACGGGGTTTCACCGTGTTAGCCAGAATGGTCTTGATCTCCTGACCTCATGATCCGCCCGCCTCGGCCTCCCAAAGTGCTGGAATTACAGGCGTGAGCCACTGCGCCCAGCCAGATTTTGTTTTAAATATGAAGCTTTTTCTTCTTGTAAGATATTCCACCTAAATCTCTTAGGATATACGTACAGTATAAATTTAGAATATATAAATAATCTAAAAAGTACAAATAAAGGTGACTGAAACAATTGTTACTTCTTGTTTCTAGGGAGAAAATTAAACTGCTACATTTATTTGCTATATCTCACTTAACCAAATAAGTCTATGAAAATTTAGTTTTACCATAAAAGTGCATTTGTAACTGTAAAAAACTAATAGTTGATTCTCAGTCTTTCAAACATAGAATTCATTTATTAATAGAAATAATACATGGACAAGTGCTGTTTCAATGCGTGGGATCAAACTGAATCTCCAACACCATTCTATGGAGCACCTAATAAGATCCAGGATATGTTTTTCAATATTATAAGGAAAGCAAATTAAGCTTAGTCCCTGTCTTAAAGTATAGTCACTTCTGGTAATTTGGTATAGAGGGCTTTCGAATTTTTTCAGTCATTTCCACCTTAGAACAGAAGATCTTTCGAGCTTTCCAGTGAAAAATAGGCCTATGGGCAGTGGAATATTGAAGAAGAACAAATTGTTGTACATTTGTTGCTATAAACATAGATGAATCTTTTTTATATCTTGATGAGAAAAGAATGTGTGCTTACATGCATATTTTATATATAAATTAGCCTAAAAAGTATACATAGCCCAGTATTTTCATTATGCTCACTTTGACAGTATATTGGAAGATACTAGAACAGTACACATTCGCAGGATATACAATGAGTGTCTCCATCCCAAAAAAATTTGGGAAAGGAGATGGCATTACATGTACACTTGTTCCAGAAACTGAGTATGAATAATTTAGGGGTATGAGTAATTAAAGTCCTGTTAACAGAAATACATAACACAACTCTTTGTGGGATTAATTTTTAAAGTCATAAAAAAACTAAATAGGTAACGATGTATTTATAATGATACATAATGAATAATTTAAAATAGCAGAAAATAAAAACATTTACTTAAGACAACATTAATAGCATAATAACAAAGCATTCTCTAGAATCATTGAAATTCTCATACTTGTTGAAAATATGTTGCCAACTGCCACGTGGCAGTCAATGTTTTTAACAGAGTGTTGAATTAGAGTCTTCAATAAACCCAACAATATACCAATTTTGGTTTATGAATATAAAGTCTTAGTTACACTTAATAGCATATTTAGTAGGTTACTAGTAAGGACTGCTTAATTGTGTAAAAGTGAAAGCCAATGGAATTATACATCATTTGCCTGAGGAACTGAGAGCAAGACATACCATTTTTTTTCAGCTCAGAGCCAATTCAGAAGACTATGCATTTCAGAATCATGTGTATTGAGGAAGATGAGATATCAACACTAAAATTAAAGCCTGTCAGAATTATATAGTACTTGAAGATGACAGCAGAAAGGGTATCTGTATGGAGCACATGCATAAGACCAAATGTGTGACAGATGAAATATGTAGTAATTAGCCTTCTGATCACAAAAAGGTCATTTCAGTCTGAGGTGGGTGTGGGGAATTGGACCAGGCCTTGCATCATGTGAAGCACCTGGAAAGTAAAAGAGAGAAGAATCCTGATGTGGAGATGTGAGTCAATGCACGAAGGTCAAGGAATATCCAATTACTACATTTAAACTATTTGGTTATCCTCAAAGTTAAAAAATACGGAGAAGATATATTAATTACAAGTATACTTAAAGGAGGAGAACCTCCAATTTAAAAAGTTACATTTTTTAAAGCAAACTATTTTCAATCATTTTGGAGACTAATATTGCAAAATGCTCATATTCATATGGCAATGCAAAACTTTTTTCAAGGTGTGCAATGTAGTTATTTCATTATGCTTTAAAGAATGGGACACATGAAATTACTGAGTTGATAAAGGCAACAAACTCTTTTGTACTAAAATATAAGCAAATATTGTTGGAATATTTAGGGATCGGGGAATGATACTGAGGGAATTTTAGAGAGGAGATGGATAAATGTTTATACCACTCAGTTTTCTAGGTGGAACTGTCTTTTATTAATCATCTTATTACATTGGTTGTAAAAACCCGCTGAAGGGGTTCTTTGTTATTAGTTACTAGGAAACCAAGACACAACTGGATTATAAGGCAGTTATGATTACTAAGAGTCAGGTCACTATAAAATATCTCTCAGTCTTCACCTGAACTTTACTTTTCTTATAAGTAGACATCTTATCATTTCTGTTTCTTTCTCCATCTGATATCATCCTCCCCTTCCTCCCTTCCTCCCTCCCTTCCTTCCTTTCCCCTTTCCCTTCCCTTTCCTCCTCCCCTTCTCCTTCTCCTTCCTTCCTTCCTTCCTTCCTTCCTTCCTTCCTTCCTTCCTTCCTTCCTTCCTTCCTTCCTTCCTTCCTTCCTTCTTTTCTTCCTTCCTTCCGTCCTTTCTGTGTTTTTTATGCATGTATGCATGTATCCTATGAGCTAGAGTTCTAGCACCTGCTTTTCCAAAAACCTCAGAAGTAACCACTAACTTAAAAATTTTATTATTCTCATGCATAATTTTATAATCTCTAATACATATACACTTTGCTACACATATTTTTACTTTCAAGTTTAATAAGTTATATTTGGAGACTAGTTAGATCACAATATGTTTAATTAACAGGGGACATCCCCATCTCTTTTAAGAAGTTGCAGAGTATTTTTTTTTTCTTTTTTTTTGAGACATGCTCTTCCTGTTGCCCAGGATGGAGTGCAGTGGCATGATCATAGCTCACTGCAGCCTTGACCTCCCACACTCAAGTGATCCTCCCACCTCAGCCTCCTGAGTAGCTGGGACTACAGGGAGGCACTACCATGCCCGGTTGACTTTTGCAGTTCTTGTGGAGACTGGGTTTCACCATGTTGCCCAGGCTGGTCTCAAACTCCCGGGCTGAAGCCATCTGCCTGTCTTCGCCTCCCAAACAGACCGTGCTGGGTCTGTTTTCTTTTATAAAGTAAGGTCAGAGGCAGGAAAAAAAGAAAAAGAAAAAAAAGGCCCAGTCACCTGGCTCCATTGCTTTCACATGGTTTGGGAATGATGCATAATGCTGCTACTTACTTCCCCACTTCTCCTCACTTCAAGCAATACCTCTAGCAGACACCATCCCATCTTCTTTCCTCTTTCCTCATCTCCTCTTCAAGATAATAAGCATTATTGTGCCCTCAAGAAGCTAAAATTAAACTTAGCTGGCTTGTTCACTGTTTGCTCCGAGATCTCCGGAGCCACTGTGAATATCACGAAACTTAAAATTTTCACTTTTCCCTCAATATCTTAACTCACCCTCTCTCCTTCACATGTGCATTTTATGGGATAATTTCCTTTAACATAATGTTGTAGTTTTTTAAATGTAAAAGTTGAATTGCAAAGGTACTAAGTTGACAACTCCAGAAAGTTTAGCTTTCTGTTTATCCAGTATGAGGATATAGGGTCCTATGGGGGAGAGCAAATAAACATGTCCCTTATCTGTGCAAATAATAGACTAGAATATTTTCCCAGTCACTGCTTTACTTAACTATTCCACAAAATATTTGCATTCTTAGAGACTGTCATCTAAGACAAAACCTTTGGTGCCTTTTTTCACCTAATGATACGATGAATTCTTCTCATAATCCCTGTAATAATCTGTGATGAAATGCCTCATGATACGAATAGTCTCCTGGTGCACATGAGTGCAAATTCTTCTTCAGGATAGATCAATGAGTGAAATTGCTGGAAGGAATGTCAATGTTCTATATTATAATAAGATGAAATTGTTTTAAATGTGATTCTGCCAATTTACCCTCTCTCCAGCAATAGAGTTGCTATTGATTAATATCCTTGCCCACACTTTCTATTGTCAAGCTTCTTCATCTCTGCCAGCATAATTCATAAAGTGATTTCTCATTATGGGCTTGATTTGCATCTCCATAATTATGAGTGAGACTGGGCATGCTTGCCTATGCTCACTTATCATTCATGTGTATCCCTCTCTGTGTCTTCTGCTTGCTTGTGGCATGTGCCTGTTTTCCTATTGGGTTGTATTTTTCTTATTGGCTTGTAGGAGTTCTTTATGTATTCTGGATACCAATCCTCTGTGTCTTCGATGTGTTTTAAATATCATTTCCCGGTTGTTACACTTACGGTGTTTTTTTTTTTTTTTTTTTTTTTTTTTTTTTTTTTTTTTTTGGTGTGATGTGTTTTAATGAAGTAAAATAGTTTCAAATTTATTTTTAATCTTTATTGCTTTTTGCATCACTCAAATAATCTTGCCCAGGACCAAGGTCATCAAAAGTTTCTTCATATTTTGCTCTGAGGCTTTTATAGTTGGCCTTTTAAATCTAAGAGATGTACATTATCTGAGATTGATTTTGCATATGGTTGAAGTGGGAATTCAATCCCTCTTCTCCCCCACTCCCCTTTTTGTTCTCAGTACTATCATTACCCCTTGATCTGCCACATTATTTCTGTCATTTCAAAGTTTCTGGATATGCATTGATCTACTTCTGGAGTATTTAGTTTGTTCAGTTGGTTAATTTGTATTTCCTTGCATGAATACCATACATCTTAATTGCTTACAGCTTTATAATAAATCTTGATTTTATTGGGCAAGTCTCTTCACCTTGTATGCTTTCTTCAAAATTGTATCAGTTATTTTTGGCTCTTTACTGCTTCACATAACTTTGTCAAATTTTTCATTCAAAATTCATCTTAATTTTAACTGCTGTTACCTTGATATAGAATTTAATTTAAAGATACTGAATATCAGGACTACAAAAGATGATATTCTCAATTTTTATTTAGGTCTTCTTTATTTTTTTCCTTTTTGTTTAATTTTCCTGTTTATTGATGTATAATAGATGTCCATATCTTGAGAGTATATGTGATGATTTAATATATTTATATAAGTTTTAAAGATCAAATCAGTGTAATTGGGATGTCCATTATTTAATTTGTCTTTTCTTTATGCTGAAATTATTTAAATTATTTTCCTCTAGCTATTCAGAAATATACAATAGGTTATTGTAAACTATTGTCCCCTGCTGATCTATTGACCACTAAGTTTTATTTCTTTTATCAACTGTATATTTGTATCCATTAATCAATCTTTTTTTGTCTCATCACTTCCCTGCCTCTAGTATCCACCATCTACTCTTCATCTTCTTAAGGTCCACTTTTTTAGCTCCTGTGTATGAATGAGAACATGTGATATTTGTCTTTGTGTGCCTGGTTTATTTTGCTTGACATGACTTGCAGTTCCACCCATGTTGATGCAAATGACAGGATTTCATTCTTTTTTATGGCTGAATAATGTTTTGTTTTGTATATATTCCAAATTTTCTTTGTTCACCCATTGATGAAATTTTCTTTATTCATCCATTTCTTTATTCATCCATGATGAGGTTGATTTCATATTTTGGCTATTGTGAATAGTGCTGCAGTATACATTGGGGTGCAAATATTTCTGAGATGTATTGACTTCTTTTCTTTTGGATATACACCTAGCAGTGGAATTGCTGGATCATACAGTAGTTTTATTTGTAGTTTCTTAAAGAACCTCCATACACTTTTCCATAGTGACTGTACTAATTTACATTCCCACCAACAGAGTACAAGTGTTCCCCTTTCTCCGTATCCTTGCCAGCATCCATTATTGCTGGTATTTTAGATAAAAGTAATTTTAACTGGAGTGAGATGGTATCTCATTGTGGTTTTAATTTGCATTTCTCTGATGATTATTAGTGATATTGAGCACCTTTTCATGTATCTGCTGGCCATTCATATGTCTTCTGAGAAATGTTTAATTAGCTCTTTTGTCCATTTAAAAATCCAATTGTTATTATTGTTATTTTCTATTGAGTTGTCAGAGCTTTTTATATATTCTAATTATTAATCCCTTTTTGGATGAATAGTTTGTGGTATTTCCCCCTATTCTGTGGGTTGTCTCTTCATTTTGTTAATTGTTTCCTTTGTTGTACAGGAACTTTTTAGCTTGACACAATACCATTTGTCTGTTTTTGCTTTTGGTGCCTGTGCTTTTGAGGTCTTACTCAAAGAATCTTTGCCTAGATCAGTGTCCTTGAGCACTTCCCCAATACTTTGTTCTAGTAGTTTCATAGTTTCAGATCCTATATTTAAGTCTTTAATCCATTTTGATTTAATTTTTTGCATATAGTAAGAGATAGGGGTCTAGATCTCTAGTTCCATTCTTCCACATATGGATAGCCAGTATACCCAACACTATTTATTGAAGAGACTGTCTTTTCTCCATTGTATATTCTTGGAGCCTTGGTCTAAAATGAGTTGGCTGTATATGTGTGGATTGATATGTGGGTTCCCTATTATGTTTCATGGTCTATGTCTCAGTTTGTTTCCTTCTTTCCTTTTCCTTCCTTCCTTCCTTCCTTCCTTCCTTCCTTCCTTCCTTCCTTCCTTCCTTCCTTCCTTCCTTCCCTCCTTCCTTCCTTCCTTCATTTCCTTCTTTCCTTCCTTCCTTCCTTCCTTCCTTCCCTCCCTCCTTCCTTCCTTCCTCCCTCCCTCCCTCCCCCTCCCTTCCTTCCTTCCTTCCTGTCTCCCACCCTCCCTCCATCTTTCCTTTCTTTGTTTTCTTTCTTTCTCTCTCTCTTAAGTTTCCTTTCCTTGTCTTTTTTCTTTCCAGTACCATGCTGATTTGGTTACTGTAGCTTTGTAGTATATTGTGAAATCAGGAAGTCAGGTAGTGTAATGCCTCCAGTTTTGTTCTTTTTTCTTAGGATTTCCTTGGCTATTATGGCTCTTCTGTCATTTCAAATAAATTTTTGAATTTGTTTTTTCTATTTCTGTGAAGAATTTCATTGGTATTTTAATAGGAATTGCATTGAATTTGTAAATTACTTTGGGAAGAATTGTCATTTTAACAATATTAATTCTTTAAATCCACATGGAATTTTTTCCAGTTTTTTTGTGTCCCCCTAGATTGCTTTCAAAAGTGTTTTATAGTTTTCCTGTAGAGATATTTTACTTCTATTTTATTTTATTTTATTTTATTTTATTTTATTTTATTTTGTTTTTGGGACGGAGTCTAGCTCTGTCACCCAGGCTAGAGTGCAGAGGCATGATTTTGGCTCACTGTAACCTCCGCCTCTGGGGTTCAAGTGTTTCTCCTGCCTCAGCCTCCCTAGTAGCTAGCATTACAGGCACCTGCCACCATGCTCAGCTAATTTTTGTATTTCTAGTACAGACGGGGTTTCACTGTGTTGGCCAGGCTGGTTTCAAACTCCTGACCTTATGATCCACCCACCTCAGCCTCCCAAAGTGCTGGGATTACAAGCGTGAGCCATCGTGCCTGGTCTATTTTTATTTTTTTAATTTTATTTTATTTTAGGTTCCGGGATACATGTGCAGAACATGCAGGTTGGTTACATAGGTAAACATGTGCCATGGTGGTTTGCTGCACCTAGCAACCTATCACCTAGGTATTAGGCTCCATGTGAATTAACTACCTGTTCTGATGCTCTCCCTCCCCCGCCCACCAACAGGCCCTGGTATGTGTTGTTTTCCTCCCTGTTTCCATGTGTTCTCATTGTTCAGCTCCCACTTATGAGTGAGAACATGTGGTGTTTGGTTTTCTGTTCCTGTGTTAGTTTGTTGAGGATGATGGCTTCCAGCTTCATCCATGTCCCTGGAAAGGACATGATTTCATTTCTTTTCATGGCTGCATAGTATTCCATAGGGTATATGTACCACGTTTTCTTTATCCAGTCTATCATTGATGGACATTTGGGTTGATTCCATGTCTTTGTTATTGTGAGCAGTGCTGTGATGAACATATGTATGCATGTATCTTTACAGTAGAATGATTTACATTCATTTGGATATATATCCAGCAAAGGGATTGTTGGGTCAAATGGTATTTCTGGTTCGAGATCCTCGAGGAACTGCCACATTGTCTTTCACAGTGGTTGAACTAATTTGCATTCCCACCAACAGTCTAAAAGCATTCCAATTTTACTGCAGCCTCACCAGCATCTTCTGTTTCTTGACTTTTTGATAATCAACATCCTGACTGGCGTGAGATAGTATTTAATTGTGGTTTTGATTTGCATTTATCCAATGCTCGGTGATGGTAAGTTTTTTTTCATGTTTGTTGGATGCATACATGTTTTCTTTTGAGAAGTGTCTGTTCATTCCTTTTGCCCACTTTTTGATGGGTTGTTTGTTGTTTGTTTTTTTTCTTGTAAATTTATTTAAGTTCCTTGTAGATTCTGGATATTAGACCTTTGTCTGATGGGTAGATTGCAAAAGTGTTTTCCCATTCTGTAGGTTGCCTGTTCACAGCAATGATAGTTTCTTTTGCTGTGCAGAAGCTCTTTAGTTTAATTAGATTTCATTTGACAACTTTAGCTTTTGTTGCAATTGCTTTTGATGATTTCATCATAAAATCTTTGCTCATGCCTATTTCCTCAATGTTATTGCCTAGATTTTCTTCTAGGGGTTTTGTAGTTTTGGGTTTTACATTTAAGTCTTTAATCCATCTTGAGTTATTTTTTGTGTAAAGTGTAAGGAAGGGGCCCAGTTTCAGTTTTCTGCATATGGCTAGACCAGTTTTCCCAGCACCATTTATTAAATAGGAAGTCCTTTCTTCATTGCTTGTCCTTGTCAGGTTTGTTGAAGATCAGATGGTTGTAGATATATGGTCTTATTTTTGAGATCTCTATTCTGTTTCATTGGTCTACGTGTCTGTTTTGGTACCAGTACCATGCTGTTTTGGTTACTGTAGCCTTGTGGTATAGTTTGAAGTCAGGTAACGTGATGACTCCACCTTTGTTCTTTTGGTTAGGATTGTCTTGGCCATATGGGTTTTTTTTTTGTTGTTCCATATGATTTTCAAAGTTGTTTTTTCTTTCTAATTCTGTGAAGAATGTCAATGGTAGTTGGATGGGAATAGCATTGAATCTTTAAATTTTATAAATTACTTCAGGCAGTATGGCCGTTTTCATGATATTGATTCTTCCTATCCTAGAGGATGGAATGTTTTTCCATTTGTTTGTGTCGTCTCTGATTTCCTTGAGCAGTGGTTTGTAGTTCTCCTTGAAGAGGTCCTTCACATCTCTTGTGAGCTGCATTCCTAGGTATTTTATTCTCTTTGTAGCAATTGTGAGTGGAAGTTCATTCATTGTTAGGCTCTCTGCTTATCTATTGTTGGTGTGTCGGAGTGCTTGTGATTTTTGCACATTGATTTTGTATCCTGAGACTGCTGAAGTTGCTTATCAGCTTAAGGAGCTTTTGGGCTGAGACAATGGGGTTTTCTAGATATAGGATCATGTCATCGGCAAACAGAGGAAATTTGACTTCCTCTCTTCCTATTCCTTTATTTCTTTCTCTTGCCTAATTTCCCTGGCCAGAACTTCCAATACTATGTTGAATAGAAGTGGTAAGAGAGGGCATCCTTGTCTTGTGCCAGTTTTCAAAGGGAATGATTCCAGCTTTTGCCCATTCAGTATGATATTGGCTGTGGATTTGTCATAAATAGATCTTACTGTTTTGAGATATGTTCTGTCCATACTTTGTTTATTGAGAGTTTTTAACATAAAGGGATGATTATCTCTCTAATATTGACAGTGGGGTTAAAGTCTCACACTATTATTGTATGGGAGTCTAAGTCTCTTTGTAGGTCTCTAAGAGCTTGCTCATTGAATCTGGGTGCTTCTGTATTGGGTGCATATATATTTAGAATAGTTAGCTCTTCTTGTTGCATTGATCCATTTACCATTATGTAATGCCCTGCTTTGTCTTTTTTGATCTTTGTTGGTTTAGAAACTAGAATTGAAACTCCTGCTTTTTCTGCTTTCCATTTGCTTAGTAAATTTTCTTCCATCCCTTTATTTTGAACCTATGTGTGTCTTTGCACATGAGATGAGTCTCTTGAATATAGAACACCAATGGGTCTTGACTGTTTATCCGATTTAGCAGTCTTTGTCTTTTAATTGGGGCATTTAGCCCATTTGCATTTAAGGTTAATATTGTTATGTGTGAGTTTGATCTTGTCATCATGATGTTAGCTGGTTATTTTGCATAGTAGTTGTTTATCCACAGTGTCATTGGTCTTTGCGTTTCAGTGTGCTTTTGCAGTGGCTGGTCCTGGTTTTTCCTTTCCATATTTAATGCTGTCTTTGAGAGCTCTTGCAAGGCTCCCACTCGCTTCTGGCTTGTAGGGTTTTTGCTGAGAGGTTCATTGTTAGTCTGATGGACCTCCCTTTGTAGGTGACCTGGCCTTTCTCTCTGGCTGCCCTTAAAGCATTTTGATCTTGGAGAATCTGATGATTAGGTGTCTTGGAGCTGATCTTCTCGTGGAGTATCTTTTACTGGAGTTCTCTGTATTTCCTGAATTTGCATGTTGGCCTGTCTTGTTAGACTGGGGAAGTTCTCCTGGATGATATCCTGAAGTGTGTTTTCCAACTTGGTTCCATTATCCCCATCTCTTTCAGGTACTCCAATCAGTCATAGCTTCAGTCTTTTTACATAGTCCCATAGTTCTCAGAGGTTTTATTCATTCCTTTCCATTATTTTTTTCTCTAGTCTTTTCTGCCTGCCTTATTTCAGCAAGATAGTCTTCAAACTCTGATATTCTTTCTTCCAGTTGATTATTTTGGTTATTGATAGTTGTGCTGTGTTTTTCAGCTCCATCAGGTCATTTATGTTCCTCTCTAAACTGGTTACTCTAGTTAGCAGCTCCTGTAAACTTTTATGATGGTTCTTAGCATCTTTGCATTGGGTTAGGACAGGCTCCTTTACCTCAGCCAAGTTTATTAGTACCCACCTTCTGAAGCCTACTTCTGTCAATTCGTCCATCTCATCCTCCTTCCAGTTCTGTGCGCTTGCTGGAGAGGCATTGCAATCGTTTGGAGGAGAAGAGGCACTTTGGCCTTTTGAGTTCTCAGCATTTTTTGTTGTTATTGATTCTTTATCATCTTCATGAGTTTGTCTAGTTTCGATCTTTGAGGCTGCTGACCCTTGGATGAGGTTTTGGTGGGGACTTTTTTGTTGATGCTGTTGTTGTTGCTTTCTGTTTGTTTTTCTTTAAATAGTCAGGTCCTTCTTTCTTTTACTTCATTTATTAAATTGATTTATCAATGTTTCATATGTTTTTAGCTATTGTAAATGATGCTGCATTGATTTCTTTTTCAGACCATTTGCTGTTGGCATATATCATGCTACTGATTTTGTATGTTGATTTTTTATCCTGCAACTTTGTTTAATTTGTTTACTAGTTCTATCAGTTTTTTTGTGAAATTTTTAGTTTTTTCTAAGTACAAGATCATGTCATTGGCAAACTATGCTAATTTAACTTCTTCCTTTCCAATTTGGATGCCTTTTATTTCTTTCTTTCATCTAATAGCTCTTGCCAGTGCTTCCAATATTATGTTGAATAAACTGGTGAAAGTAGGTATCCTTTTCTTGTTCCAGATCTTAGAAGAAAGGCTCTTCATTTCTCACTGTTTATTATGATGTTAGCTTTGGGTTTGTCATATGTGATCTTTATTATTTTGAGGTATGTTTCTTCTATACCCGATTTGTTGAGGGTTTTTATCATAATAGGATTTGAATTTTATCAAATACTTTTTAGCACCTATTGAAAAGATCATATGGCTTTTGTTCTTGGGTTTGTTAATGTGATATATCACCTTCTAACATTTGTACATGTTGGAGCATTCTTTCATCCCTGGGATTAATCCCACTCAGTCATGGTGAATGATCTTTTTTAATGTGTTTTTGAATTTGGTTTGTTATTATTTAGTTGATGATCTTTGCGTCTATGATCATCAGTTATGTTCATTAGCCTGTACTTTTCTTTTTTTGTTGTGTCTGTCTGGTTGTGGTATCAGGGTAATGCAAGCCTCATAGAGTGAGTTTGGAAGTATTCCTTCCTATTCAATTTATTTGTTGTTCTTTGACCTTCTGTTACCTCAGTATTTCTTTTTTTATTCTCAAGTTTTGAAAAGTTTGCTGTTATTATTTCTTTGAATAATCCTTTTACCCTTTGCTCTTGCTCAACTTCCTCTTGAACACCAATAATTCTTAGATTTGGTATTGTTAAGTAATTTTCTTTACCTCATAGACAATATTCATTCTTTTTAATTTTTTTCATTTTTCTGCTCTGATTGTGCATATTCTTTCTTTCTTTTCTTTTTTTTCTTTTTTTTTTTTTTTTTTTTTTTTTTTGTTGTTGTTGTTTCATAGGGCCTCACTCTGTCACTTAGGTTGGAGTGCAGTGTCAGGATCGTGCCTCACTGCAGCCTTGCTTTCCTAGGCTCAGGTGATTTTCTCACCTCAGCATCCCAAGTAGCTGGGACTACAGGCACATGCCACCACACCCAGCTAATTTTAATATTTTTTTTGTAGTAATGGGACGTCACTATGTTGCCCAGGCTGGTCTGGAACTCTTTGGCTCAAGTGATTGCCCACTTAGTCTCCCAAAGTGTTGGGATTACAGGCAAACTGCATCTGGCCTGACTGTGCATTTTCAAATAACCTGTCTTCAAGCTCATTTATTATTTTCTCTGCTTGATTCATTTTGATGTTGAGAGCCTCTAATGGATTTTTCAGTTCAGCAAATGTATTTCTCAGTGCCAATATTTCTTTTTTTTTTTCCCTTTCATTCTTTTTTTAAATTTGAGACAGGGTGTCATTCTGTTACCCAGCTTGAATTGCAATAGTACCATCACAGCTCACTGCAGCCTCAATCATCCAGGCTCAAGGGATCCTCCTGCCTCAGCCTCTCAAGTATCTGGGACTACAAGCACACACAACCATGTCTGGCCATTTTTTTGAAAAATTTTTTCGTAGAGACAGAGTCTCACCATACTGCTCAGACTGGTCTTGAACTCCTGGGCTCAAGTGATCCTGCTGCCTCGGCCTCCCAAACTGCTGGGATTATAGGCAGGAGCCACCATTCCCAGCCTGTGCTAAGATTTCTGTCTGATTTTTAAAAATTATTTCAATCTATTAAATTTATCTGGTACAATTCTGAAAAGCTTTTCTGTGTTATCTTGGAGATCATTGAATTTCCTTAAAACTACTGTTTTGAATTATTGGTCAGAGATCGCATATTGCTGTCTCATTAGAGTTCATCACTGGTTCTTTGTCTTTTTCTGTTTCCAGAGGTCATGGTTCCGTTTGCTGTTGTATCTTGTGGACTTACGTCTATGTCTTTGTGTTCAAGGATTGTTTATTCCAGTGTTCTCTGTGTGACTTGTTTTGGTTTTTATTGGATATGTTTGCTTAGAAATTCTTTCTAATTTACCTGTTGATTTTCTTTCTCTCCCTCCTTCCCTCCCCTTCCTTCCTTCCTTTCCCTTTCTTTTTCTTCCTTCCTTCCTTTTTCTTTCTTTCTTTTTCTTTCTTTCTTTCTTCTTTTTCTTTCTTCTTTCTTTTACTCTCTTTCTCCTTCTTTCTTTCTCTTTCTTTCTTTACTTCTCACTTTCTTAGTTTCTTTCTTTCTTTCTTTCTCTCCCTCCTCTCTTCTTTCCCTCCTCCTCTCCCTCCTTCTCCTCCTCCTCTCCTCCTCTACTTCCTCCTCATCATCCTCCTCCTCATGATCATCTTTCTTCTTTCTTCTTCTTCTTCTTCCTCTTGTTCTTCCTCTTCCTAATCCTCATCCTCTTCCTCCTCCTACTTTTCCTCCTCTTCTTCTTCCTTCTTTCTTTATTTTTTTTCCTGCTAGGTCACTACCTCCTTTTCAGAGCGAAATGACACCTTAATCTCAAGTTTGCCTTGGTTCCAGTAATCAGAGTACCACTTGTCCAGAAGCAAGGAGATCCCAAAGGGGAAGTCCCAATAGTGTGGGAAGACTGGTTAGGGATTCATGCCCAGAATGCCTGTGGGACAAACCTCCTACAGGGTAGTGCAGCTGAATAGTCACTGTGATGTGGCATATTTTTGGCATAGTTACAGGGCAGAATTTCCAGTGATGGGAATGGTAGTCCTGCATCCCCCTTCTGTCTCTAATAAGAGAAATATGGCTCTGTCCTGCCCAGCCCACAGACAGCCAGACTTTTAAGGTTATCTCCCTTGTTCCTTGAAAATGGCTGTTATCCTGTTCTTAAGGTGCGCAGATATCATATTGTTCAAATACACATGCTCTACAAACAATTTGTGCAGTTAACGCAATCATCACAGGGCCCTGAGGCGACATTCATCCTCAGCTTATGAAGATGTCGAGATTAAGAGATTCAAGTAAAGACAGGCATAGGAAATCACAAGAGTATTGATTGGGGAAGTGGTAATGTCCATGAAATCTTCATGATTCATGTTCTTCTGCCATGGCTTCAGCCGGTCACTCTGTTCAGGGTCCCTGACTTCCCGCAATAGTCTCTGGCTGTCCTTGATGTTTCTCCCTTCTGGTACTCCCAGTGCTTCCTGTGGGTTCAGGCCAGAATAGGTCTCCTGCTAAGGAATTTAAGACGGTGGGGAAGCTGGTTTTCTACCTCAACCTGACTTTCTCCAGTGTGGAAACTGTGAGTTTCAACATGCTTGGGGCCAGTTTGCAGGGAGGGGTGTCACAGAAACAGATGTCCAATTCTCTCTCCTCAGAGTTTTTTCACTTCTCTATGTCCCTAGGAACTATCTCATCTTTATATTTGAGTTCTGGGGTATTGCTGGTGATAAATTCAGTGTTGTATATTTGGTTTTGGTTTTCTGGTGGGAGAGGGGGAGTAAAGGTATCTTGCTTCTGTGCTTCCATTTTGGAATCATGAGTCTTTTTAATGTCTTTAAAGAAAGATTTAAAAGTAAGTTTCTCCTTTAAGTTGCTGGGAATTAAAACAAAATATATTTGTAGCCTGGATATCTTTTTTTGTTGTTGTTGGTGTTGCTATTGTAACTGACATTTTAATGTTAATTATTTATTTTTTCTAAAAGATTATTGTTTGTGTAGCTAATCATTCAGCACCTGTAGTCTTAGTAGGTCTAATTCTGATGTTTACTGTTTCTGCTGATTCTTGCTGGTGTGGCTGTTGTTTTCATTTCTTTCTTTTCTTAATTTTTTAAGTTGTAAATTCATACTCAATGAATCATATGTTTGAGACCTGTTTTTTAAAGTGCATTGCTCCATTATATCAGTTTCCTTTAGGCACTAACAACCTGTAACCACATTAGCCTGAATTATTCTGCTTAGGATTTTGAGGCCACATGGGATGATATGAATTCTTAGTCTAAAACTCATCAGGTCTTTCCTTTGTTTGTGAAATTTCAGGAAAGATTCCCCATCCTCCCAGACCTTCTCCTAAACTAGGATAAGCAAGTTTTCCTAACATGTATTTATTAATGATGAGCTTTGGTTGTTTCACTCTTTCACAGTGGGCCTTGCCTTTCTGAATTACTAGTTTTGAGCTCCAATTCTTGACCCTACTTTGAACCTTGCATAGACCCTGGGCTTTGTCTCTAGTGCACACTTTGGAGGCATTTTAAAAGCAGTCATCTCAAAAGGGTAGATACACCCCAAAATATCCTGCCCATCAACTCCCGTGGGGATCCTGTTCAAATGCAGATTCTGATTCTGTAGGTCTCCAGTAGGATCTAAGTTTTCATTGTGTGTGTGTGTGTGTGTGTGTGTGTGTGTGTGTGTGTGTTTTTTAATTTCTAACAAGCTGCTGGTTGATGTGATGCTGCTATTCTGCAGACCACACTTTTTGTAGCACAGCCCTGGATCACTATGGATTGTCATATGTTACTAGCACTGTTATCCCTCTTGATGCTTACCAGCCACTGCTATTGTGTGCTTTTGTCTTTTTGAACATCAAGAAACTGTCCCTACATTCTTGCCAACTCATACGTACACTTAACAGATGTTTCAAAATCTTTTTAAATTGAGCAAGTTTAAGTGTTTTGAACTAAAAAGCATTTTAAGAAGTAAAGTCCTAAAAAATGCTCATGTTTTTAGACTTTGAGTATATGTGTATATTTACTTAATGTGTTTCTTTATGTCTAGACCTATGGATCATCTAGTTAGAAAAGAGCAGTAGCTACTCTTTACATATTACCTTAGCTTAATGTCAATGAAAATTTGTTTTGATATTATTTCTATTCTGTTGATGGTCTACAAAGCAGTGTCTGGGACATTGCAGGCAGTGAAAAATGTGTGTTACACTTGTTAAGATCTTGTAACTTGGAATCAGAAATATATGGATTCTAAACAGGTATTACCATATTATAGCTGTGTGACTTTCGGAAAATTACTTTTCCAAGCTTTTGTTTCTTTAGCGGTAATATAAGTTTAAAGGAATACTTAACTTAGAGGGGTCCTGTGAGAATTTGATGACATAATCCAGCTCTGATATTGCAGATGTTTAAACATTCATTTTTTAAAAGAAACAGGAATGTTTAGAATAAAGGGACTATTGTGATTATATTAAATAATTATTAAAATAATGCTCCTTTATAAGACAAGCCATAATTTTCCTCAAAACTATAATTTAATTAACAAATCATTTCAGAATTATACTTTATGTTTATATTTTAGACTTGTATTGTCCAATAGAGTAGACATTGGCCACATGTTGCTATTTAAATTTAAATTAATTAAAATCAAATGAGGCTGGGTTCAGTGGCTCATGCCTGTAATCCTAGCAGTTTCAGCCCAGGAATTTGAGACCAGCCTGGGCAATATGGCAAAACTCTGTATCTACCAAAAAAAAAAAAAAAAAAAAATTAAAAATTAGCCAGGTGTGGTGTTGGATGCCTTTAGTCCCAGCTACTCAGGAGACTGAGTTGGGGGTTGGCTTGAGCCTGGGGTGTCAAGGCTGCAGTGAGCCATGATTGTGCCACTACCCTCCAGCCTGGGTGACAGAGCAAGACCCTGTCTTAAAACAAAAAACAAAAAAACAAATGAAACCACAAATTGAGTGTGTCAGTCCCACTAGCCACACTTGGAGCGCTTAATTGTCACAAGTGGGGAGTGGTTATTGCATTGAACAGTGAAGATCTAGAATTTTTCATCATTGAAATTTCTGTTGGTTTGCATTTTTCTAGACTAAATAAATTTTAGAAGTCTATGAATATAGGACAAAAAAAATTTTATTGTAGTTACATGTAAATTAACTAATGCTCCATCCCAGTTTTTTCCCTGAAATCACTGATTTTAGTTTTTGTTGTTGTTGTTTATTTTTAACTGAGCTCAATAATTAGGTTTATGTAAATAAAATTTAAGAAATACAGATTCCAAAAACAAACACACCACCCCGTCATTCCTTCAGAAATGACACTAACACTCTACTATCCTATGCTGTCATCTACTTTTGCTCAGGCCATTCTTTTTTCTTAATGAGTAAAACGACTTCAAGGGAACCAGGAACTTGTATCACTTGGTTACTGGGAAAAGATATAGCAAGTATATTTGTAACACAGTGTAAACAGGCTTAGAGCAAGACATATGTATAACCAAAAGTTTAAAAACAGAAAAAAAGAAAAAGATAAAAGGTAACCTAAAAACAGATTGTGGTGAATTTGCAAAGTAAAAAAGGCAATATGAGATGGAACTGAATAAAGAAAGGAGGGTTCTTGGTTTGTTTCCAGCAGAAAAGATAATAAATCTAGGAAGCTGTGCTGTTCACAATTTGACCTCACCCACAGGAAGTATTGGATGGGTCATTATGGAATTCCTTAAGGAAACGAAAATAGATTTGGAAAAAGTACAGTTTAGGAAATGCCAAGAAGGTGGCTTTTTCAGAGATTTAGTATGTTGAAGAGAAAGGCTAAGGAAATGGATTTTTATCCTCACAGGAAAACAGTATGTTTTATGATGATTTAACTAAGCTGTTAAAATGAAAAAGGGCTAGATTAATAAAATTGATCCTTAGATGATATTCACACTGGGACAAAACATAGCTTCTGAAATAGAAGAACAGACACATTATAGTATATTAAGGGAAAATGTTGGATAGTAGTTAGGTCTGGATACACTGAAGTTTGTAAGACAACAGCATTGGAACAATTCCAAATGCCTGATGTAATCATCACAACTATTTGATCAGAAAATATATCAATAATTTATTCAAATAATCTTGATTCTCCCACTGCAAACAGATGCATTCCTCAACTTAATCTAAGTCACATCCCTTCTCCCCAAGATTGCTTTATCAAAAGATATAATTTGCAATAGCACAAGAACTAGAATTTATTATTTCAGTGAAATCTAGCTATATTCAAATGTTCCTTAATTTGAAGAGAATAAAGCTAGCAACAACAGGATATCCTGTGTGTGCCGATGTATTTTTAATTTCAAACAGTTAATTAGTGGTAGAGGGATTCCAAGTTGCAAAGGACTTAATTGAAACTGAACATCATATTCCTGGAACACAGTAGGTGCTCACTAAATATGTGTTGAAGCAGTCAGCACCATCATTGTATTAATACTTTTACTCCACAGTTCATGAGAAACATAGATGAGAATAAGGAGCACAGATGTTTTTCTGACAAAGTCTTAATTTCAAGAAAGTCAGCTAACAAGCTACAGAAATAGCAGGGTGCTTCACAAATTGTTAAGCATACATGGGGCTTATAGGAAATTGAATTTACATTTTGAAATGCGATTTGATTAGAATAATTGACTTTGCAACCATTGTGATTTTTCTCAGAATTATCCCATTTTTAAAACATTCTTTATGTTGGGTCCAGTGCTGGGTCTTCTTCATCTTTGTGGCTATTCTTCCCTTCTGCCCATTTTTATCACATGATTGGATACATGTCTGCTTATTTGAAAAAAATGCCATTAAAAATACTCTTGAAATGTTATTGCACAAGCCCAATCTTTGGACACGTTCATTCATTTTAAGTATGGAAACATATTATTAAATAATCTTTGTGTGTCTTTAAAGGGGAAAGCATCTCATATTTAAATATAATTATGCATAAACTTCCCTTGACAAATTATTTTCCACTGATTAAATTCAATAAGATGACAGCAAGAATGAGATAAAAAGATAAATTCAACCAGAAGATGTTGTGGAAAAGAAAATCATTTTACATAGGTCAGTTGTCCTGGGCTCTGATACATTAGTTTTACTTTATTTTGTATACTTCTATCTATTTTATGGGAAAACGGAAATAGAAGCTGTAAAGGATGCCCTGGCAATTTTAATCAGTGGATGCCCGAAGTGAATATTCTCATTTTAGCAGGAGCTTTAAATTTTAAGGAAGTTGTCTGATTTCTCAGCTTGATTCAAAATGAAGGTATTTAGTTTAATTCCCTACTACTTCATGAAAAATTTTTAACAAAGACAGTCTGTTTTATGTTTGTAACAAATATTTATTACTACTCTCAGTAACCCAGTCAAATCAAAGGAATGTAATGAGTTTCATTTTCTGAGTCACTTTCCTCATTAATAGTGATATTATCTTGTATAAATACAAAGATGAAGTGATTTAAAGTTCTTTACATTAAGAGCAATAATATTATTGTTGCTGTCGAGACATTTTAGTATAGTTGAAGAGAAAATGCTACCGCCTCATGTTCTGATTTTTTAAAAAACAAATGAAATACCCTATTAATACTCTGTCAAATCTTAGAAAGAAATATTCAAGAGGATTTACTGTCATTTTCTTGCAAGTGGTATGGTCCTGATAGTTTATATTATAATATTAAGGAGATATCTTTTCCTGGGGTCTTACACCATCAAATGTCGAGAGCCTTTTAATAATTTATTCAACTTGTCATTTTTCACAGGCTATAAAACTTTTTCTCTACCAAAACAACAAGAATAAAGAGGATTCAAACCATTTGAAAAATTAGTGTGGAGATTTTTGTGGGAAATAAGTTATAAGAAAATGCGTAAAGTGAATAATGTTTCCTGTGGCTAGTAGAGTGTTCCCTATGATGAGTGTCTGTGTATAAATGACCTGAAATCTGATCAGGAACAAGGAGGCAAATTGAGCCACAAAGAGGTGTTTTAATGGAATATTCCAGGCTCTTACAATGATGCACTGCTGTGGTTTGCTAGTCTATTTTGATCGTACACCTATGCATCTGCATTTCAGATATAAACAAAACACATAAGAGATCTTCCAGTTTTCTTATCTCATCTACTTATGTGTGGCTGGCAGGCAACTCATTAAATTGCTGGAGCTGATAATGTGAATAAAAAATATTAGGAGACACTTGCATATCTGGCAACATGTTACTGGTAAATAATGTATTTGTATTCTTGGAACAGTACAGAACAACTGAGAGGACTACATGAAGAATTAAATAATGTTTTAAAATTTGGCATTCCTTTCATAAAGCCCCAATCAATTTTGACACTACACTTAACAAGTATTTAAACTGACACTTACTGCTATTTTTCAACATTCTCAAGTAACTTTTAAATACTTTCCTTTTAATCTTCCAATTGTCTGTATACTACACTTGAGCAACTATTATAAAATCAGTTTTTTAAAAATGGTGTCAGTTTTATCTAACAACCCAAAAAACAGTCTCTCAAAAATTATCAAAAAATTTAAATGTGGCCTGGTGTGGTGGCAGCACTTTGGGAGGCCGAGGTGGGCAGATCACGAGGTCAGGAGATTGAGACCATCCTGGCTAATACGGTGAAACTCTGTCTCAACTAAAAATACAAAAAATTAGCCAGGCGTGGTGGTAGACTCCTGTAATCCCAGTTACTCAGGAGGCTGAGGCAGGGGAGTCGCTTGAACCTGGGAGGTGGAGGTTGCTATGAGCCGAGATCGTGCCACTGCACTCCAGCCTAGATGACAGAGCAAGACTCCATCTCAAAAAAAAAAAAAAAAAAAAAAAAAAAAAAATTAAATGTGCCAACAATAATAGTTTATGGGTGGGAATATATAGAAGTTTTTGACTCCTGTAAAGACAATTTAGTAAGGTGGCAAAATAGTAACTTTGAGTTTTGGGCAACAGTTCAAATATCTTTGTTTTGGGAAAAGACAACTAGGACCATGTTATATTTGGGGTATTTATGTAAAGCCCTCCCTATGTACAGAGTAACATCACTTACCGATTACAGAGCTCCGTTTCCTGGGTGGGCCTCATAAAACAGATAGAGAACTTCCTACCAGCGTCCTGAGACAAACCTGCCTACCTGTAAAGAGACAATTCCACTGCATACATCAAGGCAGTGAGTTCCAGGTACAGACCACGCGCCTGCTGGGAAGAGTTCCGTATTAATTAGGCCCAGAGGAAGCTTACCATTGCCACCTAATACTTTACCCTATGCTTCTTTTACCTTTACCCTATGCTTCAATTATTCCAAAACAAAAGGTCAAAAGGGAATATCAATCATAAGCCAGAAGTCCAGAGGTTTTCCCTTCCAATGTGGACATGAAGGTGTTTTCACACGTGGCAGGGTCTAGCAATATCATCATGCGATTGGCATGGGTTTTCATTTGTCAACTTACTTTTGTACTTGGCTATTTATTGTTTGCACCTGCACACTTCCATCCTATTTCCAGGCCCTGCAAGAGTCTTTCAGAAACCCATCAGAGTCAGAATTGATGCACTTTTCAGACACCATCTGCCTTCATGTTGTTTTTTTTGTTTTTTTTTTTTTTAATTTTTAAGCTGGATACGTGACTTGGCAGCTCCAATATTTATATTTTCACTATCCCACGGTGATCCCTGATATGTAGTAATTTGTCATTTTGTTGAGGTACAAATCTGAATTATTCTTATCACTCCTTACAAAGACTGATGTGTGAAGCCAGTTATTTATTCAGCAGCAAAACAAACTAACAGCCAAACAACTGCATCTCTATTTAACTTTGCCGGTTGCCTTTCTCACTGCCTGTATTGTCACTCTCTCAAGGTGACAGTCTTTCTTGTTCTTTTTGTTTTTTTCTTAAGGTCCAGCAACCAAGATATAAAACAATGAAAATGAAATAGCATCAAACTAGGGATATGATTTTACACACTGTGGATAGCTCGTGTGACTCTCCACGGATCCATGATTCAAGGAAAACTTAACTATGTTGGCAAATTTGGGGATTATGAGCAGTCTCAGGACATATTCGTTGTAAACGTCGACAAGATGCTAGCAGTGACTTTTTCTTTCAACTCTTGTTCGAATTGTTCCCCACATACAAAATGCCTCCCTTCACTACCTTCTTGCTCCTACTTTACTCTCCAGAAGCAAACACTCGGCTACGTGGTGTGCATCCTTTGAGGCCTCTTTCTACTCACTTACATAAATAGATTTATGTGTCTGTGCATAGACCACTTTATTATTTTTTAAAAATGTAAATTGGGATTATACCAGAATGCATGAGAGCAGGGACTTTGTTGATTCTGCTATAAACAGAGGTGAGAGGAGTGTTTGAAACATACTAAGCAATCCTGAAGTATTTGTTGGGTTAATATAACTTGCCTTTTAAAATTTACTTTATTTTTGTGATGATCCCATGTCAGTACTTGGGTTTTGTCTACCTCATTTTTTTTCCACAGATCTGCATGGGATTCTAAAATGTGAATATATGATAAAGAAATTAAGCACTTTACATCCTAGTTTTTATTAAGACATTCAAGTGTCTCCTTTAAATAAATCCTTTTCTGTGCACAATGACTTCTTGTTGGAGCTGACAATACAGTCATTCACATTCTCACTTTCAGGGTTATTACACCCTTGAAAGTGTTTGGCTTAGATTGTGTGTTCCTTGAAGGGCAGAGATGGTGTCACTTTAAAAATGAAAATGATTAAGTGTTGAGTTTAGGCAATGAAGCACATTGACAGATACCTATGTAGTTGGTGACTAATAATGTCTAGAGGAACAATTTTGCTAGAATATATTTGGTGGGGAAGATTACAAACTGTGACTTACCTTTAAAAAAATAAACAAGTAGCTTGTTAACAAGTGTTAAGGAGTGGAGTCTTGAATATGCCTGTAGAAGCAAGGTGGACAGAAAATTGGAATTGCCTCCTTAAAAGGCTGTTCTCTTTAAATATTAGTTAACACTCTCCACATCCCACTTTCCTCATTTAGTAAAGTTGACAAGAGGATATGAACTTTTTCAGGTGATGAAAGTTGGCCTTATATTTGTAACTTGCTTACTGGATATTTTTAGAAAACCCCAAATGATGCTCAACCATATCTGTTAAAATATGCAAAAATCAGCATTTTGTCTCAGATTGCATTCAAATTAAACAGAAAGTAAAATGATGAAACTTGGAGAAAAGTGTGAACCTTTCTTACACTGACACAACAATTGTTAAGCTAAGAAACTACTTTTTATTCCCAGATGAGATTAAATAATGATATAGGCACACCAGAAACAATATTTTTATCCCCAGGTAAGAGACTGTTTCTGTCTAATAATCTCAAAATATTGCCTTGGTAGTAATTGTTTTTGTGACATAAAAATGATTGAGAACAAGCCAGTAACATTTGTTGCTGAAAAAGGAAAACATTAAATTAGGCCCCAACTTTCCATAAAATAGAACCATATGGTACATTTAATTATAAGTTGAGGGGATATTTGAAGTTTTAATTTAAGTGTTTTACTTACAACATTAGCTCAATTCTTCTGCCCAGATGTCTAACAACAAGCCACAGCACCACATACAGAAAAACAACCACACTAAAGATAAAAAGCAAAAACTGATGAATCATGTACTTGCTCTGCACAACAAAAAGGTGTAAAACTCTAAAATCTCATCCTACAGGGTTAACTCAAAATGCAGCTGCACTTGGTGGGCTGAGTGGACAAGACAAGGTTAGAGGAACCCTGATTCTGAGGCTTATTTCTGAGCCCTTTCAATTTACAGAAGCACTCAGCATGCCCCAGTGCCACATTTTGGGGAATCATTTTCTGTACTCCAACACTAGGAACTGATTAGCCTTTGGCGAATTATGTATCATCTCTGAACCTCAGTTTCTTTATCTGTAAAACGGGAAAAAACGAAACCTACTTCACAGAATTATCATAAGGCTAAATAGTGTGGTAATATATGTGAAAAAATTAGCACGGTACCTTTCACAAAGTAGATACTTAAAAATGTCAGCAACTTCCCCTCATCCTCCTTCACTTCATGCTTTACATGAACCTGGGGCATCTTTAATCAATCACAGTAAGCTGGCTATTTTAGAAAGCATGATCGTATTATGTATTGTACAGCTTGAGGGTGGCATGTACTGCCGCAGATGTTACCTTCTTGCCAGGACAATGGAGATTGATGAGTGGAGGAGGGGGGAGGCCCGAATGTGGGGCTCCATCAGGCAACTAATGGGTCCTGTGATCCGTGCCCCTCTCAGTTGCTTGGTTTGAGGCAAGATGAACAGAGCCAGGAACAGCTGAGCAAACAAAGTAATCCAGACCATACTTGTGGTAATGGTGACAAACTCTAAGAAATAACATCAATCATTTGAAGCAATGACCATCTTCTCAGGCTGTGCTCACCTGGATTGGAGGAGGAAAAAAAAGTAAGTGTGCTGTTCAATACTCCTGAGTAAAAGCTCTTTTCAACAGCGATGGCTTTGTTGTTCTCTTATTACTCACTCTATTTTGTCCTCAATACTCACTCTTCTTGTTCCACCTTTGCTTTCAGCATCATAAAGCTGACAGAGCAGACTGTGAAACCAATTCATCGTGTGGCCTGTCCAATGAATTACGTTTACTCCCAATTCTGAAAGGTGCTTTAAAACAAACACAAGAGGAGCCAGCATTTCTCTCATTAGACTACCAGTAGGCGGAAACCTTGGGCTTTACATGAAAAAGGCCCACTTTACTAACCTGAAGAGCATCTTACCTCCAAAGCACTCATCAGGGCAGTTGCTCCCGATTGTGAATTATTATTATTTTCCTGCTGATTTTGTTTTAATGTCCAGTGGAGATACTCACCTTCCCCTTCTAGCTAGTTGACAGATATTCTGGTAAGCTGGGACAGTTGCTGCCTTTGCCCACCTACTGCTTTTTGCCCGGTTTAACACCACCAGTACTTTATTATTCACAGCACCGTTAATTAATAAATAAGGTATTTGGTGATGATATTAAGGAAGCTGGAACCATTTCAGTTTAGATTGGCACTACTCAAGACATCGGTACAATTGATGTTTGCTCAGAAATAGAAGAATATTGCAGGGAATCTGGGAGAGAATAGTAGATGGCGAATTTGGAACCAACTAATTAGAGTATCATTGTAATGTGGATGGGGAACAAGTTAGTATTTACCTTTCTACGAATATAAAAATGATTTCTGAAGCAGTGCCACAAAATGGTGATTCTAGTGGGGATGAAGAACTATTGCAGACTCTGTCACTCAGAAGCATGCCAGGTTTGGGAAAGCGTATTCACTACACCTATTTCTTATATAAGCCAGAAAGTAAAACTGGACAAAACTTCTTGACTGGAGGAGAGGGAATATATAGAGAGTGAGAAATCAATGTAGGAGGCATTTAGAGTGGGAACAGAAAGTCAAGAAACACTTTGAAAGTAAAAATTAAATATTTGGGAGAGTATTTTACTTATTCATGAGAGCAAAGTATTTCCAAGAACTTTAGCAGCATATATTACATATTTTTAAAGTCCTTGTTACCATGGATTTTAATAGCTGGTATAGCAAAATCTCCTTTTTTATTTTTTATTACGTTGAAGCCTAATTGGAGAAAACAAGGTGGTGTAGCAGACAGAGTGCTACTGAGACTGTAATACTGTCTTTGCAGTATTATATATACTGCAGTTAAATTCAGTGAACATTTTTGAGAGCATCTTGAGTATATGTTCTAGGACCTTTGAGAGTTATATTCATCTTTGAACCCGTTTCCTCCCTGTAAGTTCCAGTTACTATTGCTGTGTAACAAGCCACGTAAAAACATGGTGGCATGAAACACTCATGGTATTGTGCTGATGGATTCTGTGGGTCAGCAGTTTGGACAGGACAGAACCTGTATTACTTGTCTCTGCACCATGATGTCAGGGGGCTTCGGCTAGGAAGTCTCATGTGGAGGCATCTTTACACACATGTGTCTGGTTGTTAACTTGACTGTTGGCTGGACTCTTGGCTAGAACACCTACACATGACCTCTGGGTGGGCTAGTTTGGGTTTCTTCAAAGAATAGTAGCTGGCTTTGAAGAGTGAATATCCCAAGAGAGCCAGGTAGAGACTAGCCTTGAAAGACATATAGTCTTATATTCACCCTAGATAAAGCCCATCTAGATTGAGTGGAGGGAGCATAAACCCTCTCTCTTGATGGGAGGCATGTCAAAGTCATAGTGTAGTAGTAGCCTGTGGAATGGGAGATGTTTTTTTGAATATCTTTGGAATATACAATCTGCCATATTATAACTCAGTTCAATAAAGTGTTGTGATGACTTGCTGAAGAAATGTTTTGGCTTTCAAAAATGTGAGCATCAGAAGAACTAGAGGTTTTTGAACAACTGTAACATTACAATGAATATTGTATTTTCTTCAGGAAGCATTATAATCTTCACCACCACCCAGGAGGCAACTGGCTTTGTTTGGTGAATACGTTTGGGTTGGTGGAGCAGGGGGTCTTCCAAAGCTCTGACTGAATAACAATACTACATCCTTGCTATCTTTCTTAGGAAGACCTCAGCCTGGGATTTGTTGCCTGCCTCTACCACTTATTATCTGACTGACTTTAGACAAATTAGTTAACATTTCTTTGCCTCAGTTTGTTTATCTATAAAACAGGAGATAATAGTAGCTATCTACTGGAGTTATTTTGGGACAAAAAAGGGCCAGTGCGTGTAAAACAATTTGCACAGTTCCTGAAATATACTAAGCACTCCGTAAATGAGAGTTGTTATCATTTAGGAGGGTAGTTTAAATTATCTGAATGTATTTCTTTCCCTGAGTTAAGTAATTGTTGTTATTCAGACAAAAAGGAAATTTCAGGAAGTGGTAACTTGGTGACGGGGGAAAGAAGTGCATGGCTGAGGGAAACTGGACAAAAACATGTTTAAAAGAGTATTTTAATGCAATTTTGCCACATGGTGTGGGCAACAGGGTCAACGTTCTTCCCTGTCTTTACTCAAGACTCTTCAATGAAACTTCAATTTCCCATTTATGTGCTGTGTAGTTGCATTTATCTTGGGGCTACAATAGAAGCACGGAATCTTTCTTCAAAGAGGAAGAGAATGAGACAGAGGCAGCCTCGAGAGGCCTCTTAGGTTTGTGTTCTGTTTTATTTCCTAGAATTCTTTCAGTGGCTACAGAAGGTGAAATGACAGGTGCTACTGAATCTCTTACTCCTGCCTCAGTCAAAGCTATTGGTAACCTTATTCACATCCTTTGTTTTAATGCTCTGCATAAAGGAATTCTTTGATCTCTAATGACAATATTTGAAAACCCCTCCAGCTCTGAGAATCTTCTAGAATCTACTTCTGGGTGTTCTTGAACATCAGGCAATTATGAATGTATACATAGTCTTCCACAATTTACATTTTTTATTTTAATATCTGTTTCTTGGAGCTGTATGTGGTTCAAAATAAAGTTATTAGAAAAGCAAAATTTTAGATTACTAACAGTGTCACAGATTATCAAAACAAGATTTACATGGATATGAGAATTTGTCTTCCAGTAATATAAGAGAACAAAGACCATGTGGGAATCATATCCCTTTTTCAATACAAATTACTCAAAATGCACACACTCACCATAACAACATCCTAAACTACCACCACCAAAAGATTTAGCCATGTCACTGTAAGTGGCTTTCATAGTTTTTGATGTTGTCGTTACCTTCCATGCAATGGTTTTATTCTGTGTCAACTTACCTAAACTATAGTAGCTACACTTACCATATTCCTTTTCTTCTGTGGTTCCAGGTTAGAACAAGAGACATGTATGGGAGATTTGGGTGGTGCAAGTGGAGCAGCAGCTGTCGATATGCTCTGAGGGTCAGACACAAGAGCCGTCCATGGATATTGTTGCTGAGATGCCTGCTCACTTTGTTGTTGTAGCATGCACCCAGACCCTCAGTGCCTCCAGCTCCTCCCAGGTCTCTTCCTTTGCCTTTTCAGAGTTCTAGGCCAGATATGCACACAACTCTGTGGCAGTCATCACCCGTCTGACAGGTTATCATCATCATCAAGGTTGGAGATAATGAGGAGCCAGTGAGAGGTTCCAGTTTGTCCTCCTTCTCCCTCAATTTAAGCTCAACACCAGCCCCAAAGGCAACAACCTTGCATAGATTTTTAAATCAGTTCTCATAATTGCATTAGGTCTAATTTCTTTAGTAACTCCCTCATCCTATATCATCATGGTGTACCTTCTTCAGTTGAATGTATACAACTAATTGATAAACCTAGTATCATGTTTCTTAGCTTTTAAAAAACCCACACCTCTACAACCTTTTCTTACTTTATCTTCCACATATTTCCAACAGTTAAGAAGGTTTTATATACAGTTGACCCTTAAACAACTCAGGGATTAGGGGCACTGACCCCTTGTGTAGTTGAAAATCTATGTATAATTTTTGACCCCCTGCAAACTTAACTATTAATAGCCTGCCATTGACTGGAAGCCTTACTGATACCACAAACCATTGGTTAACACGTATTTTGTATGATACATATATTATATACTGTATTCTTAAAGTGAGCTAGAGAAAAGAAAATGTCACCAAGAAAATCATAAGACAGAGAAAATATATTTCCTATTCATTAAGTGGAAGTGGATCGTCGTAAACTCTTCATCCTCCTGGTTTTCACATTGAACAAGGTGAGAAGGTTAACATTTGAACTTAACCTTGTCCTGAAAACTATCACAAGGATTAGCCAGGCATGGTGGCAACTGCCTGTGGTCCCAGCTGCTCGGGAGGCTGAGGCAGGAGAATGGCGTGAACCCAGGAGGCGGAGGTTGTGGTGAGCCGAGATCACCCCACCGCACTCAAGCCTGGGCGGCGACAGAGCAAGACTCCATCTCAAAATAAAAATAAAAAATAAAAATAAATAAATAAATAAATAAACTATCACAAGGAGGGGGAAGAAGGATAATAGGAGAAGGAGGAGGCGGAGATAGTTTTGCAGCCTCATGGGTGGGAGAGGTGAAAGAAAATCCATGTATAAGTGGATCAGAGTAGTTCAAACTCACGTTGTTCAAAGGTCAACTATAGTTTATTTTCAGTACATTATATAAAATCAAGAGGCGCTAAATGATCTGGTTTCCAGCCACTTCTCCACTTCATCTCCTTCTTCCACTCTCATCTACACTTCAAACACACTAATCTCCTCCATGAGCCTCAAACCCAAGGAGGTTCTGTCTCTTTATCTTGGCAAATGGCTGTGACACTTTTCCTGTTATTTACATGGCTGGAATATCTTTTCACTTTTCAAATATTTAATTAAACACCACCACCTATGAGGACCTTACCTAACATTTCTTTCTATGTGATCCCTCCATACCAATGGCATCTATTGCTGAACTGTCTTTGTTTCCTCTATAATATGCACTGCATGATTATAAAATACGTATTTCTTTTTTAGTGTATTTTTGTCCACCTCTGAGCAGAATATACGTTCTATCGTGGCAGAAACTTGAGTTTGTTTTTATTCTCAATTGTGTTCACATTTCCTAGCACAGTGCTAGGAACACATGGCAGCCTTCTCTTGGTGAATCAATAAATTTAACAGCTATGCTAATGCAGTAACATAACAGTCTGGGTATATATACACTTGGAAGCACTCTATTGTCTGACAGGACATAAAAGGAGTTTTCAGGTCATCTTCTTCTGCTGTTGATTGGTGGTAGCTGTGTAAGTTTGAACTTGATCTTGTCCTGAAAATGATCACAAGCTTCCAGGGCCATGTCTACTTCCTAAATCATGCCAGAGTTTTGCCTTTGGAAATTAAATTCAGTATAAAGGACATACATTTCTTTCCTGTAATCCAAAGAATCATGTTTGGATATAGGTTTCTTCTGATGGAGGTGGTAGTTAAAAAATACAGTCCTGACAAATCTTATTAGTAACGTTTAAAAGCATGCATACATCTTGGATGTGATATATGGCCTTCTCCAACACAACCTGAAAAAATGGACCCAATGACCATAGGACATGAGAAAATACGAGACTTTATTTCTTCCTGGATGTTACTGATAGACATATACTTTTATAGATGCACTGCAACTATTTGGAAAGGTAAAAAAATGTAACTTATCTCCCTGGGCTCACATAGAAACAGAAATGGTACTGTCTGATCAACTATGCTATTTCTGATGTTCTCTAGAGTCACGTATCTTGAACAGAGCCAATAAAAATGTAAAAAAAAATCACACATACGCCTACCTAGACATAGTCATTCTCTTTTTTTAAAGTTTTCGTATCTATTTCTATTGTCTATCTGCAAAGAAGCTAACTGCAGTTGGGTACTTGTTTCAAAACAGGAGGAAGAGAAGAGCTGGCTTTGCTAACAATTGTTATAGCAGAATCACAGTGACACTTGAAGTATTTTGGCTTTGGAAGTTGTCCTTGTACATTAATTGACATATCTCCGAGAGAATCAAATCACAACATGTAACTGCAAACGTCTGTTTTTCAAAAATCTCCTTTTGTGAAAAAGTATAATCTACTCATTTATTTGATTAAAAAGTACAAATCAGAGGTAAAATATATGGGATAACTATCACTTCCATGGAGAACCTCAACTGACTTCTGAACTAGCTTATTTTCCTCCATTAACATCTCGTTATTTTACCTTGAACTTCTCCTTAATGTAACTTACCACATTGATACTGAAAAGTATGTAAACTTAAAAAAGTATCTCTTCTGTCCTAGACTGTGAATTTTATTATGAAGTCTAGTAAGAACAGGATTATGTTTTTCTTATTTACTGCTGTGAAACCATAGCCTTACACAGTGCCTTGTACATAGCATGTGCTTAATAAATGTCAAATGGAGGAGTTATACATCATGTCCTTCACAAAACGATACCAACATGGTTCATTTTTACCTAGGTTTCCCCCTTTTTTCCACTTTTCATTTCTACATAAAAATGTGGAGACAAAAAATGTCAGACACAAAATTTTGAGAACATCATCACAGATGTTGCAAGACTGGATACTAATACATAACACCATTGTGTAGATGTAGGTATAATGGTGGTAACATTGTGGTCTTCAAACCTGAGAAAATTGTATACGATAAATACTTGGTAATATGCTGAACCAACTAAGTGAGTTTGTGTCACTTTTCTTCCTTAGAACTGAAATCATCAAAGACTTCTGCTTCCTGTCGTGGCTCTTACTCCATTGAAGGTAAAAAACCACACAAATTCCTCAAGAAAATGATTTCCCTTTAGTTTTTAATATCATTGAAGATTATCTTAAATGGTTTCTCTGACCTCTTTTCAAAATTTCAATCTTGAAAATAAAAATAGGATGCCTGCCAGACCTAGTCAGAAAGGGAGGTGAGGAAGTGGGACAAGTGAGGAGATGGTAATTAATCATACCGGTAATTAATTATACCACCTAGGGCACTTACTCCAAATTTGGATGAAGATAAGAATCACTGAAACTTGATAGAAGAAAAAAAAATTATTGCTGCAACTGAGACCTACTGAACAAGAATTGCCAGGGTGATCTATATATTTAATACATATCCCTTAAGGATTCTTATCACGCTGGCCAACCTAGAAAGGACTGCTCAAGGTAGCTCAGGCTTCAGGGTGAACCCAAGTATAGGTTACAGGAAGTTGTTCAATAAATCGTGAAAGGCAGAGCAGACTGAGTACAGATCAAAGGAGGTACGTCTGTAATATCAAGAAGCCAACAAGAAACAGAAAAGCTTTCCCAATAGGTTACCATGACAGCTACAGTAATTATAAGAAAATATGCAATCTAGTCTTCTAGGGTAGTTACTTTTTTAAAATAATTGAGGTCTAACTTATATCCAGTAAAGTGTACAAGCCTGAATTCTAAGGTTTGAAAATATTTTACATATGTACACACCTTTGGAACTCCTTTCCAGAACATGATATTAACCATGTCAGTTACCACAGAATGTTTTCTCATGCCACCTCCACAGTGATTTCTAATGTGTTCTTACTCTTTCTACAGTCAGTAGGCTCTATGGTAATGTTTTGTTTCTTTTTCATTGCAGATGTGTGTAATTTGTATTATCTCTCTTATTCTTGCTTGGAGTATGGCAATTTTATAATATTTTCAAAGAACTAACTTTTGGGTTTGTTGCTTTTTCCTGTTATATATGTATATTCTATTTCATAGATTTATGCTCTTGAATACAGATTATATTTCCTCTTTCCACTTTCTTTAGGTTTAATTTGCTATTCTTTTCCAGCTGTATATGAGTTAGAACCTAACATTCCTGAATTTTAACTCTTCTTCATTTTGAATACAAACAGTCCTCAACTTAGGAAACTTTGACTTAACGATTTTTCAAATTTAAGAAGGTGTGAAGGCAATACGCATGAAACCATGCTTGGAATTTTGAATCTGGATCTTTTCCCAGGTTGGTGATATATGGTTCAGCACTCTCTTGCGATGCTTCACAGTGGCAGAGAGCTGCAGCTGCCAGTCAGCCACAGCATCACAAGAGTAAACAACAGACACTGTACCGTGTACTGTGTTGCCCAGTGGTTTTGTCCAAATGAAGGATGTTAGAGTTCTGAGCACAGCCCAGCCGGAGTAGGCTGGACTCAGCTATGATGTTCAGGAAGTTAGATGTATTCAATGCATTTTTAATTTATGATCTTTTCAACCTAAATTGGGTTTATCTGGAGGTAACACCATTATAAGTTGAGGAGCTCTACAGAGTAGACAAGTTACAGTAAGCTAAGGTTAAATTATTATTAAACAATTTAAAAATAAATACATGTAGTATATTCTAAGTGTATAGTGCATAAATTCTGTCATAGTGTACAGTAATGTGTTAGGCCTTCACGCTTACTCTTCACTCATTCCCTGAGTCACCCAGTGACTTCCTGTCCGGCAAACTCCATTCTTGGTAAGTGCCCGATATATGTGTACCATTTTTTATCTTTTATACTATATTTTTAGCTGCACCTTTTCTGTGTTAAGATGTACCAATACTTATCATGGTGTTGCAGATCCTTACAGTATTCAGTATAGTGTCATGCTGTACTTTTTTGTAGCCCAGGAGCAGTAGGCTATACCTTGCAGCCTAAGGGTGTATCAAGCTACACCATCTAGGTTTGTGTAAGTGCACTCAATGATATTTGCACAATGACAAAATCACCTAAGGATGCATTTCTCAGAATATATGCCCATCGTGAAATAATGAATGTACGTTGTTATTAATTATAGTCCCCATGCTGTACAATAGATCTCAATATAAATCTAATCTAAAGGTCTATCATGGCATTTGCAAATAGCGATCCATTTTATTATTTTTATTTTCTAATTCTTACGCCTCTTGTTGTTACCTATTTTATAATTGCTTTGGATAACACCTCCAGAATAATATTATATGGTAGTGGACATAGTGCTCCCATCTTTTCCCTGTTCCAGGCCTTAGTGGGAATGACTCTAGTGTTTTCGGATTAAATATGATGTTTAATATTCAGGTATATATTTGACCATGTTGTAGATATATTCAACCATTCATATTTTCTGCAGAGATTTATTAAAAACAGGCATTTTATGTTATTGAAGTATTTTTCAGCATCAATGGAGATAAGCCTACATTTTCCCAGTCAGTCAATTAATATGGTAAATCATATTGATAAATTTTCTAACTTGGAATCTTCCTTTCATTTCTGATATAAAACCAACTTGGCCATTCATATTGTTTTCTTAATGTGTGATAATGCTAAGATACTGATACTTCATTTAAGATTTTGACTTTGCTATTTTATTCGTAAGTGATTCTAATCTGTAATTTCTTTTTCTCTGTTTTCTTTATCAGATTTTCCTACTAATGTTATAACATTTTCATAAAAAAAATTAGGATGTTTTCCTTTCTATTCTGTATTCTCTAAGAATTTATTGACTAAGGGTACTATCTTTTTCTTCTATGGAAAGGTGTTAAACTGTATTTTCCTAAGAAATACTGTATTTCATTTAGATTTCAAATGTATTTGCACAAAGGTGTACAAAATAGTATTTTCATGATTTAAAAATTTCCTCTGTATTCATAGTTATTTCTCTTTGCCATTTCTTATTTTGTATATTTTTGGTTCCTCTTTTTTTCTAAAACTACTTAGTCTCAATTCTGTCTATATTCTGTCTTATGTTGGTAATAACTGTGTGTATTATTGTGGTGTTTTATATATATATTGGATTTTGTCCCTAGCTCCTGGCTCATAACTCCCATAGACCTGGTTACAGTCTTTTATTAGAATGTTGGGTGCATTAGGCCTCAGGGACAGCCTCTGACCTTCTTCCTGCCTTTCTTTCACCTGCTCCAATGCAGGACTCTAATGTTCTCCTGCCTTTCTCTTTGTGGGGTTTAAGACTGCCATGAGAGGGTCCCACCCTATACCCTGGGGGAAGGAATGCTAATGTCATGAAGCTTCCATTAAAAATCCAGGAGGACAAGGTTACCAACCACACATGTAAGTTGAGGACAGTCTGTGTCATAAAGACCTAGCAAATTCATCAGGTGATGATAGTCAATGAGAGATCCCAGCAGCTACCAGCTTAGGCAGTACAGACCAGATGGCCACACAAGCCAATCCAAAGAAATCATAAGCTAAATAAAACAGTTGTTTTAAGCCACTAAAGTTTGTACAAAGTTAACTAATACAGCCTCCTATGTTGCATTATTTTATATTAGTCAATCTTTTTTGTTATTTTATCTCTTCTAAAAGAATGTTAACATTTTTGTGTTGACCGTAGAAATTACAAAATGTCTTTATTACAACCTACTTGAAATTTATGTGTTTTCCACATGCCGATCAGTGTTTGAACATTATAGCAATTTATTCCATTTATCCTCTCTCACTTTTTTTTTTTTTTTTTTTTTTTGCTATTTTTGTTATAGATTTTATCTCTGCTTGTCGACAGCTCAACAAAACATTGTTACTTTAAATGAGGAACTGGCAAACAAGAGGCTGTAGAATGCCATCCTGCTTTTTATTAGTAAAGATTTATTGGAACACAGCTGCTGTAATTTAAACGTGTCTGCACCAAAAATTCAGGTGTTGTCAGTGTGATAATATTAACAGCTGGGGCCTTTAAGAGGTGATTAGGCCATGAGCACTCCTCTCTCCTGAATGGGATTAAGCCCCTTATTTTAGAAGGCTGTGTGCATTTGGTTAGCTTGCCCTTCCACCTTCTGCCATGTTAGAATACGGTGTTCCTCCATTCCAGAAGATGCATTCCCTCATCAGACAACCAAACATGTGGGTGCCTTGATTTTGGACTTCTGAACCTCCAGAACTGTGAGAAAATACATTTCTATTCTTAATTACCCAGTGTCAGATATTTGTTGTAGCAGCCCAAATGGACTAAGAAAACACCCATGCCTGTTTATTTCTGTATTGTCTATGGCTGTTTTCACACTACAGTGGCAGTGGTTGAGTAGTTGTGACAGAGACTGTGTAATCTGTGAAGCTTAAAGTGTGTGCTACAAAAAAATTTTTGCAGACCTCCATTTTAGACAGTCTAAGAATTTGTAAATTTACCCCAATATTTACATTTCTAGGGCTTTTCTGCACTTTTAGCTTTTGTTTGATAGAGTTTTATTTCACCTTCATTTTTGATTGATGTTTTTATTCTGTGTTGGCATTTTTTTGCTTTCTTTATTTTGAATTGTCATTTTTTTTTTGTCTTTTTGTTCCCATAATTGTGTTGAGAAGGTGTAATTATCATTGTGATTCCCGAAGGTAATGTGTTCTCCTTTATTCCTTAGGATGCTTTTAGAACTTTTCCCCTTTATATTTGATTTTCAGCAATTTCACTATGATGTGGCTATGTGTGGTTTTCTTTGTATTTATCTTGTATGTGGTTTACTGAGCTTTTTGCAACTTGCGCTGCCAATATTGTATTTGGAATATTTTCAGCTATTATTTTCAAATACTTCTGATATTCTTTTTCTTCTCATTTTTGCATTCTGATTACATATCTGTTTGAACATTATACCGTGTCCCACATCTCTTGTGTTGTTTCTTTCACATTTTTCCAATTTTTTTTCTCATCAGGTTTCAGTTGGCATAGTGACCTATCATTGGGTTGACTAATCTTCTCTTCTGCTATGTCTCATATAAAACCTATCTAATGACCCATGCTTATTTGCACATACAGTAACTTTTATTGTTTTTCACATTGCGAATGCTGTATCTTTTGAGAATCTTCCACTGTATATATATATACTTCCGGAGTTAATTAAAACAAAGTGAATTTTTGTTTTGTTTTGCTTTTTGTTTTTTGGAGCTGGGGTCTCACTCTCTTGCCCAGGCTGGAATGCAGTAGTGCGATCTCAGCTCACTGCAACCTCTGCTCCCTGGGCTTAAACTATCTTACCACCTCAGCCTCCCAAGTAACTGGTAGTGTGCACCACCAGACCCAGCTAATTTTTGTATTTTTTGTGGAGAGAAGTTTCACCATGTTGCCCAGGCTGGCCTCATACTCCTGCTCTCAAGCAATCTGCCCACCTCGGCCTCCCAAAGTGCTGGGATTACAGGTGTGAGCCATCATGATCAGACTTAAAGTGAATCTTTACAAATGTTTTTGTTAATCCTTCTTTGTCCCATTTTCCCCACTAGTACCATGCCTTCCCAGATGTTAGTCACTTTAGCTCTCCTACTTCTAATCTGTTTCCTCCACTCAACAAGACTGCTTCTTTTTGTGTTCTATCTGCTGTGGTTTGGTTTCAGAAAATATCTGCAGAGGAAAGCTATGTTTCTCTTCTCTCAAGAATTTATAACCTTGTGCTGTTTGCTGTCCTGTGCCTTCAAATAGTCATTTGATGTATGATTTCAGTTTTTCATTTTGTTCACAATGGGATGATGAGTTTGAATTAGCTGCTTTGGTGAAAGTCAGCCATAAAATCTGTAAGCTAGTTCTTGGCTTCTGAGATGTTCAGCAGCAGGTAGCAGGGCTGAGGTTGAATGGTAGGATTCTATTCCTATGGCTAAACTGGTAAATAGAAGGACTGGACACACACACACACACACACACACACACACACACAGATAGTTATTTCTAGGTAGGTTAGCAAAACCATGATTTTTGAATGAAAGAAACATCAAAAATGAGCCAGTTTTTTGAACTCTTTATGAGGTGGAGCTTTGGTCTGAGGAATAAGACCAAAACTTAGTTATCTGAGATCATAACCATATTATCAGCATATTTCAGTTGATTGTGGGTTGTGTATTTAGCTAGGGTTTTTGTTGTTGTTGTTTTTGAGCCAGTATCTAACTCTGTCACCCAGGCTGGAGCACAGTGGCATAATCCTAGGTCACTGCATCCTTGAACCCCTGGGCTCAAATGATCCTTCTACCTCAGCCTCCCAAGGAGCTGGGAGTACAGGCACAAGCCACCCTGCTCAGCTAATGTTTTCAATTTTTTTTAGAGATGGAGTCTTGCTTTGTTGCCCAGGCCATTCTCAAACTCCTGGCCTCAAGTTATCCTCCTGGCTTGGTCTCCCAGAGTGCTAGGATTACAGGTGTGACCCACTATGTATGACCCTAGCTAGGGGTTCTTAAATTTCCATTCGGTACGAGGATGATCCTAATGCCTGGCATTATATTGTTTCCACAGATGAGAATCACGTGGCATCAATTCTGAATGGAAAAGGGAGACATGGCCTTGGAAAATTACAGGAGATTTGTTTTCAGTTGATGACACTGGATAATCTAATTTTGTTAAAAGAAAGAGATTTGAATAATCCAATCATGTAGTGACAGACAACCATTTTGCTTAACTGGAATTTACAATAAAAAATAGTGAAGGAGAATTCCCCTGCTCCTCCACATCAAAGATTCACTCAAGTTAAAGAAGGGGAACCTCTAAGATTGAAGTGCCCTAATTAATATAGTGCTTATTAATTATAGACTTCAAAAAGCTTTTATTTTCAAAGTTTAGAGGCTCTGCTGATGACCTCAATATGTCTTATTATGAACATTTTTACCTCACCTTGCCACTGGGGAAGAACAAATTTTAATTCTGATCTGCTAGCTAAAGTTATTAAATAAATGAGCATTTTAAATGGCTGGTTTCTAGGCCTTTTTTATGTTTTCCTTTGAGTGTGTGACAGGAACAAAACAATAACTAGTCTCTAAAGTTTCCTTTGCTCTTCCTAGTAAAGGAGGACTTTTAGGACTCTGTGCCAGATCCTAGCACTTCTAGGCCTTACTGGGCATGGTGGTAAAGAATGAGGGGTGAACCAGGGAAACAGATTAGGGGGCAGATCTATATTTAGAAGAGTAGAATATTACTTGTGGTAGAAAACTAAGTGTAACTGAAAGGAGGTAAAGAAGAGGATATTTAACATTTGCCAGGCATTCTGATAAATACTCAGCATGAGAATTAGCTCACTTGCCTTCATGACAACCCTGAAGGTGGTATGGGAGACACTACTAGTTGTCTATCCAATATCCCATTGGCCCCTGTTTCCACATTAAGAACATTTAGTTTCGTTTTGGGTGATGTTCCAGTGGTTGCTAACTTTCTGAGTTTCCCACGCAGTGGTTTTGGACAATGAGTACCAGTGGGCATCAGTAGGAGGGTTGGGGGAAAGCTTTCACATTAGTTACCCATGCAACTCCATCCTCTGCTTCCCCTTCCCTTGCCTTAAATATGGATGTGGTGACTGAAGCTGAAGCAGCCCCCTGTGAAAATGAGTGAATGACCCAGAAGATTACAGAGCAGAGGCCCTGGCATCGTTGAGTTCCCAAACCAAAGCCAGCTACCATCTACCATCAGACTCAGAAATTGATACCCAGACTTGATTAAGCAATTGATTATCTTTCTAGCAGCTGAGTTCATTGCTAAATACCATTGGTAGCCATTCTCACTCCACAGATGAGAAAATTGTGTCACAGTGAGTTTAACTTGCACAGGATCACACAGGTAGGAAATAAAGATAAAACTGAGGGAGCTTGCTTGGGTTGACTTGAAGTGATGGATGTTAGAGCTTGTATTGGAGGAGGAAAATATCTGGGGAGTAACTTCAGGGGTTGTGTTAGATACTAAGAGTGAAATTGTGGAAAAAAGGGATTTTTAAGTTTTAGTTTTAGTTATAAATATACTTTGGCATTTCTTTCAGAGAAACTGCAAAGTTTTAGATAGCTTTTATTTATTTCTTGGTTACTGAACTATCATTCATATTTTAATGATGTAAATATGAAAAGAACTTAGTGCATACCTGGCACATTTTAAGCACTCAATAAAGATTATTTGTTTCAAATATAACAATGATAATGATGAAAGTGCCATGCAGGCTTCAAAAATAATATAAGTTAATTAACTTGCAAGTATATTTGTTTCGTATTTTTCTTACTCTTAGAAACACAAGACAGGTATGATTTGAATTCCACATTACCATATTTGAAAATGTATAAAATATTAATGATTCAGCAGATATTTAGTGAGTGCCTATATGTGCAATGTTTCGTGAATAACAGCTTGGTGAATGAGTCAGGATTACTTCCCTTAAGCTTACAACCAAGTAGGAAATATAAATAGTATATTTCATATTGCAGTATAATATATATATTTTAGTTTTATATAACATTAGCTTCTACCTAACTTAATACTAGACTTAATGGTATATTTGATACATTATGAGAATACAGAAGAGTGAGTGATCAACTATGCTCAAAGGTAGAAAAAGTTATAGGGGAGTTATCTTTTGAACTGGAGGTTGAAGGATACATACACACAGATAGATGAGATGTCAACAGGGCAGGGGTTGGAATGAAAGACATTCTAGATGGAACAAGAAAATTCATAGGAAAGATGCTCAGCAAGTGCTAGTTGTTTGTTGATGCTGGAGTGCAGAATGCTTGGAAAGATGAACTGGATTATGCTTGCATTAGTCCTTTCTCACACTGTTAATAAAGACATACTTGAGAATGGGTAATTTATGAAGGAAAGAGATTTAATTGACTTACAGTTCAGCATGGCTGGGGAGGCCTTAGGACACTTAAAGTCATGGTGGAAGGGGAAGAAAACGTGTCCTTCTTCACATGGCAGCAGCAAGGAGAACTGCCAAGCAAAAGGGGGAAAGCCTCTTATAGAACCAGAAGATCTCAAGAGAACATATTCACTATCATGAGAACAGCATGAGGGTAACCATCCCCATAACGAAATTACCTCCCTCCAGGTCCCTCCCATGACACATGAGGATTATGGGAACTACAATTCAAGGTGAGATTTGGGTGGGGACACAGCCAAACCACATCAATGCTCTAGAAAAGCATGGTATGGTCTGTCTTTAGTATGAAATTAGGATTCTTTTGACAATTGGGGGGAAAAAAGCATATTAGTCCTTTAGGGAAAAAAAAAACTCTCAACTGTATGAAGGATGATTTGGCAACTGGGAGATGAGGAGTGGGAACAACTAACTTGACACTTGCATAAGCAAATGGCTTTCTTGAAGCTGATTGCATTTATATGTAATATAGAGAGTTACTATGAATGAAGCCCATTTCACTGATGAAAAGATTGTGGCCTGGAAAATCTGAAACCCTTAACTACAACACAGGTTGTGGGTAGAAATAAGATAGAGAAGATAGTAAGTACTCTTGATTGAGTTAAGACTGTAACGGGGGCAAGAAGAGTGGAAATCATCTAAAAAGGCTGCAGAAAGAGTTTTGGAAAATTTTATAGAAATTGACAGGAGACGTATGGAAAATATAACTTAAGCTGGAGGTTTCCATTCTTGGTGAATATAGGAAAAGATGCACTTTCCTGAAGGGAACTTACATTGGGTATGTGTGTACTCAAAGAGGTCACTCTAATTCACAAATAAGCAATGTACAGTTGAAACCCAATAAATGGAAGTGAGCTCAACTGTGAGACAAGAGAGGCAGAGTGGCCGAAAGAAACCAAGAGGTAGAGAAAAGCATATGAGATCTTTGGGAATGCCTACATGTAAAGAGATAGGCGAAAAATGTCTCTGAAAATGTTATTGAATGAATTATTATTGCTTTTGTGCCATGTCTTACGTGATGAAGTAGATTAAATGTGGCTGTTTCTGTTGGATGCAATTAGAAAAGAATTATGCATAATCATTCAGATTCTTGGTTTATGTATTTTTTCTCATTATTTTGTCATATATATATATATATATATATATATATATATATAAAATTTGAATTAGATTTCAAGGTATCTTATTTGAAAATGACCAAAATTTCAGTGAAAATTGTGGTCTGATTTTCTAGGAGACATTAGCTAAAAAGAATGAAATATCTCCAGAATAAAAGGAAGACATATTTGCAATCAACCTCATTTTCTCAGAAAAACAAAACAAATAACAGAAACCATATTTGTTCTACACATTTACAAATGTGTCATGGTAGGACTATCAATACAAAGAGGCAGGTGTTCTGTCTCATCACAGTCTGCCAAGGTTTTGCTGCGACTGAAAACAAAACGAGATGAAAAAGCTCTGTCCTAGCCCCATCCCTCCCTCTCCTGAGCCCCCCTCCATCCCCCCATAAAAATAATTCTTGTAAGATTATTTTAGCAACTAAAGCCACCTCTTCCACTTCTATACCAGGCATGGAGAATTTCTCCTGGCCTGGCTTGGAATACTTAATTTCTGGACACATCTGTTTGTCTTTAGGAGTTAACTTTTAAAAGTAACCTTTCAGAGGATAAAACGGAGGCATGAAACATTTTCATTTTCTTGAAGAATCTCGTTTCTCGTCTCTCAGGAGACAATCGCACTGGGGAACTGTCTGGTTCACTTTAAACGAGAGCTACTTGTTTCATTTTAAAAAAAAAAGAAAGAGGGAAAACAGGTGGTTTGTAAGCAGACACACACCTCAAACAGATTTTCTTTTAATTTGTGCCAATTAGCTGACCAAGAGTTTCTAAGGTTCCTATTTGTTTCAAAAAACAAAACTGTACTACCTATTTACTCCCTAAACATTGTAAATCCTAAATCCATTTTCCAAGCCTAACTTTCATGTTTACCACTTTACTTTCTAACACTTGTGCTTTCTCACTTAAAATCAAAGAGCAAGAGGACTAATTGCAAACATAATTATGTAATGAAGGGCCCTTTATGTGGTGTGTAGTTAATTATAGCTGCCCAATTATGCCTCTAAAGGGAACCCCTTGTACGCTCCCTTCCCCCTGTTGTTGATAGATGTAATTGAAAACCATTGGAACAAATTGATTTTCATATAATTAGTATATTCAAATCAGATGATTTGCCAGATCATAATAAATTTGGATGTAATTTACCCTCCCCCACCATTTGTGCTCTTAATCATTTTGAGGACTCTTGGGAGAATGATATGCTTTATTTTTATATTAGTCGTGCCACACAAAGCTCCTTACAGAACCTACATGGCAAAAAAGGGATTATTGACTTGGAATCGTTTACGAGGAAATGTCTGTGGTGGGCCAGATTAGCAGTCAGAGAGGTTTGCCTCTTAGGTTTTTTGTCTGCATAACTGGAAACGGTATTAATATTCTTTTTTTAATCAATGGCATTGTTACATCTCTCCCTCCTCCTCCTTTCTCTTGCTCCCTTCCTAGAAGGCAGCCGGGTTTGGGCCTATTGAAAACCTTTGGCCCCCATTGAGGTGGGGGTTTTCAAATGAGGGCAATGGCCATCTGGTATCAAGTCCTATGTGAAGAGGGTGCCCCAGCTATGCAGCAGTTTAGTGGGGTCAGGAGCTTGAGCTAATAAATACATCCATTGAAAGACAATGGGGGCTGGTTTTCCTATTCTTGGAGAATGGAAATATGAAAATGGAAAAGTTGGAATGAACCCTCTTTTGGGATTGGGATGAAAGTGCTGATGTGAATGCCTGTTTTCCAAACATATAGATAGACATAGAAGTAAATACAATATAGATCTAGTGTCCACAGGGAGGGGAGTGCTTGGGTACAAAAACACCCCAGTAGCAATGAGCCTAACTGGTGCCCATATCTTAGTTTCTAAAAACCATTATCCACCAAAAGGAAGCAGGGATCCTTGGAGGAACGGCTGATTTTAGGGCTGCCACAGGGAGAGAAAAGGGAAACTGGATCTTGTGTTGTGCCAGAGAGTAAGGACTTTTCCAAAGCATGATGGGGCCATGTCAAAAGAACATGGAAGCCATATTGAAAGTGCTATCACTGGCCAAATTAAGGAAAATTTGAGCAACTACCATAGCAACAACACAAAAATGATAGCAATGGATTGTAATCTATTGAATAAATGGTTCTATGTGAGATAAATAAATGGATAAATGGAGTGGATAGGATGTTCTTTTTTAGGGTAGAATGTTAGCTACTAAAGGTAGAAGGAATGACAGAATTAAAAAATCCCCATGTGAACCTTCACAATAAACATTAATTTCTAAAAGAACTGGCAATGGATGTTAAAACCAGTAAGTGAAATTAGTATGAGGAATGGGATTTCATGTAATCGCAAAGCTTCTACCCAGAAAAGTATTTATTCCCTATAAATAGAGGGCATAATTTTACAAAGGTGAAGTCTGGAAGAAAATTTTTTTTTTTAGATAGGGTCTTGCTCTGTTACTCATACTAGAGGGCAATTGGGCTCAAGCGATCCTCCTCCCTCTGCCACCGGCGTAGCTGAGATTGCAGGCATGTACCACCATGCCCAGCTACTTTTTTTTTTAGTAGCATCAAGATCTTGCTCTATTGCCCAGGCTGGTCTCGAGCTCTTGGGCTCAAGAGATCCTCCCACTTCAGCCTCCCAAGGTGCTGGGTTTACAGATGTGAGCCACTGTGCCTGCCTTGGCAGACACCATCTCAATCAAGTGATCAAAAATTAACATTAACACTTATGGGACAAGCCAATATCTTGTGCCACCCAATAAGACTCAATGAGAGAAAATTCTCATTGAGAATTGAGAATGTCACTTCTGTAATATTCCAGCCAAAATGTACAACTTGGGTCTAGTGATGTAAAATCATCAAATAAACCCAATTTGAGAGGCATTCTTCAAAAGTACTGACCTGTAATCTTCATGAATGCCTTACTCCAGATAATCAAGTCAAAACTAAGGATTGTTCCAGATTGAAGGAGACTATAGAGACATGACAGTAGGGTGCAACTGTGATCTGGGATTGGACTGTCTCTATAAAGGGCATCACTGGGATAATTACCGATACCTGTATGTGCTCTGTGAGTCAAGGTTTTTGGTACTCATTTGTAGGATTCTCAGATATCTTTTGAAAACTTGATCTCTTTTCTTCAAAATTAAGGAAATGTTAGCATAGCACATCATTACAACACTGTTCTTTATATGTGAAAAGGGTACTTATAAATGGCTATCAATCAATGACACCATATTGCCGACTACAGCATAAGCTCTGTAAAGAGAGAAACCCTGTATGTTGTGTACACTTCTAGCAGGGTTCAACAAATATCTATTAAACTTAAATAGATCTGTGAATGACTAGATAAATAGTATTTCCTCATGATCTGCTCAGTGAAGAAATGACTTGACAGTATGTAGACTCTTAGAGGGCTTTTGTTTGGTAGCAAAAAGCAATTTCCGTTCTGTGGATGCCCTCATGCAGGGAGACAGTGTTGCATCTTGCTTTGCATAATACGTAAGGACACATCCCGAAGAGAGGCTTTCTGTGTTAGAATCCTGGTTGTGAACCTCAGTGAGGTGTAAGCCTAAGCAAAACACTTTCGTTTCCATGCCTTGGTTTCTTTACATGTGAAATGGGATGATGACCTATTAAGGTCATCCTCTTAGGGCTCTGGGTGGTTACAAGGGAGATAAAAGTAACTGCAGTGAAGGAGTAAGAAGAACACAGAAGAGTTCACCTCTGCTGGTTTTACGATGTAATATACGTGACACACACAAGGGATATCTAAATTCTTGTGGTCTAGCAAAACTGCACTGGGGCAGTCACAAGGAGAAGGGAACTACTGCCGGGCGCGGTGGCTCAAGCCTGTAATCCCAGCACTTTGGGAGGCCGAGTCGGGCGGATCACGAGGTCAGGAGATCGAGACCATCCTGACTAACATGGTGAAACCCCATCTCTACTAAAAAATACAAAAAACTAGCCGGGGACCATCCTGACTAACACGGTGAAACCCCATCTCTACTAAAAAATACAAAAAACTAGCCGGGCGCAGGGGCGGGCACCTGTAGTCCCAGCTACTCGGGAGGCTGAGGCAGGAGAACGACGTAAACCCGGGAGGCGGAGCTTGCAGTGAGCTGAGATCCGGCCACTGCACTCCAGCCTGGGCGACAGAGCTAGACTCTGTCTCAAAAAAAAAAAAAAAAAAAAAAAAAAAAAGAAGGGAACTCTACTAATACCAATGTTCACCAATCTTTTTTTTTTTTTTTTTTTTGAGGCAAAGTCTCACTCTGTCACCCAGGCTGTAGTACAGTGGTGCAATCTCGGCTCACTGCAACCTCTGCCTCCTGAGTTCAAGCAATTCTCCTGCATCATCCTCATCAGTAGTTGGGATTACAGGTGCCTGCAACCATACCTGGCTATTTTTTGTGTGTATGCATTTTTAGTAAACACAAGGTTTCACCATGTTGGCCCCGCTGTTCTCGAACTCCTGACCTCAAGTGATCCTCCTGCCTCAGCCTTCCAAAGTGCTGGGATTACAGGTGTGAGCCACTGTGCCTGGCCCAATGTTCATCAACTAATTAATTGAGTTATTTATCCATTATGTACTGAGTACCTACTGGATGCTAAGAATTATTCTAGTATGGAAGATATGCCAGTGAACAAAATATTTTAAAAAAAGGTTGCCTCAAGTGTAAATGTGCATAGAAATCACTCAGAGTTCTTGATTCTTTTGCGTGGACAAAGCTCTGGAAGATGCACTTTTAACAAGCACTTTTTTCTTTTTTTTTTGAGACGGAGTCTCGCTCTGTCACCCAGGCTGGAGTGCAGTGGCTAGATCTCAGCTCACTGCAAGCTCCGCCTCCCGGGTTCACGCCATTCTCCTGCCTCAGCCTCCCGAGTAGCTGGGACTACAGGCGCCTGCCACCTCGTCCGGCTATTTTTTTGTATTTTTTAGTAGAGAAGGGGTTTCACCATGTTAGCCAGGATGGTCTCGATCTCCTGACCTCGTGATCCGTCCATCTTGGCCTCCCAAAGTGCTGGGATTACAGGCTTGAGCCACTGGGCCTGGCCTAACAAGCACTTCTAAAGTCACTAATAGACATTACTAGTAACAATGTAAAAGATACTTGCCATTATCTCATTTAATCCTTACAAAAACTGTATGAATCAGGTACTATTATTATTATTTCATTTTATAGGTGGGCAACCTAAGACTTAGAGAAATTCATGTTTTACTCATGTCTCTTGCTAGCCATGTGGCTAGCAATGTGGCCATGTGGCTAGCAAGAGGCAGATTCAGGACACTAACTCAGGTCAGTCCAACACTAAAGCCAGCTCAATGGGACCCTGCTGTCTTAATAGTTTCAGAAAGCAGAGCCCTGGACTTAGGAAGACCATGGAGCAGACAGAGCATCAGCCTGGCTGCAATGAACAGCAGGGTATGATGGCTGGGGCTGGGTGCCTGCCTTTAGTCTAAGGGTACAGTTATACACTGACTCCAGTTAGGGACTGTGCTCAGCTGTGTTCAGGAACACTCAAAAATTACTGATGGAGACCCAAAAATAAATGTGTCAGTAAAAGATGATTAAATGACAAACTGATGTTAGCTGCAGTTGTATTAATAGTAAAAGAAAAAAGTAAAACTTTTACCCAAACACTAGATGACACCAAAATACTTCAGTCTCATGTATATATGCATACAGTATTCATCTTCAAATCCACGGTGGTGTGGGAGAGGGAAACACTGCAAGAAATTGGGGATCTACCACCCCTTATTGTGGTTTATACAAAGTAAACTGGGGCCATGACTGCCTTTTGCCATGGTGAAACCTTGTTGTATTCACGTCAGGTTGATTTCTATTTGCAGTTCTTTCCTCTTGCAGGCATTCTTGTTACCAATAAACAAAGAATAGCCCAAAGCTGCATGGGTGAAGAAAACATGAAGCTGAGATTCATTATTTTTGGTCTCTTTCTCTTTTTCTTTAAACAAAACTTCCGTGCAAATATATGTCCCTCTTGGCTTCTCTCCCAGTCCCCTTTGTCAAAGAGCCATCACTTTTTACCTTCTAATGAATCAGAGGCCTTGTCTTCAGAGAATTTCAAGAAGCTTTCAAGTTGTTTGGTTTTGTGCGTCAGTCGTGATAGCCGCAAGGTAAAAATGTGCAAGAATTGCAGAAACAAGTTCTAGATGAAGTTTCTGGAGTTAATAGTGAGAGTGCCAATCACACTCAATACTAGGTGTCAAACTGTTTCTCTGAAATACATTCTTATGGGGAGAAGTCAGCTTCGGAAGACTTATGAAGGATGTAGGAAATGGAGTTTGGTATTTAAGACATTATTTACTAAACACTAGAATCACTCATAATATGTATTAAAAATGAAGATTCTTGGGCTTCCCCAAACAAATCAGGATTTGGGGAAATTTTTGCTTTTGTAAGTGAACACTCAAATTTGAGCTATCCTGCGCTAAAAGTTGATGCATGTTATTAATAAATGCTTTTTTTGAGGAGCTGAATAATGCTTTGTGTGAGCAGCTGAAGCCAGCTACCAGTGTGCTCTGCCCTAAGACTCTAGATAACAACAACAAGTTGCAAATCTTTCCATTACATAAAATAGGCCAGGCACACGTGTGTTAGGTGCTATATAGTCTATTAAGTTCTTTCAACCCTGGTTCCTGTATCATTTTTTTCTTTCATTTTCTTTCTTTTTTTTTTTAAAAAAAATTATACTTTAAATTTTGGGATACATGTGCAGAAAGTGCATGTTTGTTACATAGGTATACATGTGCCATGGTGGTTTGCTGCACCCATCAACCCATCATCTACATTAGGTATTTCTCCTAATGCTATCCCTCCCCTTGCCCCACACCCCCACAACAGGCCCTGGTGTATGATCCCTGTCTGTGCCCATATATTTTCATTGTTCAACTCACATTTGTGAATGAGAACATGCGGTGTTGGTTTTCTGTTCCTGTGTTAGTTTACTGAGAAAGATGGTTTCCAGCTTCATCCATGGGCCTGCAAAGGACATGAACTCTTTCTTTTTTACGGCTGCATGGTATTTTATGGTTTATATGTGCCACGTTTTCTTTATCCAGTCTATCATTGATGGGCATTTGGGTTGGTTCCAAGTCTTTGCTATTGTGACTAGTACTGCAGTAAACATACGTGTGCATGTGTCTTTATAATAGAATTATTTACAATCCTTAGAGTATATACCCAGTAATAGGATTCCTGGGTCAAATGGTATTTTTAGTTCTAGATCCTTGAGGAATTGCCACACTGTCTTCCAAAATGATTGAACTAATTAACACTCCCACCAACAGTGTAAAAGTGTTACCATTTCTCCACATCCTCTGCAGAATCTGTTGTTTCCTGACTTTTTAATGATTGCCATTCCAACTGGTGTGAGATGGTATCTCATTGTGGTTTTGATTTGCATTTTTCTAATGACCAATGATGAGCTTTTTTTCATACGTTTGTTGGTCACCTAAATGTCTTCTTTTGAAAGGTATCTGTTCATATCATTCACCCACATTTTGATGGGGTTGTGTTTTTCTTTATATAAATGTGTCTAAGTTCTTTGTAGATTCTGGATATTAGCCCTTTGTCACATGGATAGATTATAAAAATTTTCTCCCATTATGTAGGTTGCCTGTTCACTCTGATGATAGACTCTTTTGCTGTGCAAAAGCTCTTTAGTTTAATTAGATCCCATTTGTCAATCTTGGCTTTTGTTGCCATTGCTTTTGTTGTTTTAGTCATGAAATCTTTCCCTATGCCTATGTCCTGAATGGTATTGCCTAGGTTTTCTTCTAGGGTTTTTATGGTTTTAGGTCTTATGTTTAAGTGTTTAATCCATCTTGAGTCAATTTCTGTATAAGGTGTAAGAAAGGAATCCAGTTTCAGTTGTCTGCATATGGCTAGCCAGTTTTCCCAACACCATTTATTAAATAGGGAATCCTTTCCCCATTGCTTATTTTTATCAGTTTTGTCAAAGATCAGATGATTGCAGACATATAGTGTTATTTCTGAGGCCTCTGTTCTGTTACATTGGTCTATATATCTGTTTTGGTACCAGTACCATGCTGCTGTTGTTACTGTAGCCTGATTGTGTAGTTTGAAATCAGGTAGTGTGATGTCTCCAGCTTTGTTCTATTGCTTAAGATTATCTTGGCTGTACGGGATCTTTTTTGGTTCCATATTAAATTTAAAGTAGTTTTTTCTAATTCTGTGAGAAAGTCAATGGTAGCTTTATGAGAATGGCATTGAGTCTATAAATTGCTTTTGGCAGTATAGCGATTTTCACGATACTGATTCTTCCTGTCCATGAGCATGGAATGTTTTTCCATTTGTTTGTGTCATTTCTTATTTCCTTGAGCAGTGGTTTGTAGTTCTCCTTTAAGAGATCCTTCATATCCCTTGTAAATTTTATTCTAGGTATTTTATTATCTTTGTTGCAGTTGTGAATTGGAATTCACTCATGATTTGGCTTTCTGTTTGTCTATTATTGGTGTATAGGAATGCTTGTGATTTTTGTACATTGATTTTGTATCCTGAGACTTTGCTGAAGTTGCTTATCAGCTTAAGGAGATTTTGGGCTGAGACGATGGGGTTTTCTAAATATACAATAATATACAATCATGTCACCTGCAAACAGACAATTTGACTTCCTCTCTTTCTAATTGAATATGCTTTATTGCTTTCTCTTACCTGATTGGCATGGCCAGACTTCCAGTATTATGTTGAATAGGACTGGTGAAAGAAGGCATCCTTGTCTTGTGCCGGTTTTCAAAGGAAATGCTTCCAGCTTTTGCCCCCTGCAGGATGATATTGGCTGTGGGTTTGTCATAAATAGCTCTTATTATTTTGAGATACTTTCCGTCAATATCTAGTTTATTGAGAGTTTTTAGCAAGAAGCGGTGTTGAAGTTTATCAAAGTCCTTTTCTGCATCTATTGAGATAATCATGTGGTTTTTGTTGTTGCTCCTTTTTATGTGTTGGATTACGTTTATTGATTTGCGTATGTTGAACAACCCTTGCATCCCAAGGATCAAGTCGACTTTATCATCATGGATAAGCTTTTTGATGTGCTGCTGGATTTGGTTTGCCAGTATTTTATTGAGGATTTTAGCAGTGATATTAACCAGGTATATTGGCCTGAAATTTTCTTTTTTTTGTTGTATCTCTGCCAGGTTTTGGTATCAGGATGATGCTGGCCTCATAAAGTGAGTTAGGGAGGAGTCCCACTTTTTCTATTGTTTGGAATAGTTTTAGAAGGAATGGTACCAGCTCCTCTTTGTACCTTTAGTAGAATTCGGCTGTGAATCCATCTGGTCCTGGGCTTTTTTAAATTGGTAGGCTATTACTGCCTCAATTTCAGAACTTGCTATTGGTCTATTCAGGGATTTGACTTCTTCCTGGTTTAGTCTTTGGAGGGTATATGTGTCCAGGAATTAGTCCATTTCTTCTAGATTTTCTAGTTTATTTGTGCAGAGGTGCTTATAGTATTCTCTGATGCTAGTTGCTATATCTGTGGGATCAGTGGCAATATCCCCTTTATCATTTTTATTGTGTCTATTTGATTCTTCTATCTTTCCTTCTTATTAATCTGGCTAGTGGTCTATTTTGTTAATCTTTTCAAAAAACCAGCTCCTGGACTCATTGATTAAGGCTTTTTTTCGTGTCTCTATCTCCTTCAGTTCTGCTCTAATGTTAGTTATTTCTTGTCTTCTGCTAGCTTTTGAATTTGTTTATTCTTGCTTTTCAAATTCATTTAACGGTGATATTAGGATGTTGATTTTTAGATCTTTCCCACTTTCTCATGTGGGCATTTAGTGCTATCAGTTTCCCTCTAAACACTGCTTTAGCTGTGTTCCAGAGATTCTGGTATATTGTGTCTTTGTTCTTGGTTTCTAAGAACTTATCTATTTATTCTCTAATTTTGTTATTTACCCAGTAGTCATTCAGGAGCATGTTGTTCAGTTTCTATGTAGTTATGCAGTTTTGAGTGAGTTTCTTAATCCTGAGTTCTAATTTGATTGCACTGTGGTCTGAGAGACTGTTTGTTATGAGTTCCGTTCTTTTGCATTTGCTGAGGAGCATTTTACTTCCAATTATGTGATCAATTTTAGAATAAGTGCAATGTAGTACTAAGAAGAATGTATATTCTCTTGATTTATGGTGGAGAGTTCTGCAGATGTCTATTAGGTCTGCTTGGTCCAGAGCTGTGTTCAAGTCCTGAATATCCTTGTTAATTTTCGTTCTCATTCATCTGCCTAATATTGACAGTGGGTTGTTAAAGTCTCACAGTTTTATTGTGTGGGAGTCTAACTCTCTTTGTAGGTCTCTAAGAACTTGCTTTATGAATCTGGGTACTCCTGTATTGGGTGCATATACATTTAAGATAGTTAGCTCTCCTTGTTGCATTGATCCCTTTAACCAATATGTAATGCCCTTCTTTGTCTTTTTGAATCTTTGTTGGTTTAGTCTGTTTTTTTTTTTTTTTTTATTATACTTGGTAAGTTCTGGGGTACATGTACGGAATGTGCAGGTTTGTCACATAACTATACATGTGCCATGGTGGTTTGCTGCACCCATCAACCCATCATCTACATTAGTTATTTCTCCTAATGCTATCCCTCCCCAAGCAGCCCACCCCCAAAAGGCCCTGGTGTGTGATGTTCCCCTCCCTATGTCCATATGTTCTCATTGTTCAACTCCCACCTATGAGTGAGAACATGCGGTGTTTGGTTTTCTGTTCTTGTGATAGTTTGCTGAGAATGATGGTTTCCAGCTTCATCCATGTCCCTGCAAAGGACATGAACTCATCCTTTATGTCTGCATAGTATTCCATGGTGCATATGTGGTACATTTTCTTTATCCAGTTTATCGTCGATGGGCATTTGGGTTGGTTCCAAGTCTTTGCTATTGTGAACAGTGCCACAATAAACATGCCAGTACATGTGTCATGATAGTAAAATAATTTATAATACTTTGGATATATACCCAGTAATGGGATTGCTGGGTCAAATGGTATTTCTGGTTCTAGATCCTTGAGGAATCGCCACACTGTCTTCCACAAAGTTTGAACTAATTTATACTCCCACCAACAGTATAAACGTGTTGTTATTTCTCCACATTCTCCCCCGCATCTGCTGATTCCTGACTTTTTGGTGATCACCATTTTAACTGGTGTAAGATGGTATCTCATTGTGGTTTTGATTTGCATTTCTCTAATGACCAGTGATGATGAACTTTTTTTCATGTTTATTGGCTGCATAAATGTTTTCTTTTGAGAAGTGTCTCTTTATATCCTTTGCCCACTTTGTGATGGGGTTGTTTTTTTCTTATAAATTTATCTTCCTTGTACGTATTAGCTCTTTGTCAGATGGATAGATTGCAAAAATTTTCTCCCATTCTGTAGGTTGCCTGTTTACTGTGATAATTTCTTTTGCTGTGCAAAACTCTTTAGTTCAATTGGATCTTATTTGTCAATGTTGGCTTTTCTTGCCATTGCTTTTGGTGTTTTAGTCATGAAGTTTTTTGCCAAGCCTATGTCCTGAATGGTATGGCCCAGATTTTCTTCTAGGGTTTTTGTGGCTTTAGGTCTTACTTTTAAGTGCTTAATCCATTTTGAGTCAATTTTTGTATAAGGTATAAGAAAGGGGTCCAGTTTCAGTTGTCTGCATATGGTTAGCCAGTTTTCCCAATACCATTTGTTAAATAGGGAGTCCTTTCCCCATTGCTTGTTTTTATCAGTTTTGTCAAAGATCAGATGATTGTAGATGTGTAGTGTTATTTCTGAGGCCTCTGTTCTGTTCCATTGGTCTATATATCTGTTTTGGTACCAGTATCATGTTGTTTTGGTTACTGTAGCCTTGTAGTATAGTTTGAAGTGAGGTAGCACAATGCCTCCAGCTTTGTTCTTTTTGCTCAGGGTTGTGTCGCCTATGCAGGCTCTTTTTGGTTCCATATGAAATTTAAAATAGTTTTTTCAAATTCTGTGAAGAAAGTCAATGGCAGCTTGATGGAGATAGCATTGAATCTATAAATTACTTTTGGCAGTATGGTCATTTTCACAATATTGATTCTGCCTACCCATTAGCATAGAATGTTTTTCCATTTGTTCATATCCTCTCATTTCCTTGGTGGTTTGTAGTTCTGCTTTAAGAGATCCTTCATATCCCTAATAACTTGTAGTCCTAGATATTTTATTCTATTAGTAGTAATTGTGAATGGGAGTTCATTCATGATTTGGCTCTCTGTTTTTCTATTATTGGTATATAGGAATGCTTGTGATTTTTGCACATTGATTTTGTATCCTGAGACTTTGCTGAAGTTGCTTATCAGCTTAAGGAGATTTTGGGCTGAGACGATGGGGTTTTCTAAATATACAATAATATACAATCATGTCATCTGCAAACAGACAATTTTACTTCTTCTCTTCCTATTTGAATACAATTCATTTCTTTCTCTTGCCTGATTGTCCTGGCCAGAACTTCCAGTACTATTTTGAATTGGAGTGGTTATAGAGGACAACCTTGTCTTGTGCCAGTTTTCAAAGGGAATGCTTCCAGTTTTTGCCCATTCAGTATGATAGTGTCTGTTGGTTTGTCATAAATAGCTCTTGTTATTTTGAGAAACGTTCCATCAATACCAAGTTTACTGAGTTTTTAGCACAAAGGGGTGCTGAATTTTTTCAAAGGTCTTTTCTGCATCTATTGAGATAATAATGTGGTTTTTGTCATTGGTTCTGTTTATGTGATGAATTATGTTTATTGATTTATGTATGTTGAAGCAGCCTTCCATCCCAGAGATCTAGCAGACTTGATTGTGGTGGATAAACTTTTTGATGTGCTGCTGGATTTGGTTTGCCTATATTTTATTGACAATTTTTTCATTGATGTTCATCAGGGATGTTGGCCTGAAATTTTCTTTTTTTTGTTGTATCTCTGGCAGGTTTTGGTATCAGGATCAGGATGATGGTGGCCTCATAAAATGAGTTAGAGAAGAGTCCCTTTTTTCTATTGTTTGGAATAGTTTTAGAAGGAAATGGTACCAGCTCTTCTTTGTACCTCTAGTAGAATTTGGCTGTGAATCCATCTGGTCCTGGGCTTTTATTGGTTGGTAGGCTATTAATTACTGCCTCAATTTCAGAAATTGTTATTCATCTATTAGGGATTTAACTTCTTCCTGGTTTAGACTTGGGAGGTTGTATGTGTTTAGGAATTTATCCATTCTAGATTTTCTAGTTTGTTTGCATAGAGGTGTTTATACTATTCTCTGATGTTAGTTTATATTTCTGTGGGATCAGTGGTGATATACCTTTTATCATTGTTTATTGCATCTATTTGATTCTTCTCTCTTTTCATCTTTATTAGTCTGGCTAGAGGTCTATCTATTTTGTTAATCTTTTTTAAAAAAAACCAGCTCCTGGATTTGTTTTTTTTTTTTTTTTTTTGAAGTGTTTTTCATATCTCTATCTCCTTCAGTTCCGCTCTATCTTAATTATTTGTCTTCTGCTAGCTTTTGAATTTGTTTGCTCTTGCTTCTCTAGTTCATTTAATTTTGACATTAGTGTATCAATTTTGTCTTTCCTCCTTTCTCTTGTGGGCATTTAGTGGTATAAATTTCCCTCTACACACTGCTTTAGATGTGTCCCAGAGATTCTAGTACGTTGTGTCTTCAGTCTCAGTGGTTTCAAAGAACATCTTTGTTTCAGCTCTACTTTCGTTATTTACCCAGTAGTCATTCAGGAGCAGGTTGTTCAGTTTCCATGTAGTTATGCGGTTTTGAGTGAGTTTCTTAATCCTGAGTTCTAATTTGATTGCACTGTGGTCTGAGAAACTGTTATGATTTCCATTGTTTTGCATTTGTTGAGGAGTGTTTTACCTCCTATTATGTGGTCAGTTTTAGAATAAATGTGATGTGATGCTGAGAAGAATATATATTCTGTTGATTTGGAGTTGAGAGTTCTGTAGGTATATAATAGGTCCACTTGGTCCAGAGCTAGTTCAAGTCCTGAATATCCTTGTTAACTTTAAGTCTCATTGATCTAATATTGACAATGGGTGGTAAAGTCTCCCACTATTACTGTGTGGGATCTAAGTCTCTTTGTAGGTCTCTAAGAACTTGCTTTATGAATCTGGGTGCTCCTGTATTGGGAACAGATACATTTAGGATAGTTAGCTCTTCTTGTTGCATTGATTCCTTTACCATTATATGATGCCCTTCTTTGTCTCTTTTGAAATTTGTTGATTTAAAGTCTGTTTTATCAGAGACTAGGATTGCAAATTCTGCTTTTTTGGGCTTTCCATTTGCTTGGTAAATATTCCTCCATCCCTTTATTTTGAGCCTATGTGTGTCTTTGCATGTGAGATGGGTTTCCTGAATACAGCACACTGATGGGTCTTGACTATATCCAACTTACCTGTCTGTGTCTTTTAATTGGGGCATTTAGCCCATTTACATTTAAGGTTAATATTGTTGTGTATGAATTTGATCCTGTCATTATGATGCTAGCTGGTTATTTTGCCCATTAGTTGATGCAGTTTCTTCATAGTGTTGATGGTCTTTACAATTTTGTATGTTTTTGTAGTGGCTGGTACTGGCTGTTCCTTTCCATATTTAGTGCATCCTTCAGGAGCTCTTGTAAGGCAGGTCTGGTGGTGACAAAATCTCTCAGCATTTGCTTGTCTGGAAAGCATTTTATTTCTCCTTCACTTATGAAGCTTGGTTTGACTGGATATGAAATTCTGGGTGGAAAATGCTTTTCTTGGTGAATGTTGAATATTGGCCCTCACTGTCTTCTGGCTTGTGTAGGGTTTCTACAGAAATCTGCTGTTTGTCTGATATGCTTTCCTTTGTGGATAAAATGACCTTTCTCTCTGGCTGCCCTTAACATTTTTTCTTTCATTTCAACCTTGGCAAATCTGACAACTATGTGTCTTGGGATTGCTCTTCACAGGGAGTATCTTTGTGGTGTTCTGTGTATTTCCTGAATTTGAATGTTGACCTGTCTTGCTAGGTTGGGGAAGTTCTGGGTAATATCCTGAAGAGTGTTTTCTAACTTGGTTCTGTTCTTCCCATCACTTTCAGGTACACCAACCATATGTAGGTTTGGTGTTTTCACATAGTCCTATACTTCTTAGAGGCTTTTTTCTTCCTTTTCATTCTTTTTTCTCTAATCTTGTCTTCGTGCTTTATTTCATTATGTGGATCTTCAGTCTCTGATATCCTTTCTCCACTTGATTGATTTGGCTATTGATACTTGTGTATGCTTCACAAAGTTCTCATGCTGTGTTTTTCAGCTCCATCAGGTCATTTATGTTCTTTTATAAACCGGTTATTCTAGTTAGCAATTCATCTAACCATTTTTTTCAAGGTTCTTAAATTCCTTACAAGATGGCCAACTAGGAACAGCTATGGTCTGCAGCTCCCAGGGAGATCAATGCAGAAGGCAGATGACTTCTGCATTTCCAACTGAGGTGCCCAGCTCATCTCACTGAGACTGGTTAGATGGTGGGTGCAGCCCACAGAGGGCATTCTGAAGCAGGGTGGGGCTTCACCTAAGCTGGGAAGCAGCAAGTCAGGGAACCCTCTCCCCTAGCCAGGGGAAGCTGTGAGGGACTGTGCCGTGAGGAAGGGTGCACTCTAGTCCAGATATTATGCTTTTCCCAAGTCTTCCCAACTCATAGACCAGGAGATTTCCTCGGGTTCCTATGCCACCAGGGCCCTGGGTTTCAAGCACAAAACTGGGTGGCCGTTTGGGCAGACACTGAGCTCACTGCAGGAGTTTTTTCATACCCCAGTGGTGCCTGGAACACCAGTGAGCCAGAACTGTCCATTCCCCTGGAAAGGCTGCTGAAGCCAGGGAGCCAAGTGGTCTAGCTCAGTAGATCCCACCCCCATGGAGTGCAGCAAGCTAAGATCCACTGACCTGAAATTCTCACTGCCAGCACAGCAGTCTGAAACTGACCTGGGATGCTTGAGCTTGGTGAGGGGAGGGGTGTCCACCATTACTGAGGCCTGAGTAGGTGGTTTTCCCCTTATATTGTAAATAAAGCCTTGGGGAAGTTTCAAGTGGCTGGAGCCCTCTGCAGCTCAGCAAAGCTGCTGTAGCCAGACTGCCTCTCTAGATTCCTCCTCTCTGGGCAGGATATCTCTGAAAAAAAAGGCAGCAGCCCTAGTCAGGGCTTATAGATAAAACTCCCATCTCCCTGAGATAGAGCACCTTGGGGAAGGGGCAGCTGTGGGCACAGCTTCAGCTGACTTAAACATCCCTGCCTGCCGGCTCCGAAGAAAGCAGCGGATCTCCCAGCACGGTGTTTGAGCTCTGCTAAGGATCAGACTTCCTCCTCAAGTGTATCCCTGAACCCCGTGTCTCCTGACTGGGAGATGCCTCCCAGTAGGGGACAACAGACACCTCATGCAGGAGAGCTCTGGCTGGCATCTGGCAGGTGCCCCTCTGGGACAAATCTTCCAGAGGAAGGAACAGGCAGCAATCTTTACAGTTCTGCAGCCTCTGCTGGTGATACCCAGGCAATCAGGGTCTGGAGTGGTCCTCCAGCAAACTCCAGCAGACCTGCAGCAGAGGGGCCTGTTAGAAGGAAAACTAACAAACAGAAAGGAATAACATCAACAGAAAGGATGTCCATTCAGAAACCCCATCTGAAGGTCACCAACATCAAAGACCAAAGGTAGATACATCCATGAAGATGAGGAGAAACCAGTGCAAAAAGGCTGAAAATTCCAAAAACAAGAATGCCTCTTTTCTTGCAAAGGATCACAACTCCTTGCCAGCAAGGGAACAAAACCAGATGGAGAATGAGATTGATGAACTGACAGAAGTAGGCATCAGAAGGTGGGTAATAAAGTCTGTTTTATCAGAGACTGGGATTGCAAACTCTCTCTTTTTTTTTTTTTTTTTTTTGGCTTTCTATTTTCTTGGTAAATCTTCCTTCATCCCTTCATTTTGAGTCTATGTGTGTCTTTGCAAATGAGATGGGTCTCCTGAATATAGCACACTGATGGGTCTTGACTCTATATCCAATTTGCCAGTGTGTGTCTTTTAATTGAGGCATTTAGCTTGCTTACATTTAAGGTTAATATTGTTATGTGTGAACTTGATCCTGTCATTATGATGCTAGCTGGTTATTTTGCCCATTAGTTGATGCAGTTTCTTCATAGTGATGATAGAATTTACATTTTGATATGTTTTTGCAGTAGCTGGTACCAGTTTTTCCTTTCCATATCTAGCGCTTCCTTCAGGAGCTCCTGTAAGGCAGACTTGGTGGTGACAAAATCCCTCAGCACTTGCTTGTCTGTAAAGGATTTTATTTCTCGTTAACTTATGAAGCTTAGTTTGACTAGATATGAAATTCTGGGTTGAAAACTCTTAAGAATGTTAAATATTGGTCCCCACTGTCTTCTGGCTTGTAGGGTTTCTGCAGAGAGGTCTGCTGTTAGTCTGACAGACATTCCTTTGTGGGTAACCCGACCTTTCTCTCTGGCTGCCCTTAACATTTTTTTCTTCATTTCAACCTTGGTGAATCTGACAATTATGTGTCTTGGGGTTGCTCTTCTCGAGGAGTAATCTTTGAGGTGCTCTTTGTATTTCCTGAATTTAAATGTTGGCTTGTCTTGCTAGGTTGGGGAAGCTCTCCTGGATAACATTCTGAAGTGCATTTTCCAACTTGGTTCCATTCTCTCCATCACTTTCAGGTACACTAATCAATCGTAGGTTTGGTCTTTTCACATAGTCCCATATTTCTTGGAGACTTTGTTTGTTCCTTTTTATTCTTTTTTCTCTAATCTTATCTTCACACTTTATTTCATTAAGTTGATCTCCCATCTCTGGTATCCTTTCTTCAGCTTGATTGATTCGGCTATTGATACTTGTGTATGCTTCACGAAGTTCTCATGCTGTGTTTTTCAGCTCCATCAGGTCATTTATGTTCTTATTGAAGCTGGTTATTCAATTAGCAGCTCCTGTAACCTTTTATCGAGGTTGTTAGTTTCCTTGCATTGGGTTAGAACATGCTCCTTTAGCTCAGGGGAGTTTGTTATTACCCATCTTCTGAAACCTACTTCTGTCAATTCATCAAACTCATTCTCCATCCAGTTCTCTTCCCTTGCTGGTGAGGAGTTGTGATCCTTTGGAAGAGAAGGGACATTCTGTTTTTTAGAATATTCAGCCTTTTTGTGCTGTTTTTTCATCATCTTCATGGATTTTTCTACCTTTGGTCTTTGATGTTGGTGATCTTCAGATGAGGAGGTTTTTGTGTGGTTGTCCTTTTTGTTGATGTTGACACTTTTGCTTTCTGTTTGTTAGTTTTCCTTCTAACAGGTCCCTCTGCTGCAGGTCTGTTGGAGTTTTCTGGAGGTCCACTCCAGACCCTGATTCCCTGGGTATCACCAGGAGAGGCTGACGAACAGCAAGATTTCTGCCTCTTCATTCCTCTGGAAGCTTCATCCCAGAGGGTACCCTTCAGATGCCAGCCAGAGCTTTCCTGTATGAGGTGTCTGTTGTCCTCTGCTGGGAGTGTCTGTCTCCCTGTTAAGAGACACGGGGGTCAGGGACCCACTTGAGGAGGAATTCTGTTCCTTAGCAGAGCTCGAGCACTGTGTTTTGGGAGATCCGCTGCTCTTTTCAGAGCTGGCAGGCAGGAATGTTTAAGTGTGCTGAAGCTGTGCCCCTTCCCCCAGGTGCTCTTTCCCAAGGAGATGAGAGTTTTATCTATAAGCCCTGACTGGGGCTGCTGCTGTTTTTTCAGAGATGACCTGCCCAGAGAGGAGGAATCTAGACAGGCAATCTGGCTACAGTGGCTTTTGTGGCACTGCGATGGGCTCCACCCAGTCTGAACTCTTTCATTTTCTTATAAGAAGATTGAGACTGAGAGGAATTATGTGACCTATGCAATGTCACAGAGCTAATCCATGGAGCAAGTTGGTATTGGAACCATGGACTGCAAGACTCCTTAAACAGTATTCTCAAATGCTGTATTCCATATAAACAATCCATATTTTAAAACACTTGGCAATTTACTAGTTAAGAAAAGCTTTTATATGCATAACCTCTTTTAAGTTTCATTAGAACTGCATGGTTTATGTAAGTATTACTAGTTTCATTTTTTAGAGCTTTAGAATGTTCCCATAACTAGGAATTAGTTTTGCTTGTACCAAATTTCCAGATTATCAGTGTCCCAGTCTCTCACAGTTTACTTGTTTAATTCTCATATCTAGCAGGTAAAGAGGTTTTTGCTACTGTCTTTAAATCAGGCACGATTATGCTTTACCTTTAGTAACTGGCTGCCGAGCTTATAGTTATGGGCATATCTAAAAGCATTTGGTGACGACACCTTGGCTGCACTGTTTGCAAGTGAGAAGAAATGCTGAAGATGGTAAGAACAGCCAGAGAAATATAATAAGGCATTGTTCAGGTCGAGAATGGCACATCTTCTCTCACTTCCTTATCCCTAGGAAAATGATTCCCATTTCATTTTTGAAAGTGGGCCTAGTAACACTGATTTTTGAAACAAAACTTCAGGGAGGGCTGATACCCAGGGCCCCCAGTGCCACTTTCAAAGCTAATGTTGCTTTCTTCTTATCTGGCTGACACCCGTTGTTTCATAGAGAATGTACAACACCTACCTTGCCATTTGTAATAATTTTATACTACCTGAAATATTTGAAAAGGGCTTTATGATCATTTTAGCTCATTACTTCTCACTAGCCCTGGGGTAATTCAGCATTGAAGTCATCAGGTAGATATTATTAGAGCTATTAATACCAATAATAGCAATAAGTTTAATGCTATTGTCATTTTGGTAAATGGCCTGCACCCTGAGGGGCTGAAAATGATGACTGTCGATCTATATGTCTGAAAAAGAGTTTAAATCACATTCAGATGATGGTGTCTTAAGATGCTGAGAGAATTTTCTGCAGGAGATTCAGCTTTACATGTAAAGAATCATTGGCAGTTTCCCTAGATGGCTCACTCCAAGACATGCCACAACCTAGAAGCAAAAAGCAATACTATACAGGACTATCATTGTCACGGGATCACTGTGACATGTAGATATACAACAGATCTATAGTTGTCTCTCACTGTAGTAGGGCTCTCTTAGAGGGACAGAACTAATAGGAGATATATATATATCCACACGACCAGCTGCAGAAATGAGGACTGTAATTCTCATGAATATTTTCCCCTTCTTTTGTTAAAAACATGTTTGTGCATGTGTATACTTGTACTAAGAAAATATCTTTATTTTATTTCCTTTCTCCTTTTTCATGTGACATAAGATGTATTGACTTCGTATCAGCATTAAGTATTGGTAACTTTATGTAATAGTATTTGGGTTGGGGATTGGTGTGTTCCCAGTTGCATGAAGGATCATTGTATTATGTTAGGCATAATTTTGACCTTGTTGTCTTTATTTGAAGATTATGTATGATCTCAGGAGATGTGTACGGGTTCAAGTTGACAAGGAGTAGACTTGTGATGGTTAATACTAAGTGTCAACTTGATTTGAGAGATACGAAGTATTGATCCTGTGTGAGCCTGTGAGGGTGTTGCCAAAAGAGATTAATATTTGAGCCAGTGGGCTGGGGAAGGCAGATCCACCCTTCATCAAGTGGGCACAATCTAATCAGCTGCCAGTGAATGTAAAGCAGGCAGAAAAACATGAAAGGAGATGATGGGCCTAGCCTCCCAGCCTACATCTTTCTCCTGTTTTGGATGCTTCCTGTCCTGGAACATCAGACTCCAAGTTCTTCAGTTTTAGGAGTTAGGCTAGCTCTCCTTGCTCCTCAGCTTACAGATGGCCTATTATGGGACTCTGATTGTGGAAGTTAATACTTTATAAACTCCCCTTCATATGTATATACACAAACACACACATATACATACACACACACACACATACATATACACACACACATATACATATACACACACATGAAGGGGAGTATACATATATATACACACACACTAATAGTATGTATATATATAGTCACGCAGTAAAAAGCAATACTATACAGGACCGCCATTGTCACGGGATCACTGTGACATGTAGATATACAACAGATCTATAGTTGTTGCTTTATGATTTTTAAATATGCTTCTTATGATTTTTAAATATGCTGGTCATGTGGTCATAGCTGGTATCGATTATTACCTTCTTCTACTACCCATTCTGTATTCCCTTTGCCTTCAGCAAGCACCTCAGCAGGTCGTGGTTTTTTTCCTAGTGGAATGACCCAAACCTTCATTCCTGAGGGGCATTTGTAGTCCTGCCTGGATTGGGCTGTTGTAGTTTCCCACTGACCTTAATCACAGGCCATGGTAATACTAAGACACCCTAATGGATCTCCTGTATTCCATGCATACTCTTCCTTATCTCCGTTGTAGAGTAGTAGGCTGATTTCATCTTGATAGTCCGGGTCAATCATCCTAGCCAACACTGTAACTCCCTTCTTAGCCTGTTGACTTAAAGGTAGGAGGACCCTAAAGTGTCCAGGTGGCAATCTTCCAGTTTAGTGAAATCACTGTCATGTCTCCTGGTGGCAGCATTCCTCCCTCTGGAACTAAGACCCCTAGGCCAGCAGAACGTGATGTCATGGGACTAGGAAGCAAAAGTTTTGCTAGTGGATCACTTCCACCTCTTGATTCTTTGACCCACGAATCCTGGCTATGGGAGAAACAGTACCATGTATTGGATGGTGATTCAGAGCATAAAGGGCTTTCTGAAGAACTTTGCCCCAGCCCTGGAAAGAATTTTCACCTAGTTGGTCTTATAACTGTGACTTCAAAAGGCCATTCCACCATTCTATCAATCCAACTGCTTTAGGATTATGGGGACCATGGTAAGACCAATGACTTCCATGGGTGTGACCCCACTGTTGCACTCCTTTAGCTGTAAAGTGAGCATCTTGGTCAGAGGCTATGCTGTGTGGAATACCATGATGGTGGATAAGGCAGTCCATGAGTCCATGGATGGTAGTCTTGGCAGAAGCATTGCATGCTGGATAGGTAAACTCATATCCAGAGTAAGTGTCTATTCCAGTGAGGACAAACCTCTGCCCTTTCCATGATGGCAGAGGTCCAATATAATCAACCAGGTAGCTAGCTGTATGATCACCCCGAGGAATGGTGCCCTATCAGGGTTCAGCGTGGTCTGTGCTGCTGGCAAACTGGGCACTCAGCAGTGGCCATAGCCAAGTCAGCCTTGGTGAATGGAAGTCCATGTTGCTGAGTCCATGCATCACCTCAATTCCTGCTACCACGGCCACTTTGTTCCTGGACCCATTGGGCAATGACAGGTGTGGCTGGGGAAAGAGGCTGAGTGCTGTCCACAGAACAGGTCATCCTGTCCACTTGATTATTTAACTCCTGCTCTGCTGAAGTCAACAACTGGTGAGCCCTCACATGGGATACAAATATCTTCATAGTTTTTGACAACTCAGAGAGGTCCATTCACATACCTCTTCCCCAAATTTCTTTGTCAGCAATTTTCCAACTATGTTTCTTCCAAGTCCCTGACCATCCAGCCAAACCATTGGCTACAGCCTATGAATCAGTATATAATTGCACATGTGGCCATTTATCCTTCCATGCAGAGTGTACAACCATATGCACTGCTCAAAGTTCTTCCCACTGGGAAGATTTCCCTTCACCACTGTCTTCAGGGATATCCTAGAAGGGGCTGTAGTGCTGCCACTGTCCACTTTTGGGTGGTACCTGCATATCATAGAGAACCATCTGTGAACCAGGCCCTAGGCTTCTCTTCTGTCAACTGATCATAGGGAACTAACTCCCCATGAGGTGATTGGTGCAGGCTGGGGGTGAGAAGGCAGGGTGGCAGGAGTGAAGACCATGGGCATTTGAGCCAATTCTTCATGTAACTTACCTGTGCCTTCAGGACCTGCTTGAGCCCAATCACTTCTATACCACTTCCATTTGGTGATGGAATGCTGCTGTATAGCTAGATGGGTCAGGAAGCACCCAGTTTATGATAAGCAGTTCAGGTCACATAGTGACTTAGTGACCCATAGTCAAACGTTCAGTTTCCACCAAAGTCCAGTAACAGACCAAGAGCTGTCTCTCAAAAGGAGAGTAGTTATCTGCAGAAGATGGCAGGCCCTTGTTCTAAAATCCTAGAGGCCTCCACTGTGATTCACCTGTGGGAGCCTGCCAAAGGCTCTAAACAGCATCCCTATCTGCCCACAGACACCTCAAGCTTCATTGGATTTTCTGGGTCATATGGCCCAAGTGGCAGAGCAGCTTGCACAGCAGCCTGTTGCAGAGCCTTCTTCTGTTCTGGATCCCACTCAAAACTAGCAGCCTTTCAGATCACTCAGTAAATGGGATGGAGTAACACATGCAAAGTGAGGAATGTGTTGCCTCCAAAATCCAAATAGGTCCACTAGGCGTCATGCCTCTTTCTTGGTTGTAGTGGGGCCAAATGCAGCAACTTGTCCTTTACTTTAAAAGGAATATCTTGACCAGCCCCACGCCACTGGACCCCTAGAAATTTTACTGAGGTAGAAGGTCCCTGATTTTTAGTCAGATTTATTTCCCATTCTCTGGCACACAAATATCTCACCAATAAGTCCAGAGTGTCGGCTACTTCTTGCCCACTGGATCCAATCGGCATAATGTCATCAATGTAATGGACCACTGTGATATCTTGCAGAAGGGAAAACCTACCAAGGTCTCTCCAAACAAGCTTATGACACAAAGCAGGAGAGTTGAGAATACCCCTAAGGTAGGACAGCAGAGGTATATTGCCAGCCTTGCCAGCTGAGGGCAAATTGCTTCTGGTGGGCCTTATGGCCAGGAATGGAGTAAAAGGCATTTGCCAAGTCAATGGCTGCATACCAGGTACAAGGAGATGTATTAATTGGCTCAAGCAATGAAACTGCATCTAGTACAGCAGCTAGAACTGGAGTTACCACTTGGTTAAGCTTATGATAATCCACGGTCATTCTCCAAGATCCATTGGTCTTCTGCACAGGCTAAATGGGAGAGTTGAATGGGGATGTGGTGGCAATCACTACCCCTGTATAATTTAAGTCCTTCATGGTGGCACTAATCTCTGCAATCCCTCCAGGGATGGGATATTATTTTTTATTTACTATTTTTCTAGGTAGAGGCAACTCTAATGGCTTCCATTTGGCCTTTCCCACGATAAGAGCCCTCACCCTATCAGTCAGGGAGCCAATGTGAGGGTTTTGCCATCTGCGAAATATGTCTATCCCAATTATGCATTCTGGTACTGGGAAAATGACCACAGGATCAGTTCAGGGACTTATTGGACCCATTATAAGTCAGACCTGAACTAAAACTCCATTAATTACATGACCTCCATAAACCCCTACTTTAACTAGAGACCACAATGACATTTTGGGTCTCCTGGAGTCAATGTCAATGCAGAGCAGTGTCCAGTAGTCCTTGAAATGTCTGATTCTTTCCCCAGTGCACAGTTGCCCTGGGTCTCCTTGGGGAAGGAAAAGGCTGAATGTCTCCTTGGGGAAAGATGGGAGAAAGATTCAATGCATAAATTGTTGGTGATACAGTGGGGTTCCTCCTCAAGGGGACCTGGCCTCCCCTTCATTCAATGGGTTCTGGGTCTATAAACTGGCTCAAGTCTGGAAATTGATGGAGGGGCCATGCATGATTCTCTGTTTTTATAATTCAAATTAGTCTTTTGTCTATTCGACCTAGAAGTTTTCTGTTTGTATAATTTAATCAGGAATGCAATAGGCTTCCCATCAATTTCACTTCTTTTGAACACCGTGATTAATTACCCAATGTCAGAGCTCTACACAAATCACACTATTCTGATTGCTGCTTTGCCTCTGCTGTCAACTATGGTAGCTATGCCCACCTTGCCTTCGATGGTTGAAGGCTGCCACTTGGCCCCTGCCACCTCAGGATCCAATTATCCCCATTGTATTTAAATTTTGTAGTTGAGTGACTGTGGTTCCCAGTGTTGGATCTGACATACAGAGAAGAATTACTCTTCCAAGATGTAGGTGCTGTCCTCACAAATCTATTTAGCAAGAGTGTATCTTCTGGACCCTCCCAGCTGGGATGAGTAGATCTAAGGTGACTAATTCACTTCACCATCCCAATCACCTTAAGCCTCTTGATCCCTTCCTCTACATTAAACCAAGGGATATCAGGCATTTCCAGATCACTCACAGTGAGCCATCTTTTAATCCATATTTCAACTAACCAAGAAAATAAACTATTAAAACCGTTAACTCCCCAAACTGCAACATTAAATGCGGAGTCCCCACTTAGTGGGCCCAAATCAATAAGTTCAGCCTGATCCAACTCTATGTTCCTTCCACCATTATCCCACACCCTTTATATCCATTCCCATACCTGTTCTTCAGATTGCTGTTTATATAAATTAGAGAACTCAAACAGTTCTTTTCGAGTGTAGCACACCTCCTCATGGGTCATGCTCTCAACCTCACTCTAGGGGCCTGTCAGGACTTTAGTTATAGGCCTAGAGGCAAACAGAGGCGTTGTGGGTGACTTCTGAGAAAAATCTACATTATCTTGCCTGGTAACTGCCTCAGGGGAGGCCATCATTGTTGCCTCAGGCAGTGCATGGTTTATCTCCTCAGACAATGGTGGAAAGGCTGATGGTAACATGGGTCAGGGAGGGGATGTTGCCACTACTGGGGATGGGGAAGCTGTTCCTTCTGGCAAAAAAGATTCATCAGTGTTTACAAACTCAGTGTCTCCTGCTTCATCAGGGTCCTCTCACACATCCCCATTCCAAGTTGCAGGGTCCCATTCTTTTCCAATCAATGCCCTCAGTTTAACAATAGATACCTGATGAGGTTGTGCATGCACCTTTCATTGCAGGTCAGCTACTTGCATGATAAGCGCTTGTATCTGGCCAGGTGTGGTGGCTTATGCCTGTAATCCCAGCACTTTGAGAGGTCGAGGCGGGTGGATCACCTGATGTTACGAGTTCAAGACCAGCTTAACCAATATGGTGAAACCCCATCTTTACTAAAAATACAAAAAATTAGCTGGTCGTAGTGGTGGGCACCTGTAATCCCAGCTACCTGGGAGGCTAAGGTGGGTGAATCACTTGAACCCAGGAGGCAGAGGTTGCAATGAGCTGAGATTGTGCCATTGCACTCCAGCCTGGGTGATGAGAAAAACTCTGTCCAAAAAAAAAAAAAAAAAGAGAGCTTGTGTCTGTTTTTCCACAATTTCAGCTCTTTCTGTAAAAGAGATAACACTCTTAGGGTAATCTCAGCACATTTGAGGCTCAGTATCTGCTTCTGAAACCAGGACACAGAATCCCTGAGTTCATCGTTTTCTTTCATCACTTTGTCCACTGAACTTAGGAAGAACCAACCAGCTTCTTTATGTTCTTTGGTTCTCCACATATGGTCAAAGGTATTATATATAGAGTCACTAAACTCCTTGCCTCTCAGGAGTGGTGAATCAGGAGCATCAAATGCATTTATTATGCATAAGTATCTAAACAGTTCACTCCAAGGACAATCAGTGTTCTCCGTACTATTAGAAGTAAGGTCCTTAGCATTTTGGGGTCTAATCATATTAAGCAGCCAACTCCAGAAACCCTAAAACCAATGAAATAACTACATCCTTTAATATTCTCTTCCTCTGGAACCACTCCTGGTACCAAAATCTGCATTAGTCAGGGTTCTCTTGGAGGGACAGAACTAATAGGATATATATACATGCCCATATATACAATATGTGCATTCAGTTTACACACAGATACATTGCATTTCTAGAAGTTAAAACAGATTTGTGTTGATGCAGACATATGTTGCATACTTTTTCAGGTCCTCTGATTGGAATATGCATATACACTAAGAGAATGGAAGGAAATAAAGGCATATCTATCAATATATAAATATTAACTATGTGGTCATGAAGTCTAATTTGGCAGACAAGATACCTAAGTGCCCCAAAGATGTTGTATTTAGATGGAGTCACTTATAAAGTGCAAACTACTGACCCTTAATAAAATGTGAATTTGAAGAAAACAGTTGACTAGTTTTAAAAATAAATCTCCAAGAATAGCAAGCTTTATAAAATAATATAAAGTTTCAGGAATTATAGATTTTGAATTAATTACTTTAAAATCATCTGACTCAAATATTTGCATTATTTATCATACTTTTCTGAGCATTTTCATGTACACACTATATACATAGAAAAGTATATATATATATATTTTCCCCTGCTGTTTGACCCTTGCATCACATAAAATGGCATATAATATCATTTACCAATAAACAAATTGAGGCTCAAATAAAGTTTGGGAAATTTGGCCAAGATCCACATGATTAACAAACATGGTTGGGGGGGAGATGGCTTGGAAGAGAAAAGGATTAAAATTGTTTTGAATGACTGCTATGTGCAAGCAATTCTTCTAGATGGTTCACCCATGCTATTTTATCTAGATCTGGCAGCAAAGGTTAAGTTGGATATCATTGTCACCATGCCCAGTACATGAGTACAGCTTTTGACAAAGAGAATGCATTGCCACTGCAGCACATCTGGTTAATGGGGAATGAGTAAGGATTCAATCCTAACCCTTCTGACTTCAATAGGATGAATAATTGAAAGGGTGACTCAATGTTCATGTGTATACTCTGTACTCTGCTGTTACACATGAAAAAAATCTACATTCAAAGGGGTGAGTCTCAGTAATAGAAATGTATTAAATAAAATATGGTATCTGGTAAGAGAACTGTGTTTTAAGTGGTTTTAATCAGTGAAAACTAAGTACGGTCAAATGTTTTAGAAAATCATCTGCAAACCTGAATTCTAAATATTTAGGAGGTCATATTTATTTGTTACCAAGCCAATTTTGATTTTTAAAACTTATTAGCAAAAGAAAAGTTAGATTAAGACAAAAAATTAAGCAACCATTTTATGATAGGTTTTTAGAATAACATATGTAAATAATTTACAAAATAATTGAATAAATTTGGTTATTATATGGAAATGTTTGAGAAAAACTTTGCTAATTTAAAAGTTGAACTCATGCAGTTCTGACTTTTTAATATAAAATAAAGCATTATGATAATTTGCATTTAACTCTCTGCTATAGAGCTTCAGTTATTAGTTAGGCAAAATAGTGTGAAATCAATGAGTTTACAATCTAACTATATCAAACATTCACATAGTAATATAATTTCTCCATAGAACTCCATTCTAACAGTTATTCACTATATTCTAATGACTGAACTTGTAATATTTTGTGACATTTGATTGAGATAATGAAGAAAAATGTCATACTGTAATTCTTGTATGAGTTAATCAGTTTTTCTTAGAAATCTAATTTGAGATTAAAACATCTTACTCAGGCTCTGTTTCAAGATGGCTGAATAGGAACTGCTCCAGTCTGCAGCTCCCAGTGTGATCAACACAGAAGACGGGTGATTTCTGCATTTCCAACTGAGGTACCTGGTTCATCTCACTGGGACTTGTTGGACAGTGGGTTCAGCACACCGAGGGTGAGCCAAAACAGGGCAGGGCATCACCTCACCCAGGAAAGCGCAAGAGGTTGGGGAATTTCCCTTTCCTAGCCAAGGGAAGTTGTGACAGACTGTACCTGGAAAAACGGGAAACTCCTGCCCACATACTGTACTTTTCCCACATTCTTAGCAACCGGCAGACCAAACAATTCTCTCCCATGCCTGGCTCAGCAGGCCCCACACCCACAGAGCCTTATTCACTGCTAGTGCAGCAGTCTGAGATCAACTGCCAGGCTGAAGCCTGGCTGGAGGAGGGGCATTTGCCATTGCTGAGGCTTGAGTAGGTAAACAAAGAGGCCAGGAAGCTCGAACTCGGTGGAGACTACCACAGCTCAGCAAGGTCTACTGCCACTGTAGACTCCACTTCTGTGGGCAGGGCATAGCAGAACAAAAGGCAGCAGAAACTTCTGTGGACTTAAACGTCCCTGACTGACGGCTCTGAAGAAAGCAGTGGTTCTTCCAGCACAGTGTTTGAGCTCTGAGAACAGACAGACTGTCTCCTCAAGTGGGTCCCTGACCCCTGTGTAGCCTAACTGGGAGACATCTCCCAGTAGGGGCTGACAGACACCTCATACAGGCAGGTGCCCCTCTGGGACGAAGCTTCCAGAGGAGGGATCAGGCAGCAATATTTGCTGTTCTGCAATATTTGCTCTTCTGCAGCCTCCGCTGGTAATACCCAGGAAAACAGGATCCGGAGTGGTCCTCCAGAATACTCCAACAGACCTGCAGCTGAGGGAAGTGACTGTTAGAAGGAAAACTAACAAACAAAGGAATAACATCAACATCAACAAAAAGGAGATCTACACCCAAACCCAATCTGTAGGTCACCAACATCAAAGACCAAAGGTAGATACAACCACAAAGATGGGCAGGAACCAGAGCGGAAAAGCTGAAAATTATAAAAACCAGAGTGCCTCTTCTCCTCCAAAGGTTTGCGGCTCCTCACCAGCAATGGAGCAAAGCTGGACAGAGAATGACTTTGACGAGTTGACAGAAGTAGGCATCAGAAGGTTGGTAATAACAAACTTCTCCAAGCTAAAGGAGGATGTTCTAACCCATCACAAGGAAGCTAAGAACCTTGAAATCTTGAAAAAAAGTTAGGCAAATGGCTAACTAAAATAAACAGTGTAGAGAAGACCTTAAATGACCTGATGGAGCTGAAAATGATGGCATGAGAACTTCGTGACTTACAAGTTTCAATAGCCAATTCAATCAAGTGGAAGAAAGGGTATCAGTGATTGAAGATTAAATTAATGAAATAAAGTGAGAACACAAGTTTAGAGAAAAAAGAGTAAAAAGCAATGAACAAAGCCTCCAAGAAATATGGGACTATGTGAAAAGACCAAATCTATGTTTGATTGGTGTGCCTGAAAGTGCTGGGGAGAATGGAACCAAGTTGGAAAACACTCTTCAGTATATTATCCAGGATAACTACCCCAATCTAGCAAGGCAGGCCAATATTCAAATTCAGGATATACAGAGAACGCCACAAAGATACTCCTCGAGAAGAGCAACCCCAAGACACATAATTGTCACATTCGCCAAGGTTGAAATGAAGGAAAAAATTTTAAGGGCAGCCAGAGAGAAAGGTTGGGTTACCCACAAAGGGAAGCCCATCAGACTAACAGCGGATCTCTCAGCAGAAACCCTGTGAGCCAATATTCAACATTGTTAAGGAAAATGATTTTCAACCCAGAATTTCATATCCAGCCAAACTAAGCTTCATAAGTGAAGGAGAAATAAAATCTTTTACAGACAAGCAAATGCTGAGAGATTTTGTCACCACCAAGCCTGCCTTACAAGAGCTCCTGAAGGAAGCACTAAACATGGAAAGGAACAACCGGTACCAGCCACTGCAAAAACATGCCATATTGTAAAGACCATCGATGCTATGAAGAAACTGCATCAATTAACAGGCAGAATAACCAGCTAACATTATAATGAGAGGATCAAATTTATATATAACAATTAACCTTAAATGTAAATCGGCTAAATGCCCCAATTAAAAGATACAGGCTGGCAAATTGGATAAAGACTAAAGACTATCAGTGTCTTTAGTCTTAGACTTCTGTGTTCAGGAGACCCATCTCACATGCAGAGGCATACACAGGCTCAAAATAAAGGGATGGAGGAATATCTACTAAGCAAATGGAAAGCCAAAAAAACTCAAAAAAACAAAAAAACAAAAAACAAAGAAACAAGGGTTGTAATCCTAGTCTCTGATAAAATAGACTTTAAACCAATAAAGATCAAAAGAGACAAAGAAGGCCTTCACATAATGGTAAAGGGATCAATTCAACAAGAAGAACTAACTATCCTAAATATATATGCATGCAATACAGGAACACCTGGATTCATAAAGCAAGTCCTTAGAAGACCTACAAAGAGACTTAGACTCCTGTACCATAATAATGTGAGACTTTTACACCCCACTGTCAATATTAGACAGATTAACGAGACAGAAGGTTAACAGGGATATCCAGGACTTGAACTCAGCTCTGGACCAAGTATACTGAATAGACGTCTACAGAACTCTCCACCCCAAATCAACAGAATCTACATTCTTCTTAGCACCACATCACACTTATTCTAAAACTGACCACAGAATTGGAAGTAAAGCACTCCTCAGCAAATGTAAAAGAACAGAAATCACAGAAAACTGTCTCTGAGACTACAGTGCAATCAAATTAGAACTCAAGATTAAGAAACTCACTCAAAACCACACAACTACATGGAAACTGAACAACTGACTCCTGAATGACTACTGGGTAAATAATGAAATGAAGGCAGAAACAAAGATGTTCTTTGAAACCAATTAGAACAAAGACACAATGTACCAGAATCTCTGGGACACATTTAAAGTGGGGTGAAATTTATAACACTAAATGCCCACAAGAGAAAGCAGGAAAGATCTAAAATCGACACTCTACCTTCACAATTAAGAGAACTAGAGAAGCAAGAGCAAACAAATTCAAAAGCTAGCAGAAGGCAAGAAATGGCTAAGATCAGAGCAGAACTGAAGGAGATACAGACACACACACACACAAAAACCGTTCAAAAAATCAATGAATCCACGAGATGGTTTTTTGAAAAGATCAACAAAATTGATAGACTGCTAGAAAGACTAATACAGAAGAAAAGAGAGAAGAATCAAATAGACACAATAAAAGATGGTAAAGGGAATATCACCACTGATCCTACAGAAATACAAACTACCCTCAGAGAATACTATAAACACCTCTATACACACAAAAACCTGGAAAATCTAGAAGAAATGGATAAATTCCTGGACACATACACCCTCCCAAGACTAAACCAGGAAGAAGTTGAATCTCTGATTAGACCAATATCAGGCTCTGAAATTGAGGCAACCAAAATAGCCCACCAACCAAAAACAGTCCAGGAACAGATGGATTCACAACTGAACTCTACCAGGAATACAAAGAGGAGCTGGTACCATTCCTTCTGAAACTATTCCAATCAGTAGAAAAAGAGGGAATCCTTCCTAACTCATTTTATGAGGCCAGCATCATCCTGATACCAAAGCCTGGGAGAGACATAACAACAAAAAAAAGAATTTTGGACCAATATCCTTGATGAATATTGATGCAGAAATCCTCAATAAAACACAGGCAAACCGAATCCAGCAGCACATCAAAAAGCTTATCTACTACAATCAAGTGGGCTTCATCCCTGGGATGCATGGCTGGTTCAACATATGCAAATCAATAAAGGTAATCCATCACATAAACAGAATCAATGACAAAACCCACATGATTATCTCAATAGATGCAGAAAAGGCCTTCAACAAAATTCAACAGCTCTTCATGCTAAAAACTCTCAGTAATTTAGATATGGATGGAAGGTATCTCAAAATAATAAGAGCTATTTATGACAAACCCACAGTCAATATCATACTGAATGGGCAACAACTGGAAGCATTCCCTTTAGAAACTCAAACACAAGACAAGGATGTCCTCTCTCACCACTCCTATTTGACATAGTGTTGGAAGTTCTGTCCAGGGCTATTGGGCAGGAGAAAGAAATAAATGGCATTCAATTAGGAAAAGAGGAAGTAAAATTGTCCCTGTTTGCAGATGACATGATTGTATATTTAGAATACCCCATCATCTCAGCCCAAAATCTCGTTAAGCTGATCAGCAACTTCAGCAAAGTGTCAGGATACAAAATCAATGTGCAAAATTCATAAGCATTCCTATACACCAATAACAGATAGAGAGCCAAAACATGAGTGAACTCCATTCATAATTGCTACAAAGAGAATAAAATACCTACGAATCCAGCTTACAAGGGATGTGAAGGACCTCTTGAAGGATAACTACAAACCACTGCTCAATGAAATAAAAGAGCACACAAACAAATGGAAGAATATTCCATGCTCATGGATAGAAAGAATCAATATCGTGAAAATGGCTGTACTGTCCATGGTAATTTACACTTTCAATGCCATCCCCATCAAGCTACAAATGTCTTTCTTCACAGAATTTGAAAAAACTACTTTAAAGTTCATATGGAACCAAAAAAGAACCCACATAGCCAAGACAATTCTAAGCAAAAAGAACAAAGCTGGAGGCATCATGCTACCTGACTTCCAACTATACTACAAGGCTACAGTAACCAACACAGCATGGTACTGGTACCAAAACAGATATATAGATGAATGGAACAGAACAGAGGCCTCAGAAATAACACCACACATCTACCACCATCTGCTCTTGGACAAACCTGACAAAAACAAGAAATGGGGAAAGGATTCCCTATTTAATAAATGGTGCTGGGAAAACTGGCTAGCCATATGTAGAACGCTGAAACTGGATTCCTTCCTCACACCTTATACAAAAATTAATTCAAGACGAATTAAAGACTTAAATGTTAGACCTAAAACCATAAAAACGCTAGAAGAAAACCTAGGTCATACCATTCAGGACATAGGCACAGGCAAAGACTTTGTGACTAAAACACCAAAAGCAATGGCAACAAAAGCTAACATTGACAAATGGGCTCTAATTAAACTAAAGAGCTTCTGCACACCAAAGAAACTATCATCAGTGTGAACAGGCAACCTACAGAATGGGAGAAAATTTTAGCAATCTACCCATCTGACAAAGGGCTGATATCCAGAATCTACAAATAATTTAAACAAACTTACAAGAAAAAAAAAACCCCATCAAAATGTGGGCTAAAGGATATGAACAGACATTTCTCAAAAGACATTTATGCAGCCAACAGACACATGAAAAAATGCTCATCACTGATCATCAGAGAAATGCAAATCAAAACCACAACGAGATACCATCTCACACCAGTTAGAATGGCAATCATTAAAATGTCAGGAAACAACAGATGCTGGAGAGGATGTGAAGAAATAGGAATGCTTTTACACTGTTGGTAAGAGTGTAAACTAATTCAACCATTGTGGGAGACAGTGTGGCAATTCCTCAAGGATCTAGAACTAGAAATACCATTTGACCCAGGCATCCCATTACTGGGTATATACCCAAAAGATTATAAATCATTGTACTATAAAGATGTACGTGTATGTTTATTGCGGCAGTATTCACAATAGCAAAGACTTGGAACCAACCCAACTGTCCATCAATGATAGACTGGATTAAGAAAATGTGGCACATATACACCATGGAATACTATGCAGCCATAAAAAAGGATGAGTTCATGTCCTTTGCAGGGACATGGATGAAGCTGGAAATCGTCATTCTCAGCGAACTATCCCAAGGACAGAAAACCAAACACAGCATGTTCTCTTTCATAGGTGGGAATTGAACAATGAGAACACTTGGACACAGGGAGGGGAACATCACACACCAGGGCTTGTCATGGGGTGGGGATCTGGGGGAGGGATAGCATTAGGAGAAATACCTAATGTAAATGACGAGTTGATGGGTGCAGCACACCAACATGGCACATGTATACCTATGTAACAAACCTGCATGTTGTGCACATGTACCCTAGAACTTAAAGTATAATATAAAAATTTGTGTTTTATGTATCTATATTTATCTAAATAGGTTGATATAGATATATGGATAGATACAGAGATTCACCAATATATAGATTTTGTCAATTTCTTTTTATAAGATATTAAAATCAGCTGGGGGTGTGTGTGTGTGTGTATGTGTGTGTATTATTCATCCTTTCTATCATAGTAGTTTGGCATTCTGTGAAAAATAGGCCAGCTAAAATGAAATTCTTACATTAAGGGATAAAAAAGGATATAATTTCTTTGTACAATATTTTGTTGCTTTAGAAAAGTAAGTGGTGAAAACATAGTAATTGCATAATTATTTATTTTCTGCTTGAAATAAAATAGTATTATGAATAATTATTATCTTCCTTAAAGATAGAGACAAAGATACAGCCATCATCTTTTTTATTTTATAAATATACGTGTTTGTGCTGTCAATAAATTCTGTAAGTTTCATCTGCAAAAATATGGACCAGTTCTTAGATGTGAGGAAGTCTAACAACTTCTTACTCATTAGTTTGTGGAGCTTAAAAAAAAAAAAGAAAAACTTGGCCTAGCATATGTATGATACTTTCATTTGAATTAAGTTTTTTTTTCTTTTCCTTTCGGCACACCCTTTCCTACAATGGAGGATATGGTTTCAACATATGCACATCTCATTCTATTTATATTTTTTGGAGTAAATTGTTGGAATCTTGTGATGTAATTGTCTCTATTGCCAAAGATTAAAAAACAAACAAAAAACAGACTACATGGAAAATAAAACAGAGAAAATTAACATGAGCTAAAAAAAGAATATCCTTATAACAAGAGAGGTCAAATTCTGGAATAGGTCACTTTGGTGAAGAGGTTGAAATTATTTCCTCTGAAAATGATTAGAAATTGGACAAGTGTGAATCTCTTAGTGAGTCATTCTTTGTCATTTTATTTCACGGCAGGGCAGTGATCCTTCTTTTTTAAACAAAAATACTTTTAAAATTAGATTGTAGAAATAAAATGTGCCAATTATACAAGTACAAAAGAGTTTAAAAATAAACTTGGATTAGGCTATTTCTTTGAATAATTTAGTGCATGTCATCCATGCCAGGAAATACATGTATATATTCATTCACCCATCCACCCATACATTTACTTCAGCAAAAATTTATAATGCAATTTCTGGCTATTAATTACCATCCTAGCAACTGAAGATAGTGAACAAAACAAAAGTTCGCAGGCTCATAGGATTTATATTTTAGAAGGAGGAAACAGAAAAGAAGAAAGAAGTGAACAAGAAAATTCAGTTTGTCTGATGGTAATGGAGTAGTGAGTTTTGCTAATTTATTTAGAGTGGTCAGGGTAAACCTCTTTAAGTAGGTGATTGTGTGAAGAGGCTTGAAGGGGTTGGCCTACCTGCTGCAAATGACTTGATAATGTAGAGAAAGTTAATAAAAACCTATGTGACAGCCTCATGTATCAATAATCCAAAGAAGGCAGTATTGTTCATATTAGTTGGAAAAGATCTCAGAAAACCTTGACTTGAATAGCTATTGTTCTTTTCTACTAGACTAAGCTTCTCCAAACCTGTTTCTTTGGTGTCAACCTAGTATTCTTCCTATTATAGTGCTTTGCACAAAGCAGGTTTGCAATCTGACATCAGAGATTTTAACCTCAGATCAAATGCTTGTGTGACACAGGATAAGCTTTCTATGCAATGATGCCATTAAATGTACCTGATATTTATGCACTGTTTTTCAAGTGTCCTATAGTATGTATGTATACATAATCACTTTTCTGTTTGTACAAAGAGTGAAAGTTAGGTTTTCCTAACTGATTTTAGTAAGTATACATATTTACCATTAAATTCTTCAGGAGACTTTTATCTGTACGCTGAGAATTGAGCAACTTTAACTTTTTTGTTATTACCAGAAACACCTGCCTTCCCAAGACATAACTTTTGCCATGTTGCATTTCTCCTTCAGTATGAGGATAAAAAAGAAGTCAGAGATACGATGACGGCTTTAGACATGCACAATTTGAATAGCTCTGATCATCTGTTGAGCAGTGAATCCATTAAATGCATGTGCTTGTCTGCATCTACTACTGTTTTCTACTGCGTTAATAGTTTTCATTGAATTATTTCACATATATAATACATAAGGAAAATTTTGAGTTTCTAATGGCTTATAATAGTAATGGAAGGATAGTAGCCCAAAATAATTTAAAAGACAGAAGTCGAAGCAGATAAACAGCTCTTTATATAAAGAAAATCTGATTGGGATGTCAGGTGTTGATCTAATTTAGTTACCTGCTTTTCAGGATAGATGACAATTTTCATATAATATTTTGGGATGGTGATTATGTGATTTGCCTTAGAACCTTAACTTCAGTACTTCTAGATGTTTCTTAAAAATTAAGCCCTTCCTTTGCTCTGATCTAATACTTCTTGTGATCATTCAAGTCTAAAATATCATACTCCTAAGTGAGGGATTCATATTATATGAGATGAGACTGTTTCTGCTTCAATTCATTTGACTGAAAGGAATCTTTGATGACATTGTCTCCCTCTGACCATTCATTAAGCAAATGAAGTAATTGAGACCAAGAAAGATGAAGTGACTTAACCCAGGGTCACAAAATTATTCCATGAGAGAATCCGGAGAGAATGCAGGGCTGTGTTCCTGACTTCAGAGTGTATGTCTAAGTCCTGTTGAAGTTTAGCCAATTTGAAATCATGGGCAGAAAATTTCCAATGGATAACATTTGCAAAGGGAAATTTCATGTAGAGGAGAAAATAGATATAACATGCAAATCCTGCAGTGAGCAGTTTCATTTGTCCTTTAAGCTGTGGTGATGACACTGCACCATTTCTTATTATCTGGGGGTCTGGATATGACTGAAAAAATCAATATGGAACCTCATCATCTTCCACAGTTATTGAGCATCCAGCATACATGCAGTGCTGAAGTCAACCCTCTGTACTGCGGTCTCTTTCACACAGGAGTCTGGACCCAGGGCTGGGGCGGAGGTTTCGGCATGTAATTTCTTACCTCAGACAAGATTGGGGGTTCTGTCCTTAACCAAATAACACTGTATTTTCCAGCTAAAATTCTCATCAAAATTTCTGTTGAATTTAATGTTTCCTTATCACAACACAGTGTTCCCAAGTCTTCTAATACACATGCTTTTCCAATACTGCTGGCTGTTTGAGATATTTCCTGCTCAAAAGATTTTCTTACAAAAGAGACTCTCTGTGATTTCAACCAGTATATACTCTGACCTATTTGTGCCTCGGTAAGATTTCTGTTACTTATGAAAAAGTTGTTAATCATTATTCATTGAAAATATTTAACTGCACATTGTCACTTAACCAGGTTGTACTCAGGGAGTTGAACCCAATTATAACATTAGCAGAAGAAAACATAAGAACAAATAGATATTGCAAAAATTACGTAGTGTATCCACTAATCAAATATGAATTCATTTTACATTAGCTCATGCTTTGCATTATCCATGTCCTATTTGTTCCTGCTGTTACCTTTCACTATCCACAGATATAAGATTAATGAGGATTGTTTTTGTTAACATTTGACAAATGTCAAAACATAGCTTCTCACATTCCACTGCTGACCTCTCTCTGATTTTCAGCCTATGTGCTCTTGTCTCTGTGTGAGCTTTTCAGATCTGATCTCTGTGGGAGTCAGATATATTCACCAGGGTTTTGCAAAATAATGAAATGGAACATCTTATTGAAAGTGCACGTCCCTGGTATCAGGTTTCTTTATGAATTCCCAAATCATTTAGGTTCAGTTACTGAGACTTGGAAGTGCCTTGGATATGATCAAAAGGGGTCAGCACACTTCACAGACACCTACTCCTCTATCAGCACTCTTTGGAGAATGTCCCTGTCTTTAAACGTGTTAATGTTGTAAAGGCAGTCCTAAGGCCTAGGAAATGTTCCTTAACAATCTCCCATGCTATATACAACTTTCTCTTTTTTCTTTCTTTCTGCAACTCTGATGGCTTAGCTGAGAGACTGTGGGCAGACTGAAGCAGGCCAGAAGTATTATGTGGTTGGTTATGAAAGGTTGATTTGTTTCTGACATGAACATACGGTCAGGTTTTGGAGAAGTTGTAAACAAAGCTTTGAACCATCTAGTTGAATTAATAATAGGTTCTCAGTCATGTCCAGATATGTTCTAACTACTTCCCTGTTATGAATGTGTAATTGTATTGGCCTTATCCAATGGTAGATAATGGAAATATGTCACTTTTTGGCTGACCAGCATCTGAACTCTATCTTGGAGAAATTCATCAAATCCTGGGAGTCCTGGTGAATCAAGCCAGTGATCACTTGGTCTCTTTGCTGCAAGGGCCTGCCTCAGCATGTTGCATTACCTGCGTTACCAGGAAGGTGTAACGACTCCAGAATTATACTCTCCAGATCTTGAAGACACAGAGACATTAGAAAACCCATTTTTCTGACTGGTGGCAGCCTTAGTGGCAGTCACATTAAATTTCTAGATTGGTTGTAGATGAGTATGCAGTGTGAGCTGGGAAGTTTAATGTTCAATGAAAATACTGTCCTTGTTTAAATGATTTTATGTGTGAAACCACTGATGTTAGTCCTAACCACTACAAACATTCTTTGTTCCTGCACAGCTTTTGAAGTTGAGTTACTGGATCATTTTGTGAATTGCCTAACATCCTTTGAATCCATTTGATGTCTGTTTAAATCATCCAAAGCTGGTTTCTATTTCTTGGAAATTATAGCTTTGACTGCTGTTGCTACACTGTGCAATACATATTGGTAGATAATTTTGCATATTGTGCCATACTGATAATTTAGCTCCCTACAGAAAATTTATCAATTCTTATATTCAAAAGAATCTTTGGTGAATGAAAAAAATTAATAGTTGTCTATATGACAGCTTATGATTATATTTTCATTCTTATTCCATTGCCGAGAGACTGCTCTAGTTTTAGGGAGGCACTGTGGGTTCAACTTGCATCAAGGAGGATATAGTTTTAAAGATTTATAGTTTGGTTCTGATTTGTTCATGTCTTTGTTTACTGAGCTAAACAGTCAAATGAGCTATCGAATTCAGTGCTATGGTATCTGCAACTACCAAGATCAAACACTTCAAATCTTGGTTTGTAATGAAAACGCCCCCCTGAGAACCTTTATGTGTAATCCAGAGAGAAACACCAGACCTGAGGCAAAGATTTAGCTTTCAGGGTTATATAACTTTATTCTGTGTTTAATATGGGGCTTAAAGCTCATGCTGTCGGACAAGAGGTTTTAGACTTCTGAGCAAGAATGTGCTGTACTTTTGAAATGAAGAGCAGTGAGAATACTATTCCCTCTCCCGTCACATTAGCAACAAGACTCGCTCTTCAAATGTTTCCTGCTGGTTCCCACCGAGCACAGGAAGCAATGTTCTGGTGATTAAGCAGCAATATCATTATAAAAGCCAAATGAATAATCATTGTGTTAATGAACTTTATCTCAAAAAAGATTAGTTTTTTAATGTTAAGCCTCTTCCAATATGAAAGAGAAAATGTATTTCCATTCCATTTAATCAGCCAGAGATGTTCATAATCTATACAATTTCATATCCTGTCTGTGCTTATCTCTCTAGATCTGCATGCACAATGACTTCACTGGATGTTATCTCAGCATTCTACTAGATCTCAGCCTCTCCTTTTCTCCCTCTCCAATGCACGTCTCCAGAAATTTAGCCATAGTTTTTCATGAATTAGATAAATTAGATTTGTTGGTAACAAGCAACACGTGATTCACAAATTAGGAATAACAATAAAATTCCTGAGAAACAAATTTTGTCACTTAGAAAAAAATTGGAGTGCCTCTTTAAGGAAAAAAAACAAAAACCAAATATTAACTCCCCTTTATAAAATGCTTTTATGAGCTTTGGGTCCTGAGTTGTATTTTGAGGAACAGTGTCTTTTCAAACACAAAACACCCCCTGCAAAAACACGAAAAGGTTTTGCTAGAAATCAGCAGAAGATAACTAGTCCTTTAACTATGCACCCAAAGTATTGCATTCTCTTTCTTTTTGCATCTTATATATTCTTAAGGAATTTTCATAAACATAAAATGAATGCCGGTTACTACGATTACCACCGCCATCTATTTCTCCCTTTTGGTGCCATTCTACCGGATGCTAATATGAAAGAAACCTGCCAGGTAGGGTTCCTGCTGGGTAGAAACTCATAACTCAAAATGGACATTGTCAATCCAGACAAAAATCATCTAACAAGAAAAGTGCAATTCTCCAACACCCCAAGGGCAGTGTCTAGTCAAAAATTTGATAGATTTTTATCTTAACAATCCTCAACTGTGGGGTCATGGGCTGGTGACAGAGAAAGCATGTATGTGTCTTATCTATACTATAGCTCAGTGTTTTGCAAAACATGAAATACAACATTTCATAATAAGCAAACATTAAAAATATAACTTTAAATATATATTAGGAAAAGTGTATGGCTATCATGTTATTTCATGTATAATTTTACCATATTTGAGACTAAAGTCAATCTACTTTAAATTGACTTAGAATTATGAGCTAAATCATAGATACTAATGCTGGTATGGAAAAATTATTACATTTTATGTGAATAAATGGTGCCATGAAAGCATGATTTTAACCATAGTTAATTACCATTTCTCATGGGAATTAAAACAGTTGTGTATCATCGTCAATGTTTGAGGTCCCCCTAAAGCATATCTTGAGACAATAACTTGAATTCTAATAGTTTATTTGGGAAGTAACTTCAGAGAGTGCAGTGGGAGAGTGGGAAAGAGAGACATGGAAGGAGGGAAAGGCAGTTAACACACGTTGAGGTTGTAATTTCAAACTCAATCACACAGAGGACACACTGATAAACTATAGCATACAGTACAGCATTGCTTACTGAGGGCAAGCAAGCTCAGGTATTTATCCACATCTTCCCTCGTATCACTGGTTAATGGTTGCTCCTGGGGACATTCATTTCCTGGCACTTCTATCCTATCTTGGAGTCCACATGAGCTTTCTGGACAGATTGTGTCCTCATGCAGAGAGAGATAGGAAACATTCAGTGGTGTAGGAAATGAGAGACACCCTGACAGCATCTTCTGTAACCTTTGCACTAGATGCTATTGAATTGCTTTAAAATGGGTTTTCAATGACCGGTGATGCATGATTTATTTTCCAGAGGTTTTATTTTAAAAATTGCATTCAATTCTAGGGAAATTATTTATACCAATATCATATAAATGAGACAAATTTGTTGACTGTACTACCTATTCTCAACTAGGTTGAATCAACAAGAATTGAATCCTATTTTGTGTTTTGTATCGTAAATGTTTGAGGAACTGGTAGATGATGAGTTAATACTCACATATCTCATATGGCTATGCATATATTGACATGTTGGGCTAAATTCGGCCTGGAAATTTAACTCTGGAAATTAGGAACAAGAGACAAAGTTAGGTATTTGGGAGGAAAAACAAAGACCAAATGGTACATAGCTCCATTAATATCCAAAGGGGTTATTAGGTCATCACCTTTTCAATTACCCTTCTACCATGAAATACTTGTTTTCTCCAGATCCTTTTGTTCAAATCCATTAGTATTTACTTTCCTAGGCTTAATCCCAAATCATTTTTTAGCCAGGCATCTCTAAGCAGCTCTGGCGAGTTTTTGTTTTGTTTTGTTTTGTTTTGTTTGTGTTTTGTTTTTGTTTTTTTGTGTTTTTTTTTTTTTTTTTTTTTTTTTTTTTTTTTTTTTTTTTGCTGTGCACTTCCTAGAATACACACCACCTCCCCATTTTTGTCATCTGGCAGGTTAGTCTATCTCTATTTTTAGCTTCCAGCCAACTGACAATAGATAAAAATCATGGCTTCAAGCTTTAATTTTTCAGAAATTTCAGTGTTACTTGGAATATAAGTATATAGCTCAGATCTTCAGTAGAGAAAGCTAAAGTGCTATGTGGAGTTTAAAAATTGATCCTACTTTAGTGAAACGGAAGCTTGCAGCTAGAGTATGGGAGGCCACTGGAGGAGTGCCCTGTCACTTTAAAATATGCCCCATTTTGTACCACTACTACCAGGTTCTCACTGAGAGCAATGACTGGAGAGAAAAAATACGTTTAAAAACAGTAACTTGACTCCTTAGCCATGCTTTGGCAGGGTGCTTCACTATTGATCAGAAATGGAATTGTAGTCTTTCTTCTCAGTGCAAATGTATTTTTACCCCTGCACAGTCCTGTAGCAAGCTCCAATTTAGAATTGCCAGTGTAGCTCAGCTATTTCCTCTGAGGTACCAGTACTGATGATCACTCCAGGAACATATTTTCTTTTGCCTTTTTACTACTATTCTTTGTGTAAAACCAAAACTGGAGTAAATTAAAATGCACTAGGAAACTGCTGCATGCACACAGATCCAAAATGAACCATAACCATTCTTAACTAAAAAAACACCGTGATTCAAAGAGCAATGCTTAACCGGTACTTGTATAGGAGCCCGTGGAAAGCGAGAATCTACACATGAGGGGGAAAGAATGCTAGCTTTGATCATTTTTATGGCCTTTCTCTTTAATTCTTAAGTCTGTAAATGAGAATTGACATTCATTGTAATTTTTATCAATAACAGAAAACATTCATTGAGAGTATACTCTGTGATGGAAAGTATTTTAGGAGCTGGAGATAGGAGATCAATTAAGAATGGTTACTGCCTTCAAGTTGTGTACAATATCCTCATTTGGGAAGGAAAACACAAAGTGGTTTATTCAGTGCATTACGAGAGGTTGAGAGGCTTGAAAGGAGCACAGAGAAGGGCTTCATGTGCCACAGGTTGGGGAGCATGAATGGGCCTGATTCATTTTTAAAGCCTGTAGAACAGTGAAGGAGCTCAATGAGAGGCTACAGGTAGGTGAAAGGGGAAAACAAAAAGGTGATCATTCTAGAAATAATTGTTCCAACCACACTCAGGGCAGTGGAGGATATTCTTTCTCTGTCCTTTATTCTATAAATATTTACTAATCCTCACTATGTGCCAGGGACTCTGCTTCATTTTAGAACCAATAATAAGGATCTTTCACAGGGAAGCAGAAAGAGTTGGAAAAGTAACCTATAGACTAACAGACATGGCAAAGACTTAGAAACCTGTTATACGGGATAATTTTTGGATCCCAATTCAAACACATTTTTAAAGTTCATTAGACCATTGGGAAAATTTGAATACTGACTAGCTATTTGAAAAATTGTTGATGAAGTGTCGTTTCATTTGTGTTCAATACCACTATTATGGCTGTGTTTTCAAAAAATCCTTCTCTTTCAGAAATACACCCCAAAATATTTATAAATAGAATGAGATCAAAAAAGAAAATAAAATAATTTTAGAGTTAGAATCTTATCCATCTTTAGGTATCTCTCCAATCATATAGTGTTTATTGTGATGCGGCTGGTTCTGGTTTGAAAACCATAAGCAGTTAATTATTCTGGCTTGTCATAAATGTTTATGGGCTTTTACTATGGGATTGGAGTAAACATGCAACAATACCCTCCCTGTCACCCCTCACACTGCTTTCTTCCAAGCTCTTTCTGTGCTTTTCCATTTTTATGGACTCAGTCATGTCACTTCCCATTTCCAGTCTCCCATTCTTATTATCTGAATGTCAAAGCAATGTCCATTTTGGACAAGTGCCCTTTCATTGGTTACCTGCACAAGTGGAATGAATATGATGTGACCTACACACAAACACAATAAAGTGTTTACCTTCTTTCAAAACAAATGACAAGCCCCTTTGAAACCATTTCTCTCTTTCTAAAACATGAAAAAAGAAGTGCTGTCTTAGATGGATGTCTAAGGAGGTGAAAGTCTTCCACCAATCAGAGGAATGGATTTTAAAAGATGCAAGATCATCCTTGAAAGCCATATGAATGGAACATAAGAATTCCATTTTTCAGCATTTCTCCTTTATAAATGCAAGAAAATGGATTCAGAAAATAAACCTAAGCAAGCATTTGTCACTGATAAATCTCCCACTGCTTGGGAAAAAAGTGGTCATTGTCTTGTAGCCTGAACATTATTTTTTTCCCTTGGATGAACTAGAATTCATTTGCTTTATCAATAGGGCCTAATCGCCTCTTCCTCTTCTCTGCTGGGATGATGCTTTAGTTCTGTCTGATTATACTGTCATTCAAATCTGAAATGAGGATGGCAGAAAGAATAAGCAAAATATTAAACAGCTAGTTATAAAGAACTATTTCCTAGCCTTCCTATCAGGAGATGAACAGAGGCATCACCCATACAATTATGAGCCAACCCTATTTATACCACAAGCCCTTTCTCAAAGTGCCTTTTCTTTACTGTTGAAATCATGCCAAATGGCTTAGTGTCGCTTGAATAAATATTATGTACTTACCAGGTTGGCTTGAAAATAGTTTGGGAATTAGCTCTTGATCCATCAATGGGCAACAAGAAAACTGCGGCTACTGAAAGGTCTGTTAACATTCTCCCCCGCAAGCAGTCCCAGAAGTCAGAGTCATTTTCTACTGTAAGAGTTGATTAATGGGAAAAGAGCTCTTGTGCTAAAGTAAAATGTCAATAGTTCCGACACAGAACAGTGTAGCTAGACTAGTTTAAAGAGGTTTCTTTCTCTCTTTCTCTCTGTCTCTCTCTCTTTTCTCTCTCCTTTCTCTCTCTCCTTCCCTTCTCTCCTTCCCTTCTCTCCTTTCTCTCTCTCATTCCCTTCTCTCCTTTCTCTCTCCTTCCCTTTTCTCCTTTCTCTCTCTCCTTCCCTTCTCTCCTTCCCCTCCTTTCTCTCCCTCTCTTTTTTCTTTTCTCTTTCTCTCCTTTCTTTCTTTCTTTTTCTTTTTCTAGTTCTCTCTCTCTGTCTCTGTCTCTCTCTCTCTCCTTTCTCTCTCCTTTCTCCTTTCTCTCTCTCCTTTCTCTCTCTCATTCCATTCTCTCCTTTCTCTCTCTCATTCCCTTCTCTCCTTTCTCTCTCTCATTCCCTTCTCTCCTTTCTCTCTCTCATTCCCTTCTCTCCTTCCCTTCTCTCCTTCCCTTCTCTCCTTCCCCTCCTTTCTCTCCCTTTCTCCTTTTTTCTCTTTTTCTCTTTCTTTCTCTTTTTCTTTCTATTTCCCTCCCTCCCTCCCTCCCTCCCTCCCTCCCTCCCTCCCTCCCTCCCTCCCTACCTCCCTCCCTCCCTCCCTCCCTTCCTTCCTTCCTTCCTTCCTTCCTTCCTTCCTTCCTTCCTTCCTTCCTTCCTTGTAGGCTCCAGGTTAAGGACAGGTAATGCAAAATGAGTATAATACACTCTTTACCCTTGCAAACTTTTTTGTGTAGATAGATAATACTATGCAAGATGTGTTCAAACCATGTATGATTCAAACGCAACTCTATGATAGTACTTAGGACACTATATTTTATTTGTATACATTTATATATTCTCCGTGGAGTTATGCACAAATGCCCAAAGCATGTATCATTTTGAATGCCCAGTGCCTTGGACTGTATTCAGCACATAGGTTTTTAACACATGTATTCTGAATATAGAAATGAGTGAGATTTCCAGGAAAACAGAACAATATTGAACAAGGCTCATAGATATGCATGTAAATATGTTGTTTGAGGAAAAGTGAATATTCCTCCAGTTAAATATAGAGTACCAGGATTATAACCAGGGAAGGCAAGGAAAGGAAGAGATAAGAGTAGAAAGGCAAGTTGGAATCTAATTTTAAATGAGTTTGGCCTTCCATGCAAAGGCAGTGGGGTATAAGATGAACATATGGCATAAGTTGTGCTGGTAGTATGATAATTATCAAGTCAGAGATGAGTTAGGAAGGGGTCCAGTTCCAGCCTGAAATGAAGTTGACTAAAAAGCCTGTGACTGCGATGAAGGTGAGTGAATGGAAGGAGACTTAGAGAGTGAAATCAAAAGTATTAATGCCTCATAGGATGAAAGAGATGCTTCAGAGAGAGAAACAGACTAGAAGAGTGACCTTGGACTTTGAAGGATGCCTGGAAAAAAATTCTAGTTATTAATGTGATAAGTATTTCAGATTAAAAAGAAAAACAGAAAAATTTAGGTTCTCCCAGAACCAAACAAGAAAAAAATATTTGTCCACAAATTTCTCAGGTGTTCTGACTATTAAATGTCTAAGACTTTTTCTGAGCCACTGAGTCTGAAATTCTAGAGCATTTTTTTTTTTTTTTTTACCTTAAAGATGGCCTTTCTTGTGTCATACATCTTGAATATGCAAACATGGCCAATTATGTTCTCTTAATGTATATTTTCTATGAAAGACCACTGGAATTTAAGGGAACTACTGAAGAAACCCCCAAAGTCATTATGTGGTCTAAATACCCTAGAGGGAGCACTCAGACATTCTGTGTCCTCACCACAGGCTTGTAGTGCTGCCCAGCATGTCAATCTGCTGAGTTATCTAGATCCAGGAATTTCTTCCTAGACAATCCATTTCATAGATGATGGCTGTGTCAGCAATCAGAAAATAACAGAAATCCCTTCCCACAGGGACTTAAAAATAAAGACATTTATGACTTCCCATTATTGGGAGTTCAGAAGTAGGGTATGTATCAGGGATGACAAAATATGCTTGCTCAAGTGTATTTTTCTAGAGGTCTTTTGACCCTGCTTTCTTCCTCTGTTGGGACTGAAATCTCCGGGAGGGTGATTAAAATAGCTGTAGGAACTGAACATGGGACAGTGTTAAGAGAAAGTAAGAGAGAAGCTACGGGAAAGTGTCCCAGAAAATGAAAGCAAAATAATCCCAGACTTTACCAACAAATGTTTCCTGCATTCTCATTGGCTCAAAACATGCAATATACCTATGCTTGAACCTATCACTGGCAGTAGGATGAGATTAATTTTAGAATCAATCAGTTCTCTGGAAGGAAAAAGAAATACAGAGATTCGGTAACAGAATTATTACAAGAGTGGAAAGATCAAGGAGTCAGAGAAATTAGCTAGAGGCCAGTAACTGCAATAAGCCACTATTGCCTTGCCCCCTATCCTTGCAAAGAAAAAAAGGGGGCAGGTGGTACAATGCTGGGTGTAGGAATTGGTGCTGCTTCTGATGAAACTCCTGCTCTGTCACTGGGTAAGGAAGCAAAAGACCTCTGTCCCATTCTGTGTGCTAGAATCTATAGTCGTCTACAGGTTCTTTCAGCTACTGAATAATTTGCCAGAACTGGAAGCAGGAAGACAATAGCTTTTCCATCCCTACCCCTTCTTATTTCCTATCCAGTGCCTCTTACTGACAATACCCAGCTGACAAAATACTCTAAGAAATGTCATTTGTAGGCTACCATTCCCCTGCTGGAGCATATAGAAAAAAGACTTTGGAGTTAAGTGCCTACATACAAACAATTAGCACCCCCTTAGACCACACACGCCTGCATAGGGAGCTCAGGAGGGTGGTGGATGAGGATAGGGTTATAGCAGGTAGTAGTTTCTCTGAAGCACATAGGTTAAGTAGGTAAGAGAGAAATACCTAAACAAAAATGGGTTCTGTTAACAGCGAGGAGTAGGGGATGAATACTGGACAGATTCCAGTATAAGAGAGGCTGACAACCAATCCCAAAATTCATTTTCAATAACTAATCCAAATTGGTTGAGACTTTGGAAAATATCCCTTGAATTCAAATTGCTTAAATAGTGTTGTGTATCTCTTGATAGTCTAAGAAGAGTGCTGCTATTATTTCTGGTTCTATCAGAGAAATACCCCACATGGACCAAGAAGTAGCATTTCTATGGGGGATATTGTTATCACTACAACACAAGAGCTACAAGGAGTAATTAATGCATTAACCGAGATCACCTCATTAAGATGGAATGTGTTAGACATGCTCACACACATTATCAGTAAGTTTGACTGTTTTATCACTTAATTGATGCTAACAGATTTTCTTCTGAAAGTTTTCACTTCATATTGGCTCAGTGGGAGTCCAAGCATCATTACCACAGGGCTGGGAATGAAAGATTTTGTCAACTCTTTTCCCTGATGAATACGTCATTTAGGAGGACTTCTGGAGGGCAAGACAATCTAGGTTTCCAGTGCGGCTGGAGTCTCATGCTGTAGTCTCACCAGACCTATTTTCAGTTGCTTGGCAAGACATAAAAGATTGCTCCATTAACTTACTTCTATCCTCCTTGACTTCAAGAAATTTCTAAACTTTGTTTCTTGTCCAGCACACATTCTGCTTAATGTCTCTTCTTTTTTTTTGACCATCAATGCAACACAAATGACTAATCAACCTGTTATGAAATGGGCACCTATACGTATATTGCACATCTGCCTGTGATATCACAACATCTATCTGCTTTTTAATACTAGTCTTGCAGTCCTCTAATTTCTTTCAGACAATGGGGTCTGGCCATGTCTGCTTTATTTTACAATTTTCTTACAGAATGTGCTCCTTCTCTTCATTTGGATGCTGAAACACTCAATGATAGTCATCATAATTATATTTACATTATTGTTTAAAATGTTTTTAAACTACAAAGAAATGTAAGCTAATTTTAACACTTAAAAATAATAGCAGTGTTGAAAATAAAAATTATAATCTCCTTACTCTCAAATTCCTGCCCATTTTGTGAAATCATGCTTGGTATCTCCCTCTAGATATTTTATTTAATTCAACAAGAATGTTTATATATGAAATATTTCATCATGCAGAGAAACATAATGAAGATTATTAATTTATGTTAAGTGCCCAGTAAAGTGCCAGGCATATAATAAGTGCTATTAAAGTTTTATTCAATTAAAACATAAGTCCATTTATTCACTGTCAAGATATTAAGTATGTTCCCATTTTTCTATATTTACTTCAGATCACTTTGTGCTTAAAAAGAAATAAAGCCTTATAGATTCATTAAAACCTCAGGCTCACAGCTTTTCTTCCGGTCTCTCCCCCGTATCTTCTCTGAATGGACCTGTTAGGTTGGCAGAAATCTTACATCTGCTTCTTGGTGTGTAGAATCTCTGTATATATTTTTTGGCAACATTACTAAATATCTACATGTCCATAATTAGCATATGCTATTATTTGTGCATTTTTTTAATTTTACAAAACTGGGATTATATTGAACACATTTTAAAAAGTTACATTTCCCCTTCTCATTATGGTTTTGTGATTTATTCATTTTAATTCATATAATCTTGTTCACTTAATTTCTGTATATTTTTCAATTGTGTGACGGATATTTACTCACCTCTTATCGGTAGACTTCAGGTTGTGTAAACTATTTGCTATTACAAAGGGTGCTAACATAAATGGCCTTGTTTGTGCTGCCTCAAGCTCTCCTGCAAGAGTGGCTTTAGGGGAAAGACCTAAACCTACAAGCTTCCTGGATGGTAGTATAAATGCATCTTCAATTCACTTGGTATTAATAAATTATTTTCTAAATTAGCCACATCAGTTGACAATATTACTAACAAAGCAGGAGTATTTCCCTCTTTCCTACATTCTCACTAACACTGGCATGCTCAGACATTTTAACTTTTACCAATCTGGGCATGAAGTGACATCTAATTTTTATTTTTTTATTTTTTATTTTTTTAATTTTTATTTTATTTTATTTTTTTTTTTTGAGACGGAGTCTGGCTCTGTCACCCAGGCTGGAGTGCAGTGGCGCGATCTCGGCTCACTGCAAGCTCCGCCTCCCGGGTTTACGCCATTCTCCTGCCTCAGCCTCCCGAGTAGCTGGGACTAAAGGCGCCCGCCACCTCGCCCGGCTAGTTTTTTTTTTTTTTTTTTTTGTATTTTTTAGTAGAGACGGGGTTTCACCGTGTTAGCCAGGATGGTCTCGATCTCCTGACCTCGTGATCCGCCCGTCTCGGCCTCCCAAAGTGCTGGGATTACAGGCTTGAGCCACCGCGCCCGGCCCTAATTTTTATTTTGGATCCTTTGAATATTATTGAGAATATGCATCTTTTTATATGTTGTTAGGTGATTCTTACCTTTTCATGAATTATCCTTTGCTCAGTTTTCTGTTGGGTCATTCATAATTTTATTGCTTTCACTATTTTTGTTATAAACTGTTTGTGGGTTATTTACATTACAAGTATCTCCTGTAGTATGTAGCTTATATATCTTATCTCTGTTTATGGTATCTTTAATTTTAATGTAGTGAAATTTCTCATCTTTTTCATCTTTGTTGGTTTGTTTTGCCTGTTGTAAATGTTTTTTATGTTCTCTTTTGAAAGTTTTAAAGCTTCTCTTTTAATATTTAGGCCTTTAATCTGTCTAGAATTCATACTTGTGTAGGTTATAATGGAGTTTTTCTATTTTCCATATTAATAGCCGATTGTCCTAGCATCATTTATTAAGAATTCCATTCTTTTGCAACTTTTAGGTATCTTGTTACATGTCAGATTTGTTATACCAAATTATCATATGTTCAGCACATTTGACTTACCTCATTGTTCAAGTTATCTCTTCTATTTTTCTATACCTCTATTCTATTTTCTTTCTCTAATACCACTAGATGCTAATTTAAGAATTATTGTCTAGACTGCATGATACCAAGACTTTCCTATTAAAACTGGCTTTGTGTTTTGTTTCTAGCGCGTCTAGTTGTTTATACTGGAATGGTATTTTGCCTACAAACTCTTGGCAGAACTAGACTTCTTTGTGATGTTTATAAAATACTATATATTAGAAAAAAAATTGTAGTATATAATCCTAAGAATTTTTGGCCCAGTCAATCCTCACTGTTGAAGCAGCTAATGATTTCTACATTTGCTGTCCAGGAGAAGGGGTGACACAGAGAAAGACTATCAAAGCAGATTCTACAAACAGTAGAATCAAAGATTTAGCCTAGACCCAGAAGAAACAGAAGGCAGAAGGAGAAATTTTTATTGTATATATTATTATGCCTATGGATGGAACTGCTTAAGAAAATTTGGATATGGCAGTACTTATAAATAAAGTATATATTTCTTTTATTAAGCATTAGCTTCAGCAATCTGGTCAAAGTTATGCAAACTCTTTTCTCTTATTGTTCTCTGTCAATGAGTAACATTCCAAACATTTTGGCTTTATACCATGATCTAAGAAACAAGCCATATCAAAACCACCATTCTCTTTGTACTCAATGAGGCTAATTTGCCCAGGTTACTTTTTAGTAAAATATGAGATATGATCATGCCACTGCACTCTAGCCTGGGTGACAGAGCGAGACCCTGTCTCAAAAGTAAATAAATAAACTGGAAAATACTTTGTAATTCTACAGTAGCTAGCTTATAGGAACAGAACCCATAAACATAAAGGGCTTTGTATTCTGGAAACTATACAATATATACAATGGCCCTCTCTGCTTTTCTTTGGATTGTTTGTGTTAGCCTTGGCCTAAAGTGAATCCCAGGCCCCCAAACCTGCCTGGTTTTGTCATTTTTAGCTGGAAATTAATGGGAAACCTTCACCTTTCCCAGGTGGCAGCAGCAGCGGAGCCAACAACAGTCACCTTAGCCTCCCAGGAGCTCTGAATCCTGCTTGGGGCTGGGGCCAGGCTGAGACGGGCAGCCATTGATGCTGCTCAAGTGGTGGAACCAGGGTGTTGAGTATTTTCTGTCTTTACCTTTGCAATTCCGTAAAACAATTTAAAGTTATAATATTCTATTTTAAACCGATAACAACTCTACTTCAGCTGAGGGTGCTTTTGCATCCTTAAAATACTTGCCAGTCTCTGGAGGCATGTCTGGTTATAACAACTAGTAGCTTCTACTGACATCTTGTCAATAAGCATTGCTATGACGTACAGGACTGCCACCCTTCCCAGTCAAAAAAGAATTTTCTGGCCCCTAAATGTAGAAACTAAATTATCAGTAAAAACTTCTCCCTTATGTAAACAGATAGGGAGGATCTCCAAGAATGGTAGGAATTTAGTAAATTTGAACAATAAGCCTGTTTTACAGACTCCTACCTTGCAGCCTGTTTTTTTTCCCAAACCCTGTGTGGAATGAGATAACCTAGTCGGTTGGAAGCAGTTCCTCACAGACCCTGGCATCTTACAGATGAACCTGAGTGAACTTTCCTCATCACCATGCTAAAATCTCCAGCCTAGGAGGAACTAGATCTTCTTCTATCTTCTTTCTTCTTCCTTCTTCCTCTTCCTCTTCCTCCTTTTCCTCTTCCTCCTCCTCCTCCTCCCGCCTCCTCCTCCTCCTTCTTTCACCTCCTCCTTCTTCTTCCTCCTCCTTCTTCCTCCTCCTTCATCTTCTTCCTCCTCCTTCATCTTCTTCCTCCTCCTTCATCTTCTTTCTCCTCCTTCTCCTCCTTCTCCCTCCTCCTTCTCCCTCCTCCTCCTCCTTTTTTTTTTTTTTCTTCTTTTTTCGAGACAGGGTCTCACTCTGTCACCCAGGCTGGAGTGCTGTGGCATGATCTCGGCTCATGGCAACCTCTGCCTCCTGGGTTCAAATGATTCTTATGCCTCAGCCTCCCGAGGAGCTGGGACTACAGCCATGCATCATCATGCTTGGCTAATTTGTGTATGTTTAGTAGAGAGAGGGTTTCATTATGTTGGCTTGGCTGGTCTTGAACTCCTGACCTCAAGTGATCCACCTGCCTTGGCCTCCCAAAGTGTTGGGATTATAAGCAGGAGCCATTGCCCCAGTCGAGCTATAGCTTCATTACCATCTCATGCCACCCATGTGCTGGCATAATGACTCAGTGGGCCTGCACCACTGGGCCCCCTCCTCTACATGCAATGTTGCACCCTCTGCCCTCTCCGTCTGTCCCATAGCACCTTTCTGTCACTTTCCCTTAGGGACACACTGCTGTGAAGAATCCTTTCAGGGCTCTCCTTACCTGTGATAATAAAATTCTTATTGATCAAAACATGCTTCCTTGTGGAGAGTTGTTCGTTACTCACCAGGTGAAAGAATCCTTGTTTCTTCAGGTAACGTTTCCTCCACAGACTCCTATCTCTACAATAAAATTCTGTGTATTCTGGAAGCTGGGATGGGAGGAGAGTTAGAGATGAAGTGAAGATTGTTTAGTGGTGGGTCCCCAGAGAAGGGCCATTGCACTGCAATTTCTTTTAGCCCTCTTCCTAGTAGCGGGTGATGGTAAGAGATGGAAGGAACATCAGGTTGACTTGGAGTTCCCAAGGGAATCTTCAAGCTGACTGTGGTGGCATGAGTATTCCAACTTCTCTTTATTTCCAGTGTGTCACTGGAGTGGAACAGCAGAAATGATTCTGTGCTAGATCTCTGAGACAGTGAAACCTGCACCCCTTACGAAGTTTCCCAGGGCCCCGGAATTGAGCGTGAACAGTAAAGTGATTTCCCACGTGCCTAGAACTGCAAGAAAAGATTGAAAAACTTAGGATGAAGCAGGTTTTCCATTGCCTATTTGTGGCTCTGGAACTGCAGAAATTTTGTTGGTGGTAACCACAAGTGCCTTCTGGATATGTGGGAATCAATGAAGTGGTAGAGACTGGCATGGGCTAAGACACAGAAACAGAAGTGAGTTCTTTGTGCTTTGAACCACCCAGTGCTCCTGATACTGCAAACAATGGCATTCTGCACCTCCACCTCCTTTCTGGGAGTTCTACATGTCAAACGCATTGGGATTGAATAGAAGCCCCAACAGGGGATCATGGTTATTTTTGTAACTCAGTAGTGTGGCAAAGGAGGTGGATTCAGAAATTAACTTCAGGATGCCAATGACCTTGGATCTCCTGTTGCTTTCCTTCTCATGAATTTAATTAGATTATTTTTATGTATGATTTTTTAAAAATAACGAATTCCCCAAAAGATTGAAAACACCTTGAGAGGAAGGATTATGACTACCAATTGACTGCTCTGTCCCTAAGTATTGTGCCTGGTGCATAAAGAGTGTTTACCAAATACTTGTTGAATGAATGAACAAATCATATATACACAGGAATATATGGCTCATATGTAGTTATCACGGGAAAAATTCTAGTATGGGGTTTAGATGTTCTGGATTGATCCTGACACATTCACTAATCATGGGTCACCTTGGCAAGTCATAACCTTTTTGGAGCCTCAGTTTCTTCACGGGCAAAATGGGAAGTTTAGAGTTGAGCAGTGGTTCATGAACTATGTTTACTCTGGGAATATGTTTGAGAATGGAATAGGATTTGTGCAGTGGGCCTGCTCAGTACTTCTTGCCTTTACTTCAATGAGAACAAAATTAGTTTGTTTTAAATATTAGGCGTAGCATTTAAAGAATGTGTCTTTGGCTTATACACTCCCCAAACTCTGCCCACACACCACCCCCCACCACCAACCCATACGCACACATACACTTGGGAAAAATACCTCTAAGTTCCTCTACATATTCTTTTTTAAAAATTTTTATTTTTTAAATTTTCAATGCTTATGGGTACATAAGATATTTTGATACAGGCATGCAATCTGAAATATGCGTATCGTGGTGAATGGGGTATCTGTCCCCTCAAGCGTTTATCCTCTGTTTTACAAACAATCTAGTTATACTTTTAGTTTTTTTAAAATGTACAATTATTATTGATTGTAGTCATTCTGTTTTGCTATCAAATAGTAGTTCTTATAATTATATGTTTTTATTCATTAACAATCCCTACTTTACCCCCACCTACCCCCCATTCCAACTACTCTTCCCAGCCTCTGAAAACCACCCTTCTATTCTTTTCCTTTTCCTTTTTTTTTTTTTTTGAGATGGAGTCTTGCTCTTGTTGCCAGGCTGGAGTGCAATGGCGTGATCTCAGCTCACCGCAACCTCTGCCTCCCAGATTCAAGCGATTCTCCTGCCTCAACCTGTGGTGTAGCTGGGATTACAGGCATGCACTATCATGCCTGGCTAATTTTGTATTTTTAGTAGAAATGGGGTTTCTCCATGTTGGTCAGGCTGGTCTTGAACTCCTGACCTCAGGTGATCTGCCTGCTTTGGCCAGTATCATGTCAAGGGCTATCCTATTTTCCCAAGCCATTTGGCTGGTAGAGCCTAATTGTTCAGCTATTCCTTTAATGGCATCTCTTGTGTAATTGACAAACCACTGTTGATTATAGTAAATGTAATTTATCCAGTCTACATTTTCGTTTATAGTTGACCACCAGAATAATAGAGATTCAAATCCTGCGGCTATTTAATTTCAGGCTTTAAATATATTTGGCATCCCTTGGGGAACTCTGATAGCATCTATATCAAATTGAGGGTCAAAAGAACCATAAGAGGTGCTTCTTTTTCTGTGATCATCCTTTTTTATTTGGTTGGTGAAATGCCAGAGTGAAAGGGATGGCCAATTGGATTAGAGGGCAAGTGCCACTCCAGTTACTTGGCAGAGTACCCAATAGTGGTCCTTTGTAATACCACCATGCATCTGCTTGGGAATGAACAAGGGTAGGCTGATTGGTTAACTTCTGAAAAGGCTTAGTTTCATTGCATCCTGTTAGGCTTCCAAGGAATGCCAAGTTTTTCCCCTTGTCTTGAGAGACACGAGATGAAATTGACCAATAGCTGGAGATCGGATGGCCCTCAGGAGCTGACCCACAGGGCTTTTAACTTCTGGAAATATCAGCCAAAGAGTTTGATATGCCTTATTGCCCCAGGCTGTGTGGTTTTGGAAGAGGGCTACCATACAGTCCATGCCCACTTGGTCAGAGGACCATCCAAGTGGAAAGGGGACAGTTTGGGTTTCTGGCCTGCCCATTGCACAAGTGTAACAATTGCTTTTGTTTAGTGTGCAGACAGAATATTCCATTCCACCCAGTCATTTGCATCTTGGTACCCTGTTTCAATGGCTAAAGTTTGCTTTAAATCTTTAACTTCTATAATGTCCACTTCGGCATTGCTATTGGGTAGGGAAAGGATAGTAGTTTGGTTAGAAGGTTTAGAAGGACAAGAAGATGGAGACGGAGAAGGGGATGAGGAGGCAATGAAATGCATTTTGAAATATCCTGTAGGGTCTGCTCCTGTGACTTCTGCTCCCATACCATAAAAACAACTTAATGAAGGCAAAAACTCTTGTAAAGTTGAGATAGTAATGGAAATTTGTATTGAATTACATTGGTTTTGTTGGTAATTGGTGGGAGTGGTGCTTCCTTTAGTGAAATGAATGTATGGTTTTAGGGATACACAGCTACTTGTTGGGGAGGTCCAACCTTGAATTTTGGTAGTCCATAGAACATTGGATCAGCTATGGCAGAGAAGCTCTGTCCTTGGAGGACAAGATTCCCAGTTAACAGAATCTTCTCCAGAATCTTCCCAGTCTAAGGGAGTTCAGTCAACAGAATCTGCCCAGTCTCAGGAGCTCCAAGAAGGGCAAAGATACTTTTCTGAAGTAGAGAGCTGCCTTTGACTTTGCAAGTCTCCACAAGGTATAACAAGACAAGCATCAAAAGTAATGGTTTGAGGTGAGTTTGACTTAGTTACATTAATAATAAGATGTGGGGCAGCTAGAGGAAAGAAAAGAGGAAAAAGGGACAGACAGATTAGGCTTTTCTCTTTAATGTTACTTTGGTGAGGGTTGGTCAGGGGGTGACAGTCCATGACTTTGGAGAGGGTGATGCCTTCTTGACTCGGGTATTATGGGTCTACCCCTTCTCAGCGGTCCAGACTGCCGTCTCAGTCGTTAGGAGTATGAGATAAGGTCCTACACAGGTGGGTTTGAGCTTTCCCTCTCTCCAGCGTCTTATAAGGATGTGATCTCTGGGTTGGTGTCAGTGAATTTGAAGGGGTGGAGTTTGCGCTAGAAGGCCTTGAGTCCTGAGGGAGAAAAGGATGGAAGACAGACCAAGTATATAGTTTTTAATAAACTGATCCTTTGTTTCAAATGTAGGAAGGTCAGTTGCAGAATTTAGGTAAGGCAGCCCATAGAGCATTTCATAAAGGGACAGGCCAAGGTCTTTCCAAGGGGCAATTCAGATTCTTAGTAAGGCAATGGGAAGGCATTTTGTTCATGGTAACTGGGTTTCCAAGATTAATTTGGTGAGGTGGTTTTCTTTAAGAGTCTGGCTCAATATTTCTACCCTTCCTGATGAGGGTGTATGTCAGGGAATATGGTATTCCCACTTTATTTCTAGTGCTTGGGTTAGCTTTTTAATAATGAGCACAGTAAAGTGGGTCCCATTGTCTGAATCAATATTCTCTATTAGTCCAAACCTGGGTATGATATGTTCCAACAGAGCTTTAACTACATTACTGGCTGTTGCACTTGGGAAGGGGATGGCTTCTACCCAGTGGGTAAGATGGTTTACTATTACTAATACACATTTGGGGTGACCTATTGGGAGCATTTCAGTGTAGTCCACTTGGATGCTTTGGAATGGCCTTAGTCCTGGGTTTCTTCCTCCAAAAAGTTGCTTCTTTAAGGTTTGCTTATTAGTTTTACTGCACACTATGCAACTATCTGTAACTTGCTTAGTGAGGGTATAGATCCCCATACATCCATAAACCCTAAGGACTGCATCACACATAGCTTGGGGACCCCAGTGAGTTCCTTGATGAAGCTGTGACAGTATTTTTCTCATGAGGGGTTCAGACAACATTTCCCTTCCATATAGTAGTAACCATTTTCCCTCTGGTCTTTCCTCAGCTCCTAATTTTTTTGGTTTTTCTTGGTCTGTGTGGGAAAAGATGGGGATTGCAGCTGGAGGGGGAAGACGGGTTAGATGGAAAATTGGAAGAGGCAGCTTGCTTAGCTATTTGATCTGCAAGGTTATTTCCCCAGCTTTCAAAGGATGTCCCAACCACCAAGGAAATACTTTACACCCCACAGCTTTTCTTACTTTGGTCTGTGCACAGAGTTACCTAGTTACCATGGTACCTATGTGTAGGCCTTTTCTTCCCACGTTACTGAGAGTCTGAGTTTATTTGTCATGCTTGGTGGGTCTCGATCTCTCACCCAAGGCCACCACAATGAGGCAGTGGGACATGTCTTATCATGAGAGATGATTGAAGAACATTCCCCAGAGGAGAATGGGATCCCAGACAAGACCCCAGATTGTTAGCAACAAGTGCTTGGTGCCACAAAGAACTAGCACTTAAACCGAAAATTTCTCAGCAAGGCAACTTTACTTCTGCAGAAGGGTGCTGCCTGTGTTTAATGCAATTGCAAGAGCACACCGAGCAGGGTAGGGCAGAGGTTTTTCTCCCTAATGGAGCTCCTGTTTCTGTGTTCTTTCCCCATTGGCCGGAGTTGGACTGCACAATCTAAGCTGACCGGATTGGCTATTGTTTGAAATTGAATAGGGCCAATTAGGTGGGAAGTGAGAGGCTGTCCGTTACCAATTAGACAGGAAGGATTGTTTACAGAACCAGAAAGAACAAGGAAGTTTGAAGAGGAACTTATTGTTTCTGGCACTCCAAACCGTTTTCCGTAGCAGTTGTACTAATTTACATTCCTAACAACAGTCTATAAGGGTTCCCTTTTTTCCACATTCTCACTAGCATCTGTCCTTGCCTGCCTTTTGGATAAAAACCATTTTAACTGGGGTGACTTGATATCTCATTGTAGTTTTTATTTGCATTTCTCTGATGATCAGTGATGTTGAGCGCCTTTTCATATGCCCTTTTGCCATTTGTGTTATCCTTTGATAAGTGTCTATAAAAGTCTTTCACCCATTTTTTTATTGGATTATTAGATTTTTTCCTATAGAATTGTTTCACCTCATATATTCTGGTTATTTGCCCTTCGTCAGACGCATAGTTTGCAAATATTTTCTCCCAACCTGTGGGTTGTCTCTTCACTTTGTTGATTGTTTCCTTCCCCATGCAGAAGCTTTTTAACTTGACATAATCCTGTTTGTCCATGTTTGCCCTGGGTGCCTGTGTTTGTGGGATATTGCTCAAGAAATTTTTGTCCAGACCAAACCCTTATATTCTTAGGATAGACATGCCAGTATATAACCAGAAAAAGCAATCCAGTGTATTTCTCCATCATAACTTTGTAGTGAGTTAAAAGCCTGCAAGCATTGTTAAGAATCTGGATTGTTTAGCTAAGAATTGGTAGGAAAATAGGTATACCTGGGAAATCACATTAACATGCTTGTCATCTGTTGTTCAGTACCCAGGAACGTCATATATGTATCCGACTAATCAGAAAAAAATATGTATATGTATAAATACTTTGAGCCCCCAAAATTTGAGAGAGGTCTTAGTTAATTTAGAAAGTTTATTTTGCCAAGGCTGAGGTGACACAGCCTCAGAAAGTCCTGATGACCTGTGCCCAAGGTGGTCAGGGCACAGCTTGGTTTTATACATTTAGGGAGACATGAGACATCAATCAATATATGTAAGAAGTACATTGGTTTGATCTGGAAAGGCAGGACAACTTGAAGCAAAGGCAGGAAGACTTGAAGCAGAAGTGGGGGGAGTTTCCAGGTCACAGAGAGGTGATACACAAATGGTTACATTCTTTTGAGTTTCTGATTAGTCTTTCCAGTCCTTTGGAAAGGATTGGATGTCAGATATGCATCTATCTCAGTGAGCAGAGGAGTGACTTTGAATAGAATAGGAGACAGGTTTGCCCTAAGCAGTTCCCAGCTGGCTTGAGTTTTCCTAGTGATTTTGGGGGCAAGATATTTTCCTTTCACAAGTGTTTGGTGTGTGTCTCTATGAATGCCCACAGGCTGACATTTTTGCAAGTACTTAATGTGTACCAGGTATTTGACTGATAGGTTAAAAAAAAAAAAAAAAAAAAAACCTAATGAAATATAGCAGTACTGTAAAGTAGGTAAAAATTATCATTCAGTTTTATCTTTCTTCACTCAAAATGTTTATTCAGGCTGAGCATGGTGGCTCACACCTGTAATCCCAGCAGTTTGGGAGGCCGAAGCAGGTGGATCACCTGAGGTCAGGGGTTTTTGAGGCCAGCTTGGCCAACATGGTGAAACCCCATCTCTACTAAAAATACAAAAAATTAGCTGGTTGTGGTGGGGTGAACCTGTAATTCCAGCTACTCAGGAGGCTGAGGCAGGAAAATCACTTGAACTCAGGAGGTGAAGGCTGCAATGAGCTAAGATTTTACCACTGCACTCCAGCCTGGTGACAGAGTGAGACTTCATCTCCCCACCCCCACAAAAAAAGTTTATTCAGTGTCTACTGTATCTCTCATAACATTCAATGTAATGGGCAAGGGATATCAGTGTAAAAACGACACACAAGGTCCCTGCTTTCATGGTGCTTATATGAAAAGCAAATGGGAAGGGCAGAAAATAAACAAATTCATAGGAGTCTCTGAGCTAACAATGTGTTTCTCATCCTTATTATTTTCAGGTGTCTCTGAAGAAAAAAAAGACAACAGTTGTGATGGTTAATTTTATGTGTCAACTTGGAAGGTGTTTTTGGATGAGATTAAAATTTAAATCAAAGCACTTTTAATAGTAAAACATGTTGCCCCCATAATATGGGTGGGCCTTGACCAATCAGCTGGAGGACTGAATAGAACACAAAGACCAGCCTCCTTGAGCAAGAGAGAATTCTCCAACAGATTGCTTTTGAACATCAACTGTACCACTGGCTCTCCTGGGCGTCCAGACCGTTGGCCTACACTGCAGATTATTGTGAGTCCATTCCTTATAATCAATCTCTTTCTGTTTCTATTGGTTGTGTTTCTCTGGAGAACTGTAATGAAGTCAGCAATAGAATATAACATAATGAGGGTGGAGTGGAGTGAGAAGAGAAGCTATATTTGAGGGTATTCTTGGGGGAAGGTCTCTCTGAGAAGGAGACATTTGAGCTGTGATCTCAGTAATGCCTGAGAAACAGTTATCTGGAGAACAGCAGCTTGAAAGGCCTTAGGGCATAAAATAATTTGGCATTTGGAAGGAACAGAAAGAATTAAGAAACTGAGGTACAGAGAGGTTAACTATTATTCAGAGAGAAGAGGCGTGGTGGGAGGTGATTGGATTGTGGGGGAGGATTTCTGCCTTGCTGTTCTCTTAATAGTGAGTGAGTTCTCAGGAGATCTGGGTGTTTAAAAGTGTGTAGCAACTCCCACTTTATCCCCTCCCTCCTGCTCCAGCCATGTAGGATGTGCCTACTTCCCCTTGGCCTTCCACCAATGATTGTAAGTTTCCTGAGGACTTCCCAGACATGCTTTCTGTACAGCCTGTGGAACTGTGAGCCAATTAAACGTCTTTTCTTTATAAATTACCCAGTCTTGGGTAGTTCTTTATAGCAATGCGAGAATAGACTAATATGCAGATATACAGTTAATATCCATAAAACAGGCCAGAAAGCTTCTCAGGATAAAAATATATGTGTGTTTTTTTTTTTTTATGTTGTGAAAACATTTAATGACTTGAAAGGAACTCTTGAACAACTGAGAGTGTCACAGTGATATGAAAAATAGCAGTCAATTGTCCTTCTGTATTTATGTTAAGAAAAATCCTGTAAAATGTCCCCTCCCTGCCAACTTCACAGTTGCCAGTGAGATGAGGTACCTTAAGGCAAGGATATGACCAGGTAATTGGCCCTGCAAATTGATGACAATTAGATCATTTGTACTTGAATAGCAGCAAGCAATAATTGTAATTGACAATGGGTAGGCTGTAATTGATATCAATGATTCCCAGGAAGAAGGGAGTAGAAGACTAGAGGGAAGGCTTAGATTGTGTTTGTGGGCGCAACAAAAATTAGCAACAATGTGTACTTAGAAAATAGGGTTAGAAAATTGGGCATAAACCACAAACCTTATAGTACTTAATTTGTATCTAGATTATAAACTCCCAGGGATAAGGAGTGTTCCATTGGATGCTCCTTGTGATACAGCACAAACTTACCCTTGCTTTTGAGAGGTTAGAAAATAATTTTAAAAGCAGAAAATTTCTACAATGCTGGGACTTTTGCCATAGTTCTGCTGCTTTTGTTTATACAGTTTTTCCCCCATTTTCAAGCTCTAAGGGTTTCATGAATCTTAGGCTCATTAATTTTTATAACATGCCTATGTTGTTGATGTCAAACTTTATATTTTTACCCAAATATGAGAAATGTCGCCCAGAGTGGTTATAGAATTCACTCTTTATCACAAAGCAATTGAGAAAAGCCTCGAATGTTTCAGTCAGTAGTTCTCACTGATTATTTTGTGTCACATTGAGCCATTTGCGTACTCTGCCTTTGGGCTAGAAAGGAAGTAGCATCTAAGGCAGAGTGATAGAATCTGCATGAAGTAAATGGCTTGATGAAACACATTCACAAAAATGGCCCTCTGCAATTCTCCATTGATAAAATTTCTTTGGTTACTCAAAATGTATTTATCCTTATTTCAAAATGCATTCATATTTGGAAAGTATATATAAATGAGTGGGGAACACATCACTATCCAGTGTCAACAGTATTTTCATCTGATATTTTTTATGATTAATTTTTATTCGGGCATTGAGATGTTACTGCATACACTCTTCTGTTTCCTGCATTACAGTTCAGAATGGCATAGTAAATAATTTACCATATCATTATAAACTTCATAACTAAACATTCAGTGACTGTACATCATTTTTCCTAGTGCTAGTCTCATCTTTTTCCATTTTTGTGATAATTATTTGTATCAAGGAATATCTTTGTGATGCTCTTTGCATTTAGATTATGTTGTTGTGACTTCTGAATTGGGTAAAAAACATGGTAATATTTTAAAAGTGTGATTTGGCATTGACATCCTAGAAATCCTAGAATGCTAAATCTCAGATGGCTAAAGAAGTACTCGTCAAATTTAAAATACACATTAAGTATTTTTAAAATTGGAATTCTGATTCACTGTGTTTGGGGTGGGGGCTAATATTCTGCACTCTAATAACCTTCCAAGTGATGTTGATGATGCTGGCCCTTGCCTCACACTTTGATGGGAAAATGCTAGTGATTTTTTTCCCCTAAATGTGTCAGTGATCGTTATGTTTCAATGTCCATGTATATCCAAAAACCCTTTAACCTCACCGCCATGCAGGGAAGATATCATGACTGCATGTACATTTTTAGGTTTATGTATTATTCGCCAAAAATTCAGTAGTTAAATCCCTTTCCTTTCTGGCATTCGTTTTGTAGAAGAGTAGCCTGAGGACACCTCACTCTGTTTTCATTTGTGGTTAGATAACCTCTTACATTCCCCACCCTGTGTGTTTATAGGGTCATAATTCAAAAACGAAATTCAAGCAGCAGGGCTAAGTGAGCTCCAGCAGGACAAATCCTCCTGCTAATCACAAACTCTAGACACAATACGAACAACTGTGTGAAAACACTGGGGAGTGAACAAGAGCGGTGAGATTTTAGAGGGGAATTGACATGCAGAAAAAGGAAAGAGCACAGAGTGAGTTTCTGGAGTTTATAATTTTTAGTTTGATGGCAGGTCATACTCAGTGTCACACTGCCAATTAAAACTCCCACAGAAACCTGCGGCCTTTTTGGCAAGAAGAACTGGAGGTTAGAGCTTGAAGCAAACACTTCCTCTCAGAAGTCTAAGGGTAGTCCTAAAGGAGAGGGAAAGGGGGCCCCCTAAATCTGTGTATTAACTCTCCCCATATCTCAAGGCTACACCATGAACCGTGAGTGTAGAGTACACTGCTAGCAGCTCAGTTAAGGGTGAAAGATATGAAGTAACATTTTTGATGCCACCTATAGGGGAACATGTTTAACAAAATATATATAGTGCCTAGTTTAGTTACCTACTGAAAGAAATGTTGAAGACTTGAAGAAATAGAGAAATATACCATGTTAATAGAATAGAAGACTAAATATTGTTAAGATGTCAATTGTACCTCAAATTTATCTATAGGTTCCATGTAATCTCTATCAAAATCCAACAACCCTGCTTTTAAAATTCATACCAAAAATCAGGGACCTAGACTATCCAAAGCAAACTTGAGAAAGATGAACAAAGTTGGGAGACATATAACTATGTAACTTCAAGATTAGCTATAATATGCTGTAATCAAATTATTATTTTACTAGCATAGAATTAGTAAATAGATTAAAATAATAAAATGAAGGGCTAAAAACTAGAAACACACTTAAGTGTCCATTTGATTTTTTGGTCAAAAATTCAATAGGAAAATGAATAATCTTAACAAATAGTGTTAGGAAAACTAGCTATCCCTTGGGAAAACAATATACCTAGACCTTACTTTACACAAAACACAAAGATTAATTTCAGATGTATTATAGACTGAAATATAAAAACTATAAAATTTTAAGATAAAAAAATATAGGAGAAAATCTTTGTGACCTGTGCGTAGGCAAATGTGTCTCAGGACACAGAAATTAAAACCACAAAAGAAAAAAAATGAATTAGATTTTCTCAAAATTAAAAACTTCTTCATATTAAAAATGTCACAACTTTGGCAGGAAGGTATGCATAAAATTTTTAAAATGCAAGTAGTCAAACAGCAAAGAGGTAGCTCCCACTGGCCTAAGCTAGGACAATGTGAACATCAAAATAAGAATAATGGATGATCATCCTTTAAATTAAAATGATCTGTGAAACTGCTGATAAATACATAAATAAGTAAACAAAGTAAATGGAGGTGTAGAGGACCTCTTTCCTACAGTAGAATGACAACCAGTAAATGTGGAAGCAGTGATAAAATTGTGAATCACTATTTTGCAGCCATCATAGTAACAATTATTGCAGACAACACTTATCAATAGATGCCCAAACCAGTGAGTGAATTTTAATGAATTTAAATCAAGAAGAGTGTATGTATACAGTCTCAAATATCTATGCACAGATTACTTATAAATCACAAAGGCAAAATGGTAACTTTACAACTGAGAAATCTGGCAGACTCTACCTTGGATCTAACCAAAAGATCAAAGTTAACATTAGTAGTAATGGGAAAAATTGATAATATTTACTTCTTGATGTGACACACTGAGAAGAACATACATCATTTGCAGTATTCCTGTCAAAAGTGCATAGCCTGACACTGATCATGAGGAAACCACCAGACAAAGTCAAATTGAGGAACATTCTACAAAACAACAGACCTGTACTCTTCAAATGTCAATGATGTGAAATTTTTCAAAAAAGAATGAGAACCTATTCCAGATTAAAGCCTAAAGAACCATGACAATGAAATACCATGCATGATCCTAGATTAGGTCATAAATGGGTCAAAGAAATCCTATTAAGGACAATTGGTGAAATTAAATAAAAATTTTATAATTAGTATTAGCAATGTTAAATTTTCTGAATTTGATCATTTCACTTTGGTTATGTAAGAAAATGAATGACCTTAATTTTGGAGGAAGAGGGGAGAGAGAGAGAAAACACAGCCTATAGTAATAGTGTAAAAGGTAACAATTGCTGAGAGGTGTATATGGCAATTAATTTTATTATTCTTGTGAACTTTAAGTTTTAAATTCTTTTAAATGTGAAGTTTAAAAACCAAGGCAAAAATACAATTCAAACGTTTTGCTGCTGTTTATTGAGGGATTCTCTTTGTAAATGGATTCATCTTTATCTGTGATTTAGGGTCTTAGGACATGCAGATTTTCTTTATTGGTATCATCTATCAATTATCATTTAATAACTTTTTTCAAATGTTATTCTTTTTTATCCTCCTTGAGAACCAGGTATATCTCTTATACTTTTAAGAGGTACATGTTGCCAGGACCTCCTGAGGCTGTGGCATGGGCGTGTCCTTGACCTTAGTAAAATAAACGTTCTAAATTGATTGAGACCTGTCTCAGATACCTTTTGGTTTACAATCGGTACTTAGAATCTTTCTCTTTTATTTTTAATGAATAGTTGTTTTAAATCTCTTTATCTAAATTGTCTGCATTCTGGTGGATCTTTTCAAGAGGATTCTCCAAATTGCTAATTTTATTTTCCACAACGTTAATTTCATTTTGTTCAGCTTCCAATTCAGATTCTATATTGTGTAGACTCTTTCCCTGAAAACTTTCCCCTATTACTTAACATTTCATCTCATTCTGTTTTCTGAAAATCCTTTCTGCTATTTTTTTTTTTTTCATAGAATCCAAAAAGACTCTATCTAGAGCCAAAAAAAGATGCCATTTTTGTCTAATACTACTTCTGTTCCTTTGGTAAATCATTATCAGGGGGCTTGCTTTCTGTGATTTTTCAGGTCAAGCTTCTTTTGTGTATACTGCAGTAGTTTGTTTTCATAGATACCATGCTAGCCTTTTTTACTGCGGACTCATCGACAAACAATGGAAGGGCCAGGGAGCCTGTCATTTGCTGATAGACGTCTAAAGCAGAGCTTTAAATCATTCAAATACTTATAAATTAGACTGAGATGAGATTTCCTCCTCCCCCTCCCCTATCTGGCTCCCTCATATATTTATACATGGGGAGCGGGGAGGAGGGTGGGGTGGGAGGATAGGGTTGGAAGAGAGAGAATTTTCTTTTTTCTTTTTTTTTTTTTTTTTTTTTTTTTTTTTTTGAGACGGAGTCTCACTCTGTCACCCAGGCTGGAGTGCAGTGCGATGGCTCCATCTCGGCTCACCGCAAGCTCCGCTTGCTGGGTTCATGCCATTCTCCTGCCTCAGCCTCCCGAGTAGCTGGGACTACAGGCGCCCGCCACCATGCCCGGCTAATTTTTTGAATTTTTAGTAGAGACGGGGTTTCGCTGTGTTAGCCAGGATGATCTCGATCTCCTGACCTCGTGATCTGCCTGCCTTAGCCTCCCACAGTGCTGGGATTACAGACGTGAGCCACCGTGCCCGGCCTGGAAGAGAATTTTCTAACTCTCTCCATAAGCTGCTCAGTAGTGCACTTGTAAGGTTACACTTCCCAGTATTCAAAACACCAGCACAAATTCCCTCTCCTTACACAGTTATTTGTAATTTCTTTTATGTTATTCAAAGTCTAATCATTTTAACTAAGTTCCCTTGTTACTTTGGTCTGTAAAAAAAATACGTTTTTCACTAATAGTACAATCAACTTTTGGACAAAGCAAAGTTTCAACTTAGAGGAAGTAAGATACATCATTTTAATCCCAGTGATAAACGTCTATTTTTCCTTCTTAAATTGAATCCTTTTTGTTTCTTAGATATGTTTTTCAAAATTCATGTTTTGTGCTGTGCAGTAACTGCAACGAACAAGAATAGGAGCATGTTTTTTTATTTTGACAATTACTTTGAAGGTCTATATCTTAAAATAAATCAAGATATTATGGCTGGGCTCGGTGGCTGATGCCTGTAATCCCAGCACTTTGGGAAGCTGAGGCAGGTGGATCGCCTGAGGTCAGGAGTTAAAGAGCAGCCTGACCAATATGGTGAAACCCCATCACTACTAAAAATACAAAAATCAGCCGGGCGTGGTGGCATGTGCCTGTAGTCCCAGCTACTCACATAGCTGGGAGACTGAGGCAGGAGAATTGCTTGAATCTAGGAGGCAGAGGTTTCAGTGAGCCGAGATTGCACCATAGCACTCCAGCCTGGGCGACAGATTGACACTCCGTCGCAAAAAACAAAACAAAACAAATACTACTTTTGTTATTAGGTTGTTGTTGTATAGTAGTAAATTGCAGCGAATGAGGATGGATTTATTTCTACTTTTAGAAATTTATTGGTGTTTTCTTTATGGCTTGATATATGAGCAATCATTTTAAATGTTCCATTGGCCCTTGAATAAAAGGAGCAATACTTATATAGGATTTAGGATTTGAAATACAGTTACACATAAAATACACCCTATTAATATATTACTCAGGCCCATTTTTTGTTTACTTGTTCTATCAAAGACTACGTTTAAAATGTTCAATTAAATTTATGTTTTGGCTATCTAACTTTAAATTTCTAAGTATGCATTTTAAAATATTTAAATCCTCAGTTAAATGCTTAAAGATTTGCTACTATTTCTACATTTCATATGCTATGGTTTGTGCTTTTAGTATATATATTTATATAGTAACTACATATATATACACATGTATATTAATTATATTCTATTTCCATTTATTTCATTTGTCAAAGCCTGAAAGGTTATGTTAAAAACTTTTAGGAAATTATTTCTGACTTTATATCTAAATGTTTAATTTATATATTTACATATTAGGTTATCAAGTGCCTAAAAAAATCTCACCACAGTTTTATGTTTGTTGTTAATTGTGTGTTTTACAACAGAGAGCAACTTTATCGACTGAAAAGCTTATCTTGAACTCTCCTTTGATATTATTATTAGAATCTTTGCTTTACTGTCTTTTTATTGTCTCTATTTGTCCATCTTTTTCCTTCTAGTCTCTCCAGGTCACTTTGTTCCATGTGTCTTGTTGATAGCATGTAGTTGGTACATATATAGTGTATATGTGTGTATTTATCTATTCCAGACTATAAAAATAAATAATTAATAGTTAAAATTAAGAACTGTATTGAAGTATGACATATATACAGTGCAATACTTGCTTCTTAAGTGTACTGTTCGGTGAGTTTGGTGTATAATCAATACACCCATCAAGCTAGAGTACATTTCTTTTCCACAGAAACTTCTGTCTCATGTCCTTTCCCAGTCAACCCACTTCCTAGAAGAACCTCTCTTCTCATTTCATAACCATAGGTCAAGTCTTTCTGTACTTGACTTTTACATAAACATAACCTTACCCTAACATATCTATTTGTGGCCTGGCTCATTTCCCTCAAATTAATGTTTTGAAGATTCACTTACTTTGTCACTTTTATCAGTAATTCACTGTATTGATTTTTGAGAAGCATTGTATTGTACAGATATAACGTAATTTTAAGCATGTTTACCTGATGCTGGACATTATTTGCTTTTAATTTTCAGTTATAATGGATAAGAAGCTATTATGAATATCCATGGACAAATCTTTTATGGACATATTCCCTCATTTCTCTTGGATATATTACTCAGAGTAGAATTGCTGATTCCTAAGGTAGGTAGGTAAAGTTTATAAAAATGCCACATAGGCTGGGCGTGGTTGCTCACGCCTGTAATCCCAGCACTTTGGGAGGCCGAGGCAGGCAGATCATGAGGTTAGGAGATTGAGATCATCTTTGCTAACATAGTGAAACCCCTTCTCTACTAAAAATACAAAAAATTAGCCGGGCGTGGTAGCCGGCGCCTGTAGTCCCAGCTACTCGGGAGACTGAGGCAGGAGAATGGTGTGAACCCGGGAGGCAGAGCTTGCAGTGACTCAAGAATGCACCACCGCACTCTAGCCTGGGCAACAGAGTGAGACTCCATCTCAAAAAAAAAAAAAAAAAAAAAAAAAAAAAAAAAAGAGAGAAAAAAAAAAGCCTCATAGTTTTACAAAGTGGTTCTACCATCTTAAATCCCATTTGCAATGGAACCACTTGCTTTACATCATTATTGAAGTGGAACACATGTACTCCTGGGAGGTGGGAAGCACTCCTGAAACACTTTTGGGGGTTAAAAAGACCAGAAGTATTTTTATAATAATGCTAAGGTGTTATTTGTCTTTTCCTTCATGTGCACATTTGCATGGATGCAGCAAAAGCAATGGTGGATAAAAATAAATCGGCTGGCATTTTGGCATAATCGAAGCAGCGGCAACAAACTGCACTAATAGTTATTGTTTTCTTCACTGCTGTGTACTCACAGTGAAAAACAAAAGGAAGAAAAAAAAACATAACAGCATCATATAAAAATGTCCTGATGAAACAGTAAAAATTGCTAATTTGAATTTCAACCCTTGGGTACACTCAATTTTAATATTCTTTTTGTAAAAATGGGCAGTCCACATAAATCACTACAGGTGCATTCTGAAGTACAATGGCTATCCTGACAAATAGAACACTTAAATTGTAAGTGAACTTGGCTGCATTTTCCGTGGAACAACATTTTTTACTTAAAAAGAAAGACTATCTGTGGTTATTCAGATTGGGTATTTTTTAGACATTTTTCAAAAATTAAGTGTGTCAGTCACTTCAAGGAAAACAACTGACAGTATGTGTTATCAGGGATAAAAGCTGAACTTTCAGGCAAATATTTGAATTTTGAAAATCTTGTAACCACTAACTTCTCAATATTTAAAGATGTATTTGATAAGATTGGTGTTGATAATATATGTGGCTTTTGATATTACACAATGAAATATGTCAACATTGGAATCTCTGAATAACTTAACCAATGTTTTGCACATAAACAATGAATGATGTTACAAAATCATGCTTGAATGAAATATCTATTCAAATTTCAAGATAGACCAATGGATTTTAATGTAACAGAATGTGAAAAGTTTATTGGTATGTCTCTTTTTCTGAGGGCCGCTGCTGCAAATTACCATAAACTTGGCGACTGGGAATAACAAAAAAACACCTTCCTCTTCCAACTATATATCCGTGTGAGACTGTTTTATTCAGCTGTCTCAACCAACACAACTTGTCACAATGAATTGAATGAAGAAACAATATGAGAATCCAGTTTCTATTAAGTCATACATTAAGATGTGTGATACTGAGTACCTTATTAGTTTATTTATATCTTTTTAAAAAGTTTAATTTTCCTTGTAATATTTGATCTAATGGACATTTAGAAGTATTGAAATATTTAATTTGGAAATTAAATGCCAAATATTTAGAATATATATATCTTCATTATTTAATTTATTTGTGTTGTCATTAGAGAACAGACTGTATTATGTCATCATTTGAAATGTATTGATACTTATTTCATGGCTCTATCTGTGGTCTTTTCACATCTTGGTAAATTATCCATATTTGGACTATGTATTATGATTTATTTTTTAAATAGTCCCATATTTCCTTCCTCTATACTTTCCTAAAGGGGATCTGATCATGACCCTCTCCTTCCTTAAAAATTGCCAAAAGTTCTTTAGTGCCAAATTCTATGGAGATCTTTACCTACTTTTCCAGATTTATCTCTAGTATTATTAACTGTACATTTGAGGTTCTCTGAACATACCATCATATTCACACCTCTGTAACTTTTCAGTTCTACTCACTGTGTTTTTAGTACCTTGTCTTTGTTATAGACCTTGTAAAGTCTCACACACAAGACCTTCAAATGTCATTTCTTGTCTATGAGTTATATAAATACCAATGTGGCCACTGGTTCATAATATTGTTTAAATGTTTTCTATTCTTATTTTATTGTCTTCTTGTTTTATCAGTAAAAAATAGCATGAAAATCTCTGTATGTAATTATGGGTTTGTTCATTATGTCTCCCTCTAGTTCTACCAGTTTGCATAACACATTTAGAATTTCCTTTTTGAATTGCATGTGCATTTCAAATTGTTATGCCTTCTTACTAAATTTAACCTTTTATCATTATGAAAAGATTTTCTTTTTCTCAAAAAATTTCTTGTCCTAACGTTGACATTTTCTTGTGTGAATAAAACCACACCATATTTTTTATTTATTTTTCTTGTTCTTTTTTTTTTTTTTTTTTGAAGAGGCAGGGTCTTGCTTTGTCAACTAGGCTAGAGTGCAGTGGCCCAGTCATAACTCACTGGAAACTTGAACTTCCAGGCTCAAATAATCTTCTTGCCTCAGCCTCGCAAGTAGCTGGTACTAGAGGCATGTGCCACCATGCATGGCTAACTTTTTGTATTTTTTGTAAAGAATGGGTCTTACTATGTTGCCCAGGCTGATCTTGAACTGTGGACCTCAACCAGTCCTCCCAGTGCAGCCTCCCAAAGCACTGAGATTACAGGAGTGAGCCATCACACCACACCATGCTCACTTGTTTTCTTAATGTTTTCATGGTATATACTCTTTCATTCTTTTACTTCCAACATTTTTGTCTCCATATATTTAAATTGCATATCTTATAAATAGCTTATAGATAGGTCCTCCTATTTCTACCCAGTGTGACAATTTCTGTGTTTTGATAAGAATGTTTTGTCCGGTTATATTAAGTGCAATTTTGAAGAACAGTATGTTTTTCTATTTGTCCCATTTGTTCTTTGTTATTTCCTGCCTTTGGATGCATTGAGTATTTTTATGATTATATTTTATTTTTTCAAATCTCACTCTACAGCCCAGGCTAGAGTGCGGTGGTGTGATCTTGACTTACTGCAACCTCTGCCTCCCAGGTTCAAGTGATTCTCCTGCCTCAGACTCTTGGGTAGCTGGGATTACAGGCGTGCACCACCATGCCCAGCTAATTTTTGTATTTTTAGTAGAGTCAGGGTTTTGCCATATTGACCAGGTTGGCCTCAAACTCCTTACCTCAAGTGATCCACCCGCCTTGGCCTCACAAAATGCTGGGATTACAGCTGTGAGTCACCACACCCAGCCTTAAATGTTTTTTTAACTATGCATGTTATTTTGGGGGATATGGCTTAGCTTATGAAAGGCTGCCATGAATTAGGATTATATGACTTTATACGCAATTGAGTGATTTTATATGATTATATATGATTATTTATTACCCCTTCTTTGTGCTATTGTTATACATATATTACTTCTACATGTTACAAAATCCCAGAATCTCATATTATATATATATATATAATGTCAAAATAAGAAAAATAATTAGTCATTTAAATTTCTGCATATATGTATTTCTGGTGCTATTTACTTCTTCTATAGACATGATTTTTTAATCTGATATCATTTTTTTTCAGCTTAAATTTTTCCTAGTGTTTCTTTCATGTTGGTGAAAATTCTCCCGGGTTTTATTCATCTTACAATATATTCATTTCACCTTTTGTTGAAGGTTATTTTTTTGCTACATACAGAGCTGTAGGTTGACATTTTAAAATTTCTGTCAGCCGTTTAAAGATCTTATTGTATTGTCTTTCTGACTCTTTTGTTTCTGATGAAAAGACAACCATTATTTTTAACCGTGTTCCAATAGGAACAAAATAATATGTAACATTTCTTTTATTGCTGGCTGCTTTTAACATTTTTCTCCTTAACGTTGGTGTTCAGCATTTTCACTTTTGATGAGCTTTCATTTGTTTTCCTTTCTATTTCCCATACTTGGGATTTGCTTAATTTCTTGAAACTTTAAATTTGTGTTTTTCACTGAATTTGGGTAATGTGCAGCCATTATGTCTTCAGATATGTTTTTCTGTGTCATTCTTTCTTTCCTCTTCCTCCACTACTCCAATCATACATACGTTAGTTTGTTTGATATTATCCTACATTACACAGGTCCCGTTCATTTTCCTTCAATCTTTCTGGGTTTAATTCCTAATAACTTAAAGTTTACTAATTCTTTCTTCTTTATGTAGACCAAGTTCATCTAATACATTTTTTAAATATTTTTTTAAAACCTAGAATATTATCTGGCTTTTGATAGCATCATTTCTCTAATGTTGTTTCTTACTGTTTTATAAATTCTGTCCTATTCTCTTGTAAAAAATTAAACCTATTTATAATAGCCACTCTACATCAGGGATATCTGTTGATCTGCTTCTACTGACTAAATTTTTCTCCAGATTACAGGCCATATTTTTCTCATGCTTTGTATGTGTAGTAATTTTTATTGCATATTGGACATTGAGCCTCTGGATCTTACTTGCCTAAAAGATACAAGTTTTATTTTTGCAGGCAGGCAATTAAATCACAGACAGATCACTCTGATTCTACAGAGGCTTGGTTTTAGGGTTATTTATAATGGTTATATTTTAGCTTTATTCTTAACCATAAGGTGTACAGTTCTTAGTCCTGGGCTCATTTGTAAGACAAGGCCCTGCTGTGATGTTAAGGGAAGCCCAGTGTGTTCACCAAGCTATACTAACTTGACAGAGCTTGACTTCTAAACTGTCTTCTTAGCATCAGACAACTGCTGAAATCTCTGCCTCCTAACTACTTACTGCTTCCTTCTAGGTTTCTTGAATTTTTCCTCTGAATACATGTTATTTAATATTGTCCAAGCATTTGAGGGACTTATATGCAGAATTTAAGGTTATTCCTATGTGTGCCCTTCTTTTCAGGAGCTTTCTCCGATTTCCAGATATTCTGGTTACCGTAAACTCTGACTTCTGTTTCTTCAGCTCAGTAAAGCTGCTTTCTGTTTAGACTCTAATCTTATTCTGTTGCAGGAAACTAGGAAATCTCTTTCAGGGAAAAGCTGTTTAAACGAGGCATTCTTTCTCTCAAGAACTGTGTCCCCTACAGTTTTGCCTGTTTTTGTTGTCTTGTCAGTAGCTTTAGGCAGTTTATTTTAATATCTTGTGGGGAAATTAAACATGTTAATGGTCACAGAATTAATCCAGCACAATCTTTTCTGCCATTTCGAGAATTGGATTTCCCCTGCTGATCAGAATAATTTTCTTTAATAAGAATGTTAATAACATTACCAATGAAAGTAACAAAAATATTTGATCTGTCATCTTATTTTATATTTTCTGTTTATACAGTTTCTTAACATTTTCAATTTCTTAGATTTTCAATTTAATTTGTTTTTTCCCCCACTTTGGTAATTTGGTAGTTATTGAAAATGGAAAGTTCCCACAAACTTTAGGAAAAGATGGAATTTTTGGTAGTCTTGCTACAGGGAGCATCAAAATCAGTTTAATTTTAGTTTAATTTAATTTATTGTCATTATTTTTTGAGATAGAGTCTCTGTTGCCCAGGCTGGAGTGCAGTGGCATGATCTCGGCTTACTGCAACTTCTGCCTCCTGGGGTCAAACAATTTTCCTGCCTCAGCCTCCCGAGTAGCTGTAATTATAGGCATGCACCACCATGCCTGGCTAATTTTTTACATTTTTAGTAGAGACAGGGGTTCACAATGTTGGCCAGGCTGGTCTCGAACTCCCAACCTCAGGTGATCCGCCCGCTTTGGCAAAATCAGTTTTAAAGCTGTTCAGTTGATCCATAACATTTATAGCCCATCAGTGACAAACTATCAGTGACAGATTCTTGCTACCAAAAGTTAGCCAGTCAGAAACAGATTCACTCCAATATATATGCCTTTGGAGGGTCAAGCAATCAAAGGCATTCTCACCCAAGTTAACCATATTTTCACTGATGATGTCAACTCCTTATACTTCTGAAAAGCCACCAATCTCTGAATGTCATGCTTTCCAAAAACCCTATGTATGATTAGAATTCTTTTCTGCTTGGAAAGACGGTATTTGACTGTCAGTGTTCTTCTTTATGATAATAAGCAATCAATTCTGCTTTAGAAAGTCTGTCTATTCAGTGGTTGGTCTTGCCATCCTTAGACAGTACAAAGCCTGTTTTTAATTCTACTAATTATATATCTCCATCAGTGTCAGAATGATTCCCTTCTCCCTTCTACCCCAGTGTGGTTGAACTACCATTTTTTTTTTTTTGGTATGATGTGGGGTCCACTTTATGTATGTATTTGATTATTTTATTATATGCAAATATAATATTTTATAATTTCCTTAAGAAAAGAGCTATTTTATATCCATATTTACAGAAGTCACTTACATGTAATTTTCTGCTTAACTTGCTTTAATTAACTTCTTTATCTTTTATATTTTGCTGCTGTGTCTTTATTTGTGAGGTCTTTATTTTGAATTATGTTTTAGATTACTTGAAATTTGCCCTTCAGTGATTTTTTTCAGGAATCTCATCTAGTTTATTTCCTGAACTTTTGTACATTTAAGATTTGTTTTTGCCTTCAAACTTTATGGATAATATCTTTAAGTATAGAATTTGTCAATTACAACCTTTCACCCATAACACTCTGCAGACCTAGCCCCTTAAATTGTAGAGAGACCTTGGATAATGATAACCTATTCTTATTTTCTTATTTTTATAAACTTATTTCTTTTTTTCTGCCATGCTTGATGCCTTTAGGATACCGTTAAAATCTTCTAACTTTTGTTTTAAGTTCAGAGGTACATGTGCAGGATGTGCAGGTTTGTTACTTAGGTAAACGTTTCTCATGGTGGTTCGCTGTACAGATTATTTCATCACCCAGGTATTAAGTCTAGCATCTGTTAATTATCTTTCCTGATCCTCTCCGTCCTCCCACCCTCCACCCTCCACCCTCCACCCTCTGCCCTCCAACTGACCCCAGTGGGTGTTGTTCCCCTCTATGTGTCCATGTGTTCTCATGCTGTAGCTCACACTTGGAAGTGAGAACACATGGTACTTAGTTTTCTGTTCCTGCATTGGTTTGCTAAGGATAATGGCCTCCAGCTCCATCCATGTCCCTACAAAGGACATGATCTCATTCTTTTTTATGGCTGCATAGTATTCCATGGTTTGTATGTGCCACATTTTCTTTATCCAGTCTGTCAGTGATGGGCATTTAGGTTAATTCCAAGTCTGTTATTGTAAATGCAGCAGTGAATATACACCTGCATGTGTCTTTATAATAGAATGATTTATATTCCTTTGGGTATATGCCCAGTAATGGGATTGCTGGGTCGAATGGTATTTCTGTCTCTAGGTCTTTGAGGAATCACCACACTGTCTTCCACAATGGTTGAACTAATTTACACTCCCACCAACAATGTAAAAACATTCCTTTTTCTCCACAACCTCGCCAGTATATTTTATTTTTTGACTTTATAGTAATAGCCATTCTGACTGTTGTGAAATAGTATCTCACTGTGGTTCTGATTTGCATTTCTCTAATGAGTGATGTTGAGCTTTTTTCATATGTTTGTTGGCCACGTGTATGTCTTCTTTCGAGAACTGTCTGTTCACATCCTTTGCCCACTTTTTAATGGAGTTATAAAACCATCAGATCTCATGAGACTTATTCACCACCACTAGAACAGTATGGGGGAAAGTGCCCCCATGATTCCATCATATCCAGCTGGTCCCGCCCTTGACACATGGAGATTATTACAATTCAAGGTGAGATTAGGGTGGAGACACAGCCAAACCATATCAGCATACAAAGTCTTTCGCCATTTGGTCACTCACTGTCTTTTATATTTTTCTTTTAATGAATCCTTCCCCCTTCCTGTCTAATACTTAAACACATAGACCTCTGTCTGAGTACTTAGTCCACATCCACAATCAAGAGTTATATCTAGTGTAAGCCTTTCTACAATTTTTAGATTTGTTCACTGTCTTCATTGTACTACCACTTCCACATTATACTACCACCAATTCGTATTTTATCAGAGCACACATAACACTATTGCATTTACATGTGCACCCCAATAGACTGTGAACCTTTAGAGGATAAGTAACCCATCTGATTTATCCAAGTGTCATTTGTATTTAGCAACAGTGCTTGCCATGGGAAGTGCTGTTTAATAAATATTTGTAGAATGAACGAGCAGACATGCAATTGGCATCTATTTTAAGAATGCTGGTCAGGAAGTCATAAAGGTGGGACTTGATTTTTTTTTTGAGATGAGGTCTCACTTGGTCACCCAGTCTGGAGCGCAGTGGCATGATCTTGGCTCACTGCAACCTCCACCTCTTGGGTTCAAGTGATTCTCCCATCTCAGCTTTCCAAGTAGCTGGGATTACAAGTGTGCTGCACCACACCTGGCTAATTCTTGTATTTTTAGTAGAGACGGGGTTTCGCCATATTGGCCAGGCTGGTCTCGAACTCCTGGCCTCAAGCGATCCATCCGCCTCGGCATCCCAAAGTGCTGGGATTACAGGTGTGAGCCACTGCACCCAGCCCTAAAAGTGGGATTTAATCAAGCTTGAAAACTTACCAACTACTTGAGTTTGTATCTCTGTGCTTTTGTGGTCTTACTTGTACAATGATGTGTTGTTAGGTAATCAATAAATCCTCTTCCAGCTCTGAAATGTCATGACTTTCTAAATCCATTTATCCAATCACCAATATTTCTTCTGGAGAAAACGATAGGTCTATTAATAATTTCAACAAAAATTTTAGTGTATCAGGGAAACCAAACACTAAAAACATAGCTTTTTCTATATGTGACACATAATTGATCTCATTCATTGCCCATAACACCCCAACCATGTAGATAATATTATTATCCTTATTTTACTGATAACTACCTGAGACAGAGATTATGCAATTCTTCTAAGTTCACAAATCACCTGTAAATGATGAAATTAATATTTGGAACTAGGTAAACTTACATGAGTTCTATGCTTTTAACTAGCACATTATATGGCTTCTTACGGTTCTGTGCAGCTAGAATTACCTTTAAATGTAAATTTTGTTTCCAGTAAAGGCCATTATTCATTGCTCATAGTAGGTGCTCACTATATGTATTTGTTGAATGAATGAATAAACTTTCATAATTTATCTGACAAGGTGTTGATATAGCAAGTAAACTAGAGCTGCAAGCACTCTGTAAATAAAACAGAACATATCTAATTGGCTGTCTCGCACTTTCCCATATTTACATGTAGTGAATATTAAAATGTAGTTGTGACCTTTATAAAGCACCAAAAGCAGCGTTTAAGAAGAAGAAAAATTTAAAAACTAAAATATTTTGCAAGTTCTTACATTTCAGCTAAGCATTACCACAAATAAGGGCATTATTTATAAAATACAGCAGTAATAATGCTTCCTGCAGATTAGCATGGAGAATGTATATCAGTAATAAAATCATAAATGTACTAGGCAGGTGGAATATCCTCACTGTGTTTAGTATTATCAGGATACAGTGGCACTTAGATCTAAACAGAAATTCTGATGTTAAGGTTGTCTTTAACATATGACTTTTGTATTTTAAAAATTAGCATAAAATATGCTGTAATCATGGATAAAACTCTTTAAAACCTCTTGATTTGTATAGTTTAAAAGTACTTTGTATTACTATATAAAATACAGAAAAGACTGACAAACAAAAGTCTGAAACCTATATTGCCACCATTGAAAAAGAACCACTGGCAACATATCGTATGAGTAGGAGTGTGTGTGTGCGCGTGCATACGTGTGTGTGTGAGAGAGAGAGACAGAGAAAGAGAAGTTAGACTGAGAAAATCTGAATATATTCCAATATTGTAGGTAAGGGTATGTTAGTGATGACAGTAATATTCCCAATGCAATGTCTCCTGCTCCCTCATGTTCTTGAACGACACTCTACCTCTTGCATGTCCCCAGTAAGTATTTTGGGAACTCCTAGCATTTATTTTGATACATCTACTGTTTCTGTTTCCCATTTAAAAATATTCTCTGTTCAAGGCCACTTGGTGCTGCCAGTGCTCATACAAGTTGACCTCTAAGTCTATGCTGAGAGTGTCCTTCTGTTGTTGGGTTCCATGCAGATACTCTGTAACTCACGTTGTTATCTTGGGCTGACAGTCTGGGCTCTACTCCTCTATGTAATTTACATAGGAATTCATGCAGACACTTCCTTAAGGTTCTGTCCCTAACTGCCCTTGCTACAGAGACCCCAAACAAAACTAAAAGGAAAACGGGGTCAGATGAGGAATGAGGTGCTAACAAATGCATTTTGTTTTCTTGACTCTTTTCTGTATGCAAAAATGTATTAGGTTTCACTATATGAAATCATCAATATTCAGGCATTTTTTTGCATGTAAAATCAGCATTTAAAAAAATTACTTTAAGTTCTAAGATATATGTGCTGAACCTGCAGGTTTGTTACATAGGTATAGATGTACCATGGTCGTTTGCTGTATCTGTCAACCCATCATCTTGGTTTTAAGCTCTGCATGGATTAGGTATTTGTCCTAATGCTCTCCCTCTCCTTTCCTCCCACCCCCCGACAGACCCCAGTATGTGATGTTCCACTCCCTGTGTCCATGTGTTCTCATTGTTCAACTCCTACTTATGAGTGAGAACATGTGGTGTTTGGTTTTCTGTTCCTGTGTTAGTTTGCTGAAGATTATGGTTTCCAGCTTCACCCATGTCCCTGCAAAGGACATGGACTCATTCTTTTTTATGGCTGCATGGTATTCCATGGTATATATGTGCCACGTTTTCTTCATCCAGTCTATCATTGATAGGCATTTCAGTTGGTTCCAAATCTTTGCTATTGTAAAATCATGCAAAATCAGCATATTCAAATGCTTTAACCTAATGACATTCACTCCTGTTTTACTTTCAGCCAGAATTCTGTGGCCAACTCCTAATTTTTCTCCATTGACTACTTTTTTATTTTTCCATGTGGCAATGAAACTCCTTTTAATTTAATAAATAGAAAAAATAAATTATTTTAGGATCTCACTCTGTCATTCAGGCTGGAGTGCAATAGTATGATCATAGCTCACTGCAGCCTCAAACTCCTGGGGTTGGGGGATTCTCCTGCCTTAGCCTCTCAAGTAACTGGGATTACAGGCATATGCCACCACACCTAGCTAAGATTTTTTTTTTTTTTTTCAGAGATGGAGTCTTCCTATGTTGCCAAGGTTGGTCTTGAACTCTTAGCCTCAAGTGATCTCACCTCAGCCTCCCAAAGCACTGGGATTACAGTTGTAAGCTACAGCAGCCCACCTCCCTTTAATTTTAGTTAGACATGGCCACACAGGTAAAGACTACCTTTCCTTCTACCTCCTCTAGCATGGCACCTAATATACATATGACACTAATATCCACTGTGCTCTGCTCAGCTAGTCAGGAAATTACATATTTATTCTGGATCCTGAGTCAGAAGATGGATTTTTCTCTCTGGATCTGTCAGTTCCCAGTCAGAGGACATTGCGAATCTCACTAAATTATCTGAGCTCAGGATCTCTGTCTTAAAGTGTGGCAGCTAGACCAGATGACTTATGACTTGCCTTCAGAAAGTGGCTGATTTCTAATATCTCTTCAAGCTTTAAAATTCTGTCACCCTTTAGAGCATGCAGAGCCTGTGTTTAAATTTTTCCAAAAGAGTCTATCTATATATGTAATTTCGTTTACTCTCTTTGGTTAATTTTGGCAAATCTTGATTCAGTGCCTATTGTAAGTATAAAACTATTTTATATGTTACATGTAGACATACGCCTCCTTTAAGAAGTTCATTAAGGGTGGAAAGTCTGTCCTATGTTTTGTAGTTCTTATAGCATCCAGCAACACAACTCATTAAATACTTGCCAAACTCTGTTTAATTCATGATAAGAAAATAAACCCTTGTCTCCTCAATATAGAGTAGAAGTAGCATATGAAAGTTAAGCTGTGTTAGTTCTTACTCATAAGTGGCAGTTGAACAATGGGAACACATGGACACAGGGAGGGAAACATCACACACTGGGGCCTGTCAGGGGGGTGGGGGCAAGGGGAGGGAGTGCATTAGGACAAATACCTAATGCATGCAGGGCTTAAAACCTAGATGAGGGGTGGATGGGTGCAGCAAACCACTATGGCACATGTATGCCTATGTAACAAACCTGTACGTTCTGCACATGTATCCCAGAACTTAAAAAAAAAAAAAAAAAAAAAAAAAAAAAAAAAACCAGGCAGGCACGGTGGCTCACACCTGTAATCCCAGCACTTTGGGAGGCCGAGGTGGGCAGATCACAAGGTCTGGAGTTTGAGACCAGCCTGGCCAACATGGTGAAACCCCATCTCTACTAAAAATGCAAAAATTAGCCAGCTGTGGTGGTGGGCACCTGTAGTCCCAGCTACTTGGGAGGCTGAGGCATGAGAAACACTTGAACCCAGGAGTTGGAGGTTGCAGTGAGCCAAGATCACGCCACTGCACTCCAGCCTGGGTGACAGAGCAAGACTCCATCTAAAAAAAAAAAATTCTATTTTCTGCTGGAAAAAAAAAAAAAGTCAAGCTGTGAATTCTGACAAACATTGCCACTGCATGAAAGTTTTAAGTAACTAAAGTTTTGTTAATAATATTCTACAGAATGGTTCTAGTTGTCTCCTTGTAGCCTAAAATGAGTTTTATGTGGTTTCTAAGAAATGATAATAACACCATGGGTTGTAATATGTCATTTTATGTAATATTAAAATGGAAAACGTTTCCAGAAAAACTATGTTGTGCCATTGGCTGTAAGAAGTATCTTGATTTTGGAGAGATAAAAATGTTAAAACACGCCTTTATCACAAAAATATGTGACAAGTTACTGAAGCAATAGATACTAGTAACCACAGCAACAATGTGGTTATACTCTGTTTGTTAGATTAGGTGGAATAAGTGCCTTATATGCATGACCTCATTTATATATCAGGTTGTTGCTGTTATTATTCCTGTTTCAGAGAAACCTATTAATTTTCCCAAGATTGAATGTCTAACATGTGGTAGATCGAGGAGAAGAACCCAACTCTACCAGACTCTACTGAATGACTTCTTAGCAACTGCAATAAGATCTAGGTGTTGTGTAGTTTCTTCAGAAGCAGGCACTCCTAACTTTAGAAATTATTGGGCTTGGACTCTAAGTTTACTAGCATTTATACATCCTAAACATTGGTTAATTAAATTGAAATCTCACGAGGATCCTGTTCCACTTATTTTTCTTTTTTCCGTGGATTGTAATTTTTCTGTGTTACTGAATTGGCTTGTTTTCTTTCATTCTTGTAAACAAAATGCCAGGGAGATGCAGTATTATCTGTGGGATGAAGTTCAGGTATTGTAGGGATTTCCCAAACAAAATATATTTCTGTGGTTGTTAAGCAATGTGTAAAAGATTTACATCAAGGCTTCTGTACAGATGAAGATGAATGAAAATCCCACAATTTCCCATTCTTGGAGATATGAAATATAATTGGCGTGCTGTATTAAAATAGCTAACAATTAGATCTCTTGGTTTTTGACAAAGGACATGGCTTTTGTCTATAAATCAAAGATTGCAGGATTTTTGCCCCAGAGGGAGGAGAAGACAAATTTATGCTGTCAATTTTATCTGGGTGCTGATTATTTAGTTTTCTACTTCTCCCTTTCCTGAGGTGAGGCCCCATAGCACATTTGAGATCTTTAGTACCCTGACAATGCACAACTTGAAGAAGGAAAGATGCATCCAAGTCACATAATTTCAGCTCGTTAGCATGTCTTGAAGAGTTTAGATGAATGGAAATGAAAACCATGTGAATGTGAGCAGACTACCACAGGTCTTCTACATGAGTCCCTAAGGTTGGTCATCAACAAGCCAAGGTGGAAGAATTTGTCATTTATTTACTAGGTGACCTTCAATCACATATGTATCTAGCAACCTCACAAAGTTTGTGTGAGGATCAAAAATACATTTGCATTTTATAAACTGGAAAGTGTCTTAAACATTTCAGAGCACCTTATAGAGAAGAAATTTCATTCCCACTGACCATTATCAACCTACAATTTGTCTATCCAGCTTATTTCCAGTGTCAACATCACCTAGAATGAATCAGGGTACTTTAGGGTAATGTTTTTCAAGTGATTATGATACAAGATCATTTTTTAAAAATCATGCGTTGTTGACAGATAATTTGATAAATACCAAAAAATTTACTAGAGAAAATGATAGAGAAAAACAAAGATATGCAAAATACGAAGTCTAATTGTCATTAAATTCAATGGACCTAAAATCAGTGGGTCAAATTGCTATAAGAGATTCCTACAGCCTTCATCACATGACTGAACTTATTTCATTTTATATTGGTTATCAATGTTTCAGGATCCAGAGCTGTTCTGTGACAACACTTTGAGTAGCACTGGATGGGGGAGCACATGATAATGGTACTTACGGGATTACAAGATTCTGCAAGACTTGGGCCCTGCTTACTCTCAACACTGAACTTCTCACAGTTCTTTGAGGGTGTCACCCTCATTCCCTACATCAAGATCACCAAGATTTTATTTTGCTATTCCCTCTGCCTGGCATGGTTGTACCACCCCTCTTTGCATGGATAATACCATTTTATCCTTTAAATTTCAGATTCAACTTTGCTTTCTCAGGAAAGTCTGGCTTGAACCCTCAGACTCAGTTATGTTACTTTACTATAGGTCTTCATTACGCCTTGAATTTCCTTTACCTATATATGCTATTTGTAATAATCTGTTGCCTGTTAGCAACCACATACCTTCTCTGGGATAAGGACTATGTGAATGCATATCAGTTTCAGAATCCCCAGCACTAGCGACTGCTCACCACACGGTAAGAACTCAACAGATACTGTTGGCTGACGGACTACTTTTCTGAGCTTGATAAATCTAAGAGTTGTTTACACAAAATAATTCTCTTTAAAAATAGTTAATATTTGCCCCTTCCCTATCACAGAGGTAGGCATGTCATTTTTAGCATTGTCAACAACAACAAAATCTCAGGTTCATGCAGTAAATAATATAGAACAGTCACAGATATTTTTAATATAGTCGTGACAATTATTCATTGAAGTACCACTTTAAAAAATCAATTGGTAAAAGATTTTGTGTCATTTTCATGTAAGCAGTCGAAATTTTCTTGACAGAGCAATATACTGCGGGAATGACTTTTACTGCTATTTGGTATCTATTTTACATCAATGTGGTATTAATGGTAAGAAGCCAGGAGGTTCAGTTTTGTGATAGCACTGCTATTTATATCATCACAGATGAAACTCGGAAACCTAATTATATATCTGTTAAATGTCTAGTCCCAAAAAATTATATATAGTAGTTTTATATTTACTCAAACAGGCAAATATTTCTATTCATGACTTTAAATTCCCATATAACACACACATATATATATATATATATATACACCTTGATGTGGTTGGCTTAGGACAGTAGTTCATCATTTGCTTTGTATCCTAATAGATAAAAAGTATCTATTAATTTGTAAATTAAATCCATTAATTAACCTATATGATCATTTCCCAAATTTTTCTTTTCTGTTAAATTTCCTGTCCATCAATTTTTCATCATTTATTCACTTACCAATCTATATTTATATAAGGGTGGAAAAAACCTATACGAAATATGCTAAGCATTTTGCATAGTTTTTCATGTTCTGTAGTTTAGAAGTGAGATATTTGGTGAATTGTGTATGAGTGAGTGATTATCTTCAACCTCATATTTATAAACTTTAAAATCAAGCAGTTAGACTTCTATTGCATAAAATGTAGTAAGTAGCTAGAGAAAAATCAGGTACACTAAATATATAAATTATATGTATTTATATATTTAAGGTATTAAGGAACTGAATAAGGAAGATTAAATAAAGTAAAAGTAGTTTACTAAATAAGTAAAAATAGTTTACTATTGCTGTGTAACAAATTACTGTCTTATCCTTAGTGGTCTGAAACAACACCCATTAATAAGTCATAGTTTTATAGTTCAGAAGTCTGTGCCCAGCATGGCAAAGTTCTTTGCTTGGGGTCTTTTAAGATTAAAATCAGATTGTCAACTGGGGCTGTACTTCTCATCTGTAGCTTGGAATGCTTTAACAGTCTCATTGGCTGTTCTGAGAATTAATTTTCTTGTGTTTGTAGAATGCAGGTCCTAGTTTTTCCGTAGCTGTTGGCTGGAAACCACTTTCACCTCCTTGAGGCGTACCTCTCTGTTGTCTGTTTACAACATGGGTTTTTACTGTTTTCCAAGTGTGGCCAAGTACTTGTTTCTGACTTTCCCTTCTGCAGCCAGCCAGGGAAAACTCTGTGTTTTTAAAGGACTCATGAGATTACATAAGGCCCACCTGGGTAATCTCCCTTTCTCAAAGTTAACCATGCCATATAACATAACCTATGTATTAGTTCATTTTCACACTGCTATAAAGAACTACCTTAGAGTAATTTATTAAAAAAAGAAGATTAATTGACTCACAGTTCTGCATAGCTGGGAGGCCTTAGGAAACTTACTGTCATGGCAGAAGGCAAAGGAGAAGCAAGGCACATTTTACATGGCAGGAGAAAGAGAGTGAAGGGGAAGTGGCACACACTTTCAAACTACCAGATTTCATGAGAACTCACTCACTATCACGAGAATAGCAAGGGGGAAGTCTGCCCTCATAATTCAATCACCTCTCACCAGGCCCCTCCCCTCATACATGGGGTTTACAATTTGAGATGAGATTTGGGTGGGAACATAGAGCCAAACCATATCAGCCTAGTCCCAGGAGTAAAATCCTTCATAATTAAGAGCCTGGAGATAGGCAAGGCATGTGTACCAAGGGTAGGAGAGCTTGGAGGTCATCTTAAAATTCTACCTACCACAACTTCCAATGAGAGAAGACATTCATGTGAAAACTAACGATAACCAACTATTTTTACCTGTGAAAATTTGCTGTTTCTCAATTTGCACTAAGTATAAGTCTTGGTCCATGAAGAGGATTTATCATGGAAAATATAAACCAGTAAGAGGCTGGCTTGATGAATGAAAAGCTAAAGGAGGACCAAACTTAGGACCAGTTATCTCTGCAAGATGTTTTCTGAGTTCTCGGTGGCTGGGGCCACAGAAAAGCAGAGTAAAATCTGTTGTGTCTTAGTACTTAGGACTTTCCTTAAATGAAATGTTTGCATATTTTGAAGACCACATAGGGTAGGACATAAAGGGCTAAGCTCCAATCTATAAAGGCAATCTTGTCATTTTAGAGCTGAGAAGATAGAGACACACCAGGTTCACAAACAAAAGCACCACCACACCTGAGGAACAGAGACATACCAGTGTTGGACTAAGTCTTACTAAAATTGCAGCCTAATCCTGACCCAGCTCAATCCTTTGGTAGATTAAATGACCACCCCTCTCCTCGCTGCTTAATAGAGGAGGGTTGAACTATTAGTTGGTGGAAGATAACATAAGTCTCTGTGATTCACTTATATATAATACATGGCATAAAATTTAATTGTTATACATGAAAAGAGAGATGTAAATGTGAGTATCAAGAAATAACACAGGCTGGGCATGGTGGCTCATGCCTATAATCCCAGCACTTTGGGAGGCTGAGGCGGGTGGATCACCTGAGGTCAGGAGTTCGAGACCAGCCTGACCAACATGGCAAGACCCCATCTCTACTAAAAATACAAAATTAGCCAGGTGTGGTGTCACATGCCTGTAATCCCAGCTACTCTGCAGGCTGAGGCAGGAGAATCACTTGACCCCGGGAGGCGAAGGTTGCAGTGAGTGGAGATGGCGCTATTGAACTCCAGCCTGGGCAACAATAGTGAAACCCTGTCTCAAAAGCAAGAAAAAAGAAATAACACAAACCTTGGATGCCCACAAATGAAACAGATATTAGAGTCAGAAGCCAGAGAATTTAAAATAACTATGATTAATATGGTAAATAAAAGCATAGAAAAGAGAGACGAAATGAAAGGGTAAGCAATGTAAACACATTTCATGAATATACAGTTATTTGAGATATTTCACATTATTTCATACTAAGTCTTCTCAATTCAGTGTATATTTTGCACTTGGCATGCATCTCACTTTGGACTAGCCATATTTCAAGTGCTCTGTAGTTTCATGTGACTAGTGGACAGTACCACTCTAGACAAACACATAACGTAGGAGAGGAAAATATTTCTTAAGGTGCCAAAAGCTCAACCAAAATAAGATTGATAAATTGGAGCTCATCAAATTGAGAACTGTTCATCAAACATAACATTAAGAGGGTGAAAATGCAAGCCACAAAGCTGGATAATATTCCCAATACCGAAGACTTGTATTCAGAATCTATAAAGGCCCCTGATAGATCACTGAAAAATAAAACAATAATAGAATGAGTGAACTGTGGGCATAGGTAATTTGTATGTGTGTGTGTGTGTGTGTGTGTGTACTTTTTGTATTAAAATATGATTTTAGATTTTTGCCTCAAAAATATGAGCATTTTACTTATTACATTTTTCTAGGAAATAGTTTTAGATTCATTATTTTGATATTTATCATATCAAATTTTTTGATGTATGATGTGGTACATATGGAGATACTTTTCCATAGTATTATTTTATATTTACTAGACATAAATATATATTTCTGTCTATTTGCATATTTCTAGTTATCTCAATATATATTTTTCATAAATGTGAAATACAACTATATTATAAAATCATTATAATGTATTTATGCATGATCATTACCAACCTAATTACTTAATGGTATTATGGATTTGATAGCTTAATAGTTAAAGAAAGTTTTGTATTCCCTAGTGGTGCATTTACTTTTAAAGTGACAGCAACCATTTTAATCTTACAGATAAAAATTGGGAAGTGATACAGAAAGCATACTGCAGTCAATTGAAACTAAGAAAATAACCACTGGAGGGATAGTCCAAAATGGAATTTTGCTATTTTTATTTAAAAAAAAAAAACACATTTGCAAAAAAAACAAAAAACAAAAACAAGTTTTCCTCTGAATAATATTAAAAATAACAAGATTCATGTGATTCTCAGTGTGAGGTTATCTTAGCAAAATCAAATAAAATGTAGACAATTGAATTTCACCCAGTAACAAATATCACTGGTCCCTGAGAATATTGCACTCAAGATGATGGAAGTTTTGTAAAGCTCTATAAAGTTCTGTAAAACATTCAGGGAAAATAAAGTGCTATGAACTGCAAACAGAATGGGACATGTTAAGTGCAAGATGATTCAGTAAGTAATGTTTAAAATACATTTTGAAATTTTGAAGACTTACATATGATTTTGCTATAAAGACCATTTTTTGGATGACCTAGTTACCCTGGTATTTTGGTACCTAGTAAGTATGGAGCTTGAGCCTAGATGAAGCAAGAAAAATAGCAGTGTTTTGTATTATCAACCACGTAAGATTTTTATGGTAGGGAAAAGTGATCTGATGAATTGGTGTAAAGAAAGTCAGATCCCAGTTCTATACGTAATTAGTTGTGTGAACTTGGGCAAACCACACACATTTATTTACATGGAAAAACTGAAATCATATGCAAACAGATAACAATTTTACATGTCTTCTTATTTGGAATTTTCACACTGAATGTACCTTATTAAAACCTACAGTAATCTTGCCACTGAATCTACAAACCAATTATTTATTTATTTATTTATTTTTTTGCTCTAGCAAGCCTAATACTGGTGAATTTTACATTTTACAAAATTCTTGTATATCCTATCTCACTAGATTATTCTAACAAGCCAGGGATTTAGGAAGGCGTGAGATAATTAACAGTTTACATATGTTTATGAGCAACATGAGCCAAGCCACATCATAACTAGACCAAATCCACGTTTGAGTACACTTTAAAAAGGGAGTTTTGTTATTCTGGTTAGAATTTAGTTGAGTCAAATGATGCAAAACAAAGAAAACCTATATTCATATCATATAGGCTCATCTGTATTCAAACTACCTTTTTCAGATCACAAATATCAGCAGGGATAAATATGTAAGAATAGTTCCAGGAGTAATGGAATTATGCCTTGCTGTTTGGCACTGTTGGAAACTACATCAGAAATACAGGCTCTGGGCAAGGAGGAAGAAAGCTTTTTCACATGGGGAGAATAATGATAATTGGAGTAAGGAGGTTCTCATTACTTCCTACAGACTGTATGCTGGAGTTTCACTCAAGTGAACAATGAACCTGCTTACGTTTTTTATGGCATCTGATCCCCTTGACCTACTTGTTAGAGAGCTGGGATCCAGAAGGACTTCTGAAAGCCCAAGGGGAATACAGAAATGTTAGGCAGGCTTCCTTTTCAGTTCTGTCAGTCATGTTCCATGTGACCGATCTCCTACTCTTTAAGTTAACTGTTTATTGATTTGTTATCCTGGCATTCACGACCTTGAACCACGACCTAGTCCTGGAAGTCTAATGTAGCTTGGAATATGTGCTTATTGGAAAATTTCTTACTCTAAAAAAAAATTCCCTTCATGTCCCATGTTTAGTTTTCTTTTGATATATCTTCCAACTGTAATGATCTTCTCCCACCCCAACTGTCATCTGTTAAAATTCTATCTTATTTTCAAGGCCCAGTAACAGTCAGTTCTTTCAAAATTCTAACCAGATTCCACAAGTGAATTTGATAGTTCATATAGCAGTGTTTGTAGCTCTCTGCAACACTTGTCTTCTGCCTTGTTTTAGATATACTGCCTTATTCCCTTGCTCCCTAACTTGATTGCATATTCCTTGAAACTTGGGATTGTGTCTCATCTACCATTTTACCCTACATATCTTCAGCAGTTTTTTTTTTTTTCATTTTTCATTTATTTTTGTACAAAGCAGGTATTTGATATTTACCTCCTAATGAATGCCTGTTATCTAAGTATTCATATTTGGGCCTATTAAAATCAAGAAGATGATTAAAGATTAAAATGCATTATCTTTCTTTGTAATTAGCTTTTTATTCTATATATTTATATAACATGGAAACATTTCCAGCAAAAACAGCTCTTGCGTTTATATTTTCTTCCTCAAGTGAAATCAAAACCAAAACCTCAGTTTTTCTTAAACTCATTTCCTATTATTGTCTTCCTTAGCTGATTTAATAGATTTTATGGAATTTAATAATATATGAGTTGGCTTTTCCTTTTCTCAGCTTAAATCTATGGCTCACTAAGCAATTCAACGTATGGGTGGGCCATATTTATGAGTCCCCCTCCCCAAGTAGGAGAGAAGTAGAGGTGACTAAAATGAATCCTTAATATACATTTGGAGTTGACTTCCTCATGATTTGCCTTACCAGCTATGCCATAAAGATTATAGTTGCCAAAATACAATCAAGCAAATAAATAGGACAGAACTCCATCTAATGCAAGGGAGGTCTTGCATATTTTATTTCACAATGTGGTTATCAATGATTTATAACCTTCCCTTTTTCATTCAGACAAAGTTGCATGTATTCCATGAGGTTATAAACTTTCATTTTTTGATGCATAGTTCAATCAGCATTATTTACTACAGACAACAACACTTGAGGGACACGTAAATTTTACTTTATCTTCACTGGCATAATGATTTATCAAGCACACAATAAAAGGGGGAAAGCACTCAAGCCATGTACAGTTGTTTGGATATTACTTTCTTCCCATAATAAATCTCTGGTTTATGATAACCTGTGCATAAACCTGGTAAGCCAATACACTTTGACACCATGCTGATTCTATATGCAAGGATTGCCTGCCACACTGTCGATAAAAGTAAGGGAGCTATCAACCATTGAAACATACCTTCAGTATTCCGATGGGTCTGACTCCATCATTGCAATTATTTCAATTCAATGGGTCTTGATAATCATCTGGGACCAATAATTTGGAAACATCAACTGAGAAAAGCTGATATCCACATGAATTACCTCCTCCATTGTATTCAAAAGAAGTAAAATAATTTTAGGCTTAGGGTGACAGAGTTGCCCAAGGTCAGTAATATTTCATATGTACCTATGATATAGAACTTCAATTATTGTCTAGACATTTCATTGTTTTTTGGATCAGGTATGCATTGATAGGCTACTTATTGTGAATTTGGCTAATAATTATACTAAATAAAAACTATTTATTGAGTGACTATTACTGTGCCAGTTTAAGATTAAGGATCATTTTGTTAGTTCTAAGAACCTTCTGTGTTGGAACTGATTCATCCTGGCTCTTGAGGGCTGATTCTGTGCATCTCTTCCCAAGTCCTCATTCATTGATGTTACGTTGCTAGCTTGAAATTGACCATGGTATGAGTATTACACAATGGAATTGAAAAACGCTACAAATCAGGGCTTTTCGAATTTTTGGTTTAACAGCACATGATTATATCCTTTGGTGGTATTATTTTCATTTTCTCAATGGAGTAATTAAGGCGCAAAGAGATTATACATAAGTTTTGTTTATAGTTGGGGCTATCAGTATGGACATTTTAGGCTAAGGATTTGAATCCTGGTCTATTACCTTCCAGAAGCCATGCTCTTCCCATTATGAGTAACTCGCTGAGGCTGCATACCCACTCAACCAGGGTTAATCATTGTGAATAAACTCTTCAATAAATTCAGCTGAACATTCACCTTCCTTAATATTTTGGCTATATTTAATTTTTTATAAATGTAAATAACCAATTATCTTAGTAGAGGTTTTGTATAATCAACTAGTTTGTTTTCAATGAAGTGTGTTTTTTTATGGGAATGATGACTGCTAGGATGAAATATTGGCACCTTTTTCTCTGAGTGATATTGACACATCAGTACTGATATTTTAACCTTCACAGTCCAACTGGCAAATTTAGCAGGAAGCACAAGGGGATGGAATGGCAGGAAGAAAAGATAGGTGGGAAAGGAATTTTAAAATGTATAAAGATATCAGGGACAGCATAACTTTTTTAAAAAGCACAAGAAGAGTAAATTTCAAAGTCATAGTGGTTTTACCTTCAATGAATTATTGACAGTAAAAAAAAAAAAAAAAAAAGATCAGTAGTTTTTCTCTCCACAAGCAGGGTACAGTTCCATGTCTGTCTTCCTAGTGATCCAGAGCTGTTTTTAAATTCAAACCATTTTACTTGTTTGACTGCTTGTCTTGTTTCTGTAATCTGTTGTTATGGAAATGACTGAGATATCAAAACATTGTTCAGTATGATCCCACAGGGGAAAGGGAGGTTCTAGGAGGAAAACTCTGAAAGAGGTTTAGAGGCAAACTGAAAACAAATTTGGACTTTGCACTTAAAAATCAAAACACATTTTTTGCTTCGCTGTGCTTTTATTTTTTCAAAGATTTTCTCCCCTGTGGAGGCTTAATTCTCTAGTTGGTGAAAGGGCCATGAAGCCCATTTTCAGTTGTTTACCATACACTTACGAACCCAAATAAGTCAATGACACCAGTTTGTGCTTGCACACCAGGAATAGTTTAACCATTTTGAGTGAACTGACAAGCTAATATAAATGAAATGAATTAAACCAGTTATTACTTTTAATGGTAAAGCTGCAGTTACTTTTGCACCAACCTAATTATTTGGAATAATGGATAGGCTAAATGACTGTTTAAAAATGTTTGCACTCTCAGTATCTTTCCATTTGTTTGTGAATGTAGACATGTACTGCAAAGGTCAGCTTTTTATCAAGTGTACATCTATTGTCCTGAAATGTTTATTTCAAGGATCAAATGACTTTCTCCAATTTTAGTATATGCTTTAAAATAAAAAGTTTCAGCTTCAAACACCATAATAAGAAATATGTTCATGTAAATAAATGCATTTATTCTCCTTCGTCTTAGGGTTTAAGGGGATAATTGCATTACCACTTTCAACTTGCCATTATCTGGCTTTTGTAAATATTGGTCAAGTTAGTTCTTTGTAAATAATAGACCTAAACCATTGACCAAAAGATAATCTTTCATTCCAAACAAAATATTAAAATTATGGAAGATAAATTTACTACCATGCTAAACATTTGAGAAAGCTGGGTTACTTGGTGGGTGGTTTGCATGGTGGAAGAGAGAAGAAAATTTACTTTCTCCCTTTTCATCCTGAGCTTGAGCACTCCTGGGATCCTCTGTTTGAAGATAAGAAAGATTAACAGGGAGCATGAAAAAACATTTTCTGGGGTGCAGTCATCAGGTTGCCATACATCTTTTAGAAGGGTCAAGCTTGACATGCCCAAGTCTTTGGGAACAGCGTCCTCTTCTGTAGATCCTATCAGATGTGCAGTAGCCACTAATCTGGCAGTGCCACTAATCTGTCAGTGTGGTCTGCAACATGATAAAGTTATCTGGAGTTGAGTTTCCCAGTGGTGGCAACCATGTCAGTGTTATTTAGCAATGCATACCTGGCAGCCAGCATATTGCATTGGCATTTAGCAGTTCCACAATAAATGCTTGTGGAATGGTGTTAGTTGAGGTTACATTCAGTTATCTATAAAATGGGAATGGAGCCAAATGTGACTCAAAATGGGGATGTTGAGAAGAAACAAGTGATGTGTGCGGAAGTCTTTTAAAAAGTTAAGTTATTCTCACATATAATATATATTAGTCACTTTACAAATATAATTCCTTTTCTAATATTTTATGACATAAAATACATACATAACATACATACATCTTCACCTGGAGACAATTAGTTAAAGCAATTGTTAGAAAAATTTAATATCAAAATAAAAATGCATATTTCAACACCAGGCAATTTTTTTCAACTTTGGATATTCCTCATGCAAATTTGGTGGTTATTTTTGAACAATTGAATTATTTCTGTAATACTATGAGCTTGCAGACACTATTACCTTAGGCGCTTCAAACTTATTTCTAGATAATTAGAGTGTTCTATTACTTAACTGTATTATGTTACTGCTCCCTTTGCTGAAACAATGTTCTGTGGTCTTACACCCTGAAATTCTCCAGGTAATGCTTAAATTTGCATCTTTGCATATCTTGTATTGAAGCTGTCTCTGTAAATGTTGCGTCCCCATGTAATTCCTCCATATCTTTCTTAGCTTAGTCAACTCTAACTAAGCCCTTAAATCTTCCTGCTCCAGTCCTCAGAAAGAGAATCAATCATAGGCTTAATGTTGATGGCTTAATTTGATAAACTTAAGTTATGCAATTAACAGTCTATTTTATACTACAGAAAAGTCATAAAGTAGAGACAGATTGTATTTTCTCCTTGCAATTATTGTTATTGTGATATACTAGGAATCTCCAAAAACTATTTTTTAAATTGTGCCACAATATTACTCTTTTTGAGAAAATGATTTTATTTAAAATAGTAATGAACCCTTCTTTAAAAAGATAGAACAGATGTATTTTGAAATGCATAGTATTATGTGTGGAAAGAGAAGGAGAAAGAACTAATGCTTGTTAACATCTACTATGTGCTATGCACTGTGATAGGGAATTTATGTGTATTATAATCCTCATAGCAGGATTATTCCAGTTTACAAATAGGAAAATGATTCTCAGAGAGTTTAAAGTAACACAGTTGATACCACAGTTATTAAGTGGTGGAAAGCATGTATATTTTTAAAATAAACTTTTAACTTTTGAATGGTTTTATATTTACAGAAAAGTTGTGAAAATTCATATACCCCACACCCAGGTTCCCCTATTTTTAACGTCTTGTATTAGTGTGGTACACTTGTCAACTCATGCACCAGTACTGAGGCACCAATAATCTTGGTAGAACTAATGCACCAATATCTTGGCTGTGACAGTTTCTCAGTCCCTCCTTGATTTTGATGACCTTAACAGTTTTGAGAAGTGCTGGTCAAGCATTACATAGAATGACCTTCAATTTTGATGTAGCTAATGTTTTTCTCGTGGTTAGATTGATGCTATTGTTTTATAGAGGAGTACTATAGAGGTAAAATGCCATCTTCACATCACATTGGGTATGTGCTATCAATATGACTTATCACTGTTAATGGTCAAGTTCATCATCGACTTGAACTTGACCACCTGGCTGAAGTAGTGTTTGTCAGATTTCTCCCTTGTAAAGTTACTCTTCCAACCCCCCTTTTCCATATTGTTCACTCTGGAATGATGTCACTATGCTCAAGCTGTACATAAGGGGTGAGGAGTTCTGCATCATCCCCTTGATGAGAGTTACACATAAAGCATTTGGGGTTCTTCCATATGGGAGAGGCGCCTTGTCTTCCCTATTTATTTGTATATGCAATCCTTTATTTATATCAGCATGGACTTACAGATATTTTATACTTTGGTTTATAAAATAATGCCACATTATTTATTCTGTTCAAATTGTCCCAGCTTTGGCCACTGGGGGTTCTTTAGGTTGATTCCTGTGTCCCATTGTTGCGTGTGTGCTTTAGTACTGCCTTGCTTTCTAGCACTACAAAAACCCTCCAGGTTCAGATTATATAGCCCCTGTTCTGGCCCTAGAATCAAACATTTCTTCAAAGAGTCCTAGTCCCTTTAATTGATATTAGAAACCAAAATCTTACGTTCCTTGTCGCTCTTAGGGTGTGGTTGATTCCAGGCCCTTTCAATTGACGTGTGTGTGTGTGTGTGTGTGTGTGTGTATGTTTCCATCTATACTTATATTAAGTAAATGTGAGTTCATACTGATGTCTCAAACTGATGTAGTATCACATTAATCTTCTAGCCTTCCCCCTTTGCTTCTCTGTAGCCTTTCCTTCCAACAATGAGAAATGTATCTCCTACCATCTGCAGGCAATTTACTTAATTGTTCCATTTCAGCATACATATATAGTGGTTCCAGAATAGTTAAACTGAACCCCCATAGAAAACAATTTTACTACCCAGAGTACAGTACTTATGAAAAGTTTTTTGCTTTTAGTCTTATAGTTTCTACTTATTTACAAAGTTACTTCAGTCAGTATCTTTTCTCCTCCTCTTCAGTGAGGTTATTCCATACTTTTTAAATATTCCATACTTTTAAATTTTTTTTGGTCAGTCTGCATTCCATCTTGGAGTCCCCTAGCCACCTAAATAATTTTTTCTTTAAATTTCATTCTTTGTGCTGTAGAGTTCTATTGATTTTGACAAATGAACTCTTTCCTGTATCCACCATTATAGTATCATAGAGTACATTAATTTTCCTAAAAAATCTGCCTCCCTCGTGTTTAACCTGTTCAACCCTCCCTGTGACCCTGACAAGTACTGATCTGTTTACTTTGTCTACAGTTTTGGCTTTCCCAGAATGTCATATACATTAGACCATATAGTGTGTAGCTTTCCAGGCTGACTTGCACTTCACAACTGCGTTAATTCATTATATTTTTGCCTAGCTTGGTAACTCATTCCACTGCATGCATAGACCGTAGTTTGCTTATACATTCTCCTCTTGAATGACATCTTGGTTGCTGCTAGTTTTTGGTGATTATAAATAAAGCTGCTATAAATATTGCATGCAGATTTTTGTATATACATAAATTTTCAAATAGGTTGGATGAATACCTAGGAGTGCAATTGTTGGTAAGTCGATTTCAGCTTTATAAGAAAATATCAAACCATCTTCCAAATTGGCTTTACCATTTTACTTTCCTGCTAGCAATGATTGAGAATTCCTGCTGGTCTGCATGCCTGCCAACAATTGGTAATGTCAGTTTTTTGGATTTTAGCCATAACTTTTTTTCTGGAGAGGTGTCTATTCAGATCTTTTGACCATTTAAAAATTTGTATTGTTTGCTTTTCTTTATTATTAAATTTTGAGTTCTTTTTATATTTGGGATACAAGTTCTTTATCAGATATGTGATTTTTAAATATTTTCTCACATTTGTGACTTGTTTTTATTATCTTTCATGGGCTCTGGATTTTTAATTTTAATAAAGTCCAACTTATGAATGGTTTCTTTCATGAAACCTGACTTTTGTATTGCATCTAAATATGCATCACCACCCAAGTTCATGGAGTTTCTGCTTGAAGCTTTACCATTTTGCATTATACATTTAAGTCTATGATTCATTTTGAGTTAATTTTTGTAAAAAGTGTATGATCTGTGTCTAGGTTTTTGTTTTTGGTTTTTTTTTTCATGTAGATACCCAATACTTTCAGCAGCATTTGTTGAAAAGACTGTCCTTTTTCATCAGATTTCCTTTGTGTCTTTGTCAAAGTTCAATTGATTATATTTATGTGGGTCTGTTTCTAGGTCTTTTTTCTATTCTGTTTTTCTATGTGTTTATCTTTCATCAACAGCTTGCCCAGGGGAGGTCAGTCTTTGTTACATTAAGGCCTTCAACTGATTGGAGGCAGCCCACCCGTATTGTGGATAATCTGCTTTACTCAAAGTTTACCTATTTAAATGTTAGTCTCATCCAAAATCACTCTCATGATTATACCTGCTCTTTCTACTTCTTTGAAAGGTTTCCTTTTTTGTTGTTGTTATAAATGAGTTTGAATTTTGTCAGATTCCTTTACTGCATGTATTGGTATGATTTTATGTTTTTCACTCTGTTAATATGATGAGTTACATTGATTAACTTGTAAATGTTCAACCAATCTTACATTTACTTGCATGAACTCTACTTGGTTTTTGTTATCCTTTTAATATATTGCTGAGTTTGACTTGCTAACATTTTGTTCAGGATTTTTGTGTCTGCATTCAATAAAGTTATTAGTCTGTAGTTTTCTTGTAATTTTTTTGTTATTGGGGCAATGCTGGCTTTACCAAATGAATTGGGAAGTATTATTTCTGCCTGTAGTAAGGGCAGAGCTTGTGTCTTTTAGCTAAAAATGTAAATGTGCTTGAATCCTTCAGCCACTGACTCATTCTCCAAACCTGGTTGACTCATCTCATCTCTAGATATATTTCTTGCACTGTGAAATTAAGGATTAAGTCTAGATAAACTAAAATGTCTCTTTCAGTTCCAGAAACAGGATATCTATTTTTACATGTAGTAAAAAACCCTCAAATTAAATGACTACTTTATATTTCATAAAATACTTTCCTGGTCATTGTATTATTGTATTCTCCCAACTCTGTTGAATAAAGCAGGTAGTATTTTTCTCTTTACAGATGAAATTACTGAAACTCATAAAAGGTACTTAAGTTTTCTAAACTTACAGTTTCTAAGTGGTGTTGTAAAGATTCAAACTCAAGTTCTTTGGGCCAACATGCCAAATATCTCCATTTTTGCAAGTACACAGGTTTAATGTATTAACCAATAAACTCATTCTCCTTACACATTCTTCCAAAGATCATTCCTACTCTTTCTTAGAAACTTCCTGCATATCTAGAAGTCAACAAGGGAGCAGAAAGTTCCCAGTAGATCTGTTTTTGTAAAAAATGGGATATGCTCAGAAAATTTGCTTGCTGCTTCTGCTGCTGCTGCTGCTGCTGCTGCTGCTGCTGCTGCTGCTGCTGCTGCTGCTTCTTCTTCTTCTTCTTCTTCTTCTTCTTCTTCTTCTTCTTCTTCTTCTTCTTCTTCTTCTTCTTCTTCTTCTTCTTCTTCTTCTTCTTCTTCTTCTTCTTCTTCTTCTTCTTCTTCTTCTTCTTCTTCTTCTTCTTCTTCTTCTTCTTCTTCTTCTTCTTCTCTCCTTCTCCTCCTTCTCCTTCTCCTTCTCCTTCTCCTTCTCCTCCTCCTCCTCCTCCTCCTCCTCCTCCTTCTCCTTCTCCTCCTTCTCCTTCTCCTCCTCCTCCTCCTCCTCCTCCCCCTTCCTCCTTCTCCTTCTCCTTCTCCTCCTTCTTCTCCTCCTTCTCCTCCTTCTTCCTCTTCTTCCTCTTCTTCTCCTTCCTCCTCCTCCTCCTCTTCTTTTTCTTCTTCCTCCTCCTCCTCTTCCTCCTCCTCCTCCACTACTACTACTACTACTACTACTACTACTACTTCTTCTTCTTCTTCTTCCTCCTCCTCCTCTTCCTCCTCCTCCTCCACTACTACTACTACTACTACTACTACTACTACTACTTTCTTCTTCTTCTTCTTCTTCTTCTTCTTCTTCTTCTTCTTCTTCTTCTTCTTCTTCTTCTTCTTCTTCTTCTTCTTCTTCTCCTTCTCCTCCTCCTCCTCCTCCTCCTCCTCCTCTTCTTCTTCTTCTTCTTCTTCTTCTTCTTCTTCTTCTTCTTCTTCTTCTTCTTCTTCTTCTTCTTCTTCTTCTTCTTCTTCTTCTCTTTGCTGTGATTATTAAAACTCAGTTTTTTGCTGTAGATAGAACTCAGATTACTACATTAAATTTATTTAACAAAATACAGCCTGGCCTAACCAGCAAAAGTATAATTGTTCTGCAGCCCAAATTGCACAATTGGTATGAGATAGATATAATTAAATAGCAGAGGAGAGAAGGGAGTGCTCTCAGGCCCTGCCACAAGGAAAACCAGAATAAGTTCACAGCTCTCTAAATTTGCCATCACACTGATATCTTTGTCTCCTGTTAGCTACAAAGACTTTGCTAATCATTGCACTGCACAGTGATAACAGACTTATAATAAATGGATCACATCCTGAGGCTGTCTGTCAAAGGAGTCTGTTAATATGATTTTAAAACAGAAGTCAGGTCTACAGAGTCTAACTTCTCACAGAGATGATGTTTGGCTTTTCCATTTTAAAAATTTTCCATGCTGATCAAAGTGAGCAAAGTTGTCCTGAGTCTGGGACTTATTTGTCCCTGAGAGGAATCAGGCATTTTTCCTATAGGTTTTTCAGGATGGTTGTAATTGTTGTAATGTTACAAGGGCCCTGGTTATTGTTTGTGGTCGATATAACCGTACAAAATAGGAGAAAGACATCATAAGTGTTGTGTTAATAGAGGGTTCTGGGTTTACCTGCATGGGTGGAGATTCACTAAGAAGTAGCAGTTCTTTGCAAGTCAATTATCAGATATTTAGGGTAAAGCATGGAATCTTTCAGAAACTGGGAACACAAGGTTTGTGATGGGAAAGGAGGATGGTGAACATAAAATAACTTGGGAACACCCAAGGGGGGTGATCTGAAGCTCATAAAACGCTGATCAGACAGGATAATAGGAAAAGCTGTTTTTGAAAAAGAGAATCCACTCTGAGGCCACAAAACTGTGATTAATCAAAAAGATCTTCCTTTTATTTGCTTATGTGTGGGAGATGACTCAAATCATGACATATAACCACCACCATAAAAACAATTACCATTATTGAGCGCTGTCTGCTAAGAATTCTCAAAAGCATGTATTAAGGCAGTAATTCTCACACTCACCCTACAAAACAGCTACAAATATCGTTCTCATTTTACAGATGAAGAAACTGAAGTTCAGAGAATTTGAGTGGCCAAATGACATAGAGATAGTAATTGGCAGAGCCAGGGTTCCAGAGAGGTCTGCCACGTTCAAAATCTCCTTCTCTTCATCTGAACATTATTCTGCTTTGCTGTCTGATCAAACGTGTCAGATCTGGATGACGATGCCTGACTTACTGAAACCAATGCATGATTAATTTTGTATACCAAATGAGACACAACACAGTAAAGTATGGGAAAACAAAACAAAAACAAAAAGAAATAAACATAGGCTTTGGAATCTGATAAACTGGAATCTCATCTTCTAAATAACTAACCAAAATAGCCCAAAGGACGATGTTTTCAAGATACAATAATAAGAACTCTTTGCACAGTTTTGGTATATGTATTAGTTTTCCATTGCCGATATAACAAATTGCCACATACATAGTGGCCTAAGGCAGCACAATTTTATCATGTTAGAGTTTTGTAATTCAAAATCGCACACAGGTCTCACTGGTCTGAAATCAAGATGTCAGGGTTGGTTCCTTTTTGGAACCTCTAGGAAAAAATTTGTTTCCTTGCCAATTCCATTTCCTATAAACCTCTCATATTCTTTCTCTCATGGCCTCCTCCCTCTGTCTCCAAGACAGCAATGTTGCATGTCTCTGGCAATTTTTCCATAGTCAGATTACTCTCTCACCCTAACCAGGAAAGATTCTGAAATTGTAAGGACCCATGTGGTTAGACTGGGCCCAAATGAATAATCCTGGATAATTTCTCCATGTCAAAGTCCTTAATTTCATCCTACCTGCTTAGTCCTTTTTGCAAAGTAGCATAACATATTAACAGTTTCCAGCATTAGGACTTGAACATCTTTGGGGAACCATTATTCTGCCTGCTAGAGTGTATAAATCTAAAAACATGGTAAATACAAACTGAGATCAAGTGTGAGACTAGAGAAGAAATGCAGGAAACATTGTAAAGGTTAACTTCAGAGGAAGATCATTTTCTAAACATTAAAGGGATGTGTTTTCAATCTTATCCATCTTTCTCATCTTACAGTTGTGAAAATATTTTCCATACCTGGAGCTTGATCAAGTCTTCTTTTTCAATTCTTTCCTGTGAGGTGCCTGCAATGTTAGAAGCTGGGACAGAGGGACACAAAGACAGCAAGGGTCTCATCTTTCCAGATCCTGAACAATTCTCTCTTTAGGCTGTGAAGCTGGCTTCTCCTGGAGGGATAAAAGTCCGTGTCAACTGATCTTTCTTGGGAATAAATGGCCTTTCAAAGTTTAGAGGGAGCAAGATTCTATGGATAATTTTACCTGGCTCAGATCAATAATAGGCAGCATGTTCCTCTTCAAAGAACACCTTTTCCAGTATTCACCCCTGCATACCCATACAAAAAATAATTATTATTATATTAAGTATCAATTTAGTCTTAGAAAAAAGGAGAAAGAAGGTTGTCACTAGAAATTGCTAATAGGATCTAACTGAATCCCACTTCTTTTAAGCTATGATTAAACAACAACAACAACAGAAAACACCCAAAGAGTTCACAGAATAAATGCTGACATCCAGTTCTGAGTGTTCTCTTAGGAATCTAAAGCACAGGCACCCTCAAAAACACACAAACGTGTTCTCTCCAATCCATCCTCCATTCAAACAGTGAATTGCTAACCTTTTCATTAGGGGGTTTGTGTGTGAAATACGAATGAACCCGTTCAATTTATCATCCCAGAATAAACCTGTCATACTGTCACAGGAGCAGGGAATAGCCAATTGCTAATATCAAACACTGTAAAAAGGGTTCAACTTAGAGTTCCTAGGGAGTGACCCATTTTTACAGCAGAGCACAAGTAGGCAGAAAATTATGTTGGAACAATATCAGTAAAGTGTTGAACTCAAAAATCCTGCTTGGACAAAGGAAACGACCCTCATGTAAGTATGTGAATTGAAATATTCAGAAATATTTCTGAAATATTCACATGTTACAGGTTAGGACCCAGAAATGTCTTCCCCCTTCGGATTGTAATATTCTTCCAATTTGGGCAGGTTATCTCAATTGCTGAGAGCCTAGAAAAGAGGTCAGGGATGAAAGAGTTACCTTCATATAAGATGAAATTTATGTTCTATCAAGACAGACTATTCTGTAAATCCCAGCAAGTTACTTTGCCGAAGTCTGTCATTATGAGGCTAGATATAAGAATACAACATAGTAAAATAAAAGATTTGTATTACTGCTTTAGTCTGGAAAATCTAGGTTGCACTGGGGTAATAATCACCAAAATAGCAATGGCTTAAGACAATCGAAAAATCTTTTTAAAAGTCTAAGTCTGGGTGACTCTCCAGGGCAACTGTCTGCCATGTGGTACTCAACATTCCAGGTTTGTAGCATCTCCATTTTGCAGGAGACTGTCAGATTTTGCTGTGACAGGAAAAGAGGACCTTGGAGAGACACATATTGACATCTACATCCTGCCATTCCCAGCCAATTTTCTAGAACCAGGCACTGCAATGCTTCTGGGAAACGTACTTTTTATATACTGGAATTAAAAACACTGGTGAGAGCTAGCATTGTCTACCACATACAGGTAGATAAAAAATATGAGGTTCTGAAGGTCATGGCATAGGCATGTGTGTGAACATTAATCTGTGAGAGCATTATATTGGGATATGGTGGGCATTCCATGGGGTAAGGTACCAAGAGTGGACATCTGATTAACCAACTTCCAATAGTGTAGGTGTTATTCCTTCATGCACAATTTAAATCTTTCCAATTCTGGTGACATGAAGTGGAAGAAATGACATTATAACAACTTTGATCATCAGTACATAGTTAAGCAAACACCAAGTCACTTAATAGTTATGTATAATATGTTGATGAAGACCATGTCTGCAGAATTATATTACAAAAACCTGGTCTCTGTGCATAGCATACTGGTAGCTTTAAATCGATACTTTGTTTGCATCAATGCTGAAAGGCTTTAAGTTACTGAGAAAGTATTATTATAAATATGAGAGGCAAGTTTTGTGCTAGCCATGATAGAAATAAATGAGTGACTAAAAGCTAATTGGAGTTTTATGGTTATTCTTAGGTTTTACTACTTTGCAAAACTTAGTGTCTATTATTAAAGTTATTCATAAAACTAAGTATTTAATCTGAAAAAGTTTACTTCTACAAAAATGAATATTAGAAACATTAGGTATGTGTAGGTCAAGATCCTGCCCTTAATATATGACATTTCTACTTCTTTTTATTAACCTTGAGTTAGTATCTTTTGTTGGTTAATTTATTTGACATTGATACATTCTTCAGCCTTACAACATTTCATCCGTCTTTTTTTATGGTTAGAGTTATATATAGAGTTACATTCCTTTAATTCAAATGTGAGCTTCATTTGTGTAATTTTTAATTTATTTAACTTTTTTTTAAATAAATTGAGCTTTTTTTAAGTTAAATGTGAGCTTCATTTGTATAATTTTTAATTTATTTAACTTTTTTTCCTGGCTATGAGGATATGGAGGAGAACACAATATAACTTGCATAATTCTAAGGAAATGAGAGTGCCCACATCCCTCTGGAGAATTTTGGAACCTTACTGGGGAGGTTCTGGGTAACACAAATATGCCGAGAATACATAAAACAAAACGATAAAGCTATCGAGTGAGACCATCAGGAAAAACATCCTGAACTCAGTGCAAAGTTCATTTTCGCAGTCAGGCTCATTCTGTGTCCCACAATCACGGCTACTGATAGGGGCAGGAGGAAGTTGGAGGTTATGTGCAGAGCTTAAAGAAAATTGTGCAATGTGGTAAGAGGGTAATCTTCATCTCTATGTGAAGCTTTTTATAACTTTGCTCCTTTGAGAGAATTTGAGATATTTCATTATTTTGCTCTTCAACCTCAGTGAGCTTCATGATATCAGTAAGTTTTTCTATGATTCTCTGTCAATAGTCTCTATTAACTGTGAACAACTGAGAAAGTTTATGGTGTCTGGGAACAAGCAGTGGGTACAAGGAACACTCACATTTATTTAATAGAACATGTTAACCCCCTTCCTTCCTCATTCTTTTTTCTTCCTACAACAAAATATTATTTAAAACACTTACTATGTGCAAATCACAATGCTAGATTAACGGAGTGTAATGAAGTTGGGTTAGATATGGTACCCAATGTGACATAACTTATATAGGGATCTTGTATCCACAGAACTGCTATCTATCTTCTGCCCTAAAGTCCTGTTGTGATGTCACAGATGGCCCTTAGAATTTTACCTGAAATTTTTTCTTCAAGGATAGATTCACTGACAATAATAAAAGGACAAGGATGTTGCTGTGTGGCTATTTTTGTTTTGGCAGTTCAAAGTGTAGTGTTTGCAAAAGTCTCTGATTCCTGTGCCTGTATTTTTAGCAGAAAATCCATGGCACCTATATTTCTCAAACATTTTGAAATAATATGCTTTACTCTGTAAGGACAGAAATAGCTTCAACTGCAGACCACCTCTAGGCATTTTTCTTGTGTGTTTTTTTTTCTTCCTCTCAATACTTTTAAGCAACTTTAGCTTTTAACTCATATACCATAGAAGAACTTAGTCAGTTGAAATAAAAAGTGATTAACGGCATAACTGGTCAATAAACATCCTACAGTCATCCCTAGGCAAAGAACATGTTCAGCTCACTTTCCCTCCATTTTCCTCATTTGGAAAGACTGACATACTGTGAAAGTCTAGTCAATAGTTGTTAGCATTTCTGAAAGCTAACCAAGTGAATTAGAGAGACAAAGAATTCTTCGGCAGAATTTCAGAGTCCCAAATCCACTAAATAACACGGAGGTTACTCTAGCAAAACCTTGTTTAAGAATCATGTCATTTTCTCCTCTAGAAGACTTGTTTTCTTTAGCTATTCTTTTCTCCCCCCTTTTAAGGACTTAAGAACTCATTAAAAATGAAACCAATGTTGTCACACATGTTGGATTAGTCACACAAAGCTTAGGAAAGCTGTACAGTGGAATATGACAACTTCAGAACTTCACATGAAATCCAAAATGAGAATCTTTCTTAAACTATTTTTAGGAGAAATAAGAAAAAAGATATGTACAAACATAGAACAATTGTGAATTGTCATTTACCATAACTCAAAAGGATAATGTAGTAGTCTGTTTTCATACTGCTATAAAGAAATATGTAAGACTGGGTAATTTACAAAGGAAAGAAGTTTAATTGACTCACAGTTTTACATGGCTGGGGAGGCCTCAGGAAACTTACAATCAGGATGGAAGGGGAAGCAAACACGGCCTTCTTCACAAAGCTGCAGGAGAAAGAAGAGGTGAGCAAGAGAGGAACTACCAAACACTAATAAAGCCATAAGATCTTGTGAGAACTCACTCACTATCATGAGAACAGCAGAGGGGAACTGCCGCTATGATCACCTCCTACCAGGTCTCTCCCTCAATACCTGGAGATTACAATTCAAGATAAGATTTTGGTGGGGACATAAAACCTTACCATAGAATGTAGGACCTGTTGCTAGGTATAGATGGCTGTTTGCATTTTGACTGTTTAATAAGGGGTACTGCTATTTATTATTCACGAATCATGGTACTTACTATTGTCATAACATGGAGGCCACAGTAAGATGATCTTATGAATCTGAAACTAGGGCTTTATGATTATTGTTTTGGATGTTAAACTATAAGATAATTTCATTATGGAATAGTCAGTGTTTCTCGAACTTTACTGTGCAAATGAGTCACTTGAGAATGTGGATTTGGATTCAGTAGATATGGGGTGGTACTTGAGAGCTTAACAGCCTCCTAAATAATGCTGATGCTGCTGGTCAATAGATCATGTTTGAGTAGCAGGGGACTAAATCTTATGTGAGCAAAGCCATGCAAAGAGAAAACACTCCCTGAAATAGCAAGACTGGGCTGTTTGGTGAATAAACCCAGTGGAAGTCTTACTTGACAAAGAAGCACAGAATTAATACTACAACTAATATCACCAGTGCCCATGTAAGCATTCATTGTCTATTGTCCAGTGAACCTTGTGCAACACACTCCAAGCATTCTGGTTCCATTACTTTGACCATCTGTATTGTGTAATGGATGCATCAGGGTAACTCTGATACAATTCACCATTTTTATATATTTATGCCATTGTCATCTGATTCTCTGCTCACTAGGAAATTTTCCAATCATAATTTCCCATGTACTGCATAAAAGGAGAGAATGAAGCTAATGGAGTTTAAATAATTAAGATGAGAATTTCTCTTTGAAAAGAAATCATTGACTTACCATAGTAAGATAATCTGCTGATTAAAGAATGTGAGTTATTCCAATACCTCTGACAATAGCTTTTAATTAAAAATTAATAAAGTGGCATTTTGGTCAGTATCATGGTCTTGGTTGATGTGGGATCATGAGACATAGTTCCACTTGAGGGTACTAATCAGCAGTTCTCATTCTGAAAAGTTGATGGTTGACTGTAGAACAAAATAGATATAAGACATCTAGAAACAAGCAAAAAACTTAGGAGAGATGGGATGGTTTTTAAAAGAGGGAGGTGAGGATATTTGCCCTATTAGATATTACACTGTATTATAAAGATAAAATAACTGAACATTCCAGTATCTATGCCACTATAAGTAACATAGCTCCATTGATAGCTGACAAAGGGGCCTAAATATATATTTTTAAATGATAAAATACTGCACTTTAAACTAGAATGAGAAAGATTGGGTTAGTATCATAATAAATTTGAGACAATTTGCTAATCATTTGGAAAGAAACAAAGATATATTCTCCCCTGCAGTTTATTACCAAAATGAATACTATATGGATTAATCAGGGAAATCATAAGGAAAGTTGTTCTAAGGGTGGCATCAGGGCAAACCTTCAAGTGTAAGGTTAGCCGTGCCTGGTGGCTCATGTCTGTAATCCCAGCACTTTGGGAGACTAGGGTGGGAGAACTGCTAGAGCCTAGAAGTTAGAGAACAGCCTGGGCAACATGGCAAAACTCCATCTTCCCCACCCCTACTCCCTGCCCCCCAAAAAGTTAACTGAGCATGGTGGTATGTGCCTGTAGTCCCAGCTACCTGGAAGGATGAGGTGGGAAAATCACGTGAGCCTGGAAGGTCAAGGCTGTAGTGAACCTTGATCCAGCCTGGGAGGAGTGAGATTCTGTCTCAAAAGAAAAATATATATATATATAAGATTAGGAGACATAACTGGTTTGAAATTAAAGCATTTATATGACAACATTTTTATCCATACCTTTGCTATTACCAAATTAAGAGTCAAATGATAAACATATATGCAATAAAATGAAATAGTAATGACACTCTAAGGAGCTTTTATAAATCAAGTAGAAAAAGAGAAAAAACCCTCTAAGAAGCTTTCATAAAAGCTTACGCATATTTCTATACTTTCGTATTTTATCCTTCTAGTATGAGTGTTCAGGATGTTTAGTGAAGTGTTTTAATAGCTGAATTTTAAAAAAAAGTTTTGAAAGGGAATATAAACATCTTAAATGTCCATTAATGGATAGGTGAGTAATTAAATTGTGGGTTGTCTTACACGGTAAGTGTGTGAACAGATTTAAATATATATACTGATATGAGAATATGCTCCTAATGTAGTTTATATGAAAAAGGCAGGGTCCACATTAGCAGGTACTGTTAGACCTCATTTATTATTTAAAATATTTATATATGTATATGCAGAACAAATATCCTAGAAAAATATATCAAATATTCACAGTGATTATAGCAGCCTGGTGGGATTATAGATAATTTTGACTTCTATCTTCACATTTTAGGTATTTTTAGATTTTTATTTACAGTAAACAGTTAATAACTTGATAATATACATCGGCAAGGCCATTTCCATTTTTAAAGATGATGGGAAATAGTACCACTCCTCAGTGTGTCTCGGGAAATCCTTTTCTCTGCAGTAACACTTTAAGGTCATTGCCAGGTTGCTGAAAGTATATTTATTTAGAAACTCTATAAGCAGTGTCATGGATTCTGATTAGTTCAGTGTAGGTAGTTTCACTGGAAATTCAATTTTTTTTTGGTCCTAGATATATTAGGACATCTTACCACTAATTATGGTCTTTGCCACATGAGAGTGGTAGCAATACAAATAGACACTAATGATAAAAGCAAAAATAATAAATTTTTGGTGTAATCTTGGCATCAGGATTCTGATTTCTGGTGCTCCTCTTCTCATTTTGTGTTTTTATTTTCATATATTCTTCCAAATCCATTAAGTGTATTATTTTTTCAAATGCAGGTGCATGGTTCTAGTCCAATTGAGTAGATGATATTATAATAAATCTTAATGTAGATTCTATTGATATTATTAATTTAAAAGGAAAGATGACTTGTAATTTAGGAAAATGATGAAAATCTTAATGGGAGGATACTATCTTTACTATAGTATACATGGACAATTTTAATGAAGACAGTAGGAAATCTGACATTCCAGCTTACAGGGACAATAAAATATCTATTAAGTCACAAGAAGCAATTGAAATATTTTGAGAAGCCTGAGAAAATTATCAGACTATGATTTAGTGTGCAAAAGAGCAGGGATTGGACTGGAAAAATGAACAATTTTAGATAGAAAAGTTACTCTGCAAATTATTAAATTAGTTGAAATGTGGCTAGAGAATGAAAATGAATTCTAAAGTTATCACAGACATATAACCAAAACTATGATACATGATTAGATATGGGAGAGAAGAGACAGAGTCCTCTTATACATGGGTATTTGGAAAGATAATAGAAATGAAAACTTTCTTTGCAAGAAGCTTAATTTATGGGGGAAAAGTTCAGTTTGGAACTCATTTCAGTTGAGTTACAGAGGTGCAGCTGTATCTAGATGTTGGCACCATTTTGAAGGTGGAGAATATTGAGAGATGAAGGACATATAGATGTAATTCTGGGTGTCTTTAGCAAAAAGGAAACTTTGAGAAATGAGAGAATGGATGAATGAGGTGAAATTGGTAGATAGCGCCAAGTGAAAAGAGGAGGCCAAGGGTAGAAACTTGGAGGGGCAAGTACATTCAAGGGGTTTAAAAGGGCAAAACAGTGCTTGGGAAAGCTGAGATTTTTGCCTGTTTTGTTCACTGCTGTATTCCTAACACCTAACATTGTGCCTGGCACATAAAATATCTCGATATAGGACTTTCTATTAATGAACTAATGTGTAAAAGAGAGGGTTTAAAGAGAAAGGGACTTGTAAACAGTATGCAATAGCATCTCAGAGGGAGAGAAAATGAGGTCTGAGGACAAAAGGGCATTTTGTGTTCAGGTCATTGCAGACCTTTGAGAGACGGATTCAGAAGAAATGTGAAGGGGCAGAAATCAGACCCTTTGGCAAAGCATCCTTTTGGTTCCAGTTCTTGTTTTGAGTATTTATTCTATCATTTTAAAACTTTTTTTTTCCTGGTCTATAACGTCTAGGATCTAGGATAGGCATGATAGTATTTTCGTTTTGTCAGCAAATTGTTACTCTTGGACTTTATGCTTTACTAGAAAAAAACCTCAAAAACTCTAAAAAACTCTAATTAAACCCAAGAAACACTACTCCAACACACAATTCAACGTACTAATTCAGTCCTTGCATAAAGTGGGCTTTGTCTCAAATGCTTAGATGTTGATTTCACAAGGAACGATAAAGCCACTATGAGTGATATGTAGAGCTAATTATTTTTACTTTTCCAAGCATTACATTGTGAGACTTGTATATATATGTGTGCATGTATATTGGAAAGGTGGTGTTTGTGTAAGTTACAGATTTTGTTTATGCGCTAGATAACAAATACATTTTAGGTATCAATGCAACTAATCTCTTTAAACAGGAAAGAAGTTTATGGGGAGGATGCTTAGTCTTGTGGGGGAGATAACTGTATTCTAGTATAAGACAATGCATGTGTACCACTTAGTGTGCTTTGCATTTGCCGTTTACTTGCACATTTTGGTCAGCATCATTGCATTAAAGTACATTCAACCTTTGGGTTTACCAGAGAAAAGTAACAAAGGCATAGCATTAAGAAAAACAATTTACTCAGCAGGTACCAGCATTGTGTTTATTTCATACCCCGAAATGAATGGCTCTGTGGTACTCATTTTAAAGCATATTTTATTACAAGGCCATGGGATAGATTTTGTTAGACTGGATGCTTTGTCAGTGCAAAAGCTGAAAAATATGTGTAAATCTTACACTCATTTACTCAAAGTTAAAGGATGACTAAGGTAGATGACCTATTGCAATTATGTAACATTAAAAAGTAACAGGAAACTGCAGCAGTGGAGGGGAAAAAAGCTCTGAATTCAGTCCTGAAATCAGCTTACTTCTGTCTTATCACTGTGTGTCCATAGGCAACCCACATAAACTCTCTGATTTTTTCCTCATTGATATAAAAGGTCAATATGATAGACAAGAGATAAAGTCTTATCAAATATGTATACTTGGAAAGATAATGAAAATACCAATTTAGGAGGAAGGTTCGCTTACGGGATACATTCAGTTTACTTTGTTGAGTCACAGAGATACTGACATATCCAAGCAGAGGAATTGTTTTGGGGGTGGAGATTGTAAGGTTGAACGCAAGAATAACAACAATAATTTTGCAGTTGCCATTGTCTGAAAGTTTGTGTCCTCCCACCTCAAAATTCATATGTTGAAACCTAAGCCCCACTGCAACTCAGTAGAGGTGGAGACTTTAGGAGGTGATTAGGTCATAGGGCTCCATGAAAGGTAAGAATATTCATTATAATTGCCCTTATAAAAGAGGCCTAAGTGGTCTTGTTCATTTTTTCTGCCACATGAGAATGCAGCAAGAAATCACCATTTATGAAGTAGAGAACAAGCCTTCACCAGACACCAAATCTGCTGGCACCTAGATCTTGGACTTCCCAGGCTCCAGAACTGTAAGCAATAAATTTCTTTTGTTTCTAAATTTCCCAGTCCAAGGCATTTTATTATAGCAGCCCGAACAGATAAAGACAACATACCACGGTAAATACAGGTATTATGCTAAGCATTTCCTTTGTATCTTATAACTAGTATATAAAAAAAGAACTGTTATAATCCCAATTTTACTTATTAGAAAACTGAGGTTCAGAGAAGTTGAATGACTTACCCATGGTCATGCAGATAAATGGAATCAGGGTTCAAAACAGGACTGTTTGAGGCTAGACTGCTAACTAGATGCATCCTTGCCTCCCAAATTCAACAATGCATGTGAAAGTGCTCTTTAGAATAAAAGTACCACCAACATATAAAGTGATATATTTAATCACTGGATATTGCACATGAAGACTGGGTTAGTACATTATTAATAAATTTTGTCATTCATTGCATGCTTACTATGTGCCATGCAGCTCACTCTACATAATTTCCATTAGTCATTCATGTATTCCTCATAGGAACTTGGTGACAGATTTGGCTTTAGAGTCAGTACTTTCACCCATGCCACCATGCTGCCTCACCTGTGCATGGTGATGACAGCACTGATGGGAAGGGATTTTCTCAGTGGCTGAGGTGAAATATTTTGAGAAATGTAGCTTCATCAGCAGATCGTTGTCTTATAAGAGGAAAGGCTACAATCTGGAGTCAATTTTTTAATAGGAGAGAATGTTCTGGTCATAACAAGCTAAGTGGTTTATTTATTTTGGTTTGGTCTTATTTTGAGCTAAGTGATCACCAATTGACACAGGATTTATGGAGGAAAACTGTAGCATATTCTATGAGAAGAAAGCAGCAGAAATTTTGCCTCACATTTCATCACCTTTCTGGACACTGCAATTAAGGAGCTTAATGTCAAAATGTGGTAAATGGTTTTAATGTTTATGTTGGCTACAAACCCTGGGGCAACAGCCCTCACATTCCTCATGTCTACCTTCCCATTCTCAGTGGGATGTTTACTCCTCTCTATCACCTTTCCTCCTCTCATTCTTATTTAATGAACAAAATATACAAACTCTCTACTACAAATCTCAACAGTTCTTGGTTTGTGTGTTGTAGAAAACTTTAGGAAACACAGAGGAGTATACACTTTTAAAACATTATAAGCAAGTATTTTTTTGTTCTTAAGGCATAGAACTTATTAAAATAAATGATCTCTTTAGCTTAGGTTAGAAACATTCATTTCTTCATTCATGTGTCAATTTAACCCTTAACTGTGAGTCATGCACTGAGCTAATTACTAGGCACATTAAAATAAATTGAATCAATTTATTGATTTATTTTAATTGATTTTAATTAAAATCAATTAAATGAATCTATTGCTTCAAAGTCTTATTTAGATCTTTATTTCAATATGGTTAGTTTTGCTTCTGTTTTCATGTTTACAACTCTTTTTAAATGTTATTACAGCATTTTTCTATCCATCATTTATGTATCTGTTTATCTATTTTTCCTCTTTATATCTTGCCATGTTTTCTAATAAGTGAGTAGTGCCAATGGATTCTGTCTCATTTTTTGTTGGAGAAGTTTAGGTCTTTCCTAAGTTTCGACTGTCCTTTAACTGCTTTTGCTTTATTTCACCTGTATTTCTTTCTAGTTATTTTTATAATAGATTCAAATCCCGTAGGTTCTAAAACTGGTCATTTAATCCCCTCTGAGTACAGAGAAGAATGGTGCTTTCTCCAGTAGCCTTAGTCCTCCTTGGTGATAATAGACAAGAAATTCATAAAATTATGCAGAGAAGAAATGAAACACCTGAAAATAATGTGCATCTCCAAAAACTAAGTCTAACTTAAGTTGCCCTATTAATGCTATAATTTTTAAAAAATTTTATGAAACTCATTAGCATTTGAATTTTGAGCAGCTTAAAATCAACAGTGAGTCATGATGAGATTTAGGAGTTCCTTGTTCATATTTCACGGGAAGGGAGGACATTGAGGGCTTTGACAAAGCATGTGCCAGCTCTGGAGGCACACGGTGGCGAGCCTTGAGAATTGTTTCCACTTGAATGCTCAGGTATTGTAAAATCCATAACTTCCATGATGATTTTCAGGTATCAGAATTAAGGAGCATCTGCAAAATTTGTCATGATTTACAGTGCTTTTAAAGGTAATGTTTCACAAACTAATCACTTCAGAGGTACACATTTTCCTTTCCAGAGCACAAACTAATCATGGACAATTTTGCATTTCTAGTGCCTCTTTCCCCTTTTCCAGCATGTGAAAGAAAAATTGCCTATGATGCACTAATGTAGCTGATGACCCAATTCTGTTCTTCAGGTAGAGATATTGGTGCTTCTTTTAAGTGGCCTATAGATACGATGTTTGCCCAACTAATTTAGGAGTTAACTTGACCTTTGAGACAACTGTCTCCAATCACAGTGGGAAAAAAAAATGAAGAGAAAACTACAGGTCCTTTAATGCTGGTTTACCTGTAACATTAAAAAGGCAAATGGAGCAATTAGAAAAGATGCAGGGTAGTGATTATTTTCTGAAAGGAGGTCAAATGAAAGGATGTGTTAGCAAAGGCTTAATGGTACAGAAATAGCCTATAGACCTAAAAAATTTACACATGTGTGAATTTTTTTACATTGCTTTATAGAAACAGAGAGTGTTCAAAATAGAAGAGTCTTAGGGACCACTGAGGACAAACTTAGAAGAGAGAATGAGTCCTGAGTGTCAAAAGCCCTGCTCTCCCTCATGTAACCAAGTAGGAAGAAGAAGTTAAATCTTTAGATTCATGGTCTCTTCACCACCTATGGGTCTATAGTCCCAAGATCCAAGGTTAAGAATCCTATAGCTAGCATCTGGCATAGGTCAAAATTAACCTATTTGTGTTATTTACAAAATGATAATAGTAATGTCCGCCTCTTAGGCAGACAAATGCTTACAAAATGAAAAACATCAAAAATTGTCAACTTTAAGAAGCAACAATAATGGGCTTTATGGCAACACAAGTGGCCATTGCATGTGCATCAGAACAACAGGCATAGTCAGCCAGGAAATGAATGAGAGAAGGGATCATTCATGCAGCTTGGGTTCTGCTACCCAGTAGCAGTCTGAACACTTGCTGTTAATAAGTGTAGACCTCCTGCCTGATCATATATTGCTTCCTTTCTGCAGCTCATCTGGGACTTATCTGGAGTTCACAGAATGGGTAAAGTGCCCCAGACTGTATTAAATTATTTTCAGTGTTGCTGTTAATATGGGGAAAGATAGCCACAATTAAGTTAACCCAACTCAGCGCAAGGTGGGCTTGCTATAATGAACTCTCTGACTTATCTGGAATTACTAAATTCAGTAGCATAAGCTCTACATGGAAGAGAAAATGTATTTTTCCTCTGGACATGGAGGAATGAATATTTCACTAACGAAAAACAGCAAAATTCTGGCCTATATTTCAAACACAAATCAGAATGTTGGGTTATCATGAAATTTTGTCTGTAAACTGTAACTACCTTGTGAAATTATGGTAACATCATAATTTATTCTCTTTGCCACAGTTTATGAATAAAACACTCATTTTATGAACTCTATAAGGAGGGAGGTAAGAAAAGAAAATGTCCCAAATGTCAAATAATTAAATGAGTACAGAATTTATGGCTTGATTTAAAAGTGACTTATCACAGAAGGGCCATATAAATAACATATATGGTCCATATAAATGAGGAAGATGGTATAAGATGCAGATAAAAACAGAGAAAACTAAATGACAACACAAGTTAACCTGGCTTGTGCAACATGAATGTGAAACCCATAACAGCATTCCATTTGCTTCAAGGACCGCAAACTAAAATCTGTTTAAAGCCCTATATCTTCTGTTTATTCTTCTGCTAATATTCAGAGCAATAGTTTGACTTTTTGTCTTCTTCACTATGAGACTACATACCTCAAAATGGATATGCTCATTGTTTCTTTTTAAAAAATCTCATCTTTATATAATATTTGCTAACACTGGAACTGGGCTAAATTGACAAGCCACATCTCTTAAAGCAAGATTATGTTTCTTAGAACTTCATGTGTAATTAATACATAAAGGGTTATTGGCAAAATTCAAGCTTTGATTTTGGGACAAAATAATCTTTAAATTAATACAGCTGCATAACTGTTTAAACTCCACTTAAGAGGGGATGTAATAAGAAAGACAAGTAAAATAATACTTAAATACACAAATATCTAAATACTATAAGACATATATAAGTACCACAGTTCATATCAATGACATTCTTTAAGATGTAAATTAAGAATGTATCATGTTTCCCTAGGGTATAGACATTTTCATTAAAAATTGCATGTGCTTACTATGTGTACCGAATTGTGTTAGAATGAGAGGGAACAAAGCTAAAGGTTTTAAATTTTCAGTGAGTCACCGAATGTACCAAGATAAAATTTATTAACTTTTAATGAAATGACCAAGAACCAACTATGTTCAAGTTATTATGCTAGGCTCTGGAATAGGACGGTGTACATGAGTCTACAGGTCTACAATGGTATAGATGAGCATGCATGTTATACATATAAAAGCAAGATTGTAGCTGTGAAAACTGGTAGGAACGAGAAGTACAAGGTTCTTTGAGAGTGATAAGAAGAAATGGGCCTAGTTTGAGTATGAAATTATTCTGAGGACATGATGATTGAACAGAGATGTGAATTAAGAGTTCAGGTTAATTAGATGAAGGGGACTGATGGGCAGTGTTTTAAGAGCAGGAACTGGATGTGAAAAGTTCCATGGCAGAAGAAAGCAAAGTTATTTCAAAGAACTGAAAGGAAACCTGTGTAGCTGTGTCACAGAGTGGGAAAGAAGCGTGGTAGGAGGGGAGGTGCGGGACCACTCAGACCAGGTAGGTCATGTGAAAGGTTGCAGTGCTTGTCCTAAGACCATTGGGAATCTATGAAAAGCTTGTAATAGTCCATGACCAGATTAGTGCTTTAGTCTGGTTTCAGTCTGGTAGTGGGTTAAGGCAAAAACAGGAGAGGAAGTAAGGAGACCAATAAATGGCTCTTGAAGACGTCCAGGTAATTGGCAGAGAAAATGGAAACCAACCAGATTTTTGGATGAAATAGATATAGGGGAGGAGTAGAGGGAAGAGTCACAAATGATGCCTGGTTTTCTAGTTCCATCCTTCTAGGGAAAACACATAGAACAGGGATGCCATGCCCCAGGTAATCTAGGCCTCTTCTCACTGGATTCTAAAGATTCTTAGTGTCAAAGTGGATACAAATCTGGTTCCTGTGCCTAGTCCTTTCTGCTCATTAAAGCCTAATCTGCTTTTAACACTTTGCTGCTATTAAACTCCCACTTATAAACTCATTTCTTTTTGAAATTTTGTTAAAATTGGTCAAATCCTTCCATTTTGCTTCTGATATTTAAACAGAACATACAAGTAGTTCTCAAATAACTCATAACCTTTTTCCCTAAACTATCACAAATAAACTTTCCATTTAGAAAAAGGTCTCATTCTCTAGATGACACAACCGCAGCCAGCTCTTATGTATTTGGTTTGCCCCTGTTGGCAACTCCTGTCAGAGGTAAATAAGATACAAAAACTGGACAGAAGAACTCTGCCTACTCAGAAAGTGGTGTTTCATCACTGTCTGGGCCAAATTATGTCTTTTTTGCAGTACAGTTAAAAATGGCTCCATGAGCATTGTTATAAGAAATGAAAAGTGTCAAAATGTATCAAATCATTAGCAAGTGGCTGGTCATCCAAAACAGCATTTAAATTACACTTTTTAACATACTCGTTTTGAATATATTAATACAAATACATCTAGAAGGCTGGAAGTAAATCAGTGCTTGCTTATAGTGATTGGTGTGTTCAACATATATCGTATGGCATTTTGTTTTACTCTGTTGCACTGATTGTTTTCAACTTTTATCTCCCTGTCTTGGATCCATTACAAAAGTTTAATTGTTACTCTTCATCTACTTTGTGAGGATTAAAAAAAAATACCTCTATAATTCTCAGAGTACTCTTAAATCCTTGAAGTAAGGCCCTGTAACATCACAGGGGACAGTTTTCTGCCATTATTTTAAGTCTACCTTATCAAAGCAGCATAGGAATGAAGATATTTCATGTGCCAGTGGTTCTATGTTACATCTGGATCAAAAGACTATCTGGAGAATCACATAGGGCCAAATAAAATCAATCATGTTCTATGTAAATAAAATGTACATGTGTATTTGAATATGAGTTTTGAAATATGCAGTTAAAAGAAACCGTGTTGGACGTCCAGGAACATCCATGAAGGATGCCTTTTTTTTTTTTTTTTAATCTTTGCAGCTTCCAGTCAACAACTGACTCATATGAGTAATAACAAATAAATGGTTGTGCCTTTATATTCTCCTTTATAAAAGGGATTTGAGAAGACATAGCCTGCCTACTCTTAGATCTGTAATTAGATTTCAAATGTAAGGTAATTTGCATTAGTATTAAATAAAATCATTGTGAATGTGTATTTCATTAGTCTTCTTTTCTCTCTGCATTAGTCTGCTAGGGCTGCCATAACAAAATACCACCGACTGGGTAGTTTAAACAATAGAAGCTTATTTCTCACAGTTCTGGAGGTTGGAAGTCAAAGGTCAAGGTGTCAGCCTATTTGATTTCTCCTGAGTCCTCTCTCCTTGGTTTGTAGGTGGTCATTTTCTCGCTATGCCCACACATGGCCTTTTCTCTGTCCTTAAGCATTCCCAGTGTACATGTGTATTTGAATGTGTGTTTTGAAATATGCAGTTAAAAGAAACCATGTAGGAAGATCAGGAACATCCATGAAGGATGACTTTTTTTTTTTTTTTTTTTTTAATCTTTGCAGGTCCCAGTCAACAACTAATTCGTATGAGTAATAACAAATAATAATTCGTATGAGTAATAACAAAGAATTAGGGCTCTACCCTTATGACCTTATTTAAAATTAATTAAAGGCCCTATCTCCAAATATAGTCAGATTGCGACTTAGAGCTTCTTCACATGAATTTTGGAGAAACGCAATTGAGTCCATAATGCCTTCCTTCTTATTCATATTTTGCAGTGTGTGCTTAACATTCAGGCATACAGCATCACATATTTTCGCCAAAAACTGAATATAAGAAAGTCTCAAAACCTGTGTATCGCCGAATGAAGGCAGGGATATAGCAAAGTTTACTTCTCTTTCTTTATCTAGCTGAAGTTAGAAGTAGGGGGTAGCTATCCAAGGTAGACTTGCAATGGAAATGCTGGTGCTCATTTAGTCCTAGTCCAAAACCAAACACACTAGGAGATCCTATTTCTATGTATCTCTGAGAAATAAGGCAGGTGTGTTACAATTAAATGTCTGGGAAAAAATGTAACCGGGAAGAATAACACAGCAAGAACTCTTTGTTGAAATCATGCCAATGAATTGCTCTCATTTTCCCATGTTTCAACAGTTGTATGTTTGGAGTAGACCAATGTGAAATTCTATATTTAGTAATGGTACACAGAGTACAATGTAATAAATGTAGAATTATTCTTTTTGATCCAGGATAATTTCAGTAAAGTGGCACATTATAATTACAGACAACCTACAGTGTTGTTATAGTTTAGAAAATGTTCTTTTAATTTTTAAAAAAAATCATATAATTGTACAGTTTTTATTTTGGAGAAAAAATTACTTTTCATTTACTTTAAAAAACTATGTGCAGATATTACAATTCAATATGGGTTTCTTCCAGGTGCTTCCTATATTTCTACATTTGTATCCAACCTTGAAAACTCCACATGACTGAATGTAGGCTTGGAAACCTAGTAGCTATAAACATGTAGGGTACCAACAGGGTGATCTAATGAGAGGGAATATATTTGTAGATTTTGTTAATGGAATTGAGCAGCAAAAGAAAGTTTGAACAGTGATAGTGAATGAGATCAGATTGTTGAGTGATTGATTGATTTATATAAGTAATTTTATTCCAGAAGATTCAAGGTGGCTTACAAGGATACCTAAAACATTACAAGATTAAAAATAAAAAAGGCAGAGGTGAAAGGAAGATAAAAAAAGATGAGAACAGGAAATGAGACTAAGAAAATGGCATATTGTGCTGATCTTTACATTTGCATCAGTATGCAAATTTGGGTCAAGCTTCCCAGCAACCTAACTTGAAGGTCAAATAAAGTCAGTTGTACGCTCCATAGTCTACAAAAGATAAACCAAGCCAATTAATTGTTCAGGAGAAGTACAATTATTTTTGGTATTAAAATTAGAAATTTCTCCCGTGGATACACACAAAGGAGGCAATGTAGGATTTGGCAACATCCTGTTAATAATTTATTATACATCTTCAATTCCAGGTGAAATACAGTATTTTAAACAAAACCCATTGAAGAGGGAACTGCTTGCTTTTTCAGGGTGCCTAGGATACTTTTTGTTAGATGTAGAACCTGGTTTATAACACTTGCCCCATTATAATTATTCACAGTACCAAAAACACTCCAAAATATCCCAGTTAGGATAATAGATTATATGCTTACTCTAGTTCAAAACGCAATGCTTTCATTTTTTTTTTTTTTTTTGGCAAAATTTATGTGACAATGACTAAGTCACATTTTCCAGGACTTCAAACTCCTCATCTCTATTATGGATTGTGCAGAGGATAACTGTCACTTGTTTAGCTGCCTAGTGTATTAGTTTGCTAGGGCTGCCATAACAAACCATGTCAGACTGGGTGGCCTAAACAATAGAAATTTATTTTCTCACAACTGTGGAGGCTGGAAATGTGAGATCAAGATGTTAGCAGGGTTGATTTCTTCTGACGCCACTTTGTGGCATGTTGATGGGTGGTTGTCTTCTCTCTCTCTCTCTACGTGGTTTTTCCGCTGTGTGCGTCTGTGTCCTAATCTCCTCTTAGAACACATGAGTCATGTTGCATTAGGGCTCACTCTTATGACCTTATTTTAAGTCAATTAGCTTTTTAAAGGCCCTATCTTCGAATAGAGACACATTCTGAGATACCGGGGATTACGACTAAATGACCAGAATTTTGAGGTGACAAAATTCAGCCCATAACACCCAGTATTGTAACACACTTCCTAGGTTTAGGAATTCTTCACTATGTTAATATTGAAGGAAAAAAGACTTCAATCCTATTGCAGAAACTAAGAAGTCCAGATACAACCATTTGCCCCATAACCACATAGCTAAAATCAAGGTGTCCACCTAGGCTGCCACTTAATCTGAGGCTTGGGGTTCTCTTTGAACTTTACAAACTTTGGCAGGATTCACTTCCTTGTAGCTGTGTGACTGAGCTCCCCAGCTTCTTCTAGCTGTCAGCGGGATTCTACATTCAGATCCCTGCTCCATGGTCCCTGTAGGCAATATGGATGTTTGCTTCTTTCCTGGCTGGCAGTGGCACATCTCTCTGTCTTCCTTCTCTCTGGTGGGCTACAGTAGAGTCTTATATAAGATAATATAATCACAGAAATGTCTATCCCTTCACCATTTGCCATGTAATGTAACAGAGTCAAATGAGAGACTATCCCATTACATTCACAACTTGGAGGCTCACTCAAGTGAAGACAATTATACAAGGTATGTATGCGGGAGAGTCTGAATCTTGGGGACCATATTAGAATTCTGCCTACCACAGATACAGATTTAATTGGACTCAGCCTGATAGTTGAATTAGAATCCTATGGGTAAGAATTCATAATCTAAATTTGAGAATTCAAGTTATTAGAGAATCTTCAGAAACTGGCTCTTCATGGACATAAAGTCTATGAAACTGAATGTCCCACTGGCTTGTGTCCAGGAGAGCCTCCTGGTCTTAGAGAGCTAATTAGAATGGAGAACTGGTCCTCGATATCTCTTTGGTGATTTTCAAGCAAACCTCAGATTCAGAATTGGATTCTGTTTGGGAAATAAGAAATAAATGAGTGCTGCATCTGTTTTAATGAAAAAGTCATAAAATACATAGGTTCCAGCTTTAATGCTATTGTCTTTATATCCTACATATTTCTCCACATACCTTCTGATCTCCAATGCATGACTCCATTTCCCAGGCATGCCTTGCTCATTCTTGTCTCTGGGCTTTATTTCCCTTTGATTTAAATATTTTCTTATAGCTATAGCAATTCTGCTTATACTTCAAATACTAGATTAAGAAACTTCTCTGATTTAAACCTTCATATTTAATTGAAATTTCCTCTGCCTTGTATTATGGTTAGCTGAGTTTTTAGAAAATTCTTACTGGATTACAATTCCATAAAGAATAAAGGTGGTGTCTTTTATATTTTACGTATCTCTTCTCCGCTGCACTCCCCATCCCCCAATTCTTCTCCTTCACTCTGAACAAATATCAGAGTGTTAAATGCCCAGCCTCCTGCCCAATAAATGGTTATTGAATAACTCTAGTTATTTAAATGGCAGGCAATCTCCATTTAAGCAAATGACAGGCATTTTTCTTTTATGTATCAGGTCCACCAAATTTTCCAAGGTAAACTTCATGTTCTTCATGAGCCATAGTGGCCCTTTCTCTGTCACTGGAAAATTCAGTGTTCATTTACATCTCAGAACTTTGCATTTGTAATTTCCTCAGTCTGGAATGATTCTCTCTTAAGTCTCTCTAATGGTAATACACATCTCAGTTCAATTTTCAGTAGCCCTACTAAAAATAGTTCACCTATTGTGTCATTACCCTATTTTATTTTTTCATGGTATTTACTACTTGAATTTATTTATTTTTGTTTATTTCATTAGTTTGCATTTATTTAACTAGAATGTAAGCTCAATGGGGGTTGGAAATTTCCTGTCTTATGATCAGCATAGTATATTTCAGGTACTCAAAAATATTTATGAATGAATAAATAAAAGATTCTTATATTTTATGTTATGTACCCTAGAGAGAGATACTATATATCCTTCTATCTTTATTTCATTTTGATTACAAGTATATGATAAAAGTAACAACGTTATAAATTTTTTTCAGTTAATGAAGACTATGTTTAGGCAAAATAAAAACTGATTATATGCTTCTGAATATGCATCCTGATACTCTGAAGGATTATCCCATTATCCCATTTTCAGGAATGACTGCCTGTTTTCCATTTGTATGAATGTGGTATGTGTGTTATTTAAAAACAAAAAAAAAAAAAAAAAAAAAAAAAAAAAAAAAAAACTTCTGCACCAAGAGAAAAAAATGGATGAATTAGACTGCATCAAAATTTAAAACTTTTGTGCATCAAAGGACATTACAAAAAAAGTGAAAAGGGAACCTGCAGAATGGGAGAAAATATTTGCAAGTCTTGTGTCTTATAAAGGTCTTATATCCAGATTATGTAAAGAACCCTTAAAACTCCAACAACGGAAAGACAACCCAATGGAAAAATAAGTAAATGCCTTGAATAAACATTTCTCCAAAGAAGGTATAAGAATGGCCAACAAGCAGGTGAAAAGATGCTCAACATCATTATTCATCAGCAAGATACATATCAAAACCAGAGTGAGCTGCCACTTCTTACACACTAGGATCACTATAATAACCAAAACAATAATAAGAACAGACAATAACATGTGTTGGCAATGATGTGGGCCACTTGGAGCCCTCATTGCTAATGGGAATGCAAAATGGGTCAGCTGCTGTGGAAAACAGTGGCAGTTCCTCAAAAAGTTAAACATAGAATTATCACATGATCTTATGATTCCGTTCTTACATATATACCACAAAGAACTGAAAGCAGATACTTAAATAAGCACATGTACACATGTTTTTAGCAGCAGCACTTTTCACAGTAGTAAAAAGGTGGAAACAGCCCAAATGCTATTCATGGATGAATTTCAGCAACATTATGTTACCTGAAAGAAACCAGTCACCAAAGGTCACATATTGTATGATTCCATTTTATATGAAATATCCAGAATAAATAAACTGCTAGAGACAGAATGTAGTTGGCAGTTACCAAGGGCTGGTGAAAGAAGAGGTTGGAGAGAAAGTGCTTAATAGATAAAGGGTTTAGCTTTGAGGTGAAGAAAATGTTTTAGAACTATTAATAGATTGACGTGGTGGTTGAACAACATTGTGAATATACTAAATACAATGAATTGTTCAATTAAAAATAGTTAATTTTATGTTATATGAATTTTACCTCAATAACTCATTTTTAAAACTGTTAGTTCTGATGTCCCAGATAGCAATATTTAATTACTCGATATATGCATTATATAAGTCTCCTAAAAATAAGTAAAATGTAGGATATAACTCTATAAGTTACATATTCATGACTATGTAAATATATATTTTACTTAAATCCTATACCACCACCTAATGTCAACTGTCTATTTGTCTTTAGAGAATGAGGATGTTCATTTCTTTTTAGGATGAGAAGATTTCTTGCATTACAAAGAAATTTGCCAATTTAATTTCTTATCTCAACCTCCAGTAACCACAGCATTCCCTTTTGGACAATATTCAAAACTCATAATAGGCACATTAGGATATTCAACATGATTTTCTTGATCAGTAAGTATTCAAATGAGGCATTTACAATTAATTATTGAATTCTTTTCACTAGGTATTCTTTGGATCATTAAAAAAGCAATCCCAAATGTTCAGGAAGTACCTTATTCAGCCGTACCAAGGTATCCCATGGAGACCCGCAGGGACGAGTACATACAGAGTCTAGATGTATGACTCTAGAGGTAGGGCCCTGGAGAGCAGATTCAACTTGGATTCATGGGCTGGGGCCACCCCAGCCCTTTATCCCAAATTGTTTATCATCATGCATGCTCTCAGGATAAGTGACGAGTGTGGACAGCTCAGTCATTTCTGGGCCTGTGGTCTCCACAAGAAGATAGAATAAGGAACCCACCAAGCCACATTGACACTTCCTATCATGGGTTGAATTATGCCCTGAGAAAAATTCATTTGTGGATCCTAACCCCTGGTACCTCACCATGTGACCTCATTTATTACTCGATTTGCAGAGGTAATAAAGTTAAATGACGTCATTACAGGGGGCCCTGGTCCGTCTGACTGTTTTCTTTATGAAAAGGGGAAATTAGGACACAGAGATAAGCGTGGAAGAAAGATGATGTTAAGAGACATGGAGAAAAGATGGCTATCTACAAGCAGAGGAGAGAGGTGTGAAACACATCCTTCCCTCGCAGCCCTCAGGAGCAACCAGCCCTGTCCACACCTTGATTTTGGACTTCCACAATGCAGAACTGTGGCACTTTGTTACAGTAGCCCTAGCAAGGTGATACAATTCCAAATCATTTTCTCCCTTGCTTATTTTCCCCAGACATACTGAAAACAACAACATTAACAGTAAACCCATGAAGTTAATACTCATTTTCATAACCTTCATTTTGGTAGGGAAGACAGTATTGATTAGCAATGATTGATGTCTAATAAAGATATAAGTGTAAATTTAACTTGATTTAGCAAAATGAATGGGGAAACCTGTTGGGAAAGCTTTAAGGAAAACTTTTGATTTCCTGATAAAACTATCAGATGCCACTAGCTCCTGTTGTTTGTTGTGTCTTATTGCCTTAAGCCAAATAGTAAGTCATGGGCTTCAGCAGTCACCTTGGCAGCATGGGGTGAGAAGTCAGCCCATTAAGGATGTTGGCATGGTAATATATAACATCATTGTTGTACATTGATGAGAACATCATTGAGTAATTACATGAAATGTTTTCTTAACTACCACAATGCCCTTATTAAGCAGGCAAAAATTCTTTTTTGTTTTTTGAGATGGAGTCTCTCTCTGTAGCCTAGGCTGGAGTGTAGTGGCACAATCTTGGCTCACTGCAACCTCCGCCTCCCAGGTTCAAGCAATTCTCCAGCCTCAGCCTCCTGAGTAGCTGGGATTACAAGCATGTGCCATCATGACCAGCTATTTTTTTTTTTTTTTTTGTATTTTTAGTAGAGACGTGGTTTCATCATGCTGGCCACGCTGGTCTCGAACTCCTGACCTCGTGATCTGCCCCCCTCGGCCTCCCAAAGTGCTGGGATTACAAGTGTGAGCCACCATGCTTGGACAAATTAATTCTCAATATAAAAAATCGGCCAGGCACGGTGGCTCACACCTGTAATCCCAGCACTTTGGGAGGCTGAGGTGGGTGGATCACCTGAGTTCAGGAGTTTGAGACCAGCTTAGCCAACATGGTGAAACCCAGTCTCTACTAAAATTAGAAAAATTAGCTGGATGTTGAAGCATGTGCCTATAATCTCAGCTACTGGGGAGGCTGAGGTAGGAGAATCGCTTGAACCTAGGAAGTGGAGGTTGCAGTGAGCTGAGATCACACCACTGTGCTCCAGCCTGGGAGACAGCAAAACTCCATCTCAAAAAAAATATATATATATATATATTTATATATATATATATAAAATCATTGTTAGTTTAAGCATTGGTTAGCTGCAGTCAATAGTTCTGATATATCCTCTTAGAATCTTTCTCCAATGAAATAAATAAATACAAACCTTATTCTATTTTACTCTCTCTTTTCTTTCTTGCCAACCATATTTTCACCACATCTTCTTCTTTGTCATCCCTTCGGAATGCTCTTCACATCAAATAAATAAATCTAAATCAATAAATGTATTTATCAAAGCTGGAAGGAAATGCCTCAAAATCTTGGCAAGAGTTATATTTGTGCATGGGAAATATTGGTGCTTTTTCTTCCTATGCATTCTGTATTTTCCAAGCTTTTTTATACGTTTTTTTAAAAGTTGCATATGTTACTTTTTAAAATCAGAAGAAAATAATGTTATGTAAAAAAACTGAGGCAATGTTTATGTTATAAGAATAAGGAGACAATAACCATATATGGATGTTTGCTTAAATATGCATTTATTATTAGAGTGTTTCTTATCATGTTAAGAATTTATATTCAGTTAAGTATTCCATATTTTCCCACTCCATTTTGATGTGATTTTAGATGAGTATCCAGTTACCATGACAATAAATGACATAGGAATGCATAGATTAAATTGGAACAGAATCAAATACAAGATAAATTCAGAATCTGTGCAACACCTTCATTACAGACAGGAACTTTTTCTATTCCTCCCATTCTCATAAATGGAAGCCAATCCAAACAGTCTGTCCTAAAAATAAGAAAGAAAAAGGAAAGGAAGAAGGAAAATGTGAACCTGAAATACACGTTTCTGGTGGTTGGGATCCAACAAAGTCACTGCAAAGAGTTATGGTGGGATTTGATATAGATCTCTTCATCATAGTTTTTCTTTTTAATAAGATAATTTTAATAATAAAATTCTGATTAAATAGTACCAGAATTCTGTGGCTGAGTGAGTTTTCCAGATTCTTGTAGGAGGAGTTAAAACCTTGTATCTCTATAGAGATAAGTAGAATGTGGAGTTCTATTTATTCATCAAAAATTTATTTGTATGATATTATTGATAGTTTCTCTACCTAAAATGATTAGTAAACCTTTGAGATAAGATGGTTCAAACCCCTGTAGAACTGGTTTTATTTCATCTATAGAAGTTATAATTCTTAGTTTAAAAGACTCCCAAGAGGGAAAAAAAATACAGTTTTGAGTGAAAATGAAACAATGTTTCTCATTTTTTATTATCTCAGCACTAAGCATTTTTTGGTTACTCATGTAGATAGCAAATGATTTGGCAAAGTGCTAAAATTATGAGTTTCCATAAGTAATTCACCAAAAACTGTCTATTTTAATTGACTATAATTTGTTATAACAACACACTTTTATCAAAAGCTATTGAAAAATACTTTGAAGTGATTTAAGGCTCAATGTTTGACTAAACTATAGGTCTTTTTTTTTTCTCTCAAGAAAAGACTACAAGATACTGTTAAAAGTTCATATTCCCAGGGTGGTTTCCCCTGCCCATAAGCAAATAGTATTTCCAGAGAATAGTTGAAATCTCCAGTGGTTTGACTGGTTGATCTTCTAGTCATCTTGTAGCCGCAAGTCATGGAAATATTGGCAAACATTGTTCAGTACAAAAAAAAGTAATAATCTTTATGAGAATGTCTATACATGACTAAACCTATAAGGTCTTAAGCACAAAGTGACTGTGGGCACAGGTCTCCAGGGTTAATAGCTGGGAATCAAATGCAATAGGAAGTCCAGCAGGAAGGGGCTGATAAGAAAAATTCTTTGTTCCTTTGGATATAGCAATACTTAAGATAAAACTAGAATATATTTTAGAGTGTGTCCAAGTCTAACTTGAGAATAAAGCACACAGTGAATATTGAAAAGAACAGCAGGAAGGCATTTAAATTTTTTTCTCACTAAGCTAAATATTTTTAGTTCAAAAATGAATTATTTTCTAGTCATATTAAGGACTCTTAGTTTTGAACTGCCATTCACATAGAAGAGCAATTGTTAGATGACTCCTAAAATAGTTCACATGGAGCACCCAATATAACAAATATCTTTATAAATATCTGTAGTACTGGCTGGGCAATGTGGCTCATACCTGTAATCCCAGCATTTTGGGAGGCCGAGGCAGGCGGATCGCGAGGTCAGGAGTTGAGACCAGCCTAGCCAGCATAGTGAAACCCCCGTGTCTACTAAAAATACAAAAATTAGTTGAGCATGGTGGCACATGCCTGTAGTCCCAGCTACTCGGGAGGATGAGGCAGGACAATTGCTTGAACCTGGGAGGCGGAGGTTGTGGTGAGCTGAGATCAGGCCACTGCACTCCAACCTGGGCAACAGAAGGAGACTCTGTCTCAAAAACAAAAACAAAACACAAAACCAAAAAAAGGTAGTATTAAGTAAAATTATTAGAATTAGTTGCTATGTGAAATAAACTATATGAATGCACAGATGAATGTATCATGTTATCTTTATTTTAGTCATTTGAATAATAAAATACATGCTGTCCTGTATCCCTGATGCATACATTCTTAACAGTGGGTGGCCTTTTTATGTTGTTTATTTAAACATATGCAATTGTGTATGTACTATTTATTTTTACAAACAATATTGTTCTTTAAAGAACTGGAAATAAATGAAGACCAACCAAATCAGAACAAGGAAATACTATTTATTCAGAACTTGTCATGGCAAGGGTGTGAGCCACAATCTTTTATGTTTTGGCAGACTCCAAGCCAGGCAGAGGAGTGGGCAAGCTTTATAATGGAAGAAGAATAAAAGGAGGGTTTCAAATGTGTCTTTATTGGAGGCTGTTGGCATGCGCAGACTGTAGGCAAACTAATGAGAAGCAGGGTATCCTATATGACTGATTAGGGCTGCATATTTGGCTTTCTCTGGGTAGTCCTAGTTTGGAAGTGAGGAAAACAATGAGGATAATTGTTAATTATTAGTCAACTCCTGGCTGTTTTGAGCCTATTGTTACAGCGGTTATTGTTGACTTTCTGGACTAGTAACTACTAACTAGAAATTGCAATTTGACTTCTTTAAGTGTGACAGAGCTAGCAGCCTCGTGGCCTATAGCTAAATAATGAGTTGGTTTCCTGGGCTGGCTGCTACAGGTTGTGGAGCAGAGTTGTAACTCAACTTACTCAATAATTTGATATTTTTACCGAACAATGAATTTTTTTCAGACCTAGAAGACAATGGACATGTTTTCCTCATTCTTTATAATAGTTGCATAATATTCCATAGTAAAAATAGACGAAAATACATTTAACCATTTTAAAGAACATCCAGATGGCTCCTAATACTTTGCTATTTTAAATAATATTGCAGTAAATGTCCTTAACTAAACATCTTACTTAATGGTATTATTAACAATATTGGTCAAATTCCCAGAAGTAGATTTGCTGAGTCAAAATTTATAATTATTTGAAATTTTTGCACATACTGCACTGCATCAGTTTAAGTGCTTTAAATAAATTCCCTAGAGAATTTATCCCTGTTAAAAGCTGAGACCCCTGTTGCTCTGGTTATTGAGCTCTTGCAGTCAATAGAGGTTAGATGATAGATGATCATTTCAAGGTGGCAAAACAACCACACCTGGCAGTTCCATAATACTCGATCCCTAAAAGTCACACTCTTAAAAAAAACATAAAAATAAAAAAGGCCGCTGGGCATGGTGGCTCACACCTGTAATCCCAGCACTTTGGGAGGCCGAGGCGGGTGGATCACGAGATCAGCTATTCAAGACCATCCTGGGCAACATAGTGAAACCCCGCCTCTACAAGAAATATAAAAAAGAAAAAAAACTTAGCTGGGCATGGTAGTGCGTGCCTGTAGTCCCAGCTACTCAGGAGGCTGAGGCAGGAGAATCGCTTGAACCCGGGAGGTGGAAGTTACAGTGAGCCGAGATCACACCACTCCACTCCAGCTTGGGTGACAGAGTAAGACTTTATCACAAAAAATGAAAAATTAAAAAATTTAAAAAGCAAGAGAATTATGGCAATTATGAGCAATTATTGGTAAATAGAAACTATGAGCAATCATTGGGAAGTAGAAGCTGAAGAGGATAATTGCAGCACAAAAGATCAAGAAATATCGTTACTTTAGATGGGATATTTCTGCAATATACAAAAGTAGGAGGAGGTTTAGGAGCAATTAATTCCCTGGGTCATTGGAGCAATTTGATAGTTCAACCTCTGTCTGCTTCTTTGGACAGGCAGCAGAAATCTACGGACCTCGCCCCAGGATGGAACAGTGAACATGTGAGTTTACATTAGATACTCCGGGACATGCCTTGGTTATCTGGCAATGAATGTCGGAGAGCAATGAAGAGCATTACAGGAAACTAGTGTTCAGTCAGTGGGGCTAATTCTATATCCTCTCACTTCTCACTGGTAAATGGCAGAAGTTCAGGCCACAGTTGGAGCTGGTAAGTTGTGCAAAGAATAAAAGAGACAGTCTTTTTTGTCTTTGGAGCCACGGTATTTTATTCCATAACATGACTAGGTGGATAGAAAGAGGAACCAACTAGAACTATAAAAATTAAAAAAAAAAAAAAAAGATGAGTTAAATTTATAGGCCAAAGTGCAAAACATATATGGCAGTAGAATTAATTAGCTGAAACGAAAGAGGGAGAAATAATAAAAGGGAAGAGAATTGGAGAACGGACCCAGAAGTTCCAAAAAATCATCTAAACAGAGTTTCAAAAGATTAGTCGTAATACAGAGCCACCAATATTTTAAGAGATAATAGAGAATATTCCTCCATAAAGAAATAAAGTTAGGAGATTAGAAAAACAAGCCCATTCAGTGTTAAGCAGGATTTAAAAAACCAAATTAAATCAAATGGAAAATAAAACAAAAATCCAAAGCAATTTATTCCATATATATGAAATTTCAGAACATTAAAGTTAGAATAAAAATTCTAACAATTTCCAGAGAAATTAAATTATAAAACCAGGATAAATAACTACAATTAACGCATAATTATCATCGCTGATATGTGTGCTGAGAGGCTGCCCCTCGGCGTCCTATCCAGAACAGTGCATTTGTAAGTCACTCTGAATAGGCTGTGGTCTGCATCTTTATCTCCTTGTTTCTCTGCTCTATTCCATATGGTTCCACGTCTCTGGTAACCTATCACTTTCAGTTCATTCTTAAGTTTCAGTTTACCTGCTCTTCTAACCTTTGACTCAGTGCCCTATTTTCTGTCTTTTCTCTTTCCAAACGAATCCTTCAGCAGAGATGTATTGTTTCCTAATAACACTTTTCTAGGTTAGCCTCATGGACTGTGCCTATGGCAACCCCTACAGGCATAGCAGGGCCTCCCTGAAAGTGACCTAGTCCCTGCTAGCAGTGTCCTAGTAGTCTGCTGTCAAGAAGTTTGTGTCCTGAAAACAAAGAAAGGAATTTAAAAATACTCGAAGTTAGATTTATAAAGGCAGCTCGTATTTGAGACTATAAAGATTGTTTACAGCTCTTTAAAATTTGCATTGTTTGAATACATTTAAAAACTATGTATTTTGTACCTGAACACATTTTTTAAATTTACAAACGATATATTAGTATAATCTTCTAGCATAAATTAAATTATTAGCAATAAGGCAAAAAAAATCTATCTTTGGCTGCCATCTTTAATATTGGTTTCTTTTTCCATCCCTAGAGTTACTAACCATCTCAGTTTGGGATGTATTATTACAGACCTCTTTCTATGAAACTATCTACATATATCTATAAAGAAATATATAATTTTTATGTGTTTTAAAAATATAAATAGTATCTTAACTGTATATTTTGTCTTGCAATTTGTTTTATTTGCTCCAATACCTTTCCATATTAGTGTTTATAGGTCTTCATCATTTTTAAAACCTATTATATATTATCCTATAATCCAGATATATCAATATTTAGTCGCCATCCTATTCATGAACATCTAGGTTGTTTCAAAATGTTTGTTTTTATAAATAATTCTTCAGTGTACATCTGTGAACATTGTAAACACTTGTTATTCTAGGATAGAGGAGCAGTAGATATGTTGGGTCGCAGGACCTGCATGTTTGAAATTTTAATAGCTACTAATAAATTCCCCTCTGGGATAACTGTACTAATAGTGGAGGAGAGTCCTGTTTCCCCAGACCCACATGGACACTGGTATTATGAACCTTTTAAGTGTTTGCTAATTCATTGGATAAAAAATAAAATCCCATCATTTTAATCTTAATTAACTGTTTTATCACATTTTCTTCTGCATCATTGTGCTTCTTCATGGGAATGAGCCTAAAATTACTATAGTATGTAGTCCTATATCTATCTATAAGAACCCTGAAACCTGAAAGCCATCATTTGTTTCTATATATTTGGAAGTAAATTAAATTTTGTTATGACATTTTCCATCAAAAATCTCTCGCTCATGTCTGAATAAGGGAATGCTCTTACCATAATAAACAACACTTGTAAGTCACCAAAAATCATTTAAATCATAGAGCAAAATTTAAGCAAAATGCAAATTCAGACATTGATATGTTCCTAAAGCAGTTGCCCACATTCAGGTTCTGTTTCATAAACAATTGCATTCTAGAAGCACATTTGCATTAAATTTGCATTACTGACATTTTATGATTTGTTTTCTGTTCATTTCTTCTGTTTCTCTTTCCTGTTTTTCATATATTTCCTTCTAGTGCATGTTTGAGCATGTTTAAGGCTTTGATCTTGATTTATTTGAGTGTATTGCTTTATATAGTTTTCTATAATTTCCTGAGTATAACAATAGACGAATATGAGTTATGACAATCTACTGGTATCATCCTTTAACACCTTCAAGTGGAGCATCAACTTCCCTTTAGGTCCCTTTAAATTCCAAACTTGAAAAAGAGAGTTGTTTCAAGTATTTTCTCTGCATACATTAAGTGACACAACAGATGTTATTTTAATTTTTATTTCTATCATCAAATATGATTTAGGAGACTCATCAAGAGAACAGTAGTCTATTATATTTACCCCTGATTTTACCACTCCATTATTCTTTCCTTTCTGAAGTTCTTTGCCTCCTTCTGCTGTCATTTCCTTCCTGTTTGGAGAGTTTCTTTTAGATATCCTTTAAAGGTATGTCTATTTGCAACAAATTCCTTAGTTTTCCCTCAACTGAAAATGCCTTTGTTTTTCATTTATTTCTGAAAGCTATTTTTTCCAGATATAGAATTTACGTATGGCAATTCTTTCAGCACATGAAAATGTTATGCTAATTCCTTCTAACCTCTATAGTTTCAGATGAGAGATCTGTTCATTTGATTTGTTCTGTTTCTGGTGGGTTTAAATATTTTTTTCTTTATTTTCAGAAGTTCAATTATAATGTGTTTTGGTGTGGATTCCTTTGTGTTTACCCTATTTGTGTTTGCCTGGGTTTTGACTGTGTAGTCTTATTTATTCCACAAATTTGGGAAGTTTCAGCCATTATTTCTTTGAATACCTTTTCAGCCCCAAATTCTTTGTCCTCTCTTTCTGAAACTCCAATAATATAAATATTAGCTCTTTTCTTATTGTGCCAGTTTTCTGAGGCACTGTTCATTTTGGGGATGGTAATTGTGGTGGGAAAGTGTGTGTTTCTATTTTCTCTTTCTTATTCAGATTGACTGAATTCCATTGTTCTGTCCTCAAATTCCTTGATTCTATCTTCTTTTAACTTCACTTTACTATTGAGCCTATCTAATAAGTTTTCTGTTTTGGTTAGTGTATTTTTTAGTTTTACATTCCTGTTTGGTTCTTTTTTATAATTCCTGGTTTTTGCTGATGTTTTATCTTTTTTTTTCATTTCTCTCGGGGGAAATTTTAATTACTAGTTGAAAATAATTTGTGATGAGTGCTTTAAAGTGTTCATCAGATTCTTTCAACATTTGATTCATCTCAGCATTGCCATCAGCTCATAGTCTTTTCTCATTCAGGCTTCACTTTTCTTGGTTGTTGATATAATGAGTGATTTTTTAATTGTATCTTGGATATTTTATATATTAAATTAGGGTATTTTGATCCTATTTAAATCTTTTATTTTAATAGGAAGTTTCTGTTTAGGTTCAGCGTGTAGGTTGTAACCTACCTTTCTGGGTTGTATCCCAATAAGAACTTAGTTTTCAAATTCCTTGCAGTACAAATCTGGTTTGCTTGGCTCTTCTGGCTCTGTCTGAATGCCCACTAAATATTTGCTGGTTTGCTTTGAAGATGGAGGGTTTTTCCATAGGCCATTGTGTGGAGGATGATTGGACAACATCTCCCTTGACCTGTTCTCCAGGTACCTAGTGCCAGTGGGTGTCACATTCTGTCTCTGCTGGTGCCTCCAAGGAAGGAAAGCTAGGCTTATCCTTTCATAGTCCTTTTCCCAGAGAGAGCAAGCTTTGCCTGTTTCTTCCTTTCCTTTCCTCTTTCATTCTCTTTTCCTTTGTTTTCATTTCTTTTCTTTTCTTTTTCTATTTCTGTTGGCAGTTCCAGATTGCAGCCCTCTCTGGTACCCAGTCTAAGATACATGAGATATAAAGAAAAAAATCCAGGAAATTCACTGTGGTGTTATTCCTCAAGTCTTGAGGATCTTTTGTAGTTTAATGTATTCTTTCCACCATGTCAGAGTCTTTTTATGATTGGCTGTTAAATTATTTTCAGAGTATTTAGATGCATTTAGAGGGGAGGAACAGAGAAAATTAAGTCTATGTCATTTTGTCCCTAGAACTAATGTTTACAATTTTCAATACACTTTCATGTCTATCATCTTAGTTTCCAACAAAGCCCTGTTGGAGGTTGCTTTTAAGAAGGTATAACTTGGGAAGAGGCATAAAAAGATGGCAGAATAAAAGACTCCACTGATTGTCCCCCCTGCAAGAAAACCAATTTAATAGCTACATACATAAAAGTATCTTCATAAGAACCAAAAATCAGGTGTGCACTCACAGTACATTGTTTTAACTTCATATTACTGAAAGAGGCACTGAAGAGGTAGGAAAAACAGTCTCGAATCACTGATGCCACCCGTCTCCCACCTCTCAGCAGTGATACGTGGTGCAGAGAGAGAATTTGAGTGCTTGGGGGAGAGAGAGAGAAGTAATTGTGAGACATTGCATTGCATTTATTGCTGCCCTGTTATAATAGAAAGCAAAACTGGAGTGAACTCAGCTGATGCCTGCCCATGGAGGGGGTATTTAAGCCAGCCCTAGCCAGAGGGGAATCACCCATCCTAGAAGTTGGAACTTGAGGTCTTGCAAGTCTTACCACTGCAGGCTAAAGTGCTATGGGACTCTAAATAAGCTTAAAAGGCAGCGTGGGCCACAAGGACTGCCATTCCTAGGTAGTCTTAGTGCTGACCTGGGCTCAGACCCAGGGGACTTGGGGGGCATGTAATCTACTGAGATCCCCATCTACTAGCTGGGATGTCTAGGGGAGTGCTGGTGCCATGCCTCCCCTAGCCCTGGGCTGCACAGCTCATGGTACTAAAAGAGACCCTTTCCTTCTACTTGAGAACAGGAGAGGGAAGAGTGAGGAGGACTTTGTTCTGCATCTCAGATCCCAGCTCAGCCACAGCAGGATAGGGCACTGGTTAGAGTCATGTAGCTCCCTTTCAAGGCCCTGGCTCATGGACAATAGTTCTAGACATACCTGGAAGCAGAAGAGAAACTGCTGCCTTGAAGGGAAGGACTCAGTCCTGGCAGATTTGATCACTGGATAACTGAAGAGACCTTGGGCCCTGAATAACCAATAGTGATACCCAGGTAGTATGTTGTGGGCCTTGGGGGGACTCTGAAACTTGCTGTCTTCAGGTGATTCTCAGCACATTCCCAGCTGTGGTGACTATGGGGAGAGATTCCTTCTGCTTGAGAAAAGTGGAGGGAAATATAAAGGAGACTTTGTCTTGCCTCTTAGGTACCAGGTTGGCCACAGGGTGGTAGAGCACCAAGCAGGCTCTTGGGTCTCTGATTCCAGGCTTTGGCTCTTGAAAGGCATTTCTGGACCTGTCCTAGGCCAGAGTGGAGTCCACTTCTTTGAAGGGTGAGTCTCAGGCCAGCCAGCATTCACCACAAGCTGACTGAAGAGCCCCTGGCCCTTAAGGGAATATTGTTAGTAGCCTGACAGTACCCTGTGGGCCTGTGGTGGCAGTGGCCATGGGTTGAGGTTCCTCTGCCTTTGGAAAGGGGAAAGACTGCATTTTGTGGTTTGAGTGCTAGCTTAGCCCCGGTGGAACACCAGGTAGATTTCTAAAGTTTTTGAGTCTAGTCTTTGGCTCCTGGATGGATGGTACCTCTGGACCTGTCCAGGGCCTGGGGAAACTTGCCAACCCGAAGGGAAAGACAGAACTGGCTGGCCTTGTCACTGGCTGATTATAGAGCCCCAGGGCTTTGAGCAGACATAGGCAGTAGCCAGGGAGTGGTTACAGCAGGCCTTGGGTGAAACCCAGTGCTGTGCTGTCTTCAGGTCTGACTCAGTACAATACTAGTGGTGGTCACAGGCATGCTTGTGTCACTCTGTTCCCAGCTCCAGGCAGCTCAGAGAGAGACTCTGGGAGAAAGGAAGGAAAGAGAACAAGAGTCTCTGCTAGGTAGGTAATCCAGAGAATTCTCCCAGATCTTGTCCATGACCATCAAAGTGGTGCCTGTAGTCTATAAGAACCATGGCATTATTGGGTCTAGGGTGCCCCCTAATGCACATACAGCTTAGATCACAACATCCAAGTCCTTTAGAATATCTGGAAAGCCTTTCCAAGAAGGAAGGGTACAAACAAGCCTAGACTGTGAAGACTGCAATAAATACCTAAGTTGTCAATGCCTAGACACAGGTGACCATCCAGAAGTATCAAGATCATCCAGTAAAACATGACCTCATCAAATGTACTAAATAAGGTACCAGAGACCAATCCTGGAGAAACAGAGATATGTGACCTTTCAGACAGAGAATTCAAAATAGCTTTCTTGAGAAAACTCAAAGAAATTCAAGATAACACAGGGAAGGAATTCTGAATTCTATCAGATAAATTTAACAAAGAGATTTATATAATTAAGAAGAATGAAGCAGAAATTCTGGAGCTGAAAGATGCAATTGATATACTGAAGAATGTACCAGAGTCTTTTAAGAGCAAAATTTGTCCAGCAGAAAAAAGATAGTGAGCTTGAAGACAGCTATTTGAAAATACATATCCAAAGAGACAAAAGTAAAAAGAATAAAAAATAATAAAGCACACCTACAGGGTCTAGAAAATAGCCTCAAAAAGGCAAATATAAGTTATTGGCGTTAAAGAGGACACAGAGAAAGAGTTAAGGGTAGAAAGTTTATTCAAAGTGATAATAACAGAGAACTTCCAAAACCAAAAAATGTCCAAGAACAAGAAGGTTATAGAACACCAAGCAGATTTAACCCAACGAAGAGTACCTCAAGGCATTTAGTAATCAAACTCCCAAAGGGCAAGGATAAAGAAAAGATCCTAAATGCAGCAAGAGTAAAGAAATATCATACAATGAAACTCTAATATGTCTGGCTGCAAACTTTTCGGTGCAAACTTATAGGCCAGAAGCCAGTGGCATGATAAAGTGCTGAAAGAAAAAAAATGTTTACCCTATAATAGTATATCTGGCAGAAATATTCTTCAAACATGAAGGAAAAATAAAGGCTTTCCCAAACAAAAAGCTGCAGGGTTTCATCAAAACCAAATCTGTCCTACAAGAAATGCTATGGGGATTACTACAGTCAGAAAAAAAAAGGAACATTCATGAGCAACAAGTAATCATCTGAAGGCCTTAAACTCACTGGTAGTAGTAAGCATACATAAGAACACAGAATATTGGAGCACTATAAGTGTGGTGTGTAAACTACTCTTCAGTAGAAAGACTAAATGATGAACCAATCAAAAGTGATAACTACAACAACTTTTCAAGACATGGTACAATATGATATAAATAGAAACAAAAATTTAAAAAGTTGGGGGATGAAGTTAAAGCATAGAGTATTTATTAGTTTTATTTTTGCTTGCTTGTTTTTAATGTAAATAATGTTAAGTTGTTATCGGCTTTAAACAATGCATTATAAGATAGTATTTGCAAGCCTTATGGTAACCTCAAATCAACAAACATACAATGGATGCCAACAAAATCAAAAGTAAGAAACTAAATCATATCACCAGAGAAAATTAGCTTCATTAGAAGAAAGACAAAAAGGAAAGAAGGAAGAAAGACAAGACCGTAAAAACAAACAACAACAACAACAAAACCAGAAAACAGAAAACAACAAAATGGCAGGAATAAGTCCTTAATTAGCAATAATATTTAATGTAAATGGATTAAACTCTCTAATCAAAAGACATAGAATGGCTGAATGTATTCATAAGACAGACCCAATGATCTGTTGACTACAAGAAACACACTTTACCTATAAAGACACACACAGACTGAAAATAAAGAGATGGAAAAAGACATCCCATGCCAATGGGAACCAATAAAGTGGAGGAGTAGCTATACTTACATCAGGCAAAATCGATTTTGAGACAAAAACTGTAAGAAGAGACAAAGAAGGTCATTGTATAATGACAAAGGGGTCAGTCAAGCAAGAGAATATAACAATTTTAAATATATATGGGCCCACCCAACACTTCAACACTCAGATGTACAAAGCAAATATTATTAGAGCTAAAAAGAGCAATAGACCCTAATACAGAAATAGCTGGAGATTTCAACACCCCACTTTCAGCATTGGACAGATCTTCCAGACAGAAAAACAACAAAGAAACAGATCAGACTTAATCTGCAATTCATTTCAAAATGCCAGTGACATTCTTCACAGAAATAGAAAACACAATTCTGAAATTTATTTAAAACCATGAAAGACCCAGAATAGACAAAGCTATTCTAAGCAAAATGAAGAAAACTGGAGGAATCCCATTACTTGACTTCAAATTATACTACTGAACTATAGTAAACAAAATGGCATAGTACTAGCATAAGAACAGACACATAGATCAGTGGAATAGAAAAGAGAACCCAGAACTAAATCCATACATCTACAGTGAACTCATTTTTGACCAAGATTCCAAGAACGTACAATGGAGAAAGGACAGTGTCTTCAATAAATTGTGCTGGGACAACTGGATATGCATAAGCAGAAGAATAAAACTAGACCCCTGTCTCTTGCCATATACAAAAATCTAATCAAGATAGATTAAAAATTGAAATCTAAGACCTGAAACTATAAAACTGTCACAAGAAAACATTGGGGAAACTCTCCAGGACATTGGAGTGGGCAAAGACTTCTTGAGTAATACCCCCAGGTACAAGCAACTGAAGTAAAAATAGACAATTGAGATCACATTAAGTTAAAAATCTTCTGTACAGCAAAAGAAGCAATTAACAAAGTGAATAGAAAACCCACACAATTAGAGAAAATATTTGCAAACTACCCTTCTGACAAGGGATTAATAACCAGAACATATAAAGATCTCAACTTGACAGAAAAAAAAAATCTAATCCAATTTTAAAAATGGGCAAAATATCCGAATAGTCATTTCTCAGAACAAGACACACAAATAGCAAACTGGTATATAAAAAGTACTCAAAATTGATCATCAGAGAAATGCAAACCAAAACTACAATGAGATATTTCACCCCAGTTAAAATGACTTTTATCCAAAAAACAGGTGATAACAAATACTGGTGAGGATATGGAGAGAAGGGAATTCTGGTACACTCTTGATGGAAATGTAAATTAGTATAACCACTATGGAGAACAGTTTAGAGGGTCCTCAAAAAACTAAAAATAGAACTACCATATGATCCAGCAATCCCATTCCACTCCTAGGTATATACTCGAAAGGAATAATATCAGTATTATATAACAATATACATAATTATATATATAATAATATATTATTATAATATCAGAAGAGATATCTGTGCTCCTACGTTTATTGCAGCACTGTTCACAATTGCCAAGATCTGCAAACAGCCTAACAGTCCATCAACAGACAAATGGATAAATAAAATGTGGTGCATATACACAATGTAGTACTATTCAGCCATAAAGAGAATGAGCTCCTGTTATTTGCAACAGCATGGTTGGAACTGGAGATCATTAAGTGCAATAAGGCAGGCACAGAAAGATAAATATTGCATTTCTCCCTTATTCTGGGGGGCTAAAAATTAAAACAATGGAATTCATGAAGATAGAGAGTAGAAGGACGGTTATTAGAGGCTGGGAAGTATAGTAAAGGTGGCAGGGGGTTGGGGAGGGAAGTGGAGGAAGGTTAATGGATACAAAAAGATAGAATGAATAAGACCTAGTATTTGCTAGCACAACAGGGTGATTATAGTAAAAAACAATTTCATTGTACATTGAAAAACAAAAGTATAATTGAATTGTTTGAAACACGAATGGTGAATGCTTGAGGTGATGGATGCCCTATTTATTCTGATGTGATTATTACAGATTGCACGGCTGCATCAAAATATGTACCCCATAAATATATGGATCTACTATGTACCTACAAAAATTAAAAAGAAATAAAAAATTAAAGAAGCTATAATTCTTCTCCACAAGATAAAATTCAAAAGCTTTGAATTGTCTTTAAAGACACCTCACTTTCAGGTAGTAAGAAGGTTAAAAAACAACTTTTACTGTAAAACAAAACAAAACTTACTAGCTTGCAAAAATCATCTATTCAGCTCATGATTCTTTGGGCAAGTTGGAACATTCTGATTTTGGCTACCTTGACTAATGTCTACTGGATCTGCAAATGTGTCTATGATCACTTATTAGGTTTGGAAGATTTCACATGTTCTCACTCACATGTCTTGCCATTGTTTGTGGCTGGTATGACAAGGAGTGGAGCCACATGTCTTTTTTCAGCAGGCTAGCCCAGGCTTCTTTACATGGTAGTGGAAGAATTCCAAGCAGAACAAAAGAAGGCAAGCCTCAATGCAAAGTGCTTGCCAAGTCTCCACTTGCTGTTGTCCCATTGGTCAAAGCAAGTCACAAGGCCAAGCTCCGAGTCAGTGTAGGAGTACCTCCTGAAGGGTGTGGATGCAGGGAGAGTGGAGAATAATTGGTAGTCATTGAATAATCTACCATAGGCAAAGTCAAGTTTGGACCCATAAGCAATCACAATGTAGGTCATATTTGCATTGCATTTTACAGTTTAGCCATGTATCACCTCTATTATCTCATTTGTTTTTTATAAATATCTCATATTTACTTTGCAGGAAGACATAATTGTTCTCCCTAATACAAAATTCAATGTGACTATGGCTAACTTAACAGTCTAATAAGTGAATGAAAGAATAAATGTATGTTTGATGTACATTGAATTGGGGCATTTTCCAGGCTACACCATATGTTAGGTATAATGTCAGATCTGATATTGTTTTCCTTTGTTACCTCTTCCAAGCTAAAATGAGTATCTTGAAGTTCTTTTATTCTAGGCCTTATTGAAAAATCCTTATCTATTTTTATCATATTTTCTATGACTTTATAAGTGGTGAATAAATCCTTCTATGCAGATGGAAAGAATTCTTATTTGTAGTCTATTTGTATGTAAATATTCTTAAATTTCTTGATCATATTTATTGTTTAATGCAAAAATATTATAACTTTCATTATGCCTTTTACAAGAGACAGTCACAGGAATAAAATCTTACAGGTTTAGATTTAACATAATTCTGTTTGAGGTTAAGAGAATGCTGGTTTTGGTTGTATTTTTTTGGTTAATATTATTGTTATTATCTGTATTTTATTCCATTTAAAAATATCCTTCTTAATATTTTCTGTCTTTGGAAATCATTGGTCCAATAATTTCAAATTTTAAAAATCATATTAGCTCATCTCCATAGTGAAAATGGATAGCTTAGTATTATTTCATAAGAATTATTTCAATTTTTCTTTAAATGTACCACTTAACAACTGCAGTAACGAGGCTTATATATTGTTTCTAAGCTCTCCCTTATATCCTTGTGAGTTCTTTCCACAGCTTATCCTCATTCGCCTGCTACTATCCAGAAGAACTCAATGTAATCTGCAAACTTGCATATTCCATTTTACATGATTTCTTTTAGATCAGTTATTATGCGAGAACCTGAATTACTTTATCAAAATGTGAAGCAAATCCAGACACAACACTTATTCCCAGGTACCTTACTACAAACACTTCTCCATCCTTAATATTGATAAGCTATCCCTTCCCTTTGTTTTCCTTCTCTGCCTCAAGTACGTATTCATGAAAATCTCTGCCCTTTAATGGTTAGTTCTTGAGTGGAGGGAGATTATGTTTAGTAAATGTACAAGAGAGTCTAATACATTGCCAAAGACTCACAAAACCCAATAATTGACAACTATCCCTTTGTTTCTTATCTGTACCTTTATTTATCCTGTTGGCAGAATCTGGTGAGGAAAGATTTATACTATCTATCCTTACAGTAACAATGTAGCATGCCCCTTGCCCTCCTCCTATATAGGTTATGCTTCCTTAAGTGTGCAATGAACCACTCTACATTATGTATTGCGCCAATCGGCTAGGTATGCAAGTGAGAGTTACGGGTCTGAAATTCTAAGGCTTTTCACTGTGCATTTTTATGGATGGTGTCAAAACAAAGGCAAGCTCAAAATAAATAAAAACACCACTCTCATTTATAATGTTAGAGCTCAGGACAAGGAGCAACAGGAACAAACATACCAGTATATTTCAATATACGCTTCCTTAGTCATTAGTGTTAGTGTCAGCCACAGTGTCAGGTTAGCTACATCTCATTACCTAATTGACACATATGATGCAGAAAGCTTCCTATTAGGGGTGATTACCTCAGTTCTCTGGAATCTTTGTTTATGCAGTGGTTTCCAGCTAGGGACGATTTTGCCCTCTTCATTACATTTGGCAACGTCTGTAGATAGTTTTGGTTTTCACAACTTAGAGGTAGTGGTGCTATTTTCATCTAATGGATAGGGGCCAGGGATGCTGCTAAGCATTCAACATTGCACAAAACATTATCTGGCCCAAAATGTCAATAGCGCCAAGATTGAGAAATGCTGGTTTATGCCATTTTATTTTGCATATGTTCACTCATTTGGCTGGCAAGGTTCTGTAGAGTGTTGACAAATGTTCACCGTAATCATAAACATTGACATTTGTTTTGCTAAGTATCATGCAGGACATAATTAATATTTCATTTATATATATGATTTCACTTTAAATTTTAATCTGATTATTGTTACATATCATTACTTTGTAGTGTATTATCTTTGGACAACTTCCACAAATTCTTTCAGTTTTCCACTGACTCTTGGATTCCATTATAATTAAAAGCCTTCTCATACCTAAATGAATTGCAACACTTCTTAGTTATGGTATGAATATCCAGGTTCAGGATAAACCTGATTCTGAAATTATCCCCACAAATGCAATAATGGTCTTGATTCCTTGGTTTTCATAGTGAGTGTCACACTTGAAATCCACAGTCCATAGCTTCTCCAGCTGCAAAAATACAGCATAGAGATAGATCCAATCAGAATATCAACATTTCAAAATGAATAATTACTTCCAAGAAAACCTGACCAAAGGGAAAATAATTGAGAGGTAGAAATGATCAGATGTCTCAGGTCCACTGCTTTAATTCATTTATGCCGAATTTAATTTCTTTCAAGCTAAGGAATATGGGGAAACACTAATTTGCTTGGGTGCCTTAGCAGTAATGTTCATTAAGACTCTTATAGTTCATTGCAATGTCAAAAGAAACTCCTTTTTCTTTCCTTTTACAAGTTTATGTATATTAATGTGAAACTTACTGACCCCCCTTTTTGCTGTGTGTGACCCATACAAGAATCACTAGGATAAAATCAGCAATTTCACCGTCCTTATTCTCTGTCAAACAACTGCACACTGACAGATCCTTCAAGTTTGATTCATTAGTCAAGTTTTTTTTCCATATGTAAGGCTAATACGCCATGATTTTTAGCTCTGAGTAAATTTAATCACCGTACCATTTCCGTGTGCTTACTCACTTTATTTCACTTCACAGGAGGCATATGTGCTTTAAAATATACTGCCATATGTGTGCAGAATAGAGAATTTTTAGAGCTGGAAGGAAACCTTGGGATCATTTACTCTCAATCTTGTCATTTTACAGAGTAGAAACTGAGGCATATGATGAATGCCAGGCTGTGAATTAATGAATCCGACTGTGAATTTGTAAGCTCTTAGCTCAATGTTGAATGCTCTTTGTGCTACCATTTAACTTCCATTATATGACTTCAAAATTAAATTCAGGCCTGATTTTATAATGTGATTATGATTTTCCTACCAAGAACATCCAAATAATCATTTTACATTATGTATTACAGTTGGTAACTAAATATTCCCACTAGTAAATATAAACTTAAACATTTTAAAAAATAATTAGTTTATACAAATCATCCTGTAAGTTTTTTGAGCTTGTCTTCTATCTGCTATCTTGTATAGTAAAAAAATAATGAACATATTGTAAAGATTTTTCAATTCTTCTATTATTTTTGCATTTTGGACAAGTCACTGAGCCTCAGTTTCTTTACCTTGAAATAAACAAACAACATTTGATTATCTGTATAACTCATAGTGTTAATGAAGTAAGGTTAAAGTGAATGAGATCACCTTTATCAACTACGAACATGAGACTTACATATAAGTTAACTGTCTTTACTATTACAATATTTTTCTTGCTCAGATGCCAAAACCAATGACTTCATGGCTCTTTTATTTTCCTATTTCTTAGTTTTGTTATTTGAACAATTAACACTGATACATCCTAACTGACTTATTTATAAATACATTTAAAAAGATAATAGTTGATTAAATCTTACACAAGACTTTTTAACTAGACTTTATTTTTTAGAGGAGTTTTAAATTCACAGTAAGATTGCATGAAAAGTATAAGGTGTTCGTGTATATTCCCTGTCCTCTCCCCTCCCACACACAGCCTCTTCTGTATCATCATCCTACAGTGGAGTGGTTGGTTCATTTGTTACAATCAGTGAACCTACATTGACATATCATTCTCACCCAAAGTCCATAGTTCACATTAAGTTTTCACTCTCAGTGTTATAAAATCTATGAGTTTAAAAAAATCTATGGCTTTTGACATGTAACCACCATTATAGTTTCAAACAGTGTATTTTCACTTCACTAAAAATACTCTATGTTCTTCCATATTCATTCCTGCTTCTCTCTAACTCCTGGCAACAGCTGACCTTTTTTTACTATCTTCATAGTTTTGTCTTTTCCAGACTGGCACACAGTTGGAATCATATAGTAGGTAGCCTTTTTACATTAACATCCATTACTTAGCAATATGCATCCAAGGTTTCTCCATGTCTTTTCATAGCTTGATAGTTTATTTATTTTTTAGCACTGAATGATATTCCCTTGTCTGGATATACCAAGTTTATTTTTCCACTCACCTACCAAAGGACATCTTGGTTGCTTCCAAGTTTTGTCAATTCTGAATACATCTGCTATAAACATTCATGTGTAGGCTTGTGTGTGAATATAAGTTTTCAACTCATTTGGGTAAATACCAAGGAGTGTCATTACTGGATTATATAGTAAGAGTATGTTTACTTCTGTAAGAAACTGCCAAACTATCTTCAAAGTGGCAATACCTTTTTGCATTTTCACCAGCAATGAATGAGAATTGCCGTTGCTCCATATCCTTACCAGCAGTTAGTGTTGTCAGTGTTTTGGATTTTGGCCATTCTAATAGCTGTGTAGTGTTATTTCATTGTTGTTTTAACTTGCAATTCTCTAATGACATGTAATGTTGCGTATCTTTTTAGATGCTTCTTTGCTATCTGTGTATTTTCTTCAGTAAGGTGTCTGGGTCTTTTGCCTGTTTTAAAATGAGGTTTGTCTCTGTCCATTTGGGCTGCTATAACAAAATACCATAGACTGGGTGAGTTATAAACAACAGAAATTTATTTCTCACAGTTTTGGCGGTTACGATGTTCAAGATTAAGGGTATAGCAGATTTGGTGTTTGGTAAGGGCCCACTTCCTGGCCCGCAACTTTTCACTGTCTCACATTGTGGAAGAGACTAATTAGCTGTCTGTGGTCTCTTTTTTGAGGGTACCAATCCAGTCATGTGGTCTCTGCCCACATGATTTAATCACCCCCAAAAGACCTCAGCTCCTATTATCACATTGGTGATTAGTTTTTCAACACATGAATTTAGGCAGATGGGAGTAGGGGACACACAAGCACTCAGACCACAGCAGCATTGTTCATTTTCTTATGGCTAAGTTTTAAGACTTCTTGTATATATCAGATAACAATTTTGTATCCACACTGAATTTCCAGCAGTTTGTCAGTTGCATTTCAGATTTTCCTATCACGTTACTAACTTTTGCAAAAGTTTTGTTCATGGGTCTTCACTCTGATAAGCTGTGAGTACCTGAATCTGCTTGTCTGCTCCTCTGATAATGGGGAGAGGCAGTGGTTTACCCTATGATCACAGTTCTCTGCTTGATGTAAAAAAAGTTGTGAGTTTTAGTTAGATCAGCTTTTTATTTGTTAGGGTGAAGTGATAACTTTCAAACTCCTTACGTGTGGGAGGGAAAATCAAAAGTCTTACATAAGATTTTATAGGTAAAAATAAAGTAAAAAAAAAACGAGTTACTCAGAGGAAGAAAAATAATTTAAAAAAATGTGATAGATAATTGCTTCCCAAGTATTTATGTGCATATAATCTGATTCAGTAAATCTAGGGCAAGTGTCAATCTATAGTTCTAGCAAGCTCATAGGTGATGCTAATGTTGCTGCTCTGTGAACCACACTTGGAAGTGGTAACGTAGTATACAGTATCCACTGACCAATAACAATTATTATGTGGGCTTTACAGGCATATTCCAAAAAAAATTATATATACACATATACATCTATATGTTTGTGTATATATGTGTGTATGTGTGTATTTATTTATATACATATATATATATATAAAAAACACATATGTATATAAAACATTAAGTTTTGCTTTTTATATTTTGAAGCTGTCTTACTAGGGGCATAGATGTTTAGAATTGTTTTTCTAGTTAACTATTAACTTTCTATAATCCTGTAAAATTTCTGTCTTAACTTTTAGTCTTGTATTGATACATACCTGAGCTTTCTTTTGGATAATACTTGCCTGCCTGCTGCGTGTGTGTATATGTGTATATATATGTACATATTTTTTTTCCTTCATTCTTTTACCATTAACTGCTCCATACCCTTCTACTTTTTTTTTTTTTTTTTTTTTTGAGACGGACTCTTGTTCTGTTGCCCAGGCTAGAGTGCAGTGAAACAATCTTGGCTCACTGCAATCTCCACCTCCCAGGTTCAAGGGATCCTCCTGCCTCAGCCTCCTGAGTAGCTGGGATTACAGGCATGTACCACCACACCTGGCTGACCCATATACTTTTGATCTACTTTTGCAAAGAGCACAGAGCTAGATTTACTTTTCTTTTATCTAATTTGTCTTCTTTTCACTACAAGATTTATTCATTATGATTGTGAATATATCTGGATTTGTTTCTAGAGCCTGATTTTTTTTGCTTTTTTATTTTTATTTTATTATTTCCTTTTGTTTTAAAATGTAGGTCTTATGATTACTTATGTATGGTTAACCCAAGAGATCAGGAGATGACTGCTATTGAAGAGATAGTTTGTTACTCAGATCCCAAGAGGAAGGGCTGTGCTATGGCATGAGAGGCCAAGCAGGGATGTACTAGGATTGGCGAAGAGGCAGAGAGGGGAAAATTGTTGGCAAGAGCCTTTAATGTGGTGTCCATAAGAAGAAACAGGTGAGGCAGGTTAATCAGGTTTAAGATTAGCTATTCTGAATAATTCCAGTGCGTTTAGGGGCTCTAGCTAATTGTCTGATCCTTGGGTGATTATGGCAGGTGGATGGTGACCCATAATATGGAAGCCCAGTAAAGGAGGTGATTGGGTTTTAGACTCTAGACTGGTTGGTTTGCATTTGAAGAGCACATTCATGGGTGAATTATTTACTATCTCTGGGAATTGGTTAATCCTGGAAGGGGCAGTCCCTTCAGGGGGTAGCAAAGCCTCAGATGTCAAAGCATCAAATTACAGAAAATAAAAGACATGGGGAATATACCCTATTGGATATTCATTTGTTTTGATTTATTGAGCTATTGTTTCCTTGTTTTATTTTTCCATTTTCCTCTCTACCCCCAAAGTTTTAGAAATTACATTTTCTGTGTCTATTCTTTTTTTTATTATTTTTTGAGATGGAGTCTCGCTCTGTCGCCCAGGCTGGAGTGCAGTAGCAGGATCTTGACTCACTGCAATCTCTGCCTCCCAGGCTCAAGTGATTCTCCTGCCTCAGCCTCCCAAGTAGCTGGGACTACAAGCATCTGCCAGCATACCCGGCTAATTTTTTGTAGTTTTAGTAGAGACAGGATTTCACTGTGTTAGCCAGGATGGTCTTGATCTCCTGACCTCGTGATCCGCGCGCCTCAGCCTCCCAAAGTTCTGGATTACAGGCGTGAGCCACTGTGCCCGGCCTAGAGCACAGCGAGGCCCTGAGGCCGGGGCTTCGCAAGGATGGGCCTGGCGTCCCAGATGCGAACATTCTTTTAGTAGTTACCATTAAAATCTTTACCATGCTTCTTACCTAATATGTTAATCAAATACCTTAATTATCTCCTGAACTTCCATGGCAGTTTAACTTTCACCTTCACCTTGATGCTTGTCTGAGTTTTGTTCTCCCAGTAGTTTGCACTCTTGATATTACCATTTTCCTTGTTTCAGTCTCAAGCTTGCTGTTTGCTTGCTGCTCACAATTTTTCACTTATAGTTTCAGTGCACCTTTCTTACATATTGTGAACCCAGAAATGATTAAAGAGGCTTCTATTAAGGATTCAATGTTTGTGAAGAAGAAAGATCTTTCAGAGTAACTAAGCCATTCTATTGTTGAAATCCTAGCCATTAAAATTTACAAATTTCTTTCAGCTCAAAGAGTAAGGGTTACTAGAGTGAATTATTTCCTAATCCAGAAAATTGACAGTTTCTAATATGGTGCTGTGTCAACAGCATGTGAACTGGACGGATAAGACTCCACATCGCCAGTGGCAGTGTCAAGAGGGAGCTCAGAACTCTGCAAATCTTGGCAAATTTCTTATACTTTCCCATTTCAACCCCTCCCCCATTTTCTGCTTTGAAATAATTGTGACTATCTACAGTTTTCCCCTGCTTATAAGTCACAAAAAGAAATCCAGCACTCCCAAATCATCCTTCATGTCCTTTCCTCTCCACACTGCGTTGCACATTCATTCAACTTTTGACCCTATCTTTAATTTCCTAACTTCTGAAACCTTACAATCAATCATTAGTAAAATCCCCTATATTGTCTTTCATGTTTGCTTTTCACTCCTTTACTCAAACTTCCTCGTCCCCCATTCCCCAGAATCCTTTTTCCCCTGAAGCCTTATGATAATAGTGGCTATATTCTTTCTGCACCCATTATTCTTAAGCTTAAAAGTGTGGTTGCCGAGGTGGAAGGATCGCTTAAAGACAGGAGTTGAGAACAGCTTGGCCAATAAAGCAAGAGTTCATCTCTACAAAAATAAAAAGTAAAAGTAGAATTGATGACCTTCTTGTTCTTCATTGCTACTTCTGTATAATTTTTCTCTCTAAACTTTCCAGCTTTTAATTTCTTATCTTCTAATTCAACCAACATTGTCAGTCATCTGAAAGTTCCTGGGTTATTTCCTTATTTCCTCAAGATTTTACCCCTGACTCACTGTCAATGTCTCCCATACTATCTCTCTTATTATTCCCCATGAAGTCAGTATCCACAAAAGTGGTCCCTCCTCTGCCCTTGCTTCTTATTTCCTTGTTTTTCTCTATTCTAATCATATTGTCTTCCACCCTACTTTAGTCACTTGGTGATATTGTCATCACCAATATGTACATCTTCTATATAAACTCAATTTCAAGTATTCTATTCTTTGACCACAAAACTATTCTACTTGCAGTTTACTCATTTTACTAACCCAAGTCCAGCAATTCTTCTGTCTCACCAGGATCTACTTCATTTGTCCCTCTCCTAATATCTTCACTTCCTTTTCCTTTGCTCAAGGTTTCTCATCCTTGCAACACTTACATGGTGGATTGGGCATTTCTTTGTTGTAGGGACTGACTTGTGCGTTTTAAGATGTTTAAGAAGTATCCCCAAAAGCTATCCATTAAATAATTGGTACCACCCTCACCCGGTTTTGATAACCAAGGATGTCTCCAGACATTACCAAATGACCACTGCAATGCAATTAGATCCACATTGAGACTCTATTACTTGGAATAAAACCCATGGTGAATTTTTATAACATTCTATTACATGCATCCTCAACTTTCTTGGCTTTTCCCACTTTACTACACATAATAAATCCAATCTGCCATTTACTCCCACCTACATCTTACAGCTGAACATAACTAGAAAACACAGAACCATCCTAAATCTTATCACTTTAAGTTCATGATTATTAACCTTAAATGAGTCTTCAAGACTGACAATTATAGCACATTTCCCGACTCCATCCATGCTCACAATCTTTTGTATCATGATTTCTACCCTCTCTCATTTACCTTTTGTCACCTCATCCTCCATCTTCAACCTCCATCTAATTACCTTGGTCTTTAACAATGAGAAAATAAAAACCATCAGAGGGAACTTCCACAGTCTCCACTCCACACGTACAACTTTATCAACATCAGTGTCTGTATATTATGCCTCCTCTCCTTTTATAATGGATGAACTGTCCCTGCTCCTGGCCCAGGCTAATCCACTTGGCAGTAGTTTCTAAACCCTCTTGCTTACTTAAGTTATGTTGACAGAAAATCTTCCCATTCTCTCCTATAACTTCAAATGTCATTTTTTATTAGGACACATACGCTTTTATTGCTACAAACTTTAAAAATAAAACAACTTCTTTTTAAAAAGTAAACTTATAAAGAAAACATCTGGCCTTCTTTTACCCTCCATGGCTGCCTCATTTCTGTACTCCCCCTTTTTAAGAAAACTTTCGACAAAAAATAAAAAAACAAAAAAAATTGTTTCCATTTCTGCTTATCCATTCTCTCTTAAATCCATTCCAATTGACTTTTGCTCCCACCACTTAACCAAAATGTTTCTTGTCCTCTTCACCAATGCATGTTGCATGGATAAATCCCATGGAATGTTTTTATGTCAGTTTAGCATTTCACACAGTTGATTAGCCTGTATGTAAAACCTCCTTCACTTCCTCCTAATTTTCTTCCTAATTCTTTGGCTGATTGTACTCTGCTTTCATTGCTGGTTCCTCCTAAACATAAAAAACAGAGCCCTGGAGCTAAATAACCCACTTCTGCAGAAAGATACCCAACCGCGTGGCTTTTAATACCAACTCTTTACACAAACTGACAATACCAAATGTATATCTTAAGTCTGGACCCTTTCCCTTGAACTTGTGACTCATATATCTCAATGCCTACTTGATATGTCAACTTAGATGTGTAATGGGCATCTCAAACTTAACCTGTCCCAAAGTTGAGCTCATGCTTGTCCGATCCAACATCTGTGCCACCTATTGCATTCCTCATTTACATAGACATCTACTAAATCCTCTCAGTTTCTGAAACCCCAATACTTTTTTTTTTTTTTTTTGAAACAGAGTCTTGCTCTGTCACCCAGGCTGAAGTGCAGTGGCATGATCTCGGCTCATTGCAACCTCCGCCTCCTGGGTTCAAGCGATTCTCCTGCCTCAGCCTCCTGAGTAGCTGGGACTACAGGTGAATGCCACCACGCCTGGCTAATTTTTGTATTTTTAGTAGAGATGGGGTTTCACCATGTTGGCCAGGATGGTCTCGATCTCCTGACCTCGTGATCCGCCCACCTCGGCCTCCCAAAGTGCTGGGATTATAGGCGTGAGCCACCGTTCCTGCCCTGAAACCCCAATTCTTGAAGTCATGCTTCACTATTTATTTTCTCTCATGCTTCATGTCCAAATGCATAGAAAAATCACATGGGCTCTAACCTTAAATCTACACTTAAGTCAAAAACTCTCACCACTTCCACCACTGTCACCTTGATTTATGCCATCATGGTTTCTTCCCTAGATTATGGCAGCCTCTGATCCCACCCTGTTCTCCCATTCAGCTATGGTGATGTTGTTAAGATATAAGTCATAAAGTTCATTCCCTGATCAAAATATTCCAGTGAATTTTATCTTATATAGACGAAAAGCCAAAGTCCTTACAAATATCTACAAAGCCTTATGTGATCCAACCCATCAACCTAACCATTTCCTTTTGGATCTCATTCTTTGTTCCAGCCACACTTGTCTTCTTGCTTTCCCTTGAAGACCTCAAGCACACACCCACTCAGTGGCATTTCTACTAATTATTCTTTCTCCCCAGTTATTCACATGGTATAACCCCTCAGCTCCTTTAGGTCTTTGCTCAGAATTGAATTCCTTCAATCTACACTTCCTTCCCCCTTTTTTTTTTCTTAACACTTAAGACCATGTACTATATAATAAGATATTTTTTACTTGTTTTCCTTAACTTACTAGACTGTACTTTTCATAATGAGAGAAAAATTGTATCCCTAAAAAACAATTTGGTTAAATCCTCAGTACCTAGCATAGTACCTGGCACACAGTAGGTACTCAATACCTATGTTTAAATAAACCACTGAATGAAATGCCGAGTATTTATTCAAATGTTACAGGAGGAAAGACTTGAACTGATTTTTGGAGGTTATGGGCTTCTTTCCCTGAATTATATCATCACTAGCTTTAAATTTGTGTCCTTTCATAATAGAGCTTCGATGTCAGAGACGATATTTATGCTCCCTTTTAATTTCTACATGCCTAGAGCCAAATTATGTATACTAAGGATTAGGACAACCCCCTTACTGCCTCCATTTACTTTTTTATACATCAGAGAAAATAAATTATTGGCAAAATATTCCCCACAGTTATTTTTCTGCTAAGGAAAGAGGATCAGAAGGCAAATCTCCCTCCTAATTTCCAGGTTTGTTATAGTCTTAAGAATCTACACGAGATATTTCATGTATAAGGATAAAACAAATGTGTTTTGTCTTACTAGGGAGTAAGAATTATTAAAAAAAAATACCCACATGTTTTATTTCTGCTCTTAAGAAACTGAGTAGAGCTGGTTAAGATGAATTGCTTCTAAGTGCAAGTGAGTTTTGGCAAGAATTAATTATACTATTAACATTGTAAAATCGAATATTTATATTGAATTTGACTCTTTCATAAAGTTCTGTATATAGGCTTTTATAGGTTAGCCAAATTCAGCATTGAAAATGTTGTGACTTAAATAATTTGCATAAGATTGTTGTTAAGAAGGATAATTATGCTTCTACATACTTAATATAAATACTGAACTGTTCAGAGATACATATATTTTTTTTCCCTGCCCACTCCATGAACCTTTGGTTTTATAGAGAAGTATGATATTATTTCTCCTAGCAGAACTGTTTTTGAGCAGACCAAGTCTCTATTTCTATGTTTCTGCTATTCAACATTCAGTGGTTTGTTGACCTATTTCTACACATTATTTCATATGTTGGAGAGAAAATGTCTGAGACATGACATTCAGTGCTAGGAACTATAATTTTAGAGGAGCACTGTCAAAATAGGATATATCCCTAAGTATAGCATATGGTTAAATGAGCATCTTCTATAGTAAGGCAAACCTGAGCTCAAGTTGCACCTCTGATTTTTTCTCTTGTAATCTTGGGTGAGTGACATTGCCCCTCTGAATCTCCCAGGGCTTGTATTTATACAATGCAGAAAATAGGAGCACAAAATCCATTGTGTTGTTGTGATAGTTCAATGTGAAAATCTTGCAAATGAGTAAATGTGTGTCTACATTTACTCATGTAGAAAAGATGCAAAACTGCATGATCCACAAAGTGATTAAAATACCTGATATGCTTGGAGACTGAGGAAACATGGGAGATGTGTTTACCCTTTCCAGAGTGCCTTATGGAAGATGAATGAGACCTCTTCCCTGTAGTTCCAGGGAGAATAATAAGCAGTATTGGGTGAAGTTTAACTGAGAGAAACACTGGGCCTAACATCTGGAATAGTACGGCAGTCAGAATAATTGTTTCTCAAGGTTGTCCACACCTCAATCCCTATCACCTGTGACTATGCTGTATTACACAGCTGGGAATTTAGGTAGCAGATCGGATGGAATTAAAGTTGCTAATTAGCTGACCTTAAGATGGGGCAATTATCCTGCATTATCCATATGGGCCCGATGGAATCCCAAGGGTCCTTAAATGTGGAAGAATAAAGAGAAGAATCTGTGTGAGAGTTGTGTGATGTGAGATAGACTTGAACAGCCATTGCAGGCTCTGACCGTGGAACAGAATCATGAACCAAAAAATGAGGATGGCCTCTAGAATCTGGAAAAGCAGAGAAAATAGATTTTCCTCCAAAATCTCCAGAAAAAAATGCAGCTCAGCCAACATCTTTATTTTAGTCCGGTGAACTCCAGTGCAAACTCTGACTGCCAGAACTAGAGGATAACAAATTTATGTTGTTTTAACCAAGTTTGTGGTAACTATATATAGTAGCCATAGGAAACTAATACAAACAGCCTATTAAAAACATGAGCTGGCTGGGCATGTGGCTGACGCCAGTAATCCTAGCACTTTGGGAGCCAAGGTGGGTGGATCACCTGAGGTCAGGGGTTCAACACCAGCCTGGCCAACATGGTGAAACCCTGTCTCTACTGAAAATACAAAAATTAGCAGGGCATGTTGGTGGGTGCTTGTAATCTCAGCTACTTTGGAGATTGAGCCAAGCAAATTGCTTGAACCCGGAAGGCTGAGGTGGCAGTGAGCCGAAATCGTGCCATTGCACTCCAGTGTGGGTGACAAGAATGAGACTCTGTCTCAAAAGAAAAAGAAAGAAAAAACACAACAAAAAAAAACTCAAAAAAATACATGAGTTATACAAAGTAGAACATAACTATTTCCCCAAAACTGGAGGTTCAGAGAGGGGGTATCTATTTTTGGGAAAAGTGTTCTAAAAAAGCATCCTCATGTGATGGAGAGAGTTTGATTACATAAAGCTGAGGGTATTTAATGGAAAGTATAGTAAGAAAATCCAAGATGAGTCATTCTTTGATATATGGATTCAGCTGCTATTTTTTTCTTGATAATTCAAATGAAGCTATTGTTGATATGCCATATACTGTGAACATTAGAAGTTATTCAGGACGTTTCCCAAGGTCACATACTCAGACTCACCCTTCACCTTTTAAATGGAGATAAATACATCACTGTTGAGATAGAGAACTTATTTTTCAAGAACAGGTTAAAATCTATCCCCATCCTCTTATTTTTTCTCTTACTACCTTGGATTCTGAGTTTGCCTCTTATGCAACAATACAGACTGTTAAGGTGCTAGTTTATGCGACTCCATCCCCATACGTTTCCTGAATAAATAACTAAGCTAGCAAGGGCCATTTTATCTCACCTTTCTGCTTTACTTTTCTCCAAAAGATGGATGTCACACCTATTTCTTTAAAAAGGAAACAGATAAATTTCACCTTAGTATGAAAACATCTTATTTATTTTCAACAATTTCTGTATTCCTCAGGATAAAACAGATACATGAAGTTAAAGCTAAGTGTATTTTGCTGGTGAGTATATTTTTAGCTCGTTGCAGAAGTGAAAAAAAAATGCTGTAATGCAATGTGGCAGAGGACATCAAAAGTGGTATGAACATTTGTTAAAGAAAAAAATAGGAAAATATAAAATACTGTGAAGCCTAAAAAAAAATCAGCAAAATAAATTCCTCTGTTTGTTAGTGATAGAAGAGAGAGTAATAGTATTTGAAAAATCAACCATTGGATTATATAGAAACAATGCAGCAGTTTTCTTTATTTTGTTGGATGACAGATAACAGTATTAAGTTACCATTTTTAATTTGTATATATTATGTGTGTTTGTGGTCCAATCTGACATCAAAATTATACTCCTTGTTCCTGTTATTTATGACCCAGTGGTTGCAGAGGAACATGCTTCTGGTACCTGGTGAATTGGCTGACCTGTGGCAGAAGGCATTGATGGTTCTGGCTTTCCCAGTCTACTGGCTGCTGCAGGATATAGTCTTTTATGTTGTTGTCCTTTCCTAGAGGCAAGGCAATTTGGCAGCCCTTAAACTCAACCTCGTGATTTGTCATCTTCCTATGTATTTTTGGCTGGGTTGTTCCACTTTTAATTCTGGATCCTAAAACTGCAACATGAAAGTAGCTTACTACATCCTGCGAGAAAATGTTTCTACCTTTTCCTCCTCCTTCAACTGCTGCTACTGCTGCTGCTACTATTACTACTACTACCACTACAACTAATGGTAGTTACCATTGATGGAGAGCCTAAAAAGTATAAGCACTTTAAGAAAGCTTTACATATCTCATTTAATCTTGCAAAACATGATTGTTATCACAATTTTACAGATGAGAAGGTTGAAGCTCAAAGAATAAAAGAACTTGTTACCAATCAAACACATATATAATGATGAATCCAGTATTCAAGATAGGGTAATGAGACTCCATAGCAGGTGCACTTTGGCTGAACGTTATTCTGTCTCTCTGCACCTGTTAACCCTGTACCTTCAGTGATACCACAATGTGTTATTATATTTATTATTGTGCGTACTGTCATATTTCTTCATCCTATATTTCTCTCTTTTCATACTTTCTGTGTGAACAATATGTATAAACCAAACTCCCACAGCTGAAAGCCAATGCAAACTTATCTTTTAGGCCAGATTATATACTGAAATGAGTAGATACATGGGTATAGGAGAGTAATATGGTTAAGAAGAGAAAGAAATACCAGAATTCTGAAAAGAGGAAGAAATTTGTGGAGAGTTATTTGTTCAACTATTTTCATTCTTTCTTCTCACCTCATCTCTAAACAGTTTGCCCTAAAATGGGGAATGACTTCGTGCTCTTGACCTGGTCATACTACCCATATTCCTTTCCCTTCTTGCCATTCAACATCAAAGCTGTCTCTCAGGGCCCAACAGTAGGATAATCTATGGTCAATTGATTCCAGTAACTTCTCTTTATGCTTTTTAATGTCGTCTAGGAGAGAAGTTGCCTTCCTTACTTTCAACATGTTTTATTTGGTCATTTTCATAGTGACCTTATTTTTGCATTTCTTCAGTCAGAGTGTAACAGGAGACCTCAGCTTTATGTAATTATCTAAACCTTGTCATTGGTGTACTGTGTCATTAACAGTCTTCCATTGGTTTGCCAGGAATGAGCTGACCACTGTGTTGCATTTTCCCATTGTTCATGGAGAGACATTATTGAAAGTCGAAATCACTTGGCAAAGGCAGTTAGAATTCTCAGAGGACCAGAGGTAGCAGGGATGGCTGAATAGGCTAATGTCCCTATGTACTTTTTTCTCACCACATTCTAAAGCATATAATGCACACACCACCAGTCTTGTTTTCCCACAGAATCCTGCTTCCTGCTCGACAGGCCCTCAAATCAAAGAGATTTATACCATACATTCATCACCTTTATTGCAGAATTTGGTTATCTCTCTTTCTTTATGGATTTCGATCTTGTTCATATTGCCTTCTCTCCCTCGTTAGCATACAGAACAGCCTATATTCTGTTTTGAAGAATTGAACACAGAGAAGATATGTTTGTCAATATGACTGGCTGGCAAATCTTTGATTAAAAGTTATGTTACTCATTACCCTGGAAAATCAAAGTGGGAACAATGCTTACTGACCATTTTGGGAAACAATTTCTTGCTCATTGCCTTCTGTGATCTTTCTTAAAAACAAAGCTGTAAATTGCTACATTTCACTGAGATGGCAACATACAGAGCAATTTGTATGTATGCAAAAAGATCCCATTACTCATTTTTCTTTCAAATTAGTTTCTAAGAGTTTCTACCTGAAGGAGTGCTAACACTGGCAATTATTTTAAGATGAGTTAGTCAGTATTTGATAGAGTAAAACCTCCATGTTCTTCAGTTGACAGATAACTATCGATGCTGTTTATTTTCCCAAGGATAATGGTCAGAACCTGTGAGTTACAAAATCAATAATATGAACGATTATTTGCCAGTGAAATCAATGGATCTAACGCCTATGAAATGTGTCCATCATGAATGAAAAACATTATGATAATGAACTCATGCTGGCAGAGCAGAGTGAAGCCCTGAGAGACCCTCAGTTTGTTTACCTGCAGATGAGACCTGGTCTCAGTGATACAGGCAGTCTCAACCTAATGAAACAAAGCTAGGGAAACAAGTAAAATAGGTTTGAAACATAAATAGGTTTCTGAGAGGTCAATGGATTGCCACAAACTCTACATAAAGCCTAGAAACCTTTATCCCCTCCCTCTCAACAGATATTATGATATAGTGACAGCAGAGTATGTTACCATCTTGGGTTATCAGTGAAATTAAATGTCATTGGGTTCAATCCTCCATCTGATGCTTGAGCTTCTTCTACTGTGATTTCACCAAGTATTAAAAAATGCCTCCAGGGATGAGGAATTCACTATCTTTCCAAGCATCTCACAATAGAACAAGACAGCAGAACTGGATAAACAGTATAGGAGTCCACAGGCATGGTCGTATCAAAAGTGTGCTCAATAGGAACGTCGCAGTAAAATCATTACACTTTAAGAAAGAAAGATCGTATTTATGGACTCCATTTAAAAATGCTATTTATAAAAAAGTTTTTGACATTTAAAATCATATTTTTATGGGCCACAGCCTTAGTGTTATAGAAAATCTTACCATATGCATCCGTTCCTCACTTGTATGAGGTAAAAATAAAGCATAACTACATTACTTTTCAAAGCAAAATCAGGGTTCATCATTGTAAAGCACCTGCTTGCTTGTTGTAAGGTGAGTGAAAGAGACATTATGTTTATGAATGAGCGATATGACATTGGACCTTTCAGGATTGAGATCAAGAAGGCAGGAAAAAAACAAGGTGAAAAATGTCCTTTTCAAGTGTACTGTCATGAACCGGGTTGACCTGCCATCATTTTAGCCTTGATGTTATTGGCATCGAAAGGTATTTGACACATAATGAGGATAGTTGGAATTGACCTACTGAGAATTATAATGGAATATGAACCAGAGGCAAATGAGAGCTGCAGCTTAATTTGGTGAACCACCTACTTCTCAAATATCCCATACTGCTTGCCAGAGAGTCCAGGAATACTAATGACAGCAGGTAGCATGTATTATCAGCTTTAGGAATGTCACTAACCTAGGGGTGAGCATTCCTTACCTAGCTCACCAGAATTATATTTGTATAAATCCAAAGAGTAGACATTCTCTCTACTTTTAAGAGAAGTAAATATCAGTTTAATTAAAGGGGTAGTATTCTATTTAATGAAGCTGTTGAAAAACTAAGTGGGTTATTTTACGATATAAATTCTTGGTTCCTGGACAACTAAAAAAGACTTTTTTAAAAAAGCACCGAGGCCAGGCGAAGTGGCTCATGCCTGTAATCCCAGCACTTCAGGAGGTCAAAATGGACGGATCACTTGAGATCAAGAGTTTGAGACCAGCCTGGCCAACATGGTGAAACCCTGTCTCTACTAAAAACACAAAAATAGCTGGGTGTGGTGTCCCATGCCTGTAGTCCCAGCTACTTGGGAGGCTGAGGCAGGGGAATTGCTTGAACCCAGGAGGCAGAGGTTGCAATGAGCTGAGATCGCACCACTGCACTCCAGCCTGGGTGACAGAGTGAGACTCTGTCTCAAAAATAAATAAATAAATAAATAAAAATAAAATTGGAATGATCACGGTTACTGAAGAGTTTGTATGATTCTTACATAATTCCTGATAGACCCTTCCAACTCTGGTATCTAGTAATTCACTCATATCCATTCATTCATTTAACAATATTCAATTAATTATGATGTAAAATGACATTTTTATTGTTTCATTATATTTTAATCTGAATAAACTATATATTATAAAAATATTAAAGAATCAAGGAGGTGAAATACATGTAAACACTAACCTCATTTTCTAATTTACAGAATCTCATAATAGTGAATCAATTAATTCATCCTGTTGATCAACAAAAATTAATTTTTACTAATTACTGAGTGTAATTTAGACAATATATTAAGCTGATTAGAGGATTAGCAGCATTATACCAAAAAAATGCAGTTTAGTTATCGCCTGCTCTCTCACATCTTCCGGATCTCTTTTCAAGTATCATCTTATCAGAAATGCCTTCTTTTGCCTCACTATGAAAAATAGCACATCCCCACTACATCACTCCCTCTGCTCTTACTCTGCTTTATTTATATTGACAAAGTCTATTACCTCATGATACTCTTATTTTCTGTGTTCTTCCACTAGATTGTAAATCCCATAAGAATAAGGATTTTGACTTTTTTTCACTCCTACCTTTGTGTTTAGGATAAAATCTGACACATAGTTGATGCTCATAAATACTCACTAATATTGAATAAATAAATGAATCAATTTATTTACTGGTTGAATAAGCACGATTGAATAAATAAATGAATCAAGGAATGAATACAACTGAATGAATTAATAAATGGTTTTGCATAATATGAATGAATTTTTATTGCAAGCAGATACTATTTTCATGTCATAAATAATATAGTCAATATAAAATAAAGCTATTTTTCATTTTATATTTGATACTAAGTTGCACTAACAGGAATAAACTAAAAATGATGAGAGGAATATATGAAATCATTTTAAAGAATTTTAAAAACCCTTTCATTACGATTTCACTTTATTTAATGACTTAGGAAAAGTAAATAAAACTCACTTGAAAAGCAACTTAAATGTGGCTAAATTAACAGGTGTTTTAGTCAAATTTAAAGTTCCTTCTCAATATGAAATAAGACTTTTGTAAGTAATTTCTATCATGCTTAACTCTCAAAAGCATTCCATTTGTCATTTGTCTATATGAATTCATGTTAGGTGATTGCCAGAGAGGATAGATATGTTGAAAAATAGCATTGGTCAGAGGTTTTTCCAGGCATTTGGGTTTCTGAAATACACCAAAATGGCATGTTCTTTTAGGCATCTTTAAATAGCTGTGATCTGTATAATATTTTTCTGACTGTTGACCCACCATGTTTTTTAAGTCTGAATATTAATGATGAATACTAATTTTCAGAATAACATATGGTTTTTCATATATATGGCAAATATTTTCACTAGTTACGATCTATCAAGTTATTCATTGCAGATACTGCATTATGAAAACAAAAAGTAGCCAATGAATCTTTCTGATTATTGGTTATATCAATTCAGCAATGCAGCTTACTTATAAAATGGCAAACTATGCATCATTGTGAATATAGAAAAATCAATTTGCCTGTGCACAGCAGCAAATTGCATGCATACATGAATGGATTTCTGGACAATCTTTGAAGGGATTTTGTGATTGCCTACTGGAAAACTAAATATAAACCATTAAGTCCAAAATATCTTATTTCATTTTTTAAAATGCCATTGTAGCTCAACCCTTTGTCCCAAACAAGAGGAATAATATTTTTCTAATTAACCTCAAGTTTGAAAAAAATGCAAAAAGAAAGAATATTCAGGTAGTGCTTGGTGCTTGTTTTCTTTCATGAAAGAAGGGGCAGTGTGGTGTAGTAGAAATAGCACAAGGTCACAGAATCTTGGAATAACATCCCTTTCAATCTATATCGGTGTAAACCTGAACCAATCTTTATTAATGGAACTTACTTGATTTTTTCTAGTTTCAAAATGCTATGTAAATATCAATTCATGATATTGATTATTGTGCCTGGAAAAATATTAGGTTAGAATTTATGTTCCTCAGGTCTCTAAGAAGTTGCTAGAATGACACAAGAAATGAAGAGTCAGCTTTAATAAGGTAGCAGAAAGACTGATCAATATATCCAGGTAATGTTAGAGCTTCAAGAATGCTGGTGATCGTTATATTTGACCTCTTCATTTTAGATATGAGCCCCAAGAGGTTAAGTTGCATACATTCATATAGCTAAGTAGTGAGACAACACCAATTACTATAAAAACAATCTAGTCTTCAACAAGCATCTCAATACTCTTTTGTTCTTTTCTCTATAGTGCTTGCTACCCCAACTATAGGAAAATGTTAGGCAGTGAAACATTTTGAGACTCTTTAGATAAATAATTAAGTCTAAGCCTGCTTTTATATTGCTATTTCATTAACTGAAAGCTGGCCCGTAGCATTTGTGTAGTATTTATCTTTGGGCTTGCCTAATTCATATCAGTTGGCATGAACAATTAGACACATGGAAGAACTGAAATATGTCAACTCACTTTAGTTTGCTGAAAACTGTCATATAAAATATGGCATTGTCCACACATTTGGACAAGGCTAAAATGAAATATTTGGGAGCATCTCATTGGTTATATTAAATCAGAAACCAGCCTTGTTTTGTTTTTTCCCCCTCTTTAAATAATTGTTTGGGGTGGAGAAAGATTATTTTAGGGATAGAGTTTAGGGGTAGAGGGATTATTTGTTTCTTCAGTACTGCGTAGATGTGGCCTATATGCCATTGGTTTGAGACCGTATTCAATTTTAAATGTACTCTTGTGTCAAATGCAAGTATGAAGGCATTTGAATATTAATAAAGATTCATTTCTTCCACAAATAACAATAGTTAGGAAATGAGCAACTGGGTAGGGTTATATGCATGTAGATAAGTTTCTCATTAGAGCCAAATTTACCAATGGTAGTGTTGTCAGTTAAGATACCATGACACATGCACAATAAAATAATATATAATTTAAACTATTCTCACTTTACAAAATAGACAATCGAACAACTGTAATTGATTCATGTATTGCAGTATTTATTCCATTAGTTAGAATATATATCCAAAATTGGGACTGACAGAGAAAATGAATGCATGTTTTGTATTTCATAATATTAATTGGAGGAGGAAACATCATTCTTTGTACTCAGACTCAACAGGGCTACACACATTTTAGGTGATGCAATAGTAATTATGCATTTTTCCTCTAGTTATGTAATTAGTTTGAGCACTTTGGTAAATTTATGAAAATAGGTTAATATGAAGCTCTGTGACTTAAATGTGATTTCATTCATTTAAATTTGCTGTATCATTTGGATTACTTTTCAAGACTCATTATATTGACATGTATTTACTTTTGTATTTTGGAGAACTCTGTCTATATTATTCAGAGTCTATATAACTATACTGAATTACTAACCCAATAAGACCATCTCATATCTCTGAGGATCAGTGGACTGAAGGATCTGTTAATGAAATGTGGAATAATACACACATAATTACATAAATTTAAATATTCATGTTATTTAATTCAAAGATATGAAACTCTCCTTGGGTTCTCCATACTGACTTTTTCTGAATATCCTTTTTAGGATATTAATTCTTGAATTTAGCTCTAATGAAGCAGTATCGTTCATCTAGAGTAATACCTGAGGTTCGTTGGCAAGGAAATCAAGGACTCAGACACACAAGGAATGAGGTTAAGAGCAGAGGTTTAATAGGCAAAAGAGAAAAGGCTCTCTCTCTTGCAGAGAGAGAAGGGCTCTCAAGTGGGTCTTCTGGTTCTGTGGTGAAATGGATGGGGTTTTATAGATGAGCTTGGGGAGGCAGTGTCTGATTTACATAGGGGACGAGAAATTGGTCAGACCAGTTGTGCCATTTGCATAGCATGCAGAGAAGCTGGTCACCCCATCCTAATCTTTTATTATGCAGATAGGTTCTCTACCTGTTGTCTGTTCCTTACTGTACACCTGATGATGAAGAAAAGGGAAAATGGAGCCTCCATGTTGAACATACCTGGCCCCCATGTAGTCTTTTCCCCTGGCATTCACCCGTGCAAGCTTCTAGCTTGCTGTTCTATGTCTGCATCTTGATTTTTCAGGGTGTTCTTTGTTAGAAAAATATGATTTGGGGTCTGCTTTTTATTAAAAGGGAAACCTTACCGAGGACTCTCTTACCCTCACTATCTGCCTACATAATTTCTTTTCAGCTCCTGTATAACTAACACTTTACATCTTTTCTATGTCTTTGAATTTCAGACTCTTCCAATAAGCATCTTTGATCATCATTTCAAGAATGCCCTAAATACACCAAGTGGCCAATAAACATATTTTATGTGTTCAATAGCAGTTAGCATAGACCTAGAGCACCCCAAGAGAGGACAAATAAGCACGACTCTGTGGAAGGCATCAAGTCTGACTCATCAAATAATGAGTCTTAATTATGATTAAATCAAACTTTCTGTAGAGATGGGGTTTCACCATGTTGGTCAGGCTGGTCTTAACCCCTAAAGTTTTCTAAATTTTACTTGTGAGAGATGGGACCTGATTATAGTAAGTTAGTTGAATCATAAAAGGATTAATGGGAAAATTACTATTCAATCACAAATCCTTTTACTTTGAATAAGGTCAATCAGGCCTTGATTCAAACTGAGAAAAAAGAAAGGAGTAAGTAACAACAATGTCCTAAAGGTATATCCCGCTCCACATATACTCCAGTTATCACTGGGCATTCTGGTTCAAATACTTCTAATCCTGGACAATGAGCATGATGTGTGCCATCATCCATATACACATATTCACACAGTCATTGAAATATGTATGTTCCTTATAGAAATTATTTGGCTTCTGTAAATACAACAGTGATTCAGGTCTTTTAGTTTATCTCATATAATGAACATTCAAATCTAGGGGCAGATTTAACATATTTTGATTCATTCAGAACTTTAAGTAACCTTAACTCTGGTATGTGGTGTGTATATTTCACATGTTCCCTATTTTTCTCATCAACACCTTTATTAATCATATGATGGCCAAACTCCAGAGGAATTTCACATGTTCAAAGTCCAATTATTTCAGAGTAAAAATTAAGCAACTTGACCTTTGTAATAGTTACCATAGGTGTCCCCAAAAAGAATATGTCCTGATCCAAATCCTCAAAATCTGTGACTATTAGGTAATTAGACTATGAATCCTGAGACAAGGAACTCATCCTGGATTATCTACCTGGGTCCTAACTCAAAGATAAGCGCCTTTATAAGGGGAAACAGAGGGAGATTTGACAAAGACAGAAGAGAGGATAATACAGACAGAATAAGAGGAGGCAACGTGATTGTGGAGGCAGAGATTGGAGGAATCTGGAGAGCCAGGGTAACTACTGGGAGCTGAGAGAAATAAAGAATGGATTCTCCTAGATCCCCCAGAAAATTGTGGCCCCCACTGATACCTTGATTTAGGATTTCGGGCCTCCTGAATCATGCATCCATAAATTTCTGTTGTTTTTCAGCTACCAAGTTGGTGGTAATTTATTACAAATAAAAGCCTTAGGAAGCTAGCAGATCTTGGTATTGGGAAGTAGGGTGCAACTGTACTACATGCCTATAAATGTGGAGGTGGTGTTGGAATTGAATAATGGGTAAAGAATGGAAGAATTTGGGGAAGGAACATAGAGAAAAACTAGATTGCCTTGAAGAGATGGTTAGTAGAAATACAGATGTTAAAGATGATTCTGGTGGGGACTATGAAGGAAGTGAGAAGAATGGTAGACAAAATTTCTGTTGTCGTAGAGAATACATATCTTGTCATGAGCACAATGTTGGTAGAAATATGAATATTAAAGACCTTGCTGATAAGGATTTAGATAGAAATGAGAAACACATAATTGGAAACTGGAGGAAAGGCAATCTTTATTACAGGCATACCTCAGAGATGTGACAGATTTCCTTCAAGACTGCCAAAAAATTTAAAGCTAATATCACAATAAAGCAAGTCACATGAATTTTTTGGTTTTCCAGTACATACACAAGTTACGTTTATACTATAGCCTATAAGGTATGCAATAGCATTATGTCAATGAAAACAATGTACACCTCTTAATTAAAACTTACTGCTAAAAAATGCTAATGAGCCTTCAGTGAATTGGAATCAAAGATCACTGATCACAGATCACACTAACAGATATAAAAATAAGAAGTTTTTAATATTGTTGCAAGAATTACAAAAAATGTGACATGTGACACAGAGACACAAAGTGAGCACGTGCTTTTGGGAAAATAGTGCTGAGAGACTTGTTTGACCCATCTTTGCCACAAACCTTCAATTTGTGAATAATGCAATATCTGTGAAGCACAATCAAGTGAAACACAATAAGACAAGGTGTGTGTATAGTGTGATGGAAAACTTGGTTGAATTGTAATTTGCTTACATAAATTTAATTTTCTATGGAAAATAGAATTTATAGTAATGAATGTCAATATTTAGGCAAGGAGATTTCCAAGTAAAGTGTTGAAGGTTGTGCCCTGCTTTCTCCTTGCTGCTTACAGTAAAATATGAGAGGAAAGAGATAAATTGAGGAAAAACAATTAAGCAAAAAGAAAGCAACACTTCATGTTTTGGGAGGTTTTTGTCCTATCCAGATTAAAATGATATTGAAATGAGAACATTTACTCTTGCAAAAGCATGTTCTAGAATTAGTGCCCAAGGGTATGGCTGGACAGTGTTTTGCTGAAGAAATTAGGAGTGAAATTCATGGATTCACTGAACTATGTCAGCAGAAGCCAAGAATTGAAATGAGGTTACCCAGAAATGAGCTGTGGAGAACTCTCTTGTCTAATGGAGTGGATGCTCTTGACGTATATAGAAGAGCCACATGGGTTTTGAAAATATGATATCAGGAGAAACCCTGCCAGCCTCGATGGCACAGTAGTACAGGGGATGAAATAAAGAAAGGCTCTTGGAGTTTTGGAATACCACAGACCAGAAATTGGCTAATAGAGCTATTTGGTTACAAACATATGATACTCCTCAAGACAAAGAATGATTCTGAGTGTAAAGCTGCCAGAGCAGAGACAGAGGGTGGCAGAGTCATGGGCCCAGAAGGTATAAAAGCCACAGAGAAATATTATTGGCCTTGAAATCTAATAAAATTTATCTTGCTGGATTTCAAACTTGCTTAGGACTGACAATCTCTTTATTCATTTGAATTTCTCCCTTTAAGAAGGGGATGTCTATTCTATGCCTATCCCACAACTGTATTTTTGAAGCTGATAACTTATTTTCCCATTCCATAAGTCCACAGATGGAGAGAAATCTTGTCCCAATATGGGTCATAACCAAAGTCTCACTCATAGATTATTTAGGTGATTTAGATAATGAGATTTGGGACTTTCTAGCTGACGATATTTTGATGAGATTTTAAACTTAACGTACATGCTCTAATGGGTTGAGGCTTTTGAGGATGATGGGATAGGGTGAATGTGTTTTGCAGATAGAATGAATGTGATTTTTTTCAGGAACAGAGAGAGTCAGACTATAGCAGGTTGACTAGAGGCCCCCAAAACAGATATGTTCATACCCTAATGTCGGGTACCCATGAATGTTACCTGATTTGGATAAAGGGTCTTGCAGATATAATTAAGAGTCTTGAGATGAGGAGATCATTCTGGGCTATTTGGGTGAGTGCTGAATGCAAAAATGTTTCTTTGTAAAAGAAAGGCAAAAGGATAATTGAAACACATAAAAGGAGAAGACACAGAAGGAAGAGATTGGATGAGTCAGAATGCCAGGGCAGCCATTGGAAGTTAGAAGAGGCAAAGAACAGATTCTTTCTTAGAGGCACCAGAGAATGCAAGTTTCTGCCAGCACCTTGACTTAGAACTTCTGGTCTCCTGAATCATGACACAGCAATTTTCTATTGTCTTATGCCCCTAAATTTGTGACAAATTATTTTGGCATCCACAGTAAACTAATATCAACCTCCTCACATAACACCATAGTTTTTAATACTGATGTCTAAAAATAATATTTTTTTCACCAAGACAGAATTTGTAGTCATGAAATTAAACTTGTGTTCAACACAGTTATGAAGACTTCTGGGAATATATATGCAAGCAAACACAGATAATCCCCTTTAGGGAATGAGAGGTAACTAGCCAACTGTTTGGGGACTAAGAGACTGCCTCCTTCTCTGCAGGCACTAGGCCTGGAGGGGGCATTAAAATGCCATTTGTGATAAGAACCACATCATACAAGAGACTCTCTTGAATCTGGTTTGTACACAAACAAGGCGACTCTGTCATGGGAAAAAACCTTACCATAAAATTCCCTGTTAAAAAAACCTTACCAGAAAATTCCCTGTCATTTATTTGTATAAGCTCTAGACCTATTAAAAAAATTGTTGGGTGATTGATAGAATAAAATATCATGTACTATATGTTTTTAATGTTCCCTCTAAACAAAGATTCTTGATTCTATATCCTTTAAGATAAACAAATATGAATTAGCATTTTAGAAAATAGAAGGAGTATTTCGGGGGTATTTAATTCATATCTAATAAATTCAATCCAGCAACTTGAAAAATGTGGTCTGTAAAGATCTTGAGATTCCATTCGTTGGGGGAGGAGTTAGGGCAGAGGAAGAGTGAATGGGCCAAGCAGCTTACAGACCAGATCTTATCCCTCTGATACAGTCTGGCTGTGTTCCCACCCGAATCTCATCTTGTATTGTAGCTCCCATAATTCCCATGTGTTGTGGGAGAGACCTGGTGGGAGATAATTTAATCATGGAGGTGGTTTCCCCCATACTGTTCTCATGGTAGTGAATAACTCATGCAAGAGGTGATGTTTTTATAAGGGGTTTTCCCTTCAATTGGCTTTCATTCTGTCTCTTCTCTGCCGCCATGTAAGATGTGACTTGCTGCTCCTTGCCTTCCACAACGATTGTGAGGCCTCCCCAGCCATGTGGAACTGTGAGTTAATTAAACCTCTTTCCTTTACAAATTACCCAGTCTCCGGTATGTCTTTACCAGCAGCGTGAACCTTTATAAATTTTATAAAGACATATCCACTCTCTGGTATGTCTTTATCAGCAGCGTGAAAACGGACTAATATACCCTCCGTGCCCTGCCCACAGCGCTACTATGCTCTTCTGTGTACATTTTGGCTTCTGCCTCATACTTCTTTTATGCAGTAGGATTCCATATCTATATCACATTAAAAAAAAAAAACTAGCCTAGATATTATATGTATTTGGCTCTAAGTGTTAATGTCTTAGGGCAAGAACTAAGTAGTGTGGAGCAGAGTCCTTTTTCTAATTCTGAGTTTTAAATTATTGTGAAACTAGTAGAGTTAAAATCATATTTTAAATAAACTAAGTGGTAGGAAAAAAATCATCCTACTAGGTTAGTTTGTTGTTTCTCTGTTTCCTGTAAAAATTGAGAAGAAAGATGGTGAGATGTAGATACTATATACTTTTCTGGTAAACATATTCTTGACCCTGAAGGAATTTTAAGTTTGTTGCATATTATTAATGGTTTCTATGAAATTTTGAAATTGGGGTGTGTCTGTTCAGACTGCTATAGAAAACTACCAAAGACTGCATAATTTATAATTAACAGACATTTAGTTATCACAATTCTGAAGGCTGGGAAGTTCAAGATAAAGTTGTTTACAGATTTGGTGTATGGTAAGAGCCTGCTTTCCAGTGTATAGATGGCTGTGTCCTTACAAGGCAAAAGGGGGAGGGGTGTGTGTTTATAATGGCACTAATCTCATCCATGAGGGCTCTGCCCTCACAAACTGATCACCTCTCAAAAGGCTCCACTTTCAAATACCTCACACTGAAAAGTAGGATTTCAACACAATCAAATTAGGGTAGATATAAACATTCTGTGTGCAGCATTCCACCTCTGTCTCTCCAAAATTTATGTCCTCAGGTGCAAAATATATGCATTACATCCCAACAGTCCCCAAAGTCTTCTCTTCTTCCATCATCTACTCCAAAGCCTAAAGTAAAAAATTTCATCTTGATATTATTTAAATCAGATGTGGGCGAGACTCAAGGTATGAGGATTCACCCTGTGGCAAATTCCTCTCCAGCTGTGAACTGGTGAAATCAAACATGTTATGTGCTTCTAAAATAAATGGTGGGACAAGCCCAGGACAGATATTCCCACTCCAAATGGAGAAATAGGAAAGAAGAAAGGAGGGACAGCCCCCAGAACCTAACAGGGGAAATAACATTAAACCTTAAATCTCAAGATATAATATTTGGGCCAGGTATGGTGGCTCAAGCTTGTGACCCCAGCACTTTGGGAGGCCGGGGAAGGTGCATTGTTTGAGCCCAGGAGTTTGAGACCAGCCTCAGCAACATGGTGAAACCTCGTCTCTACTAAAAATACAAAATATTAGCCACAAGTGGTGTCCAACACCTGTAGTACCAGCTACTTGAGAGACTGATGTGAGATCACTTGAGTCTGGGAGACCAAGGCTGCAGTGAGCTGAGATTGTGCCACTGTATTCCAGCCTGGGCAATGGGAGTGAAACCCTGTCTCAAAAAAATATATACATATATATTCTTTGGCTTGAAGTTTTGCCTACTGGATGCACTTGACTGTATCATTTATTTTGACATGTATTAAATAAGGCTGGCTAGGTCAAAGGAGATGCTCCTTCCTACCTCTGTTGCTTTCACGGTAATATGTTTTCAGATTTTAAAAAAAGAATCTAACTGGGTTTTTCTACATAATGTTATTTCAGTAGTATTTCAGTTGATAGTGCAATCAATACATCAGCCTTGGTGGCAGTTTGTGACCTAGACTATATTGTCGTATTAATCAATCAACTTGTAGAGACATTCAAAGTAAATCCCCCCTTGACAGTCACAAAGCTAAGAGAGAAGGCCAGAGGAAGGAAGCAACATTTTAGATAACACAAATCAAATGAGTTTAGAAAAAGACGTTTAGAGGTCACTGGGAAAGGAATGTTACATGACAGTTTTCTGAGTAGGTCAATATTTTTTAAAACTACATTTCCTCCTATACCAAGTTTAGCATTATGTGCTTAGTTTATTGCATATTGGAAATATAAAATATTTATAAATTATGGTGGTAAAGGAACCGTCATTTACCTAGAGAAATTGGCACTAGATTTTTATCACATTGCGTGGAATTGCTTTACAGTTTTGCCTTTACACGTAGTAGTTTTGTCTATTACTTGAAATTATAAATTAGTTAAAATGCAGAGATGTTGAGGCATTGCCATCTAATAATATGAGAGCACAGTGGCAACTTAAAACTATGAACACTCACTTGCTTCTCCCATTTCATCGTTTCAAAGGAACTTCAGTACACCTGCTCTAAGGCAACTCTGTCAGGGAAAGCTTTAATTAGAAAGAGAAAGCTCCTGTTTAATGATCAGAGAGTAAACAGAGATTAGCATGGAGGTTACTGAGAAGTGTGTTATTCTTACCAGCTGAACAGAGGAGACTTTTACCAATAAGGAAGAAAAAGTAAAGGTTCTTCCAATGAGAGGACATAGGATAATCACATAAATAATGGTAGAGTGAAGATTTGGAATGGTGATTGTGGGTGTGTTCTTTAAAGAAAAAATTTAAAACCATTTTTAAACTCATATTCTGAAGTTAATGAGAAACCATAATCATCATCTCTGCAAGATTTGTTTCTTCTCATTATTTTTTAAAATTACTGTTTTCATCTATCCATCTATCTATCCATACAGAAGCAGCCACTAGAGAGTGTTTAATACATGACCTGAGATCTGTGGAGTTTCTTAAAAACATACGATTTTCCTTGTGCAAATTCACATAAAGAACATTGAACTAGCATCTTTATTTTTTTCCATTAGATGTTATGTTTTTGATTTATTCATTTTACTGTATATAACTCTCATTCATTATTTCTCTTGTGTTATAGCCGACTGAAAGAATCTACTGTGTTTTATTTATCACCTTTGCAAGGCGTCTAGGTTGTTTTCATTTCTCTGCTTGCGTAAAACAATGCTGCAAAGCACATCCTGTACTTGCCACCATATTAATCTATGCGTGAGTTTTTCTTCCACTGGCAAGTTAGGGGGTTGGGGAATAACACCAGGAGTGGGATTACATTAATGCATACTTAATTTCATTAATTTCTGATGGATTGTTCTCTAGGAAGTCTGTGCCGCTTTATAGCTCACCAGCTGGGTCCTGAGTGTTTTCATTTGTTTGCCCATCACTGGCAGTTAAAATGATCTCACATCCTAATTTTTATCAATGTGATGGGTGTACAGTAATACTTCCTGGTTGTTTTAATATTCATTTCTTCCTGACTACTAGAAACATAGAATCTCTCCTTATATACAGTATCTTGTTTAGCAAATTACTTTTTAAAATACTTTTTTCTTTCAAATTTGATATCTTTGTTGGTGGTGGTGTGATTTAAAGCCATTCATTAATGTATTCCACCTTGACGTTGGCTTTAGATATTGAAAACTCTTCCTCCAGATTAATATTGTCCAAGGTGTCCCACATAGAAGAAAATCCATAATTTTGATCTGGTCAAACCCATACATTTTTCACTTCATCATTTATTCTTTTTCTTTTCTGTGTGTGTGTTTTTTTGTTTTGTTTTATTTTGTTTTGTTTTGTTTTGTTTGAGATGGAGTCTCTCACTGTCACCTGGGCTGGAGTTCAGTGGCACGATCTCAGCTCACTACAACCTCCGCCTCCCAGGTTCAAGCAATTCTCCTGCCTCAGCCTCCCAAATAGCTCAACTTGTTCATTTGGCTTCCAGAACTCGACTTTATCTGAGCTCATTTTAAACATCTCTGGGTAGTCCCGACTCCTTTAATTTCTTTTTGATATCTTCAGTTCCATGTCTCAGTGTGCTCCAGAGCTCTGTTCTCAGTCTTTCTTTTCTCTCCCCACTCATTATACAGATTATGACATCCAATCTCAAGACTATAATCAACCTGTATACACTCATGAGTCCCAAATCTTTATCTCCAGCCCAGACCTCTTCTCCAACTCAAGACTGATAGATATATCTAAGTCTTCACTGAATCATGTATGAATCAGCCTCAAACAAGAGAAGCAAAATCAGTAAGAGATGTCTTTTAGAAATTTTATTGCATGGAATTGGCTTACATGATTGGAGGCCTGGATAGGAAAATCAGATATCACAGGGAAGGCTGGAACTCTCAGGCAAGGGCACAAGCTACTGTCTGCTGAAGCAATTTGTTTTTCTTCATGGAAGTCTCAGTTCTGACCCCCAGCTGATTGAATCAGGCCCACCCAGGTTAGGTAGGATAATCTTTGTTACTTAAATGTAACTGATTTTGAACTTTAATCACATCTACAAAATGCCTTCACAGGAATACCTGGATTAGTGTTCAATTGACTAACTGGGGACTGTATCCTAGTCAAGTTGAAACATAAAACCATCATATTCACTATATCTAAAATAAAACTCCTACTTCCTTTATCCCTAATGCTTAAGATTTACCCTTACATAACCTACACCAGCTCAGGTCATGTCACTTCCTTTTTACCTGTTCCTCTAACCAGAAACTGTAATGTGTTCATCAATCATTTTGTTCTCTTACACCTTGCATCCAATCCACTGGGAAAACCTATTAAGTTTTATTTTTTAATATAGCCATATTATGATCAATTTCTACCAGCACTCTTGAGGTATGGTCCAAATCACTATCATCTATTTCCAAAGTTACTGCAACAGACAGTAGTTTTCTGTGCCTTCACCATTGCTGATGGATGGTCTTTTATTCATACCTTGTAAGTGATGGAGTTTGTACTTGAACCCCAGGTAGTCTGATTTTAGTGCCACAGTAAAATTTATTTACTGTGGGAATGGCCTACAGTCGTTGTTTATAGGGATAAAGAGGTTAAGATAATAGAAAGTGAAGGTAGTTAGAAAGGGCCCATTGCCTCTAGTACAGTTATAGGTTGCGAAGGTACAAATATTTACCTCTTAGCAATGTGAGAACTTTGCTAAGACAGACATAATTAGGCAATTTTTATGGAAACAATTGGTAGGACAAAGAACATACAAATACTGGTGGGCTATATAAATTACTAGAAAATATCTTAGAAAGAGTTTTTAAATATTGCTGAACTATCCCCAGAATTAGAGAAGATCTGGGGGAACCAGTGCTTTATTTATATAAAATGAAGTAGATATATTGGTCCATAAACACATACTTTGGGGAGTCTTTATTTCTAATCAAATACAAGAGAGCATAGTTGCTGCCACTTCTCTTCCTCCTTGTCCTTCTTGAGGAACCATGCTGTCTGACTTTACATATGTAAGGGAGAGGGAATGTTGAGAAGGACAGATTTGGAACCTGAGTAAGACAAGTTAAAACACCTTTTCTTTTCTGTGGTTGTACGTTTTACTGCAATTATTCCAATTATAATTGACTTTGCTTGTGAATAAACCACCCGGACTATGCTTGAAACGGGGTGGGGGTGGGGAGGTGGGGATGGGAAGGTAGGTGGGGAAGTATACTATAGCTCTGGGTCAAATGCAGCCCATTGCCTGTCTTTTTAAAGTAAAGTTTTCTTGGAACATAGTCACATTCATTTGTTAACATATTGTTTGTGGTTGCGTTCATGCTAGGAGCAGAGTTGAGTAGTTGGGGTAGAGACCACAGGACTGGCAAAGCTGAAAATATTTATTATCTGGACCTTTATATAAAAAAAAAGTTGCTGACCACTAATCTAAAGAAAGCCCTTATTATTATTATATGGTAAGGTTTAAATTTAGACTACTCAGTCACATTTGTTGCAAAACCGTTTTACTTTCTCTCTACAACTGTCCAGAATTGTCCAGTTGCCTCTGTGGCTAAGATAGTATTTGGTCCTAGGGTCATGACAGCAAAAATGCCCCCCATAGGTATAAGCAATGCTTTCTTACAGGGGTTCGTGTTTAGATAGCGAATCTACTTAAAATCACTTGGTACAAATTGCAAGGCAAACTTTGAGCTGTTAGAGCCCTCTGGGAATCATTTGTTTGATTCATTGGCTGTTAAACAGATGTCCTCACATTAGGATTTCAGGGTCCATAAAATGTGATAAGATCTGGGAGTGCAACTAAAAGAGAGAACATAAAGGCAGTCTCTCTTTACTTGAGTCTTTATGAGCTCTTCCCCCCACTTCCTGACCCCCCACTTTGTCTCATTCTTTGCATATGCTTTTGCTGCCCAGGTATTTATTGTAAAGCTCTGTCATTTATTTTAACATTCACCAACAAAACTTAACAATCCCAGATTCATTTATTTTATGGTTCAGAATCACTATGAAAATACTTAAAATAATCTGCTATTAAAACTAGAATATCCTCCAATATCAATAGGAGGTATTTAGAAAGCAAGCATCTATTTAGGTGGTATCTTCAATATAAGACACTATGGCAGGAAATGGGCCACCATATGTGTATATCCTGATTACATAGTGCTGTGGTCTAAATGTGTGCCCCCCAAATTCGTATATTAAAATCCTAACCCCTATGGTGATGCTATTAGGAGGTGGGGCCTTTGGAGGTGATTAGGTTATGAGACGAGAGCACTCATAAATGTGATTAGTCTCTTTGTAAAATAGGCCCTAAGGAGCTCATTTGTTCCTTCCACCACGTGAGAGCCCACTGAAAAATAGGCAGTCTGCAACCTGGAAGGGGAACCTTGCTAAAAGCAGACTTTCTTGGCACCCTGATCTTGGATTTTCCAGCCACCATAACTGTCAGAAACAAATTTCTGATCTTAATAAGCTCCCCAGACAATAGTATTTTGTTGTGGCAGCCTGAAAACACTGAGACACATAATATATAATTTGTTGAAAATTGTTACACAGTATATAATTTCCTAGATACAGGGAATTATTGGACATTAAGTTATGCTTAATATGCTTTTAATGTTTTTCTTAGTTAAAGAAAAAGTATTCTCCAGTAACAGCTCATTTTTTAAAAAATTTTGTGTTTTGAGAGTGTATCCACATCTGGGAAGTATCTGTATATATGAACTTGTGACTAAATAAACCAGGGATGAAGAGGGAATGAGAACATACAAGAAGCTAAAAGTAAATTATAAATGAGTATATGAAAATACTTGTTGATATAAGGTAATCTCATTTTAAAATGATGCAGGACATTACAGGAGACATATATGGTCAAAATGAACTTTGGAAGAAGTAGAAAATCTGAAAAGACAACCTCAAAAATGAAAAAACATTGTTATTCATAAATGCCCCAGATTGCAGAACTGTGAGAGGTATTTGTGCATGCATGTATATGCACATATGAAGATGTCAAGTTTTATGTTGAAATACACACACACATATATCTCATATATGTATATGTACATATATATGTGTATGTCTATCTATTGGTGACATCTTGAGATAGATAGATAGATGGACAGATAGATATCTGCAGACAGGTTTCTAGATAATATAAAGAATATAATTCTTACACTCCACAAATGAATCTAAAATACGTAAGAAATAAAGCTACCATATATATTTTGTGATTTAAATGAATTGCTGAGCTCAAAATTTGCCCAATGTAGCATGAAGAGGACAAATACCAAAGGCCATTCTCTTATGAATTTGGATGCAAAAGTCTATGTAAAATATCAGCATTAGCTCTCTAGAACAATAAACAAATCACCTACCACCACAACACAGGTGTTAGCGCAGGAAAGTAAAGGTTATTTACATAAAACATCTAATTGTAGAAACAATATTCAAAACTAAGTAGTAAGCTCAGATGTAGAAAATGCAACCAATGTATGTCAATACCATTTCTCAATGGGATTAAAGAAAGTCACATAGAAATCTGATCACAAAATGCAGTCATGTATATCTCTATCTTTATATCAGTATTTATAGAGATACATGAAATATTTAGTATGTTGGCATTTACCTCGAAATCTGAAAGAACTCAAGATATAAGTAGCATTATTATTATTGAAATTGCCCATAATAATGGTCAAATAAGAGAATGTTCTAATTTTGGGGGACACATGCTACAGTTTTTAAGAGGGAAATGTCATGATTTAGATATTTTAGGGTATGTGTTAATAAAAGATATATATAGTAGGTACACTGTATATATATGTATGGGTGTGTGTATGACACATATAAATATATATTATAAACAAAATTTTAAAAATATGTATTTGTGCGGTGGTTTATGCCTGTAATCCCAACACTTTGGGAGGCTGAGGCGGGTGGATCATGAGGTCAGAAGATCTAGATCATCCTGGCTAACATGGTGAAACTCCATCTCTACTAAAAATACAAAAAATTAGCTGGGCGTGGTGGCATGCACCTGTAGTCCCAGCTACTCGGGAGGCTGAGGCAGGAGAACGCAGTGAACCTAGCAGGCAGAGCTTACAGTGAGTCAAGATCACACCACTGCACTCCAGCCTGGGTGACTGAGCGAGACCCTGTCTCAAAAAAAAAATATATATATATATATATGCCAAATTGCTAATAATTGTTGAATCTAGATAATGGATAAATGAGTATTACCTTATCTTTTCTTCTCTTTGGTATATTATAATATTTTATAATAAATTTTAAAAATATAAATTCTCAAATATATGATTTAATTCAATTGTATGAATATATTGAGATTTGGGAAGATTATCTGACACCATGATTTTAGTATTCAGAGAGACAAAATGGAAGAATTAGCAAGGAAAATATTAAAAATTAAAATTAAATGAGTTTTTACTTGATATCAAAATACATACATAAATAGGAAATATATTGTAAAACCACAGAAATTTAGGGAGTATATTGACATAGCAATAAGCATACAGAATGAACATAGAAATAGTAATTGATAACCTAAAAAGTAACTTGATACACACACAGAGACACACAAAGACATCCCCATGCACAAATAAAGTATGTGATAAAGGAGCATCAAATTACAGTGAATAAGAGTAAAATATTCATCTAATGATGCTTGCAAAATTGGAACAAATAAATGAGCCGAATCTAATTTTTCATTTTACACTATAGCGTAAAATAAATTACATTTAGGAAAAGAGTTAAATATCATAAAACGCATAAACTAATTCACAACATAATTTTAGGGCAATAAAGGTTTGAAAAAAATTGAATTCTTATTTTTTTCAATATTTATTGTAGATTCAGGGGTACATGTGCAGGTTTGTTATCTGGGTATGTTGTATGATGCTGAGGTTTGGGGTATGAATGATTCCATCACCCAGGTACTGGGCATAGTACCCAATAGTTATTCAAAGCTTCCTCCCCTCTCTACCTCCCCACTCTAAGTAGTCCCCAGATTCTATTGTTGCCATCTTTATGTCCGTGAGTACTCAATGTTTATCTCATGCTTATAAGTGACAACAAATGTATTTGGTTTTCTGTTCCTAAGCATTAATTTGCTTAGGATAATGACCTCCAGGGGCATCCATGTTGTTGCAAAGCACATGACTTCATTATTTTTATGGCTGTGTTGTAATCCGTGGTGTATATGTTCCATATTTTCTTTATCCTATTTGCCATTGATGGGTGCCTAGCTTAATTCACTGTCTTTGCTATTATGAATAGTACTATGATGAACATGAGGGTGCATGTGTCTTTTTGGTAGAATGATTTATTACATTTTTTGGATGCATACCAGTAATAGAATTGCTGGATTTAATGGAAGTTCTGATGGAACTTCTTTGCAAAATCTCTGAACTGCATTCCACAGTGGCTGAACTAATTTACACTCCAATCGATAGTGTATATGCATTCCCTTTCCTCTGCAGCCTTATCAGCATCTGTTGTTTACTGACTTTTTACTAATAGTCATTCTGATTGGTGTGAGATGGTACCTTATTGTGGTTTTGATTTGCATTTCTCTGATAACTAGTGACATGAGGCATATTTTCATATGCATGTTGGCAGCTTGCACGTCTTTTGAGAAGTATCTGTTCAAGTAATTTGCCCATCCTTTAAATGGGATTATTAGCTTTTTCAGTTGTTTAAGTTCCTTATAGATTCTGGATGTTAGATCTTTCTTGCATGCATAGTTTTTAAATATTTTCTTCTATTCTGTAGGTTTTCTGTTTACTCTGTTGGTAGTTTATTTTGCTGTGCAGAAGCTCTTCAGTTAAATGCTACTGGTCAATTTTTGTTTTTGTTGCAATTGCTTTTGAGGACTTAATCATAAATTCCTTCCCAAGGCCAATGTCCAGAATGGTGTTCCTAAGTTTTCTCCTAGGATTTTTATACCTTGAGGTCTTCATTTAAATATTTGGTCTATCTGGAGTTGATTTTTGTATGTGGTGACAAGTAGGGGTCCAGTTTTCTTCTTCTACATATGGCTTGCCAGTTTTTCCTGCACCATTTATTCAATAGGGAGTCCTTTCCCCCTTGCTTATTTTTGTCAAGTTTGTCAAAGATCAGATGGCTGTAGGTGTGTGGCTTTACTTCCAGGTTCCCTATTCTGTTCCATTGGTCTATGTGTCTTTGTAGCAGTACCAGTACTAGTACCATGCTGTTTTGGTTATCATAGCCATATAGTATAGTTTGAAGTCAGGTTATGTGATGCTTCTGGCTTTGTTCTTTTTGCTTAGGATTGCTTTGGCTATTTGGGCTTTTTTGGGTCCATATGAATTTTAGATTAGGTTTTTTCTAGTTGCATGACAATAGTTTGATAAGAATAGCTTTGCATATGTAGAATGGTTGCTGCAGTGTGGCCATTTTAACAATATTGATTCTTCTATTCATGAGTATGGAATTTTTTTCCATTGGTTGTGTTGTGTGTGATTTCTTTTAGCAGTGATTTATAGTTCTGCTTTTAGAGATCTTTCACCTCCTTGGTTAGATGTATTCCTAGACTTTTTTTTTTTTTTTGGTGTGGCTCATTATAAATGACATTGCATTCTTGATTTGGTTCTCAGCTTGAACGTTATTGGTGTACAGGAGTGCTATTGATTTTTGTATATTGATTTTGTATCCTGAAGCTTTACTGAAGCTGTTTGTCAGTTCCAGGTGCCTAATTTAGGCAAAATCTTTAGTCTTTTCTAGGTATACAGTCATACCCTCCATGAAGAGAGAGATTTTGACTTCTTCTTTTCCTGTTTGGGTGCTTTTTATTTCTTTCTCTTGCCCAATTACTCTGAGGAACACTTCCAGTACTATATTGAATAGGAGTGGTGAGTGGACATCTTTGTCTTGTTCCTGTCTTGGGGAAATGCATCCAGTTGTTGCCTATTCAGCATGATGTTGGCTGTGGGTTTGTCATAGACAACTCTTGTTATTTTGAGATATGTTCCTTTCATGCCCAGATTGTTGAGGGTTTTTATCATGAAGAGATGTTGGGATTTTATCAGAAGCTTCTTCAACCTCTACTGAGATGAACACATGATTTTTGCTTTTAGTTCTGTTTATGTGGAGTATCACATTTATTTAATTGTATATATTGAACCAAAATTGCATCCTTGGAAAGAAGCCTACTTCACTGTGGTGAATTAATTTTTTGATATGCATTGAATTTGGTTTGCTAGTATTTTGTGGAGGATTTTTGCATCTATGTTCTCTAGGGATATTGGCCTGTACTTTTCTTTTTCATTGTGTCTTTGCCTGTTTTTGTATGAGGGTGATGATTGTTTCATAGAATGAGTTAGGAAAGAGTTCCTCCTCAGTTTTCTGGAGTAGTTTCAGTAGAATTGGTACTAGCTCTTATTTGTATGTGTGGTAGAATTTGGTTGTGAATCCATCTGGTCCAGGGCTTTTTTGGTTGGTAGATTTTTTATTACTGATTTAATTTTGATACTCAATATTGGTCAGTTAAGGGTTTCTTCCTGATTCTTGGGGGATGGTGTGTTTCCAGGAAATTACCTGTTTCCTTTAGATTTTCTAGTTTATGTGCATAGAGGTATTCATAATAGTTTCTGAGAATGTTTTGTATTTCTGTGGGATAGATTGTAATGTCACCTTTGTTATTTCTGATTGTATTTATTTGGATTTTCTCTCATTTTTTTTTTCTTTTTTAATCTAGCTGTTGCTCTATAGATCTTGTTTATCCTTTCAAATAACAAAGTTCTGGTTTTATTGATTCTTTGTATGTATTTTGGTTTTCAATTTCATTCAGTTCCACTCTGATTTTAGTTATTTATTTTCTTCTGCTGGCTTTGGAGTTGGTTTATTCTTGCTTTTCAAATTCTTCTAGGTTTGATGTTAGATTGTTAATATGAGATCTTTCTAAGATTTTGAGGTAGGCATTTCATGCTATGAACTTTCCTCTTAACAGTGCTTTTGCTACATCCAAGAGAGTTTGGTATGTTGTGTCTCTGTTTTCATTTATTTTAAATATTTTTTTTATTTCTGCCTTAATGTCATTGTTTACCCAAAAGTCATTCAGGAGAAAATTATTAATTTCCATGTAACTGTTTGGTTTTGAGAGATCTTATTGTTACTGATTTCTATTTTTATATGGTCCAAGAGTATATTTTGGTATCATTTCTATTTTTTTGAATTTATTGAGACTTGTTATATGGCTGGGCACATGGCCGATCTTACAGTATGTTTGCTGTGCAGATGAGGAGAATGTATACTCTGTGGTTGATGGATGTAGATGTCTAGTAGGTCCAATTGGTCAAGTGTTGAGTTTAAGTCAAGAATTTCTTTGTCAGTTTTCTGCCTCTATGATCTGTCTAATGCTGATAGTGGGGTGTTCAACTACCCCACTATTATTATGTGGCTATCTAAGTTTTGTTATAGGTCTAGAAGAACTTGTTTTATGAATCTGGGTGCTCCAGTGTTGAGTGCACTTTATATTTAGAATACTTGTCTTCTTGTTGACTTGAACTCCTTTACAATCATATAATGACCTTATTTGTCTTTTTTTTTTTTTTTTTTTTTTTTTTTTACTGTTGTTGACTTAAAGTCTGTTTGATCTGAAATAATAATAGCAATCCCTGCTCCTTTTCATTTTCTGTTTGCATGGTAGATCTTTCTTCAACCCCTTGCTTTGACCATATAGGCGTTGATATGTGTGAGATGGGTCTCTGAAGACAGCAGACGGATGGGTCTTGTTGTTTTATCCCACTTGTCACTCTTGTCTTTTAAGTGGGGCATTTAGGCTATTTACATTCAAAGTTAGTATTGATTTGTGAGCTTCTGATACTATCATGAAATAGTTAACTGGTTGCTTTCTTGTTTGGATTGCATGGTTGCTTTATGGCATCTGTGAACTATGTACTTAAGTGTGTTTTTGTGGTAGCAGATATTGTTCTTTCATTTCCATGTTTAGAATTCCCTTGAGGATCTCTTGTAAGAATAGTCTAGTGGTAATGAATTCCCCTAGTGCTTGCTTGTGTGGAACATTTTTTTTATCACTCCTTCGCTTATAAAGCTTAGTTTGGAGGAATACGAAATTCTTTACTGGAATTTCTTTTCTTTATGAATGATGAAAATAGGTCCTCAAACTCTCCTAGCTTATAAAGTTTCTGCTAAGAAGTCCACTGTTAACCAAATGGTGTTCTCTTCGTACACGATCTGAACTTTTTCCCTAGCTGCCGTTAAGGGTTTTTCTTTAGCACTGACCTTGGACAGTCTGGTGACTATATGCCTTTTAATGTTCATTTTTTTGTTGTATCTTACAGGTCTTCTCTAAATTTCTTGTATCTCGATGTCTTTAGCAAGATTAGGGAAAGTTTCTTGAATTAGTCCCTTTGTTTGTTCCTCTTGTTTCTCAGGAATACCAAAAATCTGTAGGTTTGGTTGCTTTATATAATCCCACATTATTCAAAGACTTTATTTTTAAAAATTCTTTTAAAAATTTTTGTCTGATTGAGTTAGTTCAAAAGAGTGGTCTTCACACTCTAAATTCTTTCTTCTGCTTGGTCTAGTGTATTGATCAGGCTTTCAATTATATTCTGAAATTCCTTAAGTGAGTTTTTTAATTTTAGAAGCTCTGATTGATTTCATTTTAAGATGCTTATCTCTTTCTCCATTTCCTGGATTGCTTTAGAAGTTTCTTTATGTTGATTTTCAGCCTTGTCTTGCATCTTGTGAGCTTCCTTGCAATCCATACTTCAAATTCTTTAACTGTCATTTCTTCATTTCCATTTTGGCTAGAGACCATTGCTGAGAGCTAGTGTAATCATTTGGTGATGTCACTACATGCAAATTGTTTATGGTATAAATTTCTGTGTTTGCTTTTTTCCCATCTGGAGATGCTGGCACTTCTAATTTTTGTAATTATTTTCATGTAGATGGAGTGTTATTTCATTTTCTTTCTTTCCTTATAATAGTGTTTTTTAATTTCCCTTTCTCTCTGCACCCCTCCCTCTCCCCAGTGGGTATGACTGTAGAGAATATGGAATAGGGATTTTTTTGGCTTTGCTTCTATAGCCCTATACACTTCTTTTGGCTGGCTTTATATTGGGCTATGTAGTTTGACCTACAAGCCTATAAATGGTGTTTATAGGTAAGAACTGGCTGCGTCCAGTGGGGCTAGGTATATATACTTGACCCTTGTTTACTGTCAGAAGCTCTCTGTTGCTCAGGCAATGGACTACTTACTACAATGCACAGTGGCCTAAACTCCCTACTCAACTCCTGGGCAGCAGGCGCCATGATGAGCAGGGCTGGACGGGGCAGGGCTGCCCAAAGGTCACCCAGTGGCAGGCACAAACACCTGCACTAAGGGAGAATCCAGTGAACAGCCACCAGACAACCAGAAATGTGCCTACACGTGGAGCTGGGAAATGTCCTCAACTCCAAGCTCTTTGCACAGGGGTGAGGAGTGGCCTAAACTGCTAATCCAGGATAATGGGTGCTCCAAACACCTGGAGATCCACCTGGGCATAGAATGGAGATAACTGCCCTGTGCCACAATCCCTGCACAGCAGGGATAAGGTGACTTAGGTTACTGAACCATGCAAGCCAATGCTTTGAATGCCTCAAGATATGCCTGGCTATGTAGCAGAGAGGGCCCTCCTGCACCAGCATCTGTGCACAGGAAGGGCGGGCCTCCTCATTCTACTGATCTAGGAGAGCTGGTACTCCAGTCACCTGGAGATCTGCCTGGGCATGGAGTGAAGAGGGCCATGATTAATGACAATCCGTGTCCAGGAGGTGTGGGATGGCTTGGGTTGCTGAACGAGATCAGTGGGTGCACTGAGTGCCTGGAGACCTGCCGGGGTGTGAAGAGAGGGGCCCTCCCTGTACCAGGATCTCTGTACAGGATGGACGAGGCAGCTTAAGGTGGTGATCCAGGCAAATGGGTGCTCCAAATGCTTGGATTTCTGCCAGGGGGTGGAGTGGAGAGTGACCCACTGCACCATGATCTCAGGGGGGCAGGCTGGGGAATCCAGCAACGGCACATGAAGACTGGTTTCAGGTCGCCAATCTGGCCCTGGTTTATCACCACCCAGGAACAATGGCAGCTTTAGCAGCTCTCCTGGTCTAGGCTTGTGTTGGGCGAGAGCACAATTCCAGCCCCTACTTCTGAGGTACTTTCAAAAGTTCTGACTCTGGAGGCTCCTACCCATTCCAGAGTGGGCACTTCAATCTCTTGCCCAAAACAAAAATGCCTGCATGGCCATGCTGTCAAGTCACCAAAAAATGGCTGAGTTTGTATGCGACCAGATTAAATATGGTGTCCTGCCCTCTGTCCCAGGTCTGGAGAAATGACTGAGGTTTTCCAGGTATCTTTCTCTCACAATGTCTCCAAACCTTGCCCCAAGTTAGCTCCAAGCCTTGGGAGAAAGAAAGAGCTCTCCATAGCCCTGGGTTGCTTGGATGGCCAGTGATAAGATGAGTCACAGAGTGAAGCTCTGTTCCCCTCTCATGTACTGGGGCTTCATTCACTTTTATCAGCCAGATGCCATCAGAGGGGCTATTTGCTGGCGTTCTCCTCTTTGAGGTCTGGTATGTTTTTTTACCATTCCAGTGGAATCTCATTTTCCTTCTTGAATTAAGGCTCACAGAATTGATCTTTATGCACTGTCTTGCTTTTTCCAAGTGGCTTAGGAATGCTGAAAGCCTCTAATTCTCCATCTCAAAAAAAAAAAAAAAATTTTTTTTTTGAGGCTACAGAGAGCACTTTGTTTCTTTCTCCCAAGCCTTGGAACTAACTTGGGCGCTAGCTAATTCCCATCTGGATTTTTTTTTTTTTTTTTTTTTTTTTTTTTGAGATGGAGTCTTGCTCTGTCATCCAGGCTGGAGTGCATTGGCACAATCTCGGCTCACTACAACTGCCACCTCCCGGGTTCAAGCTATTCTCCTATCTCAGCCTCCTGAGTAGCTGGGATTACAGGTGCCCGCTATCATTCCTGGCTAATTTTTGTATTTTTAGTAGAGATAGGGTTTCACCATATTGGTCAGGCTGGTCTCAAACTCCTGACCTCAGGCTACCCACCCACCTTGGCCTCCCAAAGTGCTGGGATTACAGGTGTGAGCCACCACGCCTGGCCCCATCTGAATTCTTAATAAAATAAGTTTAAATCTAACCAATCAAGCAATTAATAATAAAATACTATTTTGCCTGTTAAATTCACCATTATGTGTGTATACATGTATTTTAATATGTGTTAGCTTAGAAAATTAAAGGTAATTATTGTAATATAATTCATCCAATTTATACATACAATGGTAAAGACCTGTTATAATCTCAGATGTGGAAAATGCAATTGATATATGCTCTACCTGTTGCTTAAAGAATAAAAACGTCACATAGACGTCTGAAGATAAAGGATACTTCCTCATATCTTTCACTGTGTATCAATATAAATGGAGATATACAAAATTAACACCTATTCAAATGGATAAAAGAAATAGGAAATGATGAGAAAGCTTAGCAATAAAAATTTTAAAAATAAAAAATAAAATGGGATTTGGTATTCCAGTTAATAAATGTTTAATAACATCATCAGAGGATTAAATTTTAACAGCATTAAAAGTTAACATAAACCATGATGACTTCTATGAGCCCCACCTGAGTGAAGGAATAGATGGGCACAAAATGCCAGGAATTGAACAGGGATCTACAGTGGCAAGAAGGAGTGGCTTTTCATCCCTGGAGAGGTTCTACCAATTCCATTCAGTAACAGGCCACCCAACCAACATTTATAGATGTTCCAGGCATCATGCTTCAGGAGTGGATTCATATTAATTCAGGAAATCAAAATGTCAATTCTATTATTCTGAAGCAATGCACCACCAGTGCCAGCATCCAGTTTGCCACTTCTTGTGGAACATATCTCTCCTTCAGGCCTCAATATTCCAAACAAAATGAAGTTTACTTTGGGATGCCTCATCATACTCAATGCAGTCACTACCATATTACCTATCAGCCATGCATGCATAAGCCCAGCACTTAGGGCAGCATTTCACATTGAATCTTCATTCCAACTGTATGTATTGTATTATATGCAGGACTGTGTTCACGGTGTTCCCGTGGAGGTTAAGGAGGCTCTGCATGGGTGGGTAAGTTACCCAGTGTTACAGTATAAGCAAGGAGGAGAGGCTGAGTTTGAGCCCATGTTTGTTTGAATGCAAATACCATGATATCACCCTCTGTGCTATGCAGAGATATCACACCATGTGCACCTTTAACTCACTCACATTTGACTATTTATGCTTGATTCAATATTCATTTTATTTTTCAAAATTGAATTATTTTGTTTTTCCAAATTGAGTTTCGCATTCTATAGAAACATGAAACTCTATGTAACCTCCAAAGAAACTGGACTTTGGGGCAAGGAGAGATCTCTTCCTTCTAATGTTTCAAGGAGTCCTTCAGTGAACATTTAAATTGTAAGGTTAAATATCTGCAAAAACTTCTGATACAAGCTAGATTTAATTTAACACTGAGAGATTTATTCTCCCTAAGCAGGTACAAGGAATTGATGTTTTTTTTGTTCTTCCTTTTGAAAAATAAAAGTCTTGTCCTTATGCACTTTAGTGACTCCTAAAATACCTGGAAAGAATTTTAAGCCTTTTGTAGTTCTTCACTTGATCTTAGCCAAAAGGCTGAAAAGAGAGCTTTTGTAGTTCTTGAAAGCCACTCAGTTTTACTCCCAAATGATAACTTTACCTGCTATAAGTTGTTTTTCTAAAATTTCACAAGCTATTTCTCAAGTAATTTTATGCCCATTAAATAGAAGAGAAAGGTGGATTCTTCTATCCTGAGGTAAGACAGAAATCAATTTTCACTTAGATTCTAGCTAGAGGTTAAATGCCAGAGAGCTTGTAGGTTCTCTTTGGTGACTGCCATGTTTTTTAATTTTGAATAAATTTTATTTATAGAGCAGTTTTAAGTTCACAGAAAAGTTGAGCTAAATTACAAAGATTTCCCATATATCTTTCCCTGATGACCCACAGCCTATCTATCAATACCCCTCACCAGAATGATATATTTGTCACACTTATTGAACCTACACAGAAATGTCATTATCACCCAATGTCTATAGCATACCTTAGGATTTACTCATGATGTATACATTCTATGGGTCTGAACAAATACATAATGTCATGCATCCACCATTATGTTAGCAATGGAACTTACCTGAGTCACATGGCATGTTAGCGGTAGAATATATTTGTATCCATACAGGTCTGCAGCAACCTCAGTTCTTGCTTCCTAAGAAGAAAGAATTTGACTGAGGGGCATAAGGCAGAAGGAGAGACCGAGGCAAGTTTTAGAGCAGGAGAGAAAGTTTATTAAAAAGTTTTAAAGCAAGAATCAAAGAAAGGAAAGTACACGTGGAAGATTGCCAAGCAGGCAACTTGAAAGACAACTGTGTGGTTTGACCTTTTGACTTGGGGTTTTATATAGTGGCATACTTCTGGGGTTTGTGTGACTTCTCCCAACTCTGGAGATCTTATTGGGAAGTTGCTGATCACCAGTTTCAGATGTCTTCTATTAGGAGACTGTCTTTTCCTGGTGCCAGCTGTGACCAGTTATTACTTTAGAGAGACAGTTAACAACCGCCTGATCATCACCCAGTGGTCACCCAACACTTCTGGTATGTGTGTGGGTGGGTTGGGGAGCCCTTTCCTATCTTACTCATACCCAACTAGCCACCCACTGTAACAATTACAGCATCATACAGAGGCGTTTCACTGCCCTAAAAATCATGTCCTCTCCTCCTGTTCATCCCTTCTTAGCCCCTAACCTCTGGTGACCGCTTATCTTTTTACTGTCTCCATAGTTTTGTATTTTCCAGAGTGTCATCTAGTTGGAATCATTGATGTGTAGCCTATCTCATTGGCTGCTTTCACTCCGAAATATATATTTGAGCTTGTCCATGTTTTTTCATGGCTTGATAGCTCATTTCTTTTGAGTGCTGAATAATATTCCATTGTCTGTGTGTCCCAGTTTACTTGTGTATTCACATACTGAAGAACATTTTGGTTGCTTTCAAGTTTTGGCAATTATGAATAAAGCTTCTATGGACATCCATGTCCAGGTTTTTGTGTGAACATGTGTTTTCAACTCATTTGGGTAAATACCTGGGAGCATGACTGTGTAGTGTTTTTAAGAAATGTAGCTATGAAAACTCTTAAATGAGACTTGTTTGCCCTAGATAACTATAAATGCATGCACCCTCCGCTGTATTATACCCAACCCTCTTACTTTTTTATGTGACCGTTTTTAGGCATTTGAGATTTAACTACAATAACTAAAGAGGATTTTGTGTATTTCACAGTAAGAGAGAGATGTTTTCCATCTAAGAAGGAAAAATATTTCTATACAGGTATTATAGTTATTTTAATTCATGAATTAATCATTTACAGTATCAAGAAACTATAGTCTGAAAACCCTTGAAATGAAAACTCTTGACTTTCATTAGTTGCCTGTAGGAGTTGCAGAATGTTTTTCTTTGGAGGTGAAATTACTTCTTTTTCTGTGTATTGTCTTCCAAAAAGTTATACAGACCTTGAAGACATCATTTTGATTTGAATCTTGTGGAAAATAGAGCTACTCTTGTTCTATCCACTTCACACCAGTGTTGTGAGGACTACATTTACTAAGTAAACCTTTATGAACTACACAAATAGGAGATGCTACACAAAGATAGAAGGAGGCAGTGAATGAGCTTTCATTTTATATGCAATTAATACAACTCTAAAAAATAGTTGGAACCCCTGAATCAAAATCCGGTTTATCATGGGAAATACATTTAATTGATAGGATGGAATTGAGATAAATTATGAGGATGATACATGGGATATTGCTTTCCTGGAGAGTCCACACAGCTATGGAAGACAAAGCCTAACTGGAAAGATATTAGTTTATGAACTTCAGCCATGAACTTATTATTGTTGTGATCTACTTTATACTAGTAGAACATGTTGTCTGAGAATGTAAGGTGGTGAGACACCTATGACAAGGCTTCTCTAGAAAGAACCAAGTGAATTACATGAAGGAAATAGATAGTTAAAAATTTGGCATTGCCTCTTGTTAGAAACATAGCTGAAGAAAAAGCAACAATTTCCAAGTAACAATTATCTGCACAGTTATGTGTCTTAATGATTAGACCAAGTGTAAAAATGGCATATAGATCTGTCAGGGAGTATATGCATAGTTAATTATGTCTGAAATAAATGTATAATTTCCACAGGATAAGGTAAACAGCTAATTAAAATAAGATATGATATATACTTTCTCTACTCATTAGTCAAAGCATAAAATGTTTTAACATTGCCTAAATAATTTACTTGTGTTAAAATAAAGGGAAATGCTTAAAACATTAATAGGGTACTTTACAATCTTAAAGTCAATAAGTTGTTATATGATGATTATGTAAATAATTCACATCTCCATTCAGCAGAAAGGGACTAGGGCATTTCTGCACAGTGCAAATACTTTATGTTTGCCATAAATTTCTCCATTGGGCCATGCTATCTCCAATGACTTGTCACGGATGAAGCCTGGAGGGATTTTGGTGCTGATGTTTTACTCCTGTTTCTCTCCGTGGAAATATTATTATCTTTTATTGATTGCTGCTATCATCCTAGCACCACTCCAAGTGCTGTGAAAGAGCACAAGTAAATATTGTGGTCATACCTGGTTTCTGTAGACAAAAAAATGGAGATAAGTACAAAATAAAAATAACTAACCAGACTTACACATATATCAGATAAGGATCACTTTTAGTATACAACTCTCAGTAAAGTTTATAATTTGGTATGCAAGAGAAATCTGATGTTTACAGAATAATTTCCCAGAAAATAATGCATGAATTAGATTGCGTGCCTAAAGTGTGTAATAAAATTAAGAGATCAAGAAGGCAAAGGATCACAAAACACTTTTAGTAATATTCACTTGAGATGCAAGTGTGGATAAAAGTTGAAAAGGTTAAAGGAAGAGAGCAAGTCATGCCACAGAGAGATAGTGTATGGGATTGCCCAAGTGAATTTACCTTCAGAGAGGAAAGCTTGGAATCTTCTCTCAGAAGAGAACGGTTCATGCAAACAGCTCTACTTTTAGACTAATTAATTCAGACTACAACAAAGTATATATGAATCTTTATAGTAGGTAGCATGGTCTCAGTGTGCTGCCGTATGCAACATTTCAATTCCGTATCATTCATCAGCTCAAATGTGTCTACCTATAATTTTACTTTTCTGAGTTGTTTGGGCAGTGGGCCTTAACATGTGCCAAATATCTGAATGAAACATGTTACCAAAACAAGATCAATAATTGAATTATGTAACAAAGTTGTGCATATATCAGAATTCGCCTTTTATTTTGACATTATAGGGAGTAAACTAGGAATCACCGTATTAGTTGGAATCCCTGTGTGTGTGCTTTGATGGCTCTAGGAAAATATAGGAAACCACATTTAAAAAATAAATGCTGTAATTAGCTTGCTAGTGCATCCACACTCTTAACCAGTCCCCACTCTGACACATTTATGTCTTTGGCATGTCCACTGGCTCTGTGATATTCACTAGCACTTCTTTAATGGTTCATAACAATAAATTGGTCACTTCAGAAAAAAATAAGGACTTTCAACCCTTTTATTTTTTTATTATTTTTTGAGACACAGTCTTGCTCTGTTGCCCAGGCTGGAGTGCAGTGGTGCGATCTCAGCTCACTGCAACCTCCGCCCGTTGGGTCAAGGGATTCTCCTGCCTCAGCCTCCTGAGTAGCTGGGATTACAGGCACCTGCCATCATGCCTGACTAATTTTTGTATTTTTGGTAGAGACAGGGTTTCACCATGTTGGCCAGGCTGGTCTCTAACTCCTGACCTCAAGTGATCCACCCACCTCAGCATCCAAAGTGCTGTGATTACAGGTATGAGCCACCACACCTGGCCTGCTAACCCATTTTTAATCACGAATGGATTATATAATGGAATCCAACTGCATCCAGTCTATTATAAGTATGCTTGAAGATGGAGTCAGAGACTTGTAAACTGATGCTTCAGTATATCTGGGAAGTCCTTCTCTATCAATAGACTGCCTGTATTATCAGAACTTCTAGAGACAGATCATTCATCAGTTTTTCCCACCACACCTAAAATAGAGTAATCACTGTTTACAGATAACCATAAATATGTACATGTGGTCCCCTGAGTGAACATGAACATGCATGCGCACTCCCCGCCACCCCACCACTTTCCTGTTAGTACATGGTGGTCAGGACATGGTTAATGAATTTGATATAATATAAAATTTTCATCCATAATGAACACCACAGAAACAAGCTGATTTTTAAAAACTTAAGCACAATATGACTCCTATAACAAACTTTATAAGGCAGCATTTTAATCTTTTTGCTCAGAGGACACTTAAATTGTCATGCACGTCCGTGTGAAGAGACCACCAAACAGGCTTTGTGTGAGCAATAAAGCTTTTTAATCACCTGGGTGCAGGTGGGCTGAGTCCAAAAAGAGAGTCAGCGAAGGGAGATAAGGGTGAGGCCGTTTTATAGGATTTGGGTAGGTAAAGGAAAATTACAGTCAAAGGGGGGGGTTGTTCTCTGGTGGGCAGGAGTGGGGGTCTCAAGGTGCTCAGTGGGGGAGCTTTTTGAGCCAGGATGAGCCAGGAAAAGGAATTTCACAAGATTATGTCATCACTTAAGGCAAGGACTGGCCATTTTCACTTCTTTTGTGGTGGAATGTCATCAGTTAAGTTGAGTCAGGGCATTTGCACTTCTTTTGTGATTCTTCAGTTACTTCAGGCCATCTGGGCATATAGGTGCAAGTCACAGGGGATGCGATGGCTTGGCTTGGGCTCAGAGGCCTGACATAAATAATTTAGAGTATCAGAAAAAGAATTACCATATATCACTATATATTTATAGACGTATATAAGACAATAAGAGTTATTTAGGTATTTTCATGGTGTTAGTTTCTTTATTTTTGTCATTCACCTTTAATCTCAAAAATGAACTCTTCCAAAGGTGATTTCATTTGATTATTTGTTTTTTCTTTGATTCAAGGAAAGTTATAATTTAATAGATTATCTTCATTTAAACTTTTATATTAAAAAAATCTGTCCCAAATCAGGAGCGTATCTTTAAGCTGACAACTTCAAAGTGGTAAACCCTCATAGTAACATGATTAGCTATTCCAAATTTGAATAACTCTCTTTGCTTGTTTTTATAAATGTGTTTGTGTCTATATTAGAAATGATGTTTGAATGAACATTTTATGATTACTGTATGTGTTTTGGAAGCATAAAACACCCAAAAATATCATTAAAATACTTTTACAAACGTCCATAAAAGGTGTGTTTGAGGTATATTATCCACATAAAGCATAGAATTTTCCATTGATTTGGCCTTTCTGAGCACCATAACTTTATTTTCTTGGCACCAAAGAGAAGATGCCTCAAATTAACACTACTGCAATTGAGGGCACAACTGATTCAGACGGTAATTTTTTTTCCACTTCCTGTATCTGTACAGATACACAACATTAAAACAACACCCTATTAAAAAGCTTTATAAAGTTGTAATAGGCAAGAGAATCTTAAAGTCAAGTGTGTAAGCTAATAAACCCAAAGAGCCATTAAATCTATGCTCTTTATTAGTCATTCAGTTTATACCCTACCAAAATAAAACATGCACAAATAAGAAAAGCAATTTTAGGTTTCCTAAAAGCATTAGATGCACTTGTATTTAGAGTATGATGGAACCTGAGATTATTTTTATTTTTCTAGATGTTACACAGCATGAACCTGAGAAGGGACATGGGGGTTAGATCAAGGTGAGGAGAATGCATGGGATATAGAGAGTTGTGGCATAGGATAGAGACAGCTGTGCCTGCCATACAGTAGCCACCATCCACATGGGGCTAAATTAAACTAATTAAATTTAAATGAATTAAAATTGAACTAATTAAAATAACTAAATAAAATTAAATAAAATTTAAATTTAGTTGCTTAGTTACACCAGTTACATTTCAAGTGCTCAATAGACACATATGACTAGTGGTTGCTGAATTAGACAGCACCAAGTAGAACATGTCCATCGTTGCAGAAAGTTCTTTTTTTCAGCTCTGAATAAAGTACAGCAATCATATAAATTAAAATCTTAATTCCAGTATATCTAATGTTTCAAATATCTCTGGTCAGCCTCTTTTTAGTTCTAGAAATATACAAAGCTTGCTATCTTTATTTAGTTTTAACATTTAATATATAAAAACACTGTTTTATCATATAGTGACACAAAATTGAGCATAAGCACAAATCTCCATGAATTTTCACAAACTGAAATGGAACACATCCATGTAACAAGCACTGGGATAAAGAAACAGAACAATCATTCCTGGAAACCCCAATCACCTGTCCCCTGCTCTCCCACCCCCCAACCCTACAATCTCCTGTCACTACCTCCCTTCTAGTCACTTTATCCCAGCAAGAATAATCACCATTGTGACTTCTAACCGCAGAAATTACTTTTGCCTGTTTATTTTTTTCTATTATAAAATAGGTCGTATATTATCTAATCTGTGTTGAACTTGTTTGGCATGAAATTATATCTGCCTGTGAGATTCATTCATGTTGTGTATATTCCTAAATTATCATTTATCTGCTATAAGTAGAGGTAAGAAAACTATGTTTTTTTAAAAAGGGGCAGATAGTAAATAATTTCAGTTTTGTGGGTCATGTGGTGTCTGCCACAGCTGCTCAACTCAATTGTAGAGTGAAAACAGCCATAGACAATGTATAAATGAATTGATGTAGCAACTGTGTTCCGATACAACTTTATTTACAAAAGCAGGCAGTGGTCTATATTTGGCCCATGGTCTGTGGTTTGCTGACTCTTGCTGTATAGTTTTCCACTGTGTGACTGTACTACAGTGTATTTATCCAATTGCTGGTAAGCATTTGGTTAGTTTCCAATTTGGGTTTCTTATTAGTGCTATGGGAACATTTTGTTACATGTTTTTGGTGAGTAATTTTAAGTCATTTTTGCTCCTTCTGTACCTAGCATGCTTCTCCCTCACCAAACCGGTATTTATTTTTTGGTACATATTTTAAATTTCACCTTCTGTTATGAATTGGATTTTATCCGCCCCCCACCAAAGATGTTGAAGTCCTAACCCCCAGTATTTGTGGATGTGACCTAATTTGGAAATGGGGTCTTTACAGATGATGAAGTTAAAATGAGGCCATTAGAGTGGACTCTAACTCAATATGAATGGTGTCCTTATAAAAAGGGAGACTTGGACATGGATATAAGGATAGAAGAAAGACAGTGAAGACACATGGAGGGTGTAGTCTACAGGTCGAGTGCCTGAGGCTACCAGAAGCTAGGAGAGAGACCTGGAACAGTCTTCATCACAGCCCTCACAAGAAACCAACCATGCAGGATGATGGCTTGATCTAGGACTTCTAACCTCCAGAACTGTAAGACAATAAATTTCTGTTTTTTAAGCCACTCAGTCTGTGCTACTTTCCTGTGTAGCCTTGGCACACTAATACCCCTAAATGAAGTCTTCCCTGGCCATGTATCTAAAGTGGCACTCTCTCCAATTGTCATCATTCAACCTTGTTATGTCTCATTTCTTTCATTTGTTTTCCATTTTCCCTGCTAGAATTAAGTTCCATGAGAGCAAGGAGCTCAACTGTTTTTTGCTCTACTCAGTTTCCCTTGCATAACATACCACAGATGATCAATAAATATTTTGTAATAAATTAATGTGCAAGGGGTCTGGTTTTGCAACATATATCAGACTCCTTGAAATTGAAAGTAACTGGAATAGTCAGATCCATAAGCTAAGGATGGCTGAATTAATATTTTTAGAAGACCAACACTGAATGACGTTAATATGAGCAGGTTAAGAAGAATTTTAAGTAGTGGAAGAATGGAATCTCCTAAACTAGTATTTCCTGAACACCTGCTATGAACCAATTGCTATGTAATATGGCTTGGCTCTGTGTCCCCACCCAAATCTCATGTCAAATTGTAATCCCCATGCGTCAGGGGAGGGATCTGGTGGCAGGAGATTGAATCATGGGGACGAACTTCCCCTTGCTATTCTCGTGATAGTGGGTGAGTTCTCGTGAGATCTGGTTGTTTGAAAGTGTGTGGCACTTCCTATTTCTTTCCCTCTCTCTCTTCTGCTCTGCCATGTATAGATGTGACTTGCCTCCCCTTTGCCTTCCACCACAATAAGTTTGCTGAATCCTCCCCAGCCATGTAGAACTTAAACCTCTTTTCTTTATAAATTACCCAGTCTCAGGTAGTTCTTTATAGTGGTGTGAAAATGGACTAATACAGAAAATTGGTACTGGGAATGGAGTACTGCTTTATAAAGATACCTGAAAATGTGAAAGCGATTTTGGAACTGGGTAACACACAGAGGTTAGAACCGTTTGGAGAGCTAAGAAAAAGATAAAAAGATGTGGGAAAGTTTGGAACTTCCTAGAGACTTGTTGAATGGCTTTCACCAAAATGCTGATAGTAATACGGACAATGAAATCCAGGTTGAGGTGGTCTCAGATGGAGATGACAAACATATTGGGAACTGGAGAAAAGGTCACTCTTGCTATGCTTTAGCAAAGAGACTGGCGGCATTTTTCCCCTACCATAGAGATTTGTGGAACTTCGAACTTGAGAGAGATAATTTAGGGTATCTGGTGGAAGAAATATCTAAGCAGCAAAGCATTCAAGAGGTGACTTGGTTGGTCCTGACAGCATACAGTCCTATGTATTCACAAAGAGAAGATCTGAAATTGGAACTTATGTTTAAAAGGGAAGCAGAGCATAGAAGTTTGGTAAATTTGCATCCTGACTATTTGGTAGAAAAGAAAAACAAATTTTCTGGGAAAGAAATTCAAGCCAACTAAAGAAATTTGCCGAAGAGGAGCCAAGTGTTAATAGCCAAGACAATGGAGAAAATGTCTGCAGGGCATGTGAGATCTTCATGGCAGTCCTTCCTATCATAGGCCTGGAGGCCTAAAATGGAAAAATGGGTTTGTGGGCCAGGCCCAGGGCTTTACTGCTCCATGCGGCCTCAGGACATAGCACCCTGTGTCCTAGATGCTCCAGCTCTAGTTGCGGCCAAAAAGAGCCAAGGTGCAGCTCAGGCTGTGGTTTCAGAGGCTGCAAGCCCCAAGCCTTGGTGGCTTCCATGTGGTGTTGGGTCTGTGGGTGTGCAGAAGGCAAGAAATGAGGTTTGAGAACCTCTGCCTAGATTTCAGAGGATGTGTGGAAATGCCTGGATGACCAGGCTGAAGTCTGTGGTAGGTTTGGAGCCCTCATGGAGAACTTCTACTAGGGCAGTGTTGGGGGAAAATGTGAGGTTGGAGCCCCCACACAGAATCTCCACTAGGGCACTGCCTAGTGGAGCTGTGGGAAGAGGGCCACTGACCTCCAGACCCCAGAATGGTAGATCCATGGACAGCTTGCACCGTGTGCCTAGAAAAGCCATAGGCACTCAATGCCAGCCTGTGAAAGCGGGGCTTTACCCTGCAGAGCCACAGAGGCGGAGCTGTCCAAAGCCTTGGGAGCCCACTTTTTGCATCAGCATGCCCTGGTTGTGAGACATGGAGTCAAAGGAGATTATTTTGGATCTTTAAGATTTGACTGCCCTGCTGGGTTTCTGATTTGCATAGGGCCTAAAGTCTCTATATTTAGGCCAATTTCTCCCATTTGGAATGGGAGCATTTACCCAATACCTGTACCCTCATTGTATCTTGGAAGCAACTAACTTGTTTTTTATTTTATCAGATCATAGGAGAAAGTGATTTGTGTTGTCTCAGATGAGACTTTGTACCTGGACTTTTGAGTTAATGTTGAGATGAGTTAAGACTTTGGGGGACTGTTGGGAAGGCATGATTGGTTTTGAAATGTGAGAAAGACATAAGATTTGGGAGGGGCCAGAGTGGAAGGATAGGGTTTGGCTCTGTGTCACTCAGATCTCATGTCAAATTATAATTCCCGTGTGTCAGGGGAGGGGCCTGGTAGGAGGTGATTGAATTATGGGGGCAGACTTCCCAGTTGCTATTCTCATGATAGTGAGTTCTCAGGACATCTGTTTGTATAAAAGTGTGTGGCACTTCTCCTTTCTCTCTCTCTCTCCTGCTTTGCCATGGGAGAATGTACTTTGTTCCACTTTTGCCTTCTACCATGATGGTAAGTTTCCTGAGGCCTCCCCAGCCATGTGGAACTATGAGTCAATTAAACCTCTTTATAAATTACCCAGTCTCAGGTAGTTCTTTATAGCAGTGTGAAAACTGACTCATATACTATACTATGCATTTACTATTTAATTCTGCTTCTGCTTTTGCCTAGCTTAACTTATAGAAGCCCATTTTTGTAAACAATGGAGAAAGTGTTAATAGTCTATAATCATTGAATGGAGTAAATAAGAAAATACCTACAAATCACTCTGCATATGGGTCAGTATAGTAAGTGTGCAATAAATGCTAACCTCCAGAATTCATACTGTATTTAACAGAAAAGGAATTAAACATTAACAGTCTCTGACCATGGATCTACAGCTTGTAAGTGGCAAAAGCAAATTTTGAATACAGAATTATTTGATTCTATTGATAATTCTGGATTCCTATTTATATATTCTTTCAGGACTTTTTTATTAGCTACTGGCTTGACTAATAGTCATACTGCATGAGTAAAAGCCTTTTTTTATTTTTTAAAAGAAAACAAAATTGGTGGCTTTGAAAGGTCACCTCAGTTGTTTTGACATGTGGCTGGTGTTCACAGTAGGAGCCGTTGAAGCTTCCATTTGGGAAGCAAATTGTAGGCCACAGCACTGGAAGCAACCATTACATTTTAAGAGCAATGCCAGGTTAATTTGCATCTGGTTCAGTGAAGGCAGCATCATAAAGCTCTTTCTGACTCTATGATTTCACACATGCAAGTCCATTTTATTTGGAGAGAGTTTAAAATGTTGACACTACTTATGGAAATTTGGAAATTAAGAAGACTAAAACTTGATTTTCAGCATTGGTGGTGATGATTTGGCCCAGGGAACACTTGGCAGCATGATAGGTGGCAGTCAGCACCGGCAGATCATAGCCGTCGTCAATGATGGCACAGCCTTTGGAAATGAGCCTATCCCAGCACGGCAATCTCATTGGCCTATTTTTAAAAGACATTGTCTTAATCTTTTGCCTCTAATATAACTTGTACATTTCTCTGGCAATAAAACAAATACACTTTAGGTTTGTAGAAAATCAACATTTTTAATACTTGTCAAAAATTGAGTGACAAGGAAGACAAAGTCCTAATTTTAAAATATTGGTAGTTATTCTCTAGATGTATTGTATACACTTAAGGATGTAATGGTGCATGTGAATGTGCATCCACAAACAAATACACTAATATTAATTTAACATATTTATTGTGAGTTTTATTCTTTGGAAAGGAGTGGAGATTGACAAATTTCTATCTATAAACTCAAACCCTTTACAATTTAAGGATATTTCATGATAAGAAAGGAAGCCAAAAATCAGCTACTAGGGGTAGTTAATGATCCCTACTTTCCTTTAGATCAGGCAGCCAGAATAATGGTTTCATAGGTGTGTACCAATGTCAGGCAGACAAAAATCTGAAAGTATAGGGACACTTACCACATAATACAGTTAATGCTAAGAGAAAGAGCATTTTAAAAGGTGAGAGCATTTCTGAGATCAACTCAAGGTCCAAACCTCATGATACTTTGAGATTTTAACCCTAAGTAATGATCCCGTCTTCATTTCTCATTCTCAACTTGTAGTTGACTAAAAATTACAGGGGGGTTTAGCTTTGCACTATTTATTAGCCTGTATCTTGTTGCTTCAAGGAATGATGACGTTATTTAAAAATAGATACAGAAATCTTATTTATCCAAAGAAATGTATGTTTTAAGAACAATTGGTATGAGAAAAGTGGGCAAAAAATATGCAATTAAATATCTACAACTGAATGCCTTGACCTTCCTAGAACCAGAACCAAAATATATAAAATCTTTATTGTTTAACTTTTTAGCTGCTCTTGGCTATCTGATTCAGTGCTCCCTATTCAGGGACATGTCTGTTTCCTTTGGGATATTTTCTGCCAGCTGATGACAAGGATGCTGTTCCAAAATGAAATTTGGAACCCAATTTTAAATTGAATCTCACCCTCCAGAGTAAACAATAGATGGAACCTGCCTATTAAATCATCAACTTTTAATTAAATCCTTTGCAGCTGTAAGATCCCCATACTCAACAAGGTGATAAATGCATTGTGCTTTAATTTAGTTATCTTTCTTGTACTAAACTCACTGCAAAAAAAGAGGGTATAATATTTACCAAGTTACCAAAAATGACTTCTTTATGGATTCTTGATCACAGTATAGTGAAGTGTTTAAAAACTTTAGAGTCAGCAGCAATATGGGGTCAAGTATTGGCTGTAGGAACAACTCATTCTATGATCTTGTGACGTTAAATAGAATCTCTTAATTTTTTTTTTCTTTTAGAAGCAGAGTCTCACTCTGTCACCCAGTCTGTAGTACAGTGGCACAATCATAGCTCACTGCTGCCTTGAACTCCTGGGCTCAAACCATCTCCTCACTTCAGCCTCATAAACAGCTGGGACTATGGGCAAGAGCCACTGTGCCCAACTTTAAATGACCTCTCTTAACTTCAGCTTTTTAAGCAGATTAAATTACTAACTCTCATTCTTTTCTTCTCCCCTCTCTTGTATCTGCACCACTGTCATGGACTAATTGTGGATAGAGTGTATCACTTTTGTCCTTGACTTTGAGTTTGACTATGGGCCTTGTTTCAGCCAAAGAAATGTAGATGGAGGACAGCCTGCCATTTTTAAACTTAGGTCTTAAGAGGCCTTCTGTGTTTTAGCTTACTATCTTGCATTCTGTCACTACCAAGAGAAAACGTTGCCTGGGTAGTTGCTTCTCTTTGATCCTGAGTCCTATGATCAATGCATGAGAAGCAGAGCTGTTCCTGCTCAATCTATCCTGCATGAATTGACTGGCTAACCTGCACATATATGAGGAATCAATGTACATTGTATGCTACTTAGATACAGTGATTGTTTTATTACACAACATTATTGTAGTAATAGAGAATTGATACAATTTTCATATTGGTAAATTTCATATGGCCTCTTCCATAGAGATGGAAAAATTAAATTTATTCATTTAAGGATATTAACTGCCTACTATCAACAAGGTCCTTTGCTATAAGCTTGAAGGATAAGAGAGGCAAGTTTTCTGTCATTTAGGAGATCACATTCTAGTTGTAATGTATGTATTTCAATATTCAATATGTTATTTATGACATGACAATCATAGTAAGAAATAAGATAATTACTAGCAACATGTAAAAATCCATTACTAATTTATGTTAGTAATTCTATTGCATGTTGATACCACGAAGGATGGCAAACATAAAGTGAGAACTATAATATAGCATGAAAATTGGATACCTAATAACTACCTTTGTGGATAAAAATTTTCAATAATAAGCAACTTGTACAGAAACAGATAAAAAATGAAGAAAACTGCAACATAAGGCAAAACATATGTCTTGAACTTAGCAAATGTTTCTCTGCAGGTTTGGAAGTCTGAGAAGCTTCAAGATGGAGTAAGTTTGATTTAATGATATCATGTAGTGTGAGGGTTAATTTTATGTTTCAACTTGACTGGTCTATGGTGTGTCCAGATGCAGTCCTGCATGGGGTATCAACATTTCAGGAAGTCCTAGCAAGAGCAGTCAGGAAAGAGAAAGAGATAAAAGACATCCAAATAGGAAGAGAGGAAGTCAAACTATCTCTTTGCTGATGATATGATTCAGTACTTAGAAAACTCCATAGGCTCTGCCCAAATGCTCCTAGATGTGATAAACAACTTCAAGAAAGTTTCAGGATACAAAATCAATGTACAAAATTCAGTAGCGTTTCTATACATGAATAACGTCCAAGCTGAGATCCAAATCAAGAACACAATCCCTTTCACAATAGCCACAAAAAGAATAAAATACCTAGGAATATAGTTAACCAGGGAGGTGAAAGATCTCCATAATGAGAATTACAAAGCACTGCTCAAAGAAATCAGAGATGACACAAACAAATGGGAGAATATTCCATGCTCATGGATAAGAAGAATAAATATTGTCAAAATGACCATGCTGCCCAAAGCAATCTACGGATTCAATGCTATTTCTATCAAACTATCAATGACATTTTTCACAGAGTTAGAAAACACTATTTTAATATTCACATGGAACAAAGAATGAGCCCAAATAGCCAAAGTAATCCTAAGCAAACAAAACAAAAAAACAAACACAAAACCAAACAAACAAAAAAAACAAAGCCAGAGACATCAATCATACTATGTGGCTTCAAACTATACTACAGGGCTACAGTAACCAAAACAGCATGATACTGGTACAAAAACAGACACATAGAGCAATGGAACACAATAGAGAGCCTAGAAACAATGCCATATACCTGTAACCATCTAACCTTTGACAAAGTGGACAAAAGTACACAATGGGGAAAGGACTTCCCATTCAATAAATGGTGCTGGGATAACTGGCTAGCCATATGCATAAGATTAAAACTGGGCTCTTTCCTTTCTCAAGATGGATTAAAGACTTCAATGTAAAACCTAAACCTATTAAAATTCTAGGGAAAAAAACCCGAAAAACAAAAAACTAGGAAATACCATTCTGGATATAGTCCCTGGCAAAGGTTTCATGACAAAGATGGTAAAAGCAATTGCAACAAAAACAAAACTTGACAAGTGCGACCTAGTTAAACTAAAGAGCTTCTGCACAGCAAAATAAACTATTAACAGAGTAAAGAAACAACCTGCAAAATGGAAGAAAATATTTGCAAACTATGCTTCTGACAAAGGTCTAATGTCCAAAATTTATAAGGAACTTAAATCAACAAGCAGAAAAGAACCTCGTTTAAAAATGGGCAAAGGGCGTGAACAGACATTTCTCAAAAGAAGAAATGTGTGCACATAGCCAACAAGCATATGAAAAAATGCTCTGTATCACCAGTCATTAGAGAAATGCAATGAAACACCACAATGAGATAGCATCTCACATCAGTCAGAATGGCTGTTACTAAAAAGTCAAAAACAAAACAAAACAAAAACAAAAATAGGTGCTGGTGGGGTTGCAGAAAAAAGGGAACCCTTATACAATGCTGGTGGGAACGTAAATTAGCTCATCTACTGTGGAAAGCAATTTGGAGATTTCTCTAAAACTTACATCAGAACTACCATTCAACCCTGCAATCCCATTACTGGGTATATACTCAAAGGAATAGAAATCATTTTACTATAAAGACATGTACACAAATGTTCATTGCAGCACTATTCACAATAGCAAAAACACAGAATCAGCCTAGATGCCCATCAATGGTGGACTGGAGAAAGAAAATGTGGTAGATATACACCATAATATACTACACAGGCATAAAAAAGAACAAAATCATGTCCTCTGCAGCAACGTGGATGGAGCGAGAGACCATTATCCTAAGCAAATTAACACAGGAACAGAAAACCAAATACTACATGTTCTCACTTATAAGTGGGAGCTAAACATTGAGTACACATGACCACAAAGAAGTGAACAACAGACACTAGGGCCTGACTACTTGAGAGTGGAGGGTGGGAGGAGGATGAGGATTGAAAAACTGCCTATCAGGTATTATGCTGACTATTTGGGTGGCAAAATAACGTGCACAGCAAACCTTGGTTATACACAATTTACTCATGTAATAAACATGTACATGTGTCCCCTTAAAGTAAAATTTGGAAGGAAAAAAAAGACATTTCAGTAAAGGATTTCAGTCAAGGATGGTGGTCTGCATATATGATGGTGGTCTCATAAGATTATAATACTGTATTTTTCTTGTACCTTTTATATGTTTAGGTATGTTCAGACATGCAAATACTTACCATTGTGTTACAATTGCTGACAGTGTCCAATGCAGTCAAATGCTGTACAAGTTTATAGCCTAGGAGCAACAGTCTCTACACCATATAGCCTGGGTGCGTAGTAAACTGTACCATCTAGGTTTGTGTATATACACTCAGTGATGTCCACACAACAACAAAATCACCTAATTAAGCATTTATGAGAATATATCCCATCCTTAAGTAATGCATGACTGTATTTGGTTAAATATCATTCTTATGTTTCTGTAAGGATGTTTCTGGATGAGATTAACATTTGAATCTGTAGACTGAATAAATTAGATTTCCTCCCCTCTGTGAGTGGGATGCATCCAATTTATTAGAGGCCTGAATAGAACAAAGAAGCAGAGGAAGGAAGAATCCGTTCTCTCTGCCTGTCTTTGCACTGGACATTGGTTTTCTCCTAGGTTTTGACTCCAACTGGGGCTGAAACTTACACCATTGGCTCTCCTGATTCTCAGGCCCTCAGACTCACACTGCAAGTGTACCACTGGCTTTCTCGGGTCTTTAGTTTGCTAACTGGAGATCACAGTTCTTCTCAGCTTCCATAATTACCACACAAGCCAATTCCTTATGATTTATACATATATACTTATATGTATATACATTCTATTTCTCTAGAGAACCCAGACTAATACACATTGAAACTGCTTTTTTCCTTTTGCCTGTCTGTCCAAATCACATTTAAACATTGCATGTCTCTAAACATATATTCCATGACACAGGAAAAAAAAATCACAAAAGATATCTCAAGGAAAAGAGATATCATACATTTTCTTTGCTATTATTTTTAATCCTTATGTTAAAGCATACAGCAAAGAAATAACCTATTTCTACAATAATGGAATAATAACTTCTAGGGGATACTAGGAAATCACTGAATGTTAGAAAAGAGAGGAAAATCAGAGAATTTTCATTCATCATTTTACATGACAAAACTTCTCCCAGGGAGGAAACTTAATTTGCCTAAGGTCTCAACCAAAATTGAGATAATAATACTAGTAAGCAACTATTTTTTATCCTGTATTTATTACATGCCTCTCATTCCATGTTTTACATTATTGTTACATTTGATAATCATTAAACTAGTATGCAAGGTAAACATTTGATTATTCTCATTTCTGAAATGAGAAAATAACTTATAAATGTCAAGCAACATGGCTTGGGGCCCACAGACATGTGGCTACATTGGGCTTAAAATTCCACCGTTTTACTGTAGAGCAGTGCTTTTCAAACTTTTAATGTGCTTACAAATCACTTGGAGATGTTGTTAAAATACTTGGAGCCTACCTCAGTGTCTGATATAGTTGATATGGAGTAGCCCTCCAGCAAAAGCATTTAAAAAATATCTTATGGGTGATTCTTATGTGATTGTAATGTGGAGCCCTGGTTGCTACCCCCATTTAGAGCCTGTATGGCTATGTCCCCTATAAACCTTGCTTGCCCTTTAGAAAAAGCATTGAAAATTAGGTCATGCTTCAAACTACAAAGTATAGAATTTCCTTTTCCTTAATATTCAACTTGATTTTTAGCAAGCAGGAGAGACTGGAAAACAGGAGTTGTATTTGGTGGAGGGAGGTTGTCATGAAAAATATATTAGACACAATTAGGACAGAAAGGGAAGATCACTTGGGACAGTGAATGTTAGTACATCAATGTTATAAAGCAAAATGATTTCAGTAATATTGACAATATCAACAGCAGCATTCCAATTGTTTTAGACAAAATTGGAACACTTCTGTTACTACAGTAGTAGATAGGCTTATTATTCCCCATTTATTTCCTTCCTGTGATAGAATCAAACATCCAAGACCTTTGCCATGTGAATTTGCAGCACCTCCACCAGAGTAGGTGAATAATATGTCCTGCCTACAATTGTTGGTCTTGGTATGTGATTTGCTTTAGCCAGTGAACTTTACTGACTGTGTTCACACAGCCAGAGGCTTTAATTGCACATCTAGGGTTCTGATTGGCCTTTTTACTTCTGCTATCAGTTTTGAGAAGATTTTGCCCCAGGTAATCACTGATGCCAGAATGAGAGACACGTGGAACAGATCTGAACCCAAATGCCCAGCCAGCTCCCTGTGAGTCACAGCTGATCCACAGAACCAGGAGTGGGCCTTAAATGCCTATCGTTGGGAGCCACTATATTCTGGAGGATTTTTATTTTTCAGCATTATTGGAGACGGAGGACTAATGCAAGGGTATTTAAAGATTAAAAGAATCTGCATTATGCTTTATTGTTTTCATTGACCAGCATCTAAAACACTCCATATATTTCTGATACTTTGGAAATTTCTGAATGGGTTCTAGTAGAAAGCAGTCCTCTTTTTACTATGGAAGTTAAAAAGCCAGCTGGGGTATAAGCATGCGACCAGGCTCAACCATCAATCTTACCCATATGGTAATTTAAATCTAGATATAATAAAGCACAAGAGCAGGAATTGTGAAAAATCCTACTTCTGGGGGACATCAGAGGGGAGATATGAATGGTCACATTTCATTCTGGTGATGGAAGTGGTATAAGCTGTGGAGTGCCATATTTAATGGTTGTAACGCTGGTAGCCCCACCATGCTGTTTCTGGGGCACAATTCTGGCTGGTATCTGGCTGATTATCCTTCATTTTCTCCTGCTTATTTTACCTGCCCCATTTTGAGCCTTCCTAGCTCTCCTCTGAGCTGACAATTGCCTTCTTATAAACATGATTCTTGCTTAAATCAATAAAGGCAAGTTTCTTATTTGCAACTAAAATGTCTTCATGTCCCATTTTCCTTTGTTTATTTGGTTCTCAAAGATGTATCGAATATCTGCTACATGTCAGGCACCCTGCTGGACTCTAGAAATGAAGAGAAGAGTGAGGACCAGTTGCTTGCAAAGGATATACAGGCAGCTTTCCATATCCTTGGGTTCCACATTCGAAGATTCAATCAACTTCAGACCAAAAATATTCAGGCAAAAAAACCAAAACAACAACAAGAAAAACAAGAACAAAATAAAAAGTAACAATACAGCAATAAGAAAATGATAAAAAATACAGTGTAACAACTATTTCCACAACGCTTACATTGTGTTAGGTAGTATAAGTAATCTAGAGATTGTTTAAAGTATTCAGGAAGATGTGCATAGGTTATATGCGAATACTATGCCAATTTGTATAAGGGACTTGAGCATCTACAGATTTTAGTATTTGCAGGAATCCTGGAACTAATCCCCGACCAATACAAAGGGACGATCATATACATATGTACACAGTTGATTCTTGTTATTCATATTAGTTATAATTATTATAAAGTTTCTGAAAACAGTAAATACTGATCCTTGCCTCTAGGGAAAATATGGGATTAAGTTCTTATGAGTCTCCAGTTATAACATTTTCATCAACTGATCAATATATAACCTGATTTATGTGTGTTTCTGCTTAAAGATTGATTATATGATACATATTTTTGTATGTATTTAAATGTTTATGTTAACATTTAATGTATTGCCATCGGTGCTATGATTCACCCTTGAATGACATTTACCTTACACATATGTTTTCTCTGTAAGATACATGACAGCCTTCTTAAGGTTAGGAACATTAGACAGCACTTCAGCACTATGCTTGGGAGCCATTTTAAACACGTAAATCACCAAGAAAAATCACAAAAATGTAAAAAGAAAAAAAAATGGAACACTAGATATACCAGGAAAGAAACACTTGTTTGCAGTATGAGACCCAAAACAAGAAAGTGGAGTGTTACCTTATTCCACCTCAGCTGGGAACGTGCATGATGAGTGACTCAAATGTTTCACCTCTTTGCTCATTTTGGGAATGGCCTTGAAAGAGTTCAGCGAGCATCGATTTTGGGTTTACAAATGAATTTCAATACAGGTGAATTTGCAAATGTGGCATCTGTGAATAAAGAAGATCTATTACATACCGATAGATTGGATATAGATCTGGAGCTCTAGAGATCTATGTGTGTGTATAAATAAGCAGTTTCAAGGTTTGGTGTACATATTCTTATACACACACACACAGAAGTGTGAAACCTAAGGTGAGAAGCGCACCCTGAATGGGAATACAGGCAAGCCCTGTCAGTGGCAGTTGGAATAAAGCCGGCTTAAGATAAGAGGTGATATTTGAGGCACACTTGGGAGATGAATGAGAGGTAGGCTTTCTGGGACAGAGGAAAAGCCTACACAAACACTCAGACGAGATATCACAAACCATTCTGGGGATAGCATACTGTGACAAGGGAAAACAGGAAGATGGAGGGAGCAAGAGAAAAAAGATAAGTTGGGTTCTGAGAATAAATAAGAATAAATAATTGTATGTCGCACCAGTGAGTATAGAGCATGGAGCAGGACATGCTCAGATTTTAGCTTTGGAAAGATAACTTCCGTGATAATGGGATGGTTGGATAGATGGGGGAGAGGCTGGAGATAGGAATTCTATATGGAAGAAAGTCTTACAAAGCAAGGCTATGAAGCAGAACCAACACAGAGAGAAGGGAAAGCTGCAAAAGATTTGAAGGGAAATTAACTGTTACAAAATGAGAAGAGGAAAAAATTAAGGAATAATCAGGCTTAGTTTTTCTGTTGAAAACTCTTAACAGGGCCTGAGAAATCAGTGGACAGTTTTGATAGTAAAGAACGTGAGTTTGGATTTGTCCATGCTGAGAGGGAGGCACTCCTTAGTGCGAGTTACAAGTTAAAAGGTTAGGTTTTGAATGTCAAAAAAATTTTGTCTTACTACACACAATAGTATACATCTGTGTATGTGTATTAGAAAACAATAATTTATAGTCTTCTATAAGATTTATTGTTTATCTGGTTTATAATAAACATCAGCACCTTCATGTATTTTTATACTCATAGCTTCCCAGATACCTAAAGCATGTGTGTGTGTGGGTGACCTACTTATTATCTCAAGCCGTTAAACCCATGCCTGATCACACAATATCAGTAGTTTCAAATAAAGAATCCAATAGTGATCCCCAGTGGGAAGTCTTGCCCATGTTCCTTTTTATTTTCAGATTTACAGAAAAATTAAGAATAATTATAGCCTAATTAAAATTATATAACCAGCACATGGACCATTTTCCTGTTAAAATCTCCCCCCATTGTAAACAAACCTTTGAGTAGATCACCATCAGAACTATGATTTATGGGCATACCAAATTATGTCATTATGCCTTTGCTTTTTAATGGCTTCTTTTAGCCTATTATTTTTGGTTTTAAATAATAGCTTAAGCACAAGAAAGTACAAATAAAAGAAATATAAATGTCAACCCCAACAAATAGACAAACAGACAAACATCACAACTATTCAATGGTTTTTTTTTTCCCCTAGAGACACGTAATTCAATGGTTTTTTTTTCCCCCTAGAGACAATGAATCCTATAACATGATTATCTCTCACAAATCCAAGCTGAAAAAGCCATTTATAATGAATATGCCCTGTGAGTGCTTATTGGTATGTGGACATGGAAACCAGAAAGTTCAAATCATCAGATGATCAATCCCAATGATACTCAATAGACACGATGTGGCTGGTGCTCCTTTGATTAAAGGGTGAAGTAAGAGTTAAATGCTGATATATTTATTTCAGATTATTTTCATTCACTTATCCATTCAGCAAATATTTATGAGGCATTCCTATGTCCCTGGCACTGTTCTAGGAGCTGGGGATATACCAGTGAACAAAAGAGACAAGTTCCTGCCTTTGAGGATCTTACATTATACTGGGCAGGCAGATAATAAATAGTCAAGGACTAAACAAATGACCTAATGAGTTAGAAGGTGGTAAGTACCATGGGAAAAAGGAAGTCATGCAGAGTAAGGGGATTAGGAATGCTGGAATCCAGGTTGGAACTATGAAATGGGGTGGTCAGGGTAAGTCTCATTGAGATTAAAATGTTGAGCCAAGTCAGAAATAAAAAGGAGTTAGTCAAGCTATTATCTGGGTGAAGAACATTTCCAAAATGAGAAAGAGTTGGAGCAACGGTCTGAAGGTGGGATATTCCCATGCACTGAAGGAATGGCAGGGAGGTCAGTGTGACTGAAGCCAAGTGAGAGAATGCAACTAGAAAAAACTAGCAAGGTAGTTGGTGGCCTGGCCAAACAGTGTTTTGTAGACCATTGAAAGGACTTTGGCTTTGACACCAATAAAATGGTGTGCCACTGAAGAGTTTTGAGCTGAGGAGAAATAGGACATGACATTATAAATACATATTTTTAATGGTGAAAAGATATATATTTAGAATTAGCCAGCTGGGTGCATGAGATGATTCCAATTTTTCTGGAAACATCCAAAGCCTCATAGCAGGAACCAGTGGAACATATGTCTTCTCTCCATCAGGCCTGATCACGGTGTTGACCTTGGCCACGTCAACATCAGAGAACTTCTCCATAGCCAGTTTGATCCTTTGCTTGTTGGTTTTGACATCCACAGTGAACACAAGTGTGCTGTTGTCTTCTCTCTTCTTCACCATGAACTCAGTGGTCGGGAGATATTTCTACAGGGATGGTGCTTCTTCCAGGGGTGCTCTTCCGAGGATATTTGGGCTGTCTGCAGAGCCTCAGTGTCTTCGACCCCAGGAGGTGAGTGGCGTGTGAATCTTCTTGGATTTGTGGCTGTGGACACCTTTCAGTATTGCCTTCTTGGCCTTCAAAGCCTTTGGCTTTGGCTTTGGGAGGCTTAGGAGCTGGAAGAGAAGGAAAAAAACCGAGGTTGTGGGATTCAGAAAGTGGACACTTTCATGCTCAAGACCTGTAGTGGGGGACTCTGACTGTTAGGACTTTAGAAAGGACACCCTGGGGGCTGGGCTAAGAATAGACTATTGAGGAAATAAGGGTAGCAGTTGGGAAAGTTGAGGCTATTGCCACCAACTTTTAACCACTCTCTTTACAATGAGGTTACCGCTTTTTGTTATGGCATAAAGTAATTATATCCTTCCAGCTGACTAACATTTTTAAAAAATAACTATCAGTGATGAAAAAGGCCAGGATTGGCGCCTCACACCTGGAATCACAGTGCTTAGAGAGGCTGAAGTGGGAAGGATCGCTTGAGCTCAGGAGTTTGAGGTTTTACAGTGAGCTATGATCACACCACTGCACACCAGCCTGGGTAACAGAGCAAGACCTTGTTTTTTTTGTTTGTTTTTTTTTTTGTTTTTTTTTTGAGGCGGAGTCTCGCTCTGTCGCCCAGGCTGGAGTGCAGTGGCCGGATCTCAGCTCACTGCAAGCTCCGCCTCCCAGGTTTACGCCATTCTCCTGCCTCAGCCTCCCGAGTAGCTGGGACTACAGGCGCCCGCCACCTCGCCCGGCTAGATTTTTGTATTTTTTTTTTAGTAGAGACGGGGTTTCACCGTGTTAGCCAGGATGGTCTCAATCTCCTGACCTCGTGATCCACACGTCTCGGCCTCCCAAAGTGCTGGGATTACAGGCTTGAGCCACCGCGCCCGGCCCAAAGTTATAAATAAATGAATAAATAAAGTCTGGGATGATTCCATGTATATAAATGAATAAAGGGCATAGAAGGTGGTGTAGCTTCAGGAAGGAGTTAAATGGAACTTGATTATAGAAATATCCAATTTCAAGCTTCCAGGATGTTTTTGACAAGAATTAATTGTTGAAGCTTTTAGGTGTAAATTCCATCTAAGAACTGTCCCAGAAATGTTACTCCCAATAGAATATCTTATACCTTTTCCCAAATTATATTCATTAGCACATGATATGTGTTTGTTAGCTTTGTGTTTTCCTTACCAGACAGTAAACTTTCAAAGTGATTTTAGCATGCACTTCAAGTGAACTATCTAAGCCCTACTCTGTAGAGCCCTAATATTTGACTTTTTTTAGTCCAGTGAACATTTAAGCTTATTAATACTTACTGACATTGTAAAACTCCACAGTTTTTCATCGCTCAAAGCCACCCAGGGGGAGTTGGAAATTGGATGTACTTTTAAATTATCTTTGGAGTCCAAATCTAAATCCTCTTTTCTCCTAGCCGCTGCGCTGGGAGTTAATGATCTCAGTCAAAGAGAAGTACTCTTCCTCGGAGATCCTCTTTTGTAACTGTATTCACAAAGAGTAAGAATTCAAAAGGGGCCACTCCAAACCACGTTGGTCTACTGCTTTCATATTTAATTGATGTACAAGAGGAAGTAATGCCCCCAACAGACCCGTTCATTTATTATCCTTAATACTTGCCTGTGACTTCTTTTTTTATCTTCGTTGAGTTTCTTCCCATTGTCAGCCCCAGATTTACCAGGGTGATCATCACTACCCAGGTGACGACTGTGGAGAGACAATCTGGCATATATATTTCACAATTAAATCCTGCTTATTGGGAATATGGTCTGGCACAGAATATACCCATTGTGTTTTTGCCCCCCTGCAGTGGTGACTTTTATTGCATTTTATGCCTTTATGGCCTTTAATTGTCCCGGCAGAAAAGGACTAAGTGAATCAACATGTGTGAAGTCCTTTGAGCTAACATTTAATGAAGAGCTTTGAAATTCACAGGCATAAAGCACCATAAAAGTGGTAACTATTATTATCTTCCTAATAAATGACTTCTCCATTTTCTTTCCCTGGTGTCATTTTTATTCTTCAGTTTTTTTCCACTTCTTTTGAATTTAATTTTTAAATGAGCAAGAATGGTTGTTGTAAACTTCTTTGTTACAAATTAGAGAAATATTTGAGTATGTTGCCTCTATTAATCAAGTGTATTTTAGACGAGATATATAATACTGTACAAATTTTTCTTTTTCTTTGCTTTTTTTTTTTTTTTTTTTTGCACCGATCATATAACTTTACTTTCTATTCAACTTTATTGTAGGTCAGTGACAGCTACATTAGTGGGAATCTTCTCTCAAGAGTCTGAAGATATGTTTGTACTGAGTATAAGATCATCAACCTTAGTCAAAGACTAGTTTTTATATAATACTCAGGACTTTATAAATCCACATTAAAAACAGAAATTGTAAAAGATTACGTAGGTGCCGGGCGCGGTGGCTTACGCCTGTAATCCCAGCACTTTGGGAGGCCGAGGCGGGCGGATCACGAGGTCAGGAGATCAAGAACATCCTGGCTAACACAGTGAAACCCCGTCTCTACTAAAAATACAAAAAATTAGCCGGACGTGGTGGTGCGTGCCTGTAGTCCCAGCTACTCGGGAGGATGAGGCAGGAGAATGGCGTGAACCCAGGAGGCGGAGCTTGCAGTGAGCCGAGATGGTGCCACTGCACTCCAGCCTCGGCGACAAAGCGAGACTCGTCTCAAAAAACAAAACAAAACAAAAACAAAAAGATTACGTAGGTAAATGTGTTGGAGAGTGAGGAGATTAGGTTTCAAAATGATTTCAGTTCACTTAAAAATAGTTAAAACTATGCCAAGAAATCTATTGGAAATTAGCTCCTCAATTCTAATTTCTAACACAGTGGCTCAGATGTATTTGGTATAATGCTAAAATCTTTGATGGTATATGTAAAATATGCATTATCTGTAAAATATTGTCATTTGTAAAGAAAGCTATTATATATCAAGCATATTTTTCTAATATCACCAAGTATGATATGGAATAAAATATTTTGGCAAACTTTTAAAGGTGTTTTTATATAACTGCTATAGAGGGGAAAATGCTGAAGGTGAATCTAGCTGAGTGGTAGAGCATAAGACTCCATCTCTGGGTGGGGTGGTGGGTTTGGGCCTCGTGATGGGTGCCAAAAATTATAGGGGAGAAAAAGTACTGTATTTCCATTACCCCACGCAAGGCGTGTGGCTGACACACCTATAACAAAACAGAGTAACAATTGAAAAGCATATAAATGAATGAACTTAAAATTTACATGACATGACAGCTTTCAGAAATGAGGACCAAAAGACCCAGGAAAACGTATATGTTTATGGACAGTCATGCAGAAATATAATAGGAGAACACCAGGGTATAATCTAATGGTAACAAACTGACAGGAATTCAGCATGGTCTATTTGTTTCTTGGCCTACTGTGTGACACTTTATCCTCTGGTTATAGAGTAGGACACCTGTCACATGAGGGTCTTTAGGAAAGAAGTGAAGGAAAAGATCTTACAATTTGCTTCAGGGAGGAAGGGTGAGGGGAAAGTCAGAAAGATCTTCCTGTTTTTGCTTTTTTCTCAAATGCCAAGATGCCATATTTTGGGATATCATTTCTGAGCCCCAACATTGCATATTTTTCCTAGTTTTAAGTTTTTCTCTATAAGACATTACAAAAATGGAAAGCCGACTAAGAATCTAGTGGAAAAAAATGAATGCAAACCAAGAATCCAGCTTTAGAAAAAAAGATAATTAAGAAACTTGATTCTTAATCAAGATAGTAACAAGTCTCTCTCCTTGATCAAACATTGATGAGGCTCCTCTGAACCCTCTTCCAACTAGACTTTAACCTTTGGGCTTCGATGTTTGTCTTTGCATCATTCAGCTTTGGCAATAATCCTGCTAAGCCAATTTAGAGAGAATCCCCCCAACACCCACCAGGTGATATCTGATCAATGGGGCTTGCCTTCAGCAAGAATCAGGTTAGGTCTGTTTAACTATTATCTTCCCCTATCCCTAATGTTTTTTCTTAGTAGTGTTTCATCTGCTGACCCCACCTTGTTCCTTAGCTATAGATTCCTACTTATCCACTCTGTATTTGGAATTGAGCCCAACTCTATACTGAGACATCTTTCCCCCATTGGAACTAAAGCCTGTTTTTACCACTTTAATTAACGTCCACTTCTGGTTTTCTTTAACACTTGCTCAGAAAGAAAGTTTGGATGAAAAACTTCAATACCACCACTCATCTGGAGACATAATTATATTTTAGTGACACCACAGTTTCTTCTACTTTAGACTGTGTGCTCCTGCTCATACTATCTTGTACTTAATGTCCCTCTTGCACATGGCCCCTTATCAAAAACTTGCAATCACTTCCTGTTTCACCCTGATCAGCAGTCTTGACATTTCCCAGATATCCAATATTTTTTCCCCATGTGTACCTCGATTGCTATACAATTTTCTTACTACTGTTTTTGGTATATTTTCTGATTCTGCAATCTTTAAGTATTTCTGTCTGATTATTATTTTGAAGGCAGAGAAATAAAGTATGGTGATATGGTTTGGTTGTGTGTCCCCACCCAAATCTCATCTCAAATTGTAATCCCTATGTTTCGAGGGAGGTACCTGGTGGGAGATTATTGGATCATATGGGTGGTTTCCCCCATGCTGTTCTTGTGATAGTGAGTTCTCACGAGAGCTGATGGTTTTAAAGTATGGCACTTCCTCTCTCTCTCTCTCCTCCTGCCTCCTTGTGAAGAAGGTACTTGCTTCTCCTTGACTTTCCACCATGATGGTAAATTTCTTAAGGCCTCCCTCACCATGCAGAACTGTGAGTCAATGAAACCTCTTTTATTTATAAATTACCAAGTCTAAGGTAGTATCCTTATAGCAGTGTGAAAATGGACTAATACATACAGAGTTAAGACAGAATGTAGAATAGTGGCTTAGAATTTGGACTTTTGAGTCACACTGTCTGTGTCTGAAGCTTGGCTCTAACTTCTCTAGTTATTTGATTCTGGACAGGTTATTTGATTACTCAGTTTCTTTACCTGAGAGTAAACAGAGAAAATACAGTTGACCTTTTGCATAATGGGTTCCACATCCAAACACATAGTCCAGTGGAATACATAGCTGCCCCTATCTTTGCAAAGAGTTCTCAAATTAAGGGAAAAAATCATTATGCTTTAATACATTTTGAATGGTCCTTTAAAAAATTAAAGTGAAAATTAAGTAAACCAAAGCATCCATGTTTCAAAAAGACAAGAACTGTGCCTGTTTCCCCTATTTATTTTACGATATCAAAAATGAGAGGCCCTAATGAAGAGTATTTGATGATCATCATAAAATCATACACTATAAGCCAAGGCAAAGTAATATAATAACTACAGTCATGAGGAGGACACTGAATTGACGGTGGAGGATTAACAATACAGTGGCAGAGTTTGAAGTTAGTTCTTCAAGTTCAACAATAGAGTAATGCTGACGTTAACTGACAAAGGAAATCTATGAAATTGACCCCTGTGGCTATACTGGGATAAAATGTTCTATGAAATGTTTACGATTGTTTTGAAATGATATAACAGCATTCATTTAAATGAGGCTCTTACCAAAATTGCATTTAAAACCAATTTGATCTTTTTAAACGTCTTCTAATGATAACAGTCTGAATAACCATTGAAAAACTGAACCCGTTCAGTTTAGTGGGGGTGATTGAGGATGCAAGTCTCAAACTGTGTGGGTTCAAATATCAGCTCCGTTTCTTCCTAGCAGTGTTATGTTGAACAAGTTACTTAACTTCTGTGCTTTGTTTCCTTATTTATAAAATAAAGTAAAAATGGTACATGTCTTATGGGGTGTAGGAAAGATTAATTGGATTTGTTTATGCAAATCACTCAGTACATTGGCTGGAAACCTGAAGATTTTAATATGGTAAGAATCTTCCCATTTCAGACTAGGAAACTTAGAAATTGTGAAAATAAATAGAATTTAAAAGATGTTGGAACCCCTCGAAACTTTAAGCCTTAAGAGAGATTTGACTGTGATCTGAGAAATTATAACATATGGTGGTAATTTCTGTTTCTCAGATTACATATTAAGTCACTTTCTCATTTTTCTTGTTCTATAGAATGAGTAGAGAGAATTAAACGAAGTCAGGGGCAAAAACCTCCTGCCTTCTTAATTAATGATCCTTGATATAGGTTAATGTCCCCTTTGTTGTTCTTCTTTGCTTAGACTAGATGACAGAAAGCCCATGACTATTACAGCCTCTACTAAAATTTGTTAAAGTTGCCCTTCCTCAAAAGAAACACTGCCAATCACCAATTAAATTGCTACAACTGTGTGCCAACCTTGTATTAAAAATGTTGTAATCCTGCTAAAAACTCCCCTGTATTTGCCTATATAAAGGAAGCCTTAACTTCCCTACTTTGGGATGCTGATTCCAGTCTTTAAGAGTTGATGTTTCTGGGTGGGCTGTCCTCAAACTTTGTGCTTAAAAAAACTCTCTCTAAATTTTATTTTTATTTTGATTTTACATTGACAAAATCATCAGATGAGCCAGGACTTTTCACAACACCCACACCCAATTTCCTCCTTCCAAACCATGAGATGAAAAGATGAGATTGTGGGTACACAGTATACATGCCAACACTTTCCTTTGTGTCTCTGGTGGTCTTGATAATCAATCATGACATTCTTCACTCCTGAACAAGGCCCTGAACTCAAAATGATTCTCAGATTTTCATTTGAAAGTCATTCCTAATCAATGGATTGGAAGTGGTATGCAGAGTAAAATCTATTTTTCATCTCTTGTCTAGGGAGAGGAATAGAGAAGAGAAACAGCTACAAAGGAATGTATGTTTAAATATATACTATGTTTCATTCCAAAGATATGCCAAATATCAGATGCATGGTTCTCCTCTTTACTAAGACTTAACTAGCATTGTCTGCTGTAAATAAACATGAGCTTTATTTTTAAAGGGGAAGAGGATCCTGTAAATTTAACAAAGGTGATGCTTCCTTTTGTTTTTGCTCCGTTGTAATGAAATAAATTAACACATCACATGCATACATGTTAGGAACAAATTTCGGAGCAAATGATTGGGCATTTTATATCTACTTAAATAGAAGCTGACTAAAATTACTCCACAGGAGAAGATAATTTCAGTTTTTCAAAGTACTCAATCTCCAGGTAAATAACAATTCTTGAAAATTGTTAAAAAATGACAAAACTGTTATACCCAGGGAGTTAAAAGAAAGAAAATGGGATAAATGTCAATAGTGCCTGACCCAGTGGAACTGGCCAAACAATAAGGTGAACACTAACTGGTGAGAGTAGAACACAATTTAAAAAATGTAAAATGGGGAGCGATAATAGTTATGAAGAATAATAACCTTCAAAAAATATGGCCCCCAAATATCAAAAGACTCAGGTTTGCACTCCTGTTACCAGAGCAATCTAGAGAGTAATTAGGGGATCGGCACTATGTATAAAATTGAATGCATTACTTATCTTCTTCATTTGAGAAAATCAATTTATTAAATGGTTCCCAGATGCCTTTCTATTTTGGAATTGCTGACCTTCTATGACTGGGAAATGTTCTTCTGTTCAGTGGACCTCAATAGCGTAACTTAACCTTTGCTGCAATATACATATCCTCTTAAGATAACCATAACGTTTTTAACTGGATGCAAATACAAATACGAAAATAACAAAACCCTTTTAAATACTGATCCCTCTAGATAGGAGTTCCCATCATTGATTAAATGGGCCACTTTATCTAATGTCCCCCAAACTACTCAACCAGGAAACTATAACCTTTTCTAGAAGGACAAGTTTAGTAACGGGCAACTCAAATGAGCATTGCATTCTCTTTCCACCACTTAATAGCTCTTTGATTTGGGGTAGCTTACTTAACCCTTCCCAGCTGATTTCCTCAAATGTAAAATGGACACTGTTACCTTGTAAAGACCAAATGGTTTATTTTATAAGACGTGACTTGTACAACATAGTAGCCAATGCAGATCTCTTCATTGCCTCTGTCATTGTTTACAGATGATATTAAACTGATTTTTACTATAAGTAGGTCACATCAGCCCACAGCTTTTATGAGTGTTATCTTTCAGCAGTCCTCAAGCTTAGAACAAGGATCTAGACCTGGAAACCAAAGATATATGTCAGCTCATTATAAGGAAGAAATTTGTAGTTGTGTCATCTTAAAATGCATATGCTTTAGTTTGCAGTGAATTCCCAAAAATGAAGTAGAAACTTCAAATCCTTTCAAGGGATGCTACTCTAAATCAATTTCTAAGACCACTCAGCACATTAATTCTTTAGATTAGTTACCTATGATTCACTTCCATCCCAATTACCTGCTGAATTACTTTTCTAGTGTTGTGCATCAAATGACCACAAAGTGGCTTAACACAAAACACACTTATTATCTATAGTTTTCATAAGTCATAAGTGCAGCATGGTTCAACACTCTGCTGAGGGTCTGAAAAGTCCAAAATCAATGTCTTGTCTGACTGAACTCTTCTCTGGAGGCTGTGAGGAAGGATCTACTCCAAGCTCATTTAGATTGTCAACAGAATTCAGGTCTAGTGGCTGTAGGACTAAGGTCCCTGTTTGCTGGATCTTGACCTGGGGGCACTTTGGTCTTTTAGAGATGACCTGTATTTCTCATCACATGGTCCTCTTTATTTCTGAAGTCAGCAACACTGTGTCAAATCCTTCTGGTGCTTCTGATCTCCCTGACTTCCTCCTCTGGTGCTAGCCAGAGAAAATTATCTGATTCTAAAGAACTTACCTGCCTAGGTTAGCACCATCTACATAATTTCTCATTTTAAGTTCACTGACTTGGGATCTTAGTTACATCTTTGAAATCCATTCATAGCAATGCTAGATTTGTGTTTGTCTGAATGACTCGGAAAGCCATCCTTACAATTCTGCCTACCACACTTGCTTGGATCAAACTTTCTTGCCCAATTGTTATTATAAGACAATGTCACAAACCGAATGAAGTAAACTATTTGCATTTCATAAGTGCTTGAAATACACTTATGAAAATGTCTGTACCTTTTCTTCATAGATCTTGTCCCTGTTCTTAATTAAGCATTTAGTTTTTGTGATTGATTATAATTACTGTATACCCATTTGACTGTAAGAACATGTCTATTGTTTTCCTCACCATTGCACCCTCGATGTCTATCATTATTGATTAATATGTGATAGGTGCTTAGCACATATCTATTAAATGAGAAGCAAAATAAGTACACAAATAAACATGGGATATTTCTGTTACTGTATCTGAATATAGAAAATTCATTATTTTTGGAAATATAAATTTTTCAGTGAACTACAAAATTACTAGGTATGAGTTCTGTTTGCATTTTTTTAAAAAAATGCCTAGGATGAAAAGGGCATAAATAAGACTTTTCATTAACTTTTCACATAGCATCTGTCCCAAGGCTTATCGTGACATATTTCCCCAATTTAAATCTCTTCTTACTATACAGCTAGAATAATCTTCGGATATTGTACATCAGAGCATATCATTTGATATAGCACCACAACCAAATAGCTCCCTTAGTGGTTTCCTTAGTTTCCTTTTGATGAACGAAGAAATTAAAAGTCATAGTCCAGCCTGAAGTCCCATGGTTATATTTGTACCAGTTGAATAACATCCCTCCCTAATTCATGGTTACTTGGAACATCAGAATATGACTTTATTTAAAATTGTGGTTGTTGCTGATGAAATGAGATAAGTTGAGGCAATGCTATATTAGGCTGGGTCCTAAATCCAGTAGGGCTGGGGTCCCTATAAGAAGGTCATTTGGAGACACAGACACAAGGAAGAACACAGTGGTAGTGAAGGTAGAGATTGGAGTCATGCTGCCACAAGACAGGGAAGGCCAGGGATTGCTGGAAACCACCAGAAGCTGAAAAGAGGCAAAAGATTCTTTCCTAGTGCCTTCAGAGGGAATGTATTCCTGCTAACACCTTGATTTTGGACTTCCAGCCTCCAGAAGAGTTAAGAAAATAAGTGTAGGTTATATTAAGCCAACACATTGCGGTACTTTGTTATTTTGTGTTCCTTAGTGAGTTGAGCTATCTTATTTTGAGGGTTTTGTCCAGGCTGTCTCCTCCATACCCATTACTTATATGAAAACCCTTTGTGATACATTGTGTGTATTGTGTGTTCTGTGTGATCTCCAGCATTCATCTTTCAGGGGCACCTAGGAAAAACACCATCCCCACCTTTGAGACATACTTGGTTCTGCCTCTGCAATGCCTGCATGTCTGTGCCCCAGAAGGTTCAGGATCCTTGTGTTTCTAAGCTGCAGGAAGGGGGAAAATACAGTTTCTTGTACCACATTAGCTGTGGGATCCTCTTTCATTGAAAACTCTAGCCAAGCATGTATTGGGAGAGAGAGCATGTAATTCTGTATGAGGGCATATGACACCTATGCCAGAAAATTCCAAATTAACATATGGATGCCCAAATCAATAAGATCAAGTACATTTCCACAAATTTCCTTTATTCATAAAAGTGAGCTTCTGAGGCAACCAGTAAGTTATTTTTCCAACTTACAACCTGGTTTATTGTGCTAGGCAGCAAATGAACTCTGAGCTACTAGAATCTACCAGGGAAGGCCAAATGAAATTTTGAAGTTGGTTCCTAATATCTGGAATATTTTCTAGTTTCTTCTCCCTTCTTGCTGCCTTCTATTCACTCAAGTGTTAACTTAGTTCTACCTCCTGGAGAACGTTGTTCCTGATTTTCAGACTGGGCTACTTAATTTGCTCTCATGCTGTCCAACTGTAAACACTTTCCCTATAATGGCAACCTTGTTTGTTTAGTTGTTGATTTTTTATACCAGACCGTGAGCACCCTTGCTATTGCCTGGCACAATGGTAGGAAAACAGTAAAAGCATTTAATACAACTTGTTGAAAGAATGAATGAACTGGTCTGAGGTTCAGAATAACTTTGGCATTCCATAAGTAGGTCTATGTGCTATTTTCCATGATACATATAATAAAAACCTGAGAAATTGTTTCTTATTTAAAGTTCTAAGGCTGACCAGGTGTATTTTTTAACAGAATCATCTCCATATGTTCAGCCTCAAAAGGACAATAACACCACTTTATACTCATTAGAATAGCTATTATAAAGAACAAAAAAGGAAATAACAAATGTTGTCAAGGATGTGGAGAAATTGGAATGCTTGTGCATTACTGGTGGAAATGTAAAATGCTACAGCCACTGTCAAAAACAGTATGGCAAGTCCTTGAAAGATTAGAGATAGAATTACCATATGATCCGGCAATTCCATTCTGGGTAAATACCCAAAAGAATTGACCCAAGAACACAAAGAGATATTTGTACACTGTGTTCATAGCAGCATTATTAATAATAAACAAAAGGCAGATGCCACCCAAGTAACCATCAATGAATAAATGGATGAGCAAAATGTAGTATATTAAAACAATGGTATATTATTCCCCCTTAGAAAGGGCATTCTGACATATGCTACTGAGAGGTGAAGCCAGCTGAACTTCCTGGGTCGAGTGGGGACTTGGAGAACTTTTCTGTCTTACAAGAGGATTGTAAAATGCACCAATCAGTTAAGGGGATTGTAAAATGCACCAATCAGCACTTTGTAAAATGGACCAATCAGCAAGATTGGAGGATTGAGAAAAGGGCATTCTGATAATACAGAAACAGGACATGGGGAGGGGACAAATAAGGGAATAAAAGCTGGCCACCCCAGCCAGCAGCGGCAACCCACTCAGGTCCCCTTCCATGCTGTGGAAGCTTTGTTCTTTTATCCTTCACAATAAATCTTGCTACTGCTCACTCTTTGGGTCTGAGCCATCTTTAGGAGCTGTAACACTCACCGCAAAGGTCTGTGGCTCCATTCTTGAAATCAGTGAGACCATGAACCCATTAGAAGGAACGAACTGCAGACACGCTACAACATGCATGATCCTTGGGGTCATTATATAAATGATATGAGCCAGTCACAAAAGGTAAATATTCTATGATTTTTCTTATATGAGGTACTTAGAGTGGTTAAATTCATAGAGACAGAAAGTAGAATAGTGGTTCTGTCTAAGGGCTAGGGGAGGGGGAAGATAGGGAGTTATCATCTGATGGGTACTGAATTTTAGTTGGGAACATAACAAGAGTTCTAGAGATGGATAGTGGTAACAATTGAACAACAGTATGAATATAATTAATACCACTGAAGTATACACTTAAAAATGGGAAAAATGGTAAATCTAATGTTACGTCTATTTTGCCATATTTGAAACCATTTAAAAATATCACTAAGAAGACAGTAACAATAGAATGTCAATAAAAATTTAAATCTCTCAATTGACTTAGAATATTTGAAGGAAAGTACTCACAACTACCCATCCTTCATTACTATCTTTCCTGGATTCTCTGCATATCAGCAACATGATAAATAAGGATGATATGATCAATTTATTAATATAATATATCCAATATATAGAGATGTTTTAAATTAATCTTTGATGAGGTTATTTTACAAAATAGGCATTGGACAAATTGTTTCTGGAATTAAGGAAAAGCAGATCAGGTAGAGTCTCAGGATTTCTAAATCAGCACTCTCTATTGTATCTTGCATATTCATGACTTATTAAGTGTTCTCATTGTTGGTAGCATCCCAGCACTGACACCTTATCATTAGATTGCTCAAGAAGAAAAGCTTAATAACACTGAAATTTGAAGTTTAAGTTTTTTGATTTTCCACATGAAATAACTTCCTGAGTTATTTAAACATAAGCTGAGACAGTCTAGGTAATTATTTGAAATAAATATTGAGAAAGAGAATTCATTTAAATGGAGTTAATCCTCCCAGAAATGGATAGCAACAAGATATTTAATCACTGCATATCCAGTTAAATCACATTCAGAAACTGCTGGAAATTGAGCTGAGACAACTTCCTTAATTTAGAGGACAGTGTAATACTTAAGACTTTAATCTCTTTATGATAGATATTGGACTTAGGACTTTGGCACAGTTTTCATAATAAAACTCTTGCTCTTATTAAGATGTTTTATACATTAGTCAGTACAAGTCATTTGTAAATCAACTAAATGCACTAAAACAGAACTCTCTGCTTGAGACAACATGAATATTGACATTCAAAAAAATCTGACATGGTGATCTATTGTATGAAAACCTGTTTAAAAACTGTTTAAAAACTTTTCTAGGACTGTTTAAAAACTTTAAGAAAAATACGAATGGGCCCTTCACCATACAAGGTCAGAGAAACTCAGAGTCTAGGATTTCTGCATTTTTGTTTTGAGTGCTAAAGAAGAGATAAAAAGAACATATTATGTGGTAATAAGACTAGAACCTAGAAACCATATGGCTTGGGCACTTTTACTGAATGGAATGTGAATAGTAAATTTTGATCTGATATATGTCATGTAAAAGTTACAAAGCATTCTCCATCAAAAACTCAGAAAATTAAATTAAAAATATATATCTTATCCCCTTTCCAGTAGGTAATATAGCCTCAGTAGTGAAATATAAGTCCATGAACAGATTTCAAATTAAATTCCTCGTTGTATGAAAATAAAAATCATATAAATAATACAATTTATTATATGTTTTGCCATCAAAAATGCTAGCATAACGCTTATATACACTTTCATGACTTAATAAATCTTTATCCCAAAGTAAACAACTTACAGAATTAAAACTCCTCTGTGAAAAGAATATATTAATTTATTGCATCAGGTAATACCCACATAAGCTAAACAAAAGTTATTTCCAAATATCTATAGTCTCTAATGCATTTTAAGAAAGAAAAAAAAAAAACTACTTATTTCTAAGGATCAACTTGGCAAATATAACAGTAAATATATTTTATTTACTTGGGAACGTATCTTTAGAGAAAATATAAACAAAGCTACAGCTTGAGAATGTGCTTATTGGATTATTTAACTAAATAACACAAGTACTTTGCAAGAACTAACAGAATTTGCAATGGTATTTTACAGAGTTCTGAGGTATAGACTCCTGTGATATTGTGATGTAATATGAAATATTTTTTTGGTCTCTGCCTGCTCCTGGTTCCTTGCACAGAGCTCTTAAACCCTCAGGAAACTCCAAAGTGATGAGTGTCTTTTGCAGGCTAATGAGATGACTGGTGGCTAGGGTCCCCTAGATAGCTTCAGGATGGGGGCTGGTCAGCAGAAAGACCAAGGCATGATTAGCGAGTTGGGAGTTTCAACTCCATACCCTGTAACCTTTGAGAAAGGCTATGTGATTCCTCTGAGACTTATGAATCTTCCTAGTGTCAGCTGAATCATCATGAGGTTCATAAATTTGGAAAGGAGAGCTTTATTTCTCATGAAGGGTTGCAGCCTGTAGGGTGGCCTTTCTGTTAGGCTGGGAAGTATAGCATCCAGTGAAAGTGCTTCAAGGGAGGGAAGCATAAGACAGGAATTTATGCTGAGCAGGGTGGTTAAGTGTACATATTCTATAAGCTATAAGAGGACTCATGAATATGAAATGAGAAACATGAACATGCTTGATGGAGCCTCACGCCTCTTCACGGATTGCTTGTTTAAAAATTGCAGCATTAGTGTAATCTGAGGGTGGACTTTTGGGTCTTCTGATATCAAAAGGTGACACAAAACCCTCACTGAGCAACCTCCTCAAATCTGCCAAAATCTATCTGGGATGGTGGTCAGTTTTCAGGAAGGGATTCATTGTGAAACTGGTGAGCTGTGAAGTTGAAACTGCAAAGAGGAGCGGGAGTCAGGTGATAAACTCAGATGATGGGCCGAAGGCAGTAAAGGAATGTGTCCTCCTTTTCTTGTTTTCCAGAGCTGGCTTCTGCTCATGCCTTAGGAAGGGATTCTGGCTAAAGGTTAATAAGGAAGGGACATACTAGGTGTCATCAACTTCCTGTCCTGTCATAGCCTAGAAACTTTTTTTTTTGAGATGGAGTCTGGCTCTGTTGCCCAGGCTGGAGTGCAGTGGAGCGATCTTCGCTCACTGCAAGCTCCGCCTCCCAGGTTCACGCCATTCTCCTGCCTCAGCCTCCCAAGCAACTGGGACTACAGACACCTGCCACCACGCCCGGCTAATTTTTGTATTTTTAATAGAGACGAGGTTTCACCATGTTAGCCAGGATGGCCTCGATCTCCTGACGTCGTGATCCACCTGCCTCGGCCTCCCAAAATTCTGGGATTACAGGCGTGAGCGACCATGCCTGGCCTAGAACTCAGATTTTAAAGTTTCCCTGGCATCCTGTTGGCCAAGACACAAGGGGTTTGTTCAGTTGATTGGGTGCTTGGTTTTTTGTTTTTGTTTTTGTTTTTGAGATGGAGTCTGGCTCTGTCACCCAGGCTGGAGTGCAGTGGCGCGATTTTGGCTCACTGCAAGCTCCACCTCTTGGGTTCATGCCATTCTCCTGCCTCAGCCTCCCGAGTAGCTGGGACTACAGGCGCCCGCCACCACGCCCAGCTAATTTTTTTGCATTTTTAGTAGAGACAGGGTTTCACCGTGTTAGCCAGGATGGTCTCGATTCTCCTGACCTTGTGATCCGCCTGCCTCGGTCTGATCCTTTCATTATAATGCTAGCTGGTTGTTTTGCCTGTTAGTTAATGCATTTTCTTCATAATGTCGATGTTCTTTACAGTTTGGTATGTTTTTACAGTGGCTGGTACCGGTTGTTCCTTTCCATGTTTAATGCTTCCTTCAGGAGTTCTTATAAGGCTGGTCTGGTGGTAACAAAATCCCTCAGCATTTTCTTGTCTGTAAAGGATTTTATTTCTCTTTTGTTTTTGAAGCTTAGTTTGACTGGATATGAAATTCTGGGTTGAACATGCTTTTCTTGGAGAACATTGAAATCAGCCTCCACTCTGTTCTGGCTTGTAGGGTTTCTGCAGAGAGATTCGCTGTTAGTCTGATGGGCTTCCCTTTGTGGGTAACATGACCTTTCTCTCTGACTGCCCTTAACATTTTTTCCTTCATTTCAACCTTGGTGAATCTGATGATTATGTGTCTTGGGATTGCTCTTCTTGAGGAGAATCTTTGTAGTGTTCTCTGTATTTCCTGAATTTGAGTGTTGGCTTGTCTTGCTAGGTTAGGGAAGTTCCCCTGGATAATATCATGAAGAGTGTTTTCCAACTTGGTTCCATTCTCCTGGTCACTTTCAGGTACACCAATCAAACGTAGATTTGGTCTTTTCACTTAGTTCCATATTTCTTGGAAGCTTGGTTCGTTCCTTTTAATTTTTTTTCTCTAATCTTATCTTCATGCTGTATTTAATTAAGTTGATCTTCAATCAGTGATATATTTTCTTCTGCTTAATCAATTTGGTTATTGATAGTTGTGTATTCTTCACGAAGTTCTCATGCTGTGTTTTTCAGCTCCATCAGGTCGTTTATGTTCTTCTCTGCATTGGTTATTCTACTTTGCAATTCACCCAACCTTTTATCAAGGTTCTTACCTTCCTTGCATTGAGTTAGAACATGCTTCTTTAGCTTGAAGGCGTTTGTTATTACCCACCTTCTGCAGCCTACTTCTGTCCATTTGTCAAACTCATTCTCTGTTCAGTTTTGTTCCCCTGCTGGTGAGGAGTTGTTATCTTTTGGAGGAGGAGAGGCATTCTGGTTTTTGGAATTTTCAGTATTTGCGCTGGTTTTTCCCCATCTTTGTGGATTTATCTGCTTTTGGTCTTTGATGTTGGTGACCTTTCGATGGGGTCTTTGAGTGGACTTGCTAATCCTGTTTGTTTCTTTTCTGTGTAACGATCAGGCCCCTCTGCTGCCAGTCTGCTGGAGTTTGCTGGTGGTCCACTCCTGACCCTGTTTGCCTGGGTATCACCAGTGGAGACTCAGAACAGCAAAGATTGCTGCCTGTTCCTTCCTCTGGAAGCTTCGACCCAGAGGAGCATCTGCCAGATGCCAGTCAGAGCTCTCCTGTATGAGGTGTCTATCGGCCACTACTGGGAGATGTCTCCCAGTCAGTATACACGGGGGTCAGGGACCCACTTGAGGAGGCAGTTTGACCCTTAGCAGAGCCCAAATGCTGTGCTGGGAGGTCCACTGCTCTCTTCGGAGCCTTCAGGCAGGGATGTTTAAGTCTGCTATAAGCCCCTGACTAGGGCTGCCGCCTTTTTTACAGAGATGCCCTGTCCAGAGAGGAGAAATCTGGCAGTCTGGCCACAGCAGCCTTGCTGAGTTGCAGTGGGCTCTGCCCAGTTCAGTCTTCCCAGCAGCTTTGTTTACACTGTGACTGTAAAACCACATACTCAAGCCTCAGCAATGGAGGATGCCCCTCCCCCAACCAACCTTGAATGTCCCAGGTGGATTTCAGATTGCTGCTGTGCTGGTAGTGTGAATTTCAAGCCAGTGGATCTTGGTTTTCTGGGTTCCATGGGAGTGGGACCTGCCAAGCCAGACCACTTGACTCCCTGGCTTCAGCCCCCTTTTCCAGGGGAGTGAATGGAGTTCTGTCTTGTTGGCATTCCAGGCCTCACTGGGGTATGGGGAAAAAACCGAGCTCCTGCAGAGAGTTTGTTGTCTGCGCAATTGGCTGCACAGTTTTGTGCTTGAAACCCAGGGCCCTGGTGGGGTAGGCACTGGCGGGCATCTCCTGGTTTCTGGGTTGCGAAGACCATGGGACCAGTGCAGTGTCTGTGCTGGAGTTCCTCTGGGTTAGACCCTCATGGCTTCTCTTGGGTAGGAGAGAAAATTCCCAAACCTGTTGCTCTTCCCGGGTGAGACGATGCTCCACCCTGCTTCGGTTCACCCTCCGTGGGCTGCACCCACTGTCCAACCAGTCCCATGAGATGAACCAGGTACCTCAGTTGGAAATGCAGAAATCACCCGCCTTCCGCATTGATCTAGCTGGGAGCTGCAGACTGGTGCTGTTCCTAATCGGCCATCTTGAATCCCCATTCAGTTCATTTCTTTATGTAGTGACTATTACAGAGGGTATAAAAAAGAGATATTTTTACTAATATGCACAATGTTTTTATATAAAATGTTGCTATAAAATACAACAATGTGTGAAAAAATATGAACGTGATAATTTTCAGTTTAGAGGACTTCTGTTTCTGAGACAATTCTTTTAGAGAAAAATAGAGACAATAATGAAGGCATGGGAAAGATACAAAAAAATGAAATTAATGATGTTTTCCCCTTCCTTTGATATTTAGAATTAAAATATCATCTAACATTATATTACTTTAAGATTATATATATATTATATGTAATCATCCTAATATATGTATACATATATTTCTCTTTGATTGGGATTTATAATTTTTTCTAATTTGGGATCAACAATGATTTTTACAAATATCTTGATTTTCCCCAGGGCAATTAGTGCTTTCCTACAGGACAGGTAACTGTTACAATGGTGGTAATAAATAGTGAGGACGTACTTTCTCTTTAAGAATTAAAAACAGGCCCAGCATGTGGCTCATGCCTGTAATCCCTAGCACTTTGGGAGGCCGAGGCAGGCAGATCACCTGAGGTTAGGAGTTCAAGATCAGCCTGGCCAGCATGGTGAAACCCTGTCTCTACTAAAAATACAAGAAGTAGCCGGGCATGGTGGCATGCACCTGTAATCCCAGCTATTGGGAGGCTGAGGCAGGAGAATCACTTAAACCCGGGAGATGGAGGTTGCAGTGAGCCAAGATGGAGCCACCGCACTCCAGCCTGAGCAATAAGAGTGAAACTTGATGTCAAAAAAAACACAAACAAACCACAAAAACAAAACCAAGCCACGGAGTTGAAACAGAGCCAATGTCCTTTTATTAGGTTGGTACAAAAGCAATTGCTTTTATGCTAACCTAATACATGGTGTCATGAGTCCAGGGAAATGGAGGCTAGGCTCCAAAATATTGTTACAAAGGGGGCATTTCCTATCTCAATAACAGTAATTTTGGACAAGAGAATATTGAGCTTTATGTCACTTGCAACCTTAAAATCAACTGCAATTAATTTACATTGATAATGACTACAGAAATTCCAGAGCTGGACAGGCATAAAATGGCGAATAATCCCATCTGGAATTTGGAGTTTCATCATCCAGAAAATAAATGCATTGAATCATCACAGTAATAACTTTTATGAGTTTTGCAGTTTAGTGAAGGCTATGGGGCAGAAAGTCAAAACTGCTACCAGAGAACAATGACCACGAGTCTTTAGGTCAAATAAGCTTTCATTATCTAATATGTGAATATGCCACTCATTTAGATTTATGCCTCAAAATGGATTTGTAAAGTCAATAGATGCTGAATAAAAAATAAGAAAAAGGAAATAATGATGCTGTCTTATAATTCATTTATATATTCCTTTTCCTTTACAAACTATATGAGATTTGAAAATTATGCAAGAAATGATACTGAAATATAAGCCATTCAAGAAGGTCTGGTTTGGATGAGTAAATGTTGCTATTGAAAAAAATAACTACAATTAACGTGATTTATTATGTATCCAAATAAGTGGCTAAAAATTGGCAAAAATAATTTAGATGACATTTATTTGGTACTTATATTGTGTCAGAGGACATGCACTGAAGTGTATACTGTAATGTACATTTATCATCTCTAACCGATGACACCATAATGATCCTTGTTTAACAGATACAGAATCCAACATTTAGGAAAGTTAAGTCAATTGCCCACTGCCACATTGGCAAGTGGCAGAGCCACAGTAGAGAACAATCCTACTTATTACAATGCCTCAAGTAAACCCATGTCAGGCAGCAACAATTTTTGTAGTATTGTAGGTCATGGTAGGAAACTGCTATATAAAAGATGTTAACATTGAAAACCCACAGATTTTTTTTTTAAAGTATGAGTATAGCCAGTTTATAACAGCTAATTTCATCATCAATGACAATTTTTAATTGCTTACACCACATATTAATAGAAGAACATCTGCCATGCTGGTGGTTCAAGATGTGTAAATAAGGAAGAGAAGCAAATGGGACTTCATCAGAGGTTGTGATCTATATTGTACCAAACAACTGAATGAGAAGTGAAAAATACTATAGTTAAGTAACTGGATGTTTCTAAATGTTTAATAATTGCCCAAAGGCTGATTGAGCTTTTCTTTATTCTTTTTTTTTTCTTTTATTTCTTTTAAAATTTCAATTGGTCATTCAGTAAACTGTATTTGAGATAATATGGAGGGTGAATTTATAGGATCAGAGCTAGGTTTGATTCCTGACATGGCCACTTGCTTGCTGTTGGCCTTGGGACTAATTATGATGCGTTATCTTTCCTGTCTGCTGTGATAGCCAGAATAATGGCTCCCCCAAAATCTCTATGTCCTAATCCCCACAGCCTTTTCATATGTTAGGTTACATAACAAAGGGAATTAAAGTTGCAGATAGAATTAAGGTTGCTAATCAGCTGACCTGGTGATGGGGAGACTCCTGGATTAACTGGGCAGAGTCAGTGTAATCACGGGATCCTTAAAAGAGTTAGAGGAAGATGTGACTATGAAGAATCAAAGAGATAGCTACTTGAGAAGAGCTCTGTCTGATATCACCGGCTTTGGGAATAGAGGAAGGGGCCATGAGTAAAAGTATTGTGGGCAATCTCTAGAAACTGCGCACAGTTTCTAGAGATTGAACAAAGAAACAGATTCTCTCCTAGAGCCTCCTGGAAGAAACACAGCTCTATTAACACTTCAATTTTAGCCCAGTAAGATGACTTTGGACTTCTGGCCTCCAGAACCGTATGTTCTGTATGATAATAAACTTGTATTGTTTTAATCCACTCATTTTTTGGTAACTTTAGTTAGAGTAGCAATAAGAAACCAATACATTTGACAACTGGATATATTCAGAGTATGGTTGTTTTGAAGATTAAATAACATATGTGTGAAGTGCTAAGTCCAATTCCCTGCACAGTGAAAGAATCAATAATGGTCATTGCTATTGATCTGATTACTTTTATAACAAATATTACATAATTATTATTATTATTATTAAAATACTGAAGAAAGCAATCAAAACAAATTGAGCTACATTTTCCTAAAAACAATGAGAAAGCTTGGATCCACTGGTAAGTGATATTCCAGGAAATGATTGAAAACCTTAGTATTTATAGTAGGCAGGATATAAACTGTGACAAGTATTAACATTTAGAGAAAACAGAAACCACAGGAGAGTCTCAGTATTCTCTTTATCCTACTGAGCTCTTTAATGAATATATTTAAATACTTGGAATAAATCTCTGTTTATTTCAACAAAATTTGATAGCATCAAAATTCTTAAGGGTGAAGATACTTAGAATTTCCATTTTTATGAATAGCTTCACTTTACAGACAACTGACTATATGTAATCTCCATAGTTTGGATTTTGATAGAAATCATTTTAGATATCACCTTTTCTCCTAGTCTCAAAGATGAGTGAAATCAATTTTAACAAATAATTTTATTCCAAATGACTTAAACTTCCCATAATTTCAAAAGTGATTATTCCATGATACAGATGAGATTTTTCAATTGTTTTAAGTAAAACATCTTTAATAACACTTATCATATTCATTTACACAAAGGAGTGCATACTCAACTTCCATGTTCTAGTAGAATCTTTAGCTTTTTAATTCTGTTTTCTATGATGCATGAGTCAATTTTTAAAGCTTAACATAGTGTTTTTTCAGAATCAGGAAAGACTTTTGAAAACTAAGCTTGCATTTTACATTTCTTTAGTGACACCCCTACTTAGAAACCCATTTTTATGGCCCAGATACTCTAGAACAAATTATCTATTGCTCTTCTCCATTCAAAACCACAGAAGTTAAACACTACTATGATCAGCCCATGATTGAAATGATATAATGTGGATAACATAGATAATGTCTCACACATAGGCACAGAATAGATTTCATAATAAGTTTGCTACTCTGTAGAGACTGTCTTTAGCCAATGCTTTACACAGACAACAAAATTAACTTATGGACTTAAATTGGGTTAACCCCGTTTGACTCATTTGTTTATTCATAAATATTTATTCATTTATTCATGAAGAGTTGTGTATAATATACATAAAGATATTTTACTTGATAATTAGGAGATAATACAAAGACACATAAAGAACAGTCAGTAATTTTGAGTCATCCATGAATAAGGCAGGATAAGAGTGAGGATTAATGCACAAAATTTGCTCTGTGAACAAGACATAGAATATTGTGAATAACAAACAATGAAATTGTCATAGGGTGTCTTGAAGTTGTCTTGGGGTGTTGCTTCACCAGCTGGAAACCTCTGTGTCTAGTGGTGCCTTTTGTCTGAGTATTGCTTGTGCCCACTGGGCTCGATCTGCCCACTAAGCCTAGCAAGCTGTGCTTGGCTTACACTACCAGCCTGGATCCCACAGCTGCCAAGGGCGAGACAGGCAAGGAGCAGCGAGGGGTGTGTGGATGACTGAGTGTGACATCTGGCCACTGTGCACGGCCAAGCACACTGGCTGCTGCACCAGGGCAGGTAGCTCCAGGCACCCACACAGGTGCCAGCTCCATGTGAAGCTGTGGCTGGACCAGATGTACTGCATGTGGCTTCCACTGCTGGTCACCACATCTGGATGAAGGGGATGCAATGGAGCCTGGAAGCTTGGAGATGCCAGGAACCACAGAGCCCCAAAGAGAGTGTCAGAGCCCTGGCTCGGGGATCCCCTATGTGTGGGCTCCTTGAAGGGCTGCAGCAGTTGTCTCCTTTTCCTCGCCAGCAACATGGTGAGCAGGGGGATGTGTTACAACCCTGTTTGTGTTACAGCTCTTTCAGTCCCACAATTCTGGTACCAAGTCCAGAATGTATGAGGTATATGGACAACTGGAGGGTGAACAAGGAGAAGAGGAACTTCACTGAGAGACAGAACAGCTCTCAGGAGACCTGCATTGGGTAGCTCCTTTCTGAAGGCAGGTTGTCATGACGTCTGTCCAGCTCTCTGTGGAGAGGGAACCTGCAGTGTGTAGCTCCCTTCCTCAGGCAGGTTGTCACGACATCTATCCAGTTCTCAGCAGAGAGGAGACCCACAATGGGTAGCTCTCTCTTCCTCAGGCAGGTCGTCAGGACATCTGTCCAGCTGTCAATGGTAAGGAGACCCGCAGTAGGTAGCTCCCTTCTTCAGGCAGGTTGTCAAGACGTCTGCCCAGCTCTCAGTGGAAAGGAGACGAGCAGTGGTTAGCTCCCTTCTGCAGGCAGATCTTCCGCCTATCTGTGTAGGTCTAGCTATGTTGGGGGTTTTTATGGGCTCACAAGGGAGGAAGTGCATGCTGATTGGTCCATAGGCGGTATGAGTGGGCCTGGAAAAAGCATCTTAAGGTCTCACTTTCAGCAGAGGACTCTACCCAGAATTAGTAACCTGGCCCCCAGGCATCAGGCCGTCCCTGGCTTGAAGGTGGGGTTTCATCAGGGACCCACCCCTTTCCTCCCAGGGACCTGTCTGCCTCCCACCATCAACATGCTGTCCACTGTACCCAGGCTGCTCCCACCAAGGGGTGCCTGCAGGCCAGTGACAAGCTGCTCTCAGCCCCTCCTCCTCGGCCTCCCTCCCATGTTCATTAGCACCCAAAGTGCAGAGGGGGTGAGGAGGCAGGGGGCTGGCGTGTCAGCACTGGCCCAAACGTGAGCACACCTAACTGGGTTGCAGCAGTACCTGGGCTCAGCCTCAACTTTATTCGAAAACTGGAGCAAACTCTGGGAGCAGGGAGGGGCCAGGCAGCGGCAGCAGGCACTTCTGAGCCTGCAGAGGCAGGAGTCTTCCCTGGCCCCCGAGAGCACAGGGATGCACAGGTCCATAGCCACGCTGGGCAGCTGCAGGTGTGCCCAGGAGGGTGGGGCTCCTGTCCTGCCAATTTGGAAGGGGGCGGGACTCCCACTTGTTCCCAGCTGGCTGGGCCTCCCATACTGCAGCTGGGGTCTTTGCATATGCTGCTCCAGACTGGCCGTACTGCCATCAAAGTTGCAATACTGTTTGTAGGTAATGAGAAACCTCAATTCATGCTAGATGTTCTCAAAAGTTCTTTGTTTCTGGTACAGAATTTCAAACTATTTTCAAATTATTTTCGGTTCATGTGAAGACAGTAAAAGATTCAAAACAAGACTTTATAAAATGATGTATGAATACAATTACCTTTAGAGTGGAATGGTGGTTCATAGAATCTATGTAAGTATTTACAGTTTTTAGCTATTCTTGATAGCCCCTCAACAATATAAATTTTCTGAAAAATAACTGTATACTGCCATAGCTCCCTCACTTACACACAACGACAAATTCTGGTGCATGCCAGACCTTTCTCGAAATTTCCTTGATGTTATGTTCTGTTTACAATTCATTCTGTCATACAACTTGTTTAGTTGCGCTCTCTGTTCCCCATAAATATGCAATATTTAAACATCTTGATTCCTAGATGTATTATTTTGTTCTGTATAAGTATATTAATTATGGTATTTACCATTTTCCTCTGTTTTTATCATTTTTTTTCTTCGTAGTCTCAGTTTTCTGTTTTTATATTTTCTCTGTGTTTGTGGCTTGTTTCAAGTGTCTGACAATCCTTGTTTTTCTACTCAAATTAACACGAGGCACTTGAAAGTTCTTTGGAAACTTGGTGCAGGGAATTGAGACTTGCCTATTTTGGACATCTACAAAGGATGATCTGACTGAGCCATTTTGTGGAGCCCTCTAAATGAATGTTACCTTACATCTATTCTTTGGGTTGGTCAGGTTCCCGAGTTTCCTGGCTGACTCACAGTATTCCAGAAATTGAGGAGTCTGAGGGGATAAACATTCATGAGGTAGACGTACTTCATGATGTAAATACTTTTAGAGATCTTCAATGTGTTGTTCAGGAATAGGCGTAATAGGAACAGGAAACTGGTACTGCAATTTCCTGAGTATTTTTGATAATTTATGGTACAAATCAGGTGGTCTCCTGTCCCTACAACCAGTTTGAGATTCGTCTACTTCCCTGTCTCTCTCCCGGAGTGGAAGCATTGATCGTTCTGCTTCTCAAGTTAAAAATTATTAATTAGTTAATTTTCACTGTTACCACCTTTCCCATTTTCTCTTTTTTTGTGTGTGATTCTTTGCTTTGTGACACAGTGACAATGAAAGGATACACATACATACACATACATACTTCCAGTCACTCTAGTACATTATTTTTATGGAGCAAATAGAAATAAATATAAATATAGCCAGACTCAGTAGCTCAGGCCCATAATCCCAGCACTTTGGAAAGCCAAGGTGGGCAGATAGGTTGAGCTCATGAGTTTATGACTCGCCTGAGCAACATGGTAAGATCTGTTGCTACAAAAAATACAAAAATTAGCTGGGCATGGTGGTGCATGCCTGGTGTATGCCCAGCTACTTGGGAGGCTGAGGTGGGAGGATGGATTGACCCCAGGAGGCAGAGGCTGCTGTGAGCCAAGATCGTGCCACAGCACTCCAACCTGGGTGACAGAACCAGACCTTGTCTTAAATAAATAAATAAAATGTGAATTATAAATTTTTAAAAAGGAAACTGGGAGTCTCTTATAGATTTTTATATTAGGTATTGATTTCATAAGTAGTGCAGGAATGTGAATTTCCACATGTGGAATGGTGCAAGGTAAGGGTTCTGAATTCCCGTGGATGCCTCTTTCCCTTCATATCCAGAGAATCCCTTGTACAGAAAACGCAGGTTTATCTTTTCCTGACCATGAGATGCATAGCCTCAATTCCTAGGCTTACGCAGGCAGACCTCACAACCCGGTGTACAGTGGCATGCACACGATTCAAATCCTTCTTAGAGTGGACATTTCCTTTTGTTCTTGCACCTGGACATTTCATATTATGGTTTTTGAACTTAAATCTTTATTTACATATTTTGAAAAAAACATATACTTTGTCAATTGTGTATGTTTGTTGTAGGGATGAAGGCTTTTCATTTCAGTTCAATTTTCCATTTTGCTTACAGTAGTCTTATTAAAATACATTAAAAATGGACACAATTTCTAATGCCATCTCAATTATTAGGCAGAAAATAAGTTACAGATGAGACAAATTTGTCATATGTGAATAGATGACACACTTACAATTTCAAATCACACTTACGTATTTACGTTACTGCCAGTAGAAAGGAGAAGCATTGCAGTGCTAACTTGCCATGAACTTTAGTCTGTTAGATCTTTCTGGTACTTTTCTACTTTGCTAATAACATTCATGCCATTCGCAGCTTTATATCTTGGATTGTCTGCTTTTCATTCTAGATTATCTTTCCAATCAATAGTTTTAATCTTCTTTACCCTTTTATCACTAGAAAATACTTTCATCATTAGTTTCTGGATTTTCTCCAACATTTGTACAGTTCTATTAGTCAGCTGCCAAAACTGGTGTAAGGCACATGGGTACACACTGACTAGAATGACAAAGGGATAGAAAGAGAGATTCTCACATCCTTCCTTTCCCCAGCAGTCTCTTAAAAATTTCTTTGTTTTTATTGATAGATTAAAATGTTCAGCCAACAATGTTCCTGCCTTTCATCATGGCTGGTTTTGATGTTTCACAATTATATTTGCATAGGAAGTTATCTGTTAAATTCTTGCACTGTGTTTTACTGAGGAAAGAAGAAATTTAGATGATTTGATAAAAGACTGACTCACAGCCTGTGGGAATCACATATATCCTCTTGGTTCATCTCTAATTCCATTTCTAAGAAGAAAGTACAAACACAGAAAAGAGGGGAAAGACATGGGAAGTGAAGAAGGAGAAATGACTGGTTGGTTAATGATGCTTATTGACCAGCCAAAGTGGCAGCATGGGCTTTGTTTCTTGGGTTAATGAGAAGCATAAGAATAGAAAGATAAGAATAGTAAGAGTAGATAACCAGGTCAGGAGCTTACTGTCTTGAACCCCACTAGTTCCAATTATCTCAAGAAAACATACTCTGAAATAGAGGGCAAAAATACCCACTTTATATTATACTGAGTTTTGTTCCAAACCACAATACAGTGCTTTCCTTATTCTTAATTATTAGAAAAATGATTATATGTACATTCTAGACAAATTATAATTATATCCAGTTTGTAATGTAATGACAGCAATACAGTATATAATTATATACAGCTTTTTTGTTGCATCTAAGATGTCATCACTTATAGGATGCACCATTATTTTATGTATATCTGTGCTAGATGTGAAGCTCTTGTCTTTCAGCTTCAGAGCTATCCTTTCATGTTCTGCTTTGTCATGTTGGTGCTGGGACTCTCAGCCCACATTTCCTCTTTGCTAGATGGCTCCCTGTTGGGATCTCCCAGCAGGAGTTGCTATGGGGAGACAGGAAGGCTGAGGAGGAAGAAGAGACTTGTTCCTTCCTGTTTGTTTCCTGACCCTCTCAGCGTCACTGAATCCCTTGTCATGTCAATGTGTTGAGAATATTTTCTCTCAGTCCTTAGTTTGCCTTCTTATTTTCTAAACAGTGTGCTTTTAATTTTAACATTTATTTTAATTTTGACAATGTCCAATTTATCAAATTCTTTTCTATTTTTAGTGCTTTATGTTCTGTCCAAGAAATATTTGCCTATTCCAAGTTGTGAAGATAACCTTCTGTTTCCTTTAGAAAGATTTATATTTCTGGGTTTTATATTTGGGGCTATGATCCATCTTAAAAATAATTCTTGTGTACAGAGTTAGAACTCGAAGCTTAAAAAAAATCATATGACTATCCATTTGTTCCAAAATTATTTAATGTAAGTGTTCCTTTCCCACTGAATGGACTTGTCATCTTGGTTGAAAGTCAACGGATCATCTATGTGTGGGAATATTACTGTGTTTCTTGAGCCTTGATTATCTTTCAATTATTTGTCTCTCCTTATGCTAATGCTATTCTCAGAATGGGGTGGGCTAGGCCATCACATCTTTTCCTGTTGTTCTTGTTTTCCTTCTCCTTCTCACATCTGTTCTCTTTATCTTTCTTCTTCTTCTCCTTCTTGCTCTTCTTCCCCACTTCCTACTCTTTCTCCTCCTCCTCTCTCAAGATTGTTTTGCATATTATAGATCTATGCTGTCCAATATGTTAGCCATCTGCCCAATGTGGTTTTGAGCACTTAAGATGCAGCTATCCTGATTGAGATGTGATGCAAGTATAAAATATACACTGATTTCAAAACATAGATTAAAAAATGTAAAATATCTCAATAATTTTGGAATATTGATCCCTGTTGAAATAATATTTTGATTTTATTGGCTTAATATGATGCATTATTAAAATTAATTTTACAGTTCATTTTTACTCTTATAAAGTGGTTAGTAGAAAATTTAAAATTATGTGTATCTCACAATATATTTTAATTAGATAGTACTGTTTTTAGATTCTCTTGAATTTCCATCTAAATTTCAGGGTTAAGTTGTTAAGTTTTTAAAAAATATTCTGCTGAAAGTTCCTTATGGATTGCAGTGCATCTATATATCAATTTTGGGAGAATAACTGCCTTAACAATATTTATATTGTCAATTAATAAATATAGTTTATATCTACATTTATGTAGGTCTTCTTCAATTCTATCAATTTTCTGTAGCTTTTTATGTAAAGGCTTATGCTATCTTTTTCTTTTTGAAATACATATTATTAGGAATTTATGGTGTCTTAAAGTTTTTGAATAGTATTATTTTTAAATATCATTTATAATTTTTTATTTCCATTATGTAATAATATGATTGATTTTTGCCTGCTAACCATACCTTATAACTTTACTAAATTCACTTAGTTCTACTAGTTTGCTTGTAGATTCATTTTGATTCTTAATGAATTCAATATTTTCACTAAAGAAAATATTGTTTCTTTTTAAAATTCTTTATGCTTTATTTATTTATTTCTTACATCATTTTAAAGGCTAGGGGATACAATAGAGGAATTTTACGAGAAAAACATTCAGTCTTTCTTCACAAAGTAGAGGGGTCCAAGGATACTTGTAGGTTTTTTTTAGATGGCCTTTGTAAGATTCATAAATCATCATTTTATTACGAGTTTGCTATGAGCTTGTTATTAATGGATGTTGAATTTTGTCAAATGCTTTTCTTTCACCTGTTGAGATCACCATATGTTTTTCTCTTTTGTTCTACTAATGTGGTATATTATAGTGACTGACTTTTAGTTATTAAACCAGATGTATATTTATAGAATAAAATCTACTTGGTTATAATGTGCTAACTTTTTGTACAGTAATAGACTCCATTAAAAATTTATTAAATAATTTGCACCTGAGTCCATGAGGACAATTACTTTATAATCTTCCTTTCTAATAATATTTTTTGTTAGCATTTGGCATTAGAGAAATGCTGGCCTACTAAAATAAGTTGAGAAAGTTAACCTCATCCACTGTTTTTAAAAAGAGATTGTATAAGAGTTAATTTTTGTGTAATTGAAAGAATTCAGTAGTGAACAAACTACAAGGCCAAACAGTAAGAGAAAAAGAAAAGACCAAAAATATTCATAAAACAACAACAAAAACCTAATGAACAATATGATAGGAACAAAGCCTCACATATGAAGACTAACCTTGAACATAAATGGATTACATTATCTGCTGAAAATATACAGAAAAGCTGAATGGATTAAAAAAAAAACACACACACAAACAAAAAACCTGATCCAATGATATGCTGCTTACAGAAACTCACCTTACCCATAAAAACACATATAGACTAAAAAGTAAAGTAATGGTAAAGTGGCTATGTTGTCTGTGGTATATACCCTGGGTTTGTCCTTGCCCACCAGGAAAATTTAGGACATGGACACACATGAGATGTTTATGAACAGAGGTTTAATAGGCAGAAGAGAAGAGAAAGAGAAACAGCTCCCTCTATAGAGAGAGGGATCCCCAAGTGGAAAGGAGCTGCTGGCAACAGTTGTGCCAGATTTTATAGTCTGGTTTGACAAGGTGGTGTCTGATTTACATAGGACTCGAAGGTTGGTTCCATGAGTTATGACATTTACATAGAGCATGGGGAAGTCTGGTCACCCCACCCTAATCTTATTATGCAAATGAACTCTCTTCTTGGCTGTTGCCATCTTGTCTGTTTCTTACTGTCCATGTGGGTGACAAAGAGAAGGGAAGGTGGAGCCATCATCTTGGACATGTCTAGTCCCTATTTCCTGTCAGCATTAATCTGTGCAAGCTGCCAGCTTGCTTGTCTGTGCCTGCAGCTCAACTTCACAGGCTGCTCTTGTTAGAAAATGATTTAGGGCTGCTTTTCATTAAAAAGAAAAGCCTTACCGAGGACTCCCATACCCTCACTATCTGCCTAAGTGATTTCATCTTAACTCCTCTATCAATGGAAAAAGATATTTCACACAAATGGAAAGGAAAGGTGAGCAGGAATAACTATACTTAAATAAAACAAACTTTAAGTCAAAAACAACTTTAAAAAAAGGACAAAGAAGGTCATTATACTATGATAAAAGGGATCAATCTAGGAAGAGAGTACAGTAATTACAAGTATATATACACTTGATACTAGAACACTCAGATTCATAAAACAAGTATTACTAGAGCAAAAGAGATAGCAAAAGTACAATATAACAATAGCCAGAGACTTCAACATCCCACTCTCAGCAACAGACAATCTAGACAGAACATCAACAAGAAATATTGGATTTAAAGTGAACTTTAGACCAAACAGACCTAACAGATATGTACAGAACATCTCTCCAATAACTACAGGATATACATTCTTTTCATCAGCACATGCAACATTCTCCAGGATAGACTATACTGTAGGCTATAAAAAAAAAGTCTTAACAAATTTTTGAAAATTGAAATCCTATCAAGTATCTTCTCTGATCGTGGTGGAATAAAACCAGAAACTAATACCAAGAAAGACTCCAGAAACTATACAATTACATGGAAATTAAACAACATGCTCCCAAATGATTATTGAGTCAATGAAGAAATTAAGATGGACATTTAAAAAATTTCTTGCAACAAATCAAAATAGAAACACAACATACTAAAATAGATGGGAGAGAGCAAAAATAATGCTAAGAATATTTATAGAAATAAATCCCTACATTAAAAAAGTAGAAAGATTACAGACTAACAGTCTAATAATATACTCAAGGAACTGGAAAAGCAAAAGCAAACCAAACCAAAAATTATGAGAAAAGAAATAATAATGATCAGAACAGAAAAAAATAGAAGCTTAAACAATACAAAAGGTTAACAAAATGAAAAATTGGTTTTTCAAAAACATAAACAAAATTGATAAACCACTAGCTAGACTAACCAAGAAAAGAAGAACAAATACCCAGATGAACAAAATTAAAAATTAGAAACAGGACGTTATGACTGATACCACAGAAATACAAAACATCGTCAGGGACTATTATGAAGAACTATATGCTGATAAACTGAAACACTTAGAGTAAGTGGATAAATTTTTGGATACATAAAACCTACTGAGACTGAATCAGAAAGAAATATATAACCTGAACAGAGCATTGAGTAGTGAGATTGAGTCAGCAATAAAAAGTCTCCCCAAAACCATAACAAAAGCCCAGGACTGGATAAATTCACAGCTAAATTCTACTAAATATATAAAATGAACTAATACCAATCTTCCGGGAACTGTTTCCAAAAACTAAAGAGGAAGAAATTCTCCGTAACTCATTTTATGAGGCCGGAATTACTGCATTTATTGCATTACCTGGATACTCAAACCAGACAAAGTCACAACAACAATACAAAACTACAGACCAGTGTCCATGATGAATAGAGATGCAAAAGTCCTCAACAAAATGCTAGCAAACCAAATTCAACAGCACATCAAAAAGATAATAAAACATGATCAAGTGGGATTTACAGCAGGAATGGAAGGCTGGGTCAAGACATGCAAATCAATAAATGTGATGCATCACATCAACAGAATGAAGTACAAAAACTGTCATCATCTCAATAAATACAGAAAAAGCATTTGATAAAATTCAACATCTCTTCATGATAAAAACTCTCAACAAACTAGACAAGGAAGGAACATATCTCAAAATAATGAAGGACATATATGTGAAACCTACAGGTAACATCCTATTGAATGGGGATAAGTTGTAAGTCTTTTTTCTAAGAACTGGAACAAGACAAGGATACTCACTTTCAACACTCATAATCAACATAGTACTGGAAGTCCCAGCCAGAGCAATCAGGCAAGAGAAAGAAATATTACAAAAGAGGAAGTTAAGTTGTCCTTCTTTGGTGATAGATGGTATGATCTTATATCTAGAGAAAACCAAAGAATGTACTAAAAACTCTTAGACTTGATAAATGTATTCAGTAAAGTTGTAGGATACAAAAATCAACATAAAAATCAGCAGTGTTTCTATTCACTAATAATGATATAGCCAAGAAAGAAATCAAGAAGACAAATCTAAATTTAGTGAATTTGTTCATATAATCAAAATTGTCATACTTACTGTCTGAACATGTTCATTACTTTCCCTATTCTTTTTTGTGTCTATAAGCTATGAAATGTTTCTTTTTTTCCTGATATTAAAATTTTGTGTTTACTCTCTTGTTTTTTTCACTAGTCTTGCTATGCTTTTATAATTTTTTGTTCTTTAGAAAGACAGACTTTTAACTTTGTTGATGTTCTTTTTGACTTTTTTCTAATTTATTGATTTCTGTTATTTCAAATATATTTCCTTTTTTCTTTTATACTTTCCATCCCTCAGATAAAATTATTCAGCTAGGTACACAAGTGAGCCATCCTATCCATTAGATTATTTACCATATGTATTATATTTATTTTAGTCTTTGTCTGATAGTTTCAACTTCTACGTCATTTCTCAGTAGTTTTCAATGGAATATTTTCTCTTTTGACCATGTGTAATCTATTTTCTTCCTTCTTTGTGTGCCATGTAATTTTTGGTTATATATTGGATATTCTGTATGTACGAATAGTACAGAATCAATAAGTGATATTTGTTTCCCCCAAATGGCAACCATTATTCTATTTGATGTCAATATAGGGAACTACAATTTAGCTTAAAGTGGAACTTGATCTAGTCTTTGTTGTAGTTTTAATCATATTCAGTTCACTACTTCACATATTTTAAGGTACAGAGAAAAAAAAAATCCCCTTCAGTGGGACTTTGGATCTGAGCATTGACAAGATTCCAGAACTTTCTCATGCTTTGTAGTTTAGCAGGTCCATTTCTAAACGGTCTGAGATTTCTCCCTGATTTTCAGCCTGTATCCCAGATTTTTGAGTCACTGTGGATTTTTTTCCCCAGTTCTTTCACCAAATTCCTCTGCCTTAAAATATTTCTTGCCACCCTGCTGTCCTGCCTCCAGCCTTTTGTGGGTCACTTCAGTGTACCCAGTAAAGACTAAGAGAGTTTTGAAGGAAGTTATCTCCGCTATTATGTCATGACCTCAGTCCTTGGAGTGTGGCTGTAATGCACAAAATGAAGGCTCAGAATTCCATTGAGGGGTATCAACTCCTCTGCTGCCCTGCACTCAGTCTTTGATAGCCTGTTTTGCACTTGCTAAGGTTCAACTTGCCATGATGAAATTTCTCTTGCTATCTTGCCATGATGAAATTTCTCTTGCTATCTCTTGCACTACATCTCTCTCAGCTTTTCTTCTGTGACTGTAGTCACTACATCTCTCTCAGCTTTAATTCCTTGACCCTAGTTCTTGGCAAAATACCTTGAGGTATTTGCTTATGGTTGATGAGAGGAATTGGCAGTAAGGCAGAAACCCTCAATGGTAAGGGCTTTTTAAGAATCTCTTCTTCATTTCAGCCACATGTAGTTGTAACACTGTTAAAAGCCTGGCTGATCTTTAATTTCTCTCTTTCACTTACCTTCAGTTTATGATTATATATTATTTTCAACACTCTGGCAGGGATGTAAAAATGAGTTTATTTTTCTCTTGGTAGTGTTGTCACTTTCTGAAATTGAGGTTATTTAGGCTTGTTAGTCTTCTTAACTCTTGGATTTTCTTTAAACTATCATTTTGTCACTTATATGGCTTATTGTTATTGTTTTGGTGGATATTATTCACATGTAGTTTTTTCACTTTCTAATCAGAATAAGCGGTCTAATATAAATTTGTCCTAGAATTACATTTTTAGCTTACTTTAATTCTTATCTACTTTTCTTCTTTATTTTTGTTCTTTATAGTCTCAGGTACTTCTTAACGAATTGCTTCCTTCTATTTCAAAGAGGCCATGTTTCTTTGAACTTATAAAGATGCAAGAAGGTTTTTATAAAAGGTTTTAAACCAAAATATTAATTACCATTTATCAAGTATATGGCACTTCAACTTATAAATGCAAGAAACTATGAGGTAATCATTGTTATTCCTGCTTTCCAAAATTGTAAACTGAGCATAGAATTATTAAATTACATGCTTAAGATGATACTGTTAATTTAGCACATAATATGATTGAGATTCTAACAGAGATTTGTCTAATTTAGCTATTGTGTCTCCATACATATGTATGTTCATTGCAGCACTATTCACAATAGCAAAGACATGAAATCAGCCTAGATTCCCATCAGTGATGGACTGAATAAATAAAATGTGGTACATATATACCATGAAATACTCTACGGCCAAAAAAGAGAATGAAATCATGTCCTTTGCAGCAACATGGATGGAGCTAGAGGCCATGATCCTAAACAAATAATTGCAGGGACAGAAAACCAAATACTACATGCTCTGTTTTATGATTGATTTTGATGAATGCTTCATCAAAATCACTAACCATATTCCATTCATGATTACTGGAAGCTAAACACTGAGTACACATGGACACAAAGAAGTGAACAATAGACTCTGGGACCTACTTGAAGGTGAAGGGTGGGAGGAGGATGAGGATTGAAAAACTACCTATCAGGTATTATGCTGATTACCTGGGTGCAAAATAATCTGTACACCAAACCCCCATCACATGCAATTTACCCATGTAACAAACTTGCACATGTACCCCTTAAAGCTAAAATAGAAGTTGGAAAGAAAACAACAACAACAAAACTATATTATACAATCATTTTCAAGTATTATTACAACTAAAAATTTCCTAATTTTAGCTCTGGTTAAGTGCTAATGTATGCAAGTAAGTACAAATGTAAGAGCCGTATTAGATTTGTTGTTCTAATTTACAATATCTTTTACAATTCGGTCAGTTTTTTTGTATTTCCTTGCTAGTTTATTCTGACCAGCTTTTGAACCATGCTGAAAAGATATTTTTTATTAGGTAATTAGTGCTTTAATAAAGCAAAATTCTAATTAATCAGTAGCTCTGTGTTCCAAAGTACATACTGTTTAAGACAATATAGTTCATAAAATAAGAAAAATTCTAATTATACAACTAGTTATATCATAAAAATCATACCATTATTTCATAGAACCAAACACAAGCAAAAGTCTACTAAAACTACTGTTAACAATGAAAGCTGGACAGTTGATCATTTCAATAATTAAAGTCCAAATGAAACAAATAAAATTCTACCTTTTTACTTGCGACAAAAGCTAATAAAAATGTGGAATATCTCAAAAATAATCTTCTGTTTTTAAACACATGCTATATTGTTTCTTGGAATTCTTTCTTCTGGGTTCTTAATTCAGAAGTCTCTTTCAAAATATGGATTATTAGAATGCCCTTTCATTTTCCTTTCTGTTTACATAAAAATGTTATGTTAATTTTACTATTCTTGTTATTGTTGTTTTTTCACTATCTAATGCAGAAAGCTCTACCAAAACTCAGTGTTTGCCAAAGGGTGAGTATGGATTTGCCTCACTCTTTCACAAATTCTGTTTGAAACCCCTTCTCAGAGACTGTTGTCCACATCTTTTGGCCCAATTCTGTTCTGATTTATCTTCTCCTATGCTGCTGTGGTTTGAATGTGTCCCCAAAGGTCATGTGTTGAAAACTTAATGCCAGTGCAACAGTGTTGAGAAGTGGGACATATAAGAGGTGATAAGGTCATGAGGGCTCTGCCCTCATGAATGGATAAATGCGATTATCACAATAGTGGAGTCCTTACAAAAGGAGGAGGTCACACCCCTTCCCTCTCTCTCTCTCTCTCTCACCCATCTGATGTCTTCTGCCATATTATGATGCAGTAAGAAGGCCCTCACCAGGTATGGCCCCTTGACTTTGGACTTCCCAGACTCCAGAACTGTGAAAACATGCATTTCTATTGTTTATAAATGATCCGGTCTCAGGTATTCTGTTATATCAGCACAAAATGAACTGAGATGCATGTCCTCTGCCTCACTCTCTATTGCTCTGTACAGATTAAGTTCCAGAATTCATGAATATTGAGGCTGTCTCCACTCCTGCATACATAGCTTTATTTGTGGGAATATCCTTTGCCTGATGCATTAAGCCATAACTTTTTGCCTTTATTGAAACATAGCTCTTCCAGATATAGCCATCTCTAACCACATACAGAAGGAAAGGTTTGGGTTTCCTCAAAAACAAGCACTCATTCATCACAATGGAATGTCTAGGTATTTTAGTAGATACAGATGTACTATTTTTTAATGGCTGTTCGTTGGTGGGAATGAGGAGATAATGGAATGGATAAAGAAAATAGTTCTTTCGACAGTTTAGGTAAGGCAACACCATAATTTTGAATTACATCCAAAAACTCTAAAGAAATGAAAAAAGCCATATAATAATCATGTTTTCTAGGTGGTTTTAAATTTTCTTTTTTCATGTAGTGTAATAAATAGTTTAGTCAAATATATGGAAAATCTGAATGCATAATTGCTAATTAGATGCATTATGGTTATGCATAACCATAAACCAGAAGCGCTGAAGTACAACTAATGATCATTTTTCTTTTCTTTTTTTTTTTCTTTTTGTTTGTTTGAGAAAGTGTCTCACCCTGTTGCCCAGGCTAGAGTGCAGTGACACAATCCTATGGCTCACTGCAGCTTCAAACTCTCAACTTCTGGGCTCAAGCAATCCTTTCACCTCACTCTCCTGAGTAGCTGGGACTACAGGTGTGTGCCTCCACACCCAGCTAATTTATTTTATTTTATTGTAGAGATGGCATCTCACTATGTTTCCCAGGCTGGTCTTCAACCCCTGGGTTCAAGCCATTGTCTCATTTTGATATCTCAACATGCTGGGGTTACAGGTGTGAACCACTGCACCTGGTCTTTTTTTTTTTTGTAAGTCTGAAAACTCATTGAAGATCTCTGAATGGTGGACTTCAGCAATGAACCTTTATTTGGATAATGATATAGCTAAAAATTGATGTATAACAGTATTATAATAATTTGATAATATTACAGTGTTATAATTTTATAATATAACAATATCATATTAATGTTATAACACTATAATGTTAAAACACACTTCTAAAACTCATGGCTTTGATCTATAAGTCCATGTTTTTTTAAAAACTGTTTCTGTTGTGATAGAGTGTTCTTACAACAAATATAAACCATGTTTTTCAGGAGAAAATGAACTTTTCTTGCTACTAGAATGCTAGAAAATTCTCCCATAGCTTTCATAGAGAAGACCCTATGTGATGTAGTGAACATTGTTATGCATTATTCCTCATTGCAAGCAAATGTCATACTATCAAACCTCATTTAGTAAAAACAGGTCTACAAGAAGCACATAGTAGCACAATTTGAATGTGCTTCTTTGTGAGGATATGTTCTAAGAAAAGTGAACGCTGGGCAGCTGATCAGTTAGGTGTTCTAATTTTCAGATCTAAGCTTTGAAGAGGTGTTATGAGATTAAGATTTTAATCTCTGGCACAAATCTGGAGTGCACATTTTATGGTAATACAGAAGGGTTATTCATAAATTCTGACCTTCAATAATGAACAAGGAGAGCTAAACAGACTACTTGATAATGGAATCAAGGGGTCCTAACAGTGTGCCCTAGGGCATGGCTAATATTGTTTTTTTCCTGAAAATAGTTCTGAGTAATTTAGATACATAAATATATTTCTTTGTCATTATTTGGAATTATTAATAAAGTGACAAGCAAAATGACTGGGGGAAAAAGCCACCAACAACATCCCCCAAAACCTTACCATGAAATAAAAACCTTATAAATATTTTAAAATCTTTTTAAAGCCACCCAAGATAATATAGATATTTTTTTCTAATTTTAAAATTTACTACATTTACTAATTATTTTTATTCTAGCTTTACTCAGCTCCTGTGTGATTTATAGAGCTCTTAATCTTTAGGAACAGCCCTGTACATAAAATATGCATTATTAATGTCTTTCTATCTCTTCCCCAAATTCATATTGATTATGCCATATGTTGTGAAGAATCATTGATCACTTAACTTACCAATACTTTATGCAGAGTGATGAAGTCTAGTTCATAAATCTATGGCAGTAAATTTGTTAGACCAATTTCTTTTCACAGGAAATTTCCAGCATTCAAGTTAATGAAGGAATTTGTTGTGCCCATTTCCAAACACAATGCCATTTACTGACAGCCACACATTGATTGGCTGTGTGTCCCTTTAAATCTTTGGCTTGCCTGGAGTTGAATGATTTAGGCATCAGCAGAGTGCACTTTAATTAGCCTTGAGGAAATCACGGTGGGGATGAAATAAGTTGGCTTGTTATTTTTCTGTTTGCACTAACACCAAGTAAGAACATGTAATTGGATTTTTAAAAAGCGTTGTCAGTCCTCTGGAGTATGCTTTGTTTACAGTTATGATTGCCTTATCTAATATGAGTGTCACACCTCCTAAAAAAGGGCCTTTTTCAGAGTCTGAAAGGTGTTGCATCAGGAAGATTTTATTTAAATTGTGCCCCTGCTGTCTAGGCCTCCACTTGATGCACTTAAAAGGAGGCCTGCCACATTACTTGGTATCACTGTGTGTCTGCAGCTGCGCTGCCTAGTGCTGGTACACCAATGACTTTCCCACTCGGAGCTGAAATAACAGAGAAAGGAAAATCAATCATGGATAAAAGTTACAGGATTCTATTTGCGAGAGTAAGCAATTTAGATGCTTCTCTATACTTCCTACAAGTCACAAGGGGATAGGAAAGAAATCTCGTATCCTCTTGGGCACAACAACTAGTAGTTTTCTTTCACAGAACGTCAGTATCAACTGGAGAAGATTGAAGAGAATAAGTGTGTGTGTGTGTGTGTGTGTTTGTGTGTGTGTGTGTATAATCACATAGTAAAAATATTTCAAGCACTTAGATAAAAAACCATTCAGATTAGGAAGGAATCAATATTCATCTTCCCCTACCTTTTTGATCTTTCACTTCTAAGTTACAAGCCTAAAATGTAGGTATGCTCTAAACTGGAAATTTGTTGGAACAAAAAAATTAGGGCTAATATTACTATGAAATAACTTCTTTCATGTCAAAAAGATGTCGTTCTTCTAAAGAAATTGTTTGAATTAAATGATGAAGGGGGATCATTGAGGAATATTAATTTCTGGTAACATAAAAATCAGGTTATTCCCAGTTATATAAAAACCACACAGAAAAGGACAAGAAAGCTACAGATCAATATTGCTTGAGAATAAACATGCAAAAATATTTAATAAAATATTAGAAAGTATAATCCAGTAATACATAAAGGAAGTATTATAAAATGGCCAAGTGAGGTTTGCCCCAGGACTGCAAATTGAGTTTAACATTTGAAAATCAATCAGTGTAATTCACTGTATTTACAGAGTAATGACTAACGGTATAATCATCTCAATAGGAACAGGCAAAGTAAAGAATTTTGATAAAATTCAATATCCATTTATGATAGAAACTTTCAGTGAACTAGAGATAAAAGAAAACTTCCACAGTGCAATAAAGCCTAATATATCACCACAGTTTAATGACGAAAGATTAAATTATTTTTCTCTTAAGTCTGGGAAAAAGCAAGGATGCCTATTCCCACTGCTTTAATATACAACTTTTTACTGGGTGACTTAGGGGCATTGAGGGGTTGGGGATGGGGTCCATAGGCAAGTAAGTTGGAAAGAAGGTGTAAAACTTTATTAATAGACAGCATGATTGGTATGCAAAAAAGGAATCCATAATATGAAAAGCCATTAAAACTAATAAGTGAATTTAGAAACATTTCAGGATAAATGGTCAAGATATAGAAACAATTGCATTTATATATATATAATTTATATATTTAGGAAACTAAATTTAAATAGCAATGTCATTTTTTATAATTTATTTTTAAAGTATATTTTGTCTTTTCCTGTTTTTTGTTTTGTTTTGTTTTGTTTTTGAGACAGATTCTCACTTTGTCATACAGGCTAGAGTGTAGTGGTGCAATCTCAGCTCACTGAAATCTCTGCCTCCTGGGCTCAACCAATCCTCCTGAGTAGCTGGGACTACAAGAGCATGCCACCATACCTATTTTTTGTTTATTTTTTGTGGAGATGAGGATTCACTGTATTGCCCAGGCTGTGCTCAAGCAGTCTACCCACCTTGGCCTCCCAAAGTGCTGGGATCACAGATGTGAGCCACCACTCCTAGCTAATGCCATTTTTGATAGCTCAAAAATTATAAAACACTTATTAGAGACAATATTAATATAATCTATAAGATCTATACACTTAAAAGTGCAAAATGTTGTGAAAAATGAAAGGAAATCTTTTTAAAAAGAGAGAGATAAACCATAACTATATATTGGAAGATTCAATATTATTAAGATATTCTCCAAAATGGGTCTATACCTTCAATACAACCTCAGTCAATATTCTAACAGGCTTTATATTTGGGGGAGAAATTGAGAAACTATTATAAAATTTGTCAAGGAATACAAAGGATCTACAGTGGCCTAAATTTTTTTGAAAAAGAACAAAGTTAGAGGCCTTATGCTACTTGATTTCAAAACTTTCTGTTATGCTATGGTAATCAAGATCTAAGGTAGACAGACACATATATGGAAGGAACAGAATAGACTGTCCCAAACTAGACCATACAGATATGTTCAACTGAGTTCCTAAAAAGTAACCATGGCGTTTCAGTGGCAGAGGCATTGGGAGGGTGGGGTGCAGTAAGGAATAGATTTTTAAACAAATGGTTATGAGACAACTGGGTGTTGATATGGAAAAATGCACTTCAACACTTACCTCAGACAATGAACAAAAATGAATTTAAAATGGACTATAATCCTGAATGTAAAATCTAAAGCTACAGCTTCTAAAAGAAATTATAAGGGACAATCTTTGTGACTTTGTGACTTTTGTGACTGCTGAGAATGTATAATAGTAAAATTTATTTGAGAAACTGTTTGCCAGTTTTATTTTTATAAAAAGTTAAATATATACCACTTGTCATATGAACTGGCAGTAACACTCCTTGGTGTTTCCTTAAGAGAAATGTAAACATGTATACACAAAAGATATATATATATACACACACACATATATATAGGATTCATAGATGCTTAGTTTTAATACCTTACAACTGGAAATCACCCACCAATTCATAAACAAGTGAATGGATACAAATTATAGTATTTACATAGAATGGAATACTATTCATCAATAAAAAAAAAAAAAGAAATACTGGTATATGTTGCATACAACAACATAGGTGAATCTCAAAAACATTCTGAGTAACAGAAAAAATCTAAACCCAAATTAATACAAGCCTATTACATATTATGTTTACCAATGTGATAAGGAATGCATTGCTGATAGGGCAGCAGTATCAATGAGAAGCTTTGGTAGATGTCCTTTCTAGGCATGACTAACTGTAGGAGACACTGTTATTGAATAGAATTATGTGGTCACTAAGGGGCTTGTGGAAATCCAAACTAGTAGTAATCTGGTGGAAGTAAGATGAGTGCAAATTATCTTCATGAATGGCTAGGTCAGAAAGGGTTGGAGTGGCTACCAGGAGACCTGACCCATGAGGAGCTATAGAGATGGTTATAAAATGTGTTGTCACTAGGGTGTTATGTTGTCTGTGCAGCCAAAAGAAATTAAAGATTTATAATCAGAGGCTCATGTTAACTGCCTTAATAAAGGTTTCCAATCCTAAATCCATTCTCAGAGTAGAAATAACCATTGACTGAGCAGCACATCACCCCACTATATCAATGGCACCCTATCAATTTGACTAATGAGCAAGAAGTATAAAATAGGTTTGAGGTGAGATAAAGGTTCTTCAAAGAGTAGGATATAAAGATTAAAACATGATGGCATCCAAAGGTAACAACCAGGGTAGGGCACTAGCAATGCCAGAGAACACAAGTAAGTTAGATGAGTTGGTTACCAAGAAAGATATGCGGTTTACAACTATTGTATTGATCCCTCTCCCTTAGCACACCCTCATTCCTTCTTGGGAGTCCCTTGTGACAGACTGATGGAGGAACAATTTGGCATGAATAAGTTACCTAAGTATTTTGAGTGTAACCAAAAAGGAATTGGTGTTGTACTGTGGTCCCCACTTGGTCAAGGCCTTGAAAGACAGTAGTAAGAGACATATCCCCAGTAGACTGCGCTTTGCTCTGGTCATCCATGTTATTCTAGTCATTCATTTTATGTAAAAAGAGAAATCGCCTGAAGTAAGAATATCCATCCATGGATTCATGGACAGTACCAAATAGCTTATCTATTTAGTCTAGAACTTGGAAGAAGAAAGATTAAAAAACTGAGAACAAAGAGATTTGAAGAAAAGACCTGTGAATGGAGTGAGCACATAGTAGAAAACTCTTTGTATCCCATTTTAGCACCCATCTGGGACAATTCACCATGTAGGAGGTAGTAAAAAATCAATTAGACTGAAAACTTGGCCAGCTGACTTTGGCAGCCTTTGTTACAGACCACCTCCATGCCGGCACAATGAGTTCCTGAAGGGAATGGTCATGCTAGCAGAGTTGAAGGCTCTGTATGGATCTAACATCATGAGCTTCCTTACAATAATGTTATTTTAACTAGCGTGGAAGCTGAATATTCAATCTGCCAATACAGGAACCAACTGCGAACACCTCTGATATGACACCGCCTCCAGAGGAGACTAACAAATCATTTAGTGGCAAGTTAAATACATTAAACCCCTTTATTTTGGAAGGGGCAGGGATTAGTTTTGATGGTGATTGTCAGATTTCGAGGGTACAGATCTGCATTTGTTGCCTGCAGGAATAGAAACAGAACCACCATCTGAGCACTTACAGAGTATTCAATCCATCAACATGAAATTGTGCATAATATTTTCTCAGACCAATTGATATAGTATGGATATTTGACTCCTTCAAATCTCATGTTGAAATGTGATCCCCAATTTAGAAGGTGGGGCCTGGTGGGAGGTGTTTGGGCTTTGTGGACACATCCCCCATGAATGGCTTGGTGCCCTCTTAACTGTAATGAGTAAGTTCTCACTCTGAGTGCATGCGAGATCTGGTTGTTAAAAAGAGTTAGGGACCTCTCCCCTCTCTTTCTTGCTTCTGCTCTCTGCTGTGTGATACACCTTCTCTCTCTTCACCTTCCACCATGAGTGGAAGCTTCCTGCAGCCCTCACCAGAAGCAGATGCTGGTGCCACACTTTTTGTACAGTCTGCAGAACTGTGAGCCAAATAAGCCTCTTTTCTTTATAAAGTACTCAGTCTTAGGTATTGCTTTATAGTAACGTAAATGGGCTCAGAGAGGATTTCCTCACGCCAGAAGTTCAAGGCTGTAGTGAGCTGTGATCATGTCACTGCACTCTAGCCTGGGCAACAGAGCCAGAGACCCTGAGTCAAAAGAAGAAGAAGGAAAAAAAAAAAAAAAAAGAGCAAGAATGTCTGCTGGTCTCTTCACACAAGTCCTCACATGGAAAAACACCTTAGGAGGGCTTACCATTTGCTCAGTGCAAATGGACTAATTCCTTCATAGCAATGCAAACACAGCCACGGACTCATTTTACAGCAAAGTAGCTCTGGCAGTGGACACATAACCATGGGGTCCACAGATTCTGTCACCCTGTGCCCATTAAGTAGAATACATGACATTAGGGCCTAGAGGGGAGACAGAAGTGCTTTCTTCCCCACAAGCTTAGGTTCTGTGTCCTATAGGTCTTGTTTGTTCTACAAGAGATAGGGTTAGAATTCTATTTAAGTACAAGCTTTGAGCGTTGTCTGCAATCTTTTCATTTAGGCTCCTTATACCAAGGAACTCTCAGGGCAACAGAGGAATCACTACAATGGTAGGGATAGTTGACTCTGGCCATCAGAAGGAAACAGAGCTATTATGACACACGAAGGGGAGGGGTTTGCAGGGAAGAAGAAGTTTGACGCTTAGGTACTTTTCTTGGTACTCTGCTGGCCAATTTTAATGGTAAATGGACCAGGAAAGCAGCCACAACCTGAGAACTCTGTACTGACTGTGGTCTCAGACCCCTTGGTGATGAAGTTCTGTGTCAGTCCATTAGCAAAGACACCTTGCACAGTAACAGAACCTGCGGAATATGAGAAAAATCTAGAATGAGAAGTAGAGGTGAAAGATGATGAGTATCAGCTGCAGGCCTAAGATGAACTGCAGCGGTGAAAGCTCAGAGCAACAAGATGAACCGCCTCATGTTCTGTGGCTTAACCTAGTACAGGGAGATAATTTGTACAGGAGAAGAAATCAGTGTGTTTATTTTCTCTGTGTTGTTTTTTTTCTTGGAACATTAATGAAGAAGACTGCCTTTTAGTCAAAGACCAACAGTTTGCTATTGACCAGACCCTTAAGATCAACTCTGTCTGCCAGGACTTTCTTGTGGGCCTGGACTATACAATCCAGTATAAATTATAAGAACATTTGGCCCTATTTAAGCTTGGTTTTACTTCAACCGAAGTTGCTACATGAACTTAATGCTTTTCTTTATTCTACTACACAAAGGTCACCACTGTGAGATTTATTTGATTTTGCAGTCTGGGTAATTAATTTGTTCATTCTGTTCACTCAGCATCAGCACTGTTTTTTGGAACAGTGCTACCAAAGCAAAGATTAATTTACATGGTACAATGCATCTAGAATAATCATTACCCCACAGAATTGTTATTGCTTGAATTCTAAGGAGAGAGAAGATGTTTCCCTACTGAGATAAAAAAGATTCTATTACAGTTTTTCATGAAAAACGAAAAGAAATGTGTCTAAACTTTTTTGAACAGGAGAACTTTTTGAAACTTTTAATTTAAATATACTATAATGTACTATTTTCTTGACTATTCTGGATAAATACCTTTGAGCTGCAAGGACTAAGAAAAAAACTCACCTAGTGATATTTTAAATAAAGGATATAGAGAAATCTAGAAATGTATGGAGGGCAACAAGTGCAGAAAACATCATTGGAAAAAAACAAAAGACTGCCTGTTTCTATCTCTCAATTCTCAAAACTGCGCATATCTTTTTTCATGCCACACAACCCTTTCTTCTTTCTGTTTTATTTTTTATGTCTATGCGAATTGCTTCTTACTCTCCCTCATCTATTTGGACATGGTTCATTATGGCCTACCATAAAAACACAGCCTAAGCCCTTCAATCTTCAGTGCTATTAGCTCAGCTACCCATTGTCCTTCCACATCTCAGATGAATCTGACCAGTTTAACGCAGATCAGGTGAAAACCACAGCCCAGTTGGCTGAAGGTAGTTAGGGAGGTGGGGTCATAGATTTGAACAGGCTCTCTAAGTCCAGTCCTTCAGCAGTGACATTTTGTGGGCAGGCATGCCCAAAATATGTCTATTACTCTGATCCAAAATTGTCAAATTGTCTGGGCTCCAGCTAGAATAATAAAAATGCGTTTATTACTTAGTTTACAGCTGGTTTCAATGACAGTATTTAATTAAGTTTATAGTGCCAATTGAGGCTCCATGGTGTAGAATGCATTTGGACTAAGGAGTAATATCCACTTCTCAGGCAGGTCAGGATAACAAAATCAGCTGGTGTACAATAAGTGGTTGGATGCTACAAAATGAAAGACAAGCTGTCACAATGGCAGCTTTTGGCTCCATGCAGACACACTAAGCTTTGATTTTTGCCACAGATATACACATAACAGAAATAAGAAATTGTTTTAGCAGATTGGAATATTCCATTCTAAATAAATCTCTATAGCATAAACATTAATTGACAAAGACAAATTCAGTTATATGACTCAATTAGAAAGTTTGATTTTTCATTTTTTACTGACTAGCACATTATTGGCACAATATATAACTATGGTATCAAAAGGTCTACAGAGTTTCATGTACTTTGAAGCTCTATAGGAAAATAAAATTCTACATCTAATCACCCCTCCATAACTAAAGCAAGTCAACTCTTCCTGACACCAGAGATGGTGTCAGTAGTTGTGTATATCATTGTAATGTTGGTCTTCCTGCTTTTATCAGTCTGTAGCATGTTTGCTACGTTTGTACCAAATTTATAGTAATTTATGACTACCAATTTTATCTTTCCTAGTAAGTGCAATAGCTGTGAGATTGTTGAAGTTGCTGATAAGCTAAGCTTTATAATTACAACTAAAAGAGAAAACAAAACAAATTCAATGCCATCAAAATTCATACATTTAAGAAATTTAACTGTTCATGAATATGCCTATGTCTATAGCTTCTGTATGCCTTAATGGGCATAGGGACAACACATACCCACATATTTTGAGAACCTAAGTGCTCATAGAGGAATTTCTATATGTGTAAAATGCATTCATATTTTATTATTCTGTTTTACTTTATTTATTTATTTTTTTGAGACACAGTCTTGTCCTTGTCACCCAAGCTGGAGTACAATGGCATGATCTTGGCTCACTGCAACCTCTGCCTCCTGGGTTCAAGCAATTCTTTTGCCTCAGCCTCCTGTGTTCCTGGGATTACAGGCACCTGCCACCATGTTCTGCTAATTTTTGAATTTTTAGTAGAGGTGAGGTTTTTCCATGTTGGCCAGACTGGTTTCGAACTCCTGACCTCAGGTGATCTGCCTACTTCAGCCTCCCAAGGTGCTGGGATTACAGGCATGAGCCACTATGTCCAGCTGCATTCATATTTTGAATGTACTAAATGTTTAATCTGAGAGAGATTTTTCCTTTCAACAAAATCGTGTCTTGTCATCATATTTAATTCTTCAATTTTCAGGATTTTATTAAAAATGCATTAAATACAGATGCAAGATCAAATAGAAAAATAAAATTATTCTTATATTTATAGACAAAATATGCTTCAATTATCTAGCCATTTGTAGTAAAAGCTACTTCTGCATAATATTTTCAAGATAATTTTCTAGCTTGATTTATCATGTAAAGCAGACTAAATCAGTCTTTTGCAATTAATAGAATATGAGAAATATTACAGAAGTTTGTTGTATATGTAAATAATGTAGAGTACAAAGAAGATATTGAAAACCACTGGATAAAATAAAGCCACATGTTTATTGAAAATATATTTTCCCATACAAATATGCTTAACTGAAAACATACTAATTAATTCTATTACCACTTATTACTACTTCATTTCTTTAATAACAGCTTTATTGAGATATAATTCATATGCCATAGAATACACCTTTTTAACATGAACAATTCAATTTTCTTTACATATTCACAGGGTTGTGCAACCATCACCACAATCTATTTGAGAACTTTTTTGTCTTTAAAGAAACAAAACAAAACAAAACAAAACAAAACCATACTCATTAGTAGTCACTATACATTCTTCACACTTCCCAATCCCTGGCAACCATTCATCTACTTTCTATCTTTATAGATTTGCATATTCTGGATAGTTCATATAAGCGGAATTATAAAATATGTGACCTTTTGTATCTGAATGTTGTCACTTAGCTTATTTTTTACATTTACCTATGCTGTATCAATAGAATGTATCAGTAGTTGATTTCTTTTCATGGCTGTTATGGAATATATAATCACACTTTTTTATCTACTTATGAGTGGATGAACATTAGGGTTGTTTTCACTTTTTTGACCACTCAGAAAAATGTTGCATGAACATTCACAAGGAAGTTTTTGTGTGGACACAGCATTTTCAATTCTCTTATATATCTAGAAGTAGAGTTGCTAGGTCATATGGTAACTCTATGTTTAACTTTTGATGAATGCCAAATTGCTTTTCCAATTGGTTTCAGTCATTTACATTTTCACCAGCTATGCGTTAGGGTTCCAACATCTTCAAATTCTTGCCAACCCTTTTTATTTTTCAAGTGGTATCTCGTTGTTTTGGCTTACATTTCCCTAAGGACTCATGATATTGCAAATCTTTTCATTTGCTTACTGTCCACATCTTCGAAGAAATGGCTATTCAAACTATTTCCCCACTTTACAGTTGGCTTGTCTTTTATTGTTGAGTTGGAAGGGTTCTTTATATATTCTGGATATAAGCCCTTTATCAGAGATATGATTTGCAAAGATTTTTCTCTCATTCTCTGGGTTTTCTTCTCATTTTATTTATGGTGTTTTTTTTCAGCACAAATATTTCACAGTTTGATGGAGTATAATTTATTTTTTTCTTTTGTTGCTTGTGCTTTTATTGGCATACGTAATAAACTAATTAATTGATCCAAGGTTTGTAAGATTTGTTTCTATTTTTTCTTCAAAGTGTTTTATTGTTTTAGCTCTTAGTTCCATTTCAAGTTAATTTTACATATGGTAGGAGGTAGTGGTCCAACTTCATTCTTTTACATTAGCTGTATAGTTATCCCAGCACCATTTGCTGAGAAGACTATCCTGTTCCCAGTGAATGGAGGGTCTTAGTAATCTTAGTGAAAATCACTTGACCATATATATGTAAGTTTATTTTCGGACTCTGAATCTCTCAGTTCTATTCCTTTGATCTATATGTCTATCTTATGCCACTACCACATTGTCTTGATCAATATTTCTTTGTAGTAGGTTTTGAAACCAAGAAGTCTGACTCTTCTTGTTTTATTCTTTTTCAAGATTGTTTTGGCTGTTCTGGCCCATTGCAATTCATGTGAATTTAGAATCACTTTATTAGTTTCTATGGAGAAGTCAGCTGGGATTCTGATGGGAATTGCATTGAATCTGTAGATCTACTGTGGGAAATACTGCTATCTTAACCATGTTTAGTCTTCTGATTCATGAATATGAGATGTTTCTCCAACTATTTAGATTTTTAATTTCTGTCAACTATGTTTTATAGTTTTAAGAGCATAAGTTTGCACTTCTTTTGTTGAATTTATTTCTAAGTGTTTTGTTCTTTTTTATACTGTTAGAAAAGGAATTATTTTCTTAATTTCATTTTCAGATTGTTCATTGCTAGTATAGAATTACCATTGATTTTATATATTGATCTTATATCTTGCAATCTTGTTGAAGTCATTTATTGGTTCTCTCTATCTCTCTCTCTCTCTGTCTTTTTCTGTGTGTGTGTGTATGTGTGTGTGTATCCTAAGGATTTCCTATATAAAAAAAATCATGTTACCTGGAAATAGAAACAGTTTTACTACTTATTTTCCAATTTTATTGCTTTTCATTTCTATTATTGCCTCATTGCAAGTGGTTAGAACTTCTAGTCCTATCTTTAAGAATGATGAGAACACACATCTTTGCTTTGTTCCACGTCTAAGGTGGGAACACATTCAGTCTTTCGCCAGTAAGTATGATGTCAGCTGGTGTTTGAGATGGCTTTTATCAGATTGAGGAGTTTTTCTTCTATTTCTACTGTGGTGAGTGCTGTTATCATACGCATATAGTCCATGGGATCACTCTGTATTATTTCTTTCAACTGTATATGAATCTACAATTATCTTCAAAAATTATCATAATAATTTATTATTTTAAGTAATAGTTCCAAATGTCTCCTTGCTATACATTTTTCTCTTATAGGTATTACTATGGATCATACTTAATCATAAGAATGTTGCCATTCTCTTAAAAATCAACATGGGCTCTTTTAAAATATTTTTGACAGATTCCCCCACATCTATTTTGAAAGTTTGGCTCAAGCATGCTTTATCTAGAAAATACTGATTATTAATTAAAAGCCATTTCCTCTTTGGATGTAGCTTAACTGTTTAGAGGGCTTAGATAAGATAATTTCCTTGAAGACCAAGCAGCATTCCAGTATTTTGCCTCTACCAAAATGTATGACAGTTCCCATGGTTATGAATGCATGAATCATCTTTTTCTCTGTGAAGTAATCCTGATTGCCTTCCCTACTTGCCAGGGAAAAAGTAACTGATATAGGCCCATTAAGCTCAGATTTCACAATCACTGGCTTTAAGCCTCCTTGTTCAAGAAATTTTCTGTGGTCTCCACCATCCTAATTTTCTTAGTGCTTTCACAGTGTTTAGTCCATTTTGAAATGATAATGAGAACATACCCTCTTTCTGTGTGTTATAATCAGACAAGAAGGAACAAATGTGCCTGGAACCAAGAGTATTATAGCTCTTTTAATTCATTCAGCTGATCAATGTGCAGCCACCCAGACCGCAGAGCACTTACACTTACAGGGTAGCTAACTCACAGTAGGTCCCAGGACCACCTGTTTGCTTTCTAATGGTGCCCCCAACAATATGGAAACCTTACGTGCTGAATGCCACCAATGGAATCTGGAGAAATACGATGGAATCTGTATTTTTATTTTGTAACTTTACTCTTGGTCTTTTTGGCATGGTTCTATCTTTATATACTAAAAACTTTGCAAATGGATGTAGGGTCCCTAATTATCTTATGTCTGAGGATATCTCTAGTGTTTTGTTTGCATGCTCAACAACAGAAGTTAGAGTACATGGACACCAAAATTATATCAATCATCATTTCAGTTAGGGACAAGGCAAAAGTAAAGCAATATAAGAATAGATAAATTGCAAGTTCTCATGGCTAGTGTCTTTAAATAAGTAAGAAAATTGTAGGCTGGATCAGTGCCTAATCTTGGTGGAAAAAAATGCATACAAGACGTGGCAGGATTTCTTTTATTAGAATCCCATAATATAATTGAGCATGTATGCTTAGTAAGTAAACCCCATCCCCACATTTGTAATCGTAAGTAATCTTCCATATAACTTTAGGAAATAGAAATTATCTACATTTTATAATTCAAGAAACTGAGGTTACAGGTTCTTATATAAATAACCCACAAACAGGTAATAAATGGCACAGTGGGCATTTGAACCTAAGACTTTCTGATTTCAATGGGTTTTCTCTTTTTACATTGTACTGCCAGTCTATGAATCACTATCAGATAAAAAAATAGTTGAATTAAAATAACTGAAAAGACAATGAGAAAATAATGAAAACATTGAGGTTAATTTAAAAAATATTTATCTCCATTTAAAAATCATTCCATTTGAATGTACTTTCAAATGGTTTACAAAAAGGTACAAAGATCTGAAATACGTAAGTCTAATGATGCATAGTTTATTTACTATAAGGTAATTCATTAGGGAAAGGATTGTCTTTTTAAAAGTGGTGCTAGAATAATTGAATAACAATATATCCAAAATAAAATGAACCTCAGCCTTTACTCTTACCACATACCAAGTATAAATTGAAATGTGTCATAGACTTAAACATTAGATAAAATAACAAAATGTCTATACAAAGGAAAAAAATCTCTGTGACCTTGGCTTATACAAAGATTTCTTAGGACACAGAAGGGAAAAAGTCAAATAGATAATTTGATAAATTTGGCTACATCAAATTGAAATAGTTTGGGTGAATTCTATTATATGTGCCTTTATAAACCTGAATTTTTAAAAAGTATTTACTGTAAGTTTACTATGTTAGTTTATAGGCAGTGAGTATACAAAGAAAGCAATAAAATCCTCCTCCTCAAAAAATTTGTAGTTTAATGGTAATCTAGACAAGCAATAGATACAAAATAATATTATCAGGGCCATAATAGGAAGATAATAGAGGAGCTTGGAGAAACACCACTGATTTTGTCTTGTGAAAGGTGTAGAAATGGAGCTAAATAGTTTTAAGAATTTAGTATATGATAAAGATGACCTTGTGCATACCAGTGATGAAAACAGGATTATTCAATAACTGTAAAATAGCTATCCCTTTTTAAGTTCTCACAGTGTGCACGTTTTAAAATCTTATTTTTAACTCTTCTTTGAAGATTTGAAGAGAGAGTTCTATTCTCCTGCCTCGGCCTCTTGAATAGCTGGAATTACAGGTATATAAGATCACACCTGGCTAATTTATTTTATAATGTAGAGACAAGGTCTCACTTTTGTTGCCCAGGCTGGTCTCAAACTCCTGACTGTAAGCAGTCCTCCTGCCTCAGCCTCCCAAAGTGTTGGGATTACAGCTCTGAGCCACCATGTCTGGCTAATAATTGTTTATTTTCCATTTATGAAGTAATGTAAACCACAGAATTCTATGAGGCATGTATTGTTGATACTGTCCCCACTATCAATAAGGACATTCGAGCACAGGAATGTTAGGTAACTTGTCCAAGGTCTCACATGAAACCATAAAAATACCTAAAAGAAAAAATGGGAAAAGGTTATAATATAGGAATGGAAAACAGTTTTCTTAGCCATGACAGAATCCCAGCAGCCATGAAAATGTTTGATAAAATTAGATATAAAAATTAAATATTTGCATCACAAAATACTATGCAGAAAGCTGGTGGACAACTGATAAATTGGGAAAATATTTTTATGAGAAATTGCAAGCATTGGGAGTATTATTTTTCTTAACATGTAAGTAATACCTACATATCAAATAGAAAATATTCAATAAAAATGGGTAAAGAGTATGAAACTCAAAATAAAAAAGCATGTAAAACACCCTTAAATATAAACAGGGGCTAAACGTCACTCGTAATAGGAACAATGAAAATTAAACAAGATACTACATTTTACTCAGCAGATCTATAATGCTGAAAAATTAATACACCGTATTTATCTGGGTGGGGCAACACATACAATTATACACTGATAATGGGAGTTGAAAATTATACCCCTATAGAAGGCAACTTGTAATATTTGTACATATTTGTAATGCATATGCACTATTCAGGTAATAAAACTTCTAAAATTAACTTTAAATTTATATTCAATTATGTATAATAGTATGCATGTACAGAGATCTTCATAACATGCTGTTTATAATAGTAAAATACAACACTATTAAAAATAAGAAAAAAATTAGCTATAGGCAATTACAGAAGCAAAATTTTCAACAGTCAGTTTAAAAATATGTTGTTTTGTTCTTTTGGCTTGGGATTGTCTCGACTATACGGGCTTTTTTTTTTCTGGTTCAATATAAAATTCAAAGTAGTTTTTTCTAATTCCGTGAAGAAAGTCAGTGGTAGCTTGATGGGATAGCACTGAATCTGTAAATTACTTTGGGCAGTATGACCATTTTCACAATATTGAGTCTTCCTATCTATGAGCATGGAATGTGTTTCCCTTTGTTTGTATCTTGTCTTATTTCCTTGAGCAGTGGTTTGTAGTTCTCTGTGAAGAGGTCCTTCACATCCCTTGTGAGTTATATTTCTAGATATTTTATTCTCTTTGTATTTGTAACAATTGTGAGTGGGAGTTCACTCATGATTTGGCTCTCTGTCTATTATTGGTGTATAGGAATGCTTGTGATTTTTGCATATTGATTTTGTACTCTGAGACTTTGCTGAAGCTGCTTATCAGATTAAGGAGATTCTGGGCTGAGATGATAAGGTTTTCTAAATGTACAATCATGTCATCTGCAAACAGAGACAATTTGATTTCCTCCCTTCCTATTTGAATACCCTTTATTTCTTTCTCTTGCCTGATTTCCCTGGCCAAAACTTCCAATACTGTGTTGAATAGGAGTGGTGAGAGAGGGCATTCTTGTCTTGTCCCGGTTTTCAAAGGGAATGCTTCCAGCTTTTGCCCATTCAGTATGATACTGGCTGTGGGTTTGTCATAAATAGCTCTTATTATTTTGAGATACATTTCATCAATACCTAGTTTATTGAGAGTTTTTAGCATGAAGGGTTGTTGAATTTTATTGAAGGCCTTTTCTGCATCTATTGAGATAATCATGAGGTTTTGGTCCTTGGTTCCGTTTATGTGATGGATTATGTTTATTGATTTGCGTATGTTGAACCAGCCTTGCATCCCAGGGATGAAGTTGACTTGATCGTGGTGGATAAGCTTTTTGATGTGCTGCTGGATTCTGTTTACCAGTATTTTACTGAGGATTTTCACATCCATGTTCATCAGGGATACTGGCCTGAAATTTTCTTTGTTTGTTGTGTCTCTGCCAGGTTTTGGTATCAAGATGATCCTGGCCTCATAAAATGAGTTAGGGAGGAGTCCTTCTTTTTCTATTGTTTGGAAGAACTTCAGAAAGAATGGTACCAGCTCCTCTTTGCACCTCTGGTAGAATTTTGTCAGTTTGTCAAACTCATGCTCCATCCAGTTTGTTCCCTTGCTGGTGAGGAGTTGTGATACTTGGAGGAGAAGAGACATTCTGGGTTGACAGACATCTCATACTGGAGACCTCCAGTTGGCATCTGGCAGGTGCCCCTCTGGGACGAAGGTTCCAGAGGAAGGGGCAGGCAGCAATCTTTGCTGTTCTTCAGCCTCTGCTGGTGATACCCAGGCAAACAGGGTCTGCAGTGGACCTCCAGTGAACTCCAGCAGACCTGCAGAAGAGGTGCCTGACTCTTCAAGGAAAACTAACAAACAGAAAGCAATAGCATCAACATCAACAAAAAGGACGACCACACAAAAACTCCATCTGAAGGTCACCAATATCAAAGACCAGAGGTAGAGAAATACACGAAGATGAGGAAAAACCAGCGCAACAAGCTTGAAAATTCCAAAAACCAGAATGCCTTTTCTCCTCCAAAGGATCACAATTCCTTGCGAGCAAGGGAACAAAACTGAACGGAGAATGAGTTTGATGAATTGACAGAAGTGGGCTTCAGAAGGTGGGTGATAACAAACTCCTCCAAGCTAAAGGAGCATGTCCTAACACAATGCAGGGAAGCTAAGAACCTAGAGAAAGGGTTAGAGGAATTGCTAAATAGAATAACCAGTTTAGGTAAGAACATAAATGACCTGATGGAGCTGAAAAACACAGCACAAGAACTTCGTGAAGCATACACAAGTATCAATAATCAAATTGATCAAGTGGAAGAAAGGATATCAGAGATTAAAGATCAACTTAATGATATAAAGCATGAAGACAAGATTAGAGAATAAATAATGAAAAAGAATGGACAAAGCCTTCAAGAAATATGGGACTATGTGAAAAGACGAAACCTATGATTGATTGGTGTACCTGAAAGTGATGGGGAGAATGGAACCAAGTTGGAAAACACACTTCAGTATATTATCCAGGAGAACATCCCCAACCTAACAAGACAGGCCAACATTCAAATTCAGGAAATACAGAGAACATCACTAAGATATTTCTCGACAAGAGCAACCCCAAGACACATATTTGTCAGATTCACCAAGGTTGGAATGAAGGAGAAAACATTAAGGGCAGACAGAGAGAAAGCTTGGGTTACCCACAAAGGGAAGCCCATCAGACTAACAGTGTATCTCTCTGCAGAAACCCTACAAGCCAGAAGACAGTGGGGGCCAATCTTCAACATTCTTAAAGAAAAGAATTTTCAAAGCAGAATTTCATATCCAGCCAAATTACGCATCACAAATGAAGGAGAAATAAAATCCTTTACAGACAAACAAATGCTGAGAGATTTTGTCATCACCAGGCCTGCCTTACAAGAGCTCCTGAAGGACACAGTAAATGTGAAAGGAAAAACCAGTACCAGCCAATGCAAAAACATACCAAATTGTAAAGACCATCAACACTATGAAGAAACTGCATCAACTAATGGGCAAAATAACCAGCTAGCATCATAATGACAGGATCAAATTCACACATAACAATATTAACTTTAAATGTAAATGGGCTAAATGCCCCGATTAAAATACACAGACTGGCAAATGGGTTAAAGAGTCAAGACCCATCAGAGTGCTGTATTCAGGAGACCTATCTCACGTGCAAAGACAAACGTATGCTCAAAATAAAAGGATAGAGGAATATTTACCAAGCAAATGCAAAAGAAAAAAGAAAAATCAGGGTTTGCATTCCTAGTCTCTGATAAAAACAGACTTTAAACCAACACAGGTCAAAAAAGTCAACGAAGGGCATTACATAATTGTAAAGGGATCAATGCAGCAAGAAGAACTAACTATCCTAAATATACATGCACCCAATACAGGAGCACCCAGATTCAGAAAGCAAGTTCTTAGATACCTACAAAGAGACTTAGACTCCCACACAATAATAGTGGGAAACTTTAACACCCCACTGTCAATATTAGACAGATCAACGAGACAGAAAATCAACAAGGATATTCAGGACTTGAACTCAGCTCTGGGTCAAGCAAATCTAATAGACATCTACAGAACAGAACTCTCCACCCCAAATCAACAGAATGTACATTCTTCTCAGTACCTCATCACACATATTCTAAAATTGACCACATAATTGGAAGTAAAACACTCCCCAGCAAATGCAAAAGAATGGCAATCATAACAAACAGTCTCTCAGACCACAGTGCAATCAAATTAGAACTCAGGATTAAGAAATTCACTCAAAACCACACAACTACATGGAAATTGAAAAACCTGCCCCTGAATGACTACTGGTTAAATAGCAAATTTAAGGCAGAAATAAAAATGTCCCATGATACAAACTCTCAGGATACAAAATCAACATGCAAAAATCACAACCATTCCTCTACACCAATAATAGTCAAACAGAGAGTCAAATCATGAGTGAACTCTCATTCACAATAGCTACACAGATAATAAAATACCTAGGAATACAACTTACAGGTGATGTGAAGGACCTCTTTCAGGAGAACTACAAACCTCTGCTCAAGGAAATAAGAGCAGGCACAAACAAATGGAAAAACATTCCATGCTCATGGATAGAAGAATCAACATTGTGAAAATGACTATACCACCCAAAGTAATTTATAGAATCAATGCTATCCCCATCAAACTACCATTGACTTTCTTCTCAGAATTAGAAAAAACTACTTAAATTTCATATGGAAACAAAAAACAGCCCATATAGCCAAGACAATCCTAAGCGAAAAGAACAAAACTGGAAGGAGCATGCTACCTGACTTCAAACTATACTACAGGGCTGCAGTAACCAAAACAGCATGGTACTGGTACCATAACAGATATCGACCAGGGGAACAGAACAGAGGCCCTAGAAATAATGCCACACATCTACAACCATCTGATCTTTGATAAACTTGACAAAAACAAGCAATGGGGAAAGGATTCTTTATTTAATAAATGGTGTTGGGAAAAGTGGCTAGCCATATGCATAAAAATGAAACTGGACCCCTTCCTTACACCTCATAAAAAATTAGCTCAAGATGGATGAAAGACTTAACTGTAAGATCTAAAACCATAAAAACCCTAGAAGAAAACCTAGGCAACACCATTCGGGACATAGGCATGGGCAAAGACTTCATGACTAAAACACCAAAAGCAATGGCAACAAAAGCCAAAATTGACAAATGGGATCTAATTAAACTAAAGAGCTTCTGCACAGTGAAAGAAACTATCATCAGAGTGAACACGCAACCTACTGAATGGGAGAACATTTTTGCAATTTGTCCATCTGACAATGGCTAATATCCAGAATCTACAAAGAACTTAAACAAATTTACAAGAAAAAACAACCCCATCAAAAAGTGCATGAAGGATATGAATAGACACTTCTCAAAAGAGGGCATTTATGCAGCCAACAAGCTTATGAAATAAAGCTCATCAGCACTGGTCATTAGAGAAATGCAAATCAAAACCACAGTGAGATACCATCTCACACCAGTTAGAATGGCAATCATTAAAAAGTCAGGAAACAATAGATGGCTGGAGAGGAGGTGGAGAAATAGGAATGCTTTTACACTGTTGGTAGGAGTGTAAATTATTTCAACCATTGTGGAAGACAGTGTGGCTATTCTTCAAGGATCTAGAATCAGAAATACCATTTGACCCAGCAATCCCATTACTATGTATATACCCAGTGGATTATAAATCCTTTTACTATGAAGGCACATGCACATGTATGTTTATTGCTTCTCCATTCAAAATAGCAAAGACTTGGAACCAATCCAAATGCCCATCAATGATAGACTGGATAAAGAAAATGTGGCACATATACACCATGGAATGCTATTCAGCCATATAAAAGGATGAGTTCATATCCTTTGCAGGGACATGGATGAAGCTATAAATCATTATTCTCAGCAAACTAACACAGGATCAGAAAACCAAACACCATGTGTTCTCACTCATAAGTGGGAGTTGAACAGTCAGAACACATGGGCACAGGGAGGGGAAATGTCACACACTGGGACCTTTCAGGGGGTGGGGGTGTAGGGGAGGGAGAGCATTAGGAGAAATACGTAACGTAGATGGCGGGTTGATGGGTGCAGCAAACCACCATCGCAAGTGTATACCTACATAACAAACCTGCACGTTCTGCACATATATCCCAGAACCTAAAATATAATAATAAGTTTTTAAAATGTTGTTTTATTACCTATGTAAGCAGTAAAAAAGATCACCTTAAAGAGAAAATATGATGGCCTCTCACTCCTCTACAACCTCATTCCACACTAGAAAAAAGAAAAAGTATACCAAATTCTGACAAAAGAGCATTTTAACTATGAATATTATATCTGATTAAGATGTCAGTCAAATATGAAGACAATAGACAGAAGTTAGGCACAGTGGCTCTGGCTTGTAATCCCAGCACTTTGGGAGGCTGAGGAGGGCCGATCACTTGAGGTCAGGAGTTCAAGGCCAGCCTGGCCAACATGGTGAAACCCCCGTCTTTACTAAAAATACAAAAAAAATTAAAAAATAAAAGAATAACTGGGCATGGGGCACACATGTGTAATCCCAGCTACGCGGGAGCCTGAGGCAGGAGAATCGCTTGAACCCAGGAGGCGGGGTTGCAGTGAGCTGATCTCACACCTTTGCACTCCAGCCTGGGTGACAGAGGGAGACTCTATCTTTAAAAAAAAAAAAAAAAAAAAAAAGAGTAGACAGAAATTATCCAGTACAAAATATTCAGGAAACTTTGTAACAGTCTTTTTTGGAAAAAGTCAACCTGCTGCACAACAAATCCAATCAGTTAGGTGGTAAATCAAGACAAAAACTCAACAATAAAGACAACATGATAAACTCACTTGCAATTAGCATTTGGATTTATTTAAATATAGAAATAACACCAAATGACTCTGAGAAGGATTTTTACAGAACACAATATAAAGGCTATAAACATGTATAATGTGAAATTAACATCATAATTTTAACACTAATTAAAAATTTGGAGTTAGAGTAAGGAAAGATGAGGAAAAGTATGATAGTATTAATATTTGTATCTCTTAGAGAGGCAACAAATACATAAAAAGTATGGGAACAAAAATGAAGGAACTCCACTTCTTACAATGGAATATTAAAGCAAGTATCTTACGATGTAAAGCCTCATCAGTTCCTGGTAATAGTAATAAGAAAATTGTCAGCTTTTTCTATGATTTTATAAATTTCCAAAAATATATTACTATAAAGTTTAAGATAATTAAAGTTTTGTGCCTTAAAAATGTAACTGACTTCCTTTTATCTAGGTCTAGCTCCGAATAGAGGCATTGGAATTTAAATCCAATAAAAACATTAGCATTCCATCGATACAATTATTCTGGGAGTATTGTGGAGGCATATGTAAATAAATAGCAATATTTAGAAAGGCCATGTTTCTTATGAACTTGAATAAAAATTCTATTTATATATATTTACATATAATATATAAAATATATAAATATAACAATTATACATATACTATAAATATGAAATTATGTACATATAGGTCCCCCTTCTGTGCTCTTTGAAAATTATTCCAGATCAGGGATGATGACTCATGCCTGTAATCCTAGCACTTTGGGAGGCTGAAGTGGGAGGATTGCTTGAACCTGGGAGGTCGAGGTTACAGTGAGCCATGATCATGCCACTGCACTCCAGCCTGGGCAACAGAGCAATGCCCTGTTTCTAAATAAATAAATAAATAAATAAATAAAATTTTTAAAAGATCATTCCAGCACAGTTGAGGAAAATACACTCAGAGAGGCATATTCAGTTAAAGAATTTATTATACTCACAGGTGCTAGGGACAGGAGGCAAGGCAAACCATGCAGGGCCATATGGAAGCAGCTCCCAAGCAGAAGGATCAACCAAGCAGGTGGGGATGCAGACAGTGAGGAGTGGAAGCCAAGTGCCTTCATTAGGGGTTAGGGTGGAGGAGCAAAAAACATAAGGGGATTTCATTGCTGTGTTTGAAAGTCACTAGGTCCCCTCGCAGCCTGTTTGTGGGGATATTGAGGCATCAGGAATATATAAAGTTTAAAAATTTTACAATACAATGAGTGTATGTGTGAAGGGGGGGAGGGTATAAATTAACACTGTTTACAGTAAAATTTTCAGTTCAATTTCTATCTTTGTTTTTCCTCTATCGACACTTAGTATAGTTTAATAGATAATGGATAAAACATAGACTTTGAAGTCAGAATGACAATGGTTCTAGTCCTAGTTTCTCCACAACTTTCTAAACTTTACTGTTATCTTGGTCAGATTCTTTAAGCTGTGTAAGCATCAGTTACTGTGACTGTAAAATTGTGTTAATTATATTACCTGCTTTCTACTGCTAATGCAGGCATTAACATCATATATAAATTGCCATACATAGTCCCCGAGATAGGGGAAATGCTGAGTGACAGTTTGCATTTGCTCAGGTATCCAGCATGCTAGTATATTTACAATACAGCTTGAAAAAGAGAAGGGAAAACACTCCTTACCACTAAGATGTGTATTAACATTTTGGACAGAAGATACATATAGTTTGACAAAGCTTCCATATTATTCTTGTCCTCTGTCTGTCTCTTCCCTTGAGAAGACTGCTATAAATAATTTTTCACTATCAGGTGGGATGGAGTTTATAATTTTGTAATACTCTAGTAAAGTCCCTTAGAAGGAGACTTTTTGCTTATCTATCCATTTTTCTTTGGTCTACTTTGTCTCAGCATAGTAATAAATAAAATATAAGTGGCAGGAAATAATATTTGTTCACAAAAATTACTTCTTGCTATTGAATTATATTTCAAAATTATTTTTCCTGAGTAACCTTTTTCTTCCAATTCATTCAACTCCAGTTCCTGAGTCATTTCTAATTAGCTACCTGGGAAAGAGTCTTCTCCTACCCCATTTTTTGGCCTCTTTATTAATCTTCTGGATTTGTCTCAATGAAGTATTTATTCAGTCTTTTCTGGCCTACACTTGGTATTTCAAGAGCTGGCATTTCCCTTTCTTGTCTCTGGACACTAATATTTAATCATATAATCATAGGAACTGGAGACGGATGAGACGTAACAGTTCATTCTCCATCTGCCTGCCAAACCTGGTGCTGTTTTCCCTATCATTTGGCATTAAATTTTACAAAGCTGGCAATTAATCCACTAACATAATTTTAAGTGCCATGTTTTTGCATATATATCAGGAATATCTAACTATCTGAAGTCTTATGCTCATTCCATGGCTATTTCTTTTAGATGAGATCACCTCCAGTAATAATGTGTACTTGTTAGAAGATGTGCATGTGTGTGTGTGTATGTATGTCTATGCTATGTATATATACACACACACATATATACATACATACACACACAGAATTTCCAAATCACCAGTTATGGTGGTCAGTTTAGTGCACATGTTATTTCAGTGTGCGAAACGCAAATCAAGCACATGGCTGGAACAGAGATGAATGGGCTATTCAGACAAAATTTCCAACCCAGTCTCCAAGCAACACTGTCATCACTCTATGATTTTTGTGACTATAAAATACTTTCCTATCATTTAAAAGTACACTGCAAAATCTTGTGGTTTTCTAACTCCTCTAAAGGATAAGTTCTTCCACTGTAAATCTTTATCATATCCTGGAGAGACGTGGTTCACATAGAAGTTTTATTATATTTATTACATCATTACAGATGTGTAGTGGCAAACAGATTTAAAACATCAAAACCAATACATATTACATTCATCTCCAAATGTTTTCCCACCTGAGGCTCATATACTCCTACCTCAAGCATGCATTGTACTCCTTATGCTTCAATCATTAAGTAATATCACTGCAAAATATTTGGAAAATTACCTAAAATTATGGATTTATGAGATTATTTTCATAGTAGGATGTGATATGTATGTGACTCCTTCATGTAGCTTTTATAATGTAGGCAGAGAACATTCATATAGCCAGAGAACATTCTAAATCAGAAGATATAAAGTGGCACACCCTAATCCACACCCAAAGCCTAATCCACACCCAGCCTAACCCATACCCAAAGTCATCTTCTGCTATATCCTTAGTCAAGGACTTCAGACTTGAGCTAAAATGCCTCCTCCTTCACCATGCAAATCTTGGTGTTCTTATTTGAAAGTGAGATGATGATGAATCCATACTAATCTTATACTCATCATCCCTTTGCTGTTCTTGTCACACACACACACACACACACACACCACACACTCACACACTCCGCTTGCCTGAAATTCATCTTGACTTTGTTTATTCTGTGGCATTATTTGTGCATAGGTCTTTCTTCCCCACTTGATTGTGAGCTACTTTGAGGGTAGTGCTAGACCTTGTACCTAAGCATTCCCTGCATTTTGCACACTGCTTGTGCTTTATAAACTGTAAAGTAAAATATATTAAGTAAAATAAAAATGCATTATTGGCTCTTTATAATGGCAAGAAATTATGACAAGCAATTATGACAAGAGTTTCTTTAGTTGCTGTAGAAGATGAGAGAAATGACTCATAACTAGAAAGGATTACCATCTTTGGGAACTTCTGTGTATCTCTAGGCTAGAGAAAGTAAAACTCACAGCTGATTATACAAAAACGATGGCAGAGTTCAGTGTGAACTGACAAGTTTCTCCGTGGTTTGAAAAGTTCATAATCCCCTCAAACTTCCACCCAGACATAAAATTTCCACACATTCTTCAAGCTAATTTGGAACAGAAACAATCTTCTTTTGAGGAATACTATTACAATTCTATCATAGAATTGGATAACATCTTGATTCCACCTCTAGCTGACTGTAATTCCATAGGAGAGTCAGTTAACCTCTCTGTACCTCATTTTTTCATCAACAAAATAGGGGTAACAATACTTAATAATACTTACCTTAGAATTGCTGTAAACACAAAAAGGCAAGGCTTTTATCACAATGTGTGGTACATAGTAACTGCACAATAAATGATAGCTATGGTTACTACCATAAACACAAGAAATTCCCAGGTTTGGAAAATATCACAATTCCTTTCAGATTTCTTCTTCTTAGTCTCTAAATAATTGCTTTACAGAGGCATAATAATGAGATTAAAACAAAGCTCATCTGTATCTCTTTTAGAAAGCAAGAATAAAAGCATTGCTTATTGAAGAATATAATCAACACTATCCCTTAAAAAGTGGTGAACAAAGAATTTAAAAATTATTTGAAGAATAAACAAGAACAGCAATCAGCAAGCAAGATTTGCCATCTCATTAATTGGTTTATTTGAGGAGATGACATCAGTGCATTTCAGGAGTCTCAGGACAGATTCTAGAGATTTACGCAACAGGGCATTCTACTAAGTAGTTATAATTTCAAAAAGTAAAAAAATGGTAAAAATCCTTTAAATATAGTTAAATAAAAGAAGGGGTGCATGGCATGCATGGTGTGCTATTCCAAATGCTTGGCCTCAAAATAATCAAATGGCCACAAATCCTTACAGCCAGCGTAAGTACTATGTACCTAACATCATTTCTAAGAAACTGAAATATAGAATGTAACATATTCCTTAAAGCAATTACCTAACATGCTAGTGAAATCTAAGAGACATGGCTTTTTCGAAGAGTCAATAACACATGCAAAAATACAAACTATCACTTATTCTGGATAATTACAAACAATTTTAGACAATAATAGGTAATATTTCAACAAAGATATGTGTGTTGATTATTTTAGATCAGCAAAATCCACATATATGGCAGCGAGTAAAAAATGTGCAAATTCTTATCTTGGAATCATAAAAAAAGTGTTAATTCTTTGAATCGTTTTTAGAAATCCTTCCCTCCAGCCCACCAAAGTTATAACATACTTGTCATCAATACATACTGTATTTCTTCTGTAGGGACCAATGATACATTTGTTCTTAAATTGTTATTAACTTCCTTATGCTTGATGGCTTTCAAGAAGTACAATTCTCTTAGTATGTAAAACAAAATGATTTTGTCATCTTATATACTTGCCAGAATTTTTGTTTCATTAGGGAAAAAAAATCACCTTTTTGCTTTTTGGAAATTCTAAACACTATTTCAGCTGTGTTCTTTCCCAAAAAGCTGTTTTGAAAAAAAAAAAATGTACTTATCAAGCATGGATAGATACATTCTTTATTCTAAAGGCTACTACAAGTTCTCGTACCCAAAGAGCATGTGATATGTGTTCATATATTCTGATTTGTAAATATGTGGTTAAAGGTATAAGTGCATGTTAATAGACATTGTGGTTTTTATTGAGCATAACCACAAATATTTCATTAGAGTGTCACCAATCCTAATTGCTCACCAGCTGTGTAATCAATTAGTTCATTAATGCCATTTAACTTTCTCCATTTATTTGAAATCCTTTGCTGAGCCTCTTATGAGTCAACTCCTATTCCACTTACTGAGGGGATACTAGTGATGAAATTGATATAAATCCTGCTGTCATGGAACCTATATTCTGGTCAGAAGAGAGAGTCATTGGATAGTAAGCAAATAGAAAATCTCAAAGGAACATGTGATGAGGAATATATTTCAGGCCAAATTGACAAGCGTGATAGAGAAAAGGGGTACAGTACCTGGCTGCATATTTACATAAATATATGTACATACATATTTACATTCTTATAAAAATCAGAAATTCTGTATATATTGTTATACAAACTTATTTGTTCATGTAATGCGTTTGGAAAACTTTCCTTCCTGTTAAACTGCAGCATTATTTTGTGTTCATTGTTTCTCTCTCGCAAACAGTGTTGTCATGAACACATCCATGCTTCCATGTTCACCTGGGTAAATGTGCAGCCTCTGTAATACTCTATAAGAAATGAAATTGCAGTAAAAAATTACGTATATTTAAAGTTTTAATATATTGCCAAAGGAGATCCCTTAGATGGTACTTTCCTGATATATATGGCAAAATGTGATGTTAGGCTTTTAATTTTTGCCCATTTAGTAGGAAATATAATGGATGTGTCATCTCTTTGTTATTTTAATTTACATTTTTCTGCTCGTAGTGAAGTTAAGTATTATTTTTTTTCTTTTTTCTTTTCTTTCCTTTTTCTTTTGTTTTTCTTTGAGATGGAATCTTACTCTGTCACCCAGGCTGGAGTGCAGTGGTATGATCTCAGCTCACTGTATCCTCCGCCTCCCAGGTTCAAGGGATTCTCCTGCCTTAGCCTCCCGAGTAGCTGGGACTACAGGGGCCTGTCACCACGCCCTGCTAATTTTTTGTATTTTTAGTAGAGATGGGGTTTCACTGTGTTAGCCAGGATGGTCTCGATCTCCTGACCTCATGATCTGCCTGCCTCTGCCTCCCAACGTGCTGGGATTACAGGCGTGAGCCACCACACCCGGACAAAATTAAGTATCTTTGGTTTGTTTTTCTAACTCTTTGTTTTGTCTGTTCAAATCTTTTACCCATTATTCTTTTGGATTTTTATGTAGTTTTTATTGATTTACGTGTGCGTAAGTATATATACACACACAAGATGAATATACATTATCTGTATTTAAATAGTAAACACATACATTACATATAAACATACATTTGCATATGCACCCCCCCACACACATAATAACCCAAAGATACTTACACAAAAATATGTATATATTTTTACAAATATTATTTCCTCTGCTACTGTTGCCTTTAACATGGTTTAATGTCTTTTATGGTAGAATGATTTAAATATCACATAGTTAAACTTATTGATTCATTTCTTATGACATTTGTGTTATATTGTATATTTATACACATGCATTTATGTCTTTTTTGAGAAGACCTTTCCTATTTTAACATTAAATCATAATAATGTGTTCTTATATTTCTATATTTTCTTCTAATATATTCGTAACTTTGTTTCTTACATTTTGAAATATATATATGTAATCGAATTTATTTTGGTAAATTATGGGAGATAAGAATTAAATTTTCTTTCTTCCTATTGGTAGACCATTTACCCAGCACTGTGTATTGCTAGTGCATCTTTTTCTCAACAATTTAAAGTTCTACTCTTCCATGCACTAAATTTCCATTGGTTTGTTGCTGAACCAGGATCTCTTTTTCTATTTTTATACCAATATTACATTTTCTTAATTATTATATTTTTATAGGTTTTAAAATATAGTAGGCAAATCTCTATCTTCCTTCCCCATTTGTCTTATACAAACTTCTCTTGGCATATTTCCCCTTCTAAATGAAATTTATAAGAAGCATTTTGAGTTTCATGAATAATGTTAATAGAATTTTTTACTATATTGTGGTAGATTTACAGATTAATTTGAGGGAGTGTTCTTAGCTTTACAATACTGAGTCATCCTATTCTGAATATGGCTTAGTTCACATTTTATTCAAATCTTCTTTTATGTCCTTCAGTAAAATTTTATAGTTTTTTTCCTATAGGCTTTATACTTATTTTTATTAGGGTTATCTTTATGCATTTTATAGTTTTGTGGCTACTGTGAAGCAGATCTTATCATCTATTATACGTTCTATCATTGCTAGCATGCAATAAAGCACAGAAAATTTCATCTTTACTGTTTCCTAAAAGTAATGGGATTTTCTTTATCCTTTACAATAAATAAAGTATACAATTTATTTCGTATTACTTGTTTCCAATATTTATATAATTTTTTTAATTTCTTGACTTGGTGAATTGATTAGGGGCTGTATACAATGCTTATTAACAATGCGATAGTAAATACTTTTTTCTTCTTACTGATTTTAAAGAGAGTATTTCCAATGTTTACTCAATGAGATGCTTGCTCTATAGTTTTCTGATAGCTATCAAGGAAATGCCGTTCTATTTCTAGTATGGTAAAAGTTTTACTTGTTAATTTTTTAAATCAGGATTTGGTGATACATTTTTTTTTTAAACACAGTCTTATTTTTTTCTCCCATGTAGGTATTTAATGTAGTAAATTCACTTGGTAGATTTTCTAATGCTGAACAAACCTGCATTTCTTGAACAGAACACACTTAGTGATGATATATTATTATTTTCTGGCTCCATAGGAATTTATTTGCTAACATTTGTGTTCATTAGTGAGATTGGTCTATACATTTATTTATTCTGCTGTCTTTGCTCTGTTTTGTCTACAAATGACTTTTTTTCTTTTTCCATTTCTGTAAAATGAACTTGGAGCATTATGTATTCATGTATGGTCTAAAAAGTTTATATAATGTGGGAATTTTGTTTAACATCTGTTTAACATATTGTCAATTTAGATATGATGCAATTTTCAGAGGTAGATGCTACTATGTTTCTTAATATTTTAAATTCACTATTGATCAATTTATCTTATGTATTTTTAAGCCTTTTAAAACAACAAATAGTCTCAATCATTTCATCTGAATTTACAGACTGCGTCATAAATAATATGTCATGTTGTCTTTGTCATAGATATCTCGTTGTCACAGAGTTTTAAATTGTGACATTATTTAAATATGTCCAATTTTTCATTCATTATAATTTTTTGCAACTTCTTTTTGTCTTGAATAAGACTGGTCAAATTTTGATCATTCTATAAACCATTTTAAAGGACAGGCCTTTGGTATTACCCTGTTTCTGCACTGACTACCTTGAAGTAGACAAGACTGCCTTTTTAAAAAAACTCTGTAGGACTCCAAAGATTATATTCTTAGACAATTTTCATTTTTTTGTGTGGGGAGGTGTAGAGGAAGAAAGTTTCCACTTTCAAAAGCTATATGATTTTGCCTTTCTGCTTTCAGGTGGGTCATCTTCAGTCTGAGCCCATCTCTTGCCTTTAGATCTTTACCCAACACTCCTGTAAGGAGCCACCACACCCCAATGGTGTGACTTTTCTTACTATTTTATCCTAATTCTTCAGCCTTAGTGGGTAAATCATGGGTCTCCAAAGACAAGTGATAATTTAACCTAATATTTTGCAGCCATACACAATAGTCCTTAAAGTACCAGCTTTATATGATGAATCTTTAATAACCTTAACACAGATAATTGTATATGATTTTCATTGCCAAATTACATTTTTTATGTCACATTTTATAAGTAAAGCATTTGTTAGCTTACATTATCATTAAGCTGGGCTCCACCTCATACTCTTTGTAGTTCTCTTACTCTCCAGTCCTCCATCTGTTGCCTTTATCCTGAAGCTGGTAGTGTTATGGCAGCATCCGTTCAAAGTGCCACATAGAGTTGTGAGAATCATGACTGGCCTAGACAATCCTGACTTTGTTCTAAGGGTGGGTCAGCTTCTGAAACACAGTGGTGAGGCTGGGAGGTGGGGTTATGTATTAGTCCATTTTCATACTGCTATGAAGAAATGCCCGAGACTGGGTAATTTATAAAGAAAAAGAGGTTTAATGGACTCACAGTTCCACATGGCTGGGACGGCCTCTTGGCAGAAAGTGAAGGAGGGGCAAAGGCACATCTTACATAATGGCAGGCAAGAAAACATGTGCAGGGGAACTGCCTTTTATAAAACCAGCAGATCTTGTGAGACTTATTCACTATCACAAGAACAGCAGGGGAAAGACCTGCCCCCGTGATTCAATTACCTCCCGCCAGGTCTCTCCCACAGCACGTGGGAATTATGGGAGCTACAATTCAAGATGAGATTTGAGTGGGGACACAGCCAAACCATATCAGGGTGCAACTACTGGCAAGGGTATGGGAAAGAGGAGTTTGGATAAACAGCTGCAGTATCTGCTATTGCCATCTATTATATCCCTTAGTAAAACTAAAATAAAACTTATGGGATTTGAAAGGGAGCTTTATTGTTACTTCTAACCAGGGGGGTAGCATTATTTACTAATATTTTAGATTATTGATTCAATCTTCCTTCTATCATTATCTTTGTTTAATAATGAGGATCTTAAAAATTGTTTGTGAGATCTTAAAGTGTCTTTATTTTCTTTACATTGCCTCTCTTATGTGACACTGTATAGTTATGATGATTTTTATACTATTAGTAACTTTCTGTAGTTCAAAGCTATTCACTTATAATAAACAGTCACAAAGTATATTTCAAATTCTTTATGTCCTGCTTATTGTTGACAACATCAAAGAACAAATACTCTATTTTTTACTTGCCAATTCTTAAGTGATATTATTGTCCATTCTTCAAGAATCTGCTTAATTTTTGACATTATGCCAATCAGGCTCTCAAGTTAATCAAGGAAGAATTAAGTTCACTGAAGGGTCTATTGTTTATTTAATGCCAAACATTTTGTTAGCTAGTGTCTTTAGGCTAAGACATAATCAATTATATGGGTGTTTTTATTACCAGAAAGGGGTCTGATCCAGACTTCAAGAAAGGATTCTTGGACCTTGTGCAAGAAAGAATTCGGGATGAGTCTATACTGTAAGTGAAAGCAAGTTTATTAAGAAAGTAAAGAAACAAAAGAATTGTTACTCCATAGGCAGAGCAGGGGCATCGGCTGCCAACTGAGTATACTTATGGTTATTTCTTGATTATATGCTAAATAAAGTGTAAATGATTAAGTATTCATAAGTTTTCTAAGAAAGTGATGGGCAATTCCTGAAACTGAGGTTTCCTCCCCATCTTAGAGCATATAGAGTAACTTCCGGGCATTGCCATGGCATTTGTAAACTCTTATTGGGTTGGTTGGAGTGTCTTTTAGCATGCTAATGTATCATAATTAGTATATAATAAGCAGTGAGGATGACCAGAGGTCACTGTCATTGCCATCTTGGATTTGGTGTGATTTGGCCAGCTTTTATTTTATTTTATTTTTTTGAGACGTGGTCTCCCTCTGTCTGCTTCCTGGGTTCAAGTGATTTTCCTCCTCAGCCTCCCAAGTACCTGGGACTTTGGCGCATGCCACCACACTGGGCATATATATATGTGTGTGTGTGTGTGTGTGTGTGTGTGTGTATTTTTTAGTAGAGATGGGGCTTCACCATGTTGGTCAGGCTGGTCTGGAACTCCTGACCTCAAATGATCTGCCCACCTGGGCCTCCCAGAGTGCTGGGATTATAGACATGAGCCACCATGCCTGGCCTTGACTGGCTTCTTTACTGCAACCTGTTTTATCAGCAAGGTCTTTATGACCTGTATCTTGCACTGACCTACTATCTCATCCTATGACTTAGAGTGCCCATCTTCCTTGGAATACAACTCAGTAGGTCTCAGCCTTATTTTATCTAACCCCTATTCAAGATAGAGTCGCTCTATTTCAAATACCTCTGATATTTTGACTGCAAAATAATTTAAGACAACAGATTTAGGAAAGTCTCCCTCTAGCCATTTTCTGCCTACAGATTCTGCATTGCTCAAACCCTTAGAAAAAGTGATTCAGAAGCACAGTCTCTGTTCCAAATTGTCCTTCATGGCTCAGAAAGCTTTCTGCCTAGATTAATTAAGCTTATTGTCTTATCATTTTTTTCAGTTCCATTGGATTTCCTGGTTTTTGTCTGTGGTCCCAGTATTAAGCTTATTATTATACTTTGATTTTCATTTTTATGTCTCTTCCTGCCCACCTCTTGTGACTTTTGAAATGTTTGCTCAAATTAGGTACTAGAATGCACTCTCCAGAAACCTGTTCAGTTTCTTATTCCGGCACACCTCTTGTTCCTAGACTCACAGCACTAGTGATAGCTTGTGCATTGGCTTCAGGGCACTCTTCTCAGGCCCAGACTTGTTCTGTACCTTTCCTGCATTTCTTCAACCCCAGGAGTACCTCTGTTCTGTAGGTCATCTGCATTTCTATAACTGACTGCATTTCATTGGACTGAATTGATTGAATTCACTGAATGGATCTGATGATTTAGAGTAGTGGTTCTTAACTTTGGCTGTAAGTTAGAATTACTGGGGGGAACTTGAAAAAGTTTTAAGAAGAATATCAGTATCTCAGCCGTGATCATTTTTTAAAGTTCTCAAATGATGAAATGTGTGACCTCTGTTGAGAACAATTGCTTCCAAATTAAACATGAAACAGGCAGAGCTGGAACACAGTTAGGGTCCCTGGTTAAAAGGATAGGAATTGTATCCTCTTCAACTTTTCTTCCACAGTCTTTTTTTCCTCTTTTTCCACTCCCCAGATCACTCATTGATAATATTTATAGAAGTCATGTCAAAAACATGTAATGAGTGACAGTAAATAGGGAAAGGAAGAAGAGAGGGTCCCTGTTTTCACCCCCTCCTCCCTCATCTGAAGCCTAGACTCTACTAGCCTGTCAGCTATAAAAGGCAAGCTCCTTAACTACAATGTCCTGTATGAATAATATCCAGGAAGGAAATTTTAAATCTACCACTGGGTATGAAAGAGCATCACTGGAGAGAAATAATTTATGAGTGAGACGCCAAGGGATACATACTATAATTTATTTTTATATCGTGATCTTTGTTCAGACCACTGCAAACTCCTCTTCAGAAAGAGTACATCAATTATAAGCAAGAAAGAAAAGGGAGACTTTAATACTAGAATATATATCTTTCATACTTACTATATGCTTATGCATACACACTGATAATAGATACTTTGTTGGTTCAAATCATTACAAGCTGTGAACCATGAAGAGAAATGAGCAATAAATAAAGGTCTCTGCTTCTTTTAATAAAATGTCCCCATGTCACAGCCCAGGGAATGGCTTGTATTCACAATGAGTTCAAGTGTACTCTATCCAAATTTTGAAATGTAAATACCATGTAACTTCTTTAAATTAATTTTTTGGAATACCTTTTAAAGTGCTTTACATATCCATGATCGGAAAATTTAGATGGGGATTATACACGCAAAGTGAAGCTGCTGTTGATATACAATTAAATCAAAACTCCAGATATTTATGGAATAGGCTGTTTAGTGTATATTAATAAAGGTGAACATTTATTGAGTGATTTCTATTTTTAGACATGTCTCTGAGTATTTTAGACATAATAATGTACTCCAAAAGTAACCCAATAATACCAACTCTAGAAATGAGGCAGCTGAACAGGGAGAGGTTAAGTGACATACACAAAGTCATACAGTTCATAAGTTCTGCTACCCAGATTTTGACCCATGCAATCAGAGCTCCAGAGCCCTTGCTCTTATCTACTGTGGTATACTGCCCTAGATTTAATGCTTCCATAAAAGTAATTATTAGAATTACTTGGACAGAATTGTTATTTCACTAGTTTCTGACTCAAAGTCTTGTTAGGAGAAAAAGTTGAAAGAATGCCTTATACATAATTTCCTTGCATTGCAGAAGCTTTGATGATCTTCTCATGGGAGAACACAAGGTGATACTGAATAAAGGGTAATGATGTTGTAAAGTGCATGACATTAGTTTCAGTCATCAAAACTCATTAAAGAGTGGGTGGGACTGAATAACCAACGAGGTAGGGGATGCAATCGTGTGTAAGGTACCCTAAGCAAATGGATCTCTTGAAGTGTAGTGAGGAAGCGGACATTAACCAAAAATTACATACAGATTAAGTTACAATTATGATAAATGTTGTGGGGAGGGAAACTACCGAGTGCTAGAAAAATACATAATTGGGCATTTAATCTAGACCGGGATGAATGGGGCAGACAGAAGAAGTCACATTTAAACTCAAAGATGAGCAGAAATTAATCTTACCCACAAAGCAAGAGCATTCTAGGCAGAGGAGAACAGCATGTGCAGCCTTGAGGGATGAGTTCAGCATAGTTAAAATAGTGCTCTCAAAAACAATATATTCATTGAGTGTTAGAACTTCTATTTACATTTATTTATTTCAACCTTTAATATGATTATTTTCTGTAGTCTTATAAGACACGTACAATGTTAGTTCAGCTACATTTGCATATAAAGTGTGCTATAAATATATAATTTATTTATATTTTTATTGCTCAAAAATTTTTATTGCAAGGCATGCAGAGTAAAAAATGTTTGAGGACCACTGGTGTAACAACCACAAGAGGAACATTTTGAGTGAATTCAAAGATTGATGGTGGAGTGGGGTGGTGAATGATACTGGATGAGCCAGGAGAGGTAATTAGGGCCTGAGAGGCCAGGTCAAGTATTCAGGGTTTAGCAGCAGAGACAAGCAAACAGAAGGATTTAACTTAGAAAGTACACATTTGGTTATTTTGCAAAAAACCTATGAGGATCACCGTTTACAACCATAGAAATAGGTTACAGAAGTCAAAATGCTAAGCTTCAAATTCTAAATCTGCTGTTTTGATATTAATCTGTGTGTATTTATCTCTCCTTTTAGAGTGAAACCCCTGGAAGCATGGTTGTTCCATCCCTTACCTCCTCCCTTTATATAAACTGTTCTCTACCCTTCTAAGTGTAAAGCAGAGTGCCTGACCTAGAGTAAATACTCAGCAGGTAGTACCTGACCCGGAGTAAATGCTCAGCAGGCAGTACCTGACCCAGAGTAAATGCTCAGCAGGCAGTACCTGACCCAGAGTAAATGCTCAGCAGGTAGTACCTGACCCAGAGTAAATGCTCAGCGGGCAGTATCTGACCCAGAGTAAATGCTCAGCAGGTAGAACCTGACCCAGAGTAAATGCTCAGCAGGTAGAACCTGACCCAGAGTAAATGCTCAGCATGCAGTACCTTACCCAGAGTAAATGCTCAGCAGGCAGTACCTGACCCAGAGTTAATGCTCAGCAGGTAGAACCTGACCCAGAGTAAATGCTCAGCAGGCAGTACCTTACCCAGAGTAAATGCTCAGCAGGCAGTACCTGACCCAGAGTAAATGCTCAGCAGGTAGAACCTGACCCAGAGTAAATGCTCAGCAGGCAGTACCTTACCCAGAGTAAATGCTCAGCAGGCAGTACTTGACCCAGAGTAAATGCTCAGCAGGTAGAACCTGACCCAGAATAAATGCTCAGCAGGTAGTACCTGGCCCAGAGTAAATGCTCAGCAGGCAGTACCTGACCCAGGGTAAATGCTCAGCAGGTAGAACCTGACCCACAGTAAATGCTTGGTAGGTAGTGCCTGACTCAGAGTAAACGCTCAGTAGGTATTACCTGACCTAAAGTAAATGCTCAATAGGTAGTACCTAATCTAGAATAGGTGCTCTGTAGGTTTGGCATATAAATTACAAGGTGATCTCCAGGTTAGCATATTCCAAATGGAATTACTTTCTTTTTCCCAAAACATGCTTTTCTGCCTAAATTTCCAATCTCAATGGATGGTACACATCCACTCAGGGTTGTAAGTTGGAAAACATAGTTCTCACGACATCCTTATACCCTATACCTTATACTGCAGTTATACCTCAAATCTTATAGATTATATTTAATAGAAGCCTCCAGCTTCTCCTTATCTCCTTGTCTTTGTCATTGCTCTCACTAATCTCTTTATTTAGTCACCCGAATTTAGATAACCCTTCCCCTCTGTTAATTAACTTAAATTCATTTAACACCTATACTATACTCAATGTTTTAAATGTCCTGTCTCCTGTAATCCTCAACATAATCCAGTGAGTAGAGTACTATTATTACTATTGCAGCAGCATCATTGTCTGGGGTAAATACCTGGGGTTCGTCATCGCACCTAGAAGACTAATGACATGGACACCCATGAGGAGTGAGTTTAGGGGCAGAGGTTTAATAGGCAGAAGAAGGAGAAAGGAGAACAGCTTTTTCCCTTTTGAGAGAGAGGGGCTTCTGAAAGGAGAATCTGGCCTGGGTAGACTGCACTAGATTTTATAGACGGGCTTGAGGAGGCAGTGTCTGATTTACATAGGGCCCACAGATTGATTTCATCAGGTGTGACGTTTACATAGCACCGTGGGGAATGCTGGTTGCCTCACGCTAATCTTATTATGCAAATGGGGTCTTTTCCTGGCCAGCGCCATATTGTCTTCTTCTTACCCTACACTTGGTTTAACAAAAAGAAGAGAAGATGGGGCTGCCATTTTGAACGTGCCTACTCCCAGGTAGCCTTTTCGTATTGGCCCAACTGCCAATATTCACTCATGCAAGCTTCCAGCTTTATTATCTATGACTGCAGCTCAATTTTATAGGCTGCTCTTTCTTTGAAAAGAAAATGATTTGGGGGTTGCTTTTCATTAAACGGAAAACGTCACTGAGGACCACCATACCCTCACTATCTAAGTAATTTCTTCTTAACTCCTATATCACTATCAGTTTTTTAAGGAATTAAAGTTCACAAACTTGAACTAACTTTCAAGTAACTTTTCCAAAGTTGCTCAGAAATTAAGAGACAGAGCAGCTATTCACACGAGCCAATCTCCTTCCAGGCTTGTATTCTGACCTTCCACACTGTACTCTGCCCCACTCCTCCCACCTGGAGGAGTTTATGGTAACTACAGTATATTCACCATGGCTGACTCCTTGATTACTTTGTTATTTTAATCACTCATTTACTTATTTTACACTCATACACATACATGTACATTTAATGAGTTATTACTGACTTTTACCTATTTCTCATGTTGTACAACTCAGGTGAAATCCAGGCACTTATGAAGCATGCAGTTTAGTAAGGGGCAAACATTAAAGTGAGTTTACTCAAAAAATTATGTAATGGGAATAAATGCTAAGCCAGAAAATGTATTTGAAATAGAAATCTGATGATGGCTCTTGTTCTCTTCCATTACAGAAATAATTTCCTTTCCCTAAAATACCATTTTCTTCTCTGTTGAAAACCTCATGTCATCTTTAAATTTTCATATATACAACTTCCTGTCATTTCTCAGTCAGAATTCATAGTTCTCTCATTTGTGCTCTCATTGATGGTACTTTATTCATTCATCAATTGATAGTAATTATTTTACATTACAATACCTTAGGTAGAGTGTTTGGCATTCTTTAACTTTCTCAGGATTTTTAGTGGTACTTCATGTAGTTTTGTGGTATATGAAAAAGATAATACCTGTAAACCCTCTGACATATTGTAAGTTTTTAATAAATCCTAACTATATATGTGTCTGTTTTACTTGTTAACATGTCTAAGCTCCTCAGAGAGCACTCCTATCTTCATTCACTAAAAAAATTAAAAATTAAAAAAATGTTATGTACTATGTATAAGGCACTACAATTTGTAGATGATATGCATAAAACTATAGAGCTCTAAACTCCGCTTTGGTGACTTGCCTGCATTCTATTCTGTTATTTTCTCCATTTGTCTTTCCTATTCTCATATTAATGCTACTAGATTGAAGGACACCACAGTTACCACAGAAGCTAGAAATTTGTTAATAATCCTTGTTTCCTTAAATGCATTCTCCACCCTCTTAAATCCATCAGAAAATCTTGTCGCTTCTTAAAAATTATATCTCAAATCTTCACTCAATTTCAGAAAACCTCCAAAACAGTTAAAAAGAATGTTGCAGGCTGATATAAAAAGAGGTCTGAGATATATGATTAAGAAAATATCACTTCATTTCAAAATTTTATGCACAGTATTACCCACATTTGAGAGAATGTGTGAGTTACACTTCTCTCACTTTTCCATCTTGATTGCCACCCTCTTCATATTTTTCACTAGCACCTCTTATTGTAACTGATTTCTCTCTCCCTACCTCTACGTTGACCAGTCTGCAATGGGTTTGCCACCAGTGGTAAGAGTGATTTCAAAATGTAAATTCAGCTATGTTCCTTCATTGCCATAAACTATTCTATGACTCCCACTGCATACGGAAAACAAAACAAAAGTCTTCCTGTCTTAGACTGTATTTCTCCTTCTAATGTATGCTCTACTCCCTACTTCTTTCAGTTCTTTGAAGATGATGAGCTCTTCGGTAATGTAAGAGCCTTTGCATTTGCTGATAGAGCTTCCTGTAATGCCTTTGCTCCTTCTCTTCAAATGGCTACTTTCCTTCCCTCAGGTCTTAATAGTCACCAGTTCAGAGAAGCTTCCCTGACCACCCTGACTGAAGAAAGGAACACACTCCCATTCCCATCATCGTCTACTGAAGGCGATGTTATTTATTTGTTACCTTATAGCACCCATTACAGTTGGAAAGTATGCAATTAATTCACTTTTGTGCCTTTGAAAATTATTTGCCATTTACCTTAGTTCAGGGATTCCCTGAAGCTGATCCTGTGTCAAGCATGGAAATTCAAGTAGCTTATTTTGGATATTACCCCCGAAAACACCAGGAAGAAAGTGGAGAAGTGAAGGAAGGAAATTAATTCAGATACTTCATTGGGCAGGCTATTGTTAGGGGCAACTGAAGCGCAATCTGAAAAGGGAAGTCAACAGGCAACAGTGTAATATGCTTCAGAGTGAGGCAAGAGAGCTGGGATATTTATACAGCAAATCCTATCTCACTGATTAAGAGTTCATTCCCAATGGTTCAGGGGCCAACTGGGCTTCAGCACTTTGTGACTGCCCAAAAAATATCTCAAGCATATCATCATAGAACTTGTGTTGGTGTGCTTGAGAATAATAAGTGTGGGGAAAAGAATTGGCACTGACTAAATCTCTCTCTCTAGGATCTAAGCTCTGTAAAGACAGGGCAGACTTCCTGTCCAAGGTGGTACACCCAAGAACTAGGCACAGAGCAGGTGCTCAGCCGACTAAAATGAAGGAATGGATAATAGAGCTAAAGGATAAGTTAGATTTTTGTAATAAAGAGTTTAATTAGAGTAATAAGTTAGTTTGAATTTATAGATTATCTAGATCCTATTCACCGAAGAAGGTTCAGAACATTAAACTTTGTGATGTAATAACCAGAACTAAATCTAGTACTGACTTATTTATATTACAGTTCTGTATTAATCTCCCAGGACTGCTATGTCAAAGTTTCACAAATTGGGTGGCTGAAAACAATAGAAATGTGTTGCTCCTAGTACTGGAGGCAAGAAGTCTGAGCTCAAGGTGGCAGCAGAGCTGTGCTCCCTCTCAAACCTATAAAAGAGTCCTTTCTTGCCTCTTCCTAGCTTCTGATGGTTTGCTGGCAACCTTTGGTGTTCCTTGGCCAGCAGCTTCTTAACTCCAATCTCTACCTTCATCTCCCCGTGTATGTGTCCTATAAGGACACCAGTCATGTTGAATTCAGGGTCCACCTACTCCTGAATGACATCTTAATATAACTAATTACATCTGCCATGACCCTATTTCCAAATATGAGGTGCTAGGGATTAGGATTTTAAACTCATGACCCTATTTCCAAATATGAGGTGCTAGGGATTAGGATTTTAAAATATCTTTTTTGGGGGAATACAATTTAACCTATAACAATATCCTTGAAGTCAACCTCTAGAAAAGAGGGTATTATGGAGTGAAAAATAGTGTTACAGTGTTCAAATCTCAGATCAGTCTTCAAAGTCAAGCCCAAAAATTATGTGTTCCATGAAGAGAAAAAAAAATGTTTTCAGGATTTTAAATGGTCTGGGCTCATAATATAGGTGTATGTTGGTCACATGTCTGCTTGCCAGGGGGCAAATGTGGTCTGCACAGTGAATTCTGCTCCACAGGGATGGTACAGAGAACAGACATGTGGAAAGCGGAGCAAGATTCAAGGGCAACTATTGGATCCCCCTGTGATCTCATTAAGGAGACAACTCCAGGGCTTTCCCAGGGAAAAAAATAATTTTTTCTTCTTTATTCTCAAATTCTTACATGCTGCCCACCAGTACTGAGGTTTTTTAGGAATTGGATATTCTAGAAATCCTTTTCAAAAACCATTGCTTCTGCTCACAATAATATACAGATAATTGCTCCATGGTTGTAATATTTATAAACTGTGGTAATGAGGCTTATTAGAGAAACAAATAGAAATACTTGCTTTTGGATTTACTGCATACATCAGGTGTTTTTCTAGCCTCAAATAAAATTTCCATTAAATCTGACAATAAATGACTATTTTCTACTTAGTTGCTGAGAATCATTTTGTCACTTTTTAGAACAGCTAAATGTTTGACCATGCATCTGAATTTCTCTTAAAAATCAATGTGACACTTCAGATAAGAGATCCTCTTTGTAAAATAGACACGACTCCACTTAAAATGCCAAAGTCCATTCCTGTTCCATAATGATTGGTGTAATGATTCTAATTTACCATTTAACACAAGATTTTCAGACAAATGCACTGTCTTTACTTCCCTAAATTAGCAACAATAATAAACATGATTATATAGGCAGAATGAGGTGATGAGTAAAACCAACTTTAGCTATGAGTCAGGAGTTAGTTTTCATAACAGTCTTTTCTTCAGTCAGGTGGCTACTAACTTTTCTCATATATTTATCAATCTATATTTTACAAACCAAGTAGAAAAATTAATTTTTATTTCCATGATAAAAGTAAATACTGTGATATTTTATATTTTGTTATCTATTCCAATAAGTCAGAAATAATACTTACATGAGACATTAATCATATTATGTTTGAATTAAATTTTACATGAAAGGTAAATGAGTTGATTAAAAAATCTTATTTGTACACTACTTAGTTTTAAAGATACAAAAGTTACAAAATACTGGTAGAAATTAAATAATTCTCACTAAGAATATGCTGTACTATTACAGCTAAAAAGGAACATTTTTCTCCACTATCTAATAAAACATAGACTGGAGATTAATGGGCAGAGGCAGATGGGTAGAGAAGCTTCTCCTGTCTAATATATACATCTTTTCAGGATTTTTTTCTTATCCTTCTGCCTGCTCTTATTTGAAATATTTTTCCTCCATTCCTTTATAAAATTTATATCTTGTAGAAAAGTGTAATAAAAGAAGTGAGAAATTTCATTTAATCCTTGATCCTATAGATAACCACTGTAGTGGTTGGGTATATATTTTCCGGGGTTGGGGATGCATATGTGTCTATGTGAAATTTAGTGTGTTTTCTCTAGTCTTGTTTTTATATATATTTTCTAAGATTTAGATCATGATAGAATGGCTACTTGAAATAATATTTTTCTACGTAACAATGCATCTTGACTCTCTTCCCATGTAGAGACTGAGAGGGATTTTGCAACTTTATCCTCCACTGAAAGTATAGTATAACATTTAGATTATTATGTAAGGCTTCTGAAATGTTAAAAATACATTACCATATCTGAACTTTCAACGTTATAGGAGGTAAGCACATAAGTTTTGCTTATACTTGCATGTTTGTTTCAAAATGGGAGTTACTTTGAATCACTGACACCTTTCCTAGGAAGATACCATTTGCAGTGATGGTTGGGAATCATAGTTGCTTATCAGAGCTCTATTATCTCACTTCAAGCTTGTTTTATTTAACTTATTGATGAGGGAGCCAGCAGGGTGAAAAAGCAGGTTGAAAGAAAAAAGAATCAGAAATGCGCTTTCCATAGTCTGTGGAAGAAACAAACAAACAAACAAAACTACTGAAATACATGTCAGGTTAATGTCTACAAGAGAGTAAAACAAACATACACAATGAACCAGCCGTAAATCTTTGGTAAAATCGTAGCATCTAATAAGTTTCACAGAATGTAAATTTTCTGAGCCCTATGCTATTGCGTTCCATTTCTCTGAAGCTATAGATGAATCTTTGGTATGGGCTTACAAGAAAATGGCCTAGTATGCGATGGAAAGGACTTATCATTATCCTTTTGCTTTTCCTCCTGTGTTTTAGATATTTTTCTTACTACCATTTACTATGATTAATGTTTAACTTGTTTTTGTGATTTATGGTGTCTACATTTTTTGGTAACATTTGAGAACTACTGTTGTCAAAATTTTTTATTTCCAGAGGTTTAAGACCTATCAAAGGACATTTGGCTAAAGTTTTCCTAAGACATAGCTCGATGATCTTTCATTTTAGATACAATGAATGTTAGGAAACAAATGTCCCAGTTATGGGCAGTAAGGTTATTTCCAGTGTCTCATCATTTTAACTGATTCTCAATAGACAGTATCATTGCTTTTTAATTTTGCACAACTATGCATTCATAGGCTAAGTCCTAAAAGTGGAGTTACTGCTCCAATTGTTAAACATTGTTAAAAAATTGCCAAAGGTTTTCAAATTGCCAAATTTATCAAAAATGTGCATTTTTACACTCTCAATGAGTCAGAGACCCATTTTGTCTCTGTTTTGTTGTTATTGTATGTGTGCCTTCACTAATATTGATAAATTTGGTTCTGTTAAGGTCCCTAGTCATTATTAAGCCACTTGGGAAAGAAGAGGAGCAAGAGATAAAGGTGGTAAGTCCCAGAAAGTTCACGAAAAATTGGAAACCAATAAAAAACTATAAGTCAAGATAGTAAGGCATGGAGCTTTCCAGAGACATTGCAGAATTTTAGCTAGGAATTGTAGTAGTAAGACGTTATTTGAAATTTAGGAGAAAATAAAATAAAAATAATCAGCCTCTCACTGAATGTAACAGCCTAAAGAATTTGAGATGAGACCTGGAGCTAAAGTTAAAACTGAAGAAGAAAAAGAAAAATTACAGACTCTTTTGACAGGTAAGTAAGTGTGAACTGGAGGAAAATATTCTCACTTTTGGTTCAAGGAAGGGACTGTTTATGCTTAGGAAAATAATTAATGATGTTGGCTAGAGGTAAAGTTCTATCAGGGCTGAGCTTCGTGGAATTTCTTTGAAACAACAAAAGCTCAAGTTGCAACAGTTGTAAGTGAACACTTTTTCACAGTGTGTACCCCAAAACCCAGGAACCCTAGGTTACAATAGCATCCTTATATTAAAACAATTGCTACTAAATAATAACTACTTTTATGTTTGTATTTTCTTATCTACAGCAAAATAACATATGTCTTCTATGTCTGAATAGAGTAAAAGTTATTTAGACTTTCCCCTTTAACTCTGCCAGTTTCCAGATCTTTAGAATAATTACAGCTACACATCAAAGAAGGACCTAGAAGGTTTTCTAATTAGTGTCTGCTTTTTGCAAAAACACTGTCATCACCACTTGAACTGTTTTGGAAACCCTTTGAAGAAGGAGATTTTCTATTTATCTTTCATACTCCATCCCTGTGTTTAAGAGAGCTCAACATCACCAAGCTTTCCTCTATCAAACTCAAATCTCTTGGGTATGTTTAAGGTCATTCTGAAGGACTGGAAAACACCAGTTATACTCTTTCAGAATTAGTCTTCAGAACCAAGGAGCTTCTATTTCCATTTTAATGCCATTTTCTTCCATTCTTTAATTTGAAAATCATGTGACATCCTAGTTAAGAAGAGGGGGTTTCTTTGTACAAATTCAATATTCAATCTTTGTTCCCCTCTGAGGTAGCAAGAATCTTGCTTTGTTTTCTAGATGTTCATGTAATTGTTGCAGTGGCACTCATGAAACTTGTTTTATCCCTGTACAAATTAATCAGAAACTAAATAATCTCTGCAAATTACAACATTTCCTCAGGTATGTAAGCACTTCCTGTGGGACTATTAAAATATTTCCACCTTTTTTTTTTCTTTAATGCAACATTACTTTAGATTACAATAAAAAATAAATGAGAGATGAGATTTTCTTAACACGATAAGTTCTGAAAGAAAGAAAGATGGAATAAAGAAAGAAAGAAAGAGAGAAAAGCAACTTGAACCTGAACTCTCTCCACTCTCTGAGCTTTCTTCACTTTTTCCAGAGTGGTGACAAACTCTACAAGAATTTTACATCCCCAAGGAGGGAAGACAATTCACACCTCCTCTCAGCCAGAAGGAAGCAGCACAAACAATTGGGGATTCCTCTTGTTGTGATTTCTACCAACCCTGGGATTCATTATCTCACAGAAAGGATGCTTCAGGTTCTAATAGTGTGTGTCAGAAAGGTTGAATCTGGTTATCAATGAGATAAGATAAAATATATCCACTATTGCTGTGGTACAAAGATCACTTTTCTCTATTTCATTGATTTGCTATTCTCTTTGATATCAGTTAAGGCTTCCTTCATCCATTCTCCATCATCAAAGAAGGGAAAAGGGACTATTCAATATGAAAATACCTGAGTGACTCCTGTATGTCTTATGAAGTAGTAACTATCTTTTGGGGCAGTGACATACATTAGTGCAGAGTCAGCCTCTGTAATAATGATTCCTCTCCATAAGGCATATTTCTTTTATACTACGAGAAATACTTCACATCAATCTTATTTATCATTGATTTATCATTAATCCTTGCAGCATTTTTGTCAGAGGGGTGAAACATTTCTCTTTGGGCAAAAAATGGTGGCGCTTTGATTGCTGGCCATAAAATAACTCATTGTACCTAAACAGCGTGATTTGTGCACCATCAGTGTTGGTGATAACGAGAAATTCATGTTATTAAAGAGTGTTATTACTCACTGCTTAAAAGCTTCTGTCAGAATTGCTTTATAGCAAAGCACTTCTGCTAACTACTGATTCAACCAGGAAGTTTGTATTGAAAGTGAATGTTTCCAAATGTAATCTCATCTAACCCAACTCTTCTAGTTTGAATGGAGTCATTGTCAATAATTGCAGGAGGCCCGAAAAATTACAGATGCAGAAAATCTACCATTTTGCCATAAATTGCTATCTCACCAAAGCTTGGGGTTGCTATTTTAAGATTCATTTTGAATATTAATAATAATAAAGTGAACATTAACAACAATATCATTATTAACAATAATATTAACAATAATAATACCAATATTATTATTAATAATGATCAAAAATAACATTATTATTAAGGTGTGTGGTTTTGAGAATCTTCTTAAACATATCTAGTTCCTGAATAAATGATCTCTAAGTTTCTAGGCATGTCTCAAATTTCATTATTCTATCAGATTCAACTTACTGGTTCCTGCTATTAAAAAGTACTCTTTTGGGCCCAATGCTTAAGCTTCATGTTTATTTCGTGAGGAAGATAGATATTAACAAACACTCAATTCACTCTATATATATATACACACACATACCTACACACACACTCTGAATGGAAATAAAAATCACAAACAGGCTAAAACAAGCAAAATAAGTATTTCTCCAAGCAAAATCCTTAATTTTTTTTTTACCACCTGCCGAATGCCACCTTCATTAGCAACAAAAACTGCCATGGTTTTACAGTCCACTTGCAGAAGATCTGTTTTCCTAAAGCAGTCCAGTCAATAAAAGTGCCACATGAACAAAATGGAAATGATTAGTTTAAATAGCTGGTAATTATGGTAGTTACCACTCTCTCCTTTGTTAAACCAGGAAGGGGTAAATTTTCAGAACATGTAGTTCAGATTCAGCCATGTGTCACCCATTCAAATGAATAGAAATCACAATCTAATCTATCTATCACATTGAACTTTATTTCTAAAATTTTCTCAGAGGAATGTGAGTGATTTCCCTTCCATTTCATCAAAATTTTCTTTAGTAATTGTGGTATATACTTTAAAATTGTTAAATACATATACATACAAGTATCATTTTGGCCATGTTGATGAATATGAATCTCATTTATTTTCAGCTTCTTATCTCAAACCCCTAGTCACACTGTATTAATGAGTAAAACTTATGATATTATTTTAGCATTGCAAGGATAGGTACTAGAATAATTTATGACCCAGAAGCCATAATGAAAATGATAGATCAGATTATAAAATTTAAAAACTTTATACTATGACCATTATTTTTAATGTTAATAATTTAGCTGATCAATTTTTGGGAAATTTGAAGTGACAACTGATTCACTTTTTAGAAACATTATTTCATAAAGAATATAACAGTTAAGAAAAAATATGGTTAAAATAATTTTGAGTGTTTAATATGAGAAAAAGCTACTAAGACTACAAATTTAAAGAAAATGTCTTATCAGAAGTATCAATCAGGGTTTTATGCATAAATAATAAGGGATACATGATTTGAATGAAAGAATAAAAGAATGTAAGTCAGAGATGTTCCAGGATGTTGCTGATAAAACCATTAGTATCTATGCAAAAAGAAACATTAAACAGAAAATAAATTTCTGTGTGCTAAAATATTTAGAAACGAAATATGCATTGGTATCAATTGTTACTGATATATTGTATTAAAATTGCTCTCTGGAAATTCATTGAAATATCCTAGCTTCAAAGGGACCGGGACCAAAACCAAAAATTATGTAAATACCCAAAGACTGATCATTATCCATGAGACTGAATCAGAAAACATAGGTTTATTTGTAGGTAGAATGGTTTTAACTCCTTTTGGGGAGGGATATATATGCATATATATATCCTCATTTATTTTTAGCTTCCTGATATATATACTATTATATATATGTAAATATATTTATATATAAAATATTTTATATATAAATATTATATATAATAAATATATATTATATTTATATAAAATATATATTACATATTATATATTATATAATGTATTTTATATATAATTATAATATATATTATAATATATTATTATATATAATATATAAATTATTATATTATACATAATATAATATACATAATATAAATTATTATATATTATATAATATGTATTTATATATAAATTTTATATATTTTATAATATATAAATATATTATATATTTTATATATAAAATATATATATTTTTATATATAAAATATATAATATATTTACATATAAAATAAATTTATGTTTATTATATATTATTTTATATATATATTTTATTATATATATATTATTTTATATATATTTATATCCCCCCACATACATAGATATATGTGAAGGTATATATGGACATATATTTATAGACTCAAGGTATGACTGATTTTTATCATTGTACAAACAAATAGACACATGTGTATTATCTGACTCAACTACAAAGGTAGTCATGCTGCAAAACACCTAAAGGAGCTGTGATTCATATGAATACAGTGCTAAAAGAGGCTGAAAATTAATTTAAAAATATAATGTCTTGAGACATGGAGCTCATGCTGTTTGTTCCTCATTCATTCTCTTGAAATTCCTGTTACAAGATGTAAAAAGAGAAGTCACCCAAATCCCATTTTCATGAATAGTAGATAGGAATCAGCAAAAGATAGCGTAGCTTATTAAATTTGCAGTGTCTTTTATGAAGCTATCTGTTCATTGTCTGTCTTAAAGAGCTTTGCATTTCCTGTAAAGGATGATACATATAACAGTAGGTTCCTTTTAAATGTTTAAATTCCAGAGACCAATAAATAGCTTCTCCGTTTCCTACTGGAAATTATGAAAGCAATCATCATGTGATATAAAAATGGCTTCATTTATTCTTCTGGATAGGTTCTATTAGATAGCTACAGGAAGTTGAAGAAATGACAGTAAAATAGTGATTAAAAGGATTTTTTTTTTTCAGTCTAACCCCATACATGAGAAAATAACCTCAACATTAATCCTCTCCTCTTGGAAAGCTTAATATATGTATCATCAAGAATTCATCTGCATTTCAGATAAAAATAAAGCAATGGTTATTATTTGTCAGATAAAATTAAATTAGGACTCTCTCAGTGGCAAAAGTAGGGCTTTTGGCAGGAATTTCAAACCCACTGTACTTCATTTATGAGACATCCATGGCTGGAGTGTGAATGGGATTTTCAAGCAGTGTTTCCCAAAGTAGGAACTGCAGCTATCAAGCTCCTCCTAGGAGATCCTAAACTGATTCATAAAGCGATTGAAAAACAATACCTTCGTTCAGGAAGACACAGGATGCAAAACAGAGCATTGATTAAGAGTGAAGCCTATGCCTGAAACATCATAATTTCTTAATAAATGTCACTTAGTAGTAGTGATGGTGGTGATGGTGACTGTTGTTGTATTATTATATAATTACCTATAGCTAAGGAATAATTCTAATAATGTATCCAGAATTGGTGGGTTTTTGGTCTCACTGACTTCAAGAATGAAACCACGGACCCCTGCGGTGAGTGTTAGTTCTTAAAGATGGTGTGTCTGGAGTTTGTTCCTTCAGACGTTCAGATGTGTCCGGAGCTTCTTCCTTCTGGTGGGTTCCTGGTCTCGCTATCAGGAGTGAAGCTGCAGACCTTTGTGGTGAGTGTTACAGCTCTTAAAGGCAGTGCCTCTGAAGTTGTTCGTTCTTCCCGGTGGGTTCATGGTCTCACTGACTTCAGGAGCGAAGCTGCAGACCTTCGCGGTGGGAGTTACAGCTCATAAAGGCACCCTGCACCGAAACAGTGAGCACCAGCAAGATTTATTACAAAGACCAAAAGAACAAAACTTCCCTAGTACGGAAAGAGAACTGACTGGTTTGCTGCTGACGGACTGGGGCAGCCTGCTTTTATTCCCTTATCTGACCCCACCCACATCCTGCTGATTGGTCCATTTTACAGAGAGCTGATTGGTCTATTTTATAGAGAGCTGATTGGTCCGTTTTGACAGAGTGCTGATTGGTGCGTTTATAATCCTTGAGCTAGACACAGAGTGCTAGTTGGAAAAGTTCTCCAAGTCCCCACTAGGTTAGCTAGACACAGAGTTAGCTAGATACAGAGTACCAATTGGTGTATTTACAAACCTTGAGCTAGACACAGAGTACTGATTGGTGTATTTACAAACCCTGAGCTAGACACAGAGTGCTGATTGGTGTATTTACAATCCTCTAGCTAGACATAAAAGTTCTCCAAGTCCCTATCCACCTCAGGAGCCCAGCTGGCTTCAGCTAGTGGATCCTGCACCAAGGCTGCAGGCAGAGCTGCCCGCCAGTCCTGAGCTGCGCCTGCACTCCGCAGCCCTTGGGTGGTCGATGGTACTGGATGCCATGGAGCAGGGGCAGCACCCATCAGGGAGGCTCAGGCCGCGGGGGAGCCCACTGCAGGCAGGGCAGCTCAGACATGGCAGGCTGCAGATCCCGAGCCCTGCCCGGTGGGGAGGCAGCTAAGGCCTGGCAAGAATTTGAGTGCAATGCTGGGCCAGCACTGCTGGGGGACCCAGTGCAACCTCTGCAGCTGCTGGCCCAGGTGCTAAGCCCCTCACTGCCCTGGGCCCGCAGCTCTGGCCGGTTGCTCCGTGTGCGGGCTGTGCCTGTGCCTTCCACAACTCGCACTGGCCCACGAGCGTGACTCGAAGTCCTGGTTGCTGACGCCTCCCTCCACACCTCCCCACAAGCAGAGGGAGGCAGCTCCGGCCTCAGCCAGCCCAGAGAGGGGCTCCCACAGTGCCGTGGCAGGCTGAAGGGCTCCTCAAGCACTGCCAGAGTGGACACCGAGGCTGAGGAGGCACTGAGAGTGAGGGCTGCTAGCACATTGTCACCTGTCAGTAACCCCTCTTAATTATCAGAATTATCCAAATATCTTGACTATTTAAAATTAAGGAGTCACTAGCATTTACCAAGGTCTTCTTTCCATCTTCCTTTAGAATTCCTATTGCCACACATTGCTTAGCATTATTGCAAACTGACCCTTACATCAGCATTTGAAAATTTCAGTGACATATTGTATTATCATTGCTATACTGATTTGGTCTTAATTTTCAACAACCATTATTCGTGGATCAATCTTTGTTTGTCA